>NC_053497.1:14764593-15964593 GCF_905171775.1 Rana temporaria
TCTTAAGTGGTTAAGAAGCGGCATTATGGACGCGCACGTGTGTGTCCGCAGCGAGCTCCGTGAGTGTGATTGCGGGCCCCTGTAGACTCTATGTCCGCGGGGATACCCGCGATTGTGTCACGGAGAGGAAGAACGGGGAGATGCTGATGTAAATATGCATTTCCCCATTCTTCCTAGTGACAGGACACTGATCACAGCTCCCTGTAATCGGCAGCGGTGATCAATGTCGTGTCACACACAGCCCATCCCCCCTACAGTTAGAACACATCCCTAGGACACACTTAATCCCTTCAGTGCCCCCTACTGGTTAACTCCTTCACTGCCCATCACATTTATGCAGTAATCTGTGCATTTTTATAGCGCTGATCGCTGTGTAAATGTGAATGGTCCCAAAATAGCGCCAAAAGTGTCTGATGCGTCCACCATAATGTCGCAGTCATGATAAAAATCGCTGATTGCTGGCATTACTAATAAAAAAATTATTAATAAAAATTCCATAAAAATATCCCCTATTTTGTAGACACTATAACATTTGCGCAAACCAATCAATAAACAGTTATTGCGATTTTTTTTTTAATCAAAAATAGGTAGAAGAATACGTATCGGCCTAAACTGAGGGAAAAATATGTTTTTTTTATATATTTTTTGGGGATATTTATTATAGCAAAAAGTAAAAAATATTGTTTTTTTTTTCCAAAATTGTCGTTCTATTTTTAGTTTGTAGCGCAAAAACTAAAAACCGCAGAGGTGATCAAATACCACCAAAAGAAAGCTCTATTTGTGGGGGAAAAAAGGACGTCAATTTCGTTTGGGAGCCACGTCGCACGACCGCGCAGCTGTCAGTTAAAGCGACGCAGTGCCGAATCGCAAAAAGTGGCCCGGTCTTTGGCCAGCCAAATGGTCCGGGGCTGAAGAGGTTAAAGTACAAACGTACATTTCAATGTAAGGCTAAGAAAATGGCTTGAATGAGGTCGGGCAATACGGCAATACACCAGACCAGCGTCACACGTGACGACATTCGGTGACCAGACAATGGACTTACTGAGACAACTTCTGCACAGAGTCTGAGAAATAACAGGACGACACAACGGCGTAACCTAGATCTACAGGAATGACGCAAATCCCCCCGGTCTTCATCACTTCTGCAACACAAATAGAGTCTTCGGTCAGCTTGGGAAATCAATATGTGGATAAGCAGTATAGAGCAAAAATCAAGAACGCAAATCAAAACGTATGGTGACCAAAGAACTCAACTCTTTATCAACGTACATAACATTCTGAGAAAGGTTTATAGGGGAAAAAAACACCAGTCGTTTTGATAGGACTGTATAAATACTTAAAGGGGTTGTAAAGGTAAAATAAATTTCCCCCTAAATGGCTTCCTTTACCTTAGTGCAGTCCTCCTTCACTTACCTCATCCTTCCATTTTGCTTTTAAATGTCCTTATTTCTTCTGAGAAATCCTCACTTCCTGTTCTTCTGTCTGTAACTCCACACAGTAATGCGAGGCTTTCTCCCTGGTGTGGAGTGACGTGCTCGCCCCTCCCCTGGACTACAGCAGAGTCAGGACGACCACTAACACACAGCTCCTTTCTCTATCTGCAATGTATAGAGCGTCCTACTCTCCTGTCATCCAAGGGAGGGGCGAGCACGACACTCCACACCAGGGAGAAAGCCTTGCATTACTGTGTGGAGTTACAGACAGAAGAACAGGAAGTGAGGGCAGTTAAATTTAAAGGGGTTGTAAAGGAAAAAAATGTTTTCCCTAAATAGCTTCCTTTACCTTAGTGCAGTCCTCCTTCACTTACCTCATCCTTCCATTTTGCTTTTAAATGTCCTTATTTCTTCTGGGAAATCATCACTTCCTGTTCTTCTGTCTGTAACTCCACACAGTAATGCAAGGCTTTCTCCCTGGTGTGGAGAAAGCCTCTTGAGGGGGGAGGGGGCGAGCAGGAGTGTCAGGACTCCCACTCCACAGCTCCTTTCTCTATCTGCAAAGTAGAGAGTGTCCTGACTCTCCTGCTTGCCCCCTCAAGAGGCTTTCTCCACACCAGGGAGAAAGCTTTGCATTACTGTTGAAAAGGGGGGTGGAGGGGGTACGTTGGGACTTTAAATGAGGTAATAGGTCAATTACCTTCATCCCTAATATATTACTGTGTGGAGTTACAGACAGAAGAACAGGAAGTTGACGTATTCTGGAAACCAGATACGCTTAAATTAGGCTAAGATACGAGCGGCGTAAGTCTCCTACGCCGTCGTATCTTAGGGTGCATATTTACGATGGCCGCTAGGTGGCGCTTCCGTTGATTTCAGCGTAGAATATGCAAATGAGCTAGATACGCCGATTCAGAAACGTACGTGCGCCTGGCGGATTTTTTTTACATAGTTTGCGTAAGGCTTTTTCCGGCGTAACGTTACTCCTGCTATATGAGGCATAGCCAATGTTAAAGGGGTGGTTCCACCTAAAACTCATTTCTAACAATATATTCGTAAGACCCGTTACACTGCGGGTAGGCTGGCTTCTTTTTTTTTTTCCCCGTACATACCGAGATCTCGGGGTCTCGTCCCTAGGCGGTGGGCGTTCCTATTTGATTGACGTTCCTCGGACGGGCGCATACGTGACGTCACGACTTTCCGAAAGAAGCCGAACGTCGCCGCGCAGGTGCCGTATAGAGCCGACTCTATACGGCGCCTGCGCGGCGACGTTCGGCTTCTTTCGGAAAGTCGTGACGTCACGTATGCGCCCGTCCGAGGAACGTCAATCAAATAGGAACGCCCACCGCCTAGGGACGAGACCCCGAGATCTCGGTATGTACGGGGAAAAAAAAAAAGAAGCCAGCCTACCCGCAGTGTAACGGGTCTTACGAATATATTGTTAGAAATGAGTTTTAGGTGGAACCACCCCTTTAAGTATGAACGTCGGGCCAGCGTCAAATTTTGCATTGTTTACGTCGTTTGCGTAAGTCGTTCGCGAATAGGGCTTTGCGTAAATTACGTTCACGTCGAAAGCATTGACTATTTGCGACGTGATTAGGAACATGCGCACTGGGATAAGTTCACAGACGGCGCATGCGCCGTTCGTGAGAAACGTCATTTACGTGGGGTCATGTTTTATGTAACGCCCACCTCTTGACAATTTGAATTCGGCGCGCTTACGCCGGCAGATTTACGCTACGCCGCCGCAACTTACGGAGCAAGTGCTTTGTGAATACTGCACTTGCCTCTCTAAATTGCGGCGGCGTAGCGTAAATAACATACGCTACGCCTGCACAAATTTACGTCCCCCTACTTGAATCTAGCCCAACATGTTCTCTTTCTAAGGAAAAAGTCCGATGGGGCATACACACGGTCGGAATATCCGATGTTGTCGGAAAATCTGATCGTGCATACGAGGCTTAATGCCCCGCACACACGATCGGAAATTCCGACAGCAAAAGTCTGTTGTGAGCTTTTGAACGGAAATTCTGACCGTGTGTACGCTCCATCGGACTTTTGCTGTTAGAATTTCCGCCAGCAAAGGATTGAGAGCTGGTTCTCAAATTTTCAAACGGAAAAAATTCCAATCGTCTGTAGAAATTCCAACACGCAAAATTCCGACGCATGCTCGGAAACAATTTGACACATGCTCGGAAGCATTAAACGTAATTTTCTCGGCTCGTCCTAGTATTGTACGTCACCGCGTTCTTGACGGTCGAAAGTTCAGAGAACTTTTGTGTGACCGTGTGTAGCTTGAGCGGAATTCCATCAGAAAAAACATCCAAGGTTTTTCAGACAGAAAATCCGATCGTGTGGACGAGGAATCAGAGTTTGATTTGGCTAAGTTCATCGACAAAATCATGTTATCCCTGATGTATAACCAGAGACACTTGCAAGCAGGGGCGTCGGGAGGGGGTGGCTAGGGGGGGCTGGAGCCCCGAATGTGACCCCGGAAAGCCCAGAGTCTCATGCTGGCCAGTCTCCATTGATAGGCCCGAGAGAGCCAGGAGCGCCAGGACCGATCTGACCCTGAGTGCCGCCGAATGTGGCCAAGTGCGGCCGAGCCCATAGCAGGTTCCGCCTTCTGGAGCCTGCGCAACGCCTATGATGGACGTCCCACTGGTCCAATGCCGGGACCCCGGGACGTGTGACATCCATTATAGGCGCTGCAGGCTCCAGAAGGCGGGAATTACAATGCTGCCGCCGCTCCACATCCCAGATTGGCGCTCGCGTTGGCTCTCCTCCCCTTCCCTCCCCTCCCCCCCAGGCTCCTAGGCTCTCCTCCCCTCCTCGGACGACTGACGGAATGACTGATTGCCTGCTGTGACACCGCACACCACGACTGAGCTGAGGTAGGTATGTAAATATCAGTGTAGGTCAGGTTGGTCAGTGTATGTAAGTCAGTGTATGTCAGGTAGGTCAGTGTATGTAGGTCAGGCAGGTCAGTGTATGTAGGTCAGTGTATGTAGGTCAGTGTATGTAGGTCAGTGTATGTAGGTCAGTGTATGTCAGGAAGGTCAGTGTATGTAGGTCAGTGTATGTCCGGTAGGTCAATGTAGGTAGGTCAGTGTATGTAGGTCAGTGTATGTCAGGTAGGTCAGCGTATGTAGGTCAGGCAGGTCAGTGTATGTCAGGTAGGTCAATGTATGTAGGTCAGGTAGGTCAGTGTATGTAGGTCAGTGTATGTCAGGTAGGTCAGTGTATGTAGGTCAGGCAGGTCAGTGTATGTAGGTCAGTGTATGTCAGGTAGGTCAATGTATGTAGGTCAGATAGGTCAGTGCATGTAGGTCACTACCATCAGTGTATGTAGGTCAGGTAGGTCAATGTAGGTAGGTCAGTGTATGTAGGTCAGTGTATGTCAGGAAGGTCAGTGTATGTCAGGTAGGTCAGTGTATGTAGGTCACTACAGTCAGTGTATGTAGGTCAGGCAGGTCAGTGTATGTAGGTCCCTACCGTCAGTGTATGCAGGTCAGGTAGGTCAGTGTATGTAGGTCACTACAGTCAGTGTATGTAGGTCAGGCAGGTCAGTGTATGTAGGTCACTACAGTCAGTGTATGTAGGTCAATGTAGGTAGGTCAGAGTATGTAGGTCAGTGTATGTCAGGTAGGTCAATGTATGTAGGTCACTACCGTCAGTGTATGTAGGTGAGGTAGGTTTCGGCCCAGCCAAAAAAAAGCCTGCATCACATACACCATCTCCCCCCCCCCCCCATTTTCCGGCCTTTAACTTCGGGCTGAAGCCCCTGGTCTTATTGCCACCTAGCAACGCCCCTGCTTGCAAGTCGCGGTAAATACATAAAGCAATACTTTTTATGTGTATTTTTTTTTATGCAAGGGAACACTTCCAACGCATTCACTCACCCGCTATTTTCTTAATGGATGTGACTTTCTTTGCAGGAAGTGGGCACACGGTACAGCTATCCTGAGGCAGTCCGGGTTTTAGGAATGGCTCCCCCCATGGCAGATGTGGTGCCACCAAAGTTCCATTAAGGAGAGAAGCTAAAAAGCAATAAAAGCTCACAACACCAAACAATATGCTAAAACCAACCACACATTGACTGGGCACAACATCCAGGGTGTTCAATAAACTGAAAACAAGCAGAACCTCCAGCAGAAGTGAATTTAGAAACCAGGCTTTGCTCAGCGCAGTCATGCACACGGTAAAAAATCCATTGAAGACTAAAAAACAAATAATTCCCAGGGCGATATAAAATGGTCTCACTGGCACGCGGGACGCTACGTACTTTGTAAAGCCCCACGTTACCCACAGCACTCCGTAAAAAACAAAGGCGCTGCTCTCCGCCGCTTTTCCAGTGTACAGCGACATCAGACCCGCTATATGCACCATGCTTCCACTTGCTATGACCAGAATAAAGGTGCCTTGGGTTTGTACCGTCATGGCGAACGTTGCCAGGGTGTTAAACGCGTGGCCAATGGCATCTACGTCTCGAGTATTCAAGGTAGAGGAATACGGGTGCCGCCTAACTATTCTTGGCTTGACTTTCATGCCTTGAAAACAGGAATTGATTATCCCTTCCAACCCTTTACCCTCCGGGACTTTGAAATCTGTCTTTGACAGATAGAGTCTAAGACACATGTAGATCGTTGAAGCGAAAAAGATAAGTAGATTGACCGACTGCGGTGCGTTGTGGTTAATGCCGGTGGGAAGAGTTAAAGAAGCACAATAAACAGCAAAGAGGAGCGTGTATAAGCCAATGCAGATATTTTGAAGGCACATCATGAAAGATAAAGCCAAGAAAAGGACAGCAAACACAGCCATGTAGGAGGGAGGAAGTAACTGCTCCTCCGATGTACTTGACTGGCTCATAAGGGAATAGCCTTCTACGACCTTTAGCATGGCCAACAAGCTGAAGAACGTAGCGTGTATTGTGTCATTAGCCCAAAAGGATGCAACCGACACCGCTAACTGGTACGCCGCCGAAGTGAACATCCAATTGGCTTGGCCACTGAAGAAGATGGTGACTGTGCCCAAAAGTTTGCCACAGAGGATGCTAGAGGACACCATGTTGGCTAAAACTCCGGCCATCACAAGGTGGTTTCTCGATACATGGTTCGAACAACTGACTTTTTTCCCAACCGGCAAAGGTTTCTTTCCAGCTCTCATGTTTGCAAACCTGACGGCCACGAGATAAATACTAATCGCGGTAACGATCATGAAGTTACTAGCAATGCCCGAGGAACCAAGGCTTGAGTCATTGTACAGGGCAAGGACATGGATGTTGGCGAGGCCAAGAGCAAAAGACAGTAGCGGTAAGGGTCCTTTTTTTCGGAGCGTTCCCACACATCCTATGATAAGAAAGGCACAGCAGATGGCGAGTAGACCCGGGAAAAGAGTTTCTTGTATCTGTCCTGACGCTGAAATGATCTTATTATCGACTAAGAGATGTACAATGCCACTGTTGCTCCAGAGGGCCGACACCGTCATGCATAAGGTTACTACCAGGGGCTCCGGGCTGAACTTTTTCTGAATTCCTAAAAGAAAACAAAAAGACATAAAGAATGTTCATTTTAGTATATTTCCTACACAGTCAACGTAAACCCTACTTGGATGACAATTATGCCGCGTACACACGATCGGAATTTCGATGTGAGCTTTTGGTCGGATATTCCGACCATGTGTAGGCTCCATCAGAAATTTTCTGTTGGAATTTCCGACATCAAAAATTTGAGAGCTGGTTCTCAAACTTTCCGACAGCAAAAGTTCTTGTCGGAAATTCCGATCGCCTGTATGCAATTTCGACGCACAAAAATCCGACGCATGCTCAGAATCATTGAACTTCATTTTTCTCGGCTCGTCGTAGTGTTGTACATCACGTTCGGAATTTCCGAGAACATTTGTTTGACGGTGTGTGTAACGCAAGTTTGAGCCACAGTTCCGTCGGGAAAAAATTCCACGGTTTTGTTGTCGGAATTTTCCGATTGTGCATTAGTCATAAGCCGCAATTTATCAAAAACAATTGACTTTTCTTAATAAAGAACTTTTTTTTTTAAATCTTTTTCCTCCTTTGTAACCCCTCCTGCCTACATGCAATCTAAACTTGACTGTATTTTTCAGGGTGGGTTTCCTCATGGTGATAACTGTGGACCATGCCTATGTAGTGTGTTACAATGGCCACTTGTGATCAGCATGGAAGCCCGGGTGATAAGGTGACAATTCAGGAGCAATTTTTAGAGACAGGTTTGTGATCCAACAAGCATGTGATGGCAGGGTTGGTGCTACCACTAGGCAAACAAGGCAGCCCCCCAGGGCGCACAGCCACTGGTGTTCCTACTCTCTTCTTTCTTCAGCAAGCAACTAAGTCTCAGCATCAGCAGGCAGCTGCCGCTCCGTTCGCACATAGTGTCAGGAAGAAAAAAAGAGGTGATCCCTGGTTCCGCACATCCATAGTAGCAGATCCCGGTAATCAGTTTCCACCTGATGCTGGCTGCTAGGAGGGTATTTAGGTCCTCCTTTACTAGTGCCTTTAGTGTTTTGCTGCTGAAGAGAGAGACGGAGGTGATCCCTTGTGCCGCACATTCGTATGGTCCTATGGCGGTAATAGAAGTGGCAACCTCAGCCTGGACTCTAACCAGGCCATGCCCCCAGCCAGGGGCGTACCTAGAACATTTGGCACCCGGGGCGGATCCAATATCTGGCACCCCCCCCCATGGTAAAATGTAAAAACACCCCACTGTGCCCCCTGCATACCTCTGCATCCTTCAATATCTCTTTGACACTACTGTGTACCCCCTCTCCACAACTGCACCACTGGACCCCTTTACATTACACAGCACCCTGCATCTCTGGACCCCTTTACATTAAACAGCCCCCTGCACCTCTGGACCCCTTACATTACACAGCACCCTGCACCTCTGGACCCCTTTACATTACACAGCACCCTGCACCTCTGGACCCCTTACATTACACAGCACCCTGCACCTCTGGACCCCTTTACATTACACAGCCCCCTGCACCTCTGGACCCCTTACATTACACAGCACCCTGCACCTCTGGACCCCTTTACATTACACAGCACCCTGCACCTCTGGACCCCTTTACATTACACAGCACCCTGCATCTCTGGACCCCTTTACATTACACAGCACCCTGCACCCCTTTACATTACACAGCACCATGCACCTCTGGACCCCTTTACATTACACTGCACTTCTGGACCCCTTTACATTACACAGCACCCTGCATCCCTGGACCCCTGTAAATTACACAGCACCCTGCATCTCTGGACCCCTTACATTACACAGAACCCTGCACCTCTGGACCCCTTTACATTACACAGCACCCTGCACCTCTGGACCCCTTTACATTAAACAGCACCCTGCATCACTGGACCCCTTTACATTACACAGCACCCTGCATCTCTGGACCCCTTTACATTAAACAGCACCCTGCATCTCTGGACCCCTTACATTACACAGCACCCTGCACCTCTGGACCCCTTTACATTACACAGCACCCTGCACCTCTAGACCCCTTTACATTACACAGCACCCTGCATCTCTGGACCCCTTTACATTACACAGCACCCTGCACCCCTTTACATTACACAGCACCATGCACCTCTGGACCCCTTTACATTACACAGCACCCTGCATCTCTGGACCCCTTTACATTAAACAGCCCCCTGCACCTCTGGACCCCTTACATTACACAGCACCCTGCACCTCTGGACCCCTTTACATTACACAGCACCCTGCACCTCTGGACCCCTTACATTACACAGCACCCTGCACCTCTGGACCCCTTTACATTACACAGCCCCCTGCACCTCTGGACCCCTTACATTACACAGCACCCTGCACCTCTGGACCCCTTTACATTACACAGCACCCTGCACCTCTGGACCCCTTTACATTACACAGCACCCTGCATCTCTGGACCCCTTTACATTACACAGCACCCTGCACCCCTTTACATTACACAGCACCATGCACCTCTGGACCCCTTTACATTACACTGCACTTCTGGACCCCTTTACATTACACAGCACCCTGCATCTCTGGACCCCTTACATTACACAGAACCCTGCACCTCTGGACCCCTTTACATTACACAGCACCCTGCACCTCTGCACCCCTTTACATTAAACAGCACCCTGCATCTCTGGACCCCTTACATTACACAGCACCCTGCACCTCTGGACCCCTTTACATTACACAGCACCCTGCACCTCTGGACCCCTTTACATTACACAGCACCCTGCACCCCTTTACATTACACAGCACCATGCACCTCTGGACCCCTTTACATTACACTGCACTTCTGGACCCCTTTACATTACACAGCACCCTGCATCTCTGGATCCCTTACATTACACAGCACCCTGCATCACTGGACCCCTTTACATTACACAGCACCCTGCATCACTGCACCCCTTTACATTACACAGCCCCCGCACCTCTGGACCCCTTACATTACACACCACCCTGCACCTCTGGATCCCTTTAGATTACACAGCACCCTACACCTCTGGACCCCTTTACATTACACAGCACCCTGCATCACTGCACCCTTTACATTACACAGCACCCTGCATCTCTGGACCCCTTTACAATACACAGCACCCTGCATCTCTGGACCCCTTTACATTACACAGCACCCTGCATCTCTGGACCCTTTTACAATACACAGCACCCTGCACCTCTGGACCCCTTTATATTACACAGCACCCTGCATCTCTGGACCCCATTACATTACACAGCACCCTGCATCCCTGGACCCCTTTACATTACACACCACCCTGCACCTCTGGATCCCTTTACATTACACAACACCTTTGGACCCCTTTACATTACACAGCGCCCTGCACCACTGGTCCCCTTTACATTACACAGCACCCTGCATCTCTGGACCCCTTTACGTTACACAGCACCCTGCACCTCTGGGCCCCTTTACATTACACAGCACCCTGCATCACTGGACCCTTTTACATTACACAGCACCCTGCATCACTGGACCCCTTTACATTACACTGCACCCCTTTACATTAGACTGCACCTCTGGACAGTGCAGACCCCTCCCTACAATACAGACCCCCTACAGAACCCCCTTACAATACAGACCCACCCCTACAGTTCAGACCCCCCCTACAATACAGAACACCCCCACAATACAGAACACCCCCCCCACAATACAGAACACCCCCACAATACAGAACCCCCCCACAATACAGAACACCCCCCCCCACAATACAGAACACCCCCACAATACAGAACACCCCCCCCCCCACAATACAGAACACCCCCACAATACAGAACCCCCCCACAATACAGAACCCCCCACAATACAGAACACCCCCCCACAATACAGAACCCCCCCCCACAATACAGAACACCCCCCCCACAATACAGAACACCCCCACAATACAGAACACCCCCCCACAATACAGAACACCCCCACAATACAGAACACCCCCCCCCACAATACAGAACACCCCCACAATACAGAAGACCCCCCCCCACAATACAGAACACCCCCCCACAATACAGAACCCCCCTCATATACAGAACACCCCCCCTTACAATAGTGCCCACACCCCCCTTGCCTTCAGACCCATGATCATCAGCGCGCCGCGTGTTACACTACACACATAGGCAGCACAGCACAGGGGGAGGCGGCTGCAGCTTCACGCTCCTAGGCTGTGTGACTGTCAGTGTCAGACAGTCACAGCCGTATCTATCAGAGCCGCGGGCGCTGCGCTGCCACAGAGAAGGGGATAATTGCAGTCCCGGGTATGGATACGGGCGGCTCGCACGAGTCACCCCCCCCCTGAAAAGCCACGCTTCAGCTGTGTCTTACCTAGACTGCCGCTAGCGCTGCCTCCCTGTTACCGCGCTACCATCATGCCGCACGCTACAGTCCTCTTCATTCGCGGAGGTGGGGGGGGGCGTCGGCCTGACACCCCTCCAGGGTGTGGCACCCGGTGCGGCCCGCCCCCTCCGCCCCATGCTTAGTACGCCTCTGCGGGCCCCAGCATTTGTTACCCAACCCCCAGCGCAAAGTCATGGGTATGGAGATCCCATGGGCCAGATTCACAAAGAGATACGACGGTGTATCTACAGATACACCATCGTATCTCTGACTTACACTGGTCCTATCTATGCGCCTGATTCATAGAATCAGATACGCATAGATAGGGCTAGATCCGACAGTGTTACAATGTGTTACACTGTCGGATCTTTTTTTCATTTTAAAAATGGCGCCGGGGGCGTTCCCGCTGATTTACGATAAATAATATGTAAATCAGCGAGATACGCAAATTCACGAACGTACGCGGACCCGTCGCAGTGTTCTTACGTCGTTTCCGTAGCGGTTTTCCGTCGTATACTTACCCTTTCTTTTATCAGGCGCAGCCAATGTTAAGTATAGCCGACGTTCCCGCGTCGAATTGAAATTTTTTAACGTCGTTTGCGTAAGTCGTTCTCGAATACGGACGGACGTCGTTTACGTAAGCGTGGCAACCACTCAGTGGGAGCAATGCACGCCGGAAAATTTTGCGGACGGCGCCTGCGCATTTAAATCGGCGCGGGAACGCGCCTGATTTAAATATGACACTCCCCTAGCCGCGGAATTTGAATTCCGCTGGGGGATTTAGGATCCGCCGTCGCAAGTTTGGAGGTAAGTGGTTTGTGAATTAGCCACTTGCCTCCTAAACTTACGGGAGCGGATCTTAATTCACGTAGAACGAGCGGATCTATAGATCCGCTGAGCTACGTGAATCTGGCCCCATGTGTGTGGGTAGTATTTTAGCATCATCAGTAGTCACTCAATTATATGAAGGGCTTGTTCTTGATGTTTAATTAAAAATAAATTAAATCAAAAGGATAAAGGGCAAAAAAATAAAAAGTGAGATGGAAAAGGGGGGTTGGGGGGAGAGAGTGACAGGGGAAAAAAAATAACAAAAACAAAAAGGGATGTGAAATGTAAGGAAAGAAATAAGAGAAAATAACTAAATAAAGAGATGTATGGATATGTGGATGTAAAATAAGCATGAGAAGGTAGTGACGGATAGTGTGATGAAAAATAGAAAGTAATAACAAAAGTGAAAAAAGAATGTATGTGAACATCCCTTTTGTTTTCTCTCTCTCTCCCCTCTAACCCCCCCCATTTTCCCTTCATTTTTCTCTCTCCTTTGGTTTGCCCTTTACCCGTTCATTTAATTAATTCTCAATTAAACAGCAAGAACAAGCAATTGTATACACCTGTCAGCCCTTCACATAACTGAATGACCAACAATGATGCTTAAATACTCCCCACACGCATGGGATCTCCATCCCTAAAACTCCTAAGCTCTGGAGGGGGGAAAGCAAAACGCATTAGCGCGTAGCCTGGGTGCCACTCTGATTACCACCATATGACCATACGGATGTGCGGCACTAGAGATCACCTCCTTTTTCTCCCTTGAGCAGCAAAACACTGATGGCACTAGTGTAGGGGGGGGCTAAATACCCTCTCAGCAGCCAGCATCAGGTGGAAACTGATTACTGGGATCTGCTGGCTGCTGGGAGACACCTGCTGGTGGACACCTGAACTACCATTCTGGGAAGCACAGTGCCATCAGCAGGTGAACACTTAGTTAAACCCTCCAAAGCTATAACAACGATAGTGCCCTAGAGCTTTAACAAATACATTTTATCCATAGGCAGAAACTTTGGCTAAAGTGCTTTGTGTAAAAAATTCTAGTGGATATCACTGGATTCCAGCAATGGCGCTCTTAGCTACCATACGCCTTTGGCTGACTTGAGCTTTAAGCGGGAGTTCACCCGAAAAACAATTTTTAACATTAGATTGAGGCTCATTTTGTCAAGGGGAATCGGGTAGTTTTTTTTAAAATCGAAGCCGTACTTACCGTTGTAGAGAGCGATCTTCTCCGCCGCTTCCGGGTATGGGCTGCGGGACTGGGCGTTCCTATTTGATTGACAGGCTTCCGACGGTCGCATCTATCGCGTCACGATTTTCCGAAAGTAGCCGAACGTCGGTGCACAGGGGCAGTATAGAGCCGCACCGACGTTCGGCTTCTCATGACGCGATGTATGCGACCGTCGGAAGACTGTCAATCAAATAGGAACGCCCAGTCCCGAAGACCATACCCGGAAGTGGCGGAGAAGATCTATCTCTAGAACGGTAAGAACTGCTTCGATTTAAAAAAAACTACCCGATTCCCCTAGACAAAATGAGCCTCAATCTAATGTTAAAAATTTTTTTTCGAGTGAAATCCCGCTTTAAGCTCAAGTCAGCCAAAGGTGTATGGTAGCTAAGAGCGCCATTGCTGGAATCCAGTGATATCCACTAGAATGGTTTGGCTTGATTTACTAAAGATGAATGAGTGAAGCGTTTTTTTATATAGCATTGACATCTTGGATTGCTGACACTTATCTCTTGATTCATCACCCACAAACAAGTCTTCTCTTGTGTGTGTATGTATAGAAAAAAGAAAAAAAACAGCTGCACCCAGAAGTCACAATTCAAGTTTTTCCGCTGCGGGTGAATGCACGTTAAAACTAAAAATATCGCATCTAAACATCACCATTTATTTTAAGTGGCTACCACTTAAAGCTGACTTCTAGGTAAATATGAATGACACAAAGAAGCTCTGTATTTATTCTTCTGGGAAGGCTGTCTACAAGGTTTAGGAGTGTGTCTATGGGAATGTTGGACCATTCTTTCAGAAGCGCATTTGTGAGGTCAGGTACTGATGTTGGACCTGAAGGCCTGGCTCACAGTCTCCGCTCTAATTCATCCCAAAGGTGTTCTATCGAGTTGAGGCCAGTCAAGTTCCTCCAAACCAAACTCGCTCACCCAAGTCTTTGTGGACCTTGCTACCTGAGAAATTGTACTTTTTATATGGTGAGATGTCCACAAATTTGTACTATATAGTGTACATTATAGATAACTTAGAAGAAATAAGAAATAAGAAGTAACAATATAAATATCATTTACCTATATGTGCCAAAATCAAGGCTAATATAATAAGCATAATTCCCAGTGCTGATCTGGAGACAAGCGCTCTTGATAAGTTGTAGTTATAAGCAGACAGCAGCAAGGTGCCTAAAATAGGAGAGAAGGAGAAACAGTTCAATCGATTATTATTCAAAGAGCAAATAAAGTCATACATGGGTTTACAAGGGTATTGTATGCCTTTGATTTTGCCGGAAAACATTCATCAGGACCTTAAAAAATGGGCTTATAAAACACAAAGCTATCCATAGGCGTGCCCACAGGGTGTGCCAGGTGTGCCTGGGCACACCTTAATCACCCTTTGCTGCACAGATTTCCCCTGCTGCTTGGCTGCTGAAGAAAGCGACTGGGGAATCTCTGTCTCAAAAGTGAGACATCAGGGGTCGCTTTAGACCCCTGATATTTCACCAAAGCCCCCCAATGCAGCTTGTAAAAAATAAAAAATTGTGAAAATTGTTAAAAAAATTGTACAAAGTAAAAATGAATTGAAAAAGTAAAAAAAAAAAAAAAAAATGTATTGCAGAAGACTAAAATGGGACTAAAACTAAAATTACATTTTAGTCCTAAGACTAATGCCGCGTACACACGGTCGTTTTTCGGCATGAAAAAAAACGACGTCGTTTTTAATAATGAAGTTGGAAAAACTTCGTTTTTTGGACATGCTAAAAAATTACATTTTTTTCATGCCGGAAAACGACCGTGTGTACGTGGCATACGACTAAAACGAAATTTGCTGCCAAAATTAACACTGGCGTAGACAGGTGGATGTGACATCAGACACACAAGTGAACTCTTAGGTATCTGTTTACTTAATGCAACCACACTTTTTTATATTTTCCAAACAATTGGGTATGTTATTGCGTTTGTGTGCCCTCAATGGACTAATATTTGCAGTTTATGGATTTATGCGGGTGGTGGTTATGACGGAACTGTCCAGCACCAAGCTTGGGTGCTTCCATCATGATATAGGTAGCTTCCTCCAATTTGGAACTAGGAATCCGATGTTATAGCTGAATATTGCACCCAATATACTAGATGACACTAGCTTAGGTGCATACTGGAATTGTAACTCTTTATTGTAAATTCGCACAGAATATATACAATGCAAGATCAGATAAGCGTTTGATCACATTACCCTAACCCTGCACACTGTAAACAGGAATAGAATTAACATAGTTAAGGAACAGCCAACATAAACATAATGCTAATTAAACAAGTAGTCACTTAAACAATCCTAGGTGTACAGACTGTTCTTTGATTGATAAAAGGATCTCACCTCATCTCAGACTGTCCGGCACCAGTCTACAACAGTCTATGAGACAAGCTCATATAATATTCTAGCAGTCTGAAAAGGTGGAATTCATTTATCTTCATAGATCTGTTGAGAGATATTGTTGATACATATTTCTGTCCCAAGTGAAGGATCTTCTCCAACCCAGGCTGCAAGAGGGCCACCATATTCCTTCTCACTAATAACCTGTACAAGATTAATATTACACCTTTCCATCCACCCCAGGAGGGAAGCTTTATTTTCCTTATTCAGAGAATTAATCCAAGCCTCGTTCTTAGCAATCATTACATGGCTGTCCATCATTAGAGTATGATCTGCTCTCTCCATTGGTCATAATTAAAGGGTAGGAGTCTGTCTCAGACTGTCCGGCACTAGTCTCCAACAGTCTATAAGACAAGCTCATACAATGTTCCAGCAGTCGGAAAAGGTGGAATTACAGTAATTTATCATCATAGATTTATTGAGGGATATTGTTGATAAATATTTCTGTCCCAAGTGAAGGAGCTTGGTCTGGTCTGCAGAAGGGCCACCATCAGTGGTGGTGCGTCTATAAAACACACACCTCCCGGTTCTGTCAGGGGGAGAAATGACTGTTCGTCTGTTCATACAATGTATGAACAGCGATCTGTCATTTCCCCTAGTCAGTCCCATCCCCCTTTCAGTTAGAACACACCTAGGGAACATAATTAACCCCTTCCTCGCCCCCTAGTGTTAACCCCTTTCCTGCCAGTGAAATTTTTACAGTAATCAATGCATTCTTATAGCACTGATCGCTATGGGCCAGATTCACAAATAACTTACGACGGCATATCTTCACGTACGCCGTCGTATCTATGCGACTGATTCATAGAATCAGATACGCCTCACTGTTCCCAAGATACGAGCGGCGTAAGTCTCCTACCCCGTCGTATCTTGGGTGCATATTTACGCTGGCCACTAGGCTCGCTTCCGTATATTAGCGCGTCAAATATGCAAATGAGCTAGATACGCCGATTCACGAAAGTACTTGCGCCCGGCGTATTAATATACGCTGTTTACGTAAGGCGTACGACCGGCGTAACTTTACCCCTCATAAAGCAGGGGTAAGTCATGTTAAGGTATGGACGTCGGAATTGTCGGAACAGCGTTGTATTTTACGGCGTTTGCGTAAGTCGTACGTGAATGGGGATGGGCGTAGATTCCGTTCACGTCGACTAAGCATTGAGCCGGCGTAATTTAGGGAGAAAATTTGACGTGATACTGAGTATGCGCGCGCATGCGCCGTTCGTTAGTGCGCGTCATTTACGTGGGGTCACGATTAATTTCCATGCAACACGCCCCCTACCAGCCTACTTTGAATTACGCGGGCTTACGCCGGCCCATTTACGCTATGCCGCCGCAACTTACGGAGCAAGTGCTTTGTAAAATACTGCACTTGCTTGTCTAAGTTGCGGCGGAGTAGCGTAATCAGGATACGCTACGCCCGCACAAAGATGCGCCCAGATACGTGAATCTGGCCCTATAACTTTTGCACAAACCAATCAATAAACGCCATTCGTTTGGCAATTTATAACCTACTTATTGATAAAGCGTCAAATACTGTACATCTGGTAAGCCTTTACACATACGGCATATGGAGGTGGAATATACCGGGATGAAGGAGTAATGAAAGCTGTTGGACGTTATTGAATCACTATTTGCTGTATAGAAATTCATGAACACTAATCATTGTTTATGGTGTAGGTTGTGTTGGCACTGAGATAATTATAATTAATATTTTGGATTTATTTTTTGTAAACGTTTTTATTGCCAAATACAAATTATATGCAATATTGCAATGTACGTTTCAAGGAAGTATAATTGTATCAATAAAACATGAATTGCACACAATGTTATCAAATTATACAATAATACACGGCACGAAATTTACAACGTACATTGATACTTCTCTACGGGAAACGCGCAAAAAAACGCAACGCGGGAGCATCACTAGCTGTGAACGGGACCTTAGAGTTAAGGAAGCCTAGGGCCAGATTCACAAAAGAGATACGACGGCGTATCTCCTGATACGCCGTCGTATCTCTGAGATACGATTGTCGTATCTATGCGCCCGATTCAGAGAATCAGTTACGCATAGATAGCCCTAAGATCCGACAGGTGTAAGTGACTTACACCGTCGGATCTTAGGATGCAATTCTAGGCCGGCCGATAGGTGGCGATTCCATTGCGGTCGGCGTAGAATATGCAAATGACTAGTTACGCCGATTCACGAACGTCCGCTTTGCCCGTCGCTCTAAATTTACGTCGTTTCTGTAGAGATACGTCGCGTA
The DNA here is from genome assembly GCF_905171775.1 of Rana temporaria. Lineage (NCBI taxonomy): Eukaryota > Metazoa > Chordata > Amphibia > Anura > Ranidae > Rana > Rana temporaria. The sequence goes on from NC_053497.1 coordinate 14,782,644, forward strand.
AAACTAAGCATGCCCTCTAGGTGGTCTAACCAATGTTAAGTATGGCCGTCGTTCCCGCGTTGAATCTTTAAATTTCACGTCGTTTGCGTAACTCTTCCGTGAATGGTGCTGGACGCCATTTACGTTAACGTCAAAACCAATGACGTCCTTGCGACGTCATTTAGCGCAATGCACATCGGGAAATTTTAGGGACGGAGCATGCACAGTACGTTCGGCGCGGGAACGCGCCTAATTTAAATGGTCCCCGCCCCATTTGAATTAGGCGGGCTTGCGCCGGGCAGATTTACGCTACGCCGCCGCAAGTTTACAGGTAAGTGCTTTGTGAATCAAGCACTCACGCTGTAAACTTGCGGCGGTGTAACGTAAATGGGATACGTTACGCCGCCGCAGCGCAACGCATTTGTATGTGAATCTGGCCCCTAGTATCTAGAAACCAGTTTACTATGATTTGGTTGTAAAAGTAGTGATTTCAGCTTGGTATTAGAAGGGGTCATCACATTCCCTGGGCCAATTGCCTGTTGGGTTTGTAGGCCCCTCCATCATAAAGCTGTGGCACATACACTATAATACCAAAAGTATTGGGACGCCGGCCTTTGGACGCACATGAACTTTAATGGCATCCCAGTCTTCGTCCGTAGGGTTCAATATTGAGTTGGCGCCCCCCTTTGCAGCTATAACAGTTTCAACTCTTCTGGGAAGGCCGTCCACAAGGTTTAGGAGTGTGTCTATGGGAATGTTTGACCGTTCTTCCAGAAGTGCATTTGTGAGTCTGTGATTCCCATAGACACACTCCTAAACCTTGTGGACGGCCTTCCCAGAAGAACTGAAGCTGTTATAGCTGCAAAGGGTGGGCCAACTCAATATTGAACCCTACGGACTAATGCCGTGTACACACGACCGTTTTCCATGAGGAGAAAAATTCTATTTTTTAAATTGGCCATTAAAAACGATCGTGTGTGGGCTCCAGAGCGTTTTTCGCGACGAGAAAAATGGCCATTAAAAATGTAGAACCTGCTCTATTTTTTCTTGACGTTTTTCACGTTGTCGTTTTTCTCGTCGTGAAAAATGGTCGCGTGTAAGCTTTAACGATGGGGGAAAAAAAATACGCCTGCTCAGAAGCAAGTTATGAGAAGGGAAATTTGCATAATCAAGCCCAAAGGGTGGCGCCATTCGAATGAAACTTCCCCTTTATAGTGCCGCCGTACGTGTTGTACGTCACTGCGGTTTGCTCGAGCATTTCTTTTTTTCACGATCGCGTGTATGCAAAGCAGGCTTGACAAGAATCACGTAGAGAAAAACTTTGGGCTTAATTCAGATAGCCCGACGTAAGTTTGTGCGGGCGTAGCGTATCTCAGATACGCGTATCTCAGATACGCTACGCCGCCGTAACTTAGTGAGGCTGGGGCTGGATTCACAAAGAACCTGCGCCCTAAGTTACAGCGGCGTAGCGTAAATCTGCCGGCGTAAGCGTGCCGAATTCAAATTGAGAAGAGGTGGGCGTGTTTTATGTAAATAAAGCATGACCCCACGTAAATGACGTCTCTAACGAACGGCGCATGCTCCTAATCACGTCGCAAATAGTCAATGCTTTCAACGTGAACGTAATTTACGCAAAGCCCTATTCGCAAACGACTTACGCAAACGGCGTAAACAACGCAAAATTCGATGCTGTCCCGACGTCTACACTTAACGTTGGTTACTCCTCATATAGCAGGAGTAACCTTATGCCAGAAAAAGCCTTACGTAAACGACGTAAAGAAAATCCGCCGGGCGCACGTACGTTTCTGAATCGGCGTATCTAGCTCATTTGCATATTCTACGCCGAAATCAACGGAAGCGCCACCTAGCGGCCAGCGTAAATATGCAGCCTAAGATACGACGGCGTAAGAGACTTACGTCTGCAAAATTTCGGGGTATCTTGCTTTCTGAATACAGAAAAAAGATACGCCGGCACATCCTAGAAGATACGCCGACGTAACTTCTTACTGAATCTAGCCCTATGTTTTTTTACATGACAGTAAAAGCGATCGTGTGTACGCGGCATAAAACTGGGATGCCATTAAAACTCATGTGCGTGTAAAGGCAGGCGTCCCAATACTTTTGGTAATATACTGTAGCCCTTTTTCTACAGAATGAATGTATGTGCAGGTCCACTGGATGAACGGGAGGCCGAAAATTTAAAATCATTTTTTTAACTTTTTAAAAAAATTTCTTTTACAATTTACAGAAAAGTGTGCGAAGAAGTTTCAGGATTGCAGCATTTTCAAAGCGAAGCTGAAATCAAGAACACGGGGACATGACCTCAAACTAGCAGGAGGAAAGTATTATTTTCCCGACAGAGGTAGCAGCAAAGGTCATGAGTTAATTAACAGCTAGTGAATCTAAAAATGATCGAGATGAATGTATGTATATCCTCAAAAAAAAAGGAAAGAAAGGGCGGCAGACTCAAGGGACCACTTTGTCTATTTTTCTGCTGCTTGTCATATATATATATATATATATATATATATATATATATATATATATATATATATATATATATATATATATATATATATATATATATATATATATATATATATATATATTTTTATATATATATATATATATATATATATATATATATATATATATATATATAAAATAATTTTATTTTTTTATTTTATATATATATATATATATATATATATATATATAAAATAAATATACATATATATATATATATATATATATATATATATATATATATATATATATATATAAAAAATAAAATATATATATATATAAAAAATAAAATATATATATATATATATATATATATATATATATATATATATATATATATATATATATATATATAATAAAAAATCTATAGATAATCAATCAATCTATATATATATAAAAAATAACAATATAGGCAGGGCTTTTTTTTCTCTGACAATAGGTACAGGAACTCCCCCTATCCAAGTCACCCCTTTTCTCCGCCCCTACCCACCTCCCAGTAACGCCCCTTTTAGACAATATAGAACCAAGTATCATTTTATGGTTCTAAGTAATTTCTATGGAATTTGGTAATGATATCGAGGGAAACTGATCCCCTGTAGACAGCTACAATAGATACCCCTAACAACAATGGACCAACCACAACAAAATCTCCCCCCAGCAACAATAGACTCCCGGCAGCATCAACAGACTCTCTGGCTGCCATCAACAATAGACCCCTCCCCCAACAGTAGACCTCTTTCAGCAACAACTGACCCCCCAGCAACATAAGAAACCCCCAACAACAATAGACCTCCCCAGCAACAATAGTCCTCCCTGCACAAATAGATCCCCAGCAGTGAGCATCAATACCTAGCAGCACACCCCAGCACCCCTTGCCATTACATACAGTCAGTCCAGGAGGTGCCGGAACTGCGTTCCCCCGCTGAAAAAAAGCCCTGTATACCAGTATATATATATATATATATATATATAGGCAGATCCACCTACAGCGGCGCATTATTCCGCCTTGCGTAGCGTATCTAAGATACACTACGCTGCCGTAACTTACTTATTTTTTTCGAATCCTCAAAGAATTTGCTCCGTAAGTTACGGCGACGTAGTGTATCTTTGGCAACGTAATGGCGGGGCATTCAAATCTGGGATGGGGGTGTGTTTTATGTAAATACGTCGTGACCCGACGTAAAGAACGTTTTTTCTTTTTAACTGCGCATGCGCCGTCCGTGGGGGTATCCCAGTGCTGTGCATGCTTGAAATTAACCCGGGACAAGCCAATGCTCACGACGGTGACGTCATTCTACGCAAATCCCTATTTTGCAAACGACGTAAAAAATTCAAAATGCGAGGCGGGAACGACGGCCATACTTAACATTGGGTACGCCACCATATAGTAGCTTTAACTATACGCCGGAAAAAGCCGAACGCAAACGACGTAAAAAAAAAATGCGCCAGCCGGACGTACGTTCGCGGATCGCCATAACTAGCTAGTTTGCATACTCGACGCGGAATTCGATGGAAACGCCACCTAGCGGCCGCCGAAAAATTGCATCTAAGATCCGACGGCGTACTAAGACGTACGCCTGTCGGATCGATCCCAGATGCCGTCGTATCTTGTTTTGTAGATACAAAACAAAGATACGACGCGGGAAATTTAAAATTAATTTAAATTCTTTTGTGGATCTGCCCCTTACTGTACAGGAGTCTCTGGAAGTTTAATGGAGAGAAATATTTATATTTTACAAAAAATTACCTTGCATGTTTTTTTTTTTTTTTTTTAAATGTTGTCTTTTAAGCCGGTTTTCCAATTCAATATGGTTAATTTTTAAATTGCTGGAAATTGACGTACAACTTTTTTTTTTTAGCAAATAATTAAATCTGCTTAACTGCAGCAAAAGTTCTTAATTAAATAAAAAAAAAAAAAAAAAAAGTTTTTTTTTTTTTTCCCCTTTACGAAAATTTAATCTACAGCATAAAGCCAAAAAAAAACCCCCAAAAAAAACAAAAACACCTTCTTCATCTTGGCTTTTCGCTCCGTTCTGAGGAGTGACGTATGCACGCCCTTACCTGACCTACATACACTTTCACCTGCTGCCTCTTTGCATTCTCTACCTACATCTTCAACCGGCTCACATGTCAAACCTGATTTTTCGAGACTAAATAGACAAGGAGAAGAACATCTGACTGTTTTTTTTTTTTTTTTTCGTTTTTTTCCATTACCTTTACTTCGCATGGACTGAATTTTTTTTCGTAAACTTACATCATCACGTTATTATCCTCAACTTTTGATGCTGACTCCTAGTTTGGCTATAGCTCTAAAAATTTCAATACTTTTGCCCTGTCCTGAGGAAATGCATGGAGGGATTTCTGCAATGAAAAAAATGGAATAATTCCTACTCTTGGGATCTTTGCTTCTATCAAGGTTAGTGTTACTCATCTCTTCCCAGCCATAGCCTCTAGTTGGATTTTATTCTTCTTAAAGGGTACATACTTGTATACTTTAAAAAAATGGACACTTACCTGTCCAGCGTGCCCGCGATATCAACAGCCGAGGCTGAGCAATCGCTCGGTCCTCGGCTGCTTCCGCCGCCATCCTCGGTGAGGGAATCGGAAGGTGAAGCCTTGCGGCTTCACTGCCCGATTCCCTAGTGCGCATGCGCGAGGATTACGTTGCGCCGTCACTGGTTCCCGCTATCTCCTGGGAACAGTGTTTCCCAGAAGACAGCGGGGGGGTGACGTAACAAGATTGGATTCCCCGCGGGAGTCAGAACCCGGAAGTGGGTGCAAATACCTGTCTCAGACAGGTATCTGCACCCCCTTCCCCCCTGAAAGGTGCCAAATGTGACACCGAAGGGGGGAGGGATCCAAAAAGCGGAGGTTCACTTTTTGTGTGAACCTCCGCTTTAACCACTTCCCCTTCGCATGCCGTCATGTGACGTCCTTGACTTTGTGCGGGGATATCTGAATTATGGGTGCAGCCAGGGGCGGACTGACTATTCGGGCACTCAGGCACTGCCCGAGGGCCCCATGCCACTAGGGAGCCCCATCAGGGTTGGCAGCCTCAGTAAAACCAGGGACAGTATGTGTGTATGTATACTGTGTATGTATACTGTATGTGTGTATACTGTGTGGCCCCATAATCTATTGCCTGGGGGCCCCATAATCTCCTATTGCCCAGGGGCCCCATAATCTCCTATTGCACGGGGGCCCCATAATCTCCTATTGCACGGGGGCCCCATGAGTTGTCAGTCCGCCCCTAGGTGCAGCTACAGGGATCATTCAGAGATCCTTCTTTTCAGCCGGCGATTTTGTGCACGGTAAGAATGATCATAGCGGCAGTCCCGCCGTTTGATCGTTCTTAAAGGCGACGGGAGGGGACGCCCCCCCCCCCCCTCCCGCCACCTTCCGGGGATTTTCCGGGCTCTCCCGTGCCATCGGGGGCCCATAGAAAGAATCGTCCGGCGCCGGATGACGACGATAGAGATTTCCGGTCAGTCATCTCTATGACCGTCAGAGGCCCAGGCGCGACGTTATGACGTCACGCCGGGGCCCCGCATGTAAACAAAGCCACGATTGCGGCTGTCAACATGAGATCGGTGATTTTTTTTCCTCGATCTCATGCTTTCCAGCCTGCAGGAGAGATGTGGGGTCTTATTGGTAAGTCCCGTCCACATATGTAAACGTCGTTCAAACCACACATGTGAGGTATCGCTGCGTGTGTTAGAGCGTGTGCAACAATTCTAGCACTAGACCTCCTCTGTAACTCTAAACTGGTAACCTGTAAAAAAAAAAAAAAAAATAAGTGTCGCCTATGGAGATTTTTAAGTACTGAAGTTTTGCGCCATTCCACGAGTGTGCGCAATTTTAAAGCATGACATGTTAGGTATCTATTTACCCGGCGTAACATCATCTTTCACATTATACAAAAAAGTTGGGCTAACTTGAATAAACAGAATAGACCCGGTATGGAAGTGGTTAAGCTTTCGAATTTAATTTTGCAAAAATGGACCAAAAAATAGTGGAGGCCAATCAGGTTCTCCATGCATTTGAGAGAACGATAGCCTAAATCTGTAAAGTTTTTTTTGACAACTAGTCTAATTTTGTTTGTTAAATTTCCCTTTAAGATTTCCAACAACGTGGGCAGGTTATTCTACTAAAGACCAGCAAGATAATACTTGATAAAAATACATTTAAAAAAATATAATTATTATGCACGTTGTTGAATGCTACACACTTTAATTTAGAAATGAATTACATGGTTAGAGATATGAAAGAATAGACCAAAGAAAAAAGGAGGTGTTGTCTCTTGCAACCAATAGGATTTAGCACTCTTCACGTGTTTGATAGATTTGAAATCCTAAATCTGCTGAGCTGCATCTCCCTAATATTAGCTCATCTCTCTAAAATGTAGGACCTGTATTAGCATTTTTAGACTAAGGTTGGTGGACACTTGACCATCACACCTATATGAACTTGTTGGACATCCCATTCTCAAACCATGGGTATTAGCATGGAGTTGCCCCACTTCTTTGCAGCTCTAATAGCCTCCACTCTTCCAGGAAGGCTTTCCGCAAGAGTTTGGAGGGTGTTTGTTAGAATTTGTGCTCCCTTAGCCAAAAGGACATTTATGAGGTCAAGTACTGGCATTGGAGTTGAAGACCAGGCTCACAATTGGCAATCCAATTCATCCCATAGAGAAGTCTTTCTCAACCTTTTCAAAACAGAAGAACCCTAAAAGCCCATACACACAATCAGGCCCCGTACACACGGCCGAGAAACTCGACGAGCAAAACACATCGTTTTGCTCGTCGAGTTCCTTGTGAAGCCGCCGAGGATCTCGGTGAGCCAAGTTTCCCCGTTGACTAACGAGGAAATAGAGAACATGTTCTCTATTTGGCCCGACAAGATCCTCGTCAGTTTCCTCGGCCGAAAGTGTACACACGGCCGGGTTTCTCGGCAGAATACAGCTCCGATCGAGTTTCTGGCTGAATTCTGCTGAGAAACTCGGTCGTGTGTACAGGGCCTCAGACTTTTTGACAACAATTGTCCAATGGACGTGTTTTATTCCGACCGTGTGTACGCTCCATCCGACAATTGTTTTCAATTTTTCCATCGGACAAATGTTCGCTGTGAATGCTCTCAAACTTTTCGGCAACAGATGTCTGATGGAGGATAATCTAATCGTGTGTACATAAGTCCATCAGACTAAAGTCCAAAGTACATACATGCATGCTCAGAACCAATGCTAAAGATTAGCCAAAAATAGCTGAAGTTGCCCAAAAAGTGGTGGTAAAGAGCTGAAAAAACATGTGATTTGGTGAAAGTTGGCTGAAAAAGTCCTGCCGTGTGTATGCAGAACAAGTTCATGGCCAACACCCATTCAGACCAAAATCCACAGAAAAGTCCAATGGAAGTGCGATCGTGTATATGAGGGTTTAGAGTAACTTTTCCCATTTCAGGGAGCTCCTGCTAAGAATTTCAATATCTTCAAACTCGTGATAGATTAGTGTGATGGTCAGTGGGAAGTCATTGTGAAGAGGTAGCCCTTTACGGATAGCTCTACAGATCAATAGTATCAGTGGAAAGTTATATGAGAAGCGGAAATTGCTTGATACTCAATGAACCCCTAGCAACCTCTGGAGGAACCTTAGGGTTCCATGGAACCCTGGTTGAGAAACCCTGGCATAGGTGTTGCAAATTGTTGGCTTTGTAAAGTTTGCTCAAGTTCCTCAACACCAAACTGGTCAAGCCATGTCTTGATGGAGCTGGCTTTGTCTACAGGGGCACATTCATGCTAGAATCGCATAAAGGATTCCTTTCCAAAACTGTTGCCCCACATCTGGATGCACACAACTTTCTAAAATGACTTAGCATGCGATTGTATGTCGATGTAGATTGCATGGCGTTATGCTCGATTTTATGCATCTGGTTTTGGAATGGTATGTCCAGCAACCTCAAGTTATGTGATGGTCAGGCAACCTCAAGTGGTGTGGTTGTCAGGCAACCTCAAGTGGTGTGGTTGTCAGGCAACCTCAAGTGGTGTGGTTGTCAGGCAACCTCAAGTGGTGTGGTTGTCAGGCAACCTCAAGTGGTGTGGTTGTCAGGCAACCTCAAGTGGTGTGATGGCCAGGCAACCTCAAGTGGTGTGATGGCCAGGCAACCTCAAGTGGTGTGATGGTCAGGCAACCTCAAGTGGTGTGATGGTCAGGCAACCTCAAGTGGTGTGATGGTCAGGCAACCTCAAGTGGTGAGATGGTCAGGCAACCTCAAGTGGTGAGATGGTCAGGCAACCTCAAGTGGTGAGATGGTCAGGCAACCTCAACTGGTGTGATGGTCAGGCAACCTCAACTGGTGTGATGGTCAGGCAACCTCAACTGGTGTGATGGTCAGGCAACCTCAAGTGGTGTGATGGTCAGGCAACCTCAACTGGTGTGATGGTCAGGCAACCTCAAGTGGTGTGATGGTCAGGCAACCTCAAGTGGTGTGATGGTCAGGCAACCTCAAGTGGTGAGATGGTCAGGCAACCTCAAGTGGTGTGATGGTCAGGCAACCTCAAGTGCTGTGATGGTCAGGCAACCTCCAGTGCTGTGATGGTCAGGCAACCTCAAGTGCTGTGATGGTCAGGCAACCTCAAGTGCATATTTAGTATGTTGCCCTAATTGAAGGAAGCAGCCCATTAGTTCTAAATCCCCTTTGGACTACATGTTCTGATCCATTACTTTCGGTAATGATGACATGTCATTAATCATTAAAAAATAATTATTGAAGCTCTATGAAAAGGCGGTGCTATGTTTCAGGAACCTGCATCTTGCCTAAAACCACGGCTGGTTACATTTTACAGTGCTCAGATGTATTTGCCTGTAGTCCTCATCATCGAAATGGTCAAAAACTCAGTCTAATAACAATAATGTTCCTACCTGTAATCCTCGTCATCGAAATGGTCAAGAACTCAATCATCTCTCCTTCTTCATACGCCATATTGGAGTTATTGTAGGACTTCCACTACGAGAGTAATATTTTGTCTTCTGCCCAAATGCTAAGTGTAAGTTGCAGCTCCAAGCTCCTTGTGTAGCAACCACAACTTTAATCTATCCTGTTCCTATTGGTGTCATTAATCTAAGAACAAGGAAAACTCGTTGTAGCAGTTTGTAAATGTGATGGTTTGTTATATATTGTAGAAAGCTGTCTACTAAGGGCAGGTCCCGGTGTCTGCCTCCCTCCCTCTTAAATATTTTGAAAGTCATGAAACAGTTGAAGGATAACTCAAGCCGAGACTTTTAGGTGTTGGATAAATTATGGAAACTGTTGTCTCGGTTGATGACTGCTGAGAAAGTCATCATTAACATGGTCCCTATTCAAGACTAATTACCAGGGCAGCCATCAGGAATTATGGGGCCCCTTACACAGCTTCAGGCATGGGCCCCCTGGAGCAGAGAACCGGGGGGGGGTTGTTGCCGCCTGAAATTGAGAAGCGGGGGGGGGCTGCCGCGAATTGAGAAGTGGGGGGGGGGGGGGCCTTTACAAAAAAAAGAAGAAATAAAGAAAAATATATATATAAGAAAAAGGGGGGTAGCCATCCAGGGCCCTGGGGACCTCTGGGCCCTTTAATAAAAAATAAATATATATTTATACAAATTATTTATTTATTTTTATAAAAAGAAATTACAAAAAAGGGGGGTTGCCATCCGGGACCTCTGGGCCCTTTAATAAAAAAAAAAAAGAAACCTCTGGGCCCTTTAATAAAAATAAATAAAAAAAAGATATATAAAAAAATAAAATAAACATTTATAAAAAAGGGGGGTTGCCATCCAGGGCCCTGGGGACCTCTGGGCCCTATAATAAAACAAAAAAAAATAACCAGTATATAAAAAAAAAAAAAAAAAAAAAAAGGGGAGTTTGCCACATGGGGCCCTGGGGACCTCTGAGCCCTTTAAAAAAAAAATATATATATATATATATATATATATATATATATATATATATATATATATAAATAAATACAAATCAAAAAAATAATATAAAAAAGTTTTGTTAAAAAAAAGGGGGGTTGCCATCTGGGGACCTTTAATATATATATAAATATATATATATATATATATATATATATATATATATATATATATATATATATATATACACACACACACACACACACACATACATTTTATATATATATATATATATATATATATATATATATATAATAAAAAAATTGGCCCTTTAATAAAAAATAAAATAAAAATATATTACAAAAATATATATATTTTTTATAAAACTTACATAAAAAAAAAAGGGAGTTGCCATCTGGGGCCCCGTGGGGACCTCCGGGCCCCTTACAGGTGTACTGCCTGTACCCCCCCTGATGGCGGCCCTGCCGAATACTATTGGCCAGGAAAAACTATCTTCGGAGCACTACCTCCTGCAAGGGCTGCTGGTAACACAGCCTGCACAGCCAGGCAACACGCATTCTCTGCTTGCATCCAAACACAAGAAGTCAGTCCCTTGGCTTTGTTTTGATGTTTTATTAGGGGTAACAACTTGGATGGGGTGAAGGGAATTATGGAATGCCCAACTTCAATCAAAGAACAACAAAGGGGGACAACCTTAGACACGTGCGGTTTGTTTAGATCTGAATTGAAATTCGAACAAATTTTAAGTCATTTTAATAACAAGTAGTAACTTTTTTAATCCGAAATAACGAAACAAAATTTCGGATGAAATTGAAATTCGAATAGTTTTCGAATTTATATTCGAATACAGTGGAACCTTGGATTACGATCATAATCCGTTCCAGTAGAATGCTTGCAATCCATACCAAAGCGAGTTTCCCCATAGAAGTAAATGGAAACAAAAATAATTCATTCCACATTGACTTCTATGGCATGCAATACCGCATATGGCCAGAGGTGGGGGGCGCCGGAGAGCCTCAGGAAATACTCTGGGACAACTCGGCTGATCTTGGAAACCTTTGGAAATGTTCGGAAACACTGGGAAACTGAGTATTTCCGAGTATTTCTGAAAGGCTCGGAACGGCTCTGAACCACTCCGAGTGTCACCGGTGCCCCCGCAGCTCTGGCCAAATGCAAGACAACACTTGTAAAAGTTGTTTGTTATTCAAAACGGTTGTTAACCGCGTTCCACTATAGTTTTTAAATTTAAATAGATTTAGAATTAGAATAGTTTTCTAATTAAATTCAAATTTCGAAAGAGAATAAAATAGAATATAAAATAAAGGAATGGAATAGAAAATAATTGAATAGAAAATAAAATAAAATAATAGCATAGAATAAAATAAGTGTAAAACAGAAAAAATGTAATAGAAAACAAAAAACAGAATAACATTTTGTAGAAAATAAATTAATAGAATATATTTAAATAGAATAAAAGTGAATAAAACAATAGAATAAAATAGAAAGAATATAACCATCTTCTAAAATCAAATTTCAAATAGAATGAATTTGAATACAATAGAATAGAAATAAAATATATAGAATACAATAGAAAACAAAAGAATACAATAGAATAGAACAAAATAGAAAGAATATAACCTTCTTCCAAATTTCAAATTAAAATTTTAATAGAATAGAAAAGAGTAGAATAGAAAATAAAAGAACATAATAGAATTAAAAAAACAATAGAATGAAAAAGGATAGAAAGAATATAACCATTTCCCAAAATTTTAATAGAATACATTTGAATTCAAATAGATTAGAAAATACAATAATAGATTAGAATAGAATGGAAAATAAAATAAAATAATAGAATAGACTAGAATAGAAAAGCATATATTAGAAAAGAAAAAACAATAGAATAGAAAGAATATAACAATATAACCATTTTCCAAAGAACCAGTAAGAAAAGTCCATTACAGAACTGCAGGGGTGTATCCTCTCCTAATGTAGAACTGCTCCCAGCTCCACCGCGATTTTGCGTTTATTTCTTTTGCACTGTATATAGCTGGTTGCTAAGGAGGGGTCCGGGAAGCAGGCCGTCGTGTCCTTAACAACTGATGAGTCATCAGTTGTCAGCAGGCTTGCAGCTGAATGTAAAAAAAAATCAAGAAAAAAAAAACAGTGTGGGGTCCCCCCAGGTCCATACAAGGCCCTGGGTTTAGTATGGATTCGGAGGGGACCCCCCACACCAAAATTAAAAAAAAATATTGTGGGGTTCCCCCAAAATCCATATTTTTAAACACTATACTACTTTTTCCTTAGTTAATGGGTAGGGGTATGTACCCCTACTCATTCACATAGGGGGGGCCGTCATCTGGGGGTTGTCAGGAAGAGGCCCTTGTTCCCATCAACATGGGGGCAAGGTGCTTTGGGGTGGGGATGCGCAGAGCACCCATCCCCCATGTTATAGGCATGCGACCTGGTATGGTTCAGGGGGGGGCGGCGCTTGCTCGACCCCTGCCTTTCCTGACCTGCTGGGCTGCATGCTCGGATAAGGGTTTGGTATGGATTTTGGGGGGACCCCCACGCCGTTTATTTTTAATCTTGGTGTGTTTTTTTTTCTCGATTTTTTCCATTCAGTGGGAAGCCTGCTGACAACTGATGACTTATCAGTTGCTTCCCGGCCCCTGCTTAGCAACCAGCTATATACAGTGTAAAAAAACGCAAATCGCGGCAAAAATCGCAGTAAAAACGCATGTCGAAAAAAAGCACGGCAGAAACGCTCAAAAGCAACATAGATGTGAATCGAGCCTTAGACAGGAGCTATTACAATGTCTTTGAAAGAAAACGTATGGAAGCACATGGAGAACATGCAACCACCACCCAGGATGACATTTACCGGTTACCCTAGAGCTCCGAGGCAAAAGTGCTAAACTTGTACTCATAAATCTCCTTCACCTTCAGGTCAAATATCAATTTAGCCTCGCACGACCATAGATTCCTTAAACTATGTTTTACTCAACACTTATACTAGTCAAAAATCTTGGCATGTAAACTGCAAACTATGGCAATTATGGAACTGAGATCTGTTTTCTGATTGGTAGATTTTCCTTGCGTCCATTTTGTTGACTATTTAAGGATAACACGCCAGAGATGCCCATGCAGGCAAAGTGATGTACTGGTACGTCGCTGCCTGCTTCTGAGTTTAGGGGGGGGGGACCCCACACCCGCTGTTATTGTACACAGTGGGAGTGTCAGTGGATCCCGGCCATGAATGGCTGATCGGCTGTGTCCAATCACAACTCAGAGCCCTGTGTTGACAATCATCACAGGGTTCTGTGCAGAGGGAACGATCTCTCTAATTCTCATCCCTGCAAAGAAAGTCTCCGCTAATTTATCCCAAAGGTGTCCTATCGGGTTGAGGTCGTGACTCTGTGCAGGCCGGCCAAGTTCCTCCACCCCAAACTCACTTATCCATGTCTTTGGTGGACCTTGCTTTGTGCAGCCGCCGACCCTTGCCGATTTTAAATCTCCCACGCACACGAGTGACGTCATCGCCGCTCCAGCCAATCACAGCGCTGGAGCGGCGATACCTGGAAGACACGCCGGAGCAAGATGACATCTCGCTCGGCGTGGACCAGGTAAGTGTTCTTCACCACGTTCCGAGGTAAGTATTGCATACTAGCTGATTATGCCTTTTGCCTTGCAGGTTTGAAAAAAAAATAAAAAAAAATTGTTCATGCGGTTTACAACCGCTTTAACCACTTCCCGACCGCCGCATGTAGATATACGTCGGCAGAATGGCACGGACAGGCACATCAACGTACCTGTATGTGCCTGCCTAGACGTGGGTCGGGGGTCCGATCGGGACCCCCCCGCTACACGCGGCGGTCGGGTTCCCTCGGGGAGCGATCCGGGACGAGGGCTTGGCTATTTGTTTATAGCCGCTTCGTCGCGATCGCTCCCCGGAGCTGAAGAACGGGGAGAGCCGTATGTAAACACGGCTTCCCCGTGCTTCACTATGGCGCTGCATCGATCGAGTGATCCCCTTTATAGGGAGACTCGATCGATGACGTCATTCCTACAGCCACACCCCCCTACAGTTGTAAACACACACTAGGTGAACACTAAATCCTACAGCGCCACCTGTGGTTAACTCCCAAACTCCAACTGTCATTTTCACAATAAAGAATGCAATTTAAATGCATTTTTTGCTGTGAAAATGACAATGGTCCCAAAAATGTGTCAAAATTGTCCGAAGTGTCCGCCATAATGTCGCAGTCACGAAAAAAATCGCTGATCGCCGCCATTAGTAGTAAAAAAAAAAATTTTTTATAAAAATGCAATAAAACTATCCTCTATTTTGTAAACGCTATAAATTTTGCGCAAACCAATCGATAAACGCTTATTGCGATTTTTTTTTACAAAAAATAGGTAGAAGAATACGTATCGGCCTAAACTGAGGAAAAAAAAATGTTTATATATATTTTTGGGGGATATTTATTATAGCAAAAAGTAAAAAATATTGCATTTTTTTCAAAATTGTCGCTCTATTTTTGTTTATAGCGCAAAAAATAAAAAACGCAGTGATCAAATACCACCAAAAGAAAGCTCTATTTGTGGGGAAAAAAGGACGCCAATTTTGTTTGGGAGCCACGTCGCACGACCGCGCAATTGTCTGTTAAAGCGACGCAGTCCCGAACTGTAAAAACACCTTGGGTCTTTAGGCAGCATATTGGTCCGGTCCTTAAGTGGTTAAGTGGTTAAAGTAGAAAGTAAAATATATTGTTTTATTTTTTCAGAATTTTCAATATTTTTTTTTGTTTATAGAAAAAAAAAAAAACAGAGATGATCAAATAACAGAAAGCTCTATTTATGTGTAAGAAATTATATTCATTTAATTTGGGTGCAGTGTTGCACGACCGCGCAATTGTCAGTTAAAGTAACGCAGTGCCGAATAGAAAAAATGGTCATGAAGACGGGTGAACCTTCCAAGAGGTCAAGTGGTTAAGCTGTTATTCTGGTTTCCTCATGTTTGGTAAATACCTTTAGGATATGAATACCTTTCCAACTTAAAGTAGATGCAAACCTATACCTGTATGGCTCGTCGTTTACTAAACCCCCCGTGTATCCTAAACAATTATCTTTATGTTCACAAAATAACGTTTCTTCCAACCTCGTGGAAATAGTTTGCTGAAGGTCCTTTTTCTGTTTCAACAACACAAGTTCCTCCAACTCGGTCTAGATCAGGTGTAGGTAACATTTCAGAGGTTGAGATCTATGTGGACAATATGTAGGAAATCAAAGATCCCTGGGGGGGGGGGGGGGTGTTGTCATCGTCACCCATTAAAGTGGAGGTTCACCCGAAAAACTAATTTTTTACAGTAGATTGAGGCCAATTACAGGAAGCACAATCGGGTGTTTATTTTTTAAATCAATGAAGTACTTACCGTTTTAGAGATAGATGTTCTCCCGCCGCTTCCGGGTATGGTCTGCGGGACTGGGCGTTCCTATTTGATTGACAGGCTTCCGACCGTCGCATACATCGCATCACGATTTTCCTGAAAGTAGCCGAACGTCGGTGCGCAGGCGCCGTATAGAGCCGCACCGACGTTCGGCTTCTTTCGGCAACGCGTGACGCGATGGATGTGACCGTCGGAAGCCTGTCAATCAAATAGGAACGCCCAGTCCCGAAGACCATACCCGGAAGTGGCGGAGAACATCTATCTCTAAAACGGTAAGTACTGCATTGATTTAAAAAAAAAACACCCGATTGTGCTTCCCGTAATTAGCCTCAATCTACGGTTAAAATTTTTTTTTCGGGTGAACCCCCGCTTTAACCACTTGCCTACTGGGAACATAAACGCCCCTCCTGCCCAGACCAATTTTCAGCTTTCGGTGCTCTCACACTTTGAATGACAATTACTCAGTCATATATACAAAGGGCCAGATCCACGTAGCCTGGCGCATTGTTGCGGCCGGCGTAGCGTATCTCTGATACACTACGCCACCGTAACTTACAGCGTATTTTCCCTATCCTCAAAGAATTTGCGCCGTAAGTTTCGGCGGCGTAGTGTAACTTTGGCGGTGTAAGGGCGCGCAATTCAAATGGATGTGATGGGGGCGTGTTTTATGTAAATACGTCTTGACCCGACGTAAATGACGTTTTTTTTGAACGGCGCATGCGCCGTCTGTGGGGGTATCCCAGTCCGCATGCTCGAAATTAACCCGCAACCCGTGAACGTCATACTACGCAAAGCCCTATTCGCGAACGACGTACAAAATTCAAAATTCGAAGCGGGAACGATGGCCATACTTAACATAGGATACGCCTCATATAGCAGGGGTAACTATACGCCGAAAAAAGCCTTACGGAAACAATGTAAAATAATGCGCCGGCCGGACGTACGTTCGTGGATCGCCGTATCTAGCTAATTTGCATACTTGACGCAGAAATCGACGGAAACGCCACCTAGCGGCCAGCGTAAATATGCACCTTAGATGCGACGGCGTACTAAGACGTACGATCTAAGACGTAAGATCTAGCACAGCTTCAGGCGTATCTTGTTTTGTGGATACAAAACAAAGATACGCCGGGGCAAATTAGAAGTTACGCGGCGTATCAATAGATACGCCAGCGTAACTTCTTTGTGGATCTGCCCCAAACAGTGTAGCGCTGGAAATAAATCAAAGTGAATAAATCAATAGTCATACATTATGACAATCAAAAGCAATAATGTGAGGATCATAAGATATATGCTGAGGGCATATATTAAATATAATGGTGAATGTTCAGTGAAAAAAACAAACAACAATAAATCCAATGAATCAGCAGATAAAAGTCCAAAGAAAAGGATTCAGAGGAAAACTGTGCATCCAGTGTAGGATAAATGATTCCAAACAAAACGTGAAGTCAGCCCATCACCTAGTAGTAAAATGAAAGGCTTACCGAAAAGCCTGTGACCACCCTTCTCAGGGGGGGGGGGGGGGGTCAAACAAGCTTATAAGATGAGGTTATCCTGCAGGTCAGCTGAAAGGATCCTCCGTCTCCCACGCCTTCAATGGCTCCAAACCACAGCTCACAGGTGTTTTCAGGAGTGCCACAGGTGTATGTGTGTGGTAATAGTGGGGATAAATATGCCGCAATGGAAAAGAAACAAAAAAAGACAAATGGCACTAATATGTGGCATTGATGACACTGATGTGGCACTGATGACAGATGGCACTGATACATGGCACTGATGAAACGTGGGGACAGATGGCACTGACAGGCGGCACTGGGGACAGATGGCACTGACAGGCGGCACTGGGGACAGATGGCACTGACAGGCGGCACTGGGGACAGGTGGTACTGGGGACAGATGGCACTGATAGGTGGCACTGGGGACAGATGGCACTAATATGTGGCACTGGGGACAGGTGGCACTGACACATGGCACTGGGGAAAGGTGGCACTGGGGACAGATGGCACTAATATGTGGCACTGATGACACTGATGTGGCACTGATGACAGATGGCACTGATACGTGGCACTGATGACACGTGGGGACAGAAAACACTGAACGATGGCACTGGGGACAGATGGCACTGATAGGCTGCACTGGAGACAGATGGCACCGACAGGTGGCACTGGGGACAGATGACACGGACAGACGGACATGTGGCACTGGGGACAGGTGGCAGGCTGCACTGGGGACAGATGACACAGACAGGTGGCACTGGGGACAGATGGCACCAATATGTGGCACTGATGACACTGATGTGGCACTGATGACAGATGGCACTGATACGTGGCACTGATGACACGTGGGGACAGAAAACACTGAACGATGGCACTGGGGACAGATGGCACTAATAGGCTGCACTGGGGACAGATGACACGGACAGGTGGCACTGGGGACAGATGGCACTGGGGACAGGTGGCACTGATAGGTATTTTATATTGTGTTCACTCACAGATCTGCCGCACAGGTCGCACTCCCTCCTTACAAGCGGTCTCTGTGTGAGGAGGGAGAACCGGCAATGAGAGATGATCTTGTATGTTTAGATTTGAGATCATCTCTCATTGGACATGCCGATCGAGTGCTAAATGGCCGCTGTGATTGGCCATTTAGCACGCTCTGTGATTTGCTGTGTCCAAGGGACATGACCAACACAGATTTTTCTTTTTTTTAAAAACGCCTGCACTATGGAATTCTTTTTTTTGTTTATTTTCCATTGCGGCATATTCATCCCCACTTTGAGTGTGTATCTCATTACCACACACATACACCTGTGGCACTCCTGAAAACACCTGTGAGCTGTGGTTTGGAGCCATGAAGGCGTGGGAGACGGAGGATCCTTTCAGCTGACCTACAGCATAACCTCTTATAAGCTTGTTTGACCCCCCCTGAGAAGGGTGGTCACAGGCTTTTCGGTAAGCCTTTCATTTTACTACTAGGTGATGGGCTGACTTCACGTTTTGTTTGGAATCATTTACCCTACACTGGATGCTCAGTTTTCCTCTGAATCCTTTTCTTTGGACTTTTATCTGCGGATTCATTGGACTTATTGGTGTTTATTTTTTTCACTGAATATTCACCATTATATTTAATATATGCCCTCAGCATATATCTTATGATCCTCACATTATTGCTTTTGATTGTCATAATGTATGACTATTGATTTATTCACTTTGATTTATTTCCAGCGCTACACTGTTTGTATACATGTTCCTTTTGACTTGGTATCAAGGTTTTAGTGTTTAGCTGCAGGACACCTTCAGGGATTATTGATATTACCCTCAGGGATAATCAACATATATTTATTTCATTTTATCTATTTTACCAAGCGCAAATTTTCCCCTTTCCCCTTCCCTTCTATACACAATTACTCAGTCATGTAATACTTTACGCAAATGATTTTTTTTGCCTTTTTTTTCATACAAATAGAGCTTTCTTTTGGTGGTATTTGATCACCTCTGGGTTTTAAATTGTTTGTGCTAGAAATGAAAAAAGACCAGAAGCTCTGAAAAAAAAATGTTTTCTTTATTTCTGTGATAACATTATAAAAAAAAATTCATACATTTTGGCCACAATTTATACTGCTACATATCTTTGGTAAAAATAACCCAAATTATTGGATATTATTTGGTCTGTGTGAAAGTTAGAGAGTCTACAAGCTATGGTGCCAATCATAACAAATTGATCACACCTGATGTATTGGCTACCTATCTCAGACAGGTGGCACTGATGACAGATGGCACTGATACGTGGCACTGATGACACGTGGGGACAGATGGCACTGATAGGCTGCACTGGGGACAGATGGCACTGACAGGTGGCACTGGGGACAGATGGCACTGATAGGCGGAACTGGGGACAGATGGCACTGATAGGCGGCACTGGGGACAGATGGCACTGACAGGTGGCACTGGGGACAGGTGGTACTGACACGTGGCACTGGGGACAGGTGGCACTGGGGACAGATGGCACTAATATGTGGCACTGATGACAGATGGCACTGATACGTGGCACTGATGACACGTGGGGACAGATAACACTGAACGGTGGCACTGGGGACAGATGGCACTGATAGGCTGCACTGGGGACAGATGGCACTGACAGGTGGCACTGGGGACAGATGACACTGGGGACAGATGACACTGATAGGCTGCACTGGGGACAGATGGCACTAATATGTGGCACTGATGACAGATGGCACTGATACGTGGCACTGATGACACGTGGGGACAGATAACACTGATAGGTGGCACTGGGAACAGATGGCACTGATAGGCTGCACCGGGGACAGATGGCCCTGGTGACAGATGACACTGATAGGTGGCACTGGGGACAGATGGCACTGATAGGTGGCACTGATGACACATGGGGACAGATGGCACTGACAGGTGGCACTGGGGACAGATGGCACTGATAGGCGGCACTGGGGACAGATGGCACTGGGGACAGGTGGCACTGGGGACAGGTGGCACTGGGGACAGGTGGCACTAATATGTGGCACTGATGACAGATGGCACTGATACGTGGCACTGATGACACGTGGGGACAGATAACACTGAACGATGGCACTGGGGACAGGTGGCACTGGGGACAGGTGGCACTGATAGGCTGCACTGGGGACAGATGGCACTGACAGGTGGCACTGGGGACAGGTGGCACTGGGGACAGATGGCACTGATAGGCTGCACTGATGACAGATGGCACTGATACGTGGCACTGATGACACGTGGGGACA
This sequence comes from Rana temporaria, assembly GCF_905171775.1. Classification (NCBI taxonomy): domain Eukaryota; kingdom Metazoa; phylum Chordata; class Amphibia; order Anura; family Ranidae; genus Rana; species Rana temporaria. The sequence continues at coordinate 14,803,271 of NC_053497.1, forward strand.
GATAACACTGAACGTGGCACTGGGGACAGGTGGCACTGGGGACAGATGGCACTGACAGGCTGCACCGGGGACAGATGGCACTGGGGACAGATGGCACTGGGGACAGATGGCACTGATAGGCTGCACTGGGGACAGATGACACTGACAGGTGGCACCGGGGACAGGTGGCACCGGGGACAGGTGGCACTGGGGACAGGTGGCACTGGGGACAGAAGGCACTGACAGGTGACACTGGGGAGAGATGGCACTGATAGGTGGCACTGGGGAGAGATGGCACTGATAGGTATTTTATATTGTGTTCACTCACAGATCTGCAGCACAGGTCGCACTCCCTCCTTACACGCGGTCTCTGTGTGAGGAGGGAGAGCCGGCAATGAGAGATGATCTTATATGTTTAGATTTGAGATCATCTCTCATTGGACATGCCGATCGAGTCCTAAATGGCTGCTGTGATTGACCATTTAGCATGATCTGTGATTGGCTGTGTCCAGGGACATGACCAATACAGATTTTTCCCGATGCCCGCCCGCGGTGCCGCAAGTAAACAGGAGGACGTCCAGGGATGCCCTCCCGGCAATTGAGCGCCGCACTGTAGACGTCTTTCGTCTATAGCGCGGGCTCGAAGTGGTTGAAAAAAAAGCCTCCAAAGAAAACACATAGTGTGTCGCAGTAGTGTCTTCTGCCTCGCTTCAAATCCCTCCCCCCAAAGAAATATTCTATATGAGATATTATCCTGTGCGTTTATCTCTTATTTTGTGCATGGGCTAAGTTATTTTACAACCCTTTGTGACGCTAAGGACAAAATATCCTTTTTGATCATTACAAGCACTCAATGTTTAAATGGTTTGTCTCATCGCTGTAAACTGATACATTCTGCTGGCGAGCTTGTGCTTTTGAAACACAACAGACTTGCTAGCTGGATCACCAGATGAAGATAGAAGAAAGAAAGCCTAAAAAAGTAAACGAATGCAGCCATCCCATCTAAGAATTAGTAAGCTGCAAAATAATAAATGTTTGCTTTTGGGTTGAATACTGCTTTAACCCTCCAGAAGATTTACCGCCTTCATGACCAGGCCATTTTTGCGATACGGCACTGCGTTACATAGATGAATCATTAAAAAAATGTATAGTAAGCACTAAGCCAAAAGAAGTGGAGTGGAACCTCTGAAGTGGAATGCCGGGAGCCTCAAAGGATACTAGAACGTGTTTCAGAAGACTCAATACTTCCTTCAGCCTGGAGGTTAGCATTTAGTTCAGGCTGATGAAGAAAGTATTGAGTTTTCCCGAAACGTGTTCCAGCAACCTCTACGGCTCACGGCATTCCACTTCAGAGGCGGTGATCCCCAGCAGGGTAGCGCTACCAGTCTTGGTGACTCTCTGCCTTCCAACTTCGGTAACAGCCCTAGTGGTTTCCTTCTTGGAGCTGTACCTAGTTGGCTCCTCCATCTGGCCGTGTCCAGGACTGACAAACCTCCGTGGCTTTCATCCAGTTTGCAGTTGTAATTGTACAATTTGTTTGATTTTAAGCTCTAGTTCACACTGATCCGAGACGGAAGTTGCACGACTTTGCACTGCGACCTCAGGTCCACCTTCCATGCGACTTCAATGAACGGGATACAATTTTGATCTGGCTTTGAGATGATTGCAACTTGTCCTTTGACCAAAACAATTGGCTTTGATATGGATGAAACCTTACGCCAAAAAATAGTGTGGGGCCCCCCCCAAGACCATATCACTTCAATCTGGTATGGATTTTGAGGGTAAACCCCACACCAAAAAAAAGAAAATGAAGTTGGGTCTCCCAAAATCCATGGCAAGTCCTTATCCGAGCATGCAGCCTGGCAGGTCAAGAAAGGCCACATGCCCTCAACACGAGGGGCAGTGCTTTGAAGAAGGGGGGCTCTGCCCCCCACCCCGAGGACTTTGTCCATATGTTGTAGGGACAAGGGCCTCTTCCCCACAACCCTGGCCGTGGTTGTGGGGGTCTGTGGGCAGGGGCTTATTGGAATCTGGAAGCCCCCCGGATCCCACCCTCCATGTAAATTAGTATGGGGTACATTGTACCTCTACCCATTCACCAAAAAAATGCAGTGAAGTGTTACAACAAGAGATGGTTTTTGACAGTCCTTTATCAAAAATTAGGAATGTCCCCCATCGTAGCTCCAGTGTCAATCACGATGTGCAGGTCCATGAAGTCACAAGGGTGTGGGGTCTCAGGGTGATGGTATATATATACATTAGAACTGTCAGACACTGAAGCTCACAGAACAACTGGAGTCAGCATCAAAGGAGGGGGTTTTTATTTTTATTTTCAATGGGTCTACGGTGGAACACGAAAACATCGGTGGAGAAACCGTAGAAAGAAAACATTGGTGGAGGAAATGGTGAAAAAAGATATCGGTGGAGGAACCAGAGAAAGAAGACATCGGTTGGAGGAACCAGAGAAAGAAGACAATAGTGGAGTTAGCAGAGAAAGAAGACATCAGCGGAGGAAGAAGAGAAAGAAGACATCAGCGGGGGAAGAAGAGAAAGAAGACATTAGTGGAGGAAACAGAGAATGAAGCCATCGGTGGAGAAAACAGAGAAAGAAGACATTGGTGGAGGAACCAGAGAAAGAAGACATTGGTGGAGGAACCAGAGAAAGAAGACATTGGTGGAGGAACCAGAGAAAGAAGACATTGGTGGAGGAACCAGAGAAAGAAGATATTGGTGGAGGAACCAGAGAAAGAAGACATCAGTGGAGGAAATGGAGAAAGAAGACATCAGCACAGAAACCAGAGAAAGAATACATTAGTGGAGGAACCAGAAAAGAATACATTAGTGGAGGAAACAGAAGACATCGGTGGAGGAAACGGAGAAAGAAGACATTGGTGGAAGAAGCAGAGAAAGAAGACATTGGTGGAAGAAGCAGAGAAAGAAGACATTGGTAGAGGAAACGGAGAAAGAAGACATTGGTGGAGGAAACGGAGAAAGAAGACATCATGATTGACATTGGACAGGGGACATTCTTCATTTTTAATAAAGGACTTGTCAAAAACCATCTCTTGTTTTTTGTAACACTACACTGCTTATTTTGTGAATGGGTAGGGGTACAATTTACCCCATATTCATTAACATGGGGGGGAGATCCGGAGCCCCCTTTCTTAAAAGGGGGCTTTCAGATTCCGATAAGCCCGCAGACCCCCACAACCACTGGCCAGGGTTGTGGGGTAGAGGCCCTTGTCCCTACAACATAGGGACAAGGTTTTTTGGGGTGGGGGGGGGCCACAGTCCTCCTGCCCCAAAGCGCCCACCCTCCCATGTCGAGGGTATGTGGCCTGGTATGGTTCAGGAGTGGGGGTACTTGCTCGTTCCCCCTTCCCTGACCTGCCAGGCTGCATGCTTGAATAAGGGTTTGGTATGGATTTTGGAGGGACCCCATGCCGTTTTCTTTTGCTTTTTTTTGGTGTATGGTTTACCCTCAAAATCCATACCAGACTCAGAGGGCCTGGTATGGATTTGGGGGGACACAGCATTTTTTTTTAGGGGATTTTACATTGCTAACATTGCATACACTTGATCTCAGAGCACAAGTCACATGCCACAAGTCGGGTCAGTTAAGATGATGATCCAACTTGGATGCGACTTCTAATCAAATCAATGGGCTGAAATCACACCCAAGTCAGACCAGAGTAGTGCAGGAACCTTTTTCAATGTTGGACGGACACAAGTCGGACCAGTTAAGACTGTTCTTATATAGGGAACCATTGATTTTGCCATGTCATGCGACTTGTGCCATCATGTACCTTGTGGCTGAGGCTGCCATGCAGAAGGAGGCCTCCCGTACAGCCCTGACTCGAGAACACCTGATGTGACAGTGGTCGCAGGAGTGCGGTGAGGTATAGGTGCCCATGTGATCTCTCCACCGGGAGAAGAGGTGAGTGGTAGGTTCATCACCAGAGCTGGATGGCAAGCTGGAACTGAAGACAGCGGATCCCTGGTTGGTAGATAGTGACAGCAGCAGTAGCTACTGGATGTGTGGTCGGACAAGCCAGGTCGGTAACAAACGGGCAAATGCAGGCACAGACAGCAGGCAAGGAATCGTCAGGATACGGGCAGGAGTCGGCAACACCGGATCAGGCAGAAATCAGAAGGCAGAATACAAAGTCCAGAACAAGCCATGTTCAAGATAGGTAGCGATCAAGCGCAGTCTGGGGCGAGCCGAGTCAAACACAGAAATCAACAGGAACAGATGCAAGAATACAGGAACAGCTGCAGATCAAACAGCAAAGGACTAATGCAGCTAATGCACTTGCATAGGCCACTGGGCCCCAACGTAAATGGCTACAGCGTGCATGCGCACGTCTGTGTGTAATTGTGTGTGCATGCTACTGTGCACGCGCACTTCTGTGCATGCGCAGTGGCGCACGTCTATTCATAGTTGGATGAGTACCAGCAAGTCCGTACCTGCGCACTTCTGTGCATCTCAGGGTGACTGAAGTATCATGACCAGTACGTTCCTGACAGGTGCTCTCGAAGTCGGGACGCAGGTCGTACCAGTATGAACCGGCCCTTATTGTGATTCAGTAAACTGACTTACTACACTATCTGGCTGTTTGGTGCTTACAATGATCAGCTTTATCCCAAAAGGAAAAAAATATATATTTTCAGTGGTGTTTGGTGCACTTTAATTTGAGTATTCACTACACAGACATACTCCATGGATACACTATAATATACTGCGTCAAATTTGCAGTAACACAATGAAATATATGACGTTAAACTTGCAGTAACGCAATTAAATATTCTGTGTTAAACTTGCAGTAACACGCAGAACTATACAGCAATAAACTTGCAGTAACACACAGAACTATACGGCATTAAACTTGCAGTAACACACAGAACTATACGGCATTAAACTTGCAGTAACACACAGAACTATACGGCAGCATTAAACTTGCAGTAACACACAGAACTATACGGCAGCATTAAACTTGCAGTAACGCACAGAACTAAACGGCATTAAACTTGCAGTAACGCACAGAACTATACAGCAATAAACTTGCAGTAACGCACAGAACTATACAGCAATAAACTTGCAGTAACGCAATGACATTTTTGGTTTTGGGTTTAACCACTTGCCAACCGCTGCACGCCGATATACGTTGACAGAATGGCAGCGGTAGGCAAATGGGCGTAACTGTATAAGAATGCGTGCGGCAGGTGTGACCCGTGACTCGATGTCCGCCAGTGTCCTGCGATCGTGTGATGGAGCGGCAGAACAGGGGGATGCCTATGTAATTTCCCTGTTCTGCCTAGTGACAGAACACTGATGTACTGCTCCCGGTCATTGGGAGCGGTGACACAGTAAGCTTCGCCCCCCCACAGTTAGAATCACTCCCTAGGACACACTTAACGCCTTCTTGCCCCCTAGTGGTTAACCCTTCCCTGCCAGTGTCATTTACACAGTAATTAGTACATTTTTATAGCACTGATCGCTGTATAAATGTGAATGGTCCCAAAATAGCGCCAAAAGTGTCCGCCATAATGTCGCAGTCATGATAAAAATCGCTGATCGCCGCCATTACTAGTTAAAAAATAGTTTTTTTATAAAAATGCCATAAAACTATCACCTATTTTGCAGACGCTATAAATTTTGCGCTAACCAATCAATAAACGCTTATTGCGTTTTTTTTTTACCAATAATATGTAGAAGAATACGTATCGGCCTAAACTGAGGAAAAAAATAAATAAAATTTATATATTTTTGGGGGATATTTATTATGGGGAAAAAGCAAAAAATATTGCTTATTTTTCTAAATTGTCACTCTATTTTTGTTTATAGCGCAAAAAATAAAAACCGCAGAGGTGATCAAATACCACCAAAAGAAAGCTCTATTTGTGGGGAAAAAAGGACGCCAATTTTGTTTGGGAGCCACGTCGCACGACCGCGCAATTGTCAGTTAAAGCGACGCAGTGCCGAATCGCAGAAAGTGCTCTGGTCAGGAAGGGGGTAAATTCTTCCGGGGCTCAAGTGGTTAATACCACTTTAATGTGATTGGGGGGGTGGGGCTGTATAGGCACTCGATCACTTTTACATTGTACGGAATCCCCAGCTGTAAAAAATGATGTCTGTGTCATGGCGGCAGCTGCTCCCATCCGAGGATGTGCCGGTACGCTCTAAGGACGGAAAACGGTTAATAAATCACTTTGATCTTTGAGTGCGTTGGGTTAGTTAACGTCCCCATGTCATGATTAACAGAGTCCAAATCCTGAGCATGGAAAATAAGATGTACTGCCAACTACACAAGACCTTCACTCTGCGTTGGCTGCTCTTCCATTTCAAATCTTTTAAAGACTAACTTATGCTAAAAGCCTCCTTTCACCGACGCGTTTCATCATCTAGTTACAGCTGAACCCCAGACAGATATAACAGACGCCGATTCAATTCAATTCAAATTTTTTTTTCTATTCTTTTTATTTTCTGTTTTACTCTATTCTATTTTTTCATTTTCTATTATATTCTTTTCTATTCTATTATTTTTTATTCTATTTCTTTATTTTCTATCCTTTTTATTTTATTCAGAGATTGGAATTTGATTTGAAAACTATTCAACTATTCGAATTCAAACTTTGTGCAAAATTTTGACTCATTATCCCAGATTCGTATAAATCAGTTACTAATAACCCAATATTTGTCTGAATTTTCAATTTGGAACAAAATGAACAGCGCATGTCTACTGAATACGACTTGGTATCCTCCTCTTGCAATCCGTGTACAGCAGAGCTTAAAGCGGGAGTTCACCCAAAAATCTACTTTCTGCAGTTAGATCCAGCATACTGCTGTGATCTGCAGTATGCTGGTCTTTTTTTTATTTTATTTTGGTACTTATCGTTTTAGCAGTATTTCTTCTATGGCTCCGAGCGGGGATTACTTCCTGGTATAGGCGTTCCCGAAGACAAGCAAGTTGATTGACAGCCTTCGATAGCGCGTCACGGCTTCCGAAAATACACACGAGTGACACTGGGCAATTTACGGCGCCTGCGCAGTCAGCTCTACACGGCAGGCGCAGGCGCCGTAAACAGTCAAGTGTCACCTCGGCTGTTTTCGGAAGCCGTGACGAGCTATCGAAGGCCGTCAATCAACTTGCTTGCCTTCGGGAACGCCCATTCCCCGCAGGATTCCCCGCTCGGAGCCACAGAAGAAATACTGCTAAAACGATAAGTACCAAAATAGAATAAAAAAGACCAGCATACTGCAGAAAGTTGATTTTTGGGTGAACTCCCGCTTTAAACTGGAAGCAGAAAAGAAATAGAAGGAGAATGAGCCAGTCGATTGTGCTGTTGTGCACGGTGCATGCTGGCAGGAGGAAGGAGAAGAAAGCGATAGAGATGTTCATCAATGTGCCGCTTCTCTTTTCACTGTCCAGTCACAGGCTGGGGGAGGGACAAGACCTGTAAGTGTTAGTAAACGCCACAAATAAATCACAATATTTAAACTTTTTTTTTAATACTTTTTTTTTTTTTTATACTTTTTTTCTGAAGATTAAAAAAATATTAAAAATTACCTTTGAAATGACATTGACGTGTTAGAGCTCAGATGAGATTTTCATGGTTGGGTCTACATCTATTCCAGAAGAGGTGAAAGGCACCACACAAAGGCATTTTGAAAGCTGTAAGCTATTATTTAATTATTAAGTAATTTTTTGAAAAAAATAAATAAAAATATAGAGTGATTTAAATATTTTACACTTGCACTTCACATAAGGTGTGGTCAGAAGTTGCTATATGATGGCTGCTATTCAATGTAAATACCAAATTAATATTTTCATTCTTTTTTTTTTTTGATAAATCTTTTTTATTAATATTTTCATTATTTAATAATAAAATAGCAGTATACTCAAAAATGCATAAAAATTTTGATTGAAAAAAAAAAAGTGACAGGAATTGAGGTCAGTAGAGGCACAGTGTACAAAAAAAAAAAACAAGCAGTATACTCAAAAACAATAAAAATAAGATTATAAAAAAAATGAAATATGCCCCCCCCCCCCCCAAAAAAAAAAGTGACAGGAAGTGAGGTCAGCAGAGGCACAGTGTACTAAAAAAAACCCAAGCAGAATACTCAAAAACAATAAAAATAAGATTAAAAATGAAATATGCCCCCCACCCCAAAAAAAAAAAAGTGACAGGAAGTGAGGTCAGCAGAGGCACAGTGTACTAGAAAAATAAAAAACAAGCAGAATACTCAAAAACAATAAAAATAAGATTATAAAAAAATGTAATATGCTCCCCCTTCCCAAAAAAAATAAAAAGTGTCAGGAAGTGAGGTACACAAAAACCAAGCAGTATACTTAAAACAAATATAAAGTAGATTTAAAGATAAAAAAAATAAAACATAATATGTTCCCCCCGCTCCCCAAAAAAAAGAAAAATGGTCAGAAAGTGGGATCAACAGAGGTGCAATATACTCCAAAACCAAGCCAACCAGTATACTCCAAAACCAATAAAACATACATTTTCAAAAACAAAAAATGAAAATGAATAGTAGAAAGGAGGGTGGTGGCGCTGTCTATATGTCCCCCTACCGCTAGGAGGTAAACTGTGGGCTCCCACTAGCACAATGAGTCACCCGGGTGGTACCTATATATTGCTAATAAGCTGTAATAAACAGTACCTGTTTAATAAATTGCCCGTATGGTCTAAGACAACCAAAAAGTGTCAAAGGGTGTTGAGTGGGTATCTCAATAAGGCAAATGGATGTTTAACCCTAAGTATAATATTATAAAATAAAATAAATAAGAATATAATAATGTGTTACCATACACATTGATAGATTGAGTAAAGTGTAACGCGCATATGTGAGCGCTAGGAGGTGTGAGTGTACACAAGGGTGAGTACTGCCACAAAAGCTGCCAAGTAGCCAGTACTACTACACACCTGTGTATAAACATGTGTAGATGTAGGTTCAGATACGCCCTCTAATGCGCTCTGCCTACTCTCACAACAAGTGCAATAGTGGTGTATGTATAAATATACTATAAATACAAAATATGTCAAACACTTATGTGACACCAGTAAAATATCAAACACAATGAGACCGCTACCTTTATAGATATAAAAAAAAGTGCTAAATGTGCATGAATGAAAAAAAGTCCAAGCATAAAAAATATGGGGCAGATCCACAAAGGAAGTACGCCGGCGTATCTAATGATACGCCGGCGTACTTTCAAATTTCCCGCGTCCTATCTTTGTTTTGAATCCTCAAAACAAGATACGACGGCATCTGGGTTAGATCCGACAGGGGTACGTCTTCGTACGCCTTTGGATCTTAGATGCAATTCTTCGGCGTCCGCTGGGTGGCGTTCCCGTCGTTTTCCGCGTCGAGTATGCAAATTAGCTATTTCCGATGATCCACGAACGTACGAGCGGCCGTCGCATTCTTTTACGTCGTTTCCGTTCGGCTTTTTTCGGCGTATAGTTAAAGCTGCTATTTGGTGGCGTACGCAATGTTAAGTATGGCCGTCGTTCCCGCGTCGAATTTGAAAATATTTTTTATTGTTTGCGTAAGTCGTCCGTGAATGGGGCTGGACGTAATTTACGTCCACGTCAAAACAATGACGTCCTTGCGACGTCAATTAGCACAATGCACGGCGGTAAAACATTTAGGGACGGCGCATGAAACACACCCTCTACTCGCCGATTTGAATTAGGCGCCGTTACGCTGCGAGAGATACACTACGCCGCAACTTACGGCGCAAATTCTTTGTGGATTCAAAGCTGCCAAAAGTAAGTTACAGCGGCGTAGCGTATCTCACATACGCAATTGTACGTGAATCTGCCCCTCTAAATACAAAATATGTCAAACACTTATGTGACACCAGTAAAATATCAAACACAATGCGACTGCTACCTGTATAGATATAAAAAAGTGCTAAATGTGCATGAATGAAAAAAAGTCCAAGCATAAAATATATATATTGTAACCAGCATCAAAAGTATAAAAGTCCAAAAACATGTGTAAATTCCATCCACAAGATTATCTTAGTGCAATATTTATCACAAGAATCCGTGACTGTTGGGTGCTCTGCTATGATCAGAAGTGCTTCCACACGTGACTCCAGTGCTCCCCCACCAGGGTCCCCACTAGGGTTGCCACCTCATCCCTTTAAAACTGAACACATATTAATTACACAGGTTCTGTGGCTGATTAAGGTGGTAATTAAACTTACTTGGTGCCTTATCTGCAATAAATTAGCCTCAGAATCTGTGTAATTTATATGTGTTCGGGTTTAAAGGGATGAGGTGGCAACCCTAGTCCCCACTCACCAGATGTCCCAACCCCTGCAGGGGTAGACCCCATGTAGTGTGACTTTTTCCACTTTTGGCTGTAAGGATATCCTTTTTCTCTCCTCTGTGCTGTTCAGATCAGGGTGTACACAGCTGCCAGTGATCCACAATCCTCAGATAAAACATAAGAAAGAGGCTTCCATGGTGTAGTAATAGGCGGGTAGCACGCACACTGACTACTGCACCACTTCCTGGGAAGCCAGCTGAGACGTCTGCGCTATCCAGCTGGAGCGCACGGCGTTGGTGTCAGCAAGGCACTAAATACCTTATCTGGAAGCTGATTGCTGGCCGAATTTGTTTTTACTTTTGGTTTTATTTCTGTACCTTTTGGCAATATTTTGTTAAGCCAAACCGTTTCTGCATTCCCCTGGATAAGTGGGGGCTCTGCAAATAAAACTTTTTTACTTTTTACCATGGAAGCCTCTTTCTTATGTTTTATCTGAGGATTGTGGATCACTGGCAGCTGTGTACACCCTGATCTGAACAGCACAGACAGAGGAGAGAGAAAAAAGGATATCCTTACAGCCAAAAGTGGAAAAAGTCACACTACATGGGGTCTACCCCTGCAGGGGTTGGGAAATCTGGTGAGTGGGAACTCTGGTGGGGGAGCACTGGAGTCACGTGTGGAAGCACTTCTGATCATAGCAGAGCACCCAACAGTCACAGATTCTTGTGATAAATATTGCACTCGTCTGATAATCTCGTGGATGGAATTTACACATGTTTTTGGACTTTTAGGGGCAGATCCACATTCAATTAGATGGGCGCAGCGTACGTTAGATACGCTACGCCGCTGTAACTTACTTTTGGCAGCTTTGAATCCAGAAAGAATTTGCGCCGTAAGTCACGGCGGCGTAGTGCATCTCTACCAGTATACTCCAAAACCAATAAAACATACATTTTCAAAAACAGTATACTCTAAAACCATACATTTTCAAAAACAAAAACAGAATATGCCCCCCCCCCCCAAAAAAAAAGAGTCAGGAAGTGAGGTCAGCAGAGACGCAGTATACTCAAAAAACAATAAAAAATCGATTTAAACAAAAATGTGTGCCAAACACGAAGTTAAAGATATAAAATATAATTAGCACAAAAAAATAAGATATAAAAAAAATGCTAATTAATGATAATAATGGTGTTGAAAATTTAAGAGAAAACAATATAATATATTTCAATATGTTTTTTTATATATATATATATATCTCATATTAAATATATAATATATTATAATATTTAATATGAGATATATATATATAAAATGATTTTATTTTATTTTAGCCTATTATTGCGTCTATCAATTTTAATTAGCGCAGAGAAATGCTGCAGCCTCATAGTGTAGGATTTGCCCGATTCCTAGGGTGATTTCATGATTCAAGTACATGGTTAATTAAGTACAATGATTAAATGGACCATGTAATCACTATACTTAATTAACCATGTACTTGAATCATGTAATTACCATATTAGTTATCACTTTATCACCTTCTGTACCAATCACCCTAAAAATGATGTAAATCATGGCGTATTTTATTTTAGCATTTCTCTGAGTAATTATGATGGTTAATAGTTTAAAAAATATAATCGTTATGAGGAGATAGATACATTTCTAAATAAATAATATATATATATTTAGAAATGTATCCTTAATTTCAACCAGTGGCCATTATTATCATTAATTATCACTTTTTTATATACCGTAGTTCTTATTTTATTGTATTTTTATTTTTCACATTTATCTTAAGCTTAGTGTTTCACACACCTCTCCTGATGAAGTACGAAAAACCTTTGTCACTCTCCTGTCACTTTTATTTTTGTCGGACAGTCTTTATATATATATTCCAATTTATATATTGGAATCAAACCACCACCTATCACATGACGCTCTGGAATACCCCGGCCAGCATCATATATTTTACAAGCTTGGTTGCAGTGTTTTTGTTTTCCATATAAAAAAAAAAAATAATGTTATTCATTTTCATTGTTCCTTTAAACTTGCTGCAAAACTGGACTGAATGACAGCTGATCACAGGATGTAAACACAAGCTGGTTATCGGCATTCCTTTCCTCATGCTGACAGTGAGAGGATTGTAGAGGAGATAACGGGCTTGTGTTAAAGGGACATCGGCACTGATAATCAGGCCACTAATGATCAGTGCAGTCCAATCAGTGCCCACCAGTGCTTCCTCATCTGTGTCACCTATCAGTGCTGCCTATGAGTGCTGGCTATCAGTGCCCCTCAGTGCCACTGCCACCTATCAGTGACACCTTTCAGTGCTACTTATCAATGCCCATCAGTGCTACTTATCAATGTCCATCAGGGCCACATCTCAGTGCCTATAAGTGCCCCCTATCAGTGTCCATCAGTGCTGTGTACCAATGTCCATCAGTGCCGCCTATCAGTGCTTATAAGTGTCCCCTATCAGTGCCCATCAGTGCCCATCAGTGCCATGTATCAGTGTCCATCAGTGTTGCCTATCTGTGCCGCCTATCAGTGTCACATCTCAGTGCCTATAAGTGCCCCCTATTAGTGTCCATCAGTGCCATGTATCAGTGCCATGTATCAGTGTCCATCAGTGTTGCCTATCTGTGCCACCTATCAGTGTCACATCTCAGTGCCTATAAGTGCCCCCTACCAGTGTCCATCAGTGGCACCTATCAGTGCCACTCAGTGCTATGTATGCGGCTATTCTTACCTTCAGTCCAGAGTCGCCCCATGCAGTAAGTCTTCTTCGACACTAGATGTCACGGATGGAGTTAAAGCAAAGTTCCACCCATCAATTGCTGCCGCTGTGCCCATCAATTGCTGCCGCTGTGCCCATCAATTGCTGCCGCTGTGCCCATCAATTGCTGCCATTGTGCCCATCAATTGCTGCCAGTGTGCCCATCAATTGCTGCCAGTGTGCCCATCAATTGCTGCCAGTGTGCCCATCAATTGCTGCTACTGTGCCCATCAATTGCTGCTACTGTGCCTATCAAATTCTGCCAGTGTACATCCCCGCCCGGCACTTACCTGTCTCGGTGGGGCAGCAGGTCACGGCGATGCCTTCCACACTCCTCGATGTCTTCTCCCGCCCTCTCTTCCCGCCCTCTGCTATGATTGGACGCCTAATAGGCGTCCAATCGCAGCGCCTGTCGTTTCAGCCAATCAGGTGACAGGTAACAGACCCGAGCACCCGATTGGCTGAGAGGCGGTTCAGTGTTAGGAAAGCGAATATTCATTTGCTTTCCTAACACAACGCTGAGTGAACTGCGAGCGCCCAGCATGGCGCCTGCTGTTCACCTTTTTGGACGCCTATTAGAGCCTACGGCTCTAATCAGGTGCTACTAAAAAAATACCCCGCCGCTGTAATTCAGGTGTCAGAAAAGGGGTCGGCACCTGAATAGGGGGTGGCAGCCAAAAATAGAGTCATCCAATGCATGACTCTATCTATGGTGATAGACAGGTGGCAGGAGAGAGCGGGCGGCGCCCGTGCGCCCCTTATGGACGCACCGCCACTGATGTCAGTGTGACATGCAGGTTTTCCCAGCTACTTCCTGTCTACATAACATCAGGGCATTTCCTACAGCAGGATTTCCAATGGTGACAACAGTAATGTGTCACCATCTGTAATGATTGGATTTCCTCATACAGAAACCAGTATCATTGAAGGTGATTCACATTCTGTTTTGTACCCTAAGAGGATCGAATTATTGAACAATGATTGATTATTTAGTAAATAAGCTCTGTAAGCGCTGTTTCCCCTTCTAGGTAATTTATTGTTGTCCTAGACCTTGACATTAATTGTAAGTGTGATCCCCGTTCAATAATATTATTAATTATAATAATTATAGATAATGTTAAATAATGTTAACCCATAATATACTTACTGTAACTGAGAATCTTCACACTCCCTGGATTGCTCTTTATAAAGCCAATACAAATTAAAGTAAAAAAAACAATAATTATATATAATAGTATATATTATGGGGCAGATCCACAAAAGCATTACGCCGGCGTATCTCTTGATACGCCGGCGTAATTTTAAATTTCCCGCGTCGTATCTTTGTTTGGTATCCACAAAACAAGATACAACGGCATCTGGGATCGATCCGACAGGCGTACGTCTTAGTACATTTTTCCACCGGCCGCTAGGTGGCGTTTCCGTCTAAATCCACGTCGAGTATGCAAATTAGCTATTTACGGCGATCCACGAACGTACGTCCGGCCGGCGCATTTTTTTATGTTTGTGTTCGGCTTTTTCCGGCGTATAGTTAAAGCTGCTATTATGAGGCGTACTCAATGTTAAGTATGGCCGTCGTTCCCGCGTACAATTTAGAATTTTTGGCGTAAGTCGTTCGCGAATAGGAATTTGCGTAGAATGACGTCACCGTCGTAAGCATTGGCTGGTTCCGGTTTAATTTCGAGCATGCGCACTGGGATACCCCCACGGACGGCGCTTGCGCAATTTAAAAAAAAACGTTGTTTACGTCGGGTCACGACGTATTTACATAAAACACGCCCCCATTACATCTATTTGAATTAGGCGCCATTACGCCGGCAAAGATACACTACGCCGCCAAAACTTACGGCGCGGATTCTTTCTGGATTTGAAAAAAAAAAGTATGTTACGGCGGCGTAGTGTATCTTGCATACGCTACGCACGGCGCATTCATACCCCTTGAAATTTCCCACATTTTCATGTTACAACCAAAAACGTAAATGTACTTTATTGGGATTTTATGTGAGAGACCAACACAAAGTGACACATAATTGTGAAGTGGAAGGAAAATTATAAATGGTTTTCAATTTTTTTTTTTACAAATAAATATGTGAAAAGTGTGGGGGAGGGGGGCATTTGTATGGCGCCCCCCGGAGTCAATACTTTGTAGAACCTCCTTTCTCTGCATTTACAGCTATTACAGCAGGATTGCATTTTAATAGTAAATAATAAATAGTACCGTATTTATTGGGGTATTGTGCGCACCCGCGTATAGCGCGCACCCCCAATCTGGAAGGGAAATTTCAGAAAAAAAAATACTTGCAGTTTGAATGCCCCTCGTCGGTGTCTTGCCCGGCGTCCATCGGCTGCCTTGTCTGGTCCAGCGTCCGTCTGCGGCCTCGGTGGTGTCCTCCCGCGCTGTCTGAGTCGAATCCCCGCTTCCCACGCTGTGTTTGAACGCCGCCGACATATACCGAGCACAGTACACTGGGGCACGCTCGGGTTCTAGGAGGCGTCGCAGAGCGTGACCGCGAGCGAAGCAGAGCCTGGCCGAATGTACCCGAGTGTACTGCGCTCGGTATATGTCAGCGGCGCAGTTCAAACTCAGCGCGGGTATCGGCGTATATTGCGCACCCACGATTTTCTCCTGATTTTAAGGGGAAAAAAGTGTGCGGTATACGCCGATAAATACGGTATTTATTATAGCCAAAAAGTAAAAGATATATCTGGGTTTTTTTTATTGTGTTTTTTTTTTTTTTTTTTTTTTTTTTTTATAGCGCAAAAAATAAAAACCCCAGAGATCAAATGCCACCAAAAGAAAGCTCTATTTGGCTATACCTAATATAGCCATTAGATGTCACCATTTCTCCAGTGATGAGTGAGTGAGTAACTTGTATAGCGCAACAAATGCGAACTTAATCGCCTCAAGGCGCTTGGCATCCAGCGTTGTACAGGTCTTTCAGAAGAGGTGTTTAGTTTTTTCCTAAAAGCCCGATGGTTTTCTTCCATGCGGATGGTCATGGGTAGAGCATTCCAGAGCCGTGGTCCTTGGACCGAAAATCTACGTTCTTCCTTCGATTTGTAGCGGGATTTAGGGATTTGGAGAAGGTTTTGGTCGGTTGACCGGAGCACGTGCTTGGTGACGTACGGTTTTATTTTCTCGCTTAAGTATTGAGGAGCTTTACCCTGTATACATTTGTGGGCGAGGCAGAGCGTCTTGAATGTCACCCGGTCCTTTACGGGCAGCCAGTGGAGGGACCTCAAGACCGGGGAGACTGATTCCCACGGCTTTTTACCAGTTACCAGTCTGGCTGCCGTGTTCTGGACGACTTGTAGACACAAAATCTGGTATTCCGGTAGTCCTAAATAGAGGGAGTTTGCGTAGTCGAGTCGTGAATTGATGATTGTTCCAATCACTACTGCTGTGTCCTCTTCCGGGATGAAGGGGATGAGTCTACGTAGCATGCGGAGAAGATGGTGAGAC
This sequence comes from Rana temporaria, assembly GCF_905171775.1. Classification (NCBI taxonomy): domain Eukaryota; kingdom Metazoa; phylum Chordata; class Amphibia; order Anura; family Ranidae; genus Rana; species Rana temporaria. The sequence continues at coordinate 14,819,780 of NC_053497.1, forward strand.
CCGCTGACGACTGATCCTATTTGTGCGTCCATCGTCATGTCTGAGTCAAAGATGACTCCGAGACTTTTGACTTTGTTGCTTGGCGCGATGGTTTGTCCGAGGATGGTGGGTGGTGTGTGTCCATGTGGTCCTAGAGATGGATTTCCTATTGGAGTGAAGCATAAGGAGTTCTGTTTTGGATCAGTTGAAAAGTGATATACAGTATTTAAAGTAGAAGTAAACCCTCTCTAAAAAAAATGAATACAAAAAAACACCCTGCAAGACAAAGGCATAATGAGATAGTGTGCATAGCATACTAGCTCATTATGAATTACTTACCTGAATTACTTACCTTACTTATGAATTACTTACCCCGCAGCCGTCCTCGTTCACCTCCTCCGTTGCCGCCATCTCTCCCGGAGTGACTTCCGGGTATCGCGGCGCTGTGACTGGCCGGAGCCGCGATGATGTTACTCCCGCGCATGCGCACGGGAGCCACCAGTCACAACACACGATCGCCGTTGGAAACGGCACGCTCAGTGCGCCTGCGCAGTTGTCTATGGCGCATGCGCCGTAGACATTGGTGCCTGTTTTTTCTGCAAATATCTCCTAAACCTTTTAGGTTTGGGAGATATTTGTTGCACCTACAGGTAAGCCTAATTCCGCGTACACACGATCGGTCAAGTGGTTAAACCCAGCGTTCTGGTTCTGCTCTTATTAATTTTATTGGATATTTCAGCATTTGGTATTCAGTATTTCATATGTATCTGTTTTTGTTTTTAAAGTGGTTGTAAACCTTTAGGCTCCATGCACACTGGACGCTAAAAAAAAGCTTTCAACGTGTTCAAAGTGCCGTTTTTTGGCATCAAAGTTGCGCCCCCTCGTGGAATGGCGACAAACTTTTACCCTTAAAAATCTCCATAGACTTTTAAAAAATTCTGCAGGTTGAATGTTTTGAGTTACAGAGGAGGTCTAGGGCTAGAATTATCCCCACCCCGGATCATCCATCCCTCTCCATCATACTCATCCCCACCCCGGATCATCCATCCCTCTCTATCATCCTCATTCCCACCCAGTATCATCCATCCTTCTCCATCATCCCCACCCAGAATCATCCATCCCTCTCCCTCATCCTCATCCCCACCCCAGATCATCCATCCCTCTCTATCATCCTTATCCCCAACCACGGATCATCCATCCCTCTCCATCATCCCCAACCACTGATCATCTATCCCTCTCCATCATCCTCATACCCACCCAGAATCATCCATCCCTCTCCAGGGAGACAAATGATTCTGGGTGGGGATGAGGATGAGTTACATTGTGGAGATGGATGCGGTTGATGACTCAGTGGGATGGCCAGTGGGCGGATTTGGTAGGACAGCCCTGGGGAATGTTGGTAGTCAGGCCTCGGGGGGGGGGGGGGGGGGGCCCGACCTAAGCCTAAAGCTGTGTAAGGGGCCCCAAAATTTCTGATGGCTGCCCTGCAAGTCCTTTCAAGGTAACAACGATTGTATATGGATTATTACCTGCATAAAGCATCTGGTTAATTGGCTGTTCTGCTCATCTGCAACCTGAGAAAGAGGATAAAGCAGAGATCTGTGCTTTATTGGAATTGTATGCCAGACCAACCTCTAACCCTGACTGTAAAGATGTCCCGGATATTGGGTAGAGCTGGGGACAAAATCTTTTTCTGAGCAACACTATCCTCCATATGTAGTGTTCATAGATGATCTTGTGGTCTTCACCAAGGTCTGAACCGCCTTGGATGAGAATCCCTGCACTTCTAGTCCGGCCGATTCAATAGCCAGGCTAATTAAAGCAGTCTCACTGGATTTGAGTGCTTCCATTGATATTGGCATAAAAGATCTTGTTTGACCAGAAACGGGATTGGTGGTGCTGATAACATCTGGAGGAGCAGCGAAAACCAAAGTCTTTTCAGCAGGTGGAAAGCCCCCTATATGGCATGAATGCATTCGCTCCAATATTTCAGAAGCACCTTCATAATCAAGGACACCGGAGGAAGACTAATGCCGTGTACACCTGCTCGGAATTTCCGACAACAAATGTTCGATGGGAGCTTTTGGGTCGGAAATTCCGACTGTGTGTAGGCTCCATCGGACATTTTCTGTCGGAATTTCCGACAACAAATGTGGGAGCTTTTGGGTCGAAAATTCCGACCGTGTGTAGGCTCCATCGGACATTTTCGACAACAAAAATTTGCGAGCTAGTTCTGCAATTTTTCGACAACAAAATCCGTTCTCGTAAATTCCCATCGCGTATAGACAATTCCAACGCACAAAATTCCACGCATGCTCTGAATCAAGTACGAGACGGAAGCGCTCGGTCTGGTAAAACTGGTGAAAGCACATTCGTCACGCTGTAAGGACTGAAAAGCACGAGGCTGAAAAAGCACGAATCGACTCTCGCCAAACTGCTACTAACACGACTGGTATTGAACTTCGCTTTTCTAGTGACGTCGTACATGTTGTACGTCACCGCGTTGTTGGCATTCGGAATTTCCGACAACATTTGTGCGACCGTGTGTATTCAAGACAGGTTTAAACCAACATCCATCGGAAAAAAAATCCACGGTTTTGTTGACAGAATGTCTGATCGTCTGTACACGGAAAAAGACTAAACTAAATTTCTATCACTTCACCTTCATACTATGTTAAGCCTCGTACACACGACCGAGGAACTCGACGGGCTAAACACATCGTTTTCCTCGTTGAGTTCCTTGTTAGGCTGTCGAGGATCTCGACAAGGCAAGTTTCACCATTCCCGTCGAGGAAAAAGAAGACATGCTCTCTTTTTGGCTCGACGGGATCCTCGACAGTTTCCTCGTCGAAAAATGTACACACGACCGGTTTCCTTGGCAAAAAAAAAATCCCAGCAAGTTTCTTGCTGGTTTTGCCAAGAAACTCGGTCGTGTGTACGAGGCCTAACAAATACCAGAAGCTGGGGGGTCTCTATGAGAACTATCGCTGGAATGCCCCATAGAGCCCATACTGGTTGAGGTACTCATTGTTGGAAAATAATCTGCCTAACTGATCCATTCGTGGATTCTTCTTTCAGGTAGACGTTAACTGCCTGTAAGCAGCTCTCTGCCCATCGAAAAGTTTTTCTGTTGTGAGGTGTAACAGGAAAAGACTCTTGATGCTCCCTTGGTAGGCAATGAAGGCCCCCTTGGAGAAGATCCTGAAAGGCTTGCAATGCTAGAAAAACGGCCTTCCATTTAAGACAATTGGAGTGTCTGCATTCCACCAGGCTCCAATGGCCTTGCATAAAGAATTAGATGCCCGACCAAAAAATGTATACAAATGTGTAAAAATAAAACACAAATAGTGTCACAATCCGAATCATCTCCTCCAGGGGCAATTTTCCAACTGCTGCGGTATGCTTCATGGAAGCCTGTTCAGGGTAAGATTACTCACTGAACATATTTATGAAAGGTAAAAGGAAGACTTCATGGTGCAGTACATAAAAATAAGGTTTTTTTATTCCAATATGACGATAAGCAACTGACATCCACACAAACTGTGTATTTAATAAGAACTCACAGCCAGCCAGCTGGTGCGTGATGACGTCAAGTAATCTTACCCTGAGAAGGGTTCCATAAAGCATACCACAGCAGTTGGAAAATTGCCCCTGGAGGAGAGGAATCGGATGTCTGTGTGAACACACCGTCCTTGGCTGATTGAACTCCCCTGTGTATGCCCACATGATCTCTATAATTTGAGATCCAACAGATCTGGTAAGCGGCCTGTTGGTCTTTAATATCGTTGCTTTGGCTGTTCCTTGGCTGTCTCTTTCAAATATTGGATGGAGCAATCTTGCGAAGAGTTCCACCGCAACGGATTCGCACACCTGTTATGGATTAATTATTGTGGCACTAATTGTCTTATATTGTGACATTATTTATTTGGGTTTAATTTCAACACATTTTGGGCCGGATTCACAAAGCACTTACGCCGACATATCTCGATATACGCCGCGTAAGTGTAAGTATGCGCCGTCGTATCTGTGCGCCGTGCTCGCAGAACTAGATACGCCTGAAAATAGGCTTCATCCCACCGACGTAACTTTCCTACACCGGCGTATAGTGGGCGCATATTTACGCTGGCCGCCTCTTTGCAAATATGCAAATGAGGGAGATACGCCGATTCACGAACGTAGTTGCGCCCGGCGCATAATATACTCGGTTTGCGTAAGGCTTACGTCCGGCGTATAGTTATTCCCCATCTATGAGGCGCAACTCATGCAAAGGTATGGACCAGGGAACAGCCGTCGTATTTTACGTCGTTTACGTAGTAGTACGTGAATAGGGCTGGGCGTAGGTTACGTTCACGTCGTAGGCAGTGATTGGACGTATCTTTGGCAGTTGTTTCGACGTGATTCTGAGCAGGCGCACTGGTATGAGGCCACGGGACGGCGCATGCGCCGTACATTATTCGTATCTTTATGACGCTCAGTCCATCATTTACATGGGGTCACGCCTCATTAGCATGGCTCACGCCCACTTCCACCTATGCTGGCTTATGCCGAAGAAACCCAGCGATTTGGGGGCGAGTGCTTTGTGAATACTGTGCTTGGCGCTCTGCGCTACGCCGGCGTAGCCTAAAAAAGATACGCTACGCCGGCATAAATATGAGCCAATGTTTGTGAATCCGGGCCTTTGTTTTTACACTTTTGTATACATTTTTTGGTTGCGCATCTTATTATTTATACATTTATACCAAGCTGAATATTCAGGTTTTTCTAGTTGCAGCACCACTTTTTTCTTATATGTTTTTTATTAACAGATATACACATATATATACTTTTTAATAGATATATTTAGTTCTGTTTTCACCAATATATATATATATATATATATATATATATATATTTATTTATAAATTTAAGTATATGCACATTTTATTAGAGGTTCTAGCATGGATATTCCACCCTTTACATTGTATCCAATGGCCTTGCACCTGTTTCAGACTAGGGAGAGACTGGCATCCAGCGTCAAAATTATGCCATCTCCTGGGCTGAGAGGCACCCCCCGAAAGAGGTACATTGATGATGTCCAAAATTCCAGTTCTTGCTAAATTCGACCTTCTGATCCATAGACAGCCAATCCCAAACTGAATGCCCCCATGTGCCACCTAGCCCAAGGCAGTATAGATGTGCTATTTGTTTCGGTCCGAATATAAATTTTAGACACATTTTTGCTTTAAATCTCTTTTAATTTCGTTTCGTATATTCGGTTTCTAACGAATTCCAAATCTTTGCTCCCCCCCCCCCCCTTTTCCTGCATACTTGGATAAGGGTCTGGTATCGATTTTTGGGGGGACCCCATGCCATTTTCTTTTTTTAATTTTGGCAAAGGGCCTGCTATGGATTGGGGGGGCAAGCTGTTTTTTTTTTTTTTCAGAATTTTTCATTGCCGGCATTCTTTTGTTTATATTTCAGCTGGCAGTGGGGAAGCCCGCTGACAACGCTTGAGTCATCAGTGGTTAAGGACGCGGTGGCCGGCTTCCTGGCCCACTCCTTAACAACCAGCTTTTCTTCACACAGAATTCGAATCGCCGAACCTTTTTTGGACCGATCCGAAATTTGAATCGTTCCGAAAATGTGGCATTGGTTAGAAAATTAATAAAGTAAACTAAACTAAACAAAACTAATTCTGAAATGAATCAATTAACCCAAATTAGTAACATGGCAAATCTATAAGGCACCACTGGAATGGCTACTGTAAAAGGTTCCAATGAGGACAATGCAGTCCCTTGCTGACAGAAATGATGTCTCCATGACTCTTTATATGCAAATCCAAAGGATCCCTAAAGGCAACCGTGTTATTAACCACTTAAGCCCCGGACCATTTTGTTGCTAAATGCCCAGGCCAGGTTTTGCGATTCGGCACTGCGTCGCTTTAACAGACAATTGCGCGGTCGTGCGACGTGGCTCCCAAACAAAATTGGCGTACTTTTTCCCCCACAAATAGAGCTTTCTTTTGGTGGTATTTGATCACCTCTGCGGTTTTTATTTTTTGCGCTATAAACAAAAATAGAGCGACAATTTTGAAAAAAATGCAATATTTTTTACTTTTTGCTATAATAAATATCCCCCAAAAACATATATATATATATATATATATATATATATATATATATATATATATATATAAAAAAACATTTCCTCAGTTTAGGCCGATACGTGTTCTTCTACCTATTTTTGGTAAAAAAAAATCGCAATAAGTGTTTATCGATTGGTTTGCGCAACATTTATAGCGTTTACAAAATAGGGGATAGTGTTTTTTTTTTTTTTTGTTTTTTTTTCGTGACTGCGACATTATGGCGGACACTTCGGACAATTTTGACACATTTTTGGGACCATTTTCACAGCAAAAAATGCATTTAAATTGCATTGTTTATTGTAAAAATGACAGTTGCGGTTTGGGAGTTATCCACAGGGGGCGCTGTAGGAGTTAGGGTTCACCTAGTGTGTGTTTACAACTGTAGGGGGTGTGGCTGTAGGACTGACGTCATCGATCGAGTCTCCCTATAAGGGATCACTCGATCGATGCAGCCGCCACAGTGAAGCACGGGGAAGCTGTGTTTACATACGTGGCCCCCCCCATGCTCACCAACTGTGATCTGCGAACCCCCCCCCCCCCTCATCAACTTTGATCCGCTGCAACCCCCCCCCCCCCCCAGCTCAACAAATTTGATCCGCGCCCCCCCCCCCGCTCAACAACTTTGATCCGCGGACCCCCCCCACCGCTCAACAACTTCGTTTGGGGGGTATGCTCATTTGTCCCTCATTCTGAAGTTAAAAAGGTATGTGTGTGTGTATGTATATGTGTATATATATATATATATATATATATATATATATATATATATATATATACACACATATGCAGTGTACTGTATATACTTGTTTTTATGTTTTTATATTTGTATTTAAGACTTTCTGTCTCAAAGACAATGGTCACCAGGACAAATAGAGAGGGTGAATCTCCGCAATGGGGACACAGGCGACAATTGGAAAAAAAATTATAATAATAATATATATATATATATATATATACATACACACGCGCAGTGTAATATATATATATATATTAATATATATATTTTTTTATTATAATTTTTTTTCCAATTGTCACCTGTGTCCCCCATTGCGGAGATTAACCCTCTCTATTCGTCCTGGTGACCATTGTCTTTGAGTCACAAAGTCTTAAAAACCAAACGTTTTACTAATTATTACAAGAACCATTGACCAGTGACACTGGTTCAACAACATATTTCCCTTTCCTGATGGACCGTCGCCTAGTTGATCAGCACGGGGAACATTACAGCTATGTCCGGGCACTTTGATAGACAGATCACCCGTCCAATCAAAGTGCCCGGACAAGGGGGAGGGGCTATATATGACGAGGCGCGGTGAGGGAACACACAGCTATTCAAATGAAAGCTGTATTGTTCCCCGCGCTGATCAACTAGACAGCGGCGGGGGGGGAGGTCTTGGCTTTCTCTTTGAGGACTGCTCTGCTCCGCTCTCTGCCCCCTCGCCGCCCCCTCTCTGCCCGCTCTCTCTCTGGAAAAAAAAAGTATCGGGTGAAGCATCGGGAGTACTCGCGCAAATGCTCAGTATTGGTCCCGATACCGATACTAGTATCGGTATCGGGACAACCCTAGTCTTTACCATGCCATGCCCTTATCGTTTGTTTGGTGAATCACTTTCAGTTGTGTCTCCTTCTGCTATGGTCATGTCACCGCCCCCCCCAATGGCCAACCCTTACGGTGCAGGTAGGATGGAATTTATTTTTCTCTGCCTGTCTGTTTGGGTATATTGTTTAGGAGTATGTTAACTCTTTCTTCCCTGTCAGCCCCTCTAGGTCTTAACATCAGCCTTCAGCACGTGAAGACAATGACAATTCTAGTCCACAACATCGTCAGTCCAGGTCAAGCCTCTAGACGTCCCAGATCATCCTCTAGACACCATAGAGAGGATTCCAAATCTATGTCTGGGCGTCATTCTCACCGCCATTCCAGCCACTCTGATAGAAGAGTGTGATGGGGATGTAGGGCTCAGGTCTCGGAAGGTAAATCCCTCTGTGAGCCATGTTATTCCTGAGCTGTAAGGGAGAGAGGAGGTGAAGACCAACAAGTGGAAGCTCTGCTCAGAGGAGTGGTTCAGAAATCCCTGAACAAATCTGACTCCAGCTGTATTATCACCCCTCCTGTTGACCCAGTCCCAGTGCTTGTGCGGGATGATCCTGAAGCTCCGGGTCCATCTCAGCGTATCCGCTCCCCAAGTGAATTCTCCACTAGTGAAGTGGAAAGTGTTAACAATCCCACGGGATTTGATTTCTCCCTAGTACCAATTTTTGGCCAAAGCAGTCAGTCGCTTTGAAATGGGAGGAACCGGTGGAAGCACCTTTAAACAAAGAAAATACTTCAAACAACTCAAAAAAAAAAAAAAAAAAAAACACTCAAACTTTCCCATTTTGGGTGAACTTGGAGAAATTATCACTGATAAATAGTCTGGCATGGAAAGGAAAAACTTGTTGCTCCCTAAAGTAGCAAAGATGTACCCATTCAAAAGTGAAGAGGTGAAACATTTAGTATCAGCTCCTTTGGTTGATGCTGCCTTTATGAGGCTGGAAAAACGCGTCACACTCCCTCTGGAAGATACCGTCTCCTTTAAGGACGGTTTGGAATGAAGGATAGATACGGATCTAAAATGTTTATATATTACAGCAGGCATGGCTTGTAAACCAGCTTTGGCCCTTGCAGCCCTGTCTAAGGCAATGGAGGCCTGGACAGATGTAGTGGATTCTACCTTGGCAAACATCTCTGAAGATATGGTCTGAAGCATGCCAGTCAATGAGCCATGAATGGCATCCGTCTTTCTGGGAGAGGCCTCCCTTGATATTATCCGCTTGGTTGCACGGGTCATGCTCTCTTCCGTTACAGCTAAACGTGCTTTGTGGCTAAGCCCTTGGGTGGCTGACCCTGCCTCTAAACGGGCATGGTGCAGGATCCCCTTTCAGGGGTCTTCCTTTTTTGGGAATAAGCTAGACAGCGCCATCACCCATGCCACAGGGAGTAAGTTGGTGTTCCTTCCTCAGGATCGCCGTTCTTTCGGTCAGAGAAGATCCTTTCCTAGGCAAGATCAGGACCTTTTAAGAGATGCTCGTCGGCACAGGCCTGGTCTTGAGTTCAGGAAGAACTGGAGAAGAAACCAGCCTTCTGCTCAGAAACCTTCAAAAGGAGCTTCTTCTGCTGGACGTGATGCTCCTAAGTCTTTTTGATGTAGGGTCGGCTCAGACGGTACAAGTTGGAGCTCGGCTTCTTCAGTTCCGACACGTCTGGGCAGCCTCAATAAGAGATTTCTGGACTGTCAAAACAGTATCTACAGGGCATACTTGGACTTTGTCAGTCCACCCACACTTCAGTTCGTACCAACAGCACTACCCTGCTCAGAGGAGAAGAGACAAATCCTTCTATCATACACAAACTCTCTCTTGGCCCAGGGCGCCACCACACAAGTGCCAATAGCTGAAAGATTCCAAGGAATGTACTCACCCATGTTTATGGTTCTAAAAAAGATCGGCTCCTGGAGACCAGTGATCGATTTGTCACATCTAAATACCTTTTATCAAAAAGGAGAAATTCAAGATGGAGTCACTGCTCACAATTCGTCAGACGGTTCATCCAGGCGACTGGCTTGTGTCTATAGACCTAATAAATGCCTACTTTCATGTCCCGTTAGCGGTAGAGTTTCAAGGATACCTTCGGTTTGCAGTAGACAGTATTCACCTCCAGTTTACTTGTCTCCCGTTCGGGCTTGCAACATCGCCTCAACGCCAGCAACAGAGACTGGGGGGGGGGCTCTCTGCCTGAAAGAAGTAGCTCAGGGAAAGTGGGACTTTCCGTCCCGGGAAGGTAATATCCAATGTCCTGGAACTTTGTGCAACCTTTTGTTCCCCACAAGCCTTTCTTCACCTAATAAAGGGGTTCTCGGTTCTCCTAAGGCTGGACAATACGTCAGCAGTATCGTACATCAAGAGGCAGGGGGGGCACTCGCAGTCTCTCCCTACTGAGGGAGATAAATTCAATCATGCCTTGGGCACAGACACCTTTGACAGATCTGACAGCTGTATACCTTCCTGGAGCTCAAAATCTACAGGCGGATTTCCTCTCGAGAACATCTCTCGACAACGAGTGGTCTCTCCACATCGAAGTTTTCAACTGGGTCCTGTCTCTGGGATTTGTGCCGGAAGTGGATCTGTTTGCATCTCCATGCAACTTCAAGCTGGAGAAGTATTACACCAGATGTCGCTGTCCCCAGGCCTTCAGGGTGGACGCCTTAATGGATCAGTGGAGGTTCCGCAGAGCTTATGCCTTTCCTCCAGTCCCAGTCATCCTCCGGTTCCTATTGAGACTCAGGTGAGAGGAGGCCGAGGTAGTGGCGATAATTCCATACTGGCCCAACAGGCCGTGGTTTCCGTTGCTGTTCCAACTGAGTTTCCGGGATCCAGTTCTGCTCCCATCCAGACCAGATCTCCTATTGCAAGGATCGACCCCTCACCCGTGTCCAACCCATCTGCCTCTGATGGCCTGGTTCTTGAGAGGGGAAGGCTGGAAGCATTAGGGTGTCCAAGCAGAGCCATCTCTACTTTATTAAACACTAGAAGATCAAGCACCAATAAGGTCTACCAAAGAATTTGGTCAAAGTTCTCAAACTACACCTCTTCCATGGAGGGTTTTCCTAGTGATCCCAGAATTCAAGATGTTCTAGGCTTTCTTCAGACGGGTCTTGATCTACCTTTTATCCGTTGGCTCATTAAGGGTTCAAGTTTCAGCTATCTCCGCTTTCACAGGTATATCCTGGGCAAGACACACCCTCGTCAGGCAATTCTTTAAAGGAGCTATGAGGCTAAGACCTCTAAGAAAACCAAGGTTCTCCAAGTGGTCTTCCTCTAGTCTTGGACTTTTTCTCAGACTTTCGACACACAGACCAACTATCGATCAAGGATCTTTCCCTCAAAGTAGTTTTTCTCGTAGCCATAACATCAGCTAAGAGGGTTTCCGAAATCGGTTCATTAGGATCCAAAGAACCTTTCCTTACATTCTTCCCAGATCGTGTCGTAATGATCCCTATGCTAGGTTCTAAACCAAAGGTGTCATCGGGTTTTCATGAGAACCAGGAAATCGTCCTCCCCACTTTTCGGTCTTCTAAGAACTCTAATGCTCATCCTTTGGATGTTGTAGAAGTTTTAATGCAATATCTGGAAGCTACAGCATCTTTTCGCCAATCTGATCATCTATTTGTTTCCTTTCATGGGAAAAACAAGAATGCGTGCTTCCTCCAGAAGCATTGCGGCGTGGATCGTCCAAGCTATCCAAGGGGTTTATAAGGCGAAAGGATTGGCTCCTCCGGAAGCGGTAACTGCTCATTCTACTCAGTGCATTTCCACATCATGGGCGGCTGCCCGGCATGTTTCCCCAGATGTGATCTGTAAAGCGGCCTCTTGGTCGTCGTTAAAAACGTTTATGACACACTATTGCGTAGAACCGGCTTCTTTATCGTCGGTTAATTTTGGTTTACATGTTTTATCTGTTGACAATGTCAATAACTTTTTCTTTAACCAGCAATTGCCCACCCGAGTGTGTAGGGCTAGTCATTTCCCACACATAGGCTGCCATGGAGTCTGTCAGGAAAAGGGAAAATTTATATGAAATACTTACCGTAATTTTCCTTTCCTGATGGACTCCATGGCAGCAGGAGTTCCCTCCCTTTGCTGGAGTAGGCTATATTACGGAACACAGTCTATGGTGAGAAGCAAAGCTTTATGGGGGTAGGGTCCTATGAGGGGCGGGATTAACCCACGCGTAGGCTGCCATGGAGTCCATCAGGAAAGGAAAATTACGGTAAGTATTTCATATAAATTTTCCCTTTTTCTTGACTTCTTTTTGTGTCATTAGGGTAGAAATTGAAGGGGAATTCCCCAATAGGACAATGAGAGGAAAAAAAATACTGACAGTTTTCCCGGTCCCCGATCCCTGGTCCCCGCTATATATAAAAATAAATATTATAATAAAAAAGATAAAACCCGTTTGGCCAGCTCGGCTGATGTTCCTAGATAGCCAATGCCCATAAACAAGTCTGAAACTTGAGGACTAATTCATTCTAGTTGTGACATCTCAACAGACTTTTTATAAGATCTTTTTATGGAACAATGACAATCAAACAGGGACAAATGCAGTTTTGGTATTAAATCGTGGTGATGTCATTATTCACAACAGTGCAGAAGAATGAGGAAAGAAGTCTACTAAAATCTACCTGGTTAACATTGTGAAACACAATGGAAATTCTTGACAGTATAGATAAAAAAGGTTCCCGCCCTGGGAGGTATCACTTGCTATAAAGCTGTCACCTGCAGGCACTCTGTCATCTCAGAGCACAGAACAGCAGAGCTGTCATCTCAGAGCACAGAGCAGCTTCTTCCAAGCAGGTACGTCTCTTATTATTGAAACTTATTATCTTAGTTGAGTTGAGTTCAACCTTCAGAGTCTTGGCATAGATTCCTATTTTTTTCATTTTATTTTATATCTTATTTTATTCTCTCGCAAAACAGAGATAATAATATACTTATTTATCTCAACATCCTGCCAAGTCTAATGCCGCGTACACACGATCATTTTTCGGCGTGAAAAAAAACGTTGTTTTTCAAAAAACGTCATTTAACCACTTCCTGACCCCGCATGTACATATACGTCCACAATATGGCACGTACAGGCACATGGGCGTACACGTACGTCCTCGCCTATTAGCGGGTGGGGGGTCCGATCGGGACCCCCCCCGCTACATGCGGAGGTCGGGTCCGCTCGGGGAGCGATCCGGGACCACGGCGCGGCTATTTGTTTATAGCCGCTCCGTCGCGATCGCTCCCCGGAGCTGAAGAACGAGGAGAGCCGTGTGTAAACACGGCTTCCCCGTCCTTCACTATGGCGGCGCATCGATCGCGTCATTCCCTTTATAGGGAAGACACGATCGATGACGTCATTCCTACAGCCACACCCCCAAACAGTTGTAAACACATACTAGGTGCACCCTAACTCCTACAGCGCCACCTGTGGTTAACTCCCAAACTGCAACTGTCATTTTCACAATAAAGAATGCAATTTAAATGCATTTTTTTGCTTTGAAAATGACAATGGTCCCAAAAATGTGTCAAAATTGTCCGAAGTGTCCGCCATAATGTCGCAGTCACGAAAAAAATTGCTGATCGCCGCCATTAGTAGTAAAAAAAAAATAAAAAATAAAAATGCAATAAAACTATCCCCTATTTTGTAAACACTATAAATTTTGCGCAAACCAATCGATAAACGCTTATTGCGATTTTTTTTACTAAAAATAGGTAGAAGAATACGTATCGGCCTAAACTGAGGAAAAAAAATGTTTTTATATATGTTTTTGGGGGATATTTATTACAGCAAAAAGTAAAAAATATTGCTTTTTTTTCAAAATTGTCGCTCTATTTTTGTTTATAGCGCAAAAACTAAAAACCGCAGATGTGATCAAATACCACCAAAAGAAAGCTCTATTTGTGGGGAAAAAAGGACGCCAATTTTGTTTGGGAGCCACGTCGCACGACCGCGCAATTGTCTGTTAAAGCGACGCAGTCCCGAACTGTAAAAACACCTTGGGTCTTTAGGCTGCATATTGGTCCGGGGCTTAAGTGGTTAAAATGATCGTGTGCGGGCTTCACATCATTTTTCAGGTTCTGAAAAACGAATACATTTTTTTTTGAATATGCTGCATTTTTTAACGTTGTTTTAAACGATGTCGAATTTTCGGGTTGTAAAAAATGATCGTGTGTGGGCTAAAACGACGTAAAAAAAACCCGCGCATGCTCAGAAGCAAGCTATGAGACAGGAGCGCTCGTTCTGGTAAAACTACCGTTCGTAATGGAGTAAGCACATTCATCACGCTGTAACAGACAGAAAAGCGCGAATCGTCTTTTACTAACACGGAATCAGCTAAAGCAGCCCAAAGGCGAATGGAACTTCCCCTTTATAGTGCCGTCGTACGTCACCGCGCTTTGCTAGATAATTTTTAAAAACGATGGTGTTTGGGCAATGTCGTTTTAATGATGAAGTTGGGAAAACGTAGTTTTTTCGACATGCTGAAAAATGAAGTTTTTTTTAATGCTGAAAAATGTTTGTGTGTACGCGGCATCACTCTCCGTGCCCTGGCTACTACTGGGTGGGAAGCGGAGGAAAATCACTCCGCCAGGGAAGGCAAGGAGATAAGCAGGCAGGCGGCTGGCCAGGACTTGAGCCAAGGTAGAAGGACATGCGAGTGGAGATGAATGGACATGCGCCTGAAATTTAAGAAATATTCCCTCCGCTCCAACCAGCACATGGTCATCAGACAGGGGCACAGATTATGGAAATAAATAGCTAGTTGGAGCGGCGTAGCGGGGGGGTGTAATTCAGATTTTTTTTTTTTTTATTGTGCACCAACTGTCTGAAATTTCCCCAGCCCCTGTTAAAATCCAATCCGGGGACAAAACTGGGGACAGACTTGGTCCGGGGACCGTGTCCCCTGAAACCGGGGATGTCTGGTCACCCTACCTTAGAGCCCCTATAGACAGTAGTTCATATTTTCCTTGCCTAGGTGCTTGCTCAGATCAGTGAAGGAGGAATATTCTTTAGACTGTTTTTTAGCAGTTATTTGGTTTGTTCGTTTCACCAGATCTTACTTTTGTGTGGTCCAGCCCTCTTCTTATTTTAGGTTTTAAGTCCTTTGACCTTTTATAATAGATTTTGCTGTGGCACAAGTAATTTTTAAATAGGGAGCAAAAATGAGGGAGCATTGCTTTGTAAAATGTCTGTAATAGTGGGGGTAGTAGGGATGGCTTTGGTTTACTCCGAACCCAGAAATTAGCTTTCATTGCCATCAATTACATTGACCCAAAATGGCCATGGGAGGTCTTTGACATTGACCTAATATAGCCATGCAAGGCCATTGACCATTGGGTAGATTCAGGTAGGGGCGCGCAAAACTAGGTCGGCGTAGCCTAGCGTGTTTACACTACGCCGCCTTAAGTAAGAGAGGCAAGTACATGATTCACAAAGTACTTGCCTCCTTACTTAGGGCGGCGTAGTGTAAATGCGGCGGGCATAAGGGCAGCTAATTCAAATGGGTTGGGGGGGGGGTGTGTTTAATGGTAATGAGGCTTGACCTCACGTTTTTGACGTTTTTTGTCACTGCGCATGCGCCGGGCGACTACATTTCCCAGTGTGAATTGCGGTTACGTACGCCGCACGGGCCTATTGATTTCGACGTGGACGTAAATGACGTAAATCCCGATTCGCGGACGACTTTCGCAAACGACGTTAAAATTTCAAATCTTGCGGCGGGAACGGCGACCGTACTTTAACATTGTTATTCCACCTAATAGGTGGAATAACTTTAGGCCTCCTAAGGCCTTACGGAAACGGCGTAAATCGACTGCGGCGGCCGGGCGTATGTTCGTGAATCGGCGTACAAACTCATTTACATAATCTACGCCGACCGCAATGGAAGCGCCACCTAGCGTCCATCCGAAAAATTGCAATCTAAGATAGGACGGCGCAAGCCGTCCTATCTTAGATATGTTTAAGCGTATCTCTGTTTGAGCATACGCTTAAACATACGTCCGCGTAGATTCTGAGTTAGGCCGGCTTATCTACTGATAATACTGATAAGTCGGCCTAACTCTTACTGAATCTACCTACATATATGGCCATGCGCCCATATCCGGTCAATGATGTCACAAGCATTCCTGCCTCTTTGTGTACGCTAACTGCAGGGTTTTGGGAAAACCCCACCTGTAGCTGGGGAGGTTCCTCTCTATTTATCCTGGTGTCACTATTACGGAAAACGATAAAAAAAATTCAAGACCCGAGGGTAAATCTTCCAAAGCAGTCACCTGTTCTTTTGAAAAAAGAAGAATCTAAGAAGAGATTTCTCCCTTGCTTTGAAGAGATTCCATCGTACTTCCTGTTATGTCTTTGACAAGAAAGGTGAAGGGAATTCTCCCTAATGAAACACAAGACTGTGAAAGGAAAGAAAAAAACCCAACTGGAGCCTTAAGCTCCATGTACACGGGACGTTTTTACAACCTCTCCTGAACGAATTAACTTGACAGATAGTAACCCACGTTTAAAACGTCAGTTTTGCCACATTTACATGCCGCGTCGGCGTTTATAAGCGTTTCAAAATATATATATATATATATATATATATATATATATATATGTGTATATATGTGTGTATATATATATATATATATATATATATATATATATATATATATATATATATATATATATATATATATATATATATATATATATATATATAGTGAGGGGTTAGCTCAGTAGCGGGGTGTGTGACCCCCTTGGATGGGTTCACCACACACTGAATTTCTACAGACTGGCAGTCAGATGCTTGAAAACAAAGTTTCTGGTTTATTTTTCCATCTTGCTGGAAAACAAGTGCAAGCATCCAAACAGCATAAACAAAATCAAACATAAAAACATAAAATAAATCCTAGCCACTCTGGGCGTCTACCTTCCACACGGAACCTATCTATGAAGTCTAACACAGCCTACTGCTGGGTAGACAGTGCTGGTCAGCACAAAACAATAGTCTTTTGATTTTTATCACACAGAAAAATCAATCCTCTCCTCACCTTCACAGAAGACCTTCTGGCACTGCTCTCCTACTCACACAGCCTTAGGAGTTATGCAGCAATTAGTGGTAACCCTCTGGACTTCTTATAGAGGCCTTTAATTGCCTCATTCTGAACAGCTGAAGTTTTTCAACGGCCTTTAGCCTTTCTCTGGCTACGTTTGTAGCCGATGCCCGATAACCATCTGTGTATCGTTTAAACAATATATATATTTAAATGGGCATAAACAAAATGCGGTTTACCGCGTTTAGAAGCCTTTGGCGTCTGAAATGTCGGAAACTTTGGCGTCTGAACAAATTTTCAAAAAAAGGCCTATAAACGCAACTGCCTAAAAACGACAGTAAACTAACCTGTGTACATGTACACAAAAGATAACATTGAATGAATTCAGGGGCAGTTGAAAAAAAGTGTTCAACTGCCTCTGAACGTCCGTTTGGCAGCAGCGGGGTACATGAGGCCTTAACCATACAAAACTAAAAGAATACTTTTACACTTTTTTTACGAATAGAATACGTGTCTTTTGTTGCACCAAGCTATGAAATATTGAGGTCCAGATACAGATTTATTCCAATGACAGATTGTTTACAAAGCTAATGCACTTTGAGGGCTGCAGCTTCCCCTTTCATCAGGCTACTGACACCCGTCTGCTCGTAAGAAGCACCGCGATGACGTCAGCATGCCAACCTCCCGACGCACGTTTCGTCACAGAATGACATTGTCTTGGGGACAAGAAGGCCTGGCTTGCAGTCTCCGCTCTAATTCATCCCAAATGTGTTCTATCTTTCCTCTATCTATGGGACATTTGGATTACTCCCTTTATGATTTCTTGAGAATTGTTTAATTTAGTTATTTTTTTCCACATTTTCAGTGTCGCATAGACTGCAATTATTTTTGTGCGCTTGGATCACTTAATTATATTTTTCTTTAGCGCAGCTCCGTTTTACAGTTTGCATGTATTCGTGTGTATATATCTCACATTTGAGCTGCTGCTTATTTTATTTTTATTTTCATTAGGCACAGCGCAGTATTCTTTTATAATTTTTAACACTATCTAGCTTGAAGCTTGTGGGCCCCGATGCAAAAGTTGGCCTGGCCCCTGGGCTGTTCTCATCCTGTGCTCCTCTCCATTCAGTAAATGGCTCACAGCTTGTCCCCAGCCAATGAGAACGGAGGGGTGCTGTGGACCGTGGAAGGCAAAGTGGAAGCCCAGTACTGGAGCGTGGCTGTGGGACCCTTGGGCAGATCGGAGCTGGACTTTGTGGAGGATATTATAATATGACAGGGAGGCTGCAGAGGCCCCTGGAGCTAGGGGTGGGATTGCAATTGTGACCCCTTCAACCCCTAATGCTACACCCATGGCCACTGTCATTATCACAGCACAGCAGAGAGCTGGAGGCAGAACTATTCTGGACAGAGAGCAAGAGCTGCTGCCGTTAACGTTTCAAGTCATCCAGCCCGTGATTGGTTGCTGGGATGCAAGGTGGTCCTAGCAACCAATCATTAATTTGTTAATCGGAAAAGTTCTTTTTGGCAGCTCACGCTTCTGCCCTTCATCCAAAACTGTTCTGACTCCAGCTCTCTGCTCTGCTGTACACCTGAGTAAAGGTAAGAGAGCGAAGGGGCAGAGCTGTGGGGTCTGTGATGAGAAGTGGTTGGGAAAAGCTGCAGGGGGTGGAATGTAAAATGGGGGAGCAGAGCTGAAGAGGCTGTAATGTAAAGTGGGGAACAGCTACTGGGGGCTGTGATATGAAGGCAGAAACAGGGGACACCACTGTGGGGGGCAGAAGACGCAGCTGTGAAGAAAGGCAGAGGGCACCTATGGGGTGGTGATGTAAAGGGGCAGAGGGCACCACTGTGAGGGATGATATGAAAGGGGGCAGAGGACACTACTGTTGGGGGGGGGGAGTGTGAAGGGGTAGCTGTATACCATAGCCTGAATATATGAGAACGGTCAAAGACCTGAGTGGTAAAACTAATGATAATGACATCTAATCTCTTTTCAGGAACCCCAATACAGTATTTGGTGTAGAAGCAACTCTGAATAAATATATATTTTGGGCTGGACATTACAGTTCTCGTCCTTTTTGTGAGGTCTCCATAATGGACGGGTTTCCTGCTGTGTTCTACAGCGAGCCGGCGGTGCTGGGACTACTTGCCAATGCTGTCAGTGCTTTCCTCGTTTGTATGCAAAACTTTTCTCTCTTCAACACCTCAGTTGCCATTGGCGGAGTGGAAAATATCCTTGCAGGTAAATATAAGGTCATGGCAGTTTGCCCATATACACTATTATCAAAAGTATTGGGACGCCTGCCCTTACACGCACATGAAATTTAATGGCATCCCAGTCTTAGTCCGTAGGGTTCAATATTGAGTTGGCCCCGCCCTTTGCAGCTAGAACAGCTTCAACTCTTCTGGGAAGGCCGTCCACAAGGTTTAGGAGGGTGTCTATGGGAATGTTTGACCATTCTTCCTGAAGCGTATTTGCGAGGTCAGGCACCGATGTGAATGAGATGGCCTGGCTCTATTTCATCCCAAAGGTGTTCTCTCGGTTTGAGGTCAGGACTCTGTGCAGGCCAGTCAAGTTCCTCCACTGCAAACTCGCTCATCAATGTCTTTATGGACCTTGCTTTGTTCAATAGTGCGCAGTCATGTTGGAACAGGAAAGGGCCATCCGCAAACTGTTCCCACGAAGTTAGGAGCATGAAATTGTCCAAAATGTCTTGATATGTTGATGCCTTAAAGCGGGGGTTCACCCTAAATAAACATTTTTTTTTTCTAGCATGCAATCAAGCATACTAGCGCAATCTACAGTACACCTTTCTTTTATTTTTAGGCGCCGTACTCACTGTTTACTGCCGTAATGAAGTTTCAGACTCCCCACGGGGAATGGGCGTTCCTATGCACAGGGAAGATGATTGACGGCCGGCTATGGCGCGTCACGCTCCCCGAAGATAGCCGAAATAGGACTTGCCTCTTCACGGCGCCTGTGCAGTCAGCTCCGATGTCTGTGCGCAGGCGTCGTATAGCGCCGTGAAGAGGCAAGTCCTATTTCGGCTATCTTCGGGGAGCGTGACGCGCCATAGCCGGCCGTCAATCATCTTCCCTGTGCATAGGAACGCCCATTCAGGGAGGGAGTCTGAAACTTCATTACGGCAGTAAATAGTGAATACGGCACCTAAAAATAAAAAAAAGGTGTACTGTAGATCGCGCTAGTATGCTTGATGGCATGCTAGAAATTCGTTTTTAGGGTGAAACACCGCTTTAAGGGCTCCCTTCACTGGAATTAGGGGTAGGGCGTCCCAATACTTTTGGTAATGTAGTGTATTTTTCTGTAATAAAGAAGCGGTACAATTATTGATATTTCTCATCTTTTATAGGTGTCCATCTGATATTGATTGGCGGTATCACCCAGCTCATTGCCGGATTCCTGTCTTTCAGAAAGTATGACCATCTAGGTGGCACAGCCTTCATAGCCTTCTCTGCATTGTGGAGCAGCTATGGTGCTACTCGTATCATTGTTGGTACAGAATCAAACACCCAGAACAGTTCCGTAGTGCCAACCTTTCCCCCGATCCCAGTGCAAGAGAGTGCAGTGGCTGGGCTCGTCTCGTACATCATAATTGCATTTATTCTGGCTTTCTGCTCAGCAACAGTCAACTACATCATGCCTTTTGTGTTTGGGGCGCTCACGCTAACGCTCATTTTCGAGGCGGTGGGCTTGTTCGGCCGGTGGGCCTTGGTGGTCTCTGGTGTGCTTGAACTTATCATAGTGTTGTTCGGACTTTATGGAGCTGCCGCCCTACTGCTCAAAGGCATCACCCAGAGATATGTGCTTCCGGGCTTCGGCAATGCCCTCTTTAACGTCCTACTTCTTGGATCTGCCAACCGGAAAACTTCTAAGACTGCAGGAGAAGAGAAAAAGAAAAATACAAAGTATGCGGAGCCAATGGCCCTGGGCAACCTCTGCGACACCGTCTGTCCTTTCATCATGGCGTTCTACTGCTTCGGTTATATGAAGACTTTTTACGTAGGTGCCATCTGGATCAGCATCAATGTCCTGTCTCAGCTGCTTTCCAGTTACTACAGTTATCTGAGGGACGACGTCTACAATGCCACAAAGTTTGCCTTCCACTCTATCTTCTGGCTGGTCAAGTCGTGGGAAGAGTTTACCGCCACGGTTGTCCTCACCTCTACAAAGGTCTCAGAGAGCAGACAGCTCATGGTTGGTGACTGGTTCTTCCTGGCCTCAGCTTGCGTGTTCTGCTTTTTATCCCTAAATAAGGACACCCTTGAAGTTGCGCATAATGTTGCATTCGCTCTCATAACTGTGTCCACCATCCAGCAAATCCCGAGCCAAGCTTACTATATATTCTTCGGAGTGACTTGCAGTTTGTTTACCGTGGTCTCCCTTTACACAACCTTTGCCAGCCTTGTGAATTCCATCGCGGAAAAAGTTCTGATACCCATTGGAAACATAGTGATATCAAGTGCCACGCTCCAAAAAGTGCTGCTATGGGGCAGGCGGTGTCTAACGAAGCCGGGACAGGAGCTAGCGGTCAAGGAAAATATCAGCTCTCTCTCTTCGGACCCTCTCTTCTACATATGTAATGGTTTAGCCGCCCTCGCTGCTATCCAGAGTTCTTTAAACTACTCAATCCAAGCGCATTTATCAATTCCCTGGGTCCTTATACCTGGTGCTATTATACAACTATACATTTGCAGAATCGACGTCCAAGGGGGTCGAAGATTTGGCTCCGTTCTTCCATTTTGTTATTCTGCTGTCTGGGCAACCTGGGTGTGGCTACGGTTTGCAGGTATGAAATAGACCACATTTTTAGATACAAACAAAGCATTACTATTGGCTGGATTCCGGTAGGGGCGCGCATCCTTGCGGCGGCGTAGCGTATCGTATTTACACTACGCCGCCGTAAGTTAGATAGGCAAGTACTGTATTCACAAAGTACTTGCCTCCTAACTTACGGCGGCGTAGCATAAATGTGGCTGGTGTAAGCGCGCCTAATTCAAATGAGGTTGGGGGGCGTGTTTTATGTTAATTACTCGTGACCTGACGTGATTGAAGTTTTTTACGAACGGTGCATGCGCTGTCCGTGTACATATCCCAGTGTGCATTGCTCCAAAGTACGCCGCAAGGACGTATTGGTTTTGACGTAGACGTAAATTACGTCCAGCCCCATTCACGGACGACTTACGCAAACGCCGTAAAATTTTCAAATTTTGACGCGGGAACGACGGCCATACTTAACATTGACTAGTCCAGCTATTTGAATAACTTTACGCCTGAAAATGACTTACGTAAACGGCGTATCTTTACTGCGACGGGCGCACGTACGTTCGTGAATAGGCGTATGTAGTTATTTACATATTTTACGCCGAACTCAATGGAAGCGCCACCTAGCGGCCAGCCTAAATATTGCACCCTAAGATACGACGGCTCAGGCTGTCGTATCTTAGCTAGGTTTAAGTGTATCTCAGTTTGAGAATACACTTAAACTTACGATGGCGCAGATTCAGAGTTAGGTCGCGTATCTACTGATACGCCGGCCTAACTCTTTCTGAATCTAGCTATATGTGCTTATTGAAGAGTACTGTACATGTTCTTTAGTACAGATATACCTTAAAGGGGTTGTAAAGGTACAATTTTTTTTCCCTTAATAGCTTCCTTTACCTTAGTGCAGTCCTCCTTCACTTACCTCATCCTTCCATTTTGCTTTTAAATGTCCTTATTTCTTCTGAGAAATCCTCACTTCCTGTTTTTCTGTCTGTAACTCCACACAGTAATGCGAGGCTTTCTCCCTGGTGGAGTGATGTTCTCGCCCCCTCCCTTGGACTACAGGAGTGTCAGGACGCTCTCTTCTTTGCAGATATAGGAGCTGTGTGTTAGTGGGCATCTTGACTCTCCTGTAGTCCAAGGGAGGGGGTGAGCACAACACTCCACACCAGGGAGAAAGCCTCACATTACTGTGTGGAGTTACAGACAGAAGAACAGGAAGTGAGGATTTCTTAGAAGAAATAAGGACATTTAAAAGCAAAATTGGGTCCATCTCCATTATTTTCAGTCTTCATGCACTTTGGATCAAATCAAGTACCTGGGCCCAATTAGTTCAACAGTGAGTCCAGAGGCAGAGAAGGGACTTTTTAAACACCATTGGGCGCATTCACAGTAATGCCACAGTTTGTAGCTCCCAGTGGTTTAAATAAAAGTTCCCCAGGCCCCATCAGTTGAGCAGCAGGGGCCAGAGACAGAGAGGGGACTATTATGTGAGCAATGGAGTCATTTTGGCCAATGCTGTCAGCGCTTTCCTCGTTTGTATGCAATGGCTTCTGACCATTACATTTCTATATGTCATGCAGGCTGTATGGGGGAAGCCCTGACAGGTAGGCTGTATGGAACCCCACAACTTATAATGGCAACCCTGCTTACCTGTCCTCACTCCTTCCAGATCTTTGCTGTGCAGCTCACAAAGCTGCTCAGGCACTGTTCCCAAGTCTCCCAGTCAGATGGCTTCATCTTCTGTGCAAGAATGGAAAAATCTCCACCCAACCCTATGGAAAGGCTATCTCTACCAAGTCTTTTATTTGTGGATTGCCATAGGAACAAATTGGATTTTATCCATTCCTGTCCAGAACAAGAAGCTGCTTGACCTTGACTTTACAACTCCCAGAAGCCCATATAATTAAAATCTGGAAGTAGCATGGACAAGTGTGTTTGTGTGTGAAGCCTCGTACACACGACCGAGGAACTCGACGGGCGAAACACATCGTTTTGCTCGTCGAGTTCCTTGTTAGGCTGTCGAGGAACTCGACAAGCCAATTTTCTCCATTGCCGTCAAGGAAATAGAGAACATGCTCTCTTTTTGGCTCGTCGAGTTTCTCGACAGTTTCCTCAACGAAAATGTACACACGACCAGTTTCCTCGGCAAAAAAATATCTTTTTTGCCGAGAAACTCGGTCGTGTGTACGAGGCCTTAGACTTTTATGCAGGTTCTGAGGAAGCTAGAGGGGGTCAGTTAAAGGATAACCACACAGAAATACATTTATTCTTTAAATAGCACACAAAAATATTAAATACACCAAATAATAAATATGAATCATTGCCTGTTTTTTCTGTAATTAATAAAGTCTAAAAGATCATATACTTTTTCCTAGGTCCTCTGCTAGGAATTGCTTCAAACAATGATGCTGGGTTCACAGTAGGAGCGATTTCTTTTCTGGTAGTCAACCTCTTCATGATTGCCTTTGGTGAGTATTACAATAACTTAGTTCAAATTATTTTTCTTTAATAAAGAAATTATATTTCTAAGAGAAAGATAGAGCAGGCACTCAAGTGACTTCCAACTCAGAATCCAAGAGAGCCTTTGTGTAATAAAACACATTTATTGTCCTCTTCATTCTCATTTGAAAAATCAAAGAGTGGGAACTCAAAGGACTTTCAACGGAGAATCCAAAAGAAAATGGCAGAGATAGAGATTTTCACAGGTTATCAAAATGTGAGCAAAGTCAATACATAAGCACAGTTGGCCTGTGTGACGGGAGGGCCCGTGGAACCCAAAATCCCTTGGAAAGGTTGGGAAACCATTGTTTCAGCTCCCCATGCACCTCTTATGTTCTGGCACAGGGTGACTGAGAAAATATTACTTGGATTACTTAAAATGGGACAGTGATATTTATCCACAATATCTCCCAGGATATATGTAAAGACTATTCTTGGTTTGTTTGATTCTGAACTCAACATGTTAATTGGGAGAGCTGATCACATTGGCCTCTGTACAATGTAGGAGACGGGCCGACTCCTACTGGAGCTCCTGCTATTGTGTGTGTGTCCTGTGTTTATACTCATGATAATGTATAATCTACTGTGTGAAGCTCGGTGACAACAAGTCTGACCTGTAGTGAAATCCTGATTAATCACGATGCCCAGGAGGGCACGGAGTCACATCAGCTGCTTTAAGGGATTAGTTAATTAGCTCATGTTAATTAGGTTTCTGGTTACACTCGTCGGAAAAGACACATTGTTTTGCTCGACGAGTTCCTTGTTAGGCTTGTCGAGGAACTCGACAAGCTTGCTTTGCGTACACACGGTCAAGATAAAATCTCCTCGTTCTCAAACGCGGTGACGTACTACACATACAATGGCAGGGGAAGTTCGATTCCACTCGCACAACCCTTGGGGCTGCTTTTGCTAATCTCATGTTACTGCGTGTTAAGTAAAAGTTTGGTAAGAGACGGTTTGCACTTTTCAGTCTGTTACAGCGTGAAAAATGTGTTATCTCCATTACAAACGCTACTTTTACCGAAGGTGCGCTCCCGTCTCATACTTTATTCTGAGAATGCGCAGGTTTCTCGTTGAAAACCAGCCCGACGAGGAAATTGAGACTCCCGTCGAGGAAAAAGGAGAACTTGTTCTCTTTTTTCCTCGTCGAGTTCCTCGACAGTTTCCTCGATGAAAAACATACACACGACTGTTTTCCTCGGCAGAAAAGCTCTCCCACCAAGTTTCTTGATGGATTCTATCGAGGAAAACGGTTGTGTGTATGAGGCCTTAGAGTAATATGAGCAGGAGAGGGGAACCTCCTCTTCAACTGTATATATGACTTGTATTCTTGTTCTAATAAATAGTTCATGTTCAACAATCAAACGAGTATCGTCTTGTTTGTTGTTGATAGCGGTTGGAATATCTGATATCTATATTCAGACAGAGGAGCCGTACATGGCGAAAGCACTTAAGCGGAGTGTGGGACGTTTCATTACATCCTGTATTCGGCAGCTCAACCCAAAAACAGTGATCCCCTCAAAGTGGACATTCACCCGAGCTGCTGAATAAAAGCCAATTGGGGTCAAGTAAAAACGTTGTCTGCATTTTGATAACCTGTGAAAATCTCTATCTTAATAAGATACCATTATCTCTTGAATTCTCTGTTGAAAGTCCTTTGAGTCACCAGTCTCTTGGAGACTCTTGGATTTTGCAATGGAGAATGGCGTAAATAATAAGTTTGCTTTATTACCCCAACGCTTCAGTGAGTCACAGCCTGCCTTCATCATGACCACCATAAAGGTGACTCTCCGAAACATTGGCATAATAAAGCAACTTTTTATTCTTATGTCTTCCTCATCCTCCATTTGGAGGTCCTTTAAGCATCTACTCTACTTTTGATGAGTATGTTGATGTTGTTGTATTATATTATATTATGATATACAGTATATAGTGATATATTTTCACTCTGGATACCCAAACATGCGCAAGGGATTTTTTTGTTTTAAAACTGTTCTTTTGTTTGCACACAAATGATTAAACTAAACTCAGTTTTTTTAAATCTTTAAAATAATTTGTTTATTTTAATGAGAATTGTTGTCTACAACTTTACAATGTCACTGGTGTGGCTTTGTTTATGAACAAAACCATGTGATCAGTGCTGATATTGGAGACAAAGTCATGTGATTTTTTTTTTTTGTCAAATTCTTCAAATGGCAAAAATTAAAGGCTAGTTTGATTAAAACAAAATTGGTAAATTGTGGACAAAATGATTTTCATTGAAATCTCTCATCCCTAATAATAAGTAGAGCCAAAACTTTGACTTTCTAGTTTTACAAGATGTCCATTTCTGACTTGACAATTGATTATTTCTAGAATCTGTTTCCATGATATCAATATGAAGATTTTTTTGGGTTTGTTTTTTTATCTAGCCGCTCATGCCAACACTGTCCTACTACTTGTCAGTGTGATGATGGAGGCCGTGATAGTGAGTTTTCTGCTCTACACGTTGGAGAAGCTTCCTCTTCAGTATGAAAGTAGGTGCTAATTACTTGTAATGGAATGTCGGGTTATTGTATAGAAGGGATATGATATACAAGGGTAGTCTGAAAATTTCACGGCCCGACACAGAAGGAGTGACCACACAGACATGAAACTTTATCACAAGTCACTCTTCCAGAGGTTCAGCATTAAAAAATGGCACATGCACACCATGGCCCAGATTCACAAAGACTTACGACGGCGTATCTCCAAGTTACCTTCACGTCGTAGGCAGTGTTCGACGTATCTTAGGCATTCTATCCGACGCATGCGCACTGGGATACGTCCACGGATGGCGCATGCGCCGTTCGTTCAAAACGCCAATCACCTCGGGTCACGATTCATTAGCATAAAACACACCCACCTCTTCACAATTTGAATTAGGTGCGCTTACGCCGGCACATTTACGCTACACCGCCGTAACTTAGGATGCAAGTGCTTTGTGAATACAGCACTTGCCTCTCTAAGTTGCGGCGGCGTAGCGTAAATACGATACGCTACGCCCGCCCACACTTGCGCCGCCCTATGTGAATCTAGGCCTATATGGTTTTCATGTGCTCTTTGCAAATAGTTGGTACCCCCCGCAGTCAACTTGAAAATTGAGAAAGTGGAAGAAGTAGGCTCCATCAGCAGCCAAAGTGATGACAAATGTCTTCTGTACTGCTGCTTCACACTCTCATAATCCCAGAATACTTTACCCACTGATGGATCACTCTAAGGATTCTTCTTCCACTTTCTCAATTTTCTATGGGGGGTGCCAACTGTTTGCAAAGAGCGCATAAAAAACATATAACATGCAGGTACCATTTCAGTGCTGAACCTCTGGCAGAGTGACTTGGTGCAGTGATAAAGTTTCATGTCTGTGTGGTCAACCCTTCCAAGTCGGGCCTTGAACATTTCAGACTACTCTTGTAGTATGGCTATTAGTATCATTTGTTGGAAAGATGGCCCTCAACTGCATTTAACAATGATCCTTCGAATAGCTTACTATTTTAACCGTGTTTAGGTTCTTTTAAATGTCAAATGACTTGTTACATTATTTTATTTCATTGGATAACCTGAAAGCATTTTTCAATAATACCTTATTAGCAGAGTTGGCCATTGTTGATCATTGACCATTGTTGATTATTGACCAATATTGACCATTGTTGACCATTGTTGATCATTGACCATTGTTGATCTTTGTTGATTATTGACCATTGTTGACCATGCTGGTCATTACCCCTTCCCATCCCACCCCAGCGCCCCTTTAACAGGTTCTTGTGGCACATGGGTGTTAAAGCCTACCCTCTTCGTGTCACGTTATGTAGAAGGCAAAGCTTAAGGATGCAAGCACTCTAGCCTTTATACATTTCTGAAAAATGGTTCAGAAAACCACATATTTAATAATATAATATTTAAGCCAAAAAAAGTTATCCCTTTTAAAGCCAAAAACTTTCTGCAACAGCACAGCATTATAACTTATCCAAAGTGAACTCCAGACAAAGCGCTAAATATAGAGAGGAAATACATATAATGGTGCTGTTTTACTTGCCAAAGGATTTGAATTTCTTTCTACCAATTCTAATGCCGCGTACACATGATCATTTTTCGGGTTGTTAAAAAACTATGTTTTTCAGCCTCTAGAAAAAAATGTTTTTTTTTTCAACTTCATCATTAAGCCGGCCTTGCCCACACACGATAGTGAAAAAAAAATGCTCTAGCAAAGCGCGGTGACGTACAACACGTACGACGGCACTATAAAGGGGAAGTTCCATTCCGATGGCGCCACCCTTTGGGCTGCTTTAGTGTTAGTAAAAGACGATTCGCCCTTTTCTGTCTGTTACAGCGTGATGAATGTGCTTACTACATTACGAACGGTAGTTTTACCAGAACGAGCGCTCCCGTCTCATAACTTGCTTCTGAGCATGCGCGGGTTTTTCACGACGTGAATGCCCACACACGATCATTTTTTACAAACGACATTGTTTAAAACGTCGTGAAAAAATGGAGAATGTTTGAACTTTTTTTTTGTCGTTTTTCAGAACCCGAAAAATGCTGTGAAGCCCACACAGGATCGTTTTACATTTTTTTTAAAACGTTGTTTTTTACATGCCGAAAAACGATCGTGTGTACGCGGCATAAGATTTACACTGCTCTGCTACACAGCCCAGTCCTGTCTGGCAGGACAGGAGAACTGATTTATAATTTTTTTTTATTTGTATTTCTGTTCATCCAGAGAAGGCCTATTTCTATATTTTAGTCGTTAAAAAAAAAAAGACATGTTTGTGCCTTCTGCACTTGTATTTATTCCTGGCTAACATGGTAAATATCCTTTTTCGCGTGTCCATCTGGCCCTGAGCTTTACACAGCTCTGACACGCGGCACAGCCGACATCACTTACAGTAAAGTTTACAGTAGTGTCCTCTCTCCACGAAGCCTGCTGATTGGATAATAAAAGAGCAACAGTAGAACGATCTCTTTGTTCTGCCCTGCTCTCTTATAGCCTGAATTCTGCTGTACAGGAGATCGCAAAAAATGCTGTAAGATACACTTCAATTACGATACTATAAAAAATAACAATTACAATATTAAAAAAAGCACAGGTAAAACTCTGCATAGCAAATACTAAAAATCTGATTCATGTCCTAATAAAACATTTTTTTTTAAAGATTTTTAAATAATTATTAAAAACTATTTAAAATAATTAAACACTATTTTACTTGTCAGTAATACTGTATTTGCATAAAGCAAAGCTGCTATATTTCTAGCTATTTCTATACATTGTAATAAATTGCCTCTATATACATCAGGCCTGTCGCCTAAGGCTTTCTTTCAGTAGGCTCTTCTATATTCATGATCCTGTTCATGTTCCCATCTCTCTAGTAACCGTGCTCGCCATATTTAGCATCATCTGCATTTATGGCTTTTTGGCTTCTCTGGCAAACTGCTTGTTCAACAAAGAGCTCATTCCAATGGGACCTGCGGCATTCAAGGTATTGTCAAATGTAAAAAAAGAATAATATGAATTTTCAATTAGAAATAGGGATGAGCAAAGTGATTTGGGCAAATATTGATTCTGCCACCTAATTACTGATTTCTCTGTTGGTAAAAAAAATCCTTGCATTGTAGCGCATTGATCTACTTAGGTGATATTAACTAAAAATGAAAAAAATCTACTTTTTTATTTCCTTTTCCCCCTCCTTTTTGTATTGTATTTGATTATTTATTTACAGTTGCTTCAAATTTTTTATTATATTTTAAAAATGTCTGTTTTTCTCTTTGTGAAAAAATAATAAAAAATCTAGAGGTTAACCACTTGTATGCCAGCCTGTAATACCCCTTCATTAACAGGCCATTTTTCAGTTTTCGGTACTGTGATACTTTCACCGACAATTACTTAATTTTATATAATGTTTTTGAGACAGATGGAGCTTTCTTTTTGTGGTATTTAATATCTGCTGGGTTTTTCAAATTTTTATTATAAAAAAGAAAAAAAGACCATACATTTTGAAAAAAAAAAAAAGCCTGTCTCCATTACTTACAGTTAAAATAAAAAATGCCAGAATAGTACGAAAAATCCCAAAAATTACCCTTTTTTTAAAATAGAAATGACCTAAATGGAAATTAAGGTAAATAATTTCTCTAATTTTGTCTTTCAGAAAGAACCAGAGAAGAAGGAGGAAGCTTCCAGTTCATGCCTCCTGCCAAATTCTCATCGTACAAGTGGTTTGAGAACAATAGCGAATATATTAGAGGATGGAGGAGTGTGTGGGATTCCAACAGACACGGTCTATGCGCTGGCGGCCTCTTGCAAACACCCGGAAGCCATCAGTAGGATTTACTCGATCAAAGTAAGAAAAACATTTTCACTGTCGTCATTAATTAATTAATTTCGTGGAAGTAACTAAATGATCAAGCAGAGCGCATACGAGTAGATGACAACGTTGATTTGCCTGTGTGATATCATGAGTTCAGGTACTGATGTTGGATAAGAAGACCTGATCCCAAAGGAGTTCAGTATGGTTGAGGTCAGGTACTGATGTTGGATAAGAAGACCTGATCCCAAAGAAGTTCAGTAGGGTTGAGGTCAGTTACTGATGTTGGACCTAGCTTATATTGAGCGTTCAAATTTATCCCAAAGGTTGAGGTCAGTGCTCTGTGCAGGACACTTGAGTTCCTCCACACCAAACTGTCCAAACGATGTCCTTATGGAGCTGGCTTTGTACACAGGGGCACAGTCATGCTGGAATAGAAAAGGGGCGTCACCAAAATGTTACCACAAGATTAGAAGCAACCAATTGTCTAAAATGTCTTTGTAATCTGTAGTGCCAGTAACAGTACTCTTGGAACACTAAAGCCTCGTAGACACGATGGGTTAACCAGAGGACAACGGTCTGAAGGACCGTTTTCATCGGTCAAAACCGATCGTGTGTGGGCCCCATAGGTTATTTAACCATAGGTTAAAAAAAAGCCAACTTGCTTTAAAATTAACCTATGGATTGGTAACCGATAGGTCAAAACTGATCGTTAGTAGGCACGACCATCGGTTAAAAACCCACGCATGCTCCGAATCAAGTCGACGCATGCTTGGAAGCATTGAATTTCATTTTTTTTCAGCACGTCCTTGTGTTTTACGTCACCGCGTTCTGACACGATCGGTCATTTAAGCTATGGTGTGTAGGCGTGACGGACCATCTGTCAGCTTCATCGGTTAACCTTTGACAACGGTCCTTCAGACCGTTGTCCTCTGTTTAACCTATCATGTATACGAGGCTTAAGAGTGCAAAGGAGTATGTGAACAAGATTGAAGCTGATGGATCCCAAAGGTGGTCAGTAGAGCTGAGGTCAGGTACTAAGGTTGGATGAGAAAATCTGATTACAAAGGTATTCAGTAGGATAAAGTTAAGACCTGACCCCAAAGGAGTTCAGTAGGGTTGAGATCAGTTACTGAAGTTGGAAGAGAAGACCTAATCCCAGAGGTGTTCTGTAGGGTTGAGGTCAGGTACCGAATATTGGATGAGAGGAGCTGATCCCAAAGGTATTCAGTAGGGTTGAGGTCTCAGGGCTCTATGTAGGACACTTGAGTTCCTCCACATCATACTGTCCAAACCATGGCTTTATGAAGCTGGCTTTCTACGCAGTGGCCCATTCATGCTGGAATATAGAAGGGTCTTCACCAAAATGTTACAAGATTGGAAGCAGGCAGTTATCTAAAATGACTTTGTAACCTGTAGTATTAACAGTACTCTTTTGAAGTCCATCATCTGGGGGCTGTCCACATAGGTTTGGCCATATAGTGTAGATATAGCATATTAAAGCGAGTCCATGTATTAGGACTGAGAATATTTGGGGCTTCCTTTACAGTTCATTTACTGATACGTTGGCTTATGTTACAGGAAAGACCTTCAGAAAAACCTATTTGCATCTGCATTTCCAACCTGGATCAGCTGAGGGTCATCAATCCCCCTTTCAGCCCACTTCTATGGAGGTTCATGGACATGGTATACCCCGGAGGGATAAGCTGCATTGTAAAGAAAGGCGAATGGCTCAAAAGATTAGGTAAGTGATTTGCAATATTGTGACACAAGCCTGTCATTACATCAGTATAGTGCCTGGGGACATTTTGCTGCTAAGTGTGCCCAAGCCGAGTGGAAGCTGTTGCAACACCAGGGTTGGTTCACTAAAGGCAACAAGACTGTTTACTAAGCGAAAGTGAATGACAGTAATTAATCTGTGTTCGTGTTCAGTACGTGGGAAAATAAAAAAATAAACTTGATGGTGTCACGTACCTTACTGAGGCCAAGATGCTGAGAGTGGCTTCCCTTGCAAACTAAGCGCACTATACACCTGGAAGTGGTGCAGAGGGGATAGGGCACAAAAAGGCACGACAAAGAGTCCTGGGCAGGGTCGTCTTTAATGTTGATTGGACCCGGGGCAAAAAAAATTCTTGCCCCCCCCCCCCATGCAATTCTGCTCTCCACCTGCACTGAGACATACAATAAATATCAGCTAGACTTAAAATCCGTTTACTGTATCAGATCAGGCAGTGATTGCGATTGGTTGCCAGAGGTTACAGCATATCATTACCACTTACTGACTGGTTGCTAGAGGTTACAGCACGCATTACGGCTCACTGATTAGTTGCTAGAGGTTACAGCACATGATTTCTTCTTGTTGATCGGTTGTTAGAGGTTACAGCACATCATCACTTCACTGCAGAGGGGCATAATATACTGTTGACGCCTTTATTTACATATCCATGCCGCCGGCCTCGGCTATCGAATGCTCCCGTTATGTAAACGCCGGGTCTGCAGGTGAGTCATCTGTACACAACAATAGGGCAGAGCTGGGCAGCATTAGTAGCAACACTTCACACTGAGATATCAGGACACCGCACAGGACTAAAACTTCAAGGGAATTTAAACTGGAATAGTTGGCAAGTATGAGGCAGCTGCTTTGGGCCCCACAACAATGACAGGGCCCAGGGCAGCTTCCCCTTTTGCCCTGCCTTAAAGACTGCCCTGGTCCTGGGAGAGCTGTAACTCAGTGGTTAGGCTTGACACCAGTTTGAGTAAGAAGCCCGGCTGAGGCTCTAACCCGGGAGATCAGGCAAGGTATTGCCTATTGCCTATTTG
Organism: Rana temporaria; assembly: GCF_905171775.1. Lineage (NCBI taxonomy): Eukaryota > Metazoa > Chordata > Amphibia > Anura > Ranidae > Rana > Rana temporaria. Next base: position 14,852,934 of record NC_053497.1, read on the forward strand.
CCTTTAGTAAATTGTCTTTATCAAAATAAATAGATGAGCAAAACTGAGTTTCCAATTTGCCCAAATTTTGCCAAAATGTCTCTATTTCAGCAAAATGCAATGGGGAAGGAGAAATGTAGCTGTTGTAAGATGGTTAAAGAGACCCTGTCACCAACTTAAAATGTTGCTGGTAAAACCACAAAAGAGTCAAGTACTTTAAATACTTTTAGTATTTTTCTTTTCCATTAGTACATTTTTATTCACTAAAAGGCACCTTTGAACTTTTGACTAATTTCGGAAGAGTCAACTCCCTATCGTGGGCCTTTTCTCTTCCGGGAGTGTGCAATTATTTTTCTTCTCCACACCCCCCCCCCCCTCTTACCATCTCATGTAATCTTAAAGAGACACTAAAGGTTAATTTTATTTTTATTTTTAAATAACAAACATGTCATACTTACCTTGAACCTACGCCAGCGTGCGCCTTCGAAACCCACGCCACGCTGGCGCAGCGTTGGGAGCACTGGCTTTCTGAAAGCAATGCTTGCCTCTCCGCGCTGCTTTGGCGTGGCGTACGGTGTTTGCTCTACGGCGGCGTAATGTGCGCCTTGCTCTCTGTGAATCTGGGCCTATGTGTGCATAGCCGCTGAGTGTATGACTTGGCCCCGCCCCCCGGCACGCTGCGTCACTGGATTGGATTGACGGCAGCGGGAGCCAATGGCTGCACTGCTATCAATCTATCCAATGAGGTAGATTGAGGAAAGAGAGCCGCTGAGAGAACGACGAGGGATCACACCCACAGAGATTCGGTGCTCAGGTAAGTAAAATGGGGCTCGGGTGGGCCGGAGCGTGCAGGGTGTTTTTTCACCTTAATGCATAGGATGCATTATAGTGAAAAAATGCAAAGCTTTACAACCCCTTTAACCCCCTGGTGCTGGCTGCATGCAAATATGCAACCTCTCGGTGGGTGGGCTTTGGTGTCGAGCGGCCGCATATATTTGCGTGAATTGGGGTGAATGCAGCTGTGCTGATAGCGCCTGCCCCGCGCGCCCCCGGCTCAGTTACCGGCGGCTAACGAAAAGCTTACAATCGCTACTTGCAATCCCATTTCAAATCGCCTAAAGTTCCATTCTTTTTGTTTGATTGTATTCTTGATATCTTAAAAAGGAAAAAAAAAACGCACACATAATACGCTCATAAACTGTTAAAGCAGCTTTGCAAGTGTCAGCATCTTCCCACCTGAAACCAATTCCGATTCCCTCCTGGCCAAATGGTGTGGCTAATGACAGCTATTAGCACTTTGCAGATCTTCCTGCTCACAGTAGACAAATTTCACTTGTGATACAATAATGAGTCACGGTGTACAAGGTGAAAGCAAATTAGCTAACGATTATTCTACGATACGTTAGTAAACCCGTCAACAGTAGCCGTTCTGTTTCTGTGTAATAAAACTTGAGATAGTTTGTGTTAATAATTAAACTACATTTCACGCTCTATTGAGTTTAATGGTAAAATGTTGACTAGCTTCCTTAAAGGCCTGACATCATTTATGTGCACACTGCCTGGTTTAAAGAACTCAATATCCTTTTCATTGCTGATAAAAAAATAAGTTGTATAAAAACAGCCAAGGCGTTTTGGGGGCAACGCCACTTTCCCTTCACCAGGGGCTTAACACAGGATAGAACTTGGATGAACTCCATGTTCATCAAAGATCTCACGGGTCTGTATTAGAACCCATACTAAATTGTACACATAAAGAAACACCATGACAGTAGTTATTGAGCAGCAATGCAACGGGGTCTAAGCACTAACTGGTATTGTCATGACCTTGCAGTAATACTTTCATGACCTGTCTGTCTCTTACCTTGTCTATGTATCAGCCTTAGGGCTTGCTCCCTCACACCTTCATGGTTAAGTAAACTTCCCTCAGTGTGGCTCTACCCTAGTCTCAACAGGAACCACTATTTAACACTGTGTTCTCCAAGCCTGCCTTGCCATGCAATATTGTGTGTTTGGTTTCCTGTTTGCCATGTGCTCTACGTTTGTCTCTGTTGCCGATCTTGGCGTGTTCCCGACCATCCCCAATTGCTTGACCCTGACCTTTGGCATGTTCTCGATTATCCCTGCGTGCTTGTGACCCTTGACTTGTTCACCTATAGCCTACCGTGAGTGTGAGCTGGGAGACCCCAGGGGCCGCGACCTGGATACAGCTGCAGCAAAGTCCATCCTCACCACTAGAGGCTCTGGTGAACACCAGCTGGCTCCTAGACTCCGCGCCACTGGGGAATCTCACGTTCTAGCTACCTGTGGGATCCGTGTTGGCACCCCAGTGCACCTGCCTTCCTGCACCACACAGGGTTCCAACCGCAGCAGTCAGCCGTAGGGTCCACTATCATAGCGGTGCACTACTGACCCAACGTTGTGCATCTGTCACCTGGCCTTGGGTGACCTGACAGGTATTCACCAGAGCTCCTGTTGGTGGAGATGGGTTTTGCTGCGTGTTAAAGGGGATTGTAAAGGTTTGTTTTTTATTTTCTAAATAGGTTCCTTTAAGCTAGTGCATTGTTGATTCACTTACCTTTTCCTTCGATTTCCCTTCTAAATGTTTTTTTTCTTTGTCTGAATTTCTCACTTCCTGTTCCTCATTAAGCTTGTCCATTTCTGGCTGGGGGTTAGTCAGCGTGCTCGCCCCCTTCCTTGAGACTACATCCCTGCGGGGAGACACAGCGTCTCCCCGCAGGGATGTAGTCCCAAGGGAGGGGGCTGTAGTCCCAAGGGAGGGGGCAATCACCCTACCCAGAGATGAGCAAGCCGGGGTCCAGTAGCAGGTATAGCAGGTAGGGATCAAGCAGGAGCATAGTCAGTAAAGAAGCCAAAGGTTGGTAACAAGTGGGATCAAATGGAAGAGTAGTTGAGAAACAATCCAAGGTTCATAACAAATGGTTACAGTTTGGGATCAAGTAGAGGCGTAATCGTGGAACAAGCCAAGGTTGGTTATGAGTGTTGGTGAAGATACGGAGGGCAGTAGAAGAGACAGGCACAAGAGATTGTCTGGAGTAGAGCACAATAACCTGGCAAAAAGGAAATGCAAAGGCTTGGTTTCAATAGGACATTCATGGGTGGAGCAAGGAGTTCAAGGTTCACGAGTACCAAGAGACAAGGTAAAATTGTCCTAAGAGATCAGTTAGGAAGTCTATCCAGTGTTTCAGGTGGCTAAGTAAGAAGAGCCTTTGCCAGATACAGCAAAGGTCTTGGGTTTTTTCGATCCCAGTCCTGGTGGAGTCCATCCAAGGTCTATCCTATTTTGATTCCTGATGAAGGCGGAGTAGTTGCCCCCGAAAAAAAGTTTGCTGTTTTTGTATGACCTTTTTTACCAACAATTAAAATGATCTCGGACTCTTTTATCCGATTTTGACTTGGTGCTACTTTCTCTATTTCTATGGTTTGGGTTGGTGCAATGGTGCCCATCGGGAGGGGAAGCCTTGATGTGCAGGAGCTGAATCGCCAAAGCTATTGAACTTGTTTGAAGTTTTCCTTAATCACATACAAGTCTAAAAGTTCCCAATGCCTCTTTGAGTAAGTTGTTTTGGACTGTTATCCTGTGTTGTTGAGCCCTGATGAAAATGTGGTCGCCCCTCGAAATGCGTAACATATTTACCAATCTGACCACACTTGGAAGTCCAAACGTTCCTCTTTGAGTATGTTGTTTCAAGAATGCCTGTGATGACCTGCCAGTAAATTTTTTAGTTGATTTTGATATACTCTAACTAACTAGACTGTGCTTTGTAGGTGTGGGACCCGCGTATGAATATGTTGGGACACCGGACTCCATCATGATTAGAGTTCCTGACCATTCCGTCACAGCCCATCTTGCCGATATGACGGGACCGTTGGCGATCACCTCTGCCAACCCCAGTGGAGAAAGCGACAGCACTCATCATGATCATGTCATATCGTAAGTAGCAGCTAAGGCATTTTATATAGGAATTTTTTAAGACCAATGTAAACTCTAAATGAATCAAATTTAGTTTGCTGTGTCGATATGCATATAAATAATAATTGCAATTTTTTTTTTAGATTGCTGTAATATTTTTTTATTATATTTTTTTAAACAGACGTTTAAGTGAAAAACTTGATGCAGTTCTGTGTGATGGTAATTCTAATGAGCTTGTGGGATCAACTGTAGTCATCTGTACCAAAATAGATGAAGGTAAATATTATAAATTGATCATTATAATTAGTTAGCAGTGCTAAGAAATGAAAATGAATGGATAAAAATAATTCTAGAATATAAGGCCAATGTTCCAGTTCTTTGGTTCATGGGAGAAGCTCACCCATCAATTACAGTACATGCCTCATTGGGATATCACTAGTACACATTAGTCAAATACATCAATCAGTACCCAAATACCTATCATGACTATTCAAGTTCCTCCACCCCAAACTCACTCATCCATGTCTTTATGGACTTCGCTTTGTGCACTGGTCCAAATCATTTGGTGGAGGGAGGATTATGGTGTGGGGTTGTTTTTCAGGGGTTGGTCTTTGCCCCTTAGTTCCAGTGAAGGGAACTCTTAAAGGCGTCCGCATACCAAACCAAGACATTTTGAACAATTTTATGCTCCCAACCCCTTCCTGTTCCAACACCAGTGCACAAAGCAAGGTCCATAAAGACATGGATGCGTGAGTTTTTGGTGGAGGAACTTGACTGGCCTGACCTCAAAACGATAGAACACCTTTGGGATGAATTAGAGCAGAGACTGCGAGCCAGGCCTTTTAGTCCAACATCAGAGCCTGACCTCACAAATGCGCTTCTGGAAGAAAAGTCAAACTTTCCCATAGACACACTCTAAACCTTGTGGACGGCCTTCCCAGAAGAGTTGAAGCTGTTATAGCTGCAAAGGGTGGGCCAACTCAATATTGAACCCTACAGACTAAGACTGGGATGCCATTAAAGTTTATGTGTGTGTAAAGACAGGTGTCCCAATATTTTTGGTAATATAGTGTATATCATTCAGAGAAAAACATACTCCATTGTATATCTATTAGAGAAAGTTGTACTCCATTGTATGTCCATCACAGGAAGACATACTCCGTTGTATGTCCATCAGAGGAAGACATACTCCATTGTATGTCCATCAGAGGAAGACATACTCCATTGTATGTCCATCAGAGGAAGACATACTCCTTTGTATGTCCATCAGAGGAAGATGTACTCGATTGTATGTCCATCAGAGGAAGACGTACTCTGTTGTATGTCCATCAGAGGAAGACATACTCCATTGTATGTCCATTAGAGCAAGACATACTCCATTGTATGTCCATCAGAGCCAAGCACTATCCCACACACATCAGACTCCTAACCACAAAGTCTAGAAAGCTAGAAGATAACACAGGGAATTAATTATTCTCATTTTTTTGTAATAAAGCGATTTGATTCCAGGATATATTCTCTAACACGTGTCTGTCTCTTTCCAGGATCAATCACCATATTACGGGAAGGCTGTGTGCCAGCTGCTAAAATAATGCAGATCTTCGAAACTGCTAAGAACATGGAACACAGTGCGTTGTAGGAATAACAAAAAGTCGAAAAAAGGACACATGTTGATATGAAGTAAATGCTACAAGAAGAATGCAGGCGTTCTTAGTGCTAATTTATAACATTGTATTGTATTTTATCATATTTTATTGTATTTTATTGTATTTATTGATTATTGTGATGACACACGGGTGATATTGGCTTGTTAAAATGGTTGCCTGTGCACCCCTGGAATCGCTCCCTCTGTAGCCAGATGCAGCGGAATGTGCTTCTGTTGCTGACCCGAACGCTAGCGATGGGGGCGACATTTGACTGTCTACAGAGGGCGCAATTCCATTGGTACAAACTGGCAACCTGTAATGCCACATACACACGATCGGAAATTCCGACAAGAGAACCGTGGATTTTTTTTCCGACTGAATTTTGGCTCAAACTTGTGTTGCATACACACAGTCACAACAAATTCCGACCGTCAAGAACGCGGTGACGTACAACACTACGACGAGCCGAGAAAAATTAAGTTCAATGATTCCAAGCATGCGTTGACTTGACTTGATTCCGAGCATGCGTAGGATTTGTCGGAATTTCCGACAAGACCTTTTCCCGTCTGAAAATTTGAGAAGCAGCTCTTAAATTTTTCTTGGTGGAAATTCCGACAGAAAACATGCCGTACACACTGCCGGAATTTCCAACCAAAAGCTCACATCGGACTTCTATTGTCGGAATTTCCAATTGTGTGTACAGGGCGTTAGAGATCCTGCCACTGCTGATTTTGACAAATTGTCAGCAACATCAGTTTTATTGTCAAGATGAAAAATATTGGTGTAAATTTGTTTTATTGCAGCTGCTTCCTACAGAAGAACCTTAGCTTCCTTAAATATAATGTTTTTTTTTTTTTTCCCTCTTTGCACTAATTTTTATTGTTTTGCAATAAAGAGGTCTTAAAAAACTAATGTCTCTTGGTCTTCCTAAATTATAATATTTATAAATAATAATATAAATAATATAAATAATAATAATAATAATAATAATAATAATGTTAGTATGATCATGATAATTATTGTTATTATTGCATTATAATAGTTATAATAATTAAAAAATATATTTTATTTTCCGTCTAATAATAATATTTTTATTATTATGATTGTTATGATGATTATTATTATAATAATTCCAATCAGCCCAAACCATTCAATAATTACAATTAAAAGCCTTTAATTTGTGCACTGGTGCGCAGTCATGTTGGAACAGGAAGGGGTCATCCCCAAACTGTTCCCACAAAGTTGGGAGCATGAAATTGTCCACAATATCTTGGTATGCTGACGTCTTAAAAGTTTCCTTCACTGGAACTAAGGGGCCAATCCCAACCCCTGAAAAACAACCCCTTACCCGTATTCCCCCTTCACCAAATGATTTGGACCAGTGCACAAAGCAAGGTCCATAAAGACATAGATGAGCAAGTTTGGAGTGGAGGAACTTAATTGGCCTGCACAACCTGATAGAACACCTATAGGATGAATTAGAGCGGAGACTGCGAGCCAGGCCTTCTTGTCCAACATCAGTGCCTGACCTCACAAATGCTCTTCTGGAAGAATGGTCAAACATTCCCATAGACGCACTCCTAAACCTTGTGGACGGCCTTCCCAGAAGAGTTGAAGCTGTTATAGCTGCAAAGGGCGGGGCCAACTCAATATTGAACCCTACAGACTGAGACCGGGATGTCATTAAAGTGCATGTGGTGTTCCAATACTTTTGATAATATAGTGTATATTGTAGTGAGGTTGTACAATTTGACTCTAAAGCGTATGACCAGGTTGATTCCAAAAATGGAAAATAAAGAGAATAGGAGGGAGCAATTTAAGTGTAATACATTACATATGTATTGTAGTAAAAGACAATTGGCAACTCACATTTGACAGTTAAACACTGGCTCATCAGCAAAATGGGACTCCCAGTTGGGACGCCTTGGCATGGCAGGGGACGTCCAGAGAAAACAGTCTGAGAGGGAAGTAATGGTAATAAATAATACCTGACACATTATTATCATGCTGCGTGTAACATGAAAAATATATCTGATGGCTCCACAACGGGGAAAAACAATGCTGAACATCAAACAATTTGGATACGAAGAACTGCAATGAAGGAAAAGTTGTTTTGTTATATAAAATTGATACACAAATTCAAAGGGCGCATATCCCTGTATAAGAAATTAGGAAATAAATTAAATTATATCTGGAACAGACTGGAATCAGCATATTGCCTGTAATTAATCTCCTACGTAATCAAATCTCAGCCTTGCCTTCATATAATGGACTTTATAGACTTTATAGTTATATCAATAAATGTTATTCATTTACATTTTAAAATCGTTCTCTGCTGATAAATAACTGCCATCGAGGTGAAGTTACTTTATTAGCTGAAAATAACTGGAGACAAAACAGACACTTTAATCTCCAGATAACATTGTATTTCTTTTATTTTTCTATTTTATACATACTTTGGCCCAGATCCAGAAAGCACTTACGCCGACGTATCTACTGATACGCCGCGTAAGTGCACGGATGCGCCGTCGTATCTATGCGCCTGATTCTGCAAGCAAGTTACGCCTGAATGTTGGCTTCATACGACCGACGTAAGTCTCCTACGCCGTCAGAGCCTGGGCGCATATTTACGCTGGCCGCAAGGGGCGCTTCCATTGATTTACGCGCCGAATATGCAAATGACCGAGATATGCTGATTCACGAACGTACTTGCGCCCGTCGCATGAGTATACGCCGTTTACATAAGGCGTACGTTCGGCCTAAAGTTAAAACACATATAGGCAGGCGCAACCCATGCAAAGGTATGGACTACGGAAAAGCCGTCGGATTTAAACATTTAGAAGGGAAATGGAAGGAAAAGGTAAGTGAACCAACAATGCACTAGCTTAAAGGAACCTATTTAGAAAATAAAAAATAAACCATTAATATGAAGCTACCCCCCCCCCCCTCTTGTCCATTAATATAGGGTTGCCCGTCCCCTACCCCCCATGGCCATTAATACGGAGTTGCTCCTCCCCTCCCCCCATGGCCATCAATGTAGATTTGCTTGTCCACTGCTATCATGGCTATTAATATGGATGTGTCCCTCCCCTACCCCCCATGGTCTTTATAATGGAGTTGCTCCTCCCTTCCCCTGATGACCATTAATATAGACCCACTTATCTCCTCCTACCATGGCCATTAATATGGAGTTGCCCCTCCCCTCATGTCCATTATTATAAGGTTGCCCATCCCCAACATGGCCATTAATATAGAGTTTCCCCCCCCCCCCCCATGGCCATGAATATAGATATGCTTGTCCTCTGCTACCATGGCCAATAATATGGATGTCCCTCCCCTACCCACATGGCCATTAAAACGGAGTTGCCCATCCCCTACCCTATGCCAATTGATATGGAGCTGCCCCTCCCCGCGGCCATTAACATGGAGCTGCCCTCCACTCATGGCCATTAATATGGAGTTGACCCTCCCCTACCCCATGGCCATTAATATGGAGTTGGCCCTCTCCTACCCCATGGCCATTAATATGGAGTTGGCCCTCTCCTACCCCATGGCCGTTAATGTGAAGTTGCTTCTCCCCTCCCCCTTGGTCATTAATATGGATTTTCCACTTCCCTCCCCCCATGGTCATTAATTTAGAGGTGCCCCTCCCCTCATGGCCATTACTATGGAGTTGCTCCTCTTCTCCCCCCAAGGCCATTAATAGGCAGTTGCTTGTCCCCTCCCACTATGGCCATTAATATGGAGTCGCCCCCTCCTCTCCTACATGTCCATGGCCCTCTCCTACCCTATGGCTGTTAATATGGAGTTGCTCCTCTCCTCCCCCTTGGTCATTAATATTGATTTCCCCTCCTCTCCCCCATGGTTATTAATATAGAGTTGCCCCTCCCATCATTGCCTATAATATGGCATTGCTCCTCTTCTCCATCCAAGGCATTTAATATGCAGTTGCTCGTCCCCTCCCACCATGGCCATTTATATAGAGTTGCTCCCCTCCCCCATGTCCATTAATATGAAATGGCCCCTCCCTCATGGCCATTAATATTGAATTTCCCTTCCCTACCCACATGGCAATTAATATGGAGTTGCTCCTCCACTTCTCCCATGGTCATTAATATAGAATCTCCCCTTCCTCCCACCAATGCCCATTAATAAGGAATTGTCCCTACTATCCCCCATGGTCATTATTATTATGTATCCTCTCCTTTTCTGGGAACACTTTTCACAAGATTTTGGACTGTCTATAGAAAAATTGGGTCCATTTGCAAGGTCAGGTGCTGATGTTGAATGAGGAAACCTCCCACTTTGGTGCTTCAATTTCAGTAGGGTGAAGTTCAGGGCTATGTGCAGGACACTCAAGTTCCTCCACACCAAATTGGTCAAACCATTTCTATATGGACCTGAATTGGTATACAGAGGAAACAACTGTAAAGTGTTCAAGTCCTACAGTATATCCATCTTTTATTCTCTCATCTTTATTAATATTTATTCTCTATCTGCACCTCTCCTTAATTTGGGTGATATGGTTGATGGCCAATTCCTGGGGATTGCTAGGAGGTGGGGGAGATCTGTTTATTGGGGGGCTAGAAGGTGGGGGAGCTCTGTGTATTGGAGGTATGAGGAAGTGGGAGGAAGCTCTGTGTATTGGGTGGTATTAGAAAGTGGGAGGAAGCTCTGTGTATTGGGTGGTATTAGGAAGTGGGAGGAAGCTCTGTGTATTGGGTGGTATTAGGAAGTGGGAGGAAGCTCTGTGTATTGGGTGGTATTAGGAAGTGGGAGAAGCTCTGTATATTGGGGGTATTAGGAAGTGGGGGGAGCTCTGTGTATCCGGGGGCTATTGGGAGGTTGGGGGAGACCTTTGCATTTGAGGATGCTGGGAGGTGTGGGAGCTCTGTGTATTGGGGGTATTAGTAAGTGGGGGAGCTCTGTGTATTGGGGGTATTAGTAAGTGGGGGAGCTCTGTGTATCAGGGGGATAATAGGAGGTGGGGGGAACTGTATGTTTTAGGGGGTGCTATGAGGTGGAGGAGCTCTGTGTATTGGGAGGTGCTAGAAGGTGGGGTAGATCTTTGCATTTGAGGATGCTGGGAGGTGGGGAGCTCTGTGTATGGGGGGGGTGCTAGGAAGTGGTGGGTGCTATGTGTATTGGGAGTATTAGGAAGTGAGGGGAGCTCTGTGTATTGGGGGTATTAGGAAGTGGGGAGAGCTCTGTGTATTGGGGGTATTAGGACGGGGGGAAGCTCTGTGTATTGGGGGTATTAGGACGTGGGGGAGCTCTGTGTATTCAGGGTATTAGGACAGGGGGAGCTTTGTGTATTGGGGGTATTAGGAAGTGGGGGAGCTCTGTCCATCAGGGGGATAATAGGAGGTGGGGGAACTTTATATTTTAGGGGGTGCTAGGAGATGGAGGAGCTCTGTGTATTGGGAGGTGCTAGAAGGTGGGGGAGATCTGTGTCTTAGGGGGTGCTGAGAGGTGGGAAAGGTGTATGCATTTGAGGGTGCTGGGAGGTGGGGGGAGCTCTGTGTATTGGGGGGTTGTAGGATGTGGGGGGGTGCTCTGTACTGGGGAAGAGGGGGACATCTGTTCTTGAGGGGACTAGAGGTGGGCGAGCTTTGTGTACTGGGGGGTGAAAGAAGGTGGGAGCTCTGCATCCACGCAAAGGGGGGGGGGGCAGTCTCCCATCTTCACCCTCGGCACGGTTGACTTTGTCTCGGTGCTGAGAAGAAGCACGGCAACCACTCAGATCAATTTAAAACTGACAAAGAGGGGAAAGGTGCACATGGGTATACAAAACAGCGAGTCAAAAAAAACGAAAAACTGCAATAAAATTTGCTCAAATATTCTTTATTACCAGCAAATATTTTATAAAACAATGTCATCATAGTGGAGGTAGAACATTGTAATAAAGTTCTACTCTACAACTGAGCAGAATAAATAGTATTGAATCATTTTAATAGTGAAGGACGGTGGAGCACAAGAAGTAGCGGCGGGGGACAGGAAAGGGTGGATAGATGTCCAAAACAAACAATAAACTTTCTCCTACCGGGAAATTTAGGTAAATGTTTGGCAAGAGCTTAAGGTGACTGTGATGATCAATGAGTGAATAAGTCATCTATTTGATATCTTGCAGATTAATTATTGAACGGCTGCTGTGAGCTGGAGTTTGCCGTATGGTTGCCATCACAAAACTCACCACCACAAGGGGACATTAGCATGGTCTTTGCCACATCCAACAATTATTTTCTTTTGTGGCATTATGATCAGCATCATTATGTCCTTTCTCCAGCAAGCCTAAAACTTAGGCAAACAAAGATTATCCCTCCCTGTAACCTCAATACTAACCCTCCCTATATCCCCAAAAATTACCCTCCCTGTAACCCCAATACTATGCCTCCCTATATCCCCAAGAAGAACCCTCCCTGTAACCCCATTACTATCCCTCTCTATATTCACCAAGAATAACCCTCCCTATATCCCCAAGAATAACCCTCCCTGTAACCCCAATACTATCCCTCCCTATATCCCCAAGAATAACCCTCCCTGTAACCCCAATACTATCCCTCCCTATATCCCCAAGAATAACCCTCCCTGTAACCCCAATACTATCCCTCCCTATATCCCCAAGAATTACCCTCCCTGTAACCCCAATACTATCCCTCTCTATATCCCCAAGAATAACCTTCCCCGTAACCCCAATACTATCCCTCCCTATATCCCCAAGAATTACCCTCCCTGTAACCCCAATACTATCCCTCCCTTTATCCCCAAGAATAACTCTCCCTGTAACCCCAATACTATCCCTCTCTATATCCCCAAGAATAACCCTCCCTGTAACCCCAATACTATCCCTCCCTATATCCCCAAGAATAACCCTCCCTGTAACCCCAATACTATCCCTCCCTATATCCCCAAGAATAACCCTCCCTGTAACCCCAATACTATCCCTTTCTATAACCCCAAGAATAACCCTCCCTGTAACCCCAATACTAATCCTCCCTATATCCCCAAGAATAACCCTTCCTGTAACCCCAATACTATCCCTCTCTATATCCCCAAGAATAACCCTCCCTATATCCCCAAGAATAACCCTCCCTGTAACCCCAATACTATCCCTCCCTATATCCCCAAGAATTACCCTCCCTGTATCCCCAATGCTATCCCTCCCTATATCCCCAAGAATAACCCTCCCTGTAACCCCAATATTATCCCTCCCTATATCCCCAAGAATAACCCTCCCTGTAACCCCAATACTATCCCTCCCTATATCCCCAAGAATAACCCTCCCTGTAACCCCAATACTATCCCTCCCTATATCCCCAAGAATTACCCTCCCTGTATCCCCAATACTATCCCTCCCTATGTCCCCAAGAGTAACCCTCCCTGTAACCCAATACTATCCCTCCCTATATCCCCAAGAATAACCCTTCCTGTAACCCCAATACTATCCCTCCCTATATCCCCAAGAATTACCCTCCCTGTATCCCCAATACTATCCCTCTCTATATCCCCAAGAATAGTCCTCCCTGTAACCCCAATACTATCCCTCCCTATATCCCCAAGAATAACCCTCCCTGTAACCCCAATACTATCCCTCCCTATATCACGAAGAATTACCCTCCCTGTATCCCCAATACTATCCCTCCCTATATCCCCAAGAATTACACTCCCTGTAACCCCAATACTATCCCTCTCTATAGCCCCAAGAATAACCCTCCCTGTAACCCCAATACTATCCCTCCCTATATCCCCAAGAATAACCCTCCCTGTAACCCCAATACTACCCCTCCCTATATCCCCAAGAATAACCCTCCATGTAACCCCAATACTATCCCTCCCTATATCCCCAAGAATAACCCTCCCTGTAACCCCAATACTACCCCTCCCTATATCCCCAAGAATAACCCTCCCTGTAACCCCAATACTAATCCTCCCTATATCCCCAAGAATAACCCTTCCTGTAACCCCAATACTATCCCTCCCTATATCCCCAAGAATAACCCTCCCTGTAACCCCAATACTATCCCTCCCTATATCCCCAAGAATAACCCTCCCTGTAACCCCAATACTACCCCTCCCTATATCCCCAAGAATAACCCTCCCTGTAACCCCAATACTAATCCTCCCTATATCCCCAAGAATAACCCTTCCTGTAACCCCAATACTATCCCTCCCTATATCCCCAAGAATTGAGCGGAATTCCGTCGGAAAAAACATCCAAGGTTTTTCCGACGGAAAATCCGATCATGTGTGGGGGCATAAGGCTACAAATCCCAGGGACCCTTGCAGTGGCCTGAAGGTTGCTGGGAGCGATGGTAAAATGAGCTTATGAAGCCCGGGCACGCTCTCTTCCTCCTGGGCCTGACGTAAGACGGACCTCTCTGTGTGGCAGTGAGAGAGAGAGAGGTCGCAGCCTGCGACAGGGAACATTGCTTCCGCCGCGAGGCCTAAGAGGCCGGGTCCTGTTACCCACTGACGGACATTCTGTTACTAGAATCGACAGCGCCTACCCATTGGTGCAGATGTGTAGGAAAAGTCGCTACGGAAGACCGAGACAGAGGAGTCGCTGCCGGAGAGTCGCCATTGATGTTCCTGTCCAGAAGACGGCAAATCGATTTGGATCGTTGGTGAGAGAGCAAGCCGCTCAATCTTTATCTATCCACTATCACCATTACCGAACACAGCGCGCACACATCTTTACCCAAGAACACTTTACTGCATTGCTGGAACACTGTACTCAGAAGCCCTAGGCCTACACTTCTTGGAATCTATTGTTTCATCTTCCACCAAACGGATTATAATTAATGAGCTCCAACTAGCTAGCGAAGAATAACAGATCTGCCACATGGAACTCTAATGCCATCACTTATGGGAAGCCTGTACACACACACACACACACACACACACACATATATATATGTTTAACACCAGCAGGAGATTAGCTTTCCCATGACTATAGAATAGGCTGTTTAGATTGCATTTTTCTCAGTGAGGCCACAAGTGTAGTTAACTGAAACATCCATGATGGGACTGTAACGGAACGTCCCACACTCCGCTTGAGTGCTTTCATCATATACCGCTTCCTATCAGTCTGGATATAGATATCAGATATTCCAGCTGCTCACAAGCACACAACGAGACGAGACTTGTTTGTCGCTGAACATGGAGTGTTTATTAGAACCAAGAATAAAATCTTATATACAGTTAAAGAGGAGATAACCAGAACATAAATTAACATGAGCTAATTAACTAATCATTTACCCAGACTAGGTGACCTTTCAGGGTAGACGTCACGTCTCCTCGCTCAACTGCTATACAATACACATTATCATAAGTGTAAACACAGGACATCTTCACACAATAGCAGGGTCAATTAAATTAGCACAGAGAACAAACAGATGGCTGGAGGGGATGGCATTAGCATCTCCTTACACTGTATGTCCCAACAGTATGAATCAGTCACTCTAATATGGCATATACAGGGTCCCCAGGCATACAGCTCACAAAGAGCACCGTTCCCCCAAATGCCAGGGCCCATGATCGCAAGGCAAGAGGCTAGCATTCAGTCCCCTCCAAAAGCCTCTGTCCCAGGTGAGTCTGTCACAGGCACCATCAGCTGCTCATTTCTCAAATAATGCCGTGTACACACGATCGGAAATTCCGACAAGAAAAGTCCGATGTGAGCTTTTGGTCGGAAATTCCGACTGTGTGTAGGCTCCATCTGAATTTTTCTGCCAGAATTTCAGCCAAGAAAAATTTGAGAGCTGGGTCTCAAATTTTCAGACGGGAAAAGTTCTTGTCGGAAATACAGGTAGACAGCCATGCAGGGAAAGGCATCCAGCAACACGCCACATCTGCATGTATAGGATTTGCTGTCTCCTATGGCAACAGTCTTTAACAGTTTCTAACACAAGTTGTAACAGCTCTGTCACTTCCACTTTTGGGACTATTTTCGGCCAGGTCCGGGAGTACGATTTTGACCTCCTAGGACCATTTTTGGCCTCCCAGGTCCGGGAGTACGATTTTGACCTCCTAGGACCATTTTTGGCCTCCCAGGTTCGGGAGTACGATTTTGACCTCCTAGGACCATTTTCGGCCTCCCAGGTCCGGGATTACGATTTTGACCTCCTGGGACCCTTTTTGGCCTTCCATGCCCGGGAGTGCGATTTTGACCTCCAGAGACCATTTTTGGCCTCCCAGGTCCGGAAGTACGATTTTGACCTCCGGGGACTATTTTCGGCCTCCCAGGCCTGGGAGTGCGAGTTTGACCTCCAGAAACCATTTTTGGCCTCCCAGGTCCGGGAGTACGATTTTGACCTCCGGGGACCATTTTTGGCCTCCCAGGTCCGGGAGTACGATTTTGAACTCCGGCGACCATTTTTGGCCTCCCTGACCTGGGAGTAAGATTTTGGCTCCAGGGACTTTTTTCCATCCCTCCTAGCATGGTGAGTTTTCTGGCTGTGCTGGGAACTTAGCCTGTTCTCCTCCAATAATCAGACTTGACCAGACACTCCCCCCCCCCCCAGCAATTCACCGGGAAGACCAGTGTGCCGCTGTTTTTCCTCCTCCAGCTCTGTGAGCTTCTATGCATCTGAGAACAGGTGGTATGTGATCACTTAGAATAAAAAAGTAAAAAAGGGGAAATAGTATTTATAATGTTTTTTATTTGTATGTAGAAACATTTTGCCTTTCCTTTCTATTTTATACTGAATGGTTGTCTTAGGTGAGGCTTTACATAGCTATTTAAAGTCATGACAATAAAGAGTGAATGCAACGAATTTCCTGTCCCCTGGAGACTGATGGGAAAGACCGGGACATAAATAGAAATGAACAAACACACCGATCCCTTCTTATTACTTTACAACAAGTAGGTTGTTTATTTCTTCATGACGTCATTCCTCCACACTGCAACAGACGTGCAGTCACTTAAAGTGACAATAAAATAAAATGATATATATTCTATCCAAGTGTACAGTATATTCTTAACTCAGAAAAGATCCTCTTTAACATTAGCAAGTCGGGGGTTAAAAGTTTAGGGAAAACAACAAAAAATAAAATAACCATGGCAGGGGTTGAAATAAGAAAATAAATCTCTTGCTGCAATACTAACCTCTTTTCCAGCACTGCCTCCTACAGACGCTCCTCTCTGTCCTTATGCACAGGTCCTCTTCCACTGAGCATCATTCAGACCAACTTTCTGTGACCCCCCCCCCCCCCCCCCCCCCAAGATACGATGGAAACATTGAAGCGCCACAGCAGATGGAGACCATCAAATTTCTCTCTGTTTTTGTGTTTTTTCTTTTTCTGTTTGTTTTTTAGCTTTTTAGTGCCTTACTTTTTTGTCTAGAGCAATGGTCTTCAATTCAGAGCCCACAGGCCAGATGTGTCAGTTTGCTTGCCTTTATCCGGCCTTTAGGTATTCCTTCCACTAAAACTGATGATGGGGCACTATTCCTCCCACTGATACCAATGATGGGACATTATTCCTCCCACTGATACCAATGATGGGACACTATTCCTCCCACTGACACCAATGATGGGGCACTATTCCTCCCACTGATACCAATGATGGGACACTATTCCTCCCACTGATACCAATGATGGGACACTATTCCTTCCACTGACACCAATGATGGGACACTATTCCTTCCACTGATACCAATGATGGGACACTATTCCTCCCACTGATACCAATGATGGGACACTATTCCTTCCACTGACACCAATGATGGGGCACTATTCCTCCCACTGACACCAATGATGGGGCACTATTCCTCCCACTGATACCAATGATGGGACACTATCCCTCCCACTGATACCAATGATGGGACACTATTCCTTCCACTGACACCAATGATGGGACACCATTCCTCCCACTGATGCCAATGATGGGACACTATTCCTCCCACTGACAGCAATGACGGGTCACTATTCCTCCCACTGACACCAATGATGGGACACTATTCATACCACTGATACCAATGATGGGACACTATTCCTTCCACTGATACCAATGATGGGACACTATTCCTTCCACTGATACCAATGATGGGACACTATTCCTCCCACTGACACCAATGATGGGACACTATTCCTCCCACTGATACCAATGATAGGACACTATTCCTCCCGCTGATACCAGTGGAGATTAAACTGAATGGGCTAGATTCCGGTAGCTGCGCTTGATGTTACGGCGGCGCAGCATATCGTATTTACGCTACGCCGCCGCAACTTACAGGAGCAAGTGCAGTATTCACAAAGCACTTGCTCCGTAAGTTGCGGCGGCGTAGCGTAAATGGGGCCGGCGTAAGCCAGCGTAATTCAAATGTGGAAGGGGGCGTGCTTTATGCTAATGTGTGATGTCCTGACGTGATTGACGTCGTCCGTGTACATATCCCAGTGTGCATTGCTCCCAAGTACGCCGCAACGACGTACTGGTTTCGACGTGAACGTAAATTACGTCCAGCCCTATTCGCGAATGACTTACGCAAACAACGTAAAAAATTCAAATTTCGAAGCGGGAACGACGTCCATACTTAACATTGGCTGCGCCACCTAATAGCAGGAGCAAGGTTACACCGAAAACGCCTTACGCAAACGACGTAAAAAACTACCGCCGGGCGCACGTACGTTTGTGAATCGACATAACTAGGTAATTTGCATATTCTACGCCGAAAACAACGGAAGCGCCCCTAGTGGCCAATGTAATATTGCACACAATTATACGCCACCGCATTCAAGTTACGTCGGCGGAGGAAGCCTATTTTTTAGACGTATCTGCCTTGGAGAATCGGCGTAACGATACGCCGACGCAGATTTGAAATTACGGCGGCGTATCTGGAGATACGCCGCCGTAAATGCTTGCTGAATCTAGCCCAATAAGTTTTAGTTCTACTTTAAGAAGCTCTTAGGCTCCATTCACATCTATGCGACAAAACGCCCGACGCCGGACGCTTCTGCCGCTAGAGGGGAGAATTCCCATTGCTGTCTATGGAGATGGTTCACATCTCATAGACGCCGAACGCCTGTCGCCTGAAAAAAAGTCCCGGACCCTTTTTTTCAGGCGACATTGGCGTTCGCCCATTGACAGCAATGGGAAGAATCTGAAAAAAAAAAAAAAGATACACACTCGCGGCAAAATACGCCGCGTACGCCGTACGCCGCTGTCGCATAGATGTGAATGCAGCCTTACTGACACAGTGAAAAGCCGGAACTTCTCTGCCAGCTTTGCTTGTCTCATCTAACAAAGACATTGTCCATTCTACCCGGAAATATCTGAAGGAGGAAATAAACTTTTTGTAGTTCTTTCTTAGGAAGAGGTGAGTCTGGTCTGGACAAGGTTCAATAGGGAAATGTTTCTTTATTGTCCTTTTTCTGACTAATCTTGAGATTTATTGCCAAGGAGATGTTGTTATTGTGTTCTATGGCAAAACACATTGCGGGATGATTATCTAAAGGCAAATAGACTCTTCACTTTGTAAGGGAATTTTCCCTCAGCATAATGTAGGGGGTAAAAGTTCACTTTGCAAATTAAACCAAAACCCACATATCCTTTCTTGCACGTGATTGGATGAAGGACATTAGCACCGCTTCACTTCCTTCACTAAGGGGAAATTCCCTTGCAGCCTATTTGCCTTTGGTATATAAACCCCAATGCTTCCTTTATTAGGAGGGGCTGCAGATCAGCAGCAGAGAACGCACACTGATAGCTAGATTGAGCCTAGGTTCACACTGCTGCGAATTCAAAATCGCCGCGATTTGCCGCGATTTCGGCCGCAATTTAATGTAAATCGCGGCCCGAAATCGCAAAAAGTAGTACAGGAACTACTTTTTGAAATCGCAGATACGGCGTCGCACTGATTAGGACAGTGCCATTGCCGACAATTGCCGCCGATTTGAGATGCGATTTGACATGTCAAATCGCATCTCAAATCGTTCCAAATCGTACCCAGTGTGAACCAGGGCTCAGAGACAGTTATGCCAGTGTATCAGTAGATACGCCGTCGTAAAGCTGAATCTGCGCCGTCTTAAATTTAAACGTATTCTGGAAACCAGATACGCTTAAATTAGGCTAAGATACGAGCGGCGTAAGTCTCCTACGCCGTCGTATCTTAGGGTGCATATTTACGTTGGCTGCTAGGTGGCGCTTCCGTTGAGTTCGGCTTAGAATATGCAAATGACTAGATACGCCGATTCAGAAACGTACGTGCGCCCGGCGCATCTTTTTACGTCGTTTACGTACTGCTTTTTCCGGCGTAAAGTTAGTCGAACAAATAGCTGGCCTAGCCAATGTTAAGTACGGCCGTCGTTCCCGCGTCGAAATTTGAAAATTTTACGTTGTTTGCATAAGTCGTCCGTGAATGGGGCTGGACGTAATTTACGTTCACGTCGAAACCAATACGTCCTTGCGGCGTACTTTGGAGCAATGCGCACTTGGATATGTCGTTAAAAACGTCAATCACGTCGGGTCACTAGTTATTAACATAAAACACGCCCCCCTGTTCCACATTTGAATTAGGGGCGCTTAGGCCGGCCCATTTACGCTACGCCGCCATAACTTAGGAGGCAAGTGCTTTGTGAATACAGCACTTGCCTCTCTGACTTACAGCGGCGTATCGTATATGCGATACGCTACGCCGGCTCACAGTTAAGCCATTCTCTCTGAATCTAGCTATGAGGCTCCAGTCACACTTTGTGATTTGGAATTACGGGCAGTGGCGGCTGGTGCTCAAAATATTTGGGGGCGCAAACAAGCGGAAACATTCTGAAAAAAAAAAACATCAAATGCAGCCACTGTGCCCATCAAACGCAGCCACTGTGCCCATCAAACGCAGCCACTGTGTCCATCAAATGCAGCCACTGTGCCCATCAAACGCAGCCACTGTGTCCATCAAATGCAGCCACTGTGCCCATCAAACGCAGCCACTGTGCCCATCAATCGCAGCCACTGTGCCTATCAAACGCAGCCACTTTGCCCTTTAATCGCAGCCACTATGCCCATCAAACGCAGCCACTGTTCCCATCAAATGCAGCCACTGTGCCATCAAATGCAGCCACTGTGCCCATCAAACGCAGCCACTGTGCCCATCAAACCCAGCCACTGTGCCCATCAAATGCAGCCACTGTGCCCATCAAACGCAGGCACTGTGTTCATAAAATGCAGCCACTGTGCCATCAAATGCAGCCACTGTGCCCATCAAATGCAGCCACTGTGCCCCATCAAACGCAGCCATTGTGCCCCCTCAAACACAGCCACTGTGCCCCATTAAGTGCAGCCACTGTGCCCTATCAAATACAGCCACTGTGCCCTATCAAATGCAGCCACTGTGCCCATCAAACGCAGCCACTGTGCCCCACTAAACGCAGCCATTGTGCCCCCTCAAACACAGCCACTGTGCCCCATTAAGTGCAGCCACTGTGCCCTATCAAATACAGCCACTGTGCCCTATCAAATGCAGCCACTGTGCCCATCAAACGCAGCCACTGTGCCCCATTAAACGCAGCCACTGTGCCCCATCAAATGCAGCCACTGTGCCCATCAAACAGTACCAATAACTCCTGTGTCCAAATTGCATGGTACGCCAGTACTATATGGTTTGGTGCAGGCATCGCTGTTTTGAAAGTTGCGCCTGCCATACTGTTTACGCAATTACTGCGCATTTAGCAGCCCTTTGAAATGAATGGGCTATCAAAAACACGCTGTGTGGGGGAAGAGCAAAAAGTTGCACGTGCCCATTAATCGCAGCCACTGTGCCTATCAAACGCAGCCACTGTGCCCATCAAACGCAGCCACTGTGCCCATCAAACGCCGCCACTGTGCCCATCAAATGCCGCCACTGTGCCCATCAAACGCAGCCACTGTGCCATCAAATGCAGCCACTGTGCCCATCAAAGGCAGGCACTGTGCCCATCAAACGCAGCCACTGTGCCCATTAAATGCAGCCACTGTGCACCATCAAACGCAGCCACTGTGCCCCATCAAATGCAGCCACTGTGCCCCATCAAATGCAGCCACTGTGCCCCATCAAACGCAGCCACTGTGCCCCATCAAACACAGCCACTGTGCCCCATCAAACGCAGCCACTGTGCCCATCAAATGCAGCCACTGTGTCCATCAAACAGTACCAATCACTCCTGTGTCCAAATTGCATGGTACGCCAGTACTATATGGTTTGGTGCAGGCAGCGCTGTTTTGAAAGTTGCGCCTGCCATACTGTTCGCGCATTCCTGCACATTTAGCAGCCCTTTGAAATGAATGGGATATCAAAAACACGCTGTGTGGGGGAAGAGCAAAATGTGGCACGTGCCCATCAAACGCCGCCACTGTGCCCATCAAACGCCGCCACTGTGCCCATCAAACGCAGTCACTGTGCCATCAAATGCAGCCACTCTGCCCATCAAAGGCAGCCACTGTGCCCATCAAACGCAGCCACTGTGCCCATCAAATGCAGCCACTGTGCACCATCAAACGCAGCCACTGTGCCCCATCAAACGCAGCCATTGTGCCCCATCAAACGCAGCCATTGTGCCCATCAAATGCAGCCACTGTGTCCATCAAACAGTACCAATCACTCCTGTGTCCAAATTGCATGGTACGCCAGTACTATATGGTTTGGTACAGGCAGCGCTGTTTTGAAAGTTGCGCCTGCCATACTGTTCGCGCATTCCTGCACATTTAGCAGCCCTTTGAAATGAATGGGCTATCAAAAACACGCTGTGCGGGGGAAGAGCAAAAAGTTGCACGTGCATCCGCCTGTGTTATAGTGTGCACCAGCCCTAAACTGGGAGCGGCTGTAGAGGGTGCAGAGGGATCAATAGCAGACGTGTGCACTGCCGAAAAATGTGTTCGTTTTTGTTTCATTAGTTTTTTTTGTTTTTGTTTTTGTTTTTCCAGGCCATTTATTATGGTCAAAATTCGTTTTAATAAATTCAAAAATCCCAAAATTCAAGAATGAAAAAATGCTAGAATCCACAAATAACGAAAATCAGAAAATTCAAAGAATCCAAAAATTCTAAAATCCGAAAATTCTTAATTCTGAAAGCATGTCGCACCTAGGGTTGCCACCTCATCCCTTTAAATCCGAGCATATATTAATTAGACGGGTTCTGAGGCAAATTTAACGCAGGCAATGCACTAAGTAGGTTTAATTACCACCTTAATCACTTCCCGCCGCCCGCCATATAGCAGAATGACACCTGGAAAGTGGTTGGATTATCCTGACTGGGCGTCATATAACATCCAGCAGGATAAGCCACTCTTGCACACCCTCAGGGGGCGCACAGCATGGCGTTCAGTGGTGTGGCGTGTCAGTCCGACACACCACATCTCTGATCTTAGTAAAGAGCCTCTGATGGAGGTTCTTTACCATGTGATCAGCTGTGTCCAATCACAGCTCATCACGTGGGAACCAGAAAGTGCCGTTTATCGGATTTCCTCCATTCACGCTGACAAGGCGCTGGTAGAGGAGAGACGATCGGTGTCTCTCCTGACAGGGGGGGTAACCAGCGCATTGATTATCGGTGAAGCCCAGGGGTCAAGTCCTGGTGAAAAAAGTGTGGGAATTCCTACCCAAGATCCACTCCCCCACCGAAAAAAAAAAAATGATACGCTCATATGCATAAGTACTAAACTGCATGTTTTTTTTTTTTTTTTTTGATCCACTGTACCTTAGTAATCATTTATGTTACTGGCCGCTTCCTGTATATGGATTCATCGGGTAGTGTGCGGGTATTCTGTCACTTCCTCCATGCCGCAGTGTCTCCTGGGAGCTTTTGTCATTGTTCCCAGGAGACATTGCGGAGGTCTGCCGCGAGTTATCGCTGGATTTAGAAAGAACTTTAAGCAAGTACAAGTACAGGAAGCGGCCAGTAACATAAGGGATTACTAAGGTTCGCCTGCCCCTGACAGTGACTCGAGCTGGGCATCGCCGCTTAGTGAAGGATTGGCTCGGGCGGCTCGGCTGCTCTAGTCCCGCAAAGGGAACTGCGTTCCTGCTGTGAAAAAAGTGCAGGAACTCCGTTCCCATGCGTTCCCGCAGGACTTGAGCCTTGGTGAAGCCCCATCATCAATGCCCACCAGTGTATGCCAATCAGTGCCCACTTGTATCCACATCATATGCCAATCAGTACCCATCAGTAATGCCTGTCATTGACTCCTCGTCAGTGCTTCCTATCAGTGCTATCTATCAGTCCTGCTTAATGTCCATCAGTGCTGCCTATCAAGGCTATCTATCAGTGCTGCCTATCAGTGCCACCCATTAGTGCCCATCATTACAGCCCAGTGCCAATCAGTGCCACCTATCTCATCAGTGCCACCTATCAGTGCCCATCAGTGCTGCATATTAATGCCTCCTCATCAGTGCCACCCAATCAGTGCCTGCCTATCAGTGCCCATCAGTACCCATTAGTGCCCGCCTATCAGTGCTGCACATTTGTGCCTCCTCATCAGTGCCCATCAGTGCCCGCCTATCAGTGCCCACCTATCAGTGCTGCATATAAGTGTCTCCTCATCAGTGCCCATCAGTGCCACCCACCAGTGCCCATCATTGCTGCCCTTCAGTACCCATCAATGCCCGCCTATCAGTGCCATCCATCAGTGCCTGTTAGTGAAGGAGAAAACGTACTTATTTACAACATTTTATAACAGAAATAAAGAAAAACTATTTTTTATTTGTAGCGAAAAAAAAAAAAAACAAGCCAGAGGTGATCAAATACCACCAAAATAAAGCTCTATTTGTGGGGGGGGGGGGTGTGGGGGGGATGTCATATGGGTACAGTGTTGCATGACCGCGTAATTGTCATTCAAAATGCGACAGCGCCAAGAACTGAAAATTGGATGGGGGTGAAAGTGCCCGGTATTGAAATGGTTTATTAGGGACAGAACATGAGTAATACGAGTTTGTATTTAAAGGGATGAGGCGGCAACCCTAGTCGTACCCACCCATGGTTGAGTCAAAGTCGCATCGAAGATGCTTCCAAGATGCATGAAGCTCCAGTCACACTTGCGGGACCCCAAAGTCGTGGGTCTTTGGAGTGAAACTTTGACGCGTCTTCGGAGGGGTGCGACTTGGATGTAACTTGTTGTCCATCCGCAAACTTGAACCCGCTATTGCCATCAAGTTGCATAATAGTTGGAGCGCAGTACTGCATGCGTTTTTAAGCCGCGTATATAGGAATGGTTACCATTGAGAAAACATTGGGGCGCGACTTGCCCAAAGTCGCCTGACGAGTCACACAAGTGAGAATGGGGTGTCAAAGTTACATTGGAAATCGTAGGACTTTGGAGTCGCACGAGTGTGAATGGAGCCGGGGTTTGCGGCGCGATGATCATCTCAGGTGTGAACACAGCTGGAGGTTTATACAAAGGAAAGCGCATTGCTTAATTGCAACAATTATTCGGGTTAATCGCATTCCTAAGCAGTCAGCCTTTGTGATGCTAAAAATAGCTCCTTGGAAGATTCGTATTAATCATTGTTACCTAATTATAGAAACTTTGGTCATTTATATGTAGAAAATTTCCCAATAGGAAAAGTATCGAGAGTGTCTCCTTCCTCGGGTTTCAGGTTTATGGCTCATCGATGAAACGTTGGAGAGAAGCCCTTTAAATCAAATACACTATAAAAAGCACACATTCCTTAATTACAGCATGAATCGGAGCCCATTCACACCGTCAGTGGCGGCTGGTGCTCACAATGTTTGGGGGGGGGGGGGGGGGGGCGCAAACGAAAAACAAAAAAAAATTGCAGCCTCACTGTGCCCATCAAATGCAACCACTGTGCCATCAATTGTCACCACTGTGCCATGCCATCAAACGCAGCCACTGTGCCATCAATTATCACCACTGTGCCATGCCATCAAACGCAGCCACTGTGCCATCAATTCGCACCACTGTGCCATGCCATCAAACGCAGCCACTGTGCCATCAATTGTCACCACTGTGCCATGCCATCAAACGCAGTCACTATGCCATTAATTATCACCACTGTGCCATGCCATCAAACGCAGCCACTGTGCCATCAATTGTCACCACTGTGCCATGCCATCAAACGCAGCCACTGTGCCATCAATTGTCACCACTGTGCCATGCCATCAAACGCAGCCACTGTGCCATCAATTATCACCACTGTGCCATGCCATCAAACACAGCCACTGTGCCATCAATTGTCACCACTGTGACATGCCATCAAACGCAGCCACTGTGCCATCAATTGTCACCACTGTGCCATGCCATCAAATGCAGCCACTGTGCCATCAATTGTCACCACTGTGCCATGCCATCAAACGCAGCCACTGTGCCATCAATTGTCACCACTGTGCCATGCCATCAAAAGCAGCCACTCTGCCATCAATTATCACTACTGTGCCATGCCATCAAATGCAGTCACTATGCCATCAATTCGCACCACTGTGCCATGCCATCAAATGCAGTCACTGTGCCATGCCATCAAACGCAGTCACTGTGCCATGCCATCAAACGTAGCCACTGTGCCATCAATTGTCACCACTGTGCCATGCCATCAAACGTAGCCACTGTGCCATCAATTGTCACCACTGTGCCATGCCATCAAACGCAGCCACTGTGCCCTTTAATTGTCGCCACTGTGCCAATTGTCGCCACTGTGCCAATTGTCACCACTGTGCCCTTTAATTGTCGCCACTGTGCCCATTGTTGCCACTGTGCATGTCACTGTGCCCTTTAATTGTTGCCACTGTGCCCATTGTCACCACTGTGCCCATTGATGCCACTGTGCCCTTTGTCACCACTGTGCCCATTGATGCCACTGTGCCCTTTGTTGCCTCTGTGCCCATTGTCGCCGCTGTGCCCTGTAAAATGCACTTACCTTACTCCTTCCACGTCCCTCGATGTCTTCTCCCGCCTTGGTGACGCTTCAGCCAATCAGGTTACCGATAACCAGAATCGGGGAACCTGATTGGCTGAGATGGCTCCCAAGGATAAACATCCGGGAGACGAGGGCTGTACTCGGAAAGCCTATCAGAGCCGCTGGCTCTCATAGGCACTTCCGCACAGCCAACCAGCTGCCGTTATTCAGGTGGCCTGCGCTAGTGTTGAGCGGAATACGCCATATTCGATTTCGCCATATATCACGAATATATAGACGAATATTCGTGAAATATTCGCTAAAATCGAATATTCGTGATATTTTATAAAAAAAAAAAAATTGTCGAAATTTCGCTAATGCGAATGCGAAATTGATTGCGAAATTTTGACAACTGTGGTAGGAGAACTCTGATTGGCTCTGATGCAAAAGAAGGGCGGAGAAAGTATTCGCGAATATTTGGAAATCGAATATTGGTGATATTTTATCGAAATTTCGCTAATGCGAATGCGAAATTGATGGCGATATTTTGACAACTGTGGTAGGAGAACTCTGATTGGCTCTGATGCAAAAGAAGGGCGGAGAAAGTATTCGCGAATATTCAGAAATCGAATATTCGCGATTGCGAATATTCGGCAACATAAAAGGATCGCCTCAGCTTAGCTACTCGGCCCAGGGTCTCTAATCATACCAGCAATGCTTTTAGACGTCGATAGGATGTGATCTGTTTTAAAAATAAATTTGAAAAAATACGAATATTCGGAATAGCGAATTTTGGCCGCGAAATTTGAGTTATTCGCGAATATTCGAATATGCCATATTCGTAACGAATATTCAAAATGCGAATATTCGTGAGCAACACTAGCCGGCGCTCAAGTTCCGCCATCTCTGAATAGAACAGTGGCAGCTGGCAACAATAACATACATTCATGCAATGCATGAATGTATGTTATTAGCCTCAGTGGCGGGCGAGAGCCAGAGGGGGCGGCGCTCCAGCGCCCTCTATAGACGAACCACCACTGCACACCATAGAAATGTCACCATATTGCGAGCAAGACTTACATGGGACGGGGTGACAGCACAGGAGCACAACTTGGAGACATAGAGCATTGTCACCCTATAACAGGAAGTGCCTGAACAAGGATCTTCCATGGCAGGATCACCAGGGTGTTGAAATGGCCACTTCTAGTCTCCATCTGGAACCCAAGTGACGGGGTGACAACGCAGGAGAACTGGGAGACAGAGCGTTGTCACCCTATAACAGGAAGTGCCTCAACAAGGACCTTCCTTGGCAGGATCACCAGTGATTATTTAAGCTGAAGATTTTCAATATCTCTAATTCAGCAGCTTTCATTATGATAATCTCTACTAAAATCCTACAAATCTTAACATGTTAACATTTTAAAAGTCATTATCAGTCTTCCTAAAACCTGCAGCTTTCGATGTAACAATCCTTGGTGATCCTGCCATGGAATGTCCTTGTTCAGGCACTTCCTGTTATAGGGTGACAACGCTGTATCCTAGTTGTTCTCCTGCGTTGTAATAGGGTGACAACGTTCTGTTCCTGTCCCCCAATGGTGCTTCTGCATTGTCACCCTGTCACAATGGCTTCCGATGGAGACTACAAGCAGCCATTTCAACACCCTGGTGATCCTGCCACAGACGGTCCTTGTTCAGGCAATTCCTGTAATAGGGTGACAACGCTCTGTCCCTGTCTCTTAGTGGTGCTCCTGTGTTGTCACCCCGTCACAATGGCTTCCAATAAAGACTACAAGCAGCCATTTCAACACCCTGGTGATCCTGCCACGGAAGGTCCTTGTTCAGCCAATTCCTGTAATAGGGTGACAACGCTCTGTCCCTGTCTCTTAGTGGTGCTCCTGTGTTGTCACCCCGTCACAATGGCTTCCAATAAAGACTACAAGCAGCCATTTCAACACCCTGGTGATCCTGCCACGGAAGGTCCTTGTTCAGCCAATTCCTGTAATAGGGTGACAACGCTCTGTCCCTGTCTCTTAGTGGTGCTCCTGTGTTGTCACCCCGTCCCAATGGCTTCCAATAAAGACTACAAGCAGCCATTTCAACACCCTGGTGATCCTGCCATGGAAGGTCCTTGTTCAGGCACTTCCTGTAATAGGGTGAGAATGCTCTGTCCCTGTCCCCCAATGGTGCTCCTGCATTGTCACCCCGTCACAAGGCATTCCGATGGAGACTGTTTCTGCACACATTACACAGACATTGCCCACTGTTGTCACCATCAGGAAACCCACCCTGGGGAATGCCATGGACCCATCACTGGAGCGCATGTAGAGGGGAAGTGGCAGCAAACAAGCTGCAGGAGTTCAGCAGCACTGACGTGCATCCAAGAATAAAAAAATAAAAAAGTGAAAACAAAGATTATGGATGCATGGAGTAAACTACACACAGTGCGATATGGGATTACATCTAATTCGAGGTATGAAAACTCTTCTCCTCTTAGGAGTCATCAGAAGATGATAAGAAGATATATAAGGAAGAGAAAGATACCACACCCAGGAATGTCTCCGTGTTATGGAATTTCCTATGACATCATAGAGTGATGTCATACTCCCTACAGGGCAGCGTACAATCCTTCCCCCCGAGAAGGTCAGACAAGTAATATTATCGCACTATGAAATGTCACCATGGAGTGCCAGGAGGTTCTATGAGGAGCACAAAATATCAAATTTTTCAGTAAAAGACAAAATACTATTTCAGAAGGAGTTCAACTTTTATTTCTCCTGGAAAAATATCTACAGGATTTCTTGTGAAAAAAAAAATACCTACAGGCACTGGACTACTCAAAATGACATATAAACATCAAGCAAAAATATAAAAAGGAAAAGGAAAAAAGAAAAGGAAGAAAGAGGAAAAGGTTTCAAAGTAAACAAAAAAAGAAAAAAAAGGTTTCAAAGTTAAAAAAAGGAAAATGTTTTACAGTAAAAAAAAAGAAAAAGACAAAAAGGTTTTAAAGTAAAAAAAGAAAAAAGAAAGGAAAGAGGAAAAGGTTTTTAAAAAAAAAAGAAAAGAAAGGAAAGAGGAAAAGGTTTCAAAGTTTAAAAAAAAAGGGAAAAGGTTTTACTTACCGTTAAAAAAAAAAGAAGAAGAAACGTTTTTAGAGTAAAAAAAAAAGAAAGGAGGAAAAGGTTTCAAAGTAAAAAAAAAGAAAAAAGAAAGAAAGGAAAGAGGAAAAGGTTTCAAAGTTAAAAAAAAGGGAAAAGGTTTTAATTACCGTTAAAAAAAAAGAAGAAAAGTTTTTAGAGTAAAAAAAAAAAGGAAAGAGGAAAAGGTTTCAAAGTAAAAAAAGAAAAAAGAAAGAAAGGAAAAGGTTTCAAAGATAAAAAAGAAAAGAAAAGAAAGGAAAGAGGAAAAGGTTTCAAAGTAAAAAAATAAAAAAGAAAGAAAGGAAAAGGTTTCAAAGATAAAAAAGAAAAGAAAAGAAAGGAAAGAGGAAAAGGTTTCAAAGTAAAAAAAAAGGGAAAGGGTTTTACTTACCGTAAAAGAAGAGGAAAAGTTTTTGTAGTAAAAAAAAAAAAAAAGGAAAGAGGAAAAGGTTTCAAAGATCAAAAAAAAGAAAAGAAATGGAAGAGGAAAAGGTTTCAAAGTAAAAAAAAAAAAAAAAAGGGAAAAGGTTTTACTTACCGTTAAAAAAAAAAGAAGAAGAAAAGTTTTTAGAGTAAAAAAAAAGAAAAGAGGAAAAGGTTTCAAAGTAAAAAAATAAAAAATTAAAATAAAGAAAGGAAAGAGGAAAAGGTTTCAAAGATGAAAAAAAAAGAAAAGAAAGGGAAGAGGAAAAGGTTTCAAAGTAAAAAAAAAAAAAAGGAAAAGATTTTACTTACCGTAAAAAAAGAAGAAAAGTTTTTAGAGTAAAAAAAAAAGAAAAGAGGAAAAGGTTTCAAAGTTAAAAAAAAAAAAAAAAGAAAGAAAGGAAAGAGGAAAAGGTTTCAAAGATAAAAAAGAAAAGAAAGGAAAGAGGAAAAGGTTTCAAAGATAAAAAAGAAAAGAAAGGAAAGAGGAAAAGGTTTCAAAGTTAAAAAAAAAAGGGGGAAAAGGTTTTACTTACCGTAAAAAAAAGAGGAAAAGACTTTAAAGAAAAAAAAAGAGGAAAAGTTTTTAAATTAAAAAAAAAAAAAAAAGAGGAAAAGGTTTCAAAGTAAAAAAAAAAAGGAAAATGTCTTATGGTAACAAAAAAGAAAAGAAAAGAGGAAAAGGTTTCAAAGTAAAATAAAAAAGTAAAAAGTAAGGAAAGTGGGAAAGGCTTCAAAGAAAAAAAAAAAGAGAAAAAGGAAGGGAAAGGGGAGTAGAGGGACTTTGATTCCCCTAATCCCAGGTGACATCTATGAAGTGCAGGTGACAATTTTCCTCTCTCCTTTTTTTGTTTGATGTCTAGTTTGATTTTGATTTTTGATTTTTTTAAATAATACAATAAAATAAACAAAAGAATGTAACAGAAAAAGAACTACTAAAAAATACACATACAGTAGATATCAAACAAAAAGAAGAAAGTAAAGGAAAAAAAAAAAGAAAAAAAATAGGGAAAGGTTTCAAAGTAAAAAAAAAGAAAGAAAAAAAAAAAGGAAAAGATGGGGGAGGAGAGGAATGTTGATTTCCTTAATCCTGAACAAGGTCTATAGAATGCAGGTGACATTTGTATTCTCCTATTTTTGTTTGATGTCTAGTTGAACTATAAATGTCTGAATTCAGATGGCAACTACTTTTTGGTTTATGGATTTTTTTCATTATTAATAAAATAAAATGAACAAAAACACTTAACAAGAAAATAACTACTCAAATTTACACATACAGTACAAATCTAAGGCCCCATACACACGAGAGAATTTATCCGCGGATATGGTCCAGCGGACCGTTTCCACGGATAAATCCTCTCAAAGATTTCCGCAGATTTCTATGCGATGGAGTGTACACACCATCGCATTGAAATCCGCGCGGAAATCCTCTGGCGATGACGTGTCGCGCCGTCGCCGCGATTATGACGCGGCGACGGCGCGACGCTGTCATATAAGGAATTCCACGCATGCGTCAAATCATTACGACGCGTGCGGGGAATCCCTTTGGACGGATGGATCCGGTGAGTCTGTACAGACGAGCAGATCCATCCGTTGGGATGGATTCCAGCAGATGGATTTGTTCTGCATGTCAGCAAATATCCGATCTGCTGGAAATCCATCCCAGGGGAGATTTATCCGCGGAAAAAGATCCGCTGGCGTGTACACACCATAGGATCTATCCGCAGAAACCCATTTGCTGGGATTTATCTGCGGATGGATTCTATCGTGTGTACGGGGCCTGACAAAAAGTAGAATGGGGGATAAAAAAGGTAAAGGTGTCAAAGTTAAAAAAAAAAAAAAAAAAGGAAAAGATTTAAAAGAAAAAAAAAGAAGACAACTTTTTTTTTTACTTTGAAAACTTTTTAAAGTAAAAAGAGGAAAAGGTTTCAAAGTTAAAAATAAATACAAGGAAAAGAAAGGGATAGGGGGAGGAGATGAGGAGCGTTAATTCCCCTAATCCCGAACGACGTCTATAAAGTGCAGGTGAAATGTTTTCTCTCTTTTGAGGTCTGGATTCAGATGGCAAATAATAGCTGGTTTTGGATTGTTGTTGTTTTTAATAAAAATAAAAAAATATGAACAAAAATAAAATACCTACAGGTGTTTAACTACTCAAAATTACACATTAGAAATCAAACAAAAATAATAATAAAAAAAAAAAGTAGAATGGGGGAGCATTGATTCTCCCAGACGACGTCTATAGCTGCAGGTGCATTTATTTCTCTTCTTTTTGTTTGATGTCTGGATAAAATATAATGTCTGGAATGGGAACAAACAATGACAATGTATTGTGTTTGGTTTTGGAAGCAATTTGCTGGTTTTAGAAAATTTTCTTTCTTTTTTTAATAAAAAATAAAATACAAAAAAACACCTACATGTGTTGAACAATTTTTACACATAGACATCAAACGAGAAAAAAGAAAAGAAAAGAATTGCCCTAATCCCTGATGACATCTATAGTGCAGGTGAATTATTATGTTTTTTATTTTCTTCTCTTTGTTTGATGTCTAGTTTATTTCCTTTACCTCAGACAACGTCTATAAAATGCAGGAGATTTTTTTTCTCTCTTTTTTGCT
This sequence comes from Rana temporaria, assembly GCF_905171775.1. Taxonomy (NCBI): domain Eukaryota; kingdom Metazoa; phylum Chordata; class Amphibia; order Anura; family Ranidae; genus Rana; species Rana temporaria. Next base: position 14,885,484 of record NC_053497.1, read on the forward strand.
TGATTTTCATGTGCGATTTTTGAGTAGTTGAACTATAATGTTTGGATTCAGATGGGAACAGGGAATGTATGGCTTTTGTTTGATAGGCAGGTAGGTTTATTTTATTGGTAAAGAGACATTGGGCCAGATCCACGTAACGTGGCGCATTGTTACGGCCGGCGTAGCGTATCTCTGATACACTACGCCGCCGTAGCTTACAGCGTATTTTCCTTATCCTGAAAGAATTTACGCCGTAAGTTACGGCGGCGTAGTGTAACTTTGGCGGCGTAAGGGTGCGCCATTCAAATGGATGTGATGGGGGCGTGTTTTATGTAAATACGTCTTGACCCGACGTAAATGACGTTTTTTTTCAACTGCGCATGCGCCGTCTGTGGGGATTCCCAGTGCGCATGCTCGAAATTAACCCGCAACAAGCCAATGCTTACGACGTGAACGTCATTCTACGCAAAGCCCTATTCGCGAACGACTTACGCAAACGACATAACATTTTTAAAATTCGACGCGGGAATGACGGCCATACTTAACATAGGATACGCCTCATATAGCAGGGGTAACTATACGCCGGAAAAAGCCGAACGCAAACGACGTAAAAAAATGCGCCGGCCGGACGTACGTTCGTGGATCGCCGTATCTTGCTAATTTGCATACTCGACCCGGAATTCGACGGAAACGCCACCTAGCGGCCAGCGTAAATATACACCTACGATCCGACGGCGTACTAAGACGGATGTCGGATCGATCCCTCATTCCGTCGTATCTTGTTTTGTGGATACAAAACAAAGATACGACGCGGGAACTTTGAAATTACGCGGCGTATCAATAGAAACGCCGCGTAATTTATTTGTGGATCTGGCCCATTGCATGTATTTTCTACATAAAGAGCTACCTGTCCATTTTTTTTAATTATTGTGATTTTTTTTTTCTTTTTAGGGACAAACGATTAAAGAAATTAACTTGAAACATCCACCAGCAGTGAATGTTTGCTGCATGTGACATTCACTGATCTATCACTATGCCTATTGGTAACAATGTCATTTACTGTCCAAGAAAACATAGGCATAATGCATATATTATATAACAACAGCGCCATCTGGTGGTTTTTAATGATATCCATATTATAACTAGAGTGAAGGAAAACCTCATTGGAGACAATTTTTAACCCAGAGGAACCCTTGAAATAACTTTCCGGTCTCACGGAACCTCTGCTACCAATGTCTTCTTACAACTCATGATACGTTAGTGTGATGGGGAATGGGAAGAATGCTGCTTACACTTGTGGTCATTGAGGAGAATTACCCCTTAAGCCAGAAACGTTTTTCCTGACGAGATTCTTGGCACTCTTGCCGTCCGAGTGTACAGACTCTCCTTTCATTGCGTACGAAGAGCATGTGCTCGTCACATTCGATGCCGTCGCCGCCATCTTGGTGCACCCTACCTATGCCTAGGAAGCTAATGCGCGTGCGTCAAAGTCATTTCGAGCATGCGCGGGTTTCCACGGCAACCAGGTAAGTATACACACTCTCTGGTTTCTCGGCAGGAAAACTGCAGAGAATCTCACGACGAGAAAATAGAGAACATGTTCTCTATTTTTCTCGTCTAGATTCTGGGCAGTTTTCTTGTCGAGAATCCTGAAAGCCTCATACACACGCTCAGTATACTCGGCAAGAAAGCTCTGCCAGCAGTTTTCTCGCTGGTTCTTGCAGAGTAAACCGAGCGGGTGTACGAGGCTTTACAGATAGCTAAATAAATCAATGGTGTCAGTGGGAACTTATCTGAGAGGCATAAATTGCTCATTGTTCAAGAAACTCCTAACAAAACCCCATGGGGTACCCTAGGGTTTAATAGCAACCTCTGAAAGAACCCTAGGGTTCCATAGCAACCTCTGAAAGAACCCTAGGGTTCTATAGCAACATCTGAAAGAACCCTATGGTTCCATAGCAACCTCTGAAGGAACCCTATGGTTCCATAGCAACCTCTAAAGGAATCCTATGGCTCCATAGCAACCTCTAAAGGAATCCCAGGGTTCCATAGCAACCTCTGAAGGAACCCTAGGGTTCCATAGCAACCTCTGAAAGAACCCTAGGGTTCTATAGCAACCTCTGAAAGAACCCTAGGGCTCTATAGAAACCTCTGAAAGAACCCTAGGGTTCCATAGCAACATCTGAAGGAACCCCCAGGGTTCCATAGCAACATCTGAAAAAATCCTAGGGTTCCATAGCAACCTTTGAAAGAAACCAAGGGTTCTATAGCAACATCTGAAAGAACCCTATGGTTCCATAGCAACCTCTGAAGGAACCCTATGGTTCCATAGCAACCTCTAAAGGAATCCTTGGGTTCCATAGCAACCCCTGAAAGAACCCCAGGGTTCCATATCAACCTCCTCAAGGATTCTTAGGATTCCATAGCAACCTGTGAAGTATTCCTAGGGTTCCATAGCAACCTCCTGAAGGAATCCTAGGGTTTCATAGCAACCTCTGAAGGAATCCTAGGGTTATATACCAACATCTGAATGAACTCTAGGATTCCATAGCAATCTCTGAAGGAATCCTAGGGTTCCATTGCAACCTCTGAAGGAATCCTAGGGTTCCATAGCAACCTCTGAAGGAACCCTAGGATTCCATAGAAACCTCTGAAAGAACCCTAGGATTCCATAGCAACATCTGAAAGAACCCTATGGTTCCATAGCAACCTCTGAAGGAACCCTATGGTTCCATAGCAACCTTTAAAGGAATCCTAGGGTTCCATAGAAACCTCTGAAACAACCCCAGGGTTCCATTGCAACCTTCTGAAGGATTCCTTCAGGTGACCATATAGTAGGTGTGATGGTCAGGTGACCATATAGTAGGTGTGATGGTCAGGTGACCACATAGTAGGTGTGATGGTCAGGTGACCATATAGTAGGTGTGATGGTCAGGTGACCATATAGTAGATGTGATGGTCAGGTGACCATATAGTAGGTGTGATGGTCAGGTGACCATATAGTAGGTGTGATGGTCAGGTGACCATATAGTAGGTGTGATGGTCAGGTGACCATATAGTAGGTGTGATGGTCAGGTGACCATATACCGTTGGCCATATAGTAGATATGATGGGCCGGTGACTATATACTTTTGGCCATATAGAACTGGCGTGTGAGTGGGGCACACGGAACCTGAGGGAGGGGGGGGCACTGAATTGATCAAAACTTGGGGTACACATGTATGGAACATTGATCGCCATGTGATTGATTTATGAGATCGATCAGAATAGATTGATCGTTTATTAGCACCTTGTATGGTCACCATATGTATTTGCTGCTTGGGAGGGGGAAGCAAACCTGATGGGTTAATCCAGACAAACAGACAAGGTCATCTCCCCTCTGCAATGGAATTTCCCCAGAGCTTCATGAATGAGGTGAACTTCCATCATCCAATCATGTGCAAGCAAAAATGCAGCTTTTTTTTTTTTCAGCTCTGAAGGCATAAACAATTATTTATAATCACAAAAACTTATTTCAGTCCCAATCAGGATGTGTCTGTTTTGGTTGCAAACAAGGAAATGTGGGAAGAACTTTCCATTGTTCATAGTATATACAGAGCGTAGAACAGCTGAACTTTGTACCTATCGATCGAGTAACAAAGTCACATCAGGATACCCCGACCCACCGATCAAATACATATTTATCGGTAGATTTACAAAGAGTTAGGCCGGCTTATCAGTAGATAAGCCGGCCTAAATCAGAATCTACGTCGCCGTATGTTTAAGCGTATGCTCAAACAGAGATACGCTTAAACATATCTAAGATACGACGGCTTGCGCCGTCCTATCTTAGATTGCAATTTTTCTGATGGCCGCTAGATGGCGCTTCCATTGCAGCCGGTGTAGATTATGTAAATGAGGAGATACGCCGATTCACGAACGTACGCCAGGCCGACGCAGTACTTTTACGCCGTTTACGTAAGAGATAGGCCGCGTAAAGTTAGTGCTAAGCTCTAGTGGAATAGTAATGTTAAAGTATGGCCGCCGTTCCCGCCGCGAAATTCGAAATTTTTACGTCGTTTGCGTAAGTCGTCCACAAATCGGGATTTACGTCGTTTACGTCCACGTCAAAATCAATAGGCCCGTACGGCGTACTTAGCCGCAATGCACACTGGGAAATGTAGTCGCCCGGCGCATGCGCAGTGACAAAAAACGTCAAAAACGTGAGGTCAAGCCTCATTACCATGAAACACGCCCCCCTCTAACCCATTTGAATTAGGCTGCGCCGCTGTAAATTAGCAGGCAAGTATATTGAGAATCATTACTAGCCTAGCTAATTTACGGCGGTGTAGCCTAAACAAGCTACGCTACGCCGCCGTAACTTTCAGCCATTGTACCTGAATCTAGCTAATGGAAGCTGTTTACCTGCCAAAGGATTTGTAGTTCTGTCCATCCTGTCCTGAGATTTACACACCTCTGCCGCAAAGTACAGCCAGGCAGATGACACCACATACAAGTAAAGCTGAATTTCAGGTATAGATTTTATTGAATAGTTTCATTGGACCAGCTTGACAAATGTAAGGATGCATATACCATAACTATGAGATCCTTCTAGATTAGAAGCTCGGTGGAAGGAATAGTGCCCCATTGTTGGTGCAATTGGGATGTGTAGTATTTCTAAATTGGTGTCAGTGGGAGGCATACTGCCAAATTGTTGGTGTCAGGGGGTGGTATAGTGCCCCAGTGTTGGTGTCAGTCTGAGGAATAGTTCCCTATCAATGGTGTCAGTGGGAGGAATAGTGTCCCATCATTGGTGTCAGTGGGAGGAATAGTGTCCCATCATTGGTATCAGTGGAAGGAATAGTGCCCCATCATTGGTGACAGTGGAATGAATAGTGCCCCATCATTGGTGACAGTGGAAGGAATAGTGTCCCATCATTGGTGTCAGTGGGAGGAATACTGTCCCATCATTGGTGACAGTGGAAGAAATAGTGTCCCATCATTGGTGTCAGTGGAAGGAATAGTGCCCCATTGTTGGTGTCAATGCAGGTCAAATGCTCTTTCTTCATAAAAAAAATAGAGTGGTCCAGGAAAATGATGCACTATGGCCACTAGATGGAGCATTTCTTTCCTTTGACCATCAGCTCCATCTAGTGGCCATAGTGCAACATTTTCCTGCAGGCCACTCTATGTTTTATGAATGAAGAACATTTAACCTCTACTCCGAAGAGCCAACACCTACTCAGTCCCTCCCTGGCATCCTCTCCCCATCTTCTTCTCCAGCCGTCTTGATTGGCAGCCGTGGGATGACATCACTACCACGCATGTGCGGAGTCACTTATACTGGCATGTTGGCACCATACCGAAAACATAAACTGAGTTGCGCATGCGCAGCTCAATGTGCATTCTGCAGAAGATCGCAGACAGGCAGGTAGGTTTATTTTATTGGTAAAGAGACATTGCATGTATTTTCTGCATTAAGAGCTACCTGTCCATTTTTTTAATTATTGTGATTTTTTTTTCTTTTTAGGGACAAATGATTAAAGAAATTAACTTGAAATGTCCACCAGCAGTGAATGTTTGCTGCATGTGACATTCTCTGATCTATCACTATGCCCATTGGTAACGATGTCATTTACTGTCCAAGAAAACGTTCCAAAAATGGCATAATGCATATATTATATAACAACACCGCCATCTGGTGGTTTTTAATGATATCCATATTATAACTAGAGCGAAGGAAAACCTCATTGGAGACTATTTTCAACCCAGAGGAACCCTTGAAATAACTTTCCGATCTCACGGAACCTCTGCTAAATAATGTCTTCTTACACCTCATGATACGTTAGTGTGATGGTGAATGGGAAGAATGCTGCTTACACTTGTGGACATTGAGGAGAATTACCCCTTACAGATAGCTAGGTCAATGGTGTCAGTGGGAACTTATCTGAGAGGCAGAAATTGCTCATTGTTCAAGGAACTCCTAACAACCCTGTTGGTACCCTAACCCTAGGGTTTCATAGCAACATCTGAAGGAACCCTATGGTTCCATAGCAACCTCTAAATGAATCCCAGGGTTCCATAGCAACCTTTGAAAGAACCCTATGGTTCCAAAGCAACCTCTGAAGGAACCCTAGGGTTCCACAGCAAACTCTGAAGGAACCCTCGGGTTCTATAGCAACCTCTGAAGGAAACGTAGGGTATAGCAACCTCTGAAGGAACCCTAGGGTTTCATAGCAACCACTGAAGGAACCCTAGGGTTCCATAGCAACCTCTGGAGGAATTCTAGGGTTCCATAGCAACCTCTGAAAGAACCCTAGGGTTCTATAGAAACCGCTGAAAGAACCTTAGGTTTCTAAAACAACCTCTGAATGAACCCTAGGGTTCCATAGCAAATTCTGAAGGAACACAAGGGTTCCATAGCAACCTCTGAAGGAATCCCAGGCATTCTCGTCCACAAGAGCACTGGGCTATGGTGGGGGGCTTGGGGGGAGGAGGGAGTGGCCGGCTGAGCTGGGTGTCGGTTCAGGCATATGGGTGGATCCCAACTCCATTGTCATGATCTTGCCCGAGCCTGGACTGGGTCTGTGACATTAGTCAACAGCAGGCTAAAGCCCACTGTCAGCTGAAAATGGGTAACGGTATAGTATAGAATGAACTGCACTCCTTTGATTCACAGGAGAAGTACAGGCAAACAAGCTTTGGCTGTACTACTCCTTTAAATACCATGTAGTGCCCTCCTCTAGTAGGCTGCTATACTAAATTTCGTTTTTGGCCTTACTGTAGTCAATAGAGCAGTGATATATTGCTTTTGTCTGGTCAGTGTTTCCCAATATGGGTGTTTGATTCCCCTTACCTGCTTCTGTGAGAAGCTTCCAGAATATAGGGCAAGGAGAGTCAAATGACCATTATGAATATTTCTTATTCCCCAGCCAATTCCCCAAAGGAGGCATCCAGAAGGTAGTTGGGGACATAATACATTTTTAGGGAGCCTTTTCCAGAGGGTTATTTCATCTCCAGGGAGGGTCCTAGTTCTCTTGGGGCTGCCGTCCCTGGGAGATTGCTACTGATGTTTTGCAGGCCTTTTCCAGAGGGTTCTTTCTTCTCCAGGGAAGGTATCCACATCTCTTGGAGCTGATGCCTGTGGGAGATTGGTACTGAAACAAGTAACTGCAGTCTGGGCATCAGCAGATTCTGGGCTAAGGGCCAAGGAAGACTGATAAAAGATTTTTTGCTGGAAGGCTCTGTTCTGAGATCTTGGTCTGGAGAAGGATCTTTTGCCTCACTAAGGACCTCCTGGTGGAAGCTGGATGGTGATCGGCTCCTGCGATATTATGAGTAGGACCTGATTTTGGACTTTCATGTGGGACTGTGGCTATAAGGGTTTAGCCTAGAGATCTGTCCTCCTGCTATTGGTTGTAGTATTCTGATCTTTTTCCCCTCTCCTGCTTAAGTTCTTCAGCAATAAATAGTAAAAAGACATCCCCTAGACTGAGCCTGTATTGTCAGTTTGCATAAAACCGTGTCTGTAGCAGGCAGCCTGTGTACCTCTTAGCATAGGATGGTAGGCAAAATTTGGTTTCTGGCTCCTTTTATAGACAAGGGAGCAGTGATTGTTTGTTCTGGTCTGTTCAGGGTTCCACAGGCTGGGTGTTTAATTGCTTACCTCCTGCCTCTGGAAGAAGCTTTCAGAACATATGGAGGAAGATTTAGGCGACCAGCCTAAACACTAATCAGGCTCTAGCCAATCCAGAGAGAGGAGTGTCCAGAAGGTGGCTGGGGAAGAGATAAATAGCTTGGAGCCCTGGGGAGATGGTTCTACCCTTGGCAGGGAGAGTTCCAAAGCCTCTGGGATTGCTGCCCTAGGAGGCAGCCCATGGACTGTGTATCTGTTCTTTGAGGTCTCAGTAGTGGCAGATCTGGGAGCCTAAATTGATGTTCTGTGAAGCTGGCTGTATGACGTCACCATAATGGATCTGATTTGGAGAAGGATTGTATCCCTCACTGGACTTTGTCCAGAGGAAGTTGAAGGGTGCACAGCTGTATTTTAGGTTGCTGATCTTTTAGGTTAGGTAGCAATATGCTTTTGGCTTCCTATGAGAACCTTGTAGATTGTTGATCTGTTCAGAGGGCAATTGAGAGGAACCAGAAGAGGAACCAGGGCTGGAGGGAAATGTGTGTCATCATTTCCCAGGATGCAGTGCGCTACCCAATTATCACTCCCCATCCAAGACTTCCAGGAAGTAAGTGCTTGTGGGCTTCACAATGCCCACAAGCAAAATGACAACGGTGTAGACATAGTTTTATAAACTATCTTTTTTGAATATCTATGCGGATCGGCAGCGGATTGTAAAATAGTAAGTGACCAGATTTATATTATAAAAACGCAGGATGAAAGGACATACATTTAAAAAATGCTAATTGTGGTTGGAACTCCGCTTTAATTGGTTTGCGCAAAAGTTATAGCGCCTACAAACTAGGTAATTTTTTTTTCTATTAGTAATGGCGGCGATCAGCGATTTTTAACGGAGCTGCGACATTTCGGCGGACAAATTGGACATCTAACTGACACTTTTTGACACTTTTTGGGGACCAATGACACTAATAAGTGATCAGTGCTAAATAATATGCACTGTCACTGTACTAATGAAACTGGCAGGGAAGGCAGAGCTCCCAACTGTCCCTGATTTCCAGGGACTGTCCCTGATTTGGAACCCTCTGTCCCTCATTTTGGTTTGATCTCCTCTTGGTCTGTATATAAAATGCACTTTTTATCTATCAAGAAGTGTTTCCAGGCGCTAAACCTTTCATCCAATTTCTAAATTGCTGTATTTGTAAATTCCAAAAGCCAATATAAAGAAATAGTAGTGGTATAAAAAAGCACTTGTGGGTTTAACCAATCTTGCCTTTTTGTACAATTCTCCTTTAAGGGGGCGTGGCAAGGGGTGTGTCCTATGCCTGCATACTTTTGCTGATAGGTGTCCCTCCTTCCAATCTCAAAAACTTGAGAGGTATGGGGAAGGGGTTAACATCAGGGGCGATCAAAGGGTTAAATGTGTTCCCTAGGGAGTGCTTTCTAACTGTGGAGGAGGTGCTGTGACTGGAGGAAGACAAAGATCCGTGTTCCTGCTAAGCAGAAACACAAGATCTCCATATTTCCCCCTCACAGAATGGCGGTCTGCCTTGTTTACATAGGCAGACCACCATTCTGTCTCTCCTGTGAACGATCGGTGGGTCCCAGCGGCCAGAACTGCTGATTGGTTTGCACTCACTAACGCAGTTCCGGTTTCACGTCCAGTGACGTTTACTTCCGGCATCCGTGGAACGCACACAGGCCAGCTGCGAGCCCGGAACTCACTGAAGCCTATTCGTTCAGTTGACTCGTGAGTGGTGATATACTTTTGCGTCTAGATATAATACCGGCAGCATAGGCGTGCGCACAGGGTGTGCCAAGCGTGCCTGGGCACACCCTAATCACCCCCTGCGGTGCAGATTGCCCCCTACTTCCCGTCTCCCTTCTGCAGTGCTGCTAGCTTCCCTCCTCTCTACTTTAATTTAATTAACCGACCCCTTCCTTTTCTGAATGAACACAGTGAGTGATGTGAATGGTCGCTCCTGTCTTCATTCTTAACTGAAGCATAGTAAACTATGGCCCAGATTCTTAAACGAGATACGACGGCGTATCTCCAGATACGCCGTCGTATCTCTAAGTTGCGCGGTCGTATCTATGCGCCTGATTCTTAGAATCAGTTACGCATAGATTTCCCTTAGATCCGACAGGCGTAACTGTGTTACACCGTCGTATCGTAAATGCATATTTACGCTGGCCGCTAGGTGGCACTTCCGTTGAGTATGCAAATTAGGTAGATACGCGAATTCCCGAACGTACGCTCGGCCGACGCAGTAAAGTTACGCCATTTACGTTAGGCTTTTCCCGGCGTATAGTTGCCCCTGCTATATGGTGGCGTAAGTGCGGCGTACCAATGTTAAGTATGGCCGTCGTTCCCGTGTCGAAATTTGAAAAAGTTACGTCGTTTGCGTAAGTCGTCCGTGAATGGGGCTGGACGTCATTTACGTTCACGTCAAAACCATAACGTCCCTGCGGTGTACTTTGGAGCAATGCACACTGGGATATTCCACGGACGGCGCATGCGCCGTTCGGGAAAAACGTCAATCACGTCGGGTGACAGTACATTTACATAAAACACGCCCCCCTGATCCAAATTTGAATTAGGCGGGCTTACGCCGGCCGATTTACGCTACGCCGCCGCAACTTACCGAGCAAGTGCTTTGAGAATACAGTACTTGCCCGTGTAAGTTGCGGAGGCGTAACGTAAATCGGGTACGTTACGCCCGCACAATTTTACGCGGCTGTACGAGAATCTGGGCCTATGTTTACTGCAGGCTGCACCAAAAGGGATTGGGCAATCTCTCTCCTCAGTTTCTTTGTCTTAAAAAAAAAAAAAAAATCAGGGGTTTGTTAAGACATAACGGGGCTCCTAAAAAGAATTTGTAACATTTAATAAAAATTTATATTGTAAAAATTCAAGAAAATAATAAAAATTAAAAACTACTGACACCGTCCACTGCTCTCCTGATATACACGCATGTGTGCTTGTGCTCTGGGGGTGCAATAGGCTGCGCACACCAATGACCGGCAACACTACACTATATTGGGCCAGATTCACAAAAGGGATACGCCGTCGTATCTCTGTTTCTATCCATGCGACTGATTCATAGAATCAGTTACGCATAGATATCCCTAAGATCCGACAGGTGTAATTGTTTTACACTGTCGGATCTTAGGATGCAATACAGCGGCCGCCGCTGGGGGGAGTTTGCGTCGTAAACCAGCGTCGGGCATGCAAATAAGGAGTTACGGCGATCCACGATGGATTTTCGCGTTCGCTACGTCGCCGCTAGTCTAGTTTCCCGTCGCAAATTTAGTCGTCGTTTTGGGTGCCCTAACTTTAGTCAGCAATCGTATTGCTGTCTAAAGTATGGCCGTCGTTCCCGCGTCGAAATTTAAAATTTAACGTCGTTTGCGTAACACGTCCGGAAATACGGAAGTACGCTACGCGCGTCGCCGTTCGAAAAAATGACGTCACCGCATGCAAAGCACGACGGGAATTGCGAAACGGAGCATGCGCAGTAGGTCCGGCGCGGGAGCGCGCCTAATTTAAATGGCACACGCCCATTTGAATTGGCCCGCCTTGCGCCGGAGGCTCCCAGCGTAGTTTTCATCGCAAGTGCTTTGTGAATCAGGCACTTGCGATAAAAACTTGCGGCGGTGTAACGTATCTACGATACGTTACGCCGCCGCTCATCTACGTGAATCTGGCCCATTGTTTTTTTAATTTTTTCCGGCCTTTTTCATATTGTGAGTGATCCTGCTTTTGGTCCACAGGAATGCAAGTGTCCTGGAAAGCCTCATTCTGAATGGAAAGACTGACATGACAGATCTCTATGATCACGGCATTTCTGACCCCAAGACTGAAAAGCTGAGGGTCCAGCAGAGTTGGTGAGTGGGGCCACAAGAGGGGAATGTGAAATTTGAAACATCTCTCCTGTACATCCGAACTGCAAGTCACCATGGAATACTTTCTGAAGTTTGAAGCACTTTTATTTTTTTTATTTTACGTTTATTTCACGTTTGTTCACGGATTGTGTTATATGGTGTGTTGTCACTTAACCCCTTCAATACAGGGCTTTTATACCACCTCCATACCGGGCTTTTATACCACCTCCATACCGGGCTTTTATACCACCTCAATACCGGGCTTTTATACCACCTCCATACCGGGCTTTTATACCACCTCCATACCGGGCTTTTATACCACCTCAATACCGGGCTTTTATACCCACCTCCATACCGGGCTTTTATACCACCTCCATACTAGGCTTTTATACCACCTCAATACCGGGCTTTTATACCACCTCCATACTAGGCTTTTATACCACCTCCATACTAGGCTTTTATACCACCTCCATACTAGGCTTTTATACCACCTCCATACCGGGCTTTCATACCACCTCCATACCAGGCTTTCATACCACCTCCACACCAGGCTTTTATACCACCTTTATACCGGGCTTTTATACCACCTACATACAGGGCTTTTATACCACCTCTATACCGGGCTTTTATACCACCTCCATACCGGGCTTTTACACCACTGTGCCCATCAATTGTCGCCACTGTGCCATGCCATCAAAGGCAGCCACTGTGCCATGCCATCAAATGCATCCACTGTGTTCATCAATTGTCGCCACTGTGCCATGCCATCAAACGCAGCCACTGTGCCCATCAATTGTCGCCACTGTGCCATAATATCAAACGCAGCCACTGTGCCCATCAATTGTCGCCACTGTGCCATGCCATCAAACGCAGTCACTGTGCCATGCCATGAAATGCATCCACTGTGTTCATCAATTGTCGCCACTGTGCCATGCCATCAAACGCAGCCACTGTGCCCATCAATTGTCGCCACTGTGCCATGCCATCAAACGCAGTCACTGTGCCATGCCATCAAACGCAGCCACTGTGCCCATCAATTGTCGCCACTGTGCCCTTTAATTTTCGCCACTGTGCCCTGTAATTGTCGCCACCGTGCCAATTGTCACCACTGTGCCCTGTAATTGTCGACACTGTGCCCTGTAATTGTCGACACTGTGCCCTGTAAAATGCTAACCCCCCCCCCCCCGCCCGGCACTTACCTTTCTGGGGTCGGCCATCCTCCTTTCACAGTCCCTCAATGTCTTCTCCCGCCCTCGATGACGCTTCAGCCAATCAGGTTACTGGTAACCAAAACCGGTGAACCTGATTGGCTGAGACGCCTGTCGGTCTTATCCACTGGCTCTGATAGGCACTTCCACAGCCAACCAGCTGCCGTTATTCAGATGGCCTGTGCTCAGCAGGGGGCCGGCCATCTGAATAGTCGGCAGCAGCGGCAATACATAGATTCATGCAATGCATGATATGTATTGTATTCAGTGACATTGCGGGAGCGAGAGGGGGCGGCGCTCCGGTGCCCTCTATGGACGCACCGCCACTGTACCTAACTTGTCACGCTTTAAAATTGCGCACACTCATGGAATGGCGCCAAAATTCGTTACTTAAAAATCTCCACAGGCAACGCTTTGAAATTTTTTACAGGTTACCAGTTTAGAGTTACAGAGGGGGTCTAGTGCTAGAATTGTTGCACACGCTCTAATGCACGCGGCGATACCTCACATATGTGGTTTGAACAGCGTTTACATACGTAGGGCGGGACTTACGTGTGCGTGTGCGTTCACATCTGAGCGCGAGCTACCGGGGACAGGGGCGTTAAAAAAAAAATCATTACATCGCGCCCGGGCCTCCGACGGTCATAGAGAGGACTGGTGACCATCTGGTCACCAGTCCTCTCTATGCTTCCCATCCGGCGCCGGACGATTCTTTCTCCGGGTGTCTCCGAGTCGAATCCCCGCTTCCCGCGCTCAGTTTCAACGCCTCCGCCGACATATACCGAGCGCAGTACATTCATGCACGCTCGGCTTCTCACGCATAAACGTCACAGAGCGTGACCACGAGCGAAGCTGAGCCTGGCCGAATGTACCCGAGTGTACTGCACTCAGTATATGTCGGCGGAGGCTTCATACTGAGCGCGGGAAGCGGGTATCGGCGTAGATATCGCGCACCCACGATTTTCCCCTTATTTTAAGGGGAAAAAAGTGCGCGGTATACACCGATAAATACGGTATGTATGTGTATGTGTGTTTATATATATATATATATATATATATATATATATATATATATATATATATATATATATATTATGAATACATTACTATTATAATTTTGGACCATAATAAATAAGGAAACAAGATTTATACAAAAGCACTACAATGTAATTCTACTGTTTGAAGTTTTTGAAGGACATGTGAAAAGCAGAGTATATCGCCACCCGCTGGTTAATAAAGAAAATGAAGGAAAACAATCTATCTATGTACAGTAAAACCTTGGTTTGAGAGTGACTTGGTTTAAGAGCGTTATGCGAGACAAGCTAATTTTTTTTATAAATGTTGCCTTGATATACAAGCAATGTCTTGATATAAGAGTAGCGTCATGTCACAACGGAGTATAAAAAAGAAGAGAGGAGCCTCTAAGTGTAGCAATATGGTTACATTTAATGAAGGTACAACATTTAGCAACTTATTGCTACACTTAGAGGCGCCTCTCTTCTCTTTTATACTCTGTAAAAAAAATGCTTTGATATACAAGTGCTTTGGATTACAAGCATGTTTCTGGAGCGGATTATGCTCGCAATCCAAGGTTTTACTGTATATAGATCTATACATATATATATATAGGGCCAGATTCACATAGGTTAGCGGATCTTTAGATCCGCGTAACCTATCTGATTTAAGATCCGCCGCCGCAAGTTTTTGAGGCAAGTGGGTAATTCACAAAGCACTTACCTCAAAACTTGCGCCGGCGTATCGTAAATCCCCCGGCGGAATTCAAATTCCGCGGCTAGGGGGAGTGTACTATTCAAATCAGGCGCGTTCCCGCGCCAATCGAACAGCGCTTGCGCCGTCCACAAATTTACCCAGCGTGCATTGCGCTAAATGACGTTGCAAGGACGTCATTGGTTTCGAAAGTGAACGTAAATGGCGTCCAGCCCCATTCACGGACGAGTTATGCAAACGACGTAACATTTTTAAATCGTGACGCGGGAACGACAGCCATACTTAACATTGGCTGCGCCTCATAGACCCAGGGGTAACTATCCGCCGGAAAAAGCCGAACGCAAATGACGTAAAAAAAAAAGCGCCGGGCGGTCGTTCATTTCTGAATCGGCGTATCTCCTCATTTGCATATTCGTCGCGTAAATAAACCGAAACGCCACCTAGCGGCCGGCCTGGAATTTTAGCCTAAGATCCGACGGTGTAACACACTTACACCTGTCGGATCTCTAAGGGGCCTGGTGGTCCCCAGGGCCCCCGGATGGCATCCCCCCCCTTTTTTTTTCTTCAACACCCAAAGCCACCCTGACCTCTAAGGGGCCCAGATGGCATCCCCCTTTTTTTATTCATTTATTTTTTCATCAGAACTCAAAGCCCCCCTCCCCCTGACCTCTAAGGGGCCCAGTGGTCCCCAGGGCCCGGTGGCATCCCCTTTTTTTTTTGTCAGCACCCAAAGCCCCCCCACCTTAATTCTGTGGATTCTGCCCCCCAGCTTCTCAATTCGCGGCGGTCCCCCCCATTCTCAATTCACAACCCCCCCACTTCTCAACTCTCATCTTGCGACACTCCCCCCCGCTACTTAATTTGCGACGGCAGCACCCCCTGGTTCTCTGCTCCAGGGGGCCCATGCCTGAAGCTGTGTAAGGGGCCCCAATATTCCTGATGGCGGCCCTGCTGCGAATGCACCTCATTGCTATACTGTGCATTGCCATTTATTGCCGCATACTGAAATGCAGGTGCATTGTCTAAGTGCATTGAGGTGCCATTAGGGCAGTCCTAATGTGCACTGCAGTAAGGCAGTCCTTATGTGCGCTGCATTGAAACTTTCCCTTTAAGATAACGGGTTGCCAATGCACCTAATACAGTGGTATACTGTGCATTGCCAATGGTTGTGGCATACTGCAATAGAGGGGCATTGCCTAAAAGCATTGAGGTGCCAGTAAGGCAGTCTTAACGTGTGCTGCAGTAAGGCAGTCCTTATGTGAACACTGCACTAAAACTTTCCCTCTAAGATAATGGGTTGCCAATGCACCTAATCCAATATTCTACTGTGTGTTATGGCATACTGCATTGCAGGTGCATTGCCTGAATGCATTGGGGTGCCACTATGGCAGTCCTTATGTGCGCTGCATTGAAACTTTTCCCTAAGATAATGGGTTCTCTGTTATGTTTGTGTCCACTAATAATATTTTTTGTGTAATTTTTGTGAAAATATTGTCTTGATATATTTGGGGGGGGGTGGGGCCTGCCAGGTAGGCTGTACGGGGCCCCTGGATTTCTAACAGCAGCCCTGGCTGCCAGTGCACCTAATGCAATGCTATTCTGTGTGTTCTGGTATACTGAAATGCAGGTTCATTGCCTGGGAGTATTAGGGTGCCACTAAAGGTAGTTCTATGTGTGCTGTGTTAAAGCAGTCCTAATGTGCGCTGCATTGTGGCAGTCCTAATGTGTGCTGCATTTTGGCAGTCTTTTTAAATAATGGGCTGCCAATGCACCTAATGTAATGCTCTACTAAGCGTTGCCATGCATTGTGATATACTGCAATGCAGGTGCATTGGGGTGCCATTCACAACACAAGGCTGTAAATGGGCTTAGGGCCAGGACAAGGGGTGGGCAGGAGAGAGGGCTGCCCTGGGCACTGTAGTATCCTTTAAGGTTGGGGGGGCACTACAAGGAGATTGGGTGGAGGGAATTTGTGTTGGGAGGGGCAATTTGAGGGGGGGGGGGGGTGCGGCAAGGGGTAAGAATTGTTTTAGGAGGGAAAATTTTGGGAGGTGGTCTAGGAGTGGTGATTTGGGGGAGTTGTGTTGAGAGGAGGGATGGAGGAAGAGGCTTTGTGCTAAGAGGGGGGATTTGTGCTGGAAAAGGTAATATGGTGGGGGGGGGGGTTTGTGCTAGAGGGGAAATTTGGGGGAGTTGTGTTGAGAGGGGGGATGGAGGAAGAGGTTTTGTGCTAAGAGGGGGATTTGTGCTGGAAAAGGTAATATGGGGGGGGGGGTTTGCTAAGAGGGGAAATTTTTTTTGGGGGGGGATATATGCTAGTAGAGATGATTGGGGGGTATTTGTGCTAGAAGCAGAAAATTGGAGGGGGAAATTTGGAGTGGGGGGTAGAGGATTTGTGCTCGGAGGGGAAATTTGAGGGGTAGAAGATTTGTGCTAGAAGGGAAATGTTTTTTTTGGGGGGGCGGGAGGAATTTTTTCTGGGGGCATATGAGGAGAGAGAGGAATTGAACTGGAGGGGATTGGGGGGCAAAGATTTGTGCCAGATGGGGGATTTCAGAAGGGGGGGGTGGATTTGTACTGGGAGGACAAGTATGCAGTTTAATTGTTTTTGGGGGGGGATTTTTTGCTGACACATAATATTCATATGTCATGGGGTGGGCGCAATTTGGCATGTCCATCCTGGGCTCTAAATGACCTTGGGCCATATTCTCGTAGATCGGCGCATATTTACTCAGGTGTAGCGCATCATAGATCATCTTAACTTGGAGAGAGCTCTCCCATATTCCCGTACCACATGCGTCCTACGTTGCGCTCGCGGAGCTGAAATGTGTCGGCGTAAGTAGGCGCAAGTGACGGTAGGAGGGATGTGGGCGTGAAGAATGCTAATGAACCGTGACCCCATGCAAATGATGTCCAGACCGAACGGAGCATGCGCCGGACGTGCCCCGCCCTCTGCGCATGCGCAAAACAACAGTAGGCGTAAATCCCTGCTGAGTTGGGCCGGCCCAGTGCATAAAAACGTCACCACATGCGCCCAACAAGTGCAAAGTTACTCCATTTTCATTCTGTTGGTGGTGTGATATTTTGGAGTGTGAACTTTGCAATGCCTGGACCCAGGAAGGAAAGGAGAAAGAAAAATTTCACCCAAGATGAGAGGGCCATCATAGTCTCTGCCATGGAGAGATATGATTCTAGACTCCATGGTGCTGACAGTGGCAGCACAAGTAAAACAAAAAAGGAGGAGAGTGACTGCCCAGGTCAATGCCTTAGGCCATGAGGCCAGGACCCCCCAGGACATTCTTAAAAAAATGAATGACCTGCGTGGTGTGGTCAGGAACAAGATGGCCATCATTGCGAAGCATGCCAGGGGCACAGGAGGGGGGCCACCCTGTTCTACCCGGCTCACTGAAGAGGAGGAAGTGATTGCCCGCTGCCTTCGGAGGGAGCAGGTGGAGGGCCTGGAGGGCCATGACTCAAGTGAGCCACCCATGAGGACAGGTAAGTGTGTTTTATCTTCTATCTGTTGTGTTGCATGTGTGGTGGGGGTGGTGGGTTATGTGACAAGTGTGTGGGTCCACCAACATGTGAATGTTTTGTGTCATCCACAGGTGAGCAGGATGAAGCGGGTCCATCCAATGCTGCCAGTGGCCGTCACATACCATCATCCACTGAGCAGTCTGCTTCTGTGACTGACCTCCTGGGAAGCCAACAGGCCTTGGTGGAGGGGAGTGGTCAGTCCTCCGCGCAGGAGGTTGTTGAGGAGGAGGTCCATGAAGAGGTGGTCCAGGAAGAGGTGGTCCAGGAAGAGGTGGTCCAGGAAGAGGTGGTCCATAGCGAGCAGGAGGTCTTCCTTTTTTTGGAGGAGTCGCATGTGGTGGCAGGACCATCACAAAGCCACCGCATCTCCAGCCCCTCAGGGTCCTCCAACACCCTCTCCAGTCCCTCCCGTCCCATCCCCCTCATCTCCAGCCCCTCAAGGTCCTCACCCTATGCAAGGGGCCCAGCCACTCCTGTCCCCAGGAGGGCAACCCACAGGACAAGGGGTGCGGCAGAAATGCTGCATGAGAATCTGGCCAGGCAGCAGGACCAGCAAAGCCGCCATATGGGGGAAATGGTGGTGGAGTTGAGGCGCCTGTCCGACAGCCTGGCCTCCTCGGGAGCAGTACCAGATGCTCTCCAAGATGTGGCTGGAAACAGCGCAGCCACAATCACCAGCCTGGGTGAGCTGCAGACTACAACTGCAGAACTTGTGGGGGAGGTCAGGTGCCTGCGAATGGCTGTTCAGGCCCAGACAGCTACCCAGGAGTCACTGCTCACCTGGGCACCAGGCGTAGCCCGCGCCGGGGCAAGTGATTGTTTATTCTTTATTTGCTCTGGTTAAGAGCTTTTTTTATTATTTGCTCTGGTTAAGAGCTTTTTTTATTTTTGGGTGCTGCACACAGGCAGTGTTGCAGAGTACAGTGTGAATGGTGTGTGAATGTGGGGTGGTGACATTCCTGCCAGTAAGGGGTGTCACCCTCGGGCGCTGGTGATAAGTTCTCCCCAGGTCCGTATGAATGACGTATGAATGGACAGCAACATCATTGGGGCCTTGACGCGGCGTTGCTGCTCCTTAGTACCGTGCGGTGTACTTTGGTCTAATCCAATGTTCTGTGCATGTAGGGTGTGTGTTAGGGACCACAGTGGTGTGCATGCGTGCATTTTCTGTGTGCCATGTTTAATGTGTGTGTTTAACGTTCAAAGATTCGCTCCATAAGACATCTCCTGACTGCTGTACCATCAGCAGACGGGGTAGCCTCGGTTAGGGGGGGACATGGTGGTTGGGGGGTCAGGTCCTCACGTAGGTCAATCTGCAGACCCTTTCTCACTGCGAAGTTGTGCAGCACGCAACATGCAGCGATGATCTGGCACACGAAGTTGGGGGAATACAGCAGGGTACCCCCAGTCTTATCCAGGCATCGAAAGCGTGACTTAAGGATGCCAAATGTTCGCTCAACCACTGCATGGGTGCGTGCGTGTGCTTCGTTATATCTTCTCTCTCCTGGTGTTTGCGGATTGCGGAATGGAGTCATCATATGAGGTCCCAGGGCATATGCAGAGTCACCTGGAAGGGAAAAGACAGGAGGATGTTAGTCATGCATGTGCCCCTCGTGATGTCTGCATCATGGGGGGGGACAGTCATACCTGACACCCATGTCACTTACCAACCAGCCAACTGTCCCCATACACATTCTGCTCAAATTGTCTTGGGATGTCACTTTGCCGGAATATAAAGCTGTCATGGCTGGATCCGGGGTGTTTTGCACGGACGTGCCATATGAGGCCATGTGCATCCACGATCACTTGGACATTGATGGAATGCCAATGTTTTCTGTTGCGGTATATGTGCTCGGTCTCGTGGGGGGGCTGTATTGCCACATGGGTACAATCAATTGCACCCACACTGCGTGGGAAACCATCAATTAGGCAGAAATCTCTCATTGCCTTCAGCCGCATGTCCTCCTGGGTGGGTCTGATTATGTGGTGCGACATGCGTCGGAGTATTGCGGGGACAACTTGGTGCACGCATCTACTCATGTTGGTTTGGGATATCCCAGCCACGTCTCCACTGGTTCTTTGAAAAGAGCCTGTGGCAAGAAAATGCAATGTTGACAGGACCTTCACCAGTGGCTGCACTGCATGGGATCGTTGTGTTGGGCTGGTGATGTCATTCTGCAGGGCTCTTGTAATTTCAAGGATGGCATCAGGGCTGAATCTATAACGGTGATACACATCCAAATCAGCCATGCCAAAGAGGCTAATGCGCTGTGGGTAGATCCTCTCATGTGCCCTCCTACGTGCCCTCCTCCTTCTACGTGCCTCTTCCTCTGCACACACTAGCAGTGCTAAGACCACGCCTGCCCCTGGCATGTTGGCATACGAATGTGTTGTCTGATAATTTTGGTTGCTCAGCTCGTCCGGGATGGTGCTGCTGTATTTGCTTTTTTCAAGCTAACTTACTCAGGTCTGGAGCAAAGTTAACCGAGCTTTATAAGGGGTAACTTTCAGCCGGACAATCGTCTTACGCGCACAGCACGTAGCCTAAGCCGATCGCGCATAGGTTCGGGAATCAGCGCATCTACATCATTTGCATATTTGAATACTAATTCTATGGCAGCCTAGGATGCCATCAGCTGAAATATGTGCCTACGCTGCGTAAACTTAAACTAGTTAAGACGGACGGGAGTAGCCTGATTTCTGGCGGATCTGGTTCTGTGACTACGGCGCATAGATAGGACGGCGCATCTTTACACTTACGCCGCGCATCTCCATATACGCCGGTGTAACTTGTTTGAGAATATGGCCCCTTGTTCCCGCCACTGAATGGGCTCCATATTCTTCAAGCAGCCATTATAAATCTTATATAAAATATAATCACACTCGCCGTACGCAGTTTTCTCATAATTCTCAGCACAAAGTGTTATATTTTTATCGGGTCTCCTGTGCCCATCCAACCATCACCACAACTGAAGAGCCGTGAAGACGTTTTGGTTTCATGGTAACACTTATCCTTAGAAATAAGGAGACGATCGGCCGCATTTCATCCGAAGAATCGGGCCTCTAATTTGTCGCTTTGCAGTCATGAGCTCTTCTATGGAATCCCGGAGAGAATCTTCCCCTCTTCTCCTCTAATAACAGAGCAGCCCTGAGGATGAAAGACTGGGCGACCGGTGAACACGCACCTTGTAATTTAAGACGCATTCCCCACCCAAATCAAAATGAAGGTTTTATTCTCATGAATGCTTTTCCTAGATTGACTGGATCAACTTTGAAGGTCGTATAGACTATCCTTTAATGTATCCATTTGGCCTTAAAGGTGGATACCTAAAATATCTATTGGGATGATAACCTGGATGGCTTTGGGTTTGCAATAGCATTGGACGTCATCAACAAGTTTTTTCACCTTTCTTCATCATTGGTTACCAATTAGTGATTTGCAGCCACTTCTGGTCTACATGTACTTCAGCAATGGCTGTGTAATGCCCACCCTAATACCAGAAGTAGAAGACGACAGCTGGTAAGCAGGGCAGGACTTAGGGGGCCCCTGGGCTTAATAATCAAAGGGCCCCCCTGGAGCAGAGAAGCGGGGGGTGGGTTGTTACTGCCCACCGATCATAGTTGTTAAGGGGGGGTGGGGGCTGGATCCACCGGCCGAAGTTGTTGAGCGGGACGGAGGGCCGCCTTCAGTAATTTTGGGGCCCCTTACGGAGGGCTGCCGCGTTGGGCCCGGGGTCCATATGCTTGAGCCCAGTCAAGCCCAATGGTAAGTCCGGCCCTGCTGGTAAGTGTAGCTTTACCTATAGCAGTCCCTGTCCCTTTAAGGCAAGGTGGCCTCCGGGAATTGAATTGCCCTCAGGGCTTAATACATAGTGATATAGTTGGTGATCAATTGACACAAGGGACTGAGCAAGGTTATAGAAAAGAGTACCTGTGGTCTTTAGAAGTATCAGTGAGTGAGTGAGTGAGTTAGTGAGTAACTTGTATAGCGCTACAAATGCGAACTAAATCGCCTCAAGGCCCTGTATCCAATGTTGTTGTCCAGCCACGCTTCAGAATAGATGTGTCTTAAGTTTTTTCCTGAAGGCCCGATGGTTCACTTCCATTGGAATGTCTGTAGGTAGAGCGTTCCATAGCCACGGTCCTTGGACTGCGAATCTTCGTTCTCCTTTAGATTTGTAGCGGGACTTGGGGATGTGGAGGAGGTTCTGATTGGTTGATCGTAGGGCCCGATTTGGGGTGCAGTTATTTTCTCGCATAAGTATTGCGGCGCGATTCTTTACGTGCATTTGTGGGTGAGGCAGAGGGTCTTGAATGTCACCCGATCCTTTACGGCTAGCCAGTGGAGGGACCTCAAGACCGGGGAGATTGGTTCCTATGGTTTTTTACCTGTTACCAGTCTGGCTGCAGTGTTCTGGATGACTTGTAGACAAGACATCTGGTATTTGGGTCTTCTTCCGGGATGAAGGGGATGAGTCTACGCAGCAAGATGAGAAGATAGTGAGATCCGCTGACCATCGATCCTATTTGTGCGTCCATAGACATGTCGGAGTCAAAGATAACTCCGAGGCTTTTTACTTTCGTGCTTGGGGTGATGGTTTGTCCAAAGATAATGGGAGTAGTCAATGTCGTTCTAGATTTTGTCTTCCAGTTTGCGTGGAGAAAGAGAAGTTCTGTTTTTGATCCATTGAGTTTGAGGGCGCTCTCCATCATCCAATTATCTATCAACGTCAAGCATTTTTTTAATCCATGATATTGGTCTTTTTTGTTGGTGATATGCAGATAAAGTTGAGTGTCGTCCGCGTAGGAGTGGTAGATCAGGTTTTGTTTGCTAATGATTGTGAGGAGTGAGCGGAGGTAGATGTTGAAGAGTACGGGCGACAGGGGTGATCCTTGAGGGACGGTGCGGTGCGGGTTTCTGACGTGAAGGCTCCTAGTTTTACTGTCTGTGATCGATTTTCTAGGAGACTATTTGAGTCTGTGACTCCACCTACTTCTGTGAGCCGCGTGAGTAGAGTTTTGTGGTCTACTGTGTCGAAAGCTGCACTTAGGTCCTGCAGCACCAGGAGACAAGATTCTCCTTCGTCCGCTGCTTGGAGAGCATCATCCCATATTTTGAGAAGTGCCCTTTCTGTCCCGTGGCCTGGGCGAAAACCTGATTGTAGTGGGTCCAGGAGGTTGTTGGAGTCCAGATGGAGTTGTAGCTATTGTACTACTGCTTTCTCCATGATTTTGGAGACGGTGCTAAGGCTTGTTATCGGTCTTCGGTAATTTGGGTCTTTGGAGTCAAGGTTTGGTTTCTTTAGGAGGGGTTTGATTATGACTTTCTTGAGAGAAATTGGAACAGTGTTGAGTATCAGTACACAGTGTGTTGCACAGCAGGTGAGTAGCCAATAACTGAATCCAGAGGCAGGTGGCAGATGATAAGCACATTTCAAGGACAGGCAGAGGTCAAGGCAACCAGCAGACGATAGGGTCATCCAGGAACAGTGTAGGGTCATGGCAGGTGGTGGTCAGGCAGATGACAGACAAAGCGTAATCCAGGCACAGGTCAGGGCAGGCGGCAGACAATAAGCATAATTCAAGGACAGATAGAGTTTGGGAAGGCAGCAGATAAGTGCAGTTTATGGTCAGGCAGAGGTCAAGACGATAGGGTCATCCAGGAACCGGGAAAGGTCATAGCAGGTGGTGGTCAGGCAGGCGGTAGAGGAAGCATAATCCAGGCACAGGTCAGGGTAGGCATCAGACAATTAGCATGTTTCAGAGACAGAGGCCAGGGCAGGTGGCAGACAATAAGCATAATTCAAGTGCAGTCTATAGTAAGGCAGAGGTCAAGGCAGGCAGCAGACGATACAATCATCCAGGAACAGGCTGGAGTCATGGCTGGTGGTGGTCAGGCAGGCAGCAGATGAAGTGTAATCCAGGCACAGGTTAGGGCAGGTGTCAGACAAGCATAATTCAGGGACAGGCAGAGGCCAGGGCTGGTGGCAGACACAGTGGTGTAGTGGTTAGCACTTTCACCTAGCAGCAAAAGGGCCGCTGGTTCGTATCTCGACCATGACACCATCTGCTCGGAGTTTGCATGTTCTCCCTGTGCCTGCGTGGGTTTCCTCTGGGTACTGCGGCTTCCTCCCACACGGCAAAAAAAAGAGATGTTGGTAGGTTGTTGCGCATCAAGGCTTTCGGGTAAGACTGTGTAGGTTAAGCACTTTAATAAATAAATAAGCATAATTCAGGGACAGGCAGAGGCCAGGGCAGTTGGCAGACATTAAGTATAATTCAAGGACAGGCAGGGGTCAAGCAAGGCAGCAGATAAGTGCAGTTCATGGTTAGGCAGAGGTTAAGGAAGGCAGTAGATGATACGGTCATCCAGGAACACGCTGGAGTCATGGCAGGTGGTGTTCAGGCAGGCGGCAGACGAAGCGTAATCCAGGCACAGGTCAGGGCAGGTGTCAGACAATAAGCATAATTCAGGGAAAGGCAGAGGACAGGCAGCAGACAATAAGCATAGTTCAAGGACAGGCAGAGGTCAGGGAAGGCAGCAGATGATAAGTACAGTCTATAGCAAGGCAGAGGTCAAGACAGGAAGCAGATGATACGGTCATCCAGGAACAGGCAGGAGTCATGGCAGGTGGTGGTCAGGCAGGCAGCAGACGAAGTGTAAACAGGCGGTGGTCAGGCAGGTGGAAGAGGAAGTGTAATCCAGGCACAGGTCAGGGCAGGTGTCAGACAATAAGCATAATTCAGGGACAGGCAGAGGCCAGGGCAGGTGGCAGACAATAAGTATAATAAAGGGTCAGGCAGAGGTCAGGACAGGCAGTAGACAATAAGAATCATCTACAGTCAGACAAAGATCAGGGCAGGTAGCAAACAATAGACACAATCCAGGGTCAGGTAGAGGTCAGGGCAGACAGTAGATGATAAGTGTAATCCAGGGACAAGCAGAGGTCAGATCAAGTGGCAGATGAGTATATATCAAGGGGGCAGGCACATGTTAGAGCAGACAGCTGACAATAAACATAATCGAGGGTCAGGGCAGGAGGCAGACAATAAACATAATTTAAGCTCAGGCAAAGGTCAGGGGCAGAAAGCAGATGATGAACATAATCAAGGGTCAGGGCAGGCAACAGACTATAAGCATAAGCTAGGGTCAAATAGATATCTTGGCAGGCAGCAGATGATAAATGTAATCCAGGGTCAGACAGAGGTTAGGACAGGCATCAAATAATAGGCACAATCCAGCATCAGGTAGAGGGTCAGGGCAGATAGTAGATGATAAGTGCAAACCAGGGACAAGTAGAGGTCAGGACAGGCGGCAGACGATCATATATCAAGGGGGCAGGCACAGGCTAGGGCAGACACCTGACAATAAGCATGATTGAGGGTCAGGGCAGGAGATGATAAGCACAATCAAGGGCCAGACAGAGGTAAGGGCAAACAACAGATGATAAGCATAATAAAGGGTCAGACAGAGGTCAGGGCAGGCAGATAGCAGACTATAAGCATCATCCAGTGTTAAATAGAGATCTTGGCAGGCAGCAGACGGTAAGTCTAATAAAGGGTCAGACAGAGGTCCAGGCAGGCAGCAGACGATAAGTGTAATACAGAGGTCCAGGCAGGCAGCAGACGATAAGTGTAATACAGAGGTGAGGGCAGGCAGCAGATAATAGAGTAATCCAGGAACAGGTTAAGGTCAAGAAAGGTAAACTACAATCAGGACCAAGGTTCATAGTGTACAGCAAAGAGCCTGTACTGAGCCAGTGCTATCACAACCCAGAGCCCTGGACACAATGGGAACAAAGGAGGCTATGCAGATGGAAATAGAAGGCATGAATAGGCCACTGGTTGTCGGGATGCCAGCGGGTGCCAGCTCCCTAGCAACCAGGAGGAAGCTGTCACATTTAGCATTGAAAATAATATAACTGCCAAATCTTTTGCTTTGCTCTGCAGCTGCAGGTCATTCACACAAGATTTTTTCATAGACTGCAAACTGTACAGATGTCTCCCTGCTGGTCGAATGTTTCCCCTGCTGGTCGATTGTTCTTAGTCTATTAACCCTCATGGTCAAATGTTCTGAAAATGTAACTAAATGCATTTTTTTTTAACTCTGGATAGAGTGGAGAGGGATTACAGTCAGGTTTTTATTGCTGTCTGCTCTCCCGTTAGAGAGATCCACCCTCTTTATTTATCCTGCTTACCATTATCATTGAAACTGAAAGTAAGAGAAAATCGTAAATGTTAGGGTAGCATTGGAACACTAATAGAAGAGAAATCTTCCAATGGGGACGCTAGTTCTGGGATTCCCTCACTCTCAAGGGATTTTCTCTCACTTCCTGTTTTGGCTATGGGACAGGAAGTGAAGGGAAATCTCCCAAATGGGGACACGGATGTCAGGGGGAAAAAATCTGACAGGAGTTATCAACCTCCCTTACTCTATTCAAAATAAAATAAAAATTGTTACACTTTATTTTAATTTTATTTGTATAAGATCGAATGTTAGTGGTTGTTACATTTTTCATTTAAAAAACAAATGTTTTTTTTTGTTTTGTTTTTTAATAATGAAAGTTACTTTAAAACAAAAAAAAAAACTGTTAGAAGTTGCGGTGGACAGACCCCGGCCCGTCAGATCCCCGGACGTGGCTGATGAAATCTTCCCTTTTATTACACTCAGAACAATGCGAGGAAACAGGATGTGACATGACAGCGATCCTCCAAGAAAGAAGAGTTCTGATAAAATGGTAAATCAAAGACGGATGTAAAGCTCCCATCTGGTGCAGAATTGTTTAGACAAAGAATGCCATGAGAACCGGCAGAACTGTTTTTTTATTCATTATTATTTTAGATAGAGTAGGGGAGGGTTATAACCCCTATCAAGGTATTTTTACCATCTGTGTCCCCATTGGGGAGATTTCCCTGCACTTCCTGTCCGAAGACCAAAACAGGAAGTGAGAGGAGATCCCTGGCTGTCACCAGAACTGGTGTCCATATTGCAGTGCCGGGACAAGATCATTTGGAGCCCAGGGAGAACATGCCATACTGTAGTATGAGCATTGTGTTTCAGCAATAACCCCCCCCCCAAAAAAAAAAAAACTAGCACCAACCTGCATGCTTACACCTAAATATAAATTTCCCCTCCTCCCAGTACAATTCCCAACAGAAATCCCCCCCCCCATCTCCCCTCCCAGTTCAAAGCCTCTCTCTCCCCAAATCCCACCAGCACCCCCCCCCCAAAAGAAAATCATTCCTCCTCGCACAAATGCTCTCCTCCCTCTCCAAAGCCCCACTACCAGCACATAGCCCCCCCCCCCCAATCATCCCCCCTAGCACAAATCCCCCCTCCCATTTTTTCCCCTCCTAGCACAAATACATCCTTATCATCTCTACTACCAAAACCCTGCCCCCCCCAAAAAAATCCATTCCTAGTACAAATCCCCTCCCCCCTCTACAATATGACCTTTGACCTTTTCTAGAACATATCCCCCTAAACCCAATCTCTCCTCCTAGCACACACAAATCCTGCTTCCCATTCCCCCTCACAACACCAATCCCACCCCCATTTTCCCCTTCTAGCACAAACAGCCCCCAATCACCTCTACTAGCACTACCCCCCCCCAAAAAAAATCCCCTCCTTGAACAATCCCCCAAATCCTCCCCAATCCCCCCTCCTAGCACATATACCCCCAATCATCTCTACTGGCACTGATCCCACCTCCCCCTCTACAATGTGACCTCTTCTAGCACAATTCCCACAGATCCCCCCTCCTAGCACAAATACCCCAATCATCTCTAGTAGCACTCCCCCCCCCCCCCAAAAAAAATCTCCTCCTAGCACAAGCCCCCACATTCCACACAAACATCCCCAATCCCCCCTCCTAGCACAAATCCCCCCAATCATCTCTACTGGCACTGATTCCCCCCTCTACAATGTGACCTCTTCTAACACAATCCCCACAACTCCCCCCTCCTAGCACAAATACCCCAATCATCTCTAGTAGCACTCCCCCACCCCCCAAAAAAAATCTCCTCCTAGCACAAGCCCCCAAATTCCACACAAACACCCCCAATCCGCCCTCCTAGCACAAATACCCTCAATCATCTCTTCTAGCACTAACCCCCCCCCCCCTACACACACACAATGTGACCTCTTCTAGCACACCCCCCGCCCCAAATTCCACACAAACACCCCCAATCCGCCCTCCTAGCACAAATACCCCAAATCATCTCTACTAGCACTAAACCCCCCCCCCCCCCCCAAAACAAATCCCCTTCTAGCACAAATCCACTCCCCCTCTACAATGTGACCTCTTCTAGCAAAAACCCTCCCAAATCCCCCCCCCTCCCAACACAAATCCACCCCAATCATTTCTACTAGCACAAATCCCCCCCTGGCCCTTTGGAAAATTTGGAGACCCCGGCTTTATGCAACTCTCTATTGGAGAGTGAGTTCATGTAGGCCTCTGGCCATATAGTGTGGCGCAACGCTTAAGGTGCCTGACAGAACATCGAAGAACTGTCATACTATGTTACTCTCTAGTGGAGTGTGAGTTCGTAAAAGCTTCTGCTGTAGGCCTCTGGTAATATGGCAAGTACATGGTAGACACATTTGCCATTAAGGTAGCCTCCTAGTCTGGTAACTGACCTGCTGCTAGGGGGTGCTACATCCTCAGTAAAACTTTTAAAGGAAGTGGCTGAGGTTGTTTTATGGCCCCATAATTCACCAGGCTGCCAGGAGCTCTCCAGGAACTACCCAAACCGTTCTCAGCGCTTTTTTTTTCAGCCTACCTCGGATTTCCACTTACTTCAGTTGTGGTTCCTAAATTCCAAATTTTGGAGGTCGCAAATTTTTTTTTGCCCAAAACCTCCACTGGCTTTTTCAGAACCTCTCTCTTCCCTACTGATTGTCCAATTTTCTTTAAAATAAGAGCTCCTCATGCCGCTTCTTTTGCTGCCTAGTAATAACACATACTTTTTGGAGCCTACCTTGGATTTTCATTGACTTCTATTTTGGTTCTTAAATTACAAATTTTCAAGGTTTGCAATTTTTTTTGCTCAAAACCTCAACTGGCTTTTTCAGAACCTCTCTCATCCCTACTGATTGTCCAATTTTATTTAAAATAAGACCTCCTCGTGCCGCTTCTTTTGCTGCCTAGTAATAACACATACTTTTTGGAGCCTACCTCGGATTTCCATTGACTTAAATTTTGGTTCCTAAATTATAAATTTTCAAGGTTTGCAATTTTTTTTGCCCAAAACCTAAACTGGCTTTTTCAGAACCTCTTTAATTTCTACTGATTTTCCAATTTTCTTTAAAAGCAGACCTCCTCATGCCGCTTCTTTTGCTGCCTAGTAATAACACCTACTTTTTGGAGCCTACCTCGGATTGTCATTGACTTCAGTTTTGGTTCCTAAATTCCAAATTTTGGAGGTTTGCAATTTTTTTTGCCCAGAACCTTAACTGGCTTTTTCTGAACCTCTCTAATTTCTACTGATTTTCAAATTTTCTTTTAAAGTAAACCTCCTCATGCCGCTTCTTTTGCTGCCTAGTAATAACACCTACTTTTTGGAGCCTACCTCGGATTTCCATTGACTTCAGTTTTGGTTCCTAATTTCCCAATTTTTTTGTCCAGAACCGTAACTGGCTTTTTCTGAACCTCTCTAATTTCTACTGATTGTCCAATTTTCTTTAAAGGCAGACCTCCTCATGCCGCTTCTTTTGCTGCCTACTAATAACACATACTTTTTGGAGCCTACATCGGATTTTCATTAACTTCAATTATGGTTCCTAAATTCCAAATTTTGGAGGTTCCCAATTTTTTTTGCCCAAAACCTCAACTGGCTTTTTCTGAACCTCTCTAATTTCTACTGATTTTCCAATTTTCTTTAAAAGCAGACCTCCTCATGCCGCTTCTTTTGCTGCCTAGTAATAACACATACTTTTTGGAGCCTACCTCGGATTTCCATTGACTTAAGTTTTGGTTCCTAAATTCGAAATTTTAGGGGGTTCCCAATTTTTTATTTCCCCAAAACCTCAACTGGTTTTCAGAAGCTCTCTTATTTCTACTGATTGTCCAAATTTCTTTAAAAGTTGACATCTTCAACTATAAGTATGACTCTTACTAGAATTGACCTTCGGTCTTCTTTGCGGTGAAAGTTTTTCCCTAGTAACCAATTCATAATATCTGTGAAAAAAAAAGCAGCATATTAGGAAGCAAATCCAAATTTTATTTTCCTGTTCTAAAATAACATCAGACCGGCCAAAAATATAATCCCTTTCGAAAACTCTGGAAAAGGAAAATCTAGCGTGTCCCTCAACTCTTCCATATAGGGACTTAAATCCCCTAATATTCAGAAGGGGGGGGGGAGGTGTTGTCCTTTCTGACGGGCTCCTTCACGGCACAACGTCTCCTGGAAGCAGGATTACTGATGTCAGCTCGCAGTTTGGGCTACAATAACAGGATATCCTGGAGTGTTTACTCTGGACGGGTTGGCTGTTGATGGGACATGCTCTTTCTCTGTGCTTCCTTCGTATGTCTGTTTCCTACGATTACAATACTCCAAGTTGGGAGGCTGAAGGAGGAAGATGATGATGATTACCAAAATAAAAAAATAGAATTCTGTCTTTCAGGATGTAGAGGTGTGTGTTCAGTACGGCTTGAGGACTTTAAGGTTTTTATGTGTAAACAAATTTGATGTCACGCGGTAAGCCGAAAATGTATTGTACTGACCGGTGGCCAACAGGGTTCTTCAACGCACTTTGATTTCACATCTGAGAGTTCACAAGTTGAGTTCCAAGTTCAGCAGCAGGAAATTTACAAATTCCTTTCATAGTTAACCAATTGAGAAATTCCTGTATCACTGGACGCTATGGATTATCAACGTATGAGTCATAATATAAGCTGGAGAAAGGTGAATTAAAGAAAAAAAAACTTGAAACAAAGTAGATAGCTTTTTTAAATTTCCGAACCAATGTGTATCATGAAAAAAGCCTCTTTGCAGCCACTTACTATCTACATCGATGGTTGCATGGTATTTATCACGGTGGTCTTCCTGATGGTGACAACTGTGGATCATGCTGTTTAATATGGCATGCCACATATCTTCATCCCAGTTTCCAGGAAATTGACCCTGGCCCATGGCCCACATTTGATACGCTCACCTTCTAGGTGGTCCCACCCAGATCATGCATACTTTTATGGCGGTATTGCCCATATCATGCCCATTTTCTAGGCAGTAGGGATGAGCTTCGTGTTCGAGTCGAACTCACGTTCGACTCGAACATCGTATGTTTGACCATTCGTCGAAATACGAACGTTATGGGTCGTTCGCGCCAAATTCGAGTGGCGTGTCACGGCCCATAATTCACTGCGGCATCGCAGTGCATTGCTGGCTGATGATTGGCCAAGCATGCACTATGACCCGCATGCTTGGCCAATCACAGCGCGCAAAAAACGGAGAGCCATAATTGGCCAAAGCCAGGGTGGCTTTGGCCAATTATGGCTCAGGGGGTTTAGTACACGCCCCACACTATAAAAGGCCGCCGGCAGGCATGCTAGTCAGTTAAAGTTACAGTGTGTAGAGGATATATATGCATCCCAGGTGTTGTATAATGTATATATATTTATACACTGTATAATATAGCTAGATCCGCTCTTTCTAATTTACTGGCAGGCAGGTGATTGTGCTAGCTGCAGTATTCTCACGTGGTGTACTGCCTCTGTCCTCTGCAGTGTGCACCTAAAGCTATATGGTGTGTACTGCCTGTGTCCGCTGCAGTGTGCACCTAAAGCTATGTAGTGTGTGTACTGCCTGTGTCCTCTGTAGTTTGCACCTAAAGCTGCGTGGTGTGTACTGCCTGTGTCCTCTACAGTTTGCACCTAAAGCTACGTGGTGCGTACTGCCTGTGTCCTCTGCAGTGTGAACCTAAAGCTACGTGGTGTGTGTACTGCCTGTGTCTGCTGCAGTGTGCACCTAAAGCTACGTGGTGTGTGTACTGCCTGTGTACTCTGCAGTGTGCACCTAAAGCTGTGTGGTGTGTACTGCCTGTGTCCGCTGCAGTGTGCACCTAAAGCTACGTGGTGTGTGTACTGCCCGTGTCCTCTGCAGTGTGCACCTAAAGCTACATGGTGTGTACTGCCTGTGTCCGCTGCAGTGTGCACTTAAAGCTACGTGGTGTGTACTGCCCGTGTCCTCTGAAGTTTGCACCTAAAGTTTACGTGGTGTGTACTGCCCGTGTCCTCTGCAGTGTGCACCTAAAGCTACATGGTGTGTACTGCCTGTGTCCGCTGCAGTGTGCACTTAAAGCTACGTGGTGTGTACTGCCCGTGTCCTCTGAAGTTTGCACCTAAAGTTTACGTGGTGTGTACTGCCCGTGTCCTCTGCAGTGTGCACCAAAAGCTACGTGGTGTATGTACTGCCCGTGTCCTCTGCAGTGTGCACCTAAAGCTACGTGGTGTGTACTGCCTGTGTCCGCTGCAGCATGCACCTAAAGCTACGTGGTGTGTACTGCCCGTGTCCTCTGCAGTTTGCACCTAAAGCTACGTGGTGTGTACTGCCTGTGTCTTCTGCAGTGTTCACTTAAAGCTACGTGGTGTGTACTGCATTTGTCCGCTGCAGTGTGCACCTAAAGCTACGTGGTGTGTACTGCCCATGTCCTCTGCAGTTTGCACCTAAAGCTACATGGTGTGTACTGCCTGTGTCCTCTGCAGTTTGCACCTAAAGCTACGTGGTGTGTATATGGCCTGTGTCCTCTGCAGTGTGCACCTAAAGCTATGTTGTGTGTGTACTGCCTGTGTCCTCTGCAGTGTGCAGGCCATTAGTATGTCTGGAAGGACAACAAGGAGAGGCAGAGAGTCACGAGCCGATAAACGAGGGCAAGCAGGTTATGCGTCTAGAGGCAACAGTGCTGGTCGTGGACACGGTGCATCCTCATCAGCACGTGGCCGTGGGACACGCTCGTCCTTTTTTTCGGCAGCTGGGCTCGTTGAGCCGCATAATCCCGAAGACTTGGTAGAGTGGATGACCAAGCCGTCCTCATCCTCCTCATCCTCTCTCACACAGGCTCAGGGTACTTTGTCTGGCAACGCAGCTGCCAAGGCGGCCTCTTCCCTCTGCTCAATGGTATCAGTAACTCCTTCCCTAGCCCCACCATGTCCTCCTGAGGAGTCACCCCGAACTGTTTGGCCACAGTGTTGGGTACATGCTGCATGAGGATGCGCTTTGAAGGCTCCGATGATGGTACACAGCTAGCAATCTGGCAGTCATGTTCACACAGCTGCAGCATATTGCCAGGTTTTCTACAGTGATGAGGAGGGAGGGGATGATAAGGTCACTGACTCTACATGGGTGCCTGATAGGAGGGAGGAGGAGGAGGCACAGGCACATCTCCAATGAGGCAGGATGCCCTCCAGGGGACAGCTTAAGGGCAGCACACCGACTGCATCACAACGCAGAGCTATGCATGTGCAGGGCACTGCTGTCTCTCAGCGGTATTCCAAAGGTTCTTTGGTGTGGGCCTTTTTTGAGACGAGTGCATCAGATCGCACCACTGCTATTTGCAACATATGTCTCAAGAGTATCTCGCGTGGCCAAAACATCACCCGCTTGGGCACCACATGCTTGACCAGACATATGTCGACCTGCCATGCAGTTCGTTGGCAAGTGTACCTCAAAGACCCACACCAAAGAACAAAGCGGGCCTCCCCTTGCTCCTTATCAGCTGGGATCTCCAATCCCACTATACCCTCAGTCCTCCCTGAAGCCTGCAATGATAGGACTGAAGGTGTAGAATTAGGTGTGTCACAGCCAAGTACTTGCGGGCAATCTACTATTGGTACACCGATGGCAGATTGTACCAGGCAAATTTCCCTGCCCCAGCTGCTGCAGCGCTGAAAGAAGTTCTTTCCCAGCCATCCACATGTCCAACGGTTAAATGCTAGCTTAGCTAAATTGCTATCACTTCAACTGCTGCCTTTTCAGTTGGTAGATTCTGCCCCCTTCCGTGAGTTTGTGGAATGTGCGGTACCTCAGTGGCAAGTTCCCAAACGCCACTTTTTCTCACGGAAGGCGATTCCGGCTCTCTACCGGCATGTGGAAGGCAATGTCCATGCCTCACTGGACAGGGCGATCAGTGGTAAGGTGCATATTACCGCTGACTCATGGTCCAGCAGGCATGGACGGGGACGTTACCTATCTTTCACGGCGCATTGGGTGACTCTGCTGGCAGCTGGGAAGGACGAAGGACAAGGTACAGTAGTGTTGGAGGTTGTTCCGCCACCACGCCTCCAAAATGCTACTACTGGTTGTGACACCCCTCTCTCCTCCACCCCCTCCTCTTCTTCCTCTGTGGCCTCTTCCTGTGCTGATGTGTCCTCGGAACCAGCGGTGCTCCGTAGGCGTTCAAGGGGCTACGCAGGTACACAGCCAAAGAGATGCCATGCAGTGCTTGAGCTGGTGTGCTTGGGGGACAGGAGCTACACTGGGCCAGAGGTTCTGTCAGCTCTGTAGGGGCAGGCTCAGAGATGGTTAACGCCACGCCAGCTTAAGCCAGGAATGGTGGTTTGCGACAATGGCACCAACCTCCTCTCCGCCCTGCGATAGGGACAACTGACCCATGTGCCCTGTTTTGCTCATGTCCTTAACTTGGTGGTTCAGCAGTTCTTGGGCAGGTACCCAGGCTTACAGGATGTCCTGAAGCAGGCCAGGAAAGTCTGTGTGCATTTCCGATGGTCATATAATGCCAGTGCTCGGCTGGCAGACCTCCAAAAGGAATACAACCTGCCCAAGAACCGCCTAATCTGTGACATGCCCACCAGGTGGAACTCTACTTTGGCCATGCTGCAGCGGCTGCACACGCAGCAGAGGGCCATCAATGAGTATCTGAAACAATATGGCAGCAGGACAGGGTCAGGGGAGCTTGTTTTTTTTTACCCACACCAGTTGGCCATGATCAGGGATGCATGCACTGTCCTGTCACCATTTGAGGAGGCCCCGAGGATGGTGAGCAGTGACAGTGCATGCATCAGTGAGACTGTCCCTCTTATTCACCTGTTGGAGCACACGCTGCATGGAATAATGGACAGGGCCCTTAAGGCAGAACAGAGGGAGGAAGAGGAGGGCTTCCTTAGCTCTCAAGGCCCCCTTTATCCAGACAGTGTTCCTGCTTGCCCGCCTATCACACAGGGAGAGGACGAGGAGGAGAAGGAGGATTGTGTCAGCATGGAGGTGGAGCCTAGCACTCAGCATCAGCAGCAGTCTTCAAGGGATCAATTACAGTCCCAAGGAACCCATGGACTTGTACGTGGCTGGGACGAGGTGGCTGCGGATCATGTCGTCCTCAGTGACCCAGAGGACTCCGCACCGAATGCCTCAGCAAACCTACGTTGTATGGCCTCCCTGATCCTGCAAAGCCTGTGAAAGGATCCTTAAATTTGTGCTATCAATGAGAGGGATCATTACTGGCTGGCAACCCTCCTTGATCCACGTTACAAGAGTAAGGTTGCGGACCTTACCTTGCCAGCACAGAGGGATCAGAAGATGAAACATCTTCGGGAGGCCTTGCAGAAAGGTCTGTGCAACGTGTTCCCAGATACTGGGAGGTTACAAAATCCTGGTCCTGGACAACGTGTTGCTGAGGCTTCGGTCAGTCACAGAAGGAGCGGTGGATGAAGGTGGCCGTCTGAGCGATGCGTTCAGACAATTTTTTAGTCCACAGCCCCAAGGTATGACCTGTTCCAGCAACCATCGTCAGCGTCTGTTTTTTTCATGGTGCGGGAATACCTAGGGGCAAGATTAGATTTGGACTCCTTTCCCAACGAAAATCCTCTGGCTTACTGGGTCTTGAGGATGGATCACTGGCCAGAGCTCGCACAGTACGCAATTGAGCTACTGGCTTGTCCTGCATCCAGCGTTCTTTCAGAACGCACATTTAGTGCTGCTGGAGGCTTTGTAACCGATCACAGGGTGCGACTCTCTCCACCGACTCGGTCGATCGACTGACCTTCATAAAAATGAATCAGGGTTGGATCACCACCAGCTACCAAGCACCTGATGCTGATGTAACTGAATAATTTTGTGTGCTACGTTTACCTTCCTGTGTATCGTTTTTGTCTCGTCCCTGACTTCTCCTGTTTGCCTGTGACCCTGACCTTTTGCCTGTCCCTCGGTTACCCTTGGCTGCCTGTTGCCCTGACCTCGGCTTACCCATCACTATCGCTTGTCCTGGTTGCTGCTTCCCCTCTCTCCCTGCAGGGCGTGACCTAGGGGATCCCAGGGGTCGCGACCTGGATCCAGCTGCAGCGAAGGCCATCCTCACCACTAGAGGCTCTGGTGAACACAAAGCTGGGTCTTAGACTCCGAGCCCTGGGGAATTTTGGGCTCACGCTTCCTCTCTGATTGCAGCAGTCGGCTATAGGGTTCACTACCCTGTGGTGCATCCCTGACCCCAACGGGGTGCACTTGTCACCTGGCCACAGATGACCTGACATCCTGTTATGCTGAGTGACTATCCTTTTCCTCCTCAATGATCATGCTGATAGCTTGTAAGAACATTTTTGGTTCTGGTCACCAGCACCAGTGCCTAACGCCCAATTTTTCTGCCTCTGTTTAACAGGGGCGTGTAATTACAATTTTTGATGCAATACTTTTCAGCAGGCTCATTCCTGCGCTCCAACTAGAGTATCTGTGAGGGGTTGCAGTGTTGTGGCACCAGCACCAGTGCCTAAGGCCCAATTTGTCTGCCTCTGTTTAACAGTGGCGTGTAATTACAATTTTTGATGCAATAGTTTGCAGCGGGCTCATTCCTGCGCTCCAACTAGAGTATCTGTGAAGGGTTGCAGTGTTGTGGCACCAGCACCACCACCAACAAAGTACCAATTTTTCTGCCCCTGTTCAACAGGGGCATGTAATTACAATTCTTGATCTAATATTGGGATAGAAAGTAAATTGTAAACTTCTGAACAGATGCACACAGACAGCAAAACAAATGTTACAGTGGTGATAACCCTTCTCTATGTTTTCATAAAAGCTTAAAAATAGATTTTATGGCTGGAGCTACACTTTAAAAAAGTACCAGTTCACAATTACAAACAGATTCTACTTAACAACAAACCTACAGTCCCTGTCTTGTTTGCACCGCCTGTATACTGCTGTTCAAAGTATATATGGCCAAAGGGGCTTGTAATGACCTGGGGGGAGTTGGGGGAAGCCCATGCTATTTTTCTCAATGATTTTCATCCATGTTGCAGGGACCAAACATTACATTAAAACCACAAGCACCACAAGTTTTAAATCCTTCTTTTCTTATAGTAATCTCATTTTGTGCAGGGACAGTTCTAAACATGTGCCACTTCACAGGCATACGATAGACACCCAGTAGGTACGATATTTAAAGAAATTTTCGGTCCGTTCGAAGGTTCTGGTGTGAATCGAACGGGGGGGTGTTTGGCTCATCCCTACTAGGCAGTTTGTCCCTAATTATGAATTCGCCCAGTATGTGTTACTTGTGGCGATGGCACTGCTTCCCTGGATCCACTGGAAGACAGTGTGGCATTGTGTCCTTATACCGATCCAGAAGGCAAACATGTGTAGCATCCTCTAGTGTGCAACTAGTGTAGGTAAATTCAGTTTATGACTCATGGTAGCTGTGTGAGTCTACAATTAGGTCGGGTTACTGCAGGTCAGGTTGGATGGGTCTACAGGGCCTGTCTCTGGTAGCTCCCCCTGGATCTAGAATCTTGAAGAAGCTTCTGGAAGTTAGTGGGCAGAGGCCAGGAAGTCCTGATCTGTATATTTGAGGGAATCTGGCCAATCCCCAGGCAGAGGGCCTGTCAGGGTGGCTGGGTCAGCCCTTAAATATGGTGGAGCCTGACCAACAGGGGAGTCAGGTGGAAGATGGAGTGCTGAGGTTGCTATTGTGTGGCCTGGAAGGGGACCCCTCGGGCTAGGAGCTGAGGAAAGGAAGAAGAGGAAAAAATAGGTATCTCCATTACTTTTGGATATCTGGACTGGCATGGGAGGATCTGATCAGTTGGAGGTTTGAAAAGGAGTCTAGCATAGCATAATTTCCAAGGACAGCATTGTGCTAAATCCTTTTCCTTTGTCCTGGGAAGTTCTTCATCTTCAGAGCATCCAGGTGGGCTGGTAGTCAAGCAACCAGCTGGGCTGGTAGTATCTGTAAGCGTCAGAACTGGGTGAAGTTCAACAGTGGGAAAAAAAAATACTTCTGCATACAGTTTGCAGATTTGTGCTAATTCTTTAACGGGGATCGAGAGCTCCTGGTCCATAAAGGATTTTGTCACTTATCCATAGTGACTGCGTTCATTCCGAAGTGAGTAAAGTCCGGGATCTGCATTTTTGTACATAGAGAAGTAACTTTGTCCTTATCTGTTGTTCTTCAAGTCAGGTTGGGCATTCCAAGTACACCTTATCCAAGTAATTTTCCCCAATAAAACACCAAAAACAAGCCCATGGACTGATTTCTTGTGTCTGGATGCATGTTGGAAAGGAGTGTTGCCTAGCTGTGCAGGATAGGGGGAACCAGTAACCTGCGGGGGTAGTGCCAAACATGTGTGATTAGATGGATTGCTGCTTTCCCGACCAGCCCATGTGGACAAAAAGTAAGAAGCAGCCTCAGCCTATATGTCTCAGCTAAACCACATCTCTGACGCATTCCCCCCCTCCCACCGGGGCCTAGTCCCTATGACCCTATTAGCAGTGGCGTAGTGTGGGGGGGGTGAGGGGCCATTACTCCCTATGACCTTATGACCGGGGCTTAGTCCCTTGACTCTATGACTAGGTCTTAGTGGGCGGGGCTAAACACATCAATGGGGCTTATTTAGCAGGGACATGTAGGCTGAGGCAACTCCTTACTTTTTGTCTACATAGGTTGGTTTGGAGAGTGGCGATCCTTCTACTCACACATGGATTTGCCTACTCATGGGAGAGAGAGAGATTCATAAATGTACTATGACAGTTGGCATCATGCGCTTGTAGTCTCCATATTGGAGGCTCTTGCGGGAGGGTGACAACCCAGGAACACAGTTTGGAAACAGGGATAAAAGGTTGTCCCCCTATAATAGGAAGTGTCTGAACATTCATGGCAGGATCACCAGAGATTATTTTAATAAAACCTGAAAATTAAAAAATATTGAACTGTATTAACATATACCCAGAAACATACATTTGGTTCCAAAGAGAGAGAGAGAATAAGAGAAAGCGTTGAGAGCTGAAGCCCAACTCCGGTAAAAAAAAAAAATTCCATGCAGTGGAGCTGTGCCCGCACTGCGCAGGTTACCTGATCGTTTTGTCTAGGGGTGAACACAGAGCCACCTGATCCTTCCATCCTCCGGAAAACAGAGCTCACCCACGTCCAGCAGTGGACTGTTCCTGGCATATGACCCTTTGACATGCCCTCTGCTGCTCAATACTCAGCACCGCGCCTCAGGTCTCTGCAGTGCACACCTTCCCTAATCATGAAAGCTTAAATAGACTGATAGACATTCAGCCTGATCAACAGTCTGCTTAAAGGGGTTGTAAAGGTACAATTTTTTTTCATAAATAGCTTCCTTTGCAGTCCTTCACTTACCTCATCCTTGGATTTTGCTTTTAAATGTCCTTATTTCTTCTGAGAAATCCTCACTTCCTGTTATTCTGTCTGTAACTCCACACAGTAATGCAAGGCTTTCTCCCTGGTGTTGAGTGTTGTTGCACGCCCCCTCCCTTGGACTACAGGAGAGTCAGGACGCTTTCTATGTCACAAATAGAGAAAGGAGCTGTGTGTTAGTGGGAGTCCTGACTCTCCCGTAGTCCAAGGGAGGGGGCGAGCACGACACTCCACACCAGGGAGAAAGCCTTGTATTACTGCGTGGAGTTACAGACAGAAGAACAGGAAGTGAGGATTTCTCAGATGAAATAAGGACATTTAAAAGCAAAATGGAAGGATGAGGTACAGTGAGGAAAATAAGTATTTGAACACCCTGCTATTTTGCAAGTTCTCCCACTTGGAAATCATGGAGGGGTCTGAAATTGTTATCGTAGGTGCATGTCCACTGCGAGAGACATAATCAAAAAAAAAAATCCAGAAATCACAATGTATGATTTTTTTAACTATTTATTTGTATGATACAGCTGCAAATAAGTATTTGAACACCTGAGAAAATCATTGTTAATATTTAGTACAGTAGCCTTTGTTTGCAATTACAGCGGTCAAACGTTTCTTGTAGTTTTTCACCAGGTTTGCACACACTGGAGGAGGGATTTTGGCCCACTCCTCCACACAAATCTTCTCTAGATCAGTCAGGTTTCTGGGCTGTCGCTGAGAAACACGGAGTTTGAGCTCCCTCCAAAGATTCTCTATTGGGTTTAGGTCTGGAGACTGGCTAGGCCACGCCAGAACCTTGATATGCTTCTTACAGAGCCACTCCTTGGTTATCCTGGCTGTGTGCTTCGGGTCATTGTCATGTTGGAAGACCCAGCCTCGACACATCTTCAAAGCTCTAACTGAGGGAAGGAGGTTGTTGCCCAAAATCTCGCAATACATGGCCCCGGACATCCTCTCCTTAATACAGTGCAGTCGCCCTGTCCCATGTGCAGAAAAACACCCCCAAAGCATGATGCTACCTCCCCCATGCTTCACAGTAGGGATGGCGTTCTTGGGATGGTACTCATCATTCTTCTTCCTCCAAACACGGTTAGTGGAATTATGACCAAAAAGTTCTATTTTGGTCTCATCTGACCACATGACTTTCTCCCATGACTCCTCTGGATCATCCAAATGGTCATTGGCAAACTTAAGACGGGCCTTGACATGTGCTGGTTTAAGCAGGGGAACCTTCCGTGCCATGCATGATTTCAAACCATGACGTCTTAGTGTATTACCAACAGTAACCTTGGAAACGGTGGTCCCATTTCTTTTCAGGTCATTGACCAGCTCCTCCTGTGTAGTCCTGGGCTGATTTCTCACCTTTCTTAGGATCATTGAGACCCCACGAGGTGAGATTTTGCATGGAGCCCCAGTCCGAGGGAGATTGACAGTCATGTTTAGCTTCTTCCATTTTCGAATGATTGCTCCAACAGTGGACCTTTTTTCACCAAGCTGCTTGGCAATTTCCCCGTAGCCCTTTCCAGCCTTGTGGAGGTGTACAATTTTGTCTCTAGTGTCTTTGGACAGCTCTTTGGTCTTGGCCATGTTAGTAGTTGGATTCTTACTGATTGTATGGGGTGGACAGGTGTCTTTATGCAGCTAATGACCTCAAACAGGTGCATCTAATTTAGGATAATAAATGGAGTGGAGGTGGACATTTTAAAGGCAGACTAACAGGTCTTTGAGGGTCAGAATTCTAGCTGATAGACAGGTGTTCAAATACTTATTTGCAGCTGTATCATACAAATAAATAGTTTTTTTTTGATTATGTCTCTCACAGTGGACATGCACCTACGATGACAATTTCAGACCCCTCTATGATTTCCAAGTGGGAGAACTTGCAAAATAGCAGGGTGTTCAAATACTTATTTTCCTCACTGTAAGTAATGGACTGCACTAAGGTAAAAGAAGCTATTTAGAAAAAAAAATTGTACCGTTACAACACCTTTAAGTCTTATATTCAGGTCTGCCTTACTTCTTTCTGTTCATTCCTTGGATTATTCCTACAGATATTTTGGACCACGTTTGTGCTCAGTGGGGCAGATTCATCAATAGATACGCCGGCGGATCTCCTGATCCGCCGTCGTATCTGTGAGACCCGACGGTCGGATCTGTGAGATCCCACCGTCGGAGCTATGCGACTGATTCATAAGAATCAGTTCCGCATAGATCTCCCTTGGATCCGACTGGTGTAAGTGACTTACACCAGTCGAATCTTAGGCTGTAATCTCCCGCCGGCCGCTAGGTGTCGTCGTGATTTTTTACCCGTCGCATATGCAAATGAGGAAAACCGCCAATTCACGTCCGTACGCCCGCCCGTCGCTCGTTTTCTACGTCGTTTGCGTTCGGGTTTTTCCGGCGGATAGCTACCCCTGCTTCTATGAGGGGTAGCTAATGTTAAGTATGGCCGACGTTCCCGCGCCGATTTTTAAATTTTCTACGTCGTTTGCGTACCGCGATCGGGAATACCGATGGCCGCAAACGACGTACCCGCCGCAAACAATGACGTCGTAGCGACGTCATTTGGAGCATGCGCACTGTTTTTTTTCGCCCTGGTGCATGCGCAGTTAAATCGGCGCGGGAACGCGCCTGATTTAAATTGTACACTCCCCCTAGCCGCGGAATTTGCATTCCGCCGGGGGGAGTTAGGATCCGACGGTGCAGTTTGCGAGGTAAGTGCTTGATGAATCATGCACTTGCCTCGCTAAATTGCACCAGCGGATCGCAAACCAGGTAGATCTAGCGGATCTAAAGATCCGCAGATCTACATGAATCTGCCCCAGTGTGTCTTTGCTTATCCTGATTATCAGGATTATTATTATTTCCTCTGCTATACATCACTCCAGTATTTGCCTTACCTGGTCACACAATGGGCTCACTAAACTCTTTGACATGCCATCTGCTGGTCAATACTCAGCACTGCATCTCAGGTCACTGCAGCGCACACCTTACCTTTTCATGAAAGCTTAAATAGACTGCTGGACATTCAGCCTAATCAACAGGTAAATATGTATGCTCAGGTCTTAGATTCAGGTCTTTCTTCTTTCTGTTTATTCCTTGGGTTATTTCTGGAACTGTGCTTTGTCTTTGCTTATCCTGGTCATTACCCTGTTACCTCCACTATTATACCACAGCTTATTACCCAGGTTGTCTCTGGTCACACAGCAGGTCCACTACACTTCATAATAGGGAACAACAGCCATCATTTTTAGTCACCTGTTTTGTCCCACCTCCTCCTGTTCCTGTAGCCAACACCAATCAATAGGTGTAAGTGGGTGGGTCAGAGCCAGCACCAAGGGCAGACTGACAACTCATGGGGCCCCCGGGCAATACAAGATTATGGGGCCCCTGGGCTTACAGATGGCCACCACGCCAGGAGACAGTGCAGAGGCGGGGCAGCTAAAATCTTGGGATTTTCACATCAAAAGCATGTCGGTTTTCGGACATATCAGGGACAGATGTAAAAAAAACACAGATTTTTACA
The DNA here is from genome assembly GCF_905171775.1 of Rana temporaria. NCBI lineage: Eukaryota > Metazoa > Chordata > Amphibia > Anura > Ranidae > Rana > Rana temporaria. Next base: position 14,928,554 of record NC_053497.1, read on the forward strand.
TACTGTCCCTGGTTTTACTAAGCCTGGCAACCCTGATGGGGCCCCCTAGTGGCATGGGGCCCTCGGGCAGTGCCCGAGGGCCTCAATGATCAGTCCGCCCCTGGCCAGCACCCACAGTTGCCGGTTGCTGTTTCCTTATTAGACCGTCCTGTAGTTTCTGGGGTCTGCAAAGCAGCACATTTAAGTGCCAAAAAATACCAACCACGCTGTGTTCATGACATCTGTGTAAATTGGACCCAGAGCCACTTTAGCAGTATTTATAGAGTATAAATATACCTTTCTAAAGAATAAAAGAGTTATTGAAAGTCTTATCTAAAGAATAATACAGAATTATTGACATTCTTGAGAGAATTACCTCCTTTAGAACCCCTCTGACATTTTTGTAACATTTAATGTGTATACAGTCCTTCCACACTCAGAACGGATTAGCTTTGTACGTGAACACTTAATAGAATCTGGACATACAAAACCCCCCACCGAGATTTTTAATTTAAACAGCTTTGACCTTAGGCTAACTCCGCTTAATATTTGGAAACACTTCCTTCTTGCAGATCCCTAAATTGCTGATGCGGTTGAAAATGGCTTGCTTATTCACCACTCTGTTCACATTGACTTCCACAGAACCGGGCGTCTTAAAGTGAAAATTGCAAGGTCCGCGTATGCTTTCTGAGAACCCTCCCTCTTTGCAAAACACTTACTATTATATAGCACCCTCCTAATATAGAGCAGGCTGCTATGAAAATTTAGTTTTGGCTCCTCTGTAATCAGAAGAGCAGGGGTTGATTGGTTAGGGCTGCTCAGTGTTTCACAGGCTGCTGTTTTGTTTCTTCTCCCTGTCTTCTAGAGGATTCTAGAATTATAGTGGTAGGTAGCCTAAATATTTATGGGGCTGCAGCCAATCCCTGGGAAAGTGTGCCCAGTAGGTGGTGGGAGGGCCCGTAAGTAGTCTGAGGCGTGAGGCACCAGTGTAGTGTTCCTGGGTCCAGTCCTGCAGGAGGAGAGCCCTGTGTGGGGCTGGGGAAAGAGTGCTTGAGAAGCCTTTGTGAAGACATTGAGGTCCCAGCTAGTCTTAGATGAGGGACCTATTCACAAGTTCAAATCCAGGGATCGAGTTGGGTCTGGGGTAGCTCACGAGAGAGAGCCAGAAGGAAGATGGTGGTGAAGAGTCCAGCTGTCCTGCAGTGGGGTGAGTCTACATCTCTCTCTCTAGGAAGAGCCCGATGGATATTGGCCGAAGGCAACTGATGATTCTGTGGCACAGTGGGTAATTGACCCTCGGTGCTGGAGGAAAAGGGACGTGTTGTAGCTTTGTTGAACTCTGAAAGGAGTTCAGGTCACCTACAGCATAGGAGAACCTGTGGGACATTCAGTTGTTTGGGCAGTGCAGCTAGAAATTAGGGAGTCCTTACATTATCAAGTTCTACAGATACAGGGTATCCCATGCTCCCAAACCTATCCAAGTTCATTGTTCCAATAAAAACCCTAAAAAAACATAGGCTCTTTTCTGAGCCAGTGGAAGAAAGTGGAAAATGCTGCGTGGCTGTCTGTATGTGCTCTAAGGGGGAAATAGGACTAAATTCACCAATCGCTCCTTTGGGGGGTGCTCTACAATTAGTAGGTGTCAAATGTGATGTAAATGTAGCGCCCCCTTACTTTCAGTATGGGCACTACGCTAAAGTTAGTGAGGAATGGGAGAGTTATTTTGCTCCCATTCACAATTTGCTAAATTGAGGGCTGCTGTCGTTCCTGAACTGTCCTGTAGGTCAGCCTGCGAACCCCTCTAGCGCCACCGATGGGCGACAGGTGGCACTAGAGGGGTTCTGGCAGAGCCGCTTTTCCCCAGCAGCCAATTGGAGGAGTTTTCCCTCGCGGAGAGTGCTGGGGGAGAGTATATCTGTGGCAGTCGCCATTTTGTGTGGTTCTTCCCGCGGGTTCCAGGTTCCACATCCACCTTTAGGGTGCGCACATCCAGCGGACCCTGGCGATGGCCTTCCAGGCCGGGGTCGCATGCTACGCGGAGCTCCATATTGCAGAGAGGGGCCCCAGTGACTTACTGGGTCCCCCGCTTTACTGAAAAGATCCCAGGCTGGGTGCCGCTCGATTGGGGGGTCGGCTTGAGGAGAACCCGGAGGCAGGTTGTCCAACAGGGCTTAAACGAACCATTGGGGATCTGGTGACCGGAATGCTGACAGGTACTCTTTGCTGTCATCCGGTGACCCTAACTACATCTACTGGGAGGATCAGCTCAATTCATTCAGCTTATCTATTTACTAGGCCTGTGGCAGAGGCCCTAGAGCCAGGCCTGTGGCAGGGGTCTGTTCCTCCCAGCAACACAAAGTGATGCTTCGGCTGCCAGGCTTGTGGCAGAAGTCTGTTCGGGGGCACTTCACCCACTCTGGCTAGAGTGGCGACAAACTGAGATTACTACTACTGTGCTACTGAGAGCAGGATTGCTCTTTTCTATATCCAGGCCTGATACCGCAAAGTTCTCTATCACTTCATCAACCTTTTCCTTCCTACTGCATGTTGATGTTGGCTATGTTGGGCCTGAAATAAAGCATTTGAAAACCTTCTTTCATTGTACTGGACATTCGCTCACTACTTTATTCATCAACTACACCCCTAGACAACGTTAAGGTAACTTAATATGCCGATCCCAACAACAAACCAGCGGCTCCTACGGGGGTAGCGCTACATAAAGAAAAATGTTGGGGTTTATACTTACCTTATCCTTGTCTTCTACCTGCAGGACCTAGGTGAAGATGGCATCAAATTCCAGGCTAATACAGAGCAGCCGAAATCTTATGAGAAAATAAACTTGTAATGGACTGGGTTGTCTCCTTGCAAGATTTCACTTACATGGCATTTCCCGGGAATCTCCACGGAGGATAGTGACTTCACATCTAGTGATGCGTAGGAAGGCCTGGCCGTGTAAGTAGGAGTCCCCCTTTTAGAGGAAACCTATCACCCAATGCCCTGTACACCAGCAAAAGTCTGATGTGAGCTTTTCATCAGAAACTCCGACCGTGTGTAGGCTCCATCAGACTTTTGCTGTCGGAATTTCCACCAGCAAAAGTTTGAGAGCAGGTTCTCAATTTTTCCGACAGAAAAAATTCCTATCAGAAAATCCTTTCATCTGTATTCAATTCCGACGGGGAAAAAAACACGCATGCTCTGAAAAAATTTGACGCATACTCGGAAGCATTGAACTTCTTTTTCTCGCCTCGTCGTAGTGTTGTACGTCGCTGTGTTCAGAGAACTTTTGTGTGACTGTGTGTGTATGCAAGCCAAGCTTGAGCGGAATTATGCCCTGTACACACGAGTGGAATATCCGTCGGAAAAAAGTTGGATGTTTTTTTCCGACAGAAATTCCACTCGTGTGGATAGTATGAGTGGGGCCAGCTGAGTTCCTTATAATCTAGGGCTGGAAGAGCTTTGGGCAAAGGTTGACGGGAAGAGGTTGTCTGCAGAACACTATCTTGTAGTGTACAGGGTGGGCCATTTATATGGATACACCTTAATAAAATGGGAATGGTTGGTGATATTAACTTCCTGTTTGGGGCACATTAGTATATGTAAGGGGGGAAACTTTTCAAGATGGGTGGTGACCATGGCGGCCATTTTGAAGTCGGCCATTTTGAAGTCGGCCATTTTGAATCCAACTTTTGTTTTTGATGTATCCATATAAATGGCCCACCCTGTAGATTCCAAGGAAGTAGATCTTCAGGGTAGGACCGATACACTGTAGCAGGGCTGGACTGGGACAAAAATTTGGCCCTGGACTTCATCCAGACCGGCCCACTTTGACATGTCTCTCCTATGGCGGCCGGACAACTCCCGCACCCCCCCCCCCCCGGCCACCCTAGCCCCCTCTTCCCCTTCACTAGCCACTAGCCGTTCTACTTTATTAGAGTAGAACGTAGGGTTGCCACCTGTACGGGATTCACCCGGACAGTTCGAGTTTTGAATCATGTGTCCAGGTTTCAGGCAGACTGAAACCCGGACACATTGTTGAATTCAGACCAGGCTGTGGCTCCCCAAGTAACTAAGATAGTCACACACAAATATGTTGCTGTCCGAGAGCTTCAGCGTCCGTCTGGTGGCAGGTTAGGCATCACTGGAGGGCAGGATGATGATGTCGGGAAGAGTAATCTGGCCACACCCACCATTCGCTGCGGCACGCTATGCGCACCTCATTACTACTCTCCTTGGGGCACCCAAAGGTGTCCCAGACAAGAAAAGGTGGCAACCCTAGTAGAACGGCTGGTACTGGTACTCTTATAGGAAGTACCAGTGGGGAAGCTAGACATTATTTCACCCAGGGCAAAGAATCAGTTCGGTGCCCCCCCCCCCCCTTATGGGACAAGATTAGGAAGAAGTGAGAAACTCCCAGGCCATAGCTATTGAGTCAGCTGTCTGTCCCCTCCCCCGTGCTCCTCTTGTCCTCCCCCTGATTCTCTGTTCCCCCAGGTGAGCGCTGCGGGGAGGGAGAGGAGGTGAGTGCTGCGGGAAGGGAGAGACAGAGGAGCGGAGGGGGGTGGCGGTCCGCTGTCACTGAAGCCGGCCCACTGAGCCATCGGCCCACCGGGAAACTCCCTGTTGTCCCAATGGCCAGTCCATCCCTGCACTGTAGGTCCCATTGGAGAACCCAATCATAGAGGACCTACCGTAAGGAACTGAAAGTGTTGGTCAGCATCCCCGTGTTAAAGCTGAAAATGAACTGTGTTGCTGATCTCGAGTGCAAAGAGGCAGTAGCGATCCTGGTTACAGTAAAATGTTAACAAGGATTGTGTATGTGGGGGGGGACCTACTCGCCCTACATGTACAGATTCTTACTGATGCCAGGGATCAGGCGGTGTGGTGGTCATGCGAACATCAGCATGAAGGCAGCACCCCATGTTTAGAAGTGAGCCCTTCACCTTGCACAGTTACACATCAAACTTGAGGCTCTTCAATGTGAGACACTCTTCCCATGACACTGTATACATGCTGAATGCAGCATTTTCAGGTGGACACATGCTCCACCAGCCCAGCTTTTCTACCGCTTTAATCCCAGTGTCAGATCAGAGATCCTGCCGTGCACTAAGCTCAGATCTCCATGTGTTCACAGTTAACTCCTTCGCTCTCCCATACCTGCAACTAGGTTCATAAAGTCCCCGTGACACAAATTCTATCCCGAATGCTAAGGGACACTGACTGCTAGTGAGGAAGTCAGAACAGGGGCCCCCTCACTAACCAGAGAACCTGTTGCCCATGCCTGATATCACTCTCCAGCTGCTATAGCATTCCAACCAGTCCTGGTTACCAGGAGCGTCGTTAGGGCGTGGCTTGGGGGGCTGGAGCCCCGAATGGGTCCCCGAAAAGCCCTGAGTCTATGCAGCATTCCATTACATTGTTAGCCCCGAGCGTCTGGGAGTCGGGACCAATCTGATGCCATAAGTGGCCGAGTGCGGCCGAAAGTGGCCGAGTGCCGCCAGCGCCGAGTGTCGCCGAGTACGGCCGAGTGCCATAGATAGCAGGCCCCGCCTTCTGGAGCCTGCAGCACCAATGTTGGGACGTGGGATGTGTGACGTCCATCATAGGCGCTGCAGGCTCCACGGCGGGAATTACAATTCGGCCGCCGCACCACATCCCCGCTCAGGTGGGTGGCTCTCCTCTCGTCTTCTCCTCGGCTTCTCTCTGATGACGAGTGTGTGAGACTGACTGCCAGTGCCTGCTTTGACCGCACACCAAGGCTGAGGCTGAGCTAAGGTAGGTCAACGTGTGGAGCTGTTACTGATCTTTTTTTAAATGATATTACTTGTAAAAGCTCTTCATATAGGTTCACGGTGAACCTATATGAAGAGCTTTTACAAGTAATATCATTTAAAAAAAGATCACCTGTTCTGTTCACCTGTCTGTTCTTGAAAAATTCATATGTAGATCAGGTCAGTGAGTCAGGTCAGTGAGTCAGGTCAGTGTATGTAGGTCAGGTCAGTGGGTCAGGTCAGTGTATGTAGGTCAGGTCAGTGTATGTAGGTCAGGTCAGTGGGTCAGGTCAGTGGGTCAGGTCAGTGTATGTAGGTCAGGTCAGTGAATGTAGGTCAGGTCAGTGGGTCAGGTCAGTGGGTCAGGTCAGTGAATGTAGGACATGGCAGTGGGCAGGGCTGGACTGGGACAAACATTTGGCCCTAGACTTCATCCAGACTGGCCCACTTTGACAGGTCTCTCCCATGGCAGCCGGACAACTCCTGCACCCCCCCCCCCCGGCCACCCAATCCCACTCTCCCCCTTCACTAGCCACTCTACTTTATTAGAGTAGAACGGCTGGTACTGGTACTTTTATAGGCAGTACCAGTGGGGAAGCTAGACATTATTTCACCCGGGGCAAAGAAGCAGTTCGGTGCCCCCCCTTATGGGACAAGATTAGGCAGAAGTGAGAAACTCCCAGGCCATAGCTATTGAGTCAGCTGTCTGTCCCCTCCCCCATGCTCCTCTGTCATCCCCCATGCTCCTCTGGTCCTCCCCCTGTTCCCTCCAGGTGAGTGCTGTGGGGAGGGAGAGGAGGTGAGCGCTGCGGGAAGGGAGAGACAAAGGAGCGGAGGGGGGCGGCGGTCCGCTGTCACCGAAGCCGGCCCACTGGGCCATCGGCCCACCGGGAAACTCCCTGTAGTCCCAATGGCCAGTCCATCCCTGTCAGTGGGTCAGGTCAGTGTATGCAGGTCAGGTCAGTGTATGCAGGACAGGTCAGTGTATGCAGGACAGGTCAGTGTATGTAGGTCAGGTCAGTGTATGTAGGACAGGTCAGTGTATGCAGGTCAGGTCAGTGTATGTAGGACAGGTCAGTGTATGTAGGTCAGGTCAGTGTATGCAGGACAGGTCAGTGTATGCAGCAGGTCAGGTCAGTGTATGTAGGACAGGTCAGTGTATGTAGGACAGGTCAGTGTATGCAGGTCAGGTCCGTGTATGCAGGTCAGGTCAGTGTATGCAGGACAGGTCAGTGTATGTAGGTCAGGTCAGTGTATGTAGGACAGGTCAGTGTATGTAGGACAGGTCAGTGTATGCAGGTCAGGTCAGTGTATGCAGGACAGGTCAGTGTATGCAGGTCAGGTCAGTGTATGTAGGACAGGTCAGTGGGTCAGGTCAGTGTACTCAGGACAGGTCAGTGTATGCAGGTCAGGTCAGTGTATGCAGGTCATGTCAGTGTGTGTGCACACATATACACACACACACGTAGGTCAGGACATGTGTGTCAGGTAGGTCACCCCGCGCCACTCCACCGACCGTGCCCGAATCCCCCCCCCACCTCCGCGGTGCCGGCTTGGCTTCGGGCTGAAGCCCCTGGTCTTTTTGTCACCTAGCAAAGCCCCTGCTGGTTACCCATAGCAACTGCATGTTAGACATGTTAGACTTCCCACCATCTCTTCTGCATGGTTAACCCTTCTTTGATGGCCTTCTAGTGCTTCCTCTGCATCTGCATTGATGTTACAGGCCCGGGTCCTTTTGATACGCTTTGTACCTAAATACACCCCTTTGGACAAACTTCAGACCAGGCATAAGGTGGATAATGGAACTTCACTGTACATTCAGTAATGCAGTCCAACAGTACAGCATACATGATGAACAAAGTCTAGCTCTAACTGCCTAATGCAGGCTGCCCAGGTTCATTCCTTGCCCAAAAGAAAGTAACCTTAGCTCAGGCCAATTTCTGTTAAAGTCCTGGTTCCAGGGAGAATCCCAGCAGTGTGGTCCAATAGAGGGGCACATGCTCCAGCAGGTCTACATAGTGCAGCAGTCCTTCCTCTGAAATGCCATGTGGAAGAAAAGCCCAGACCCTGAGCCCTCCCCTTGCATTTATGTGGCTTACAACAGGGGGCAGGACCCAAGAAAACCTGGGAAAGATCTGAGACACAATTAACCCCTTCCATAGGTGTGCGCAGCCTATTGCATTAGGGTGTGCAACTGTGTTCATTCAGAAAGGGAAGGGGTCAGTAAATTACATATTTACCGGCCCCTTCCTCCGTTCATCCTAAAACATCCCCGCCGCATCAGCCACCGGAAGAGGAGGGAAGCCAGCAGCAGTACAGGTGGAAGGGTTACTAGGGCAGTAGGGGGAATCTCTGCTGCACAGGGTGATTAGGGTGTGCCTGGGCACACCTGGCACACCCTGTGCGCACACCTATGACCCCTTCCCATCCCAGGCAGCCTGAACTAACTACATACTGTAGCTACACAGTGCAATTAATACAACAGCAGAAATACATTCAATGGTACCCTTACATGTAGACATTCATTTATTTCCTGAAGATGGCAGAACTACAAGAGTACGGTACCCTATTTTATTCCCATTGCAGGAGAAGAGTGGGAGGTGCCTTTGGCCAGCATGACCACAAGGCCTTGCTAAAAGGGGTAAGGTAAGTATAAATCTTGACGGGTACATTTTTTACCCAGTAAACACAGGGCCAAGACAGCTTGGATGAGCCTAGCATTTTACCGAAGACAACTCAAAACTTTTGTTTTTTTAGTTGCTTTGGATTTTGTAGGGATGGATTAGAACTTCTAATTTGCCTATTTTTACCTCCTTTGGGGAGATTTCTCCTCACTTTTGTTCTGGAGACTGGGAACACTTGGGACCCTCTTGTTTACCACTGAAACAATAAAGGAATGCTAACAGCCATTTGTAACGGCTACCCACTGGTAGTGAGGGGTATCGGCCGTTGGAGACGTCCTTTTCCCTGGCAAGCTGCGATATGCAGGTACCGCCGGTATATCCCATCGAACGCCCTTCCAAGAAACGAGACGTGCTACGTTTGAAGGGTCAAGCAGACTGACTTTATTTGGCATATTTCACCTGCTTATATCTGGTTACAACTGTTACAAGAACAATGACAGTTTCCGCCCTCCCCTTTTCCCAGTAGGGGGCTTCAACACAGACCCCCTGAAACAATGACATCTCCTTGAATTAATCACTTGGCCAGTTTCTAGACGCTTCGGCACCTCACCCCACTTAACATTTCCTGGCCAGGCACATAGAATTCAATTAACCTTTAAAACAATTATCACTCACACATAATCCCCATCAGCATACACCTTACAGGGGGGCTGTTTACCTGCACACAAAAGAGAGTTCATTATCTATGCGAAGGGAACATTAGCATTCAACAATGAAAAGAGACTTGTCCAATTAACCCTTTGAGCTCAGAATACACTGTGGTACATCCAATTGTGACAGGCCATGCAGTTCCTTGTAGTCCCCCTGCACGAAGATTATAACTGTCTCGGCAGCATGCATGTGTCCGTTACACTACTCCCCCTTTGTGGAACACTCCGGCAGACCCGGATTGATCTTTTTCGGATCAACTTGGGGATGTCCGGTCTGCTGTTAGGGTAAAAGTTCCGTTTGCCTGGACAGTCCGTCGGCCTTCCCATTGGCTTACCAGGTCGGTAGCTGATGGTGACGGTGAATAATAGAATTCAATTCTGGAACAGTCACTTGCTTTGCTCTCTCAATGGCTCCCAAAACCTGTTGCTGATGCTCTTGGGACAGATACGGAACCACCTGGATGCAAATCCCATTTAATCTTTTGACAATTTCCGCCTGTTTGTGCATTTCAATGTTCAAGCCACGGGACATCTCATAATACATGACATAGTGTCGTTGCATCTCTGATTTCTCACTGGCCAACTTGTCACATTCCCATTTTAGACTGTGATATTGTGCCGGATCTACAGTACATGTCGGGGAAGGGAGTCTTACCCGGTTCTCAGCAGCAAGTGGGTTGATTCCCGCAACGCGGGCGGTCCCGGGACAAGCAGCAGCAGGTGTAGGTAAATAAGCCGAAGTCAGAGGGCCAATGTCGTTGCCCAGCACCACCTCGGCAGGTAGGTTGTCCATGATACCAACTGTGGTCTTTCCTGACCCGGCTCCCCAGTCTAAGTGCACCCGGGTGGTGGGTACGCGAAATACAGCACCCCCTGCGACCCGGACGGCAACTGTGCGAGTGGACACGTTCTCTGGCTTTACCAGATGTTTTTGAATCAGAGTGATAGTAGTCCCGGAATCTCTTAAGCCTTGTGCTACTTGTCCATTCACTCGTACCTCCTGACGGTGATGCTGACGGTTATCCGGAGAGGCCGCTTGTATTGGGTCCGCCTCATACCAAATTCCCAGACCTTCCCCTGGGCCCCCCTCGGTCTCCAGGCAGTGGTCCGCAGAGGGACGTGATGGAGTGACCTCTGTGTTGGGTGTTGTGCGTCTCCAATTGTTATTTGTAGCTCTCAAAGGGCAATAACGAGCAATATGTCCCGTGTCGCTGCAGTGATGGCACGTCACCCTAGGCGAATCCCGGGGGTAGTTGCTAGGCCCCTGAGGACGTGGTGGGACTGGAGCCCGAGACTCTGGGCATGGGGTGACGGCTGGAGTACGCGGTTCTACCTTCTGAGCCAGCCGTGTAGTACCCTGGCTTACTTTCCTCGTCTCCGCGTACTCATCTGCTAGCCGAGCCGCCTCGTTTAAGTAAGCGGGCCGGCGATCTCGTACCCAGTCTTGTATGTCTGCGGCCAGGTCTTGAAAGAAATGTTCCATTAGGAACAGCTGCAATACTTCCTCCCCGGTGTTGGCCTTGCACCCTTGGACCCAAAGGGATGCCACCCTTTGTAACTGGTTGGCCCATTCCATGTGGGAGTCCACAGCCATCTTCTTGGACTCCCGAAAGCGCCGGCGGTAGGCTTCTGGCGTTACGGCGTATCGGGTTAGCAGCGCCTTTTTAACTTGCTGGTATTGTAAAATATCCTCTGGAGCGAGAGCCCGAAAGGCTTCATTGGCTTTGCCCGACAATTTCCCCGACAAAATAGTGACCCATTGGTCTGGTGGTACCTGGTGTAGTGAGCACTGCCTCTCAAAGTCCGCCAAATATCCATCGATTTCCTCCTCACTTTCTACAAAAGCTTTAAATGCAGTGAACGGTATTTTCTTTCCTGTAGCAGCAGGTGGGGGGGTAGGAACTGCAGGTGTAATGGGCTGTCTCGCTCTTACCAGTTCCAGTTCTTGTCCCCTCTTCGTTTGTATCTCTTCCCTTGCTTCCCGGAACAGCTGGTTGATTAGTTCCACGGACGTTTCTGGATACAAGGATAATCTCCGCTGTACAATCCCAGTAATTACATCTTCTTTGCTGACCGGTGCAAGGGGCTCAGTTCCTTCCATGGATCCATCCATTTGAGTCCAGCCCCAGCAGTTCAGCTATCAGCTCCCTCCGTGGTCTGTTGCTGGCGCTCCTACCACGAATCTCCAAGAGTTCATTATCTATGTGAAGGGAACATTAGCATTCAACAATGAAAAGAGACTTGTCCAATTAACCCTTTGAGCTCAGAATACACTGTGGTACATCCAATTGTGACAGGCCATGCAGTTCCTTGTAGTCCCCCTGCACGAAGATTATAACTGTCTCGGCAGCATGCATGTGTCCGTTACACCATTTATGAGAGCCAGTGACTCGGATACATCTGATTGGGCTTACTCTACAAGGGACTTGCATGGAACCAAAGACCAGATTGACAATGCTTAAAGTGAAACTTCACCAAGCCTGTGTCTGAATTACAGGTTTTCTTTTGGGTTGGTGAGTGGAAACAAAGTACCAATTTTTTATTGGAATGGCCTCCTGTAACAGCTCTGGTGAACGGGAGTGAACCACAACTGCGGCTAGCAAGGAATTTCAATGCACTTCTCTATGTGAGAATTCAGTATTGGACCCCAGGCGTCACTCCACACAAACAGGAGTTTGGCGGTTCTCTACATCATATCACTTAAATATACAGAAGTGCATTAGGCCACTAAGGGAGTAGGTATATATTACCTCCAACCCTTAGCATAGAAAAGTTAGAGCGAACATGTTCAGTAACTTCGGGCAAGGGCCCTTTAACAAACACGAACTTATGTCAAGCACGTAGTTAGTATGAATAGTGATAGCAACTAGTATTTGCATAAGAGAGGCATATATAGCTCAGCTTATTGGAAGTATATGTTCGTTTAAGATGTTTCCACAGAAAACAGCCAAAGCACAACAGTGATTCCCAAGTTAAGATGTTAGTTTACAAGCCAACGTTAAATAGCATTTGCCTTACAATGGGGTAGATTCAGGAAATAATTACGCCGGTGTATCCATAGATACGCAGTGTAAATTCAAAGATGCGCCTGCATATCTACTTTCTGTATTCAGAAAGCTAGATACGCCGACATTAGCCTAAGATCCGACTGGCGTAATTCTATTACGCGGTCGTATCTTAGGGTGTATTCTCACGCTGGCCGCTAGGTGGCGCTTCCGTCCTTTTCGGCGTAGAATATGCAAATTACCTAGATACGCCGATTCACAAACGTACGTGCGCCCGGCGGTAGTTTTTTACGTCGCTTGCGTAAGGCTTTTTCGGCGTAACGTTGCTCCTGCTTCTATGAGGCTCACGCAATGTTAAGTATGGACGGCATTCCCGCTTCGATTTTTGAATTTTTTACGTCGTTTGCGTAAGTCGTTCGCGAATAGGGCTGGACGGAATTTACGTTCACGTCGAAACCAATGACATCCTTGTGACGTCATTTGGAGCAATGCACACTGGGATATGCGCTGTTCGTAAAACACGTCAATCACGTCAGGTCATCACACATTAGCATAAAACACGCCCCCCCTTCCACATTTGAATTGCGCGTGCTTACGCCGGCCCCATTTACGCTACGCCGCCGCAACTTAGAGCAAGTGTTTTGTGAATACTGCACTTGCTGCTGTAAGTTGCGGCGGCGTAGCCTAAATACAATACGCTGCGCCGCCGTAACTATGCGCCCATCTACCTGAATCTACCCCAATATCTGTAGCAGATCTTCCTAAAGCACTACAAGTAAAATATATGCTACTTATCCATTTTCAGGGCTTGAGACAAGGGATTCGGTAGTGTAGGGTGTCAGCAAGGAATTCCTCTTAGGCCCTGTACACACGATCAGTCTAAACCGATGAGAACGGACTGAAGTTCAGTTTTATTGGTTAACCGATGAAGCTGACTGATGGTCCGATGTGCCTACACACCATCAGTTTAAAAACCGATCAAGTCCAACGCGGTGACGTAAAACACAACGACGTGCTGAGAAAAACGAAGTTCAGTGCTTCCAAGCATGCGTCATCTTGATTCTGAGCATGCGCGGGTTTGGAACTGATGCTTTTGCGTACTAACTAGGGTTGTCCCGATACCACTTTTTTAGGACTGAGTACAAGTACCGATACTTTTTTTCAAGTAGTCGCCGATACCGAATACCGATACTTTTTTTTAAATGTGTCCCCAAATGCAGCCATGTCTCCCCACAAATGCAGCCATGTCCCCCCCATATCCAGCCATGTACCCCCCCCTATTCAGCTATGTCCCCCCCATATGCAGCCATGTCCCCCCCATATGCAGCCATGTCCCCCCCATATGCAGCCATGTCCCCCCATATGCAGCCATGTCCCCCCATATGCAGCCATGTCCCCCCATATCCAGGCATGTCTCCCCCCATGCAGCATGTCTCCCCCCCATGCAGCATGTCTCCCCCCATGTAGCATGTCTCCCCCCCCATGCAGCATGTCTCCCCCCATGTAGCCATGTCTCCCCCCCATGCAGCATGTCTCCCCCCCATGCAGCATGTCTCCCCCATGTAGCCATGTCTCCCCCCCATGCAGCATGTCTCCCCCCATGTAGCCATGTCTCCCCCCATGTAGCCATGTCTCCCCCCCATGCAGCATGTCTCCCCCCATGTAGCCATGTCTCCCCCCCATGCAGCATGTCTCCCCCCATGTAGCCATGTCTCCCCCCCATGCAGCATGTCTCCCCCCCATGCAGCATGTCTCCCCCCATGTAGCCATGTCTCCCCCCCCATGCAGCATGTCTCCCCCCATGTAGCCATGTCTCCCCCCCATGCAGCCATGTCTCCCCCCCATGCAGCCATGTCTCCCCCCCATGCAGCATGTCTCCCCCATGCAGCCATGTCTCCCCCCCATGCAGCATGTCTCCCCCATGCAGCATGTCTCCCCCATGTAGCCATGTCTCCCCCCCCATGCAGCATTTCTCCCCCATGTAGCCATGTCTCCCCCCCCATGCAGCATGTCTCCCCCATGTCTCCCCCCCATGCAGCATGTCTCCCCCATGTAGCCATGTCTCCCCCCATGTAGCCAGCCATGTCTCCCCCCATGTAGCCAGCCATGTCTCCCCCCATGTAGCCAGCCATGTCTCCCCCCATGTAGCCAGCCATGTCCCGCTTACCTGTCCTGCATCCCCGCTACCGCCGACAGTCAGTGTAATACGCGCGCCGTTCCATTACAGCTTTGAATAGCTGTAATGATTGGCGCTGCGTATAGACACTCCCCCTCGCTCGGGATTGGACAGTTCACCCGAGCAAGGGGGAGTGTCTATACGCGGCGCCAATCATTACAGCTATTCAAAGCTGTAATGGAACGGCGCGCGTATTACACAGTCAGTCAGCGGTAGCGGGGATGCGGCGTAACGGCATTGGCGGCGGCGGGGGGGGGGGGGGGCAGGGAAGTATTCTATTCTGGTATCGGGGGTATTTGCGGGAGTACGAGTACTCCCGCAAATACTCGGAATCGGTCCCGATACCGATACTAGTATCGGTATCGGGACAACCCTAGTACTAACCATCGGTTTTGACCGATCGGTTTGGCGTCCATCGGTCAAATTTTAAAGCAAGTTCTAAATTTTGCGACCGAAGAATAACGGACCGATGGGGCCCACACACGGTCGGTTTGGAAGTCAGAAAATCTGTGGGTGTTGTCACAGACGGGAGATACATTTCTGCCAGAAAGGTTTAAGGGCGTTGGAAAACTTCAGCTGTTCAGAATTAGGCAATTAAGGCCTCTATAAGTAATCCAGAGGATTACTACTGATTGCTGCATCCTGAGGCTTTTTGAGTGAAGGAGAGCAGTGATCAGAAATACTTCTGAAGAGGTGAGGTGCTGTTAATTTTTCTGTGTGATAAAAATCAAAAAGACTATTTGTTTTTCTGCTGTATGACCAGCAGTGTCTGCTCAGCACTAGGCTGTGCCAGACTCCATAGATAGGTTCCTGTGTGGTGAAGGTAGACGCCCCAAGTGGCCAGGGTTTATTTTATGTTTGATTTTGTTTATGCTGTTTGGATGCTTGCACTTGTTTCCAGCAAGATGGAAGAATAAACCAAAATCTTTGTTTTCAACCGTCTTCGACTGCCTGTCTGTATAAATTCAGTGTGTGGTGAACCCATCCAGGGGGTCACACACCCCGCTACCGAGCTAATCCCTTACACAAACTACAGCCATTTTCCTAGGATGTAAGGGGAGGGGGCGAGCTGATCGTGTGTTCCCTGATATAGGGAAAGGCAATCAATGACGTCACACGTCCAGCCCCGCCCCCCTACAGTTAGAAACACATATGAGGTCACACTTAACCCCTACAGCGCCCCCTAGTGGTTAACTCCCAAACTGCAACTGTCATTTTCACAATAAACAATGCATTTTTATAGCATTTTTTGCTGTGAAAATGACAATGGTCCCAAAAATATGTCAAAATTGTCCGAAGTGTCCGCCATAATGTCGCAGTCACGAAAAAAATCTCTAAACACCACCATTAGTAGTAAAAAAAAAAATATTATTAAAAATGCCATAAAACTATCCCCTATTTTGTAAACGCTAAAAATTTTGTGCAAACCAATCGTTAAACGCTTATTGCGATTTTTTTTACCAAAAATATGTAGAAGAATACGTATCGGCCTAAACTGAGAAAAAAAATGTTTTTTTATATCTTTTTGGGGGATATTTATTATAGCAAAAAGCAAAAAATATATATATATTTTTTTTCAAAAATTGTCGCTCTATTTTTGTTTATAGCGCAAAAAATAAAAACCGCAGAGGTGATCAAATACCACCAAAAGAAAGCTCTATTTGTGGGGGGAAAAAAAGGACGCCAATTTTGTTTGAGATGCCACGTCGCACGACCGCGCAATTGTCAGTTAAAAGCGACGCAGTGCCGAATCGCAAAAACTGGCCAGGTCCTTTACCTGCATAATGGTCCGGGGCTTAAGTGGTTAAAGTAGCGCAGTGCAAGTCATGAAAGGGGGAGGGGGGTGGGAAACCTTCCGGAGCTGAAGTGATTAAGAGTCAGCAGCTAAAAATGCGTCTCAAACCGTGCGGTTTTAACGCTCCCCAACCGCACGTGTAAACTTGTCACACAAGACTCTACTGCTGCTTTATATGTAATTGTTACATTGGACAAGATGTAACAATGTAACCTGCTAGCTGTGTGTTGGTTTCCCTCTGCTCGCTCCTCCCCCTCCTTGCGGTCACATCATCTCCTCTCAGCCCCCCTTACTGGCAGCAGGAAGTGAGAGCGAGTCGTGCGATCTTCTGCGGTTACTCATTCTGTGTGAACTGCTGACAACATCATAAAGCCTCCAGCTAGCATTGTGCTTCTGTCTGGGAAGTAGGAAGTAGCACTGGGCGGGCTCCACCAATGATCTGCAGCCGTACAGCATGAGCAGTCAGTGTATACTCAAAGATCTGATGACCAGCCGCGGCCAAGCGTTTGGAGAATCACACAAATATTCATTGGCACAAAGTCTTTCTGCCTCTGTGTTTTTAGATCTTTTTGTCAGATGTCACCATGGTGGGATACTGAAGTATGATCACGAGAATTCCAGAAGTGTCAAAGGCAGTGGCGGCTGGTGCTCAAAATTTTTGGGGGGGCGCAAACGGAAAAAAAAATTGCAGCCTCACTGTTCCCATCAAATGCAGCCACTGTGCCATTAATTGTCACCACTGTGCCATTAATTGTCACCACTGTGCCATGCCATCAAACACAGCCACTGTGCCATCAATTGTCACCACTGTGCCATGCCATCAAACGCAGCCACTGTGCCATCAATTGTCACCACTGTGCCATGCCATCAAACGCAGCCACTGTGCCATCAATTGTCACCACTGTGCCATGCCATCAAACGCAGCCACTGTGCCATCAATTGTCACCACTGTGCCATGCCTTTAAACGCAGCCACTGTGCCATCAATTGTCACCACTGTGCCATGCCATCAAACGCAGCCACTGTGCCATCAATTGTCACCACTGTGCCATGCCATCAAACGCAGCCACTGTGCCATCAATTGTCACCACTGTTCAATGCCATCAAACACAGCCACTGTGCCATGCCATCAAACACAGCCACTGTGCCATGCCATCAAACGCAGCCACTGTGCCATCAATTGTCACCACTGTGCCATGCCATCAAACGCAGCCACTGTGCCATCAATTGTCACCACTGTGCCATGCCATCAAACACAGCCACTGTGCCATCAATTGTCGCCACTGTGCCATGCCATCAAACGCAGCCACTGTGCCATCAATTCGCACCACTGTGCCATGCCATCAAACACAGCCACTGTGCCATCAATTGTCGCCACTGTGCCAATTGTCACCACTGTGCCCTTTAATTGTCCCCACTGAGCCTATTGTCGCCACTGTGCCCATTGATGTCACTGTGCCCTTTAATTGTCGCCACTGTGCCCATTCATGCCGCTGTGCCAATTGTCCCCACTGTGCCCATTGTCCCCACTGTGCCTATTGTCCCCACTGTGCCTATTGTCGCCACTGTGCCCTTTAATTGTCGCCACTGTGCCCCTTCATGCCTCTGTGCCAATTGTCCCCATTTTCCCCACTGTGCCTATTGTCGCCACTGTGCCCATTGATGTCACTGTGCCCTTCGTTGCCGATGTGCCCTGTAAAATGCCCCCCCCCCCCCCCCGCCCGGCACGTACCTTCTCCCGCCCTCGATGACGCTTCAGCCAATCAGGTTACCGGTAGCCAGAACCGGCCAACTTGATTGGCTGAGACGCCTGTCAATCTTATCCAAGGAACGCACCCCCCTGTGCGTTCTGAGGATAAGCTTCCGGGCACCCGAAGGCTGTACTCGGAAAGTCTCTCAGAGCCGCTGGCACTTCCGTACAGCCAACCAGCTGCCGTTATTCAGATGGTCGGCACTCAATGTCCGTCCATCTGAATAGAACAGCGGCAGCGGCGACAATAACATAGATTCGTGCAATGCATGAATGTATGTTATTAGACTCAGTGGCGGTGAGAGCCAGCGCCCTCTATGGACGAACCGCCACTGGTCAAAGGTTCTCATTGACAAGTACAAGAAGTTCATGCAAGGAGTCAATACTTTAATGTGACATGTCATCTTTGGCAGTCCCCCCCCCCCCCCCCCCATGACATGTAATTTTGCTTAGGGCCCCAGGGAGGTCAGGATCGGCACTGAGTGTAGCATATCAGTGCAGCCCATCAGTGCCCATCAGTGCAGCATATCACTGTCTCCTCATCAGTGTAGCCTCAACAGTGCCCATCAGTGCAGCCTTTAAGTGCCCATCAGTGCAGCACATCAGTGCCTCCTCATCAGTGTAGCCTCATCAGCAGGAAGGGTGATTGATGGGCAGGGTGCTGAAGTCGGAGTTGGGTTTTTAGGCTGTATTAAGTCTTGCTATTAGAAGAAGCTGTTTAAGAACTGAGGGCCAGGCAGCCGGTATTTTCACAAGAAGGTCAGCAGATGTTATATTGAGTATTGAAGCACTACACTCTTCTGCCTGGACTGACGGTATTCCGTATGACTTCACCGAGTTGCCTGCTACCTCCAGAGCCTCCACCCGCTACCGAAGACTTGATTTGATTAGCACCAGACCACGTTCCTGGAGCAGACCACATTTTTTCTAGAAAGCCCTTCGGAACGCACAGCCAGGCAGTAGCAGTGAGGGGGAGCGGGTCATTCCAGGCCAGGGCAGTCCCAGAACATATGTGCGGCGGGAAGCCATGACACGGGATCCAGCTTCTGTGCAAGTGGTGAGGGGGCCAGAATTTCATCCTGGAAAAAACGACAAGACGCCATAAAAATTAAACTATTGTTTCTACAATACGGCTATGGTGCACCACTAGTAATGGCTCCCTAAATCTTAATCTGATTATATTTTGAAGATGAAGCGCCCTTCCCTGACCCCACAGGGTGCAAGACTCCTGACGGGGGCAAGGCATGCTCAAGTCCACCTAGCCAAAGGACCTGGCGACCCGACTCCTCGTGGTCAGCCGAAGCCTACATGTACAAGACGAGGTGTTCTCCTAAAGACAGGTCCCCCAAGGCAGGGGAGGTATGACATGGTTTCACCAGTTTGGTGTGGAGGAATTTGAGTGTCCTGCAAAAAATCTTGACCTCAACCCTACTGAACACCTTTGGGATGGGGGTCTTCTGATCCAACATCAGTACCTGATCTCAACCCTACAGAACACCTCTGGGATGGGGGTCTTCTGATCCAACATTAGTACCTGATCTTAACCCTACAGAACACCTCTGGGATGGGGGTCTTCTGATCCAACATCAGTACCTGACCTCAACCCTACTGAACACCTTTGGGATGGGGGTCTTCTGATCCAACATTAGTACCTGATCTCAACCCTACAGAACACCTCTGGGATGGGGGTCTTCTGATCCAACATCAGTACCTGATCTCAACCCTACAGAACACCTCTGGGATGGGGGTCTTCTGATCCAACATTAGTACCTGATCTCAACCCTACAGAACACCTCTGGGATGGGGGTCTTCTGATCCAACATCAGTACCTGACCTCAACCCTACTGAACACCTTTGGGGTGGGGGTCTTCTGATCCAACATTAGTACCTGATCTCAACCCTACAGAACACCTCTGGGATGGGGGTCTTCTGATCCAACATTAGTACCTGATCTCAACCCTACAGAACACCTCTGGGATGGGGGTCTT
This sequence comes from Rana temporaria, assembly GCF_905171775.1. NCBI lineage: Eukaryota > Metazoa > Chordata > Amphibia > Anura > Ranidae > Rana > Rana temporaria. The sequence continues at coordinate 14,948,348 of NC_053497.1, forward strand.
CTGATCCAACATTAGTACCTGATCTCAACCCTACAGAACACCTCTGGGGTGGGGGTCTTCTGATCCAACATCAGTACCTGACCTCAACCCTACTGAACACCTTTGGGATGGGGATCTTCTGATCCAACATTAGTACCTGATCTCAACCCTACTGAACACCTCTGGGATGGGGGTCTTCTGATCCAACATCAGTACCTAACCTCAACCCTACTGAACACCTTTGGGATGGGGGTCTTCTGATCCAACATCAGTACCTGACCTCAACCCTACTGAACACCTTTGGGATGGGGGGTCTTCTGATCCAACATCAGTACCTGACCTCAACCCTACTGAACACCTTTGGGATGGGGATCTTCTGATCCAACATTAGTACCTGATCTCAACCCTACTGAACACCTCTGGGATGGGGGTCTTCTGATCCAACATTAGTACCCGATCTCAACCCTACTGAACACCTTTGGGATGGGGATCTTCTGATCCAACATCAGTACCTGATCTCAACCCTACAGAACACCTCTGGGATCAGGTCATCTCAGCCAGGCCGGTGCAAGGATTTTTGCCAACTCAGGCGAAGGTGCATTTTGACGCCCCCCAGGAAACGCACGCACGCGCGCACACACACACCAGAGATTGCCCTGATTACGGAAGCGGATCGGAGTGCGGGGAGAAGTGTGAGTACCGAGGCCGGCCTGGAGTGAACAGATTTTAAATGCTGGCGCGCCTGGCGGGATGTGCTAATCACATGACTCGCCTCACCAGTACAGCCTGTGAGATCCGCCCACCCCCACCGGACGAATACAGGATCTGCTGTAGAAAAATGTAAAAAAAAAAAACACATCGATTACAGCCTCACTGTGCCCATCAAACTCAGCCGCTGTGCCCATCAAATGCAGCCGCTGTGCCCATCAAATTCAGCCGCAGTGCCCATCAAACGCAGCCGCTGTGCCCATCAAACGCAGCCACTGTGCCAATCGAACGCGGCCGATGTACCTATCAAATGCAGCCACATTGCACTCAAAGCAGCCACTGTGCCCATCAAACGCAGCCACTGTGCCCGACTGAACACCTTTGATTTGAAATGAAACACCAATGGTGAGCCAGGTCTTCTTATCTAATATCAGTATCTGACCTCAACCCTACAGAACACCTTTGGGTAGAGATGGGCAAACTGTTTGGGCTGAGCATCGGCAGGCTCCCTGCCAACTGCCTGCTCAGCCATCTGCCAGTTCTTAAATAGGTTAGGGTCAGAGCCACCAGATGACATCACCTGGTGGCACCACCCCATGTGACATCACCGACCGGTGCTTGCTGGGTTGGTGACATACCATGCCTGGTATGCATAATGCTATGCAATGTTTTTTAATATTTTTTTTTTTTATTGCTGACATTTTTTTTTTACATTCAGCTGTCAGTGGGGTAACTAGCTGACAGCTGATCAGTCATCGGTTATTAACCGGTTAACGCCCGCCGCATGTATATATACGTCCACAGAATAACACGTACAGGCAGATGGGCGTACATGTACGTCCCCGCCTTTCTGCGGGTCTTTCCCCCCCCCCCCCGCTACATGCCGCGGTCGGAAACCCGCGGGACGAGGGCGCGGCTATTCGTTTCTAGCCGCCCCCTCGCGATCGCTCCCCAGAGCTGAAGAACGGGGAGAGCCGTATGTAAACACGGCTTCCCCGTGCTTCACTGTGGCGGCTGCATCGATCGTGTCATCCCTTTTATAGGGAGACTCAATCGGTGACGTCAGACCTACAGCCACACCCCCCTACAGTTGTAAACGCACACTAGGTGAACCCTAACTCCTACAGCGCCCCCTGTGGTTAACTCCCAAACTGCGACTGTCATTTTCACAATAAACAATGCAATTTAAATGCATTTTTTGCTGTGAAAATGACAATGGTCCCAAAAATGTGTCAAAATTGTCCGAAGTGTCCGCCATAATGTCGCAGTCACGAAAAAATTCGCTGATCGCCGCCATTAGTAGTAAAAAAAATAAAAAAAAAATAAAACTATCCCCTATTTTGTAAACGCTATAAATTTTGCGCAAACCAATCGATAAACGCTTATTGCGATTTTTTTTACCAAAAATAGGTAGAAGAATACGTATCGGCCTAAACTGATTTAAAAAAAAAAAATTATATATGTTTTTGGGGGATATTTATTATAGCAAAAAGTAAAAGATATTGCATTTTTTTCAAAATTGTAGCTCTTTTTTTGTTTATAGCGCAAAAAATAAAAACCGCAGAGGTGATCAAATACCACCAAAAGAAAGCTTTATTTGTGGGGAAAAAAGGACGTCAATTTTGTTTGGGAGCCACGTCGCACGACCGCGCAATTGTCTGTTAAAGTGACGCAGTGCCGAATCGCAAAACCTGGCATGGGCGTTTAGCTGCCTAAAGGTCCGGGGCTTAAGTGGTAACAACCAGAGGAATAAGAATTGGTGGATCAATTTTCCACCAATTCGAATTCCAATCATTCTGAAAATTTGGAATATGTTAGAAAATAATGTATATTTTTTTTATATATATGTCAGATTTACTGCAGCGGCTTCTATACACGGTACAGATGCGCCACTTTACAGGCAGACTAAGGGGACCCCCAAGCACTATATTTAAAGAAGATGTTTCGCTTTTATTGTTTCACTTTAAGCATCATTAAAATCACTGCTCCTTTAATCCCTTGGTGTCGGCTGCTGCCAGCCCTTTAAGGGGTTTGCTATGCCAGGAGGCGGGGCGGGGCTTATGGCCACGTGACCGCCGTGACAGCCAATCACATTATTGGAAACGTCTCAATCGCAAAAGGCGATCAATAACTTTCCGCAAGCCGCCGGTCACTGTGCTGGGAGAGCACACGGCAAGGCACGTGCTCTCGGCACAGCACTGTCGGCGCCAATATACGCAAATATGCGGCCGCTCTGTGGCAAGGCCCGGGCGCTGAGAGGTCGCATATTTGCGTGCGCTCAGCACCAAGAGATTAAAAACAACATTTATTTATTTTTTGCATTGATACTTGTCCCCCAGGGCAGTGCCTAGGCCCCCCATATACTTTTTATGGCCAATAACTTACATATAAGCCTTAAAAATTGGGACTTTTTCCAGTTCGGGTCCTCAAGACTTTAATAGGGTTCTGGGCTCAGGTCCAAACGCTTTCCATGTTTGGGAGTTCTGGTGTCAAACCCAACCCAGGGGTGTGTGGCCCATCACTACCTTTGGGATCAGGGCATCTCATCCAACATCAGTCCTAATTGGGGACATTCAACAAGCCTATACTGTATATGGACGGTGAAGATGTATTTTAATACGTTTGATAAAGGAGGAACTTGAGTGTCCTGCACACAGTCCTGACCTCAGAACTACTGAACATCACTTGAGATGAATCGGAAAGCACATGGCAAGACAAGTAATTCATCCAACATCAGTACCTGACTTCACAAATGTGTCCCCACCATCCCATGTCCCATCCTTGTCCCCACCATCCCATGTCCCATCCTTGTCCCAAGCATCCCATGCCCCATCCTGGTCCTCAGCGTCCCATCCTTGTCCCCAGCATCCCATCCTTGTCCCCACCATCCCATGTCCCATCCTTGTCCCCACCATCCCATCCTTGTCCCCAGCATCCCATCCTTGTCCCCACCATCCCATCCTTGTCCCCAGCATCCCATCCTTGTCCTCACAATCCCATGTCCCATCCTTGTCCCCACCATCCCATGTCCCATCCTTGTCCCCACCATCCCATGTCCCATCCTTGTCCCAAGCATCCCATGCCCCATCCTGGTCCTCAGCGTCCCATCCTTGTCCCCAGCATCCCATCCTTGTCCCCACCATCCCATGTCCCATCCTTGTCCCCACCATCCCATCCTTGTCCCCAGCATCCCATCCTTGTCCCCACCATCCCATCCTTGTCCCCAGCATCCCATCCTTGTCCCCACCATCCCATGTCCCATCCTTGTCCCCACCATCCCATGTCCCATCCTTGTCCCCACCATCCTATCCTTGTCCCAAGCATCCCATGCCCCATCATTGTCCTCACCATCCCATGTACCATCCTTGTCTCTAGTATCCCATGTCCCATCCTTGTCTCCACCATTCCATGTCCCATCCTTGTCCCCACCATCCCATGTCCCATCCTTGTCCCCACCATCCCATGTCCCATCCTTGTCCCCAGCATCCCATCCATGTCCCCACCATCCCATGTCCCATACTTATCCCCACCATCCCATGTCCCATCCTTGTCCCCACCATCCCATGTCCCATCCTTGTCCCCAGCATCCCATCCTTGTCCCCACCATCCCATGTCCCATCCTTGTCCCCACCATCCCATGTCCCATCCTTGTCCCCACCATCCCATCCTTGTCCCCACCATCCCATGTCCCATCCTTGTCCCCACCATCCCATGTCCCATCCTTGTCCCCAGCATCCCATCCTTGTCCCCACCATCCCATGTCTTATCCTTGTCCCCACCATCCCATCCTTGTCCCCACCATCCCATGTCCCATACTTATCCCCACCATCCCATGTTCCATACTTATCCCCACCATCCCATGTCCCATCCTTGTCCCCACCATCCCATGTCCCATCCTTGTCCCCACCATCCCATTCTTGTCCCCACCATCCCATGTCCCATACTTATCCCCACCATCCCATGTCCCATACTTATCCCCACCATCCCATGTCCCATCCTTGTCCCCACCATCCCATGTCCCATACTTATCCCCACCATCCTATGTCCCATCCTTGTCCCCACCATCCCATCCTTGTCCCCACCATCCCATGTCCCATCCTTGTCCCCACCATCCCATGTCCCATCCTTGACCCCACCATTCCATGTCCCATCCTTGTCCCCAGCATCCCATCCTTGTCCCCACCATCCCATGTCCCATCCTTGTCCCCAGCATCCCATCCTTGTCCCCACCATCCCATGTCCCATCCTTGTCCCCACCATCCCATCCTTGTCCCCACCATCCCATGTCCCATCCTTGTCCCCACCATCCCATGTCACATCCTTGTCCCCAGCATCCCATCCTTGTCCCCACCATCCCATCCTTGTCCCCACCATCCCATGTCCCATCCTTGTCCCCACCATCCCATCCTTGTCCCCACCATCCCATGTCCCATCCTTGTCCCCAGCATCCCATCCTTGTCCCCACCATCCCATGTCCCATCCTTGTCCCCAGCATCCCATCCTTGTCCCCACCATCCCATGTCTTATCCTTGTCCCCACCATCCCATCCTTGTCCCCACCATCCCATGTCCCATCCTTGTCCCCACCATCCCATCCTTGTCCCCAGCATCCCATCCTTGTCCCCACCATCCCATTCTTGTCCCCACCATCCCATTCTTGTCCCCACCATCCCATGTCCCATACTTATCCCCACCATCCCATGTTCCATACTTATCCCCACCATCCCATGTCCCATCCTTGTCCCCACCATCCCATGTCCCATCCTTGTCCCCAGCATCCCATCCTTGTCCCCACCATCCTATGTCCCATCCTTGTCCCCAGCATCCCATCCTTGTCCCCACCATCCCATCCTTGTCCCCACCATCCCATGTCCCATCCTTGTCCCCACCATCCCATGTCCCATACTTATCCCCACCATCCCATGTCCCATACTTATCCCCACAATCCCATGTCCCATCCTTGTCCCCACCATCCCATGTCCCATACTTATCCCCACCATCCCATGTCCCATACTTATACCCACCATCCCATGTCCCATCCTTGTCCCCACCATCCCATGTCCCATACTTATCCCTACCATCCCCTGCCCCATACTTATCCCCACCATCCTATGTCCCATCCTTGTCCCCACCATCCCATCCTTGTCCCCACCATCCCATGTCCCATCCTTGTCCCCACCATCCCATGTCCCATCCTTGACCCCACCATTCCATGTCCCATCCTTGTCCCCAGCATCCCATCCTTGTCCCCACCATCCCATGTCCCATCCTTGTCCCCAGCATCCCATCCTTGTCCCCACCATCCCATGTCCCATCCTTGTCCCCACCATCCCATCCTTGTCCCCACCATCCCATCCTTGTCCCCACCATCCCATCCTTGTCCCCACCATCCCATGTCACATCCTTGTCCCCAGCATCCCATCCTTGTCCCCACCATCCCATCCTTGTCCCCACCATCCCATGTCCCATCCTTGTCCCCACCATCCCATCCTTGTCCCCACCATCCCATGTCCCATCCTTGTCCCCAGCATCCCATCCTTGTCCCCACCATCCCATGTCCCATCCTTGTCCCCAGCATCCCATCCTTGTCCCCACCATCCCATGTCTTATCCTTGTCCCCACCATCCCATCCTTGTCCCCACCATCCCATGTCCCATCCTTGTCCCCACCATCCCATCCTTGTCCCCAGCATCCCATCCTTGTCCCCACCATCCCATTCTTGTCCCCACCATCCCATTCTTGTCCCCACCATCCCATGTCCCATACTTATCCCCACCATCCCATGTTCCATACTTATCCCCACCATCCCATGTCCCATCCTTGTCCCCACCATCCCATGTCCCATCCTTGTCCCCAGCATCCCATCCTTGTCCCCACCATCCTATGTCCCATCCTTGTCCCCAGCATCCCATCCTTGTCCCCACCATCCCATCCTTGTCCCCACCATCCCATGTCCCATCCTTGTCCCCACCATCCCATTCTTGTCCCCACCATCCCATGTCCCATACTTATCCCCACCATCCCATGTCCCATACTTATCCCCACAATCTCATGTCCCATCCTTGTCCCCACCATCCCATGTCCCATACTTATCCCCACCATCCCATGTCCCATACTTATACCCACCATCCCATGTCCCATCCTTGTCCCCACCATCGCATGTCCCATACTTATCCCCACCATCCCCTGTCCCATACTTATCCCCACTATCCCATACTTATCCCCACCATCCCATGTCCCATTCTTGTCCCCACCATCCCTTGTCCCATTCTTGTCCCCACCATCCCTTGTCCCATTCTTGGCCCCACCATCCCATCCTTGTCCCCAGCATCCCATGCCCCATCCTGGTCCTCAGCGTCCCATCCTTGTCCCCACCATCCCATGTCCCATCCGTGTCTCCAGCATCCCATCCTTGTCCCCACCATCCCATGTCTCATCCATAGCTGAGCCCCCTCCCTCCCTCCCCTCTGATTTCCTCAGGCCCCGCCCCCTCTTCCTCTTAGTGTTACTTTGTAACTCTTCCACTCTCAGCTCGCGCCGCGTCCCGCCCACCCTTCCTGGGGCTTGGGGGGCGGACCGGAGTGGGCGGAGCCGGGCGCCCATTCTTTGCCATGTCTTCATTTCCCTGGGTGTGGTCAGCGCTCAGAGTGTTCCGTTAGCGGAGGAATCCCACCAGTGATCGCCGATCCCGGCACCGAGTTTCCTCATCCCGCCTTCCTCTGTACGGAGAGGAGCCCATAGACTCTGCAAGGACTTACCGCACCCGACAACATGCCTAAAACGGTAAGTTACCGATCTTTATCTCCATCTCTGCTAAACTTTCCATCTGCGGGCCGGGAGGGAGGGGTGGGTGCCATGAGGCCCCATTCTCATCACATGGGGGGGGGGGGGGGGGTCCTGATCTCCCACCATAAAAAAGTAAAAATCATCATCACTTGAAAATAACGATCGTTATTCCTGTGTTAAAGTGACCCCATCACTCCTAAAAAGTACTAAAAAGTCACTTAAAGTGATCCAGGGTCAAAGGTCGACAGAGCCCAGCCAAAAATAGAAGACGCTTGGCGCTCTGGGGGCACGGGTGATAAATCGAGCCTGGACGTTGTAGGTGGTCAACGTTTTGGGTAGTTCGAAAACTTGCTCCCCCCCCCCCCTCTTCTGCACTGTATGGTTTTCCTTCCTGGCCCCCATGTCCTGTATTGACAGTCACGTTATATTATCTGCCGCCATTCTTGATTCTTTTTTTCGGACCTTCGTCCCCCAGTTAAATGATTTGGTATTCAACCCGAAGGGGAAGTTCGAAAACTTGACCCCCAACCGTGGTTCCTCTACCCCGTTCCTACTTTACCTTCTGTAGTGACAGAGTCACTTTACCTGTGTCACGATGTATTGGTTTCCTGGAAGAGCTAGATCTTTTCGAGGGTCTTCATTTTTTTGATTGCATTAGGTGCCGGTCCCCCGTTATCTGATGGGTATTCAACCTTTTGGGTAGTTCGAAAACTTGACCCCCCACTGTGGTTCTCCTTGCCAACTCCTACGTTCTGTATTGACAAAGTCACTTTAAGATCTGTGCCACCATTCTTGGTTTTCTGGAAGAGCTAGACCTTGTCGTAGGATCTTCATTTTTGATTGCATTAGGTGTCTGATGGGTATTCAACCTTTTGGGTAGTTCGAAAACTTGACCCCCAACTGTGGTTCCTCTGCCCGGTTCCTATCTTCTGTATTGACAAAGTCACTTTAAGATCTGTGCCACCATTCTTGGCTTTCTGGAAGAGCTAGACCTTGTTGAAGAACCTTCATTTATTAGTGCTTTAGGTGCCTGGAACCGTTTGGGTATTTCGTAGACGTGCCCCCCCACTGTGGTTCCGCTCCCGGTTCCTAGCTTCTGTATTGACAGTCACTTTAATATCTTTGCCACCATTCTAGGTTTCCTTAAAGTGCTAGACCTTGTCAATGGATTTTTGAGAGCTTTAGTTGCCTGGTCCCCTGTTATCTGATGGGTATTCAACCCTTTGGGTAGTTGGAAAACTTGCCCCCCACTGTGGTTCCCCTCACCAACTCCTACGTTCTGTATTGACAGAGTGACTAAATATCTGTGCCACCATTCTGGAAGAGCTAGATCTTGTCAGGAGGATCTTCATTTTTGATTGCATTAGGTGTCTGTCTCCCTGTTGTCTGATGGGTATTCAACCTTTTGGGTAGTTCGAAAACTCGACCCCCCCCCTACTGTGGTTCCTCTACCCGGTTCCTATCTTCTGTATTGACAAAGTCACTTTAATATCTGTGCCACGATTATTGGTTTCCTGGAAGAGCTAGACCTTGTCAAAAGATTTTTGAGAGCTTTAGTTGCCTGGTCCCCTGTTATCTGATGGGTATTCAACACTTTGGGTAGTTTGAAAACTTGCTCCCCACTGTGGTTCTCCCCGGCTCCTATGTTCTGTATTGATGGGGTCACTTTAATATCTGTGAGACCATTCTTGGCTTTCTTGATCCTTGTAGAAGGTTCTTAATTTAAGAGAGCTTTGAGTGCCTGGTCCCCCATTGAAGTGACACTGGCCATTCAACCTTTTGGGTAGTTCAAAAAACAGTTCCCCTCCCAAACGCCTATGTTCTGTATTGGCAGAGTCACTCAATATCTGTTCCAACATTCTTGGTTTCCTGGAAGAGCTAAACCTTGTTTGAGGATCTTCAATTATGGGAGCTTTGGATGCCTGGTCCCCCATTAACTGATAGATATTCAACACTTTGGGTAGTTCGAAAACTTGCTCCCCACCGTGGTGCCGCTCACCATCTTCTACCTTCTATATCGACACAGTCACTTTAATATCCGTTTCACTATTCTTGGGTTCCTGGAAGAGCTAGACCATGTCAATGGATCTTAATTTAGGGGAGCTGCAGGTGCCTGGTCCCCTGTTAACTGATGAGTATTCAACCCTTTGGGTAATTAGAAATCTTGCCCCCCCCCCTCCCCGTGGTTCCCCTCACCGACTCCTATGTTCTATATTGACAGTCACTTTAATATCTGTGCCACCATTCTTGGTTTCCTGGAAGAGCTAGACCTTGTTGAAGGATCTTCATGTATGGGAGTTACAGGTGCCTAGTGCCCCATTGAGCACCATGTGTTCAAATTACACCAACTGTTGTAGGTATTAAGCACTTTGGGTAGTTTGAAAACTTGCTTCCTCCTACTGCACTTTTGATTCCCCTCCCCAGGTCCTCTGTTCTGTGTCGATGGGGTCACTCAATATCTGTGCCACCATTCTTAAAGAGCTAGACTTTGTTGAGGGATCTTCATTCATGGAAACTTCAGGTGCCTAGTCTCATGTTGACCACTGTATATTGCAATTACACAAACTGCTGTAGGTATTCAGCACTTTGGGTAGTTCCAAAACTTGCTGCACCCTACCCCGTGGCTCCCCTCCCTCGCTCCTATGTTCTATATTGGCGGAGTCACTCAGTATCTATGGTGCCATCCTTGGATTTCTTGAAGTGCTAGACCTTGTTGAGGGATCTTCATTCATGGGAGCTTCAGGTGTCTGGTCTCCCTTTTTTGAGCACTGTGTGTTGGAGTGACATCAGCTGTCGTAAGTATTCAACACTTTGGGTAGTTTGAAAACTTACCCCCCCCCCCCCCCCCCCCCCGCACCTGGCTCTTGCATTCTGTATTGACTGAGTCACTTAGATATTTGTGCCGCCATTCTTGTCTCTCTTGATGGCTAGACCTTGTTGAAGGATCTCCACTTATGGGAGCTTTGGTTGGCAGGTCCTCCATTGAGTGATGTTTTGCAATGACACCAGTCATCGTAGGTATTCAACACTTTGGATAGTTCAAAAAAACGTGCGCCACTCAAACCCCCCCTTTCAACTTTGTGGTTCGCCTCACGACACCCTATGTTCACAGTGATAAAATGGGGGGGGGGGGGGGCAACAGAGTCCATATAAACCTGTGGGGATAAATAATATGGAATCTGGGAGGCAGTAGAGTTGACTCCATTGAAAACCACTAGAGAGAACCTCAAAAAGTTATTTAGCAGCTGTCATTTTGAGGGAGCATTGGTGAGCCGGCTCCTGGGATTTGTCCAGGCCTTCATGGATGTGATGATACAAAGTGTCCCCATGGATAGGAGGGGCCCCTCTGGGCTCTGTTGTTAGGCATGCTTGTAGTTTTTGTGACATTGTAGTCATCTGGAGAGGATGTCCTGTGGTCATAGTTCCCTTGTTCTCCGAAAATAATTGCCTGCCTTGTACTCCCAGTATAACCAGTCTGTATCATTGCTGGTATCACAAGGCCATAGGATGGGTATTTTGTTCTGTGGCAGTTCATAAAGACAGAAAGGGTGGCTGCCCGGGGGCCCATGAGAGCTATAAAAGTTCTGCACCTCAGCTTGTCAAGTCTTTAGCTATTCTTTAATCAATGGCTACCTGTGTAACGCTCTTAGAAAATGTTTACTTCAAACTAGATGTCAACCCTCAATCAGGCTTTCATACTCTAGATATACCTTTCCGGTGTCTGGGAACTCCTGCTAATAAAGACTAGAAGTACAAGTCATGGAACACTAATCTGATGGCCAGTGCGAAGAATGCCCCTTGCCTTGGCGGCCAGTGCGAAGAATGCCCCTTGCCTTGGCGGCCAGTGGGACGAATGCCCCTTGCCTTGGTGGCCAGTGGGACGAATGCCCCTTGCCGGCCAGTGCGAAGAATGCCCCTTGACTTGGCGGCCAGTGGGACGAATGCCCCTTGCCTTGGCGGCCAGTGACCAGTGTCTACATGCACTCCAGGAAGAGTTGCATAGCATTTCCAAGGATGGGTTTCCTGACGGTGACAACATTGGATCATGCCTGTGTAACAAACTAAAATGGCCAATGTGATGGGTGACAACTCGGAAACCCAATTGGCAGTGAGTGACAGAGCGTTGTCATCTTATAACATGAAGTGCCTATACAAGAATCTTCATGACAGGACCACCAGGGATTATTTTAATGAAAGCTGCAGATATAAAATGATTTGAAAATTACATTAATATGCCACTTTTAGTGAAACTGTCTAAAGCCACATAGCTCAATACTAGCCTTCAGTTCCGATCGTTGGACCTTCATTAGTCTACCCTACCCAACACTACACAGTATAGAACAGTCCTGGTCACGTTTTGACCTCTAATAAGCATGCCGCTCACTCCATTAATTCCTGTAGCTGGGGCTGCGATTTACTATATCCATGCAGGGGTGGCTTCATCATTGGTGCATATGGTGCAACTGCACAAGGGCCCCCTAGGATTCGGGGGGACATTTTAAACAGTATTTGGGTCAGGCTGGTGCTTGGGATCTTCCTGTAGACCCTGACACTGCTGACCCGAAGCTAAATTTACAATTGTTTACACAAGGATAACTTACCTTTTTTATAAGGACAGAAAGGGTGGCCTCCCATGGCCCTTAGGGGCTGTAAACGTTATGCACTTCAGCTTGGCAAGTCTTTAGTCCTCCTTTATATTGGTGGGAAGAATGCTCCCCAATCCTTGGTGGCCGGTGGGAAGAATGCTCCCCAATCCTTGGTGGCCGGTCACCGGTGGGAAGAATGCTCCCCAATCCTTGGTGGCCGGTGGGAAGAATGCTCCCCAATCCTTGGTGGCCGGTGGGAAGAATGCTCCCCAATCCTTGGTGGCCGGTGGGAATAATACCCCCCAATCCTTGGTGGCCGGTGGGAATAATACCCCCCAATCCTTGGAGGCCGGTGGGAAGAATGCTCCCCAACCTTGGTGGCCGGTGGGAAGAATGCTCCTCAATCCTTGGAGGCCAGTGGGTAGAATGCTCCCCAACCTTGGTGGCCGGTGGGAAGAATACCCCCCAACCTTGGTGGCCGGTGGGAAGAATGCTCCCCAATCCTTGGAGGCCGGTGGGAAGAATGCCCCCCAACCTTGGTGGCCGGTGGGAAGAATGCTCCCCTACCTTGGTGGCCGGTGGGAAGAGTTACTTTTATGGCCATTGAGAAGAAACTCCCTTTTACTCTCCGTGGTTATGTGGTGTGTGTGTGTGTGTGTGTGTGTGTGTGTGTATTTTTATTTTTTTTTGTATAATAAAAAAAAAAAAAAAAAAATGTAATATTTAAAAATATTTGTCACCTTTCTGAAAACCAAGCATCCTCACGTGTTCGCTTTGCGACCTTAAGCTTTATGCATGACCTGTATCTGCAAGCCCAGCTTCTCAGATACTTCAGCCCACCCCCTGAAAGTCAGGAAGTGACTTAGTCATTCGAACAATAAGGGGGCTGCCATTGCTCAACTTCTTTCGAAACTGTGCCTAAGTTTGATGCTTATGAGTCAGTCTTGAAACAAGTGTGCTGTAATTGAGCTTCACTATGGTGTCAAAATCCCCCCCCCCCCTCCCTCTTCTTTTTTTTTTTTTTGGTAGCCGTTCTTCTTTTCTAGTTATGGAGTCACTTTAAGGCTAGGGTCCCATACTGTATTTTTTTATTTTTTTTTTGCATGTGCTATGGGATCAAACATGTGCTTTCCTGACCCAGGGAAAATCTGGCGTTTGAACATTGTAGCGCTTTTGGAAATGCGCATCAGATCTCCCAGATGTAAATGGGGCCGTAAAGTGCAGCAGATACCTTGGCCATAAGTTGCTCGAATTTCACGGGAATCTTCTGACATTCAAGTCATCGGTGACCCCAATCGGCCACAGTCACTGTTTGGGTATTCTGACGGCCGCGGGCCCCTGGTGTCAAAATACAATGGACAGCAGCAGGAGATTCTCCAAGGACATCTCAGCCATAGTGGCCCCCTATACGTTTCTAATAATGGTGTCACTTTAAGGGCTCGTTCACACTAGTGGCGCTTTCTAAAGAGTGATCCACGTTTATCATTCATCAGAGTAATTGACAGGTGTTTGCAGAGTGGTCCCATTCGCTTGACTGGGTGGCAATCAGCGGGCAGTAGCACCCCCGACTGCTGGATTTGAAGAGGGAGCTGTTGGGGTGGTAAAAGCCCATGGCTCCACTGCAGGGTTTTCCTGTTTTACGCGTGGCGTCATATATGCACGCCCCCTTCAGCAAGACTCCCGGCACATCTCCCGCGCCCTGCTGCTTGCTACCACTCCCGCTCCCTGCCTGCCCTCCAAGTTTTTTGGGGTGTGAGATTTACAGGGGCAAGCTGATGGGCACATATTGTTAGGGGGGGCACTCTGCACATTATATTAGGGAAGGGGGGCACTCTGATGGGCTCATATGTTAAGGGACCACGCTGATGGGGGCACCTGATGTAAGGTGGCACTGTGATGGGGGCACCTGATGTAAGGTGGCACTGTGATGGGGGCACCTGATGTAAGCTGGCACTGTGATGGGGGTGCCTGATGTAAAGGGGCACACTAATGGGGGACCTGATGTAAAGGGGCACACTGATGGGGGACCTGATGTAAAAGGGCAGTCCGATGGGGGCACCTGATGTAAATGGGCGAACCTAATATAAGGGTGTTTTCTGACAGCAACTGATAAATGGGGGTAGTCTAATGGGGACACCCAATGTAATGAATTACTCTGGTAGGGGCACCTGATGTAAGGGGGCAACACCTGATGTCAGGATTATCAGATAGGGAGATGGGTTAATGCAGTTAGAGGGAGTGGAAGGGGCGTGAAGAAAGGGAAGGCCAGTCCTGTATTTGTGCATCAAAACAAATTTGCCAAGTTGGGTGATGATGTGGAGGTGGCAAACACAGAGGTGGCAGCCCTAGATGTTACTGCTACCCCTAACAGCCGGGAGAGCAACCCATCTAGTAGAGGTGGGGAGGGGAGTGCAGGTAGGCCTAGACAGTTGGTGGTAATAGGGGATTCTATAATCAGAAGGACTGATAGAATAATTTGTCGCCAGGATCGCTTCAACCGAATGGTTTGCTGTCTCCCTGGTGCCAGGGTTCGGCATGTGGTGGACCGGGTGGATAAATTACTGGGAGGGGCTGGGCATGACCCAGCTGTCTTGGTCCACGTTGGAACCAATGACAGTATACATGGAAGGTGGAGGCTCCTTAAGAATCAATTTAAAGAACTAGGCTGCAAGATGAAGGGAAGGACCTCCAAGGTGATATTCTCTGAAATATTGCCTGTGCCATGCGCAACACAGGAAAGGCAGGGGGAGATTAGAGAGCTGAATGCATGGCTAAAGACCTGGTGTAGGAAGGAGGGATTTGGGTTTCTAGAGCACTGGGCTGACTTTTCATTGGGGTGCAGCCTATATGCTAAAGACGGTTTGCACTTGAATGGAAGGGGGTCTGCTGTGCTGGGGGAGAGGTTTATGGGAATGCTGGAGGAGTATTTAAACTAGGATTGAGGGGGGAGGGTGAATTAGAATTACATCGAGCAGACAGGTCAGTTAGTGGTCAGACATTAATGGAGAGTGGAATGGGGATAGATGGGGGGAGGGTTATGGCAGGTGACAAGAAAGTTCCCATGTTGCAAACAGCCATTGGAAATAATAGTGCCATTTGTACTACTATAAATTATATGAAAAACACCAGAGAAAAATGTAACAATACATTTAAGTGTTTGTTCACCAATGCCAGAAGTCTGCCAAGCAAAACAGGTGAGCTGGAAGCTCTGATGCATGAGAAGAGCTATGATGTAATCGGTATTGCTGAAACTTGGCTTCAATCCTCACATGACTGGGCTATTAATATTCCTGGCTATGCTCTCTTTCGGAAAGACAGGGTAAAAAGGAAAGGTGGAGGGGTCTGTCTCTATGTGAGAAGTGACCTCAAAGCAAGCGTGAAAGAGAACCTGGTTGATGGAGCGTGTGATGAGGCTGAAGCATTATGGGTGGAACTGCATACAGATGTGCGTAGTTCAAAATTAATCATTGGAGTTTGTTATAAACCACCCAATGTTAATGAGGAGGTGGGGACTCAGCTCCTTGCACAGATGGAAAGGGCTGCAAGGTCTGGGACGGTGATAATAATGGGGGATTTTAACTACCCAGAAATTGACTGGATTAATGGCACTTCTGGGACAGTTAAAGGACAAAAATTTAAAAACCTATTGCAGGACAATTTTATGGTGCAGTTTATTGAGGCCCCAACTAGGAATGATGCTCTGTTGGACCTGATAATCTCAAACCATGCAGAGCTTATTACTAATGTTCAGATAAAGGAACACCTGGGTAGCAGTGATCATAACATGATTTCATTTAATGTTAACTATAAGCAAGAAATACATACAGGAAATATTAAAACACTAAATTTTAAGAGAGCAAATTTTCCAAGGATGAGGGCTGCTCTCCAGGACTTGGACTGGGAGGGACTATTGGCACATATGAACACAGAACAGAAATGGGAATTCTTCAAAAAGACTGTGTGGAACCTCACTGCAAAGTATGTTCCCATGGGCAATAAGTTTAAAAGGCTAAAAATAAAACCTATGTGGCTCACGGTCAAAGTTAAAAAAGCTATAAACAATAAGAAAGTAGCTTTTAAAAAATATAAAAATGAAGGAACACTAGTGTTTAAATGTTACAAAGAATATAACAGGATATGTAAAAAGGAAATCAAGGATGCAAAAATTCAAAACGAACGACAGATTGCAAAAGATAGTAGGACAAACCCCAAAAAATTCTTTAAATATATTAATAGTAAAAAGGTGAAGTCTGAGCATGTAGGCCCCTTACAAAATAATCTAGAGTGGGTGACTGGGGACAAAGAGAAGGCAAATTTATTAAATGCTTTCTTCAGCTCTGTGTATACAATGGAGCATGGGGGAGCTCATGTCCAAAATGGGGGTGGGAGTGACACAGCCCCAAATCCACAATGGCTCAAAAGTGATATGGTCCAGAAATATTTAGACAGAATAAAGGTGGATAAAGCACCTGGACCTGATGGCATCCATCCACGGATCCTAGGTGAGTTGAGCTCTGTCATTTCAAAGCCACTGTATCTAATATTTAGGGACTCATTAAAGACAGGAATAGTACCACTGGATTGGCGCAGGGCCAATGTGGTGCCCATATTTAAAAAGGGAACAAAGTCTTTACCAAGTAACTATAGACCTGTTAGTTTAACTTCTATAGTTGGGAAGATACTGGAACGTTTAATAAAAGACCACATGGATGAGTTCTTGCTGGAAAAAAACTATTTAAGCAGCAGTCAACATGGATTCATGAAAGACAGAAGTTGTCAGACAAACCTGATTTCCTTTTATGAAGAGGTAAGTAAAACCCTGGACAGAGGCGTGGCTGTGGACGTGATATATTTGGATTTTGCAAAAGCGTTCGATACAGTTCCGCACACACAGCTCATGTGTAAGGTAAGGTCTACAGGATTGGATATATCAGTTTGTAAATGGATAGAAAACTGGCTGAAAGCCAGAATTCAGAGAGTCGTGGTTAATGATTCTTACTCTGAATGGTCCAATGTTATCAGTGGTGTACCCCAAGGTTCAGTGCTGGAAACCTTACTTTTCAATATATTTATAAATGATATTGGGTCTGAGATCAAAAGTAACATTTCTGTCTTTGCAGATGACACCAAGCTATGCAGTGGAATAACGTCCTTACAGGATGTCTCCAATTTACAAGCCGACCTCAATGCTCTGTCTGATTGGGCGACTAAGTGGCAGATGAGGTTTAATGTAGATAAATGTAAAGTTATGCACTTGGGGGCTAAGAATATGCATGCATCATACATACTAGGGGGAGTACAACTGGGGGGGTCTGTAGTGGAGAAAGATCTGGGGGTTTTAGTTGATCATAAGCTCAATAATGGCATGCAATGCCAAGCTGCGGTTTCCAAAGCGAGCAAAGTCCTTTCTTGTATTAAGAGAGGTATGGACTCCAGAGACAGAGATATAATTTTGCCCTTGTACAAATCATTAGTAAGACCTCATCTGGAATATGCAGTTCAGTTTTGGGCACCAGTTCTCAAAAAGGATATAGGAGAACTGGAGAAAGTGCAGAGAAGAGCAACCAAATTGATAAGAGGCATGGAGGAGCTCAGCTATGAGGAAAGATTAGAGGAACTAGATTTATTCACTCTTGAGAAGAGGAGAATTAGGGGGGATATGATCAACATGTACAAATATATAAGAGGTCCATACAGTGAACTTGGTGTTGAGTTATTCACTTTACGGTCATCACTGAGGACAAGGGGGCACTCTTTACGTCTAGAGGAAAAGAGATTTCACCTCCAAATACGGAAAGGTTTTTTCACAGTAAGAGCTGTGAAAATGTGGAACAGACTCCCTCCAGAGGTGGTTCTGGCCAGATCAGTAGATTGCTTTAAGAAAGGTCTGGATTCTTTCCTAAATGTACAGAATATAACTGAGTACTAAGATTTGTAGGTAAAGTTGATCCAGGGTAAATCCGATTGCCTCTCGGGGGATCAGGAAGGAATTTTTTCCCCTGCTGTAGCAAATTGGATCATGCTCCGCTGGGGTTTTTTGCCTTCCTCTGGATCAACTGTGGGTATGAAGTTGGGTGTATAGGATTTTACTGTGTTTTTTTTATTTTGTTTTTTGTGGTTGAACTGGATGGACTTGTGTCTTTTTTCAACCTGACTAACTATGATTGGGGACATCTATATTTAGAGTATTACCAGCATGTATGGAGGAAACCATAACAAAAGTGCCATAAAGCGTGTCTTGCGCCCAAAAAAAGAAAGTAGATGCATTCAATCTTTCATGGCACAGACTTGAGATTCGGACCTCGGTCTATAGTAAATTTTAGTGACTGGACCCCTGATAAAATGTATAGATCTGATATACCGTATTTATCGGGGTATAACGCGCACCCCAAACTTAGGAAGGTAGTTTAAGGGGAAAAAAACTTAAATTTTTGTCCATCGGCGGCCTTGTGGGGGTCCGTCTGCGGCTTCCTTGCGGGGGGGGTCCATCCAGGTGTCCATCCGCACCTTGCCTGGGGTTGCAGCGGTGTTCGTTTTTGAATTAGGCGCCGAGAGGAGCCGGATTGCCTGTGTGTTCGGCTTCTCTCGCGTGGCTGTGGGCGGAGCCGAGCCTAGCCGAATGCGCAGTACACTCGGCTCTAGGCTGCGGCGCTTGGCTCCTCTCGCGTGGCTGCGGGCGGAGCCAAGCGTGGCCGAGACTAGCCTAGTGCGCAGTACACTTGGCTCGGTCTATTTCGGGGGCGCCCGGGAACAGCCGTATCGGCGTATTTTGCGCTCCCACGATTTTCCCCTGAATTTAAAGGGGGGAAAAAAGTGCGCGGTATACGCCGAAAAAATACGATAGTTAGCAATTTATTAGTATAAAGATTTTAGTAAAAATATAACTAAATAAATTGTGTGTGTATGTATATATGTATATGTGTGTGTGAGAGACAAGATGGGATAGAACTCCAAAAATTATATATATATATATATATATATATATATATATATATATATTATAATTTGGAGTTCTATCCCATCTTGTCTCCCTCTTGAATATTTGACATTCGGGGAACTCAGAGACTCTTTATGCTCTCATGTTCGCGTGCTTTTTGAGCAGGAACTTAGTTCCCGGAAGATCCGCCATTCATACATATGTAGCGTCTGCAAAAAACCCTAAAAGTGCAACAATTAAAGTGAAATGTAACTTTTTAGGATATGAGAAGTGCCGGTTTTGCGTTCCATCGTCTGATTTATGGGTCGGGTGTTTAATAATAATTCTGGGTAGGTGTCCAAAGTTTGGGATGTGAAATGTGACATTTCGTGGTGAGTCATTGAGGATTGGGGGCGTTACGGGGCAGGGTGTGGTGCTGGGGGGGGGGGCTGTGGGGGATGGGATGAGGGGAAGGGGGGGTGGGTGGGTTCGGAACTTTCCCGCATTTAGGGAAGACAGTTGAAGCCTTCTGTATGGAGTGTGACTCAGGGTGTCTCCCTTCTTGTCTTCTACTGGAAGGAAGTGACCAACATTAACCCAACGTTAACCCTGCACTGCAAAGATGGTGTAGCTGGAGGCTCTGTTTCGCCGCTATCTCCCCGAATGTGACAGCTGTGTACACCGTACTTCTTTCTTTCTTTCTTTTTTTTTTTTTTTTTTTTTTGTGATCGGTTATGTCGAGGCAAACCCTGGATGATGTTGTTTCCCAAAGCGTTGTGTAGAATAAACACTTTCCATGTTTATATAATAAGATCATTTGTGTTTTATGTTTTTTGTTTTTTTAGTTTGTTACGTCTCGGTGCTACTGATCTCCTGCCGCAGCCCAAAAAAAAAAAAAAGCTAAAGTCAAAGGGGCAGATCCACAGAGATCTGCACCCGCGCAGCGTATCAGATACGCTACGCCGCCGTACCTTACCTGGCTTTAGTTCGAATCCTGGAAAAATTTGCGCCGTAAGTTAGGGCGGCGTAGTCTATCTCTGGCGGCGGAATTCAAATTGGCGATTAGGGGGCGTGTTTCATTTAAATGAAGCGCGTCCCCGCGCCAAATGAACTGCACATGCGCCGTCCCTAAATTTCCCGCTGTGCATTGCGCTAAATGACGTCGCTAGGACGTCATTTTTTTTTAACCTAGATCTGAATTACGTCCATCCCGATTCACGGACGACTTGCGCAAAAAAAAAAAAATTCAAATTAAATGCGGGGACAGCGGCCATACTTAACATGGCAAGTCTAACTATACGCCGCAAAACACCAGGTTTAACTATACGCCGGAAAAAGCAGACTAGAGACGACGTAAAAGAATGCGACGGCTGCGCGTACGTTCGTGGATCGTCGGAAATAGTTAATTTGCATACCCGACACGGAAAACGTCGATAACTCCACCCAGCGGACGCCAAAGTATTGCATCTTGGATCCGAAGCCGTACGCCTGTCAGATCTAACCCAGATGCCGTTGTATCTTGGTTTGAGGATTCAAACTAAAGATACGACACGGGTAATTTGAAAGTACGCCGGCGTATCAGTAGATACTCCGGCGTACTCGCTCTGTGGATCTGCTCAAAGTCTCTGTCAAGGTTTATGTAGTTATTTTATCAGCCCTCCTCTTGTGGGGGGGGGGGGGGGGTCCACGTTCTTGACTATTTTTGTACCGAAGTTTGCGTTCACAAAAATACGTCTGATGCGCAACATTTGCAAAAGTACATTCACTTGTAGGGCCAGGTGTACGCGGCACCGGCTCGTGAAAGGGCCTGGAAATGTATGCTAGGCTCATCAGACGCCTACAGATCACCATGTGCCTGAACCCTTTACGCTGGCCATACATTATTACATTTTCTGGAACCTTCACCTACGGAGTGCAAGGGCCTGCCTGATTGCATACAAATTGAAATTTGATTAGGTCTGATCTCCTCCTATTAACTTGCTGACCACAATCTATAAATACGTTGTGGCTTTGAAGTTGGTTTACCTTTCAGACCTCATAAAAGTGGCCCAAGCGGCTAAATAGCCTCTGGATTGCTTTCAGAAGCGGCGGGAGGGGACTTCCCTCTGGATCGCTTTCAGAAGTCCCTTGACCCCCCCCCCCCCCCCACTCATTGTTCGCTGGGGTGTCTCGTCTATAGCAGCTCATCTAAGGGATCCGACGGGTTGTGCGGTTGGCCATAGATCTTTCCAGATAGTCTTTGATCGCCTCTATGGTCTTGGATGACTGGAGCACCGTCACGACGCTGGTTTAGGGAGTAGTGTGGTTTTTTTTTTTTTTTTTTTTTTAAACTGTAAAAAAAAGTGTGTGTTGTATAAAATAATATTTTTTTTATATAATTTTTTTTCCCTAGCTAATAATAATAATATTACTATTATTATTATTACTATTATAATAATAATAATAACAAAGAGATTTGGGGTCCTCTCCCTTGATGCTAGGTTCACACATATGCAATGCGGAAACGAGCGCGATTCCTGTGCGGGTTTCCGCATCGCAGTTTACATTGCCCTATGCGAACCTCTGCTGGTGTCAATACAGAGTTAATGACCCCCCCCCAAATCGGATCGCAGTGCGAACTGCCAAATGGATGGCATGGGTGTGAAAGCCCTTGCAATCCGATTCCAGTGCGGACCAAAAAAAGGGTCCTGCGCCATTTTGGTGCGACTTCAGTCATACAAACGTAATGGCTGGATTCACATTGTATGTGCACAGCAATGCGGTGTGAATCGCATGTGATGTCTGACATCGCAATAGTGCGAGCCCAGCCTACAGTAGAACGATAGACATTTTTCCAATTCTGGGTAGCGCAAGTCAAGATTTTTATTTATATATTATTTTTATTTTTTTCCAACCATCTGTGTTCCATTGTGGATATTTCCCTTCATTTCCTGTCCCATAGCCTAACAGGAAGTGAGGTTCACAGAATGAGTGTCCCTATTTTGAAGATTTCCCCTCTACTATTTTTTTTTTTTTTTCAATGATAATGGTAAACAGGAAAAATGGAGAATTGGAATCTCCTTAAGGGTCCTTTCACACGTGCGGACCGTTTTTTAGATCAGTTTTTTATCATCAGTTGATCCGTTTTACATCCGTTTTACATCCGTTTTTTTCATCTGTTTTTTATTTTTTTTTATTTAGAACTTTATTTTTATTACATATTTTGATGAAAAACGGATGTTAGCGGATCGAATGTTAAACGGATCGTCCACTAACATCCGTTTTTCGTCCGTTCAAAAAATAGGGTTTTCTTCCGTTCAAAAAAACGGAGCTTAACGGAGACGGATGTTAACGGACGTTAGCGGATGCTCATCCGCTAACGTACGCTATCCCATTGGAAAGCATTGCAGTCCGTAAACGGACGTATGAAAAAACGGACGAACGTGTGAAAGGACTTTAACAGGGGCACAGACTGTAATAAAAACTGACGGGGTTTTCTGCCTCTCCAAAACCTAAACTAAAAAGTTCTTTTTTTTTTTTTCTTTTTTTTTTTTAAGAGTACCTGTCATTCCTTGTTTCTATTACACAGGGCTCTCCTGCCCTTTTTAGTTGTTGACCCGGAAGTGACGTGTGACATCACTTCAGGGTCTCTGACAGTTTCCCCCATCATCAAGGGAAAGAATTTTTGTATTGTGATTGGTGGAGCACAGGGGGTCCCAAAAAAAAATAACATAGGGGACAAAAAAAATCCCCTATGTGATGGTTATATATATATATTGGTTGATGTTGCCCTCTGGTAAGCGTATCCAATCTTCTCTCCTGGGCGGTGGATGCACTTTTAGATTTTTATTTTTTTCCCCCATCACGATCACCATTGAAATTAACTTATTTTTATTTTTTTCGTATTCTCTATTTGGACTGTTTTTTTTAAAAGATGACGGTTCTTACTCTATACCAGAATGTGGATAAACAA
This sequence comes from Rana temporaria, assembly GCF_905171775.1. NCBI lineage: Eukaryota > Metazoa > Chordata > Amphibia > Anura > Ranidae > Rana > Rana temporaria. Next base: position 14,971,274 of record NC_053497.1, read on the forward strand.
GGACCTTCATGGCAGCTTCACCAGGGATTGTTCTAATGGGAGCTTCAGAAATGGTATTAACATTTTAACACTTTGGCTTAGATTGGCTTCAGTTTAGTTAGAAGAAGGTCTCAGCTTTGCCATATGGACTTGACATTCCTTCAAATTGTTGCCCTTCCCCCATTGAGAAAGATTGCTTTCATACACTCGGTAGAGTCGTGAATATTTGTTGAAGGGACGCATTCTCTGGGACATTCTTGTTTCTTTGCATACAAATCAACCGAAAAACCCCAAAAATTGCTGCGGCATGCCTCTGCTGAGAAGATAATTCTATTCTATGTGAAATGCGTGTATAGAAACCCTCTTGTACATAAACCAGCCTGACATTATGCTGAAAGGGGACATTTGCATTATTTGGAAGGCTAAAGGCTCACAAACGCAAAAAAAAAGCTCAAATAAAAATAAATTTAACTTTTATTTTTAATAATCAAAAATATTTGTGTGTGTGTGTGTTTATAATTTTTTTTTTTTTTTTTATTAATAAAAAAATAATAATAAAAAAAAACTTTATTTGTAAAAATGTGTGTGTGTGTGTGTGTGTGTGTGTGTGTGTGTGTATATATATATATGTATGTATATATATATATATATATATATATATATTCTCAGTAGATACGCCGTCGTAACTCGGAATCTAAGCCATTGTACATTTAAGTGTATTTTCACATTGAGTTACACTTAAATGTAGCGAAGATACGACTGCCTGCGCCGTCGTATCTTAGCTGTCTAGTTCCGCCGGTCGCTAGGGGCATGAATGCTGATTTACGCCTAGAATGCGTAAATCAGCGAGATACGCCAATTCACGAACGTACGCTTGCCCGTCGCAGTAAAGATACGCCGTTTACGTAAGGCGTTTTCCGGCGTAAAGTTAGTCGAACAAATAGCTGGCCTAGCCAATGTTAAGTATGGCCGTCGTTCCCGCGTCGAAATTTGAAAATTTTCCGTTGTTTGCGTAAGTCGTCCGTGAATGGGGCTGGACATAATTTACTTTCACGTCGAAACCAATACGTCCTTGCGGCGTACTTTGGAGCAATGCACACTGGGATATGTCCACGGACGGCGCATGCGCAGTTTGTAAAAACCGTCAATCACGTCGGGTCACGAGTCATTAACATAAAACACGCCCCCCTGTTCCTCATTTAAATTAGGCGCACTTACGCCGGGCCCACTTGCGCTACGCCGCCGTAACTTAGGAGGCAAGTGCTTTGTGAATACAGCACTTGCCTCTCTGACTTACAGCGGCGTAGCGTAAATACGATACGCCGCCTCAAAGATAAGCCAGTCTTTCTGAATCTGGCTAATCGACTTAAATGGTACTGTCTCTACCCATGGAACACAGCCACATAGACTTCTTTGAGAATCGCTCTGCTTTTGAGGGAAAGGCACATAGACTTCTCTGGCCTTGGGACACAGCCAGATATACTTCTATAAGACCGGCCACATAGACTTCCATGGGACTAGCTATGACCTTGGGACACAGCTGCATAGACTTCTATGGAACCGCCTCCACTCTTGGGGTACAGCCACATAGACATCTGTGGGACCATCTCTGCCCTTGGGTAATGGCCACATAGACTTTTATGGGACCATCTCCTCCCTTGGGACACAGCCACATAGACTTCTATGGGACGAACTATGACCTTGGGACACAGCCACATAGACTTCTATGGGACCATCTTCATCCTAGGTACACAGCCACATAGAGTTCTATGGTGCTGTCTCTGCCCTTGGGACACAGCCACATAGACTTCTATGGGAACATCTCTGCTCTTGGGCACAGGCATATAGCTTTCTATTGGATGGTCTCTGGCCTTGGGACACGGGCACAATTAGTCTTCTATGGAAGTGTCTCTTTTTATATACGGCTCCAGGTTACCAGAAGTCAGTGAGGCTACAATGTGCCAGCATGACCGGGTCAGTGGCAAACGGAATGAATTCACTTTGAGCACTTTTTTTTTTTTTTGTTAAAAGATGTATGGTTTTTGTAGTCTCTTTTTTGGTAGTGTATTTTTCTTTTTCTTAGCTGTACTGCAGTCGGGGGTGGAGGAGGGTGAGCGCATTGCTTGCACCACTGCACATTATGACACTTCCTTCCTGCCAGTAGCTCTATTTGGGTGGAACCTCTTTTTTTTTTTTTTCTAAAGCAGGAAGCCGCCGTTCATCCAGCTGTGCTATATTATTTATTTATTTTTATTATTTTTTTAACCATTTATTCTAAATATAAGGAAATTTATGTTCTAGATGATGACTTTTGTGTCATAAATAAAACTTTTTTTTTTTATACATTTTATAAAAAATAGACCGGCGTTGCCCGGTCTTCCTATCTTAACCTTTTGGGGAGGAAAATCATAGTAATATAAATATACCGTATTTTCCGGCGTATAAGATGACCCCCTAATTTTCCAGGAAAAAATTTGATTTTGGGATATACTCACTGTATAAGACTACCCCCTTCTTACTAGTCTTTCTGGAAGCTGAGGGGTAGCCAGAACCGCTGACAGAAACAGGCTTTTTCAAATCTCACTGTGCCATTACATTACATGCCCAGACTGTGCCACTGTGCCATTACATGCCCCCACATTGCCACTGTGCCATTACATGCCCCCACATTGCCACTGTGCCATTACATGCCCCCACATTGCCACCGTGCCATTACATGCCCCCACATTGCCCATCTTTTATATAAGGGTGTAGGTAAGGGTTAATTTAACTGTCATATATTTGTATTTGGCATATAAGTAATATGTGTACCAGGTATTATTGAAATATCTCCAGGCGTACAGAAGTTATGTGGGAACATACATTTCCCATTGATTTGCATGGGACTTTAAACAAAAACCCTGACCCTCACAAATGGGGGTAGTTAAGGCATAAATGAACTATCCTATAGTTTAAGTGGACATATAAGTAACATGTGACCAAGTGTTATGGAAATATGTACAGCCGTTTGGAAGTTATGAAGTAACATGTATTTCCCATAGAGTTGAATGGGACTTTAAAGGAAAACCCCGACCATGGCAAATGGGGGTGGGTAAGGGTTAAACCACCTATCCTATGTTTGTTGCTGACATATAAGTAACATGTGTGCCAAGTTTCATGTTAATATCTTTAGCCGTTTGGACGTGATGCTGGAACCTACATACACACGTTGAGTTTTATATATATATATATCTGAGGACACTGATGTGAAAGGGGGGGGGCTGAGGACACTGATGTGAAAAGGGTGGGGGGGGGGCTGAGGACACTAATGTGAAAAGGGTGGGGGGGGGGCTGAGGACACTAATGTGAAAAGGGTAGGGGGGGGCTGAGGACACTGATGTGAAAAGGGTGGGGGGGGCTGAGGACACTGATGTGAAAAGGGTGGGGGGGGGGCTGAGGACACTGATGTGAAAAGAGTGGGGGGGGGGGGGGGCTGAGGACACTGATGTGAAAAGGGTGGGGGGGGGGCTGAGGACACTGATGTGAAAAGGGTGGGGGGGGGGCTGAGGACACTGATGTGAAAAGGGTGGGGGGGGGCTGAGGACACTGATGTACAGGGGGACTGTGATATAAAAGTGGTCTGGCATGTGTTGTAGTGCAAACATGAGTTTTGGAACTCCTACCAGAAGAAAATATTACTAGGTTTACTAGGATTTTTTTGTATTTTTGTTTTTATAATTAAAAAAAAAATATATATATATATATATATATATATATATATATATATATATATATATATATATATATATATATATATATATATATATATATATATATATATATATATACATATACAGTATAATTTTACACACACATTGCAAACCAAAATCTTTTTTTAGTATACATTTTTTTGCATTTGGAACTTGCAACAAGTTTGTTACGTGTGCGACGCTGTGACTTGCCGCTCTGATTGGACGTTTTACGCGTGTAGAATTTTGGGAACGTGGATTTCAAGGCCTGTGTTGAGTCTTCTTTGTATTCCGCCGACATAGAAGTGGAAACCTCGCATCCTCCGGGGGAAGGGCTCTTGGCAGTTGGTGATAAAGACCGAACCTTGTTCCAGCTTGAATGGAGGCATTTTTGGCCGCGTTCTTGCGAGCTCCAAACCCGTCAAGTCTCTACTTGAATGGAAAAGCGCAAAGTCGTCTCGGGGTTAAAAAGAAGCTAATATTGCTAGCAAGTCTCTAACAGTTCAGTACTGTGTTTAAAAAAAAAATCTAAAAATGATGTATAGGTATTTTCTACATTTAAAAACAAATGTTTAGGGAAAGACAAAATATTTTATTTTTCTGTATAAAGGATGAGGCCTCGGAAGGGGGGGGGGGACATTTTTCCTATAATATTATTATTATTATTATTATTATTATTATTATTATTATTATTAAAATATATATATATATATATATATATATATATATATATATATATATATATATATATATTTTTAAGAATGAGTAAAGGGGGAAAAAAAAAAAGATGTAAAAATTTAAGGGAAAAAAAAATGAATAAATAAAATACCTGTGCATAGATAAATATAATACATTAAAGAAAAAATGGAAAGTCAAAGGAAATTAAAGCATTAACAAATGAAGCAATAAATATAATTAAGAATATAAAAATAAAGTGAAGACCTGAAAATAAACAATGCATTTAAGCATCTCCATGGTAAAGTCGTATTTAATATTTAATGAGTTTTACATTTAAGGCACTTTAATCTTACAAAGAATTCCATCACTGCAGATGTGAAGATCCAGAATTGAATATTCTTTTACTAGTCTATCCATCTCCTACAGGAAAGGAAATTTCTCAGAGCTAGGAATCGACCCCCCCCCCCCCTTCTTCTTCTTTTTTTTTTTTTTTTTTTCATTAACTGAAAACTTGCTGATGATTCCCCAACACTCCATAAAGAATCTGGAATTTGGAATATGCTGCAAAGTTTTAGGCCTGGAGTTTAACTCTGTATGCAGAATATATATTGTGTCTCTTTCCACTAAAAAAAAAAAAAGCTTCTTACGTTGGCCCGTGGGAAGAAAGCTTCTTGCGTTGGTGGCCGGTGGTAAGAAATCTTCTTACAATGGTGGCCTGTGGGAAGAAAGCTCTTTACGTTGGCGGCCTGTGGGAAGAAGGCTCCTTGCGTTGGTGGCCCGTGGGAAGAAGGCTCCTTGCGTTGGTGGCCCGTGGGAAGAAGGCTCCTTGCGTTGGTGGCCCGTGGGAAGAAGGCTCCTTGCGTTGGTGGCCCGTGGGAAGAAGGCTCCTTGCGTTGGTGGCCCGTGGGAAGAAGGCTTCTTGCGTTGGTGGCCCGTGGGAAGAAAGCTCCTTGCGTTGGCGGCCCGTGGGAAGAAAGCTCCTTGCGTTGGCGGCCCGTGGGAAGAAAGCTCCTTGCGTTGGCGGCCCGTGGGAAGAAAGCTCCTTGCGTTGGCGGCCCGTGGGAAGAAAGCTCCTTGCGTTGGCGGCCCGTGGGAAGAAAGCTCCTTGCGTTGGCGGCCCGTGGGAAGAAATATTTTTCTGTTGGGGGGGGGGGGGGGGAGCTTCTTGCGTTGGTGGCCAGGGGGAAGAAAGCCCCTTCCAGTAGCAAGAGCGACACTTGCGTTGGTGGCAAGAGCAACGCTTCTGTTGGCGGCAACCGGGAGGAGGACCGCCTTTACATTGGTGGCCAGTGGGAAGAAAGCTCCTTATGTTGGTGCCGGTGGGGAGAAAGCTTCTTGTGTTGGGGGGAGAAAGCTCCTTCCAGTAGCAAGAGCGCCCCTTGCGTTGGCAGCTTGTGACAGGAGCAACTCTTCCGTTGGCGGCCAACGGGAGGAAGCTTCTTACGTTGGTGGCCTGTGGGAAGAAATCTCCTTACATTGGTGGCTGTTGGGATGAAAGCTCCTTCCAGTAGCAAGAGTGCCCCTTGTGTTGGTGGCTAGGACCAACTTTACATTGGTGGCTGGTGGGAAGAATGCGCCCCTCCTGTTGGCAGCTAGTGGCAAGAGCACCTCTTCCGTTGGCGACCAACCAGAGGAGGACCGCCTTTACGTTGGTAATCATTGAGAGACCTGATTGCGTCGGTGGTCAGTAGAAGGACTGCTCCCCCTACAGATGTGGTCAGGTACTTATCTGGCTTATCATGGAACCCCTAGAAACCTCTGGAGGAGCCGTGACTGAGAAGGGAACTCCTGAATTGTACTTTGGTGCAAATCCTGAGTAAAGAAAAGTAGAAGCTTTAACTTTTCGAAGGACTTTTTGGTGACTGATAGGGTTGACCTTCCTCCTCCTCTCCATATATAAAATACCGTACTTGCCAAATGTGTTACCAAAAAAACATTTTTTTACTTCTCTTTTTGGTTTAATTTGAGGAGCTCCAGTCCCGAGTTCTAGAAACGACTTTTTCAGCCTGGCCTCGGGCGTAGGATAATGTCCTATACATAGAAGGAATGACTCAGTACATCAGACTTGTCCCAGACGTTGCTTGGGGGCCCTTTTTTATTTGATTGTTCTTTCTCTCTGGTTTTCTTCAGCTCCCTTTCTTTGTGATGTGGGGGATTTCGGTAGTCGGTGGATGTGTAATACTTGCGCCACGCCTTGTAGCTGGCTGTCTGCATCCGGCAGGATGTGAGCCGCGGAGTTGCTGTTCTAGGTGTAGCCCCACTTCACAGTTCACAGCGGAATTTTGAAGAATCAGATGAACATATTTTTAGTGTTGAGTAACGCCGGCTTCCATAAATGTCCCGCAGTCATTTTTTTTTTTTACTGTACACGAGCAACACCCCTCACTTTGCATGGAAAGTACATGTGATGGTTTGAGGATGTTCCTCCTTTTTTAGATGTATTTTATATGATCGGTGCAGCATGCTAAAGAATGTCAGTGTAACGCTTCTCGATATTTTCTTCCTCTCACAGAGATCATAGTATTACCCCTGAAGAATCTTCTATATACTTTCATCTCCAGAAGGACGGCACCATCTTTGTTTAGGCCAGGGGTTGACAAATTTGCTTGGAATCTAGGAGTCAGCTAAAAAAGTTAGGAGCCAGAAAACGCACCCAGTCCCGATGAGCTTGCGCGCAGAAGCGAACACATACGTGAGCAGCGCCCGCATATGTAAACGGTGTTCAAACCACACATGTGAGGTATCGCCGCGATTGGTAGAGCGAGAGCAATAATTCTAGCCCTAGACCTCCTCTGTAACTCAAAACATGCAACCTGTAATTTTTTTTTTTTAAACGTCGCCTATGAAGATTTTAAAGGGTAAAAGTTTGTCGGCATTCCACGAGCGGACGCAATTTTGAAGCGTGACATGTTGGGTATGAATTTACTTGGCCTAACATTATCTTTCATAATATAAAAAAAAAATGGGGATAACTTTACTGTTGTCTTATTTTTTTATTAAAAAAAGTGAATTTTTTTCCCAAAAAAGTGCGCTTGTAAGACCGCTGCGCAAATACGGCGTGACGGAAAGTATTGCAACGATCGCCATTTTATTCTCTAGGGTGTTAGGATAAAAAATATATATAATGTTTGGGGGTTCTAATTAGAGGGAAGAAGATGGCAGTGAAAATAGTGAAAAATTACATTAGAATTGCTGGTTAACTTGTAATGCTTAACTTGTAATACCAGATGGCGCCAGCTCACACATCTGGTGGTAATAACTTGTAATACCAACGGCTCACCACCAGATGGCGCCAGCCAGCCCACCTTCCAAGCCAAGTCGCCAGGAGACTATTTCTAGTCGCCATGGCGACCGGGATTTGTCGAGCCCTGGTTTAGGCATCATTCAGGGTCACCAGCTATCTTCTGGACTGAGATGTCGGCTTAGAGATGACAGTTGTGGAAATCCTGTTGTCAGTGCAGTTCTGGTGACCTCGTCTCTGCCTTGGCAAGGTCCCTGGTGTGGTGACCTCGTCTCGGCCTAGGCAAGGTCCCTGGTGTGGTGACCTCGTCTCGGCCTAGGCAAGGTCCCTGGTGTGGTGACCTCGTCTCGGCCTAGGCAAGGTCCCTGGTGTGGTGGCCTAGGCAAGGTCCCTGGTGTGGTGGCCTAGGCAAGGTCCCTGGTCTGGTGACCTCGTCTCTGCCTGGCAAGGTCCCTGGTCTGGTGACCTCGTCTCTGCCTGGCAAGGTCCCTGGTCTGGTGACCTCGTCTCTGCCTGGCAAGGTCCCTGGTCTGGTGACCTCGTCTCTGCCTGGCAAGGCCCCTGGTCTGGTGACCTCGTCTCTGCCTTGGCAAGGTCACTGGTCTGGTGACCTTGTCTCGGCCTAAGCAAGGTCCCTGGTCTGGTGCTCTTGCCGAGGCGAGGCCACCAGACCAGGGACCAGGCCAAGGTCACCAGACCAGGTCTGGTGACCTTGTCTCTGCCTGGCAAGGTCGCTGGTGTGGTGACCTCGCCTCGGCAAGGTCCCTGGTCTGGTGACCTCGTCTCGGCAAGGTCCCTGGTCTGGTGACCTCGTCTCGGCCTAGGCAAGGTCCCTGGTGTGGTGACCTCGTCTCGGCCTAGGCAAGGTCCCTGGTGTGGTGACTTCTCTGGCCTAGGCAAGGTCCCTGGTCTGGAGACCTCGTCTCGGCCTAGGCAAGGTCCCTGGTGTGGTGACCTCGTCTCGGCCTAGGCAAGGTCCCTGCTGTGATGACCTCGTCTCGGCCTAGGCAAGGTCCCTGGTCTGGAGACCTCGTCTCGGCCTAGGCAAGGTCCCTGGTGTGGTGGCCTAGGCAAGGTCCCTGGTGTGGTGGCCTAGGCAAGGTCCCTGGTGTGGTGGCCTAGGCAAGGTCCCTGGTGTGGTGGCCTAGGCAAGGTCCCTGGTGTGGTGGCCTAGGCAAGGTCCCTGGTGTGGTGGCCTAGGCAAGGTCCCTGGTGTGGTGGCCTAGGCAAGGTCCCTGGTGTGGTGGCCTCGTCTCTGCCTGGCAAGGTCCCTGGTGTGGTGACCTCGTCTCTGCCTGGCAAGGTCCCTGGTGTGGTGACCTCGTCTCTGCCTGGCAAGGTCCCTGGTCTGGTGACCTCGTCTCTGCCTGGCAAGGTCCCTGGTCTGGTGACCTCGTCTCTGCCTGGCAAGGTCCCTGGTCTGGTGACCTGGCCTAGGCAAGAGCACTGGACTAGGGACTAAGGGGTCTTAAAGAAAGAAAGTGGAGCTTTTCCAAATAAATATGTTGCTATTTTGCCTTTAGGAGCAGAGAGATGATCTCATCAGTCTGCTGCTTCTCCTCCACTGTCCAATCACAAGCTAAGGGAGGGACAAGTCCCAGTAAGGCCTCTTGCATACACGAGGCGGTAAAATTTGGCAGTTGAGCCGCAGTATTTACTACTCGCCTAAAACATGCCAATAGGAGGCGAAAGCAGAATGAGCAGAGAGATGCCCTCCTTAGTCTGGTGACCTCGTCTCGGCCTAGGCAAGGCCCCTGGTCTGGTGATCTCGCCTAGGCAAGGCCCCTGGTCTGGTGACCTCGTCTCGGCCTAGGCAAGGCCCCTGGTCTGGTGACCTCGCCTCGGCCTAGGCCAGGTCCCTGGTCTGGTGACCTCGCCTCGGCCTAGGCCAGGTCCCTGGTCTGGTGACCTCGCCTAGGCCAGGTCCCTGGTCTGGTGACCTCGCCTCGGCCTAGGCCAGGTCCCTGGTCTGGTGACCTCGCCTCGGCCTAGGCAAGGTCCCTGGTCTGGTGACCTCGTCTCGGCCTAGGCCAGGTCCCTGGTCTGGTGACCTCGCCTCGGCAAGGTCCCTGGTCTGGTGACCTCGTCTCGGCCTAGGCAAGGCCCCTGGTCTGGTGACCTCGTCTCGGCCTAGGCAAGGCCCCTGGTCTGGTGACCTCGTCTCGGCCTTGGCCAGGTCCCTGGTCTGGTGACCTCGTCTCGGCCTTGGCCAGGTCCCTGGTCTGGTGACCTCGTCTCGGCCTTGGCCAGGTCCCTGGTCTGGTGACCAGGGAGTAAATCCTCACTATATGCTCTTGTGACAATCAGATATTATTCAAATTTAGTACAAATAATAGTGAAATAATAAAATTTGTGTCGGTTAGAAACTTTTAGGCCAGTTGGAATGCTTCACTCTATTGCTGAAGAATAGAAGAGGCACAAGGAGCCAATCGATTCATGTTTTGACAAAAAGCATGCTGATTGGAGGAGAAAGCAAAGTGACAGAGAGACGTTCATCACTGTGCTCCCTCCCCTTCACAGGCTAGGGGGCGGGTCTATGACAATCTGGGAGAAAGTGTGTTAAATGGGTGCTGGCTGTCAGACTGAGGACATCTTGTGGTGGATGATGGGTACTGCAGGAGACAGCTTTAGATTTAAGGGAATTGTTGCAGCTAAAAAAAAATTGTTGTGTTTTTTTTTTTTTTTTTTTTTTTTTTTTTTTTTTAGCATTTATTTTGTATTTGTGATGGGAATTCTGCTTTTTTGTTTCCATTTGTAACCACATTCCTCGGTTTTGATGTGCTGCCATTCTTTCTGCGAAGTATTTGCTGTTCTCCACCTTTTGTATTTGCCTATAGACTGATAACAGGATTAGTGTTTACTTTTGTTGTAGTTTCAATCAGCTTTGTATATGTACATAGCTCACGAGCCTTGATTAGAAGGATTTGATCAAAGCTTCTTCTGCCTAGACCTCAGGATGAAAAGGTTGGCTCGTTCCAAGCGGGCGAGAGTCTGCCTCGGGGCACATGTGCGATTTTTATTTATTTTTTTGCTAAAGGAATCGCCATACCACGTTTAGCTTCATAGAGCGATGGAGTGTAGTAATGATAAAGCCCCAATGATGGCATAAAGAGCCAAATACACTGGATTGTCAAAAGTATTGGTACGCCTGCCTTTACGCGCACATGCACTTTAATGGCATCCCAGTCTTATAGCTGGATTCAGAGAGACAGGCATAACTTTGAGGCGGCGTAGCGTAAGTCAGAGAGGCAAGTGCTGTATTCACAAAGCACTTGCCTCCTAAGTTACGGCGGCGTAGCGTAAATGGGCCGGCCTAAGCGCGCCTGATTCAAACATGGGGGCGTGTTTTATGTTAATGATCGATGACCCGACGTGATTGACGTTTTTAACGACCGGCGCATGCGCCGTCCGTGGACATATCCCAGTGTGCATTGCTCCAAAGTACGTCCGGCCCGATTCGCGTACGACTTACGCAAACGACGTAAAAAGATAGACCTGTTCCGACGTCCATACCTTGCATGGGCCACACCACCTAGGGAGCAGCTTTATCTTTACGCTGGCGTATCTCTAACGTAAACGGCGGAACTAATTGCGACAGGCGCACGTACGTTCGTGAATCGGCGTATCTAGTCATTTGCATATTCTACGCCGAACTCAACGGAAGTGCCACCTACCGGCCAGCGTAAATATGCACCCTAAGATACGACGGCGTAGGAGACTTACGCCGCTCGTATCTTAGCCTAATTTTGAGCGTATCTGGTTTCCAGAATACGCTTAAATTTACGACGGCGTAGAATCAGAGTTACGACGGCGTATCTACTGATACGCCAGCGTAACTGTATCTGAATCTAGCTATTAGTCCGTAGGGTTCAATATTGAGTTGGCCCCGCCCTTAGCAGCTATAACAGCTTCAACTCTTCTGGGAAGGCCGTCCACAAGGTTTAGGAGTGTGTCTGTGGGAATGTTTGACCATTCTTCCAGAAGAGCATTTGTGAGGTCAGGCACTGATGTTCTAAATGGGTTGAGTAAGGTGTTCTATCGGGCTGAGGACGGGACTCTGCCTGCACAGAGTGTCCATCTAGAACAGGCATGTCCAAAGTCTGGCCCGCGGGCCAGGTTTCGGACGGCCCGCCAGGTCATTTTGACGTGTGTGTCTTTTGTGGCCCCCAACAAATCCCAGAGCGTCGGAGGCCACAGAAGAAATACATGCTGGCTACCTTGGAGGAGGCGGGACAAGCGCCGTGCATACAGGAGTACTTCCTGTTTACACGGCGACCTGTGCAAAAGGAAGTCCCATCACCTGGGCTGTCATTGGACGACTGTTCTGTCCATCACAGGAGGCAGGACTTTCGATTAAAGAGGCCGCCGATAAAACAGGAAATTCTCCTGTATGTCTGTCGGCGATTGTCACGCCCCCTCCCTGTCTCCTTCAATGCTGCAATGGTGAGTCTGCATTCATGGCAAGGGGGGGTGCTGCATTCAGGGCAAGGGGGGGCGGGGTGCTGCATTCAGGGCAAGGGGGGGCGGGGTGCTGCATTCAGGGCAAAGGGGGGCGGGGGTGCTGCATTCAGGGCAAAGGGGGGCGGGGGTGCTGCATTCAGGGCAAAGGGGGGCGGGGGTGCTGCATTCAGGGCAAAGGGGGGGGGGGTGCTGCATTCAGGGCAAAGGGGGGGGTGCTGCATTCAGGGCAGGGGGGGTGTGCTGCATTCATGGCACTTGTGAGGCTGCATTGATGGGCAGTGACTCTTATTTTGATTCAGTTCTCTATTTAAAATGTGTGTTATACGCCGATAAATACGATATATCCAAATAACACGCCTGAGCTCATCTCTTCACCACACACAGCCACAAAGGCAAGGTAATTCTTGTTGGGCCGTGTATAAGTTGCTCGGGCAAACACACTTTGACCAAATTTTAATGGTTCACAGAATGTCAGCCAAAATGGTCGGCCCTCGCGCATGTTCACTTCATCAAATCTGGCCCTCTTTAAAACAAAGTTTGGACACCCCTGATCTAGAACATCAGTGTCTGACCTCACGAATGCGCTTCTGGAAGAATGGTCAAACATTCCCATAGACACACTCCTAAACCTCGGAGATCAGGCAACGATGGCAGAAGTTGCTCAAAGGGTGGCGGTAAAGAGCTGAAAAAAACATGTGGTTTGGTGAAAGTTTGCTGAAAATGTTCTGCTGTCTGTATGCAGAACAAGTTCACGGCCAACGCCCTTCGGACAAAAATCCACGGAAAAGTCTGATGGAAGTCCGATCGTGTGTACGAGGCAAAAGGCTGCTGTCTGTTCTAAATGTTGGAGGTGGTCTACTTCTTTTTAGGAGGAAAAGGCAAAGTAAGCACTTCTTGGCTGAAGCGGTGCAGCCTGGGAGTATAGAGAGCAAAGCTGACACCAGGGTTGCTTTCCCATGACCACGTCCAATGTCATGCAGGACTTGGTCCAGAACGGTTCTGTACAACATACCGTATTTATCGTGGTATACCGCGCACCGGCGTATAACGCGCACCCCAAGCTTAGAAAGGTAGTTTTAAGAAAAAAAGAAAACTTACATTTTTGCCCTGTGTCCGTCTGCGGCCTTGTCCGGCGTCCGTCTGCGGCCTCCATCCAGGCGTCCGTCTGCGGCCTCCATCCAGGCGTCCGTCTGCGGCCTCCATCCAGGCGTCCGTCTGCGGCCTCCATCCAGGCGTCAGTCTGCGGCCCCCATGCAGGCGTCAGTCTGCGGCCCCCATGCAGGCGTCAGTCTGCGGCCCCCATGCAGGCGTCCGTCTGCGGCCCCCATGCAGGCGTCCGTCTGCGGCCCCCATGCAGGCGTCCGTCTGCGGCCCCCATGCAGGCGTCCGTCTGCGGCCCCCATGCAGGCGTCCGTCTGCGGCCCCCATGCAGGCGTCCATCTGCGGCCAGCGTGTCCTTCTGTGAGTCCATCAGCACCTTGCCCGGGGTTGTAGCGGTGTTCGTTTTTGGATTTGGTGCGAGCCGAGAGGAGCCGGATTTCCTGTGTTCGGCTCCTCTCGGCTTGTCTCTGCTTCTCTCGGCTCCTCTTGCATGGCTGCAGGTGGAGCCGAGTGCGCAGTACACTCGGCTCTAGGCTGCAGCGGGCGGAGCCAAGCCTACCTGAGCGCGCAGTACACTCGGCTCAGCTCTAGGCCAGCGGCTCAGAGACAGCGGGGATCGGCGTATATCGCGCCCCCACGATTTCCCCCTGATTTTAAGGGGGAAAAAAGTGCGCGGTATACGCCGATTAAATACGGTAGTTCCTGTCCTCTTGCACCTACAGGATACTTTTGAGGCGGCAGGATTTATTGTGTGTATTGTGAAAGTACAATGGTACCAACATTTCATAGTTCTTTTTTCTTGTGCTGTGGATGCTGCTCCTGAACGTAGTCCGATTTTAGAAGAAAATATGTTGGCGTTCTTTTCCCGAACAAATGAAGTCTAGGTAATAGCTTTAGGCCTGGGCCCTCCGGGGGCCTGACCACCAACATTCCCCAGGGCCCGCCCACTGGCCGTTCCCATCAAATCCACCCACTGGCCATCCCACTGAGTCCTTCGGTGCACCCACTTTTTTTATTTTTTAACACCCTTACAAGTTAATAATGTATCTTCACCCACGCCCAGCATCATCCATCCCTCTCCACAATGTATGCCCATCCATGTCCAGAATCCTGGAGACGTGTGGATGATGCTTGGTGTGGGTGGGCATACTAGCTAGAGGAATGGGTGATGCTTGGTCTGGGTGGGCATACTAGAGGGATGGATGATGCTTGGTGTGGGTGGGCATACTAGAGGGATGGATGATGCTTGGTGTGGGTGGGCATACTAGAGGGATGGGTGATGCTTGGTGTGGGTGGGCATACTAGAGGGATGGGTGATGCTTGGTGTGGGTGGGCATACTAGAGGCATGGGTGATGCTTGGTGTGGGTGGGCATACTAGAGGGATGGATGATGCTTGGTGTGGATGGGAATACTAGAGGGATGGGTGATGCTTGGTGTGGATGGGAATAGTAGAGGGATGGGTGATGCTTGGTCTGGGTGGGCATACTAGAGGGGATGGGTGATGCTTGGTGTGGGTGGGCATACTAGAGGGATGGGTGATGCTTGGTGTGGGTGGGCATACTAGAGGGATGGGTGATGCTTGGTGTGGATGGGCATACTAGAGGGATGGGTGATGCTTGGTGTGGATGGGAATACTAGAGGGATGGGTGATGCTTGGTGTGGATGGGAATACTAGAGGGATGGGTGATGCTTGGTGTGGATGGGAATACTAGAGGGATGGGTGATGCTTGGTCTGGGTGGGCATACTAGAGGGGATGGGTGATGCTTGGTGTGGGTGGGCATACTAGAGGGATGGGTGATGCTTGGTGTGGATGGGAATACTAGAGGGATGGGTGATGCTTGGTGTGGGTGGGCATACTAGAGGGATGGGTGATGCTTGGTGTGGATGGGAATACTAGAGGGATGGGTGATGCTTGGTGTGGATGGGCATACTAGAGGGATGGGTGATGCTTGGTGTGGATGGGCATACTAGAGGGATGGGTGATGCTTGGTGTGGATGGGAATACTAGAGGGATGGGTGATGCTTGGTGTGGATGGGAATACTAGAGAGATGGGTGATGCTTGGTGTGGATGGGCATACTAGAGGGATGGATGATGCTTGGTGTGGATGGGCATACTAGAGGGATGGGTGATGCTTGGTGTGGGTGGGCATACTAGAGGGATGGGTGATGCTTGGTGTGGGTGGGCATACTAGAGGGATGGGTGATGCTTGGTGTGGGTGGGCATACTAGAGGGATGGGTGATGCTTGGTGTGGGTGGGCATACCAGCTAGGGGGAGGTGGGGAGCAGACCCGACCAGCTAGGCCCCTTGGGACATTGGGCCCCTTAATACAGTATTGCTTGGTGGCCCTGGCTCAATGTGGTCTAGGGCTGCAACTAACTAATTTTTTCATAATCGTTTAGTTGGCCGATTTATTGTTTCGATTAATCGGTTAATAACCTTAAAAAATAAAAATTCCTGCGATTTGCATTTATTTTAATTTTTTTGGCCAATTTGTTGTTGGGCAAATTAGAAAACACAAATTGCCACAAAAATGTTTTTCTGCAGCTTCTCCATTGAAGTATATTGAACCAAAATGGCACTTTTTATTTTTTTTTATTTTTTTAACGCAAGAGTCCTTGCCCTTTCCAAATACACAGCAGCTGAACAAATCATGGATGTGAAAACATGTAAATGAACTGTAGTGTGTTTCTGCAAAAAGCACAGAGGTGTGACCCCAGCCTGAGATGTTTAGTAACATAATGGGGGTTAAAAAAAAAACTAAAATTGGTACAAAAATTGCAAATAATCGCTACTGTAAAGTGTTCATTTTTTACTGTTGGACAGTGAAAGTAATATTTACAGTAGCGATTTGCTTTTTCGTACTATATAAAGGGCTATTTTTTTTTTTTACTTTTTTTAACCCCATTATGTTACTGGCCGATCGATTATGAAAATGGTAATCGATTAATTTCATAATCGATTAGTTGTTTCGGCCCTAGATTAGATAGATAGATAGATAGAGATATATATATATATATATATATCTATCTCAGGGGTTGACAAATTTGGTTGAAATCTAGGAGCCAGGTAAAAAAGTTAGGAGCCAGAAAACACGCCCCGTCCAGCCGAGCTTGCGTGCAGAAGCGAACACATACGTGAGCAGCGTCCGCATATGTAAACGGTGTTCAAACCACACATGTGAGGTATCGCCGCGATTGGTAGAGCGAGAGCAATAATTCTAGCCCTAGACCTCCTCTGTAACTCAAAACATGCAATCTGTAGAGTTTTTTAAACGTCGCCTATGGAGATTTTAAAGGGTAAAAGTTTGTCGGCATTCCACGAGCGGACGTAATTTTGAAGCGTGACATGTTGGGTATCAATTTACTCGGCCTAACATTATCTTTCATAATATAAAAAAAAATGGGGATAATTTTACTGTTGTCTTATTTTTTAATTAAAAAAAGTGTAATTTTTTCCCCAAAAAAGTGCGC
The DNA here is from genome assembly GCF_905171775.1 of Rana temporaria. Taxonomy (NCBI): domain Eukaryota; kingdom Metazoa; phylum Chordata; class Amphibia; order Anura; family Ranidae; genus Rana; species Rana temporaria. The sequence goes on from NC_053497.1 coordinate 14,987,937, forward strand.
TTGCAAGACCGCTGCGCAAATACGGCATGACAGAAAGTATTGCAACGATCGCCATTTTATTCTCTAGGGTGTTAGGATAAAAAATATATATAATGTTTGGGGGTTCTCATTAGAGGGAAGAAGATGGCAGTGAAAATAGTGAAAAATGACATTAGAATTGCTGTTTAACTTGTAATGCTTAACTTGTAATACCAACGGCCACCACCAGATGGCGCCAGCTCACAAAAAAAATAATTTTTTTTTTTTTGCCCCCCCTTCCAAGCCAAGTCGCCAGGACCCTATTTCTAGTCGCCCTGGCGACCGGGATTTGTCGACCCCTGCTGTAGTGTGTTTGTGCAAAAAACACAGAGGTGTGACCAAGGCCTGAGATGTTTAGTAACATAATGGGGGTTAAAAAAAAAACTAAAACTGGTACAAAAATAGCAAATAATCGCTACTGTAAGGGGTTCATTTTTTACTGTGGGACAGTGAAAGTAATATTTACAGTAGCGATTTGATTTTTTTGTACTATAAAGGGCTAATTTTTTTTTTTTTAACCCCATTATGTTACTGGCCGATCGATTATGAAAATGGTAATCGATAAATTTCATAATCGATTAGTTGTTTCGACCCTAGATTTTATATATATCGATGTATTGTGTTTTTTTTTTTTTTTTTATATATTTATTATTATATTTTTTTTTTTACTTTTTAGTCTTTATAATGTAAAACTTGATTTGCACAGAAGTGGATTCAGCGTCAAATGCCAGCGTTCAGTTTAAGGACATGGCAGCGGATCAAATCACCCGTCCGTTTTATTATTTTCTTAGGAAGATCTGTGCGTGTTCTGTTGGCCCCGCCTCCCGCCGCCAGTAAAACGATCGCTCGGCACCCTCCCTATTATTGAGGGGACCGCGCCAGTGTTCGCTCCTTCTGGAAAAAGATGACATTCTCTCTCTAGCATCATAACTGTCCGTTGGCTTTGTGATTCATAGGATTTTATGTGTAGGGCTTGTCCGTCGTTGTCTGGGGCTGCCGTGTTCTATTTTTAGTCCTTGAATCAGACGAGTAGAAAGCTATTTTTAGATTCTTGGGTCACCTATTTTTATTGATACGCCCTCCTCTCAGACAGTATTAAAAAAGGGGGGGAAAAAAAACGTTTTTTTTGCTACTGTGATTTTATTTTATTTATTTTTATCTCATTTGTTACATCATTGTGCTATCAGTCTCTGGATGCCTCCTTTGCAGCCACTTCCTGTCCTGCTCCAATGATGGCTCCATGGTGGATTCTCCAAGGTGTGTTTCCTGATGGTGACCACTAGGGTTGTCCCGATACCACTTTTTTAGGACCGAGTACAAGTACCGATACTTTTTTCATGTACTCGCCGATACCGAATACCGATACTTTTTTTTAAATGCAGACTTGTGTCCCTTAATTCAGCCATGTCCCTAAATTCAGCCATGTCCCTAATGCAGCCTTGTGTCCCCTAAGACAAAGCCAAGTCAATCCCCCCGCCGCTGCCAACATCTAGTTACTATGCGCTGGGGGAACACAACAGCTGTCATTTGCATTTGAATAGCTGGGTGTTCCCCTGCCGTGCCGTCATGTATAGCCCCTCCCCCTTGCCCGGGCACTTTGTCACCCGTCGTATCAAAGTGCCCGGGCAAGGGGGAGGGGCTATACATGACGGTGCGGCGGGGGAACACCCAGCTATTCAAATGCAAATGACAGCTGTTGTGTTCCCCCAGCGCATAGTAACTAGATGTCGGCAGCGGCGGAGGAGGGAGGGGAGGGGGATTGACTTGGCTTTGTCTAAGGCGGCAACGCAGCAGCTTTCCTCTCCCCCATACGAGGACTGCTCTGCTCCGCTCGCCGCCCCCTCTCCACCCACACTCCACCCCCTCTCCACCCGCACTCGGGGGAAAAAAAAAAGTATTCTACCAGGCATCGCGAGTATTTGCGCGAGTACAAGTACTAGCGCAAATACTCGGTATCGGTCCCGATACCGATACTAGTATCGGTATCGGGACAACCCTAGTGACCACAGTGGATCATGTCTGTGTAATGTGTGGCAAAATGGGCACTCTGTATGGAAGCCCCTGTGACAGCGTGACAACACGGGCACAATTGGGAGATGGAAACATGGCGTTGTCACCCTAGAACAGGATGTGCCTAAACAAGAACCTTCATCAGATAACAGTGGACAATGTCTGTATAATGTGTGGTAACATAGGCGCTCTATGGAAGTCCGAGTGACAACAAGGGCACAATTGAGACATGGCGTTGTCACCCTATAACAGGAATTGCCTAAACAAGGGCCTTCCATGGCAGGATCACCTGGTGTCAACAATGGACAATAACAGATATGGAAACTCAAAGAATTTAACAATGGACCATGTCTGTATAATGTGGCAAAATGGGCGCTCTCTCTATGGAAACTCATGTGACAGAATGACAACACTGGCACAATTGGGAGACGGGGATAGAGCGTTGTCACCCTAGAACAGGAATTGCCTAAACAAGTGCCTTTGTGGCAGGATCACCTGGTGACAACTGTGGGCCATGCCAATGTAATGTGTGTCAAAATAGGCGCTCTTGAATGAAGCCTGAGTGACAACAAGGGCACATTTGAGACAGACCGAGTGTTGTCATCCTATAGTAAGAAGGCCTAAACAAGGACCACCTCGGCAGGATCACCTGGTGACAACCGTGGGCCATGCCAATGTAAAGTGTGTCAAAATAGGCACTTTCAATTAAAGCCCATGTGACACTGTGACAACACAGGGGTACAGTTGGGAGACAGAAACAGAGCGTTGTCACCCTATAACAGGAAGTGCCTAAACAAGGACCTTCCGTGGCAGGATCACCTGGTGACAACAATGGACGATAACGGATATGGAAAGGGGAAACTCAATGCTAACAATGGACCATGTCTGTATAATGTGGCAAAATGGGCACTCTGTATAGAAACCCATGTGACAGAATGACAACACTGGCACAATTGGGGGACAGAGCGTTGTCACCTTATAACAGGAAGTGCCTAAACAAGGGCCTTCCATGGCAGGATCACCTGGTGACAACTGTGGGCCATGCCAATGTAATGTGTGTCAAAATAGGCGCTTTCATCAGAAGCCCATGTGACAGGGTGACAACACAGGGACACAGTTGGGAGACCGAGACTGAGCGTTGTCACCCTATAACAGGATTTGCCTAAACAAGTGCCTTCGTGGCAGGATCACCTTGTGACAACTGTAGGCCATGCCAATGTAATGTGTGTTTAAAATAGGTGCTCTCTATGGAAGCCCGAGTGACAACAAGGGCACACATGGGAGACAGACATGGCGTTGTCACCCTATAAACAGGAAGGCCCTAAACAAGGACCTTCATTGCGGGATCACCTGGTGACAACCATGGGCCTTGCCAGTGTAATGTGTGTCAAATTAGGAGCTCTCTATGGAAGCCCGTGAGACAGAGTGACAACACACGGGCACAATTGGGAGACAGGGACCAGGTGTTGCCACCCTGTAACAGGAAGTGCCTGAACAAGGACGCGCTGCATTGTTACTAATTCTTAACCACTTCAGCCCCGGATCATTTGACTGACCAAAGACCAGGCCACTTTTTTGCGATTCAGCACTGCGTCGCTCTAACTGACAATTGCGCGGTCGTGCGACGTGGCTCCCAAACAAAATTGACTTCCTTTTTCTTTTTTTCTATTTTTTTTTTCTTTTTCACATATAGAGCTTTCTTTTGGTGGTATTTGATAACCTTGGGGCGATTAAGTTCACATTTGCTGCGCTATACAAGTCACTCACTCACCTCTGCGGTTTTTATTTTCTGCGCTATAAACAAAAATAGAGCGACAATTTTGAAAAAAAAAATATATATTTTTTTGTACTTTTTTTGCTAGAACTAATAAATATCCCCAATTATTTAATTTTTTTTTGTCAGTTTGGGCTAATACGTATTTTATTATTATTATTATTATTATTATTATTATTATTTTTTATTGATTTTTTTGGTTTAGAATACTTTTTTTTTAATCTTAGTATCGGGGGTATTTGCGGGAGTAAGAGTATCGGTATCGGGACAACCCTAATATTATATATATATATATATATAAATCATAAAAACTATCCCCTATTTTGTAGACGCTATAACTTTTGCGCAAACCAATTAAAAAAAGTGCTTGAAAAGAAAAAAGGCCAACATTACCACTGGTAGTAAAAAAAAAAAAAAAAATTATATATATATATTATGCACTGATTACTGTAAAAATTGACACGGGCAGTGAAGGGGTTAAGTGTGTCCTAGAGAGTGATTCTAACTGTTGGGGTGAGGAGCTACCAGTGACACGTCACTAGGCAGAACAGGGGAATGCCTTGTTTACAAAGGCATCCCCCTGTTCTACCTATGCCGACCGCAATCGCGGGCCACACAGGCACAACGAGTTCCCGGGACCTGCGAGCGCGCTCACCAGGCACGCGACGGCGCGCCCTCTGGGCGTCATTTAAAGGGACGTACAGGTATGCCCAGTTGCCCGCCCGTGCCATTGTGTTGACGTAAAAGTGCGTGCGGCGGTCGCTATGTGGTTAATGGCACCCCAACGCACCGTCTAATATACATGCCAACACGTGGTGCCGCAGCGCCAAAACAATAATAGTATTATTATTATTTTATTGCATAATTCTTTATTTGCTGCTACTTTTCATTTTTGTTTATTGATATAGCGCTGTAATAACACGTTAATGGAGTGGGGTGCGCGCTTTGCAACCAAGCTGTGTGTATGAGAAGGCCGGAGGGAACGCAGTTGGTGTTGCTTTTGTCTGCTGAAAGCTTGTTGGAATGTCTCCAGAGCTTCAGAGGAAATGGATGACTAAAGTCTTCCTATGGGCTACGTAAGCGGCTGAGGCTTTTCCTGGCTCACTGTTCTGCTCCAATCCTTATTTGGCCGTCTGGCTGGTCCTTGTAGGTGATGCTCCAGTGTTCTCCCCTCTCACACGGCCTGTAGGCTTGGAGAAGATCCACGTGGCTCTACAAAAATCACAATTGGCTTCCCCTTCATCCTGTATATATTAAAGTGGACCTCAACCCAATTTTTTCTTTCATCAAAATTGCCCCCCTCCCTGCTTTTTTTTTTTCCCTTTGTATTTTGGGGTGCGCACTTTACCTAGGCAAGTGACGTTCTCCTCTGTCCAAAGCCTCCAGTGATTCTCACAGCAGGCATCTCAGGAGGCTTCGGGGCAATCGACATGAGGGTCCAAGTACAAGAACCAAGAAGAGACAGTTGGCTTTTGATGTGGTGGTGGACAATGCTAGAGCAGGACAGCACTGGACTCTTGCAATTTTTAGAGAGATCCAGGAAACCGGGTAAGAAAGTAAAGGAGGGGAAAAAAACACCGGAAGGGTGATTCCTCTTTTTAAGGGTATTCCCATCCCGGAAAAGCTGCTCCTCTCCTCCCAGTTGTGTGGACACTCCCTTACCGACTCCCTTATTTCCTACATTGCAGGGTCAGTCTCCACTTCTTCTTCTTTTTTTTTTTTAAAAGTTGCCCAGCTGTGTAAAGGCCCGTACACACGATCGGATGTTTTATCGGACAATCCAATCCAATCGTCTGTATGCTCCATCAGACCATTGTTGTCGGCATTTCCGTGGTTAAGGAAGTGCCAGTTTACTGTCCTAAAGGCTTTAGGAGGGCCAGCTTCAGTGGGAGGTATAGTGTCCCATCATTGGTATCGGTGCAAGGAATGGCATCCTATTGTTGGTATTGAAAGGAGGGATGGTGTTCCATTATTGGGGTCAGTGGAATGAATGGTTCCCCATCATTGTGACAGGAATGGTTCCCCATTATTGTGACAGCAATGGTTCCCCATCATTTGGTGTGGGAGGAAGGGCATCCCGTCATTGGTGTCGGTGAGAGGGAGGGATGGTGTTCCCCGTCATTGGTGTCAGTGGGAGGGATGGAGGGCGTCCCGTCATTGGTGCCGGTGGGAGGCCGTCCTGTCGTTTGTGCCGGTGGGAGGGAGGGCGTCCCGTCGCTGGTGCCGGTGGGAGGGAGGGCGTCCCGTCGCTGGTGCCGGTGGGAGGGAGGGCGTCCCGTCGCTGGTGCCGGTGGGAGGGAGGGCGTCCCGTCGCTGGTGCCGGTGGGAGGGAGGGCGTCCCGTCGCTGGTGCCGGTGGGAGGGAGGGCGTCCCGTCGCTGGTGCCGGCGGGAGGGAGGGCGTCCCGTCGCTGGTGCCGGCGGGAGGGAGGGCGTCCCGTCGCTGGTGCCGGCGGGAGGGAGGGCGTCCCGTCGCTGGTGCCGGCGGGAGGGAGGGCGTCCCGTCGCTGGTGCCGGCGGGAGGGAGGGCGTCCCGTCGCTGGTGCCGGCGGGAGGGCGGGCGTCCCGTCGCTGGTGCCGGCGGGAGGGCGGGCGTCCCGTCGCTGGTGCCGGTGGGAAGGAGGCTCTAAGGGCCGGATAAGTCGAGCAACGGACCAGGTGAAAATAAAGGATCAAACTATTTGAAAAAATACGAATGCAGCCGCCACATTTACAGACTGGTAAGCTGTAATATATGAAATTTTTGTTTTTGGATTTAGACATCCTTTAACACAGAAGATCCTTTATTTGATAAAAAAAAAAAAAAAAACTCTTTTTATCGGATTACAAAGATCGCCTTCCTTCTGGCCAAATATACAATTTAAAGATAAAAGGATTGTATATAAGCCATGTCTTAACATTTTCGGAAAGGCACAGCGACTTAACTATATGTTTCAGGAGGGCGGCTTATTATACTGCGTTCGCTGTTGCTGCCTCTTTTTTGAAGGGATTCATTGTATTTCTGCCAAAACTGGAATCTAGTAACCCCCCCCCCCCCCCCCACCCCACGCCTTTCTGTTAAAGCACACACATACTCTCTTTGCCTCGGCCTAATGGGACTTTTGTTTACTCGGCTGGAAGTGGCTTTCTGCTTTGGGTGCAGGTTTTTATCCCGACGTACAGCAAGAGGCCACACTGGGAGTTCTATAGTCATGGCCCGGCCAAAGGGTAAGGGTTGACTTGATGGTGAACTAGTTTATAAACTGGTTAATAGTGCCGCATTGACTGGCGAGTGTTTTGGGTGAGTGCGTTTTGTACACTCGGTGGGAAAACACTTGATTATTTACGTGCGCAGTCATCGCTTCGCCTTGACGATCAGTAATCCTGTTAGCTGTGCAGCCCCTAATTTATTAGATTCGGCTAATTGAAGGCTATTCATGAAATTCCATTTCTAGAAAGCGCAACAGCCCAGTTCGCGGCCTTTTGACATTTTTTGTGCATCTCTCGGGGGACCTTTTTTAGACACTAATCTGTGTTTTTTCCTATTGCTCTGCTATAGTGCTGATTTCTGCCATTCTCCTTTTTAATAGGTCTCCAGTCTGTCTCTTGAAGCATTTCACCAGCCACCAACACCTATAGCATGTCCCCAGCCTCCAGCAACTCCTATTTTGGTGTCACCGGCCTCCAGCAACTCCTATTTTGGTGTCCACAGCCACTCCTGTGGGGTGCCTCCTGCCTCTCCTGTGGGGTGCCTCCCGCCCCCTGCCTCTCCTGTGGGGTGCCTCCCTCCCCCTGCCTCTCCTGTGGGGTGCCTCCCGCCCCCTGCCTCTCCTGTGGGGTGCCTCCCGCCCCCTGCCTCTCCTGTGGGGTGCCTCCCGCCCCCTGCCTCTCCTGTGGGGTGCCTCCCGCCCCCTGCCTCTCCTGTGGGGTGCCTCCCGCCCCCTGCCTCTCCTGTGGGGTGCCTCCCGCCCCCTGCCTCTCCTGTGGGGTGCCTCCCGCCCCCTGCCTCTCCTGTGGGGTGCCTCCCGCCCCCTGCCTCTCCTGTGGGGTGCCTCCCGCCCCCTGCCTCTCCTGTGGGGTGCCTCCCGCCCCCTGCCTCTCCTGTGGGGTGCCTCCCTGCCTCTCCTGTGGGGGGGTGCCTCCCGCCCCCTGCCTCTCCTGTGGGGGGGTGCCTCCCGCCCCCTGCCTCTCCTGTGGGGGGGTGCCTCCCGCCCCCTGCCTCTCCTGTGGGGGGGGTGCCTCCCGCCCCCTGCCTCTCCTGTGGGGGGGTGCCCCCTGCCTCTCCTGTGGGGGGGTGCCTCCCGCTCCCTGCCTCTCCTGTGGGGGGGTGCCTCCCGCCCCCTGCCTCTCCTGTGGGGGTGCGCCCCCTGCCTCTCCTGTGGGGGTGCGCCCTCTGCCTCTCCTGTGGGGTGCCTCCTGCCACACCTCTGGCGTGCCTCCCGCCCCCTGCCACACCTCTGGCGTGCCCCCAGCCTGACTCTACACTGTTGTGTGTTTTCTGTCTCTGATAATATTTATATTCACTGAATCCTAGGTGCGTCTCTTTGATAAAAAAAGAAAAAGGTGACCTCCACTGCCGTAGATGTTACAATCTGATTGTATTCTCCTTGTATAACTAGAACGTAGATTTGCCGAAACTGTAATGTAATGACCTTGCTCAATATGTACCCAATCAAGTAGGCCCTTGCACTAGTTGTTAGTAGCTGATCTGTCTTCTTTAGTCCGCTACTGTGATGCTTGTCCGACGGCTACAGCTTGGACCTCAAATGTCGGGAAACCATCAAGACGTCCTCCCCTTTGCACGTGCCCCCTGCAGGGCGCGCGGCGCGCTCTGATCAGAGTCACTGAGACTCAGGTGATCACAGATCCGGTTCCTGCCCCTTACCATGTAATCCGCTGTCAGCCAATGACAGCTGATCACGTGATGTAAACAAAGCTTGGTAATCGTTTTTTTTTTTTTTTTCTTTCTCACGCTGACAGAAAAAAAAAGCAGATCACTGACTCTTGTGTAAGGGACATCGGTCCCCAGTGGAAGAGGCACATCAGCCTCTTTAGTGCCACCTGCCAGTCACCACCAGTGCATTAAATGCCACTTATCAATGCCCACGGTTACCACCTATCAATGCTCATCAGTGCTGCCTATCAGTCTCACCTACTAGTGCTGATCAGTGCCCAACAGTGTCACCTCTGTGTCACCTCTCGGTGCCCATAAGTGCCGCCTCATCAGCGTACATGAATGAAGGAGAAAAATTACCCGTTTGCAAAATTTTATAACAAAATATAAAACACTATATATATATATATATATATATATATATATATATATATATATATATATATATATATATATATATATATATATATATATATATATATATATATATATATATATATATATATATATATAAAAAAAATGTTTTTATTATTATTCTGTATTGGTTTTTATATTTTTTTAACAAGAAATTAAAACCACAGAGGTGATCAAATACCACCAAAAGAAAGCTCTATTTGTGGGAAAAAAATGATAAAAATTTCATTTGGGTACAACGTTGTATGACCGCAATTGTCATTCAAAGAGTGAGAGCGCTGAAAATCGGTCTGGCCAGGAGGGGGGGTTTAGGTGCCCAGTAAGCAAGTGGTTAATTTACCCACCAGAGTGGCCATGGTGCTTTGCCAAGAGCTAACAAGCTGTACATCTGGAGGCCATAAACCCTGGATCAGAGCCATGCGTTTTATGGTGGGCCGGGCACCAGCACCACAGCAACCGATGACGCTGTGTAGCAAGCTGCCCATACTATGGAAATGTTTACCAATGTGCAGTGCCATTGAATTCTCTTTGCCTCCCTCCCAAATGACCCGTAGTGTTCCCCAGGTTGGGAAACGCTGCCTAAGAAATCAGATATAAACATCTAATCTTCTATGTGCAGCTTATCCCTTCCCCCACTTCACCTCTTGAGGCTTCATATTGGTGGACTGTACTGTCAAGAGTTTAGACTTCCCTCCAGATAACGGAGTTTTGGTGTTTCCAGTGAAACGTACTGTTCCTACTACAGCATACAAAGACATTTTAGACAGTTGTGCTCTTCCAACCTTGTGGTAACAGTTTGAAGGCCCTGTTTTGTTTCAGCATGACTGTGCCCCTTTGTACAAAGATGGCTCCATACAGACATGGTTTGACCAGGTTGGCTTTGAGGAGCTCAAGTGCCTGCACAGAGCCCTGACCTCAAGCCTACTGAACAAATTTGGGATCAGGTCTTCTCATTCAGCTTCAGTACCTTAGCTCAACCCTACTGAACACCTTTTGGGATCAGGTCTTCTCATCCAACGTCAGTACCTGACATCAACTCTACTGAATACCTTTTGTAATCAGGTCTTCTCATCCAACGTCAGTACCTGATATCAACTCTACTGAATACCTTTTGTAATCAGGTCTTCTCATCCAACGTCAGTACCTGACATCAACTCTATTGAATACCTTTGGGAGGAATTGGCGCACTAATCCAGGTCTTCTCAACCAATGCCAGTACCTGACCTGATCATAAAGTCATTGTTTGGTGTGGAGGAACTCAAGTGGCCTGCACAGAGCCCCGATTTCACTCCTACTGAACAACTTTGCGAATGGAAATACCCAATGTCTTTGGAAATGGCAAGTGTGAGCCAGGTCTTCTCACCCAACATCAGTACCCGACCTTACAAATGAGCACAAATTCCCACAGACACACTCCAAAATCTTGGAAAACCTCTTCCCAGAAGAGTGGGTGCAATGGTAACCACAAAGAGGGAACTCCAAATAATTCCCATGGTTTTTTAACATGGTTGTGGTTGTCCAACGAGCTCAGCTAGGTGTCCACAAACATTTGGCCATCTAGTATAAGTAAGCCTTTCTATAAGAGTAAAGGACCACTAAGGAGTCTGTGTGGGAAGAGTGCGCAAAGCTTGACCTTTATCGGGAACGCTGGCCTCCTACATCCACCGCAACTATTGATTGTTTTTTTGTATACTGTTTTAACCATTACATCTTCTCTGACTACGAATCTTTGTCCCAGTTTTGCTTAACCACTTGCCGACTGGGTCACGAACATTTACGTCGGCAGAATGGCACGGACGAGCAAATCTCGACGTGTGTGTATATTTTTATAATATATATATATATATATATATAATCTTTAAATTTGCCACTGTGTGGGCGCGCGAGCACCATGATCGTGCCCCTGGGGGACTAGCGAACTCTATGTCCGCCGGTGTCCCACAATTGTGTGTCACGGAGCTACAGAATGGGGGATGCCTGTGTAAACAAGGCATTTCCTCGTTCTGTCTACTGACACTGATGCCAATCGTCTGCTCCCTCTCATCGGGATCAGTGATGTGTCACAGTAAGCCACGCCCCCTAATAGTTGGAATCACTCCCTAGGACACACTTAACCACTTCCTCGCCCCTTATCGGTTAACCCCTTTACTGCCAGTGTCATTTCCACAGTAATCGGTGCATTTTTATAGCACTGATCGCTGTATAAGTGTGAATGGGCCCAAAATAGCGCCAAAAGTGTCCGATGTGTCCGCCATAATGTCGCAGTCGTGATAAAAATCGATGATCGCCGCCGTTATTATTAATAATAAAAAAAAAATATTAATAAAAATGCCATAAAACTATCCCCTATTTTGTAGACGCCATAACTTTTGCGCAAACCAATCCATAAATGCTTATTGCAATTCATTTTATTTTTTTCAAAAAATATGTAGAATACGTATCGGCCTAAACGAAGGGAAAAAATCTTTTTTTTTTAATTTATTTTTTGGGGGGGATATTAATAGCAAAAAGTAAAAAATATTGCTTTTTGTTTTTAAATTGTCGCTCTATTTTTGTACGCAAAAGATAAAAACCATAGAGGTGATCAAAAGAAAGCGCTATTTGTGGGGAAAAAAATACGTACATTTTGTTTGGGAGTCACGTCGCACGAAAGAGTGACGCAGTATCGTATCGCAAAAAGTGCTCTGGTCTTTGGCCAGCCAAATGGTCCGGTGTTGAATGGTAATTTTTTGCAATTTCGTTATTTTTGAATTTTTATTTAAACTTTATTGCGTGCGCTGCTTTCATGTTTTGTGCTATGATTTGCCGTGCCAGCTCTGCTTTCCTACCTCACCTTTGACCAGTCATTTGGAAGAATATCGTTGTTATCTTTCGGGGACATACAGTGGGAAGTCAAGTGATATAAACATGGTCACACCTAGGTAGATCCCTGGCTATGCAGCCAAAAATAATTGGGAATGTTTCAGCTTTCTGAGTCTTTTCAGTTATTATTAAAGGAGGGGAAATCGTTTTCCGTGAGAGAGATTATTAACTTAAAGCGGGCCTTTCATCATTCATTGACGTCCTCTAATATTCACAAATTATTTACAGAATTTCACCTTTTTTTTTTTTTTTTTAATTATTTGAAAATTTGCTGTCCCCTTTACCTTTAACCCTCCACTTAGGGGAGGGTGACGTATCGATGGGTGGGGGGGAGGGGGTCAGTGTTTTTTTATTTCTTTCTTTCTTTCTTTCTTTCTTTCTTTCTTTCTTTCTTTCTTTCTTTCTTTCATATTTATATTATATTTATTTTTTATCAGCCCTGTTGGGGGGGCTATGGTAAGATATCAGGGGTCTTAACAGACCTCTGACATCTCCCCTTTGAGACAGCGAAAGGGACTAGGGACACAGATTTCCCCAGTCCCTTTCTCAGCAGCCTCAGCTGCACTGAAAATGAATGGAGAGAAGACAGCGCCTCCTCTTCATTCATTAACTGAGGCATTGTAATCACAGGAGGTTACGATGTTCCAGTTATGCGAATGGACAGAGTCAGTGATCACTGGACTCTGTCCATTCAGAAAACGAAGGAGCCGGGTTTACCAGCTCCTACCTCCGCTCTCCATCCGGAGATATTGAGGGGGACGGCAGCACGGAGGGAGAGAAGAGAGGGGGACAGAGGCACGGAGGGAGAGAAGAGAGGGGGACAGAGGCACGGAGGGAGAGAAGAGAGGGGGACAGATGCACGGAGGGAGAGAAGAGAGGGGGACAGATGCACGGAGGGAGAGAAGAGAGGGGAACAGATGCACGGAGGGAGAGAAGAGAGGGGGACAGATGCACGGAGGGAGAGAAGAGAGGGGGACAGATGCACGGAGGGAGAGAAGAGAGGGGGACAGATGCACGGAGGGAGAGAAGAGAGGGGGACAGATGCACGGAGGGAGAGAAGAGAGGGGGACAGATGCACGGAGGGAGAGAAGAGAGGGGGACAGATGCACGGAGGGAGAGAAGAGAGGGAGACAGATGCACGGAGGGAGAGAAGAGAGGGGGACAGAGGCACGGAGGGAGAGAAGAGAGGGGGACGGATGCACGGAGGGAGAGAAGAGAGGGGGACAGATGCACGGAGGGGGACACAGCAGAACAGATGGGGACTGGAGGAGGATAGGGGACAGTCAGAGGTGATTGTGTGTGGGAGAGAAGCACCAATCACAGCTGAAAGCCGCAGGGGGTGGGGGAGGCGGGATGGGGCTGAGAAAAGACCGGCTGTCAGACTTTGAAACCTATACAGGGTGATCAGTGCTTGTAACTCTCCCACTGCACTGATCACCCTGACTGCCCATCTTTCGGGTGAAGCATTTGCCCGAGTACACCTCCTTGGAGTGTGTATGTGGGAATGTGCGCCCATTTAAGCTAATTGAACTATTGTGACTCTCCATAGGATTTTCTGTTCGCCCCAAATGGTGCTCAGTAGGGTTGAGGTCAGGGCTCTGTGCAGGTCACTCGAGTTCCTTCACACAAAATTGTAATGGGACATCTCTTTCCAAAACCATTATGGATTTGCCCCATTCCAGCTGTACCAGCCTCCACTCTACTGGAAAGGGTTTCTGTTGATGCCTTTGGGAATCTCTGCCCATTTGTGAGGCTAGGTACTGACATTGAATGAGAAGAATTGGCTAAGAATAGGACTTTGTAGTCCACCCCAAACTGTGTCCAGTAGGGTTGAGGTCAGGGCTCTGTGCAGGCCACCTGAGTTCCTCCACACCCAGCTGGTGAAACCACGTCTGTATGGAGTTGGTTTTGTACACAGGGGCACAGTCATGCTGGAACAGAAAAGGGCCTTCACCAAATTGGCAGCGAAAGGTTGAAAGGGCACATTTTGTATGAAAGGTCTCTGTATGCTAGATCTTGGAGGAGGTAGTGAACTCTGAATGATGCGCCTCAAAAAATAAAAAAGTGAGAGGACAAAGGTTTAGTTGCCAGTATTGCTTGTACTCTGATGACTGGTTGGGTAATGAGGAAGAAGCCACAGGTGAGGGGGTGATAACGATCCATAGAATGAATGAAGCAGCCACAGGAGGGGGGGTGGAAACCCAGATCCATAGAATGAATGAAGCAGGGAGATCCTTGCACTACATGTCCTCAGGTACAGCTTCCCCTCCAGCAGGGAGAACAGTGAGCAGGATAGTAGTGACATCACCAAATCTTATGACACTAGCAGTCAGTGCCCTACCTTTTTTAGATGATCTCACACTGCAGATATACACCTATGAGTGTCAAGGCACAGAAAGTGCGGTACTATTTTTTTTTTTTTCAGGAAAAGTTAAAGACAAAAAGTGAATTCAGGCTACAGCTTGGCCACAATGAACATATCTAGATGGCCCCATTAACACGACAAACTTTCATTTTTGATCTTGGGTCTACTGTAACCCTTTACTGGGCGTTGTGATGGTCCGGTGTCCATGTACTTTGGCCATATGGTGTAGCTCACTCGTTGTTTCAGATATTTTCAGTATCTTACTGCTGCTATTACACATGGACACGTGCCTGTGGAGTCATTCGGTGGCTTCGGCTTATCTTACGTTTTGACAGATAACAGGCTCACAGTTTGGTTGTCATTAAATCAAGCATACCTCCCACCCCTTCCTCTTCGGATATGTACTGAGGTGACGAATGCTATTTTGGGAGGATGTTGCTCGTTTCCTGTGATAGACCTACCCTTGGGTTTGAGTGCACGTACCTAAATGAATGAATGCTTGGTGCAAGGAAACGCGCCTTTTCTGCCCTTGCCATTACAAAACGATTTTGTTTAGCCACATGAACTCCAACTACAAGTGTCCAGGATGTAAGAAAAATAAAAAAATATAATATATACACACTAGAGCTGCACAATTAATCGTTGAAATATCGTGATCTCGATTCAACCACCCCCCCCCCCCCGACGATCTCCAATGCAGAGTTTGTCGATTCTTTCATATAACAAGAGGGGCGCGACATCGCAGGTGCATAGGACAGGTAAGCGTGCTTATTTAAAGTCGGCAGTGTTTGTAGCTTTTGACTTTTTAACCACTTAAGCCCCGGACCATATTGCTGCCCAAAGACCAGAGCACTTTTTGCGATTCGGGACTGCGCCGCTTTAACTGACAATTGTGCGGTCGTGCGACGTGGCTCCCAAACAAAATTGGCGTCCTTTTTTTCCCACAAATAGAGCTTTCTTTTGGTGGTATTTGATCACCTCTGCGGTTTTTTATTTTTTGCGCTATAAACAAAAATAGAGCGACAATTTTGAAAAAAAATTATATTTTTTACTTTTTGCTGTAATAAATATCCCCCAAAAATATATAAAAAAAACATTTTTTTCCCTCAGTTTAGGCCGATACGTATTCTTCTACCTATTTTTCGTAAAAAAAAATTGCAATAAGCGTTTGATTGGTTTGCGCAAAAGTTATAGTGTTTACAAAATAGGGGGTATTTTTATGGCATTTTTATTTAATATATTTTTTTTACTAGTAATGGCGGCGATCAGCGATTTTTTTTTTTTTTTTTTTTTGGTACTGCGACATTATGGCGGACACTTTTGACACATTTTTGGGACCATTGGCATTTTTATAGCGATCAGTGCTATTAAAATGCATTGGATTACTATAAAAATGCCACTGGCAGGGAAGGGGTTAACACTAGGGGGCGGGGAAGGGGTTAAGTATGTCCCTGGGTGTGTTCTAACTGTGGGGGGGGGGGGTGGCCTCACTAGCGGAAACACTGGTCCTCTGTTCATACATTGTATGAACAGAAGATCAGTATGTCCCCCGCTGACAGGACCGAGAGCTGTGTGTTTACACACACAGCTCCCGGTCCCCGCTCTGTAACGAGCAATCGCGGGTGCCCGGCGGCGATCGAGCCCGCCGGGCACACGCACGGGAGTCGGGGGCGAGCGGGGGGCGCGCGCGCCCCTAGTGGCCGCTCAAAGAGCCGCCGTATAGCTACGGGCTCTCGCCCAGGAGAGCCGACCTGCCGCCGTATAATGACGGCGGCTGGTCGGCAAGTAGTTAAGGACCCCCTACCGACGATATATGTCGGCAGAATGGCACAGCTGGGCACAATTGCGTACCTGTACGTGTCTCTTTTACGGCTCCGCGGTGCGCTCTTGCGCCCCGGTCTGCAGCTCCGTGACTGGACCCGATCGCCGCTGGTGTCCCGCGATCGGTCACCGGAGCTGAAGAACGGGGAGAGGTGAGTGTAAACAAACCTTCCCCGTTCTTCGTTGTGGCAGTGTCACTGATCGTCTGTTCCCTGATAATGGGAAAGACAATCAATGACGTCACACGTCCAGCCTCGCCCCCCTACAGTTAGAAACACACATGAGGTCACACTTTACCCCTACAGCGCCCCCTTGTGGTTAACTCCTAAACTGCGATTGTCATTTTCACAGTAATCTGTGCTTTTTTTTTATATCACTTTTTGCTGTGAAAATTACAATGGTCCCAAAAATTGGTCAAAATTTTCCCTTGTGTCCGCCATAATGTCGCAGTCATGAAAAAAATCGCTGATCGCCGCCATTAGTAGTAAAAAAAAAAAAAAAATGATTAATAAAAATGCAATAAAACTATCCCCTATTTTGTAAACGCTATCAATTTTGCGCAAAGCAATCGATAAATGCTTATTGCGTTTTTTTTTTTTTTTTTTACCAAAAATTGGTAGAATAATACGTATCGGCCTAAACTGAGGGAAAAAAATACCGTATTTTCCGGCGTATAAGACGAACTTTCTAACCCCTTAAAATCTTCTTAAAAGTAGGGGGTCGTCTTATACGCCGGTAACCTAACATCCTTACCTTATCCTATGACATGTGGAATCGCGGCCGTACGTTTTTTCAAAAGCTGCGTCTTCTGTTCCGTGATAGGCGGAACACTCAGCTTCCCAGGAGACACTGTGTTTAGTGTCCGCCTATCACGGAGGCCCTCTCGTCCTGTGTTTAGTGTCCGCCTATCACGGAGGCCCTCTCGTCCTGTGTTTAGTGTCCACCTATCACGGAGGCCCTTTCGTCCTGTGTTTAGTGTCCGCCTATCACAGATACCTCGGACGAGAGGGCCTCTGTGATAGGCGGACACTGAACACGGTGCCTCCTGGGAAGCTGAGTGTTCCGCCTATCACGGAACAGAAGACGTAGGAGGCGCGGCTTTTGAAAAAACGTACAGTACGTCCGCGATTCTGCATGTCATAGGATAAGGTAAGGGCACAGCGAGTCTGGCATACAACTGGCATGTAATGGGGCACAGTCTGGCATGTAATGGGGCACAGTCTGGCATGTAATGGGGCACAGTCTGGCATGTAATGGGGCACAGTCTGGCATGTAATGGGGCACAGTCTGGCATGTAATGGGACACAGTCTGGCATGTAATGGGACACAGTCTGGCATGTAATGGGACACAGTCTGGCATGTAATGGGACACAGTCTGGCATGTAATGGGACACAGTCTGGCATGTAATGGTGGCACCGTGAGGCGAGGCATGACTAGTAGGAAGGGGGTAGTCTTATACAGCGAGTATATCCCAAAACCAACATTTTGGCTGGAAAATTAGGGGGTCGTCTTATACGGTATTTATTTTTATATATTTTTGGGGGATATTTATTATAGCAAAAAGTAAAAAATATTGCATTTTTTTCAAAATTGTCGCTCTATTTTTGTTTATAGCACAAAAAATAAAAACCGCAGAGGTGATCAAATACCACCAAATGAAAGCCCTATTTGTGGGGAAAAAAAGGACAATTTTCTTTGGGAGCCACGTCGCACGACCGCGCAATTGTCTGTTAAAGCGACGCAGTGCCGAATCGCAAAAACTGGCCAGGTCCTTTAGCTGCCTAAAGGTCTGGGTCTTAAGTGGTT
This sequence comes from Rana temporaria, assembly GCF_905171775.1. Classification (NCBI taxonomy): domain Eukaryota; kingdom Metazoa; phylum Chordata; class Amphibia; order Anura; family Ranidae; genus Rana; species Rana temporaria. Next base: position 15,005,879 of record NC_053497.1, read on the forward strand.
AAAAAAATCTATTAATTAGTTCTAACACACATGTGATTCGGTCAGGGTTCATGTCAGCTTCTATGTAACAGTTTAGTTGCCTCCTTGTGTGGGGTATAGAAGGGAACTCGGCCTGCGAGGAAGGCTTGGGTTTAATCCTTTGAGAAATGGCAAGCCGTTTCATGTGATCCAACACTTGCCTGTGACCGGGAGAGAGAAAGCACAGCGAGCGTGTGCGTCCTGCGACCGTCCCCGATGTCTGTAAGTCGAATATTCTTTAAATTAGCTTGGTTACTTTCTAACTAAACTTGCAATTTGTTCCTGATTAGCGCTAGAAGTAGAATGTGGTTCCCATTATCTCCGGCCTTTGGGAATTCATTCTTTAATGGGAATTTGCTTTGCATTAAGTGTTGGCAGAAGCCGCGGCGTCCTTCGTCTATATTGGACTTTGCGTCTTTTAGAAATATCTTTTGTTCTATTTAATTGAAGAGAAACGTCCTGGTAACACGGCCTTCCAATTTATTTTGCTTTTCTTTAAGTATTCTTATAATTGCAAACCAGAAAACACAGATGAGGGTTGTGTTGGGTAAATCGAGCGTTCTGCTTTGCGTTGGGTAAATCGAGCGTTCTGCTTTGCGTTGGGTAAATCGAGCGTTCTGCTTTGCGTTGGGTAAATCGAGCGTTCTGCTTTGCGTTGGGTAAATCGAGCGTTCTGCTTTGCGTTGGGTAAATCGAGCGTTCTGCTTTGCGTTGGGTAAATCGAGCGTTCTGCTTTGCGTTGGGTAAATCAAGCGTTCTGCTTTGTGTTGACTTAACGATGTTGAGGTCTACCGGCATCGAATTCTCCTCGGGATGTTTTTATTAAATCGGCCTTTTCACTAAAAGAAATGTTTGTGTGTTTTTACTAATTTATCATCTTTATATACCCAAAAAATCTCATCGTTTCACCAAGAAAACCAAGCGTTTGTATGGATGGCGTGACATTTTATTGTATTTGGAACCTCTTTGCGTCTGAAAAATGTCTGCCTTTTACAGCTGAGCTACTGTTGGTTGTGGGTCAACGTCTTAAAATCCTACATGGCCCATGCATTTTACTTTGTATGTCTGACATCTGAGAAGCAAATATTTCTCCTTGCCCGAGGAGCCTTTTGCAACCTCTGGAGAAACCATAGAGTTTCATGGAACCCAGGTTGAGAAACCCAAAGAAGATCATCAAAACACTTTATATCAATACAACAGCCCTCTTACATTTAATGGTCAATGCATCCTGATACATTGATGGTCACTGTAGTGCCCCCCCTCCTACATTGATGGTCACTGTAGTGCTCCCCCCTCCTACATTGATGGTCACTGTAGTGCCCCCCCCCTTCCTACATTGATGGTCACTGTAGTGCGCCCCCCTCCTACATTGATGGTCACTGTAGTGCCCCCCCTCCTACATTGATGGTCACTGTAGTGCCCCCCCTCCTACATTGATGGTCACTGTAGTGCCCCCCCCCCCTCCTACATTGATGGTCACTGTAGTGCCCCCCCTCCTACATTGATGGTCACTGTATTTCCCCCCCTCCTACATTGATGGTCACTGTAGTGCCCCCCTCCTACATTGATGGTCACTGTAGTGCCCCCCCCCCTCCTACATTGATGGTCACTGTAGTGCGCCCCCCCCCCCCCTACATTGATGGTCACTGTATTCCCCCCCCCCCCTCCTACATTGATGGTCACTGTATTCCCCCCCCCCCCCCCCCCTCCTACATTGATGGTCACTGTAGTGCCCCTCCTACATTGATGGTCACTGTAGTGCCCCTCCTACATTGATGGTCAGCTTTGAAGAATTTAACCTCTTGCCGATCGCTAAAAAGATTCTTGGTGTCTGTGGTTACTTGCCTGAAAAGCAAAATAGGGACTTTTGTGGGCACTGGTATGGGCACCGACAGGCTTTATAGAGGGGCACAGGCTGGCATCTGATGGGCATGTATTTAAACTGATTTGCACAATGTGCTGATTATCAGCACAGCCCCCCCCCCCCCTCTGACAAGGAGAGCCGCCGATCGGCTCTCCCTGTCGGCGTGAACAGAGGAGAGACGTTTAACGGCACTTCCTGGTTCACATGATGATGATTGGTCACAGCTGATCACGTGATCTGCCAGAAGCTTCATACCACGATCGGAGTTGCTGTGTGTCAGACTGACATGCCGCACCTCCGATCGCCATGCTGCGTGCACCGGCTGTGTTTTCATGATCACGTCATATGACGTCCGGTCAGGATATCACAACCACTTTGCCGCGGTCATTCTGCTATATGGCTGGCGGCAAGTGGGTTAAAAACCACCTGTATATGTAGACCTACCTTGGCTCCAGCTTCCAAGACATCCGGGAGGCGCGAGCAACCACATCATGCCTTCAGGCAGAGCTGGGAGCTCAAAATCCCAAGATAACATACTCCATCTTATTGTATGTGTGCGTTCTCGTGGGATTTTAAACTCCCTTCTCTGCCAGAAGGCATGGTGACGTCCATGAAAGTGTTGAAGGCCGAAGATGATGTTTTCTTTTCTTGGTCTGCAATGCTTGTGGAGGCATGAGTGACGTCGCCGTTCCCCACTGCTGCCGCCTAGGATAGCTGGGTGCTGGATATTTCCAGCTTTGCAGAAACGCATGGTGACGTTGGCCGTGCCTACCAAATACGTTGCAGGCCAGGGCCAAGGTAAGTACAAGGAAACCTCAACTTCGGCAAGGTCTACTTTACCGGGGAAGCTTTTTCGTTCATTTTTAGCCCACCTCACCATAAATTTTGGTTGTATGGTCTTGATGTGTACCATAAAGCAAAAACAGGAAGGCAGAAGGTTAAAAATAAAACATAATACCCATTTCATCTTCACAGATCCCATCTTCATAGGGTCCCTTGGGTCTTTGCCTCTTTCTGCTTTTCACTCATTGGTTATCGGACTACAAAGGTTCCTTGGTGCATTGACCAATACCTATGGGTTATTTCAAGTAGAACTAGAGGCACAACTTTTTTTTTTTTTTTTTGTTTCCCCACATTTTGGATAGAGTAAGGGAGGGTTGCCCTGTCAGATTTTTATTTTTATTTATTTTCCTGCCATCTGTGTCCCATTGCAGAGATTTCTCTTCCCTGAACATTAATCACTTCAGCCCCGGATGATTTGGCTGGCCAAAAGACCAGGCCACTTTTTGCGATTGGGCACTGCGTCGCTTTAACTGACAATTGCGCGGTCCTGCGACGTGGATCCCAAACAAAATTGACGTCCCTTTTTCCCCACAAATAGAGCTTTCTTTTGGTGGTATTTCATCACCTCTGCGGTTTTTATTTTTTGCGCTATAAACAAAAATAGAGCGACAATTTTGAGAAAAAAGCAATATTACTTTTTGCTATAATAAATATCCCAAAAAACGATTTTTTTTCCTCAGTTTAGGCCGATACGTATTCTTCTACATATTTTTGGAAAAAAAAATTGCAATAAGAGTTTATTAATTGGTTTGCGCAAAAGTTATATCGTCTACAAAATAGGAGATGGTTTTATGGCATTTTTATTAATATTTATTTTGTATTAGTAATGGCGGCGACCAGCTATCGTGACTGCGACATTATGGCGGACACATCGGACACTTTTGGTGCCGTTTTGGGACCATTCATATTTATACAGCGATCAGTGCTATAAATATGCGCTGATTACTGTGTAAATGTCACTGACAATGAAGGGGTTAAGTGTGTCCTAGGGAGTGATTCTAACTGTTAGGGGGCGTGGCTTCCTGTGTCACCTCACTGATCCCTGCTCACGATTTGAGGGAGCAGACGATCAGTGACATGTCACTAGGCAGAACAGGGGGATGCTTGTTTTATATAGGCATTTACCCCGTTCTGCAGCTCTGTGACACACGCGGACATAGAACCTGCGGTCACGATCACAGAGCTGGCAGCAGGGGCGTGCTCACGCCCACAGGGTGGCAAATTTAAAGTGACGTATATTTACGTAGATTTGCCTGTTCGTGCCATTCTGCCGACGTGTGTGTGTGTATATAGTCGTGACCCAGTCCTCAAGTGGTTAAAGCGGAGGTCCACACAAAAATGGAACCTTCGCTGTCTGGGTTCCCCCCACCCCCCCTTCCGATGTCACATTTTGGCTCCTTTTCAGGGGGGAGCAGATACATGTCTAAGACAGGCATTTGCACCCACTTCTTGGCATAGATAGCCACATTATCTGCGGGTATCTATGCCACGCCCCCCCCCCACACTGTCTTTTGGGAAACACACAGGTCCCAGAAGACAGCAGGGACCATTCAGGTCGTGCAGCGTGACTTGCGCATGCGCAGTAGGGAACCAGGAAGTGAACTTCACTTCCTGATTCCCAGCACCGAAGATGGCGGCGGAAGCATCCGAGAGCAGAGCGGTAGATCGGCTTCGGGTGCCGACATCACGGGTGCGCTGGGCAAAGAAGTGTCCTCATTTTTAATGTTAGCCGCTGCAATATTTTTGTAGCTGCTGACTGTTAAAAAAAAAAAAAAAAAAAAATTGTGATTTACTTTCACTTTCAAGGACAATCAGGACATCTCTTGATGGGATATTATGGGCCACACAGCCTGTGTTCACTAGGTTTGGGATACAATTCTTTTGTAGCTTCCAGCTGAGAGATAAATTCAAATTCTTGGGAGGGATGACTTTTGTTTGCTCGCCACTTCTTTGCTGTACAAGAGAAATATGAGCGACTGTTGGAGGTCTCAGGAATGTACTGATAGCTGTACCAGGCTCAGCACCGACCCTGCAGGTGGGGGGAGGGCGGCCTTTCCATAAGCCAACGTTTTCTAATGTATATGTGAGGCCGAGAGCATGTGCTAATCGTATCAATGCTAAAGCGCTTTCTAGTTCCTTGTTAAAAAAAAAAAAAAATCCAGGTAGTCATTGTTGCTTTTTATCGATGCATACATTGTGAAGGCAAGACAAAATATATATATATAATATATATGTGTATGTGTGTGTGTGTGTATTTATTAGGGCTGCAACTAACGATTATTTTCATAATCGATTAGTTGGCCGATTATTGTTTCGATTAATCGCATAATAGCCGTAAAGAAAAAAAAAATGGGCAAAAACACATTACACGCGTTTCTGCAGCTTCTCCATTGAAGTATATTAAACAAAAAAAATAACAAAATAGCACCGTTTTGCGTTTAAAAAGTCCTTGCCCTTTCCAAATACGCAGCAGCTGAAAAAAAAATCATGGCTGTGAACGTGTCCCGTAGGAAAACATGTAAATGAATTGTAGTGTGTTTCTGCAAAACGCACCAAAAAACAGAGGTGTGACCCGGCCTGAGATGTTTAGTAACATAATGGGGGTTAAAAAAACAAAAAAAAGAGCAAATAATCGCTACTGTATGGGGATCATTTTTTTACTGTGGGACAGTGAAAGTAATATTTACAGTAGCCATTTGTTTTTTTGTACTATAAAGGGCTAATTTTAGTTTTTTTAACACCATTATGTTACTGGCCGATTAATTGATTATGAAAATTGTAATCGATTAATTGTTTCGGCCCTAGTATGTGTGTGTGTGTGTGTGTGTGTGTGTGTGTGTGTGTGTGTGTGTGTGTGTGTGTGTGTGTGTGTGTGTGTGTGTATATATATGTATTTTTTTTTTGTGTGTGTTTATTTGAAAAATAAAAATAAAAATTATACAAACACACACTCGTACATATATATATATATATATATATATATATATATATATATATATATATATATAATATATATATATATATATATATATATATTCTCATTCAAAGAGTTTTCTTTATTTTCATGACTATGAAAATTGTAGATTCACACTGAAGGCATCAAAACTATGAATGAACACATGTGGAATTATACATAACAAAAAAGTGTGAAACAACTGAAAATATATTTCATATTCTAGGTTCTTCAAAGTAGCCACCTTTTGCTTTGATTACTGCTTGGCACACTCTTGGAATTCTCTTGATGAGCTTCAAGAGGTAGTCACCTGGCGCAGCGCCCCGTCACTCTCCTTCTTGGTCAAATAGCCCTTCCCCCGCCTGGAGGTGTGTTTGGGGTCATTGTCCTGATGGATGGAATAGCATGCCGCTGCAAGATGCTGTGGTAGCCATGCTGGTTCAGTATGCCTTCAATTATGAATAAATCCCCAACAGTGTCACCAGCAAAGCACCATCACACCTCCTCCGCCATGCTTCACAGTGGGAACCAGGCATGTAGAGTCCATCCGTTCACCTTTTCTGCGTCGCACAAAGACACGGGGGTTGGAACCAAAGATCTCAAGTTTGGACTCATCAGACCAAAGCACAGATTTCCACTGGTCTAATATCCATTCCTTGTGTTCTTTACCCCAGACAAGTCTCTTCTGCTTGTTGCCTTTCTTTAGCAGTGGTTTCCTAGCAGATATTCTACCATGAAGGCCGGATTCACACAGTCTCCTCTTACCAGTTCTAGAGATGTGTCTGCTGCAAAAGGTGGAAGAACCTAGAATATGAAATATATTTTCAGTTGTTTCACACTTATTTGTTATGTAGAATTCCACATGTGTTACTTCATAGTTTTGATGCCTTCAGTGTGAATCTACAATTTTCATAGTCATGGAAATAAAGAAAACTCTTTGAATGAGAAGGTGTGTCCAAACTTTTGGCCTGTACTGTACACACACACACACACACACACACACACACACACACACACACAAATACATACATAATATTTATGTTTGTTTCTTTTTTTAAATGAGAGATATAGATAACATTTTTTATATATATATATATATATATATATATATAATGTATGTATATGTGTGTGTGTATATATATATATATATATATATATATATATATATATAAATGTACCATACTTCCGTATTCCCGGACGTCTTACGCAAGAAGGAAAAATTTTCAAATTTCGACGCGGGAACGACGGCCATACTTTATACAGCACATACATGTGCTGTGTAAAGTTAAGGCACCAAAAACGACGACTAACTTTGCGACGGGAAACTAAACTAGCAGCGACGTAGCGAACGCGAAAAACCGTTGTGGATCGCCGTAACTACTAATTTGCATACCCGACGCTGGTTTACGACGCAAACTCCCCCCAGCGGCGGCCGCGGTATTGCATCCTAAGATCCGACAGTGTAAAACAATTACATCTGTCGGATCTTAGGGATATCTATGCGTAACTGATTCTATGAATCAGGCGCATTGATACTCTGAGAGATACGACGGCGTATCTGAGATACTCCATCGTATCTCTGCTGTGAATCTGGCCCAACGTTTGTACATTTATTCTGTAACGTTTGGTCAGAAACAAATGCTCTTTGGGCTATTTTCTTTTCTGAACAAATGTGTTTTTATTTACTTTTTTTTAAATTATTATTATGGCCATAAATAAAATACCACCCTATGGCCACTAGATGCGCTGAGGAGCATAGAAAATATATGTCTGTAACGAGAGATGGAATTGGCAAATGTTTAATCATTGGTTACATTTATTTGCGATTTCCCTCTAGGGTTCTCTAGAGTTGTTACATTGTAGCAGTACTCGGTTGCAGATTTTAAAGACACTGGACTGTCTCTGCGTTTCCTCCATGTATTAAATGTTTTCTTCGCTCTTCTCTTTCAGATCAGTGTACGTGTGACCACAATGGATGCCGAGCTGGAGTTTGCCATCCAGCCCAACACCACTGGCAAACAGCTCTTTGACCAGGTGAGCAGATATTCTGAAAACCTATTTCTTCTGGTTAAATAGCTTTTGGGCTGAACTCCCCCCCCCCCCCCCTCTTTTTAATAATAAAAAAAAAAAAACTGCAGGTAGGTAAAAGATTAAATCTGCCGGTAATATAAAGATATATTCCGGCATCATTAATCTTAAGGCAAGATTGCTCTCGAAGACCCTCACTGGTAACCGCACAGCCTCCTAATGAACAGGCATGCATGCACAGTAGCATCCTCAATAACCTGAATGGAAAGTCCGTACTTATTTCCATTGTTGATCAGTATTTCCATAGAAATTTAATAGGATTCCAATTTGCCCAGCCAGGTGTCTTTTTGTGAGTAGGCAGTGCCGCTTCCAATGACCCCGACAGTGAAGGTCTACGAGGAGTGGAGTAGGATGTTTGTAGAATTTGGGTGGGGATGGTAGAATGCCCCAAATAGGGGGCCCAGAGAAGGAGGCGGTCAACGGTGGTGGACCAGAGGGGGGGGGCTGCTAGCGGTGGTGAACCAGAGGGGGGGGGCTGCTAGCGGTGGTGGACCAGAGAGGGGGGGGGCTGCTAGCGGTGGTGGACCAGAGGGGGGAGGGGCGGCCGCCAGAGGGGGGGCGGCCGCCAGCGGTGGACCAGAGGGGGGGGGGCGGCCGCCAGCGGTGGTGGACCAGAGGGGGGGGGGCGGTGGTGGACCAGAGGGGGGGGGGGTCGGCCGCCAGCGGTGGTGGACCAGAGGGGGGGGTCGGCCGCCAGCGGTGGTGGACCAGAGGGGGGGGTGGCCGCCAGCGGTGGTGGACCAGAGGGGGGGGGTGGCCGCCAGCGGTGGTGGACCAGAGGGGGTGGCCGCCAGCGGTGGTGGACCAGAGGGGGGGGGCGGCCGCCAGCGGTGGTGGACCAGAGGGGGGGGGCGGCCGCCCGCCAGCGGTGGTGGACCAGAGGGGGGGGGCGGCCGGGCCGCCAGCGGTGGTGGACCAGAGGGGGGGCGGCCGGGCCGCCAGCGGTGGTGGACCAGAGGGGGGGCGGCCGGGCCGCCAGCGGTGGTGGACCAGAGGGGGCGGCCGCCAGCGGTGGTGGACCAGAGAGGGCGGCCGCCAGCGGTGGGATCCCAGTCGGAATCTACCTAAATCCAGGAGAAAACCTCATAGTCTACAAAAAAGCCTGTGCCTTGGGATTGGTGAAGTATCTGGAACAGTTGAATACTAGTCTCTTTAATCTCACTTGTAGCTGGCCATGCATTATACAATTTTCTTATTCAATTTCCTTTTGGTTTAACCTTCAACCATGTAGTGCAAGGCCTGCTTGGTTGGATACAAATTGAAAGTGGTTAGGTTTGACCCCATTTTATATGGTTTTGTTAAATCAAAAGGAAACATTTTATAACGTTTGGCCATCCTAACGCCTTCAGTGTGGTCATAAGTTTTTGGTGACCTCCCTCTCTAGTCTCCCCCTTTGGGAGTGTCCTGCTCTAGTCCCTGATGTTGGTGGGCTTCCTGTGTACCCCCCAGCCCATTGTGGCCTTACACTTTAGTCTCCCTCCCCTTGGTGTCCTTCCCCTGTAGTTCCCCCCTGTTGGTGGCCTTCCTCTGTAGTCTCCCTCACCCATTGGTGGCCTTCCTCTGTAGTCTTCCTCCCTCACCCATTGGTGGCCTTCCTCTGTAGTCTTCCTCCCCCATTGGTGGCCTTCCTCTGTAGTCTCCCCCCCCCCATTGGTGGCCTTCCTCTGTAGTCTCCCCCCCCCCATTGGTGGCCTTCCTCTGTAGTCTCCCCCCCCCCCATTGGTGGCCTTCCTCTGTAGTCTCCCCCCCCCCCATTGGTGGCCTTCCTCTGTAGTCCCCCCCCCCCCATTGGTGGCCTTCCTCTGTAGTCTTCCCCCCCCCCCCCATTGGTGGCCTTCCTCTGTAGTCTTCCACCTCCCCAAAGGTCCCCAGACCTTTTGTCTGTAGTCTCCCCCCCCCAATTGGTGGCCTTTGTCTGTAGCCCCCCCCCCCCCATTGGTGGCATTCCTCTGTATTCTTCCCCCCCCCCATTGTTGGCCTTCCTCTGTAGTCTTCATCCCCCCCAATTGGTGGCCTTCCTCTGTAGTGTGCCCCCCAATTGGTGGCCTTCCTCTGTAGTGTGCCCCCCCCAATTGGTGGCCTTCCTCTGTAGTGTGCCCCCCCCCCAAATTGGTGGCCTTGCTCTGTAGTCTCCCCCCCCCCATTGGTGGCCTTCCTCTGTAGTCTTCCTCCTCCCGACTGGTGGCTTCCTCTGTAGTCATCCCACCCATTTGTGGCCTTCCTCTGTAGTCTCCCCCCCCCCCCATTGGTGGCCTTTGTCTGTAGTCCCCCCCCCATTGGTGTCATTCCTCTGTATTCTTCTCCCCCCCCCCCAATTGGTGGCCTTCCTCTGTAGTGTGCCCCCCCCCCCCAAATTGGTGGCCTTGCTCTGTAGTCTCCCCCCCCCCATTGGTGGCCTTCCTCTGTAGTCTTCCTCCTCCCGACTGGTGGCTTCCTCTGTAGTCATCCCACCCATTTGTGGCCTTCCTCTGTGGCCCCCCCCCCCCCCATTGGTGGCCTTTGTCTGTAGTCCCCCCCCCATTGGTGTCATTCCTCTGTATTCTTCTCCCCCCCCCCCCCCCCAATTGGTGGCCTTCCTCTGTAGTGTGCCCCCCCCCAAATTGGTGGCCTTGCTCTGTAGTGTCCCCCCTTTTTTTTTTTTTTGTCCTATTGGTGAGATTTCCCTCAATCTTCTGCCCAAGAGACACATCACAAAGTTGGAGATCATCTCTTAAAAGTAAACAAATTTTCCCTCCTGGTCAGAACAGGTTTAATTATTGGAAGATTTCCACTTGCAGTGCCTTAAAGTATTGGCACCCCTTGACAGTTTCCTCATTTTGTCATGTTACATCCAAAAACATAAATGTATTTTATTGGGATTTTATGTGATGGACCAACACAAAGTGACACATAATTATGAAGTGGAAGGAAAATTAATAAATGGCTTTCATTTGTATGGCGCCCCCCGGAGTCAATACTTTGTAGAACCAACTTTCATTGAAATTACAGCTGCAAGTCTTTTTGGGGATGTCTCTACCAGCGTTGTACATCTAGAGAGGGACATTTCTCCCTATTCTTCTTTGTAAAATATCTCAAGTTCTGTCAGATTGAATGGAGAGCGTCTGTGATCAGCAATTTTCAAGTCTTGTCACAGATTCTCAATGTGATTTAGGTCTGGACTGTGACTGGGCCATTCTAACACATGAATATGCTTTGATCTAAACCATTCCATTGTAACTCTGGCTGTATGTTTAGGGTCGTTGTCCTGCTGGAAGGTGAACCTCCTCCCAGTCAAGTCTTTTGCAGACTCTGAAGCCCTGTACACACGGCCGGGAATGCTGTCAGAAAAAAAAACATCGGTTTTCCTGACAGGATTCCTGGCAAGCATGCCGTGCATACAGACGGCCATTCAAAAGAACTGGCGTTCTTTTGAATGGCAAGAACTCGGTGACGTCATCGACTACGACGAGCCGGCGCTCGTTAAATTCGATGCCGTCGCCGCCATCTTGCTACACACTATCCTTGTATGCTACCGCGCAATGCGTCGAAGTCTCATCGAGCATGCGCATGTTTACCTGGGGACAGGTAAGCATACTGACTAACGCTTTTCTTGGCACACTCTGCCGAGAATCCTGATGAGAAAATAGAGAGCAGGTTCTCTTTTTTTTTTTTTTTTTTTTCTCGGGATTCCCAGCAGTTTTCTCGACGAGAAAGCATACACACGCACAGTTTTCACGGCAAAAAGCTCTCCCAGCAGTTTTCTTGCCAAGAAAACCGGTTGTCTGTACGAGACTTAACAGGTTTTCTTCTAAGATTGTCCTGTATTCGGCTCCATCCATCTTCCCATCAACTCTAATCCGCTTCCCTGTCCCTGCTGAAGAAAAGCATCCCCACAACATGATGCTGCCACCACCATGTTTCACAGTGGGGATGGTGTGTTCAGAGTGATGTGCAGTGTTAGTTTTCCGCCACACATATGGTTTTGCTTTTAGGCCAAAAAGTACAATTTTGGTCTCATCTGACCAGAGTACCTTCTTCCACATGTTTGCTGTGTCCCTCACATGACTTCTCAAAAAAAGGACTTATGTCTTTCTTTCAACAATGTCTTTCTTCTTGTCACTCTTCCATAAAGGGCAGATTTGTGGAGAACACGACTAATAGTTGTCCTGTGGACAGATTCTCCCCCCTGAGCTGTGGATCTCTGCAGCTCCTCCAGAGTTACCATGGGCCTCTTGGCTGCTTCTCTGATGAATGTTCTCCTTGCCCGGCCCGGTCAGTTTAGGTGGACAGCCATGTCTTGGTAGGTTTGCAGTTGTGCCATACTCTTTCCATTTTCGGATGATGGATTGAACAGAGCTCTGTGAGATGTTCAAAGCTTGGGAGATTTTTTTTATACCCTATCCCTGCTTTACCCCTGACCTGTCTGGTGTGTTCCTTGGCCTTCATGATGATGATTTTTCACTAAGGTTCTCTAACAAACCTCTGAGGGCTTCACAGAACAGCTGTATTTATACTGAGATTAAAGTACACACAGGTGGACTCTATTTACTAATTAGGTGACTTCTGAAGGCAGTTGGTTCCACTAGATTTTAGTTGGGGGGTATCAAAGTAAAGGGGGGCTGAATAAAAATGTACCCCCACACTTCTCACATATTTGTCAAGAATTCTGAAAATCATTGGATCATTTTCCTTCTACTTCACAGTTATTTGCCACTTTGTGTTGGTCTATCACATATAAAATCCCAATAAAATACATATACGTTTTTGGTTGACAAAATGTGGAAAGTTTCAAGGGGTGTGAATACTTTTTCAAGGCACTGGATTTCCTGTCCCGGTAAAAATGTTAATCTCCCATTAAATCCTTCCCCGGTGCCGATGTTCACCAAGACAAATAGAGAGGTGAAATCTCCCTAGTGGGTGACAAAGGCAGCAATTAAAAATTAACTGAGGCTCTAGTCCTGCCCTGCCCCAACCAAAACTAAAAAATAATGCGCTTTTTTTTTTTTTTTTTTTTTTTTTTTTTTCTTCTTCTTCCTTCTTCCTTCTTCTTCCTTCTTTCCTTCCTTCCTTCCTTCCTTCCTTCCTTCCTTCCTTCCTTCCTTTCTTTCTTTCTTTCTTTCTTTTCTTTTCTTCCTTTCTTTCTTTCTTTTCTATGCAAGGGGCACTTTTTAAAAGTTTTTATTCTAACAACAAGATTTTTTTTGTATAAGGCAAGCCTAGTGAGGAATGAGTAATGCAGCCCTCAAATGCCGTATATAACTTTATTTTTTATTTTATTTTTGTCTGTACCCTGTTCCTTTTTTTTTTTTTTTTTTTCTAAATTTAACACTCAAATCTGTTTTCTGGGAACCTAAACTATTAGAACTTCCAAAAAAAGAAGCGGCAGCTCATGTATGTGTTCCCAGCCCTCCTCGGGTCTATGCCCACCCCTCGGAGCCCTGGTATTGGCAGGAACCGCGCTGGGTGTTGCCTGTTGGCAGCCGGCATGAAGAATGGGATTTGTGAACGGTACTCGGAGCGTGCCAAGTTCCCCTCACGCCGGCTGCTCTGGGTGGGGCGTGGACGGGTTCTAAATGTGCTCTGTGGTCGGCCTTTGTCACAGTTTCTGACCACATGTGTACATTTTTGTTTAGCTGGGTTAACCTACACTCGTTTTATAATTGGCCGTTTTAACTAGATTTCTGCAAATCATGATGACTTTCTTTTTTTGGAAGTCAAATGGTTAAGGTGAAACTCCGAAAAACAAAACTCATATATTCCCTTTTACGAATTTGCCCCCCCCCCCCCCCCAATCCTTTATTACCTGCTGAGCTTGCCTGTAGATTTCCTATTACTGGGCCAATTCTGACACTTCACTCGTATATGTAAGTCTTTTTGTTTTTTTACTTTATAAAAAACTACTTAAAAATCCCCCCCCCCCCCCCCCAGTAAATGGAAGCAGTTGAGGGGTGGTGCGGTCCATAAAAGTAGTTGAGGGGTGTGGGTGGCTCCATGGAAGCAGTTGAGGGGTGTGCGGGCTCCATGGAAGCAGTTGAGGGGTGGGGGGGGGCGGCTCCATGGAAGCAGTTGAGGGGTGTGCGGGCTCCATGGAAGCAGTTGAGGGGTGTGGGGGGGCTCCATGGAAGCAGTTGAGGGGTGTGGGGGCTTCATGGAAGCAGTTGAGGGGTGTGGGGGGGGGGCTCCATGGAAGCAGTTGAGGGGTGTGGGGACTCCATGTATGGAGTTGAGGGGTGTGGGGGGCTCCATGGATGCAGTTGAGGGGTGTGGGGGCTTCATGGATGCAGTTGAGGGGTGTGGGGACTCCATGGATGCAGTTGAGGGGTGTGGGGGCTCCATGGATGCAGTTGAGGGGTGTGGGGGCTCCATGGATGCAGTTGAGGGGTGTGGGGACTCCATGGATGCAGTTGAGGGGTGTGGGGACTCCATGGATGCAGTTGAGGGGTGTGGGGACTCCATGGATGCAGTTGAGGGGTGTGGGGACTCCATGGATGCAGTTGAGGGGTGGGCGGGCTCTTGGGAGGAGTAATGCAAATATCAAAATGCTTTGGTGGGTGTCCGTGTGGGGGGGGGGGCGCATTCCTAGACGGGCTGCATTTACATTTCTGCCACTTGAAGCCCTCAGACTCATTGCCAGCATCATTCAACCCACTTCCTATAAGTCCATGTGATCCCGGACAAGCCCCCAGCCTGTGACTGGACAGTGAATGTAGAAGCAGCACAGTGATGAGCTCATTTCTCTGTCACTCTGCTCTCTCCTCCTATCAGCACATGAATTGTGGCTCCTTGTGCTGATTGTTTCTCGTGTTACAAAAGACATGAATGAATGGAGCTTCTTTATCGGCCCGGAGTTCAGGTTTACCATCGTGACTAATGGATGTCTCCTCCTTTCCTCCTCTAGGTGGTGAAAACGATCGGCCTTCGGGAAGTCTGGTTTTTTGGGTTGCAGTATCAAGACACCAAAGGCTTCTCCACGTGGCTGAAGCTCAACAAAAAGGTAATGATTGTACATCGATCGATCAAACATTCGCTTCCAATTCCACTCCATTCCATTTGGCCAAACGCTTGAGTCCATTCCATTCCGTGTAACTCCATTCCATCCAATTCCACTCCATTCCATTTGGCCAAACGCTTGAGTCCATTCCATTCCGTGTAACTCCATTCCATCCAATTCCATTCCGTGTAACTCCACTCCATTCCATCCAATTCCATTCCATTCCATCCAATTCCATTCCGTGTAACTCCATTCCATCCAACTCCATTCCATCCAACTCCATTCCGTGTAACTCCATTCCGTGTAACTCCATTCCGTGTAACTCCATTCCCTTGTAACTCCATTCCCTTGTAACTCCATTCCCTTGTAACTCCATTCCCTTGTAACTCCATTCCCTTGTAACTCCATTCCCTTGTAACTCCATTCCCTTGTAACTCCATTCCCTTGTAACTCCATTCCATGCAACTCCATTCCATGCAACTCCATTCCATGCAACTCCATTCCATGCAACTCCATTCCATGCAACTCCATTCCATGGAATCAAACATCAAACAATACGTGTGTGTGTGTGTGTGTGTGTGTGTGTGTGTGTATATATATATATATATATATATATATATATATGTATGTATGTATGTGTGATATATATATATATATATATATATATATATATATATATATATATATATATATATATATATATATATATATATATATATATTATATAATATAATTATAATTATATATTCTGGCAAAATCAAATGGTTTTTAGACAGTTTTCTCTCTTCAGGTCGACTGTTCATTCATTCAGTAAAGATATTGTCTAGGCAAAATTATGACATTATGGCCACTAGATGGCGCTGATTATCCTAGGAGTAAGCATTTATTTATTACAGTCATCGGCTCCATCTAGTGACAGAATTGTGGTGTTTTATTGATTCACCCTAATTTTAGGTTTTTCTCTTCAGGTTGACTTCATTGACCAAGCACGTGAGGCCAGTCCCGTTTTTTGGTCCAAGCGGCTTGAGGCCACCCCGTTTTTTTGGTCCAAGCGGCTTGAGGCCACCCCGTTTTTGCCAAGTTTTTTTAATAGATAATTTCCAATAGATCGTATCTTCAAGCAGCTCAGTATGAAATGTATTATATAGAAAATTCGGAGACATTTGTCCCGCAAAACTACAGGTGCGAGGGTCGGCAAACTGGACTATTTTTCTCTCCAGATCGGATGTTCTTCATTCATACGAATAATGTGACTCAGTAAAATACAGCATTATGGCCACTAGATGGAGCTGGTAATGTCGGTAAATAAGCCTTTTCATTTTATATGACCATCAGCTCCATCCAGTGGCCATGGACTGGACAGAAATCTATTTTTCTCTCCAGATCAGATGTTCTTCATTCGTAAGAATAGCATAAATCAGGGAAAATACAGAATTATGGCCACTAGATGGCACTAATGATCGCCAAAAAAAAAAATACGTATTTACTGTTATGGCCAGCTCCATCCAGTGGCCATAATGCTGTATTTTTCCTGATTCACGCTAGTCTTACAAATGAAGAATATCTGATAGGGGGGGGGGGGGGGGGAATAGCAGATTTTTGTCCAGTCCATGGCCACTAGATGGGGCTGATGGTCAGAGCAGTAAATAAGCATTTATTTTATATTACCGGCTCCATCTAGTGGCCATAATGCTGTATTTTGCTGACTCATGTTGTTCTTATGAATGAACATCTGATCTAAAGAGAAAATATACAATTTTGATGGCAATGGTACAGAACAAATGTACATGTCGTCCATGGCCACTAGATGGAGCTGAGGATCATAGGAAATACTTATTAACTGCTATTGGCAGCTCCATCTAGTGTCAATAATGAAGTATTTTCCTGATTCTTGAGCTTCTTACGAATGAATAACAGTAGCCGATTTTGCTGGCAATGGCACAGAACGAATGTAAATGCAGTATATTGCCACTAGATGGCGCTGATCCTCATAAACACTTATTCACTGTTCTCGATAGCTCCATCTAGTGGCCATAATACAACATTTTCCTAGTTCATAAAAAAATTGGAGACTGAGGAAATGCCCCTGATAACATCCCAGCCTAGGCACAGTCACTGACCAGATTTAATTTTTTTTTCTCCTGATCTTTTCTCAGGTGACGGCTCAGGATGTGAGGAAGGACAGCCCGCTGCTCTTCAAGTTTCGGGGGAAATTCTACCCGGAGGACGTCTCTGAGGAGCTGATCCAGGACATCACCCAGAGACTCTTCTTCCTGCAGGTGAAGGAAGGGATCCTGAACGACGACATCTACTGCCCCCCAGAGACAGCCGTGCTGCTGGCCTCCTACGCTGTACAGGCCAAGTATGGGGATTATAACAAGGATGTGCAGAAGTCCGGATACCTGTCCCAGGACAAGCTCCTCCCTCAGAGGTACAGCAACCTTCCTTCTACCCGACTAGGGGACGTTTCTACCGTACTAGGGTGCCAGAACCTTCCTTCTACCGGACATTTCTACCGTACTAGGGTGCCACAACCTTCCTTATACCCGACTAGGGGACGTTTCTACCGTACTAGGGTGCCAGAACCTTCCTTATACTGGACATTTCTACCGTACTAGGGGGCCACAACCTTCCTTATACTCTACCAGAACCCTCCTTCTACCATACTAGGGTACCAGGAGCCTTCCTTCTACCGTACTAGGGTGCCACAACCTTCCTTCTACCTGACTAGGGGACGTTTCTACCGTACTAGGGTGCCAGAACATTCCTTCTACCATACCGGGGTGCCAGAACCTTCCATCTACCATACCGGGGTGCCAGAACCTTCCATCTACCATACCGGGGTGCCAGAACCTTCCTTCTACCATACCGGGTGCCAGAACCTTCCTTCTACCATACCGGGGTGCCACAACCTTCCTTCTACCTGACTAGGGGACGTTTCTACCGTACTAGGGTGCCACAACCTTCCTTCTACCATACCGGGGGGCCAGAACCTTCCTTCTGCCATAGTAGGGTGCCAGAACCTTCCTTCTACCTGACAAGGGGACTTTTCTACCGTACTAGGGTGCCAGAACCTTCCTTCTACCATACCGGGGTGCCAGAACCTTCCTTCTACCATACCGGGGTGCCAGAACCTTCCTTCTACCATACCGGGGTGCCAGAACCTTCCTTATACCATACTAGGGTGCCAGGAGCCTTCCTTATACCATACTAGGGTGCCAGGAGCCTTCCTTCTACTCTACCATAACTTTCCTTATACTTTACTAGTTGACATTTTACCATACTAGGGTGCCAGAACCTTCCCTCTGCCATAGTAGGGTGCCAGAACCTTCCTTCTACCTGACAAGGGGACTTTTCTACCGTACTAGGGTGCCACAACCTTCCTTATACCATACTAGGGTGCCACAACCTTCCTTCTACCATACCGGGGTGCCAGAACCTTCCTTCTACCATACCGGGGTGCCAGAACCTTCCTTATACCATACTAGGGTGCCAGGAGCCTTCCTTCTACTCTACCACAACTTTCCTTATACTTTACTAGGTGACATTTTACCATACTAGGGTGCCAGAACCTTCCCTCTGCCATAGTAGGGTGCCAGAACCTTCCTTCTACCTGACAAGGGGACTTTTCTACCATACTAGGGTGCCACAACCTTCCTTCTACCATACCGGGGTGCCAGAACCTT
Source organism: Rana temporaria (assembly GCF_905171775.1). Classification (NCBI taxonomy): domain Eukaryota; kingdom Metazoa; phylum Chordata; class Amphibia; order Anura; family Ranidae; genus Rana; species Rana temporaria. Next base: position 15,024,301 of record NC_053497.1, read on the forward strand.
CCTTCTACCATACCGGGTGCCAGAACCTTCCTTCTACCATACCGGGGTGCCACAACCTTCCTTCTACCTGACTAGGGGACGTTTCTACCGTACTAGGGTGCCAGAACCTTCCTTCTACCATACCGGGGTGCCAGAACCTTCCTTCTACCATACCGGGGTGCCAGAACCTTCCTTCTACCATACCGGGGTGCCAGAACCTTCCTTCTACCATACCGGGGTGCCAGAACCTTCCTTCTACCATACCGGGGTGCCAGAACCTTCCTTCTACCATACCGGGGTGCCAGAACCTTCCTTCTACCATACTAGGGTGCCAGGAGCCTTCCTTATACCATACTAGGGTGCCAGGAGCCTTCCTTCTACTCTACCACAACTTTCCTTATACTTTACTAGGTGACATTTTACCATACTAGGGTGCCAGAACCTTCCTTCTGCCATAGTAGGGTGCCAGAACCTTCCTTCTACCTGACAAGGGGACTTTTCTACCGTACTAGGGTGCCACAACCTTCCTTATACCATACTAGGGTGCCACAACCTTCCTTCTACCATACCGGGGTGCCAAAACCTTCGTTCTACCATACTAGGGTACCAGGAGCCTTCCTTCTACTGTATCACAACTTTCCTTCTACTTTACTAGGGTATTTTACCATACTAGGGTAGCAGAACCTTCCTTATACAATACTAGGTGACCTTTAACCATACTCGGGTGCCAGAACCTTCCTTATACCATACTAGGGTGCCAGGAGCCTTCCTTATACCGAACAAGGGGACATTTTACCATACTAGGGTACCAGAACCTTCCTTCTACTCTACCAGAACCCTCCTTATACCCTCCTTATACCCTCCTTATACCATGCTAGAGTACCAGAACCTTCCTTTTCCCATAGTAGGGGGGCAGAACCTTCTTTCTCCCATAGTAGGGGACATTTTACCATACAAGGGTGCCTTCCTTCTACTCTACCAGAACCTTCCTTTATACCATACATGGGTACCAGGAGCCTTCCTTCTACCGTACGAGTGTACCAGAACCTTCCTTGTACCATACTAGGGTACCAGAACCTTCCTTGTACCATACTAGGGTACCAGAACCTTCCTTGTACCATACTAGGGTACCAGAACCTTCCTTGTACCATACTAGGGTACCAGAACCTTCCTTGTACCATACTAGGGTACCAGAACCTTCCTTGTATCATACTAGGGTACCAGAACCTTCCTTGTACCATACTAGGGTACCAGAACCTTCCTTGTACCATACTAGGGTACCAGAACCTTCCTTGTACCATACTAGGGTACCAGAACCTTCCTTGTACCATACTAGGGTACCAGAACCTTCCTTGTACCATACTAGGGTACCAGAACCTTCCTTGTACCATACTAGGGTACCAGAACCTTCCTTGTACCATACTAGGGTACCAGAACCTTCCTTGTACCATACTAGGGTACCAGAGCCTTCCTTGTACCATACTAGGGTACCAGGAGCCTTCCTTGTACCATACTAGGGTACCAGGAGCCTTCCTTCTACCCTATGAGTGTGCCAGAACCTTCCTTTTCCCACAGTAGGGTGCCAGAACCTTCCTTTTCCCAGAGTAGGGTGCCAGAACCTTCCTTTTGCCATAGTAGGGTACCAGAACCTTCCTTTATACCATACTTTTGCCATAGTAGGGTACATTTTACCATACCAGGGTACCAGAACCTTCCTTCTCCCGTATCGGGATGCAGATTTGATAATGTAAAAAGCGGATCTCTGGGCAATAAGCTGAATGCACGGATTAAATACACACATCAAATGTTTTCTGTCAAAGGATTTGTATCTCTGTCCATTCAGTCCTGAGGTTTACACAGCTCTGCCGCACAGCACAGTCCTGACTTTCAGGCCAGGAGACAAATGGTCGCCTTTATTTTTGTCCTTTTTTATTTCAGGCCGGAGTTCCCCTTTAGGCCGCCTTGCACACGCTCTTCTCGGCGCTGTATCTCTATTATCAGCTCCTCTGCACCTCCTCCACCCTCTCTCTGTTTTCTTTCTTTATCTGCAGCAAAGTTTCTGTTCTTCCTCTGCGTGCCGCCTGACGTCGGCGGCCATGTGGGAGACGTCTGGCGCTATCTTCTTGTTATTTCGACATGCCCAGCGCTGCCACTTCCTGAGGGCGTGTCTGGCCCCTACGTCTTCTAAGTAGATGTGAACCTTAAATGGCATTTTAGTTTCCGAGAGAAACTTCTTCTATAACCTCTGCCCTTTTATTTTTATATACAATGATTTGCTTCATCCTTGTGTTGCATCTCGGTGCTGCTGATCTCCTGCTGCCTCTTTGCAACCACTTCCTGTCTACACAGCGACTGCACAGCATTTCTCTGAGCGGGTTTCCTGATGGTGACCATGGCGGTGTGATGGCCACTCCTGGCACAGAGACAATCCAGAGTCCAAAGGCTTACTGGGGAATTAACAAAAAATTCATCCAGGAGGAGCGGAGGGTTCTCCTTCTTTATTGCAATAAAAAGTCCAAACTTTTTAGCCTTTGTGACTTGCAAACTGCAATACATGGAGGAAAGTCTGAATGCCCTGGAAGGTGACAACACAGGAGAACATGTGGGAGACTGACACAGAGCGTTGTCACTGTAATACAGGAAGTGTCTGAATGAAGACCTTCATGGCGGGATCACCAGGGATGATTGTTTAATCAAAGCTGCTGTAGTGATTGTAAATGACATTAATGTGTTAAAGCTTCTCTCTGAGTTTAGTGATTGGCTGTACAGTGACTTTCAACTTTTTTTTTTTTTTTTTTTTTCTGTATGGTTAAACGTATATGTCAGGGGAAAAAAATACATTCTGTACATCTGCAAGTATCCTCATCGCTCAACTCCTCTTTCTACTCATCGCCTCTCTCCTACTTATCTCCACTTTCTCCGTTCTCCTCCTCCTCCTCCTTCCTCACCGCCACTTTCTTCTCTTCCTCCCTCACCACCACTTTCTCCTCCTTCCTCCCTCACCACCACTTTCTTCTCTTCCTCCCTCACCGCCACTTTCTCCTCCTTCCTCCCTCACCGCCACTTTCTCCTCCTTCCTCCCTCACCGCCACTTTCTCCTCCTTCCTCCCTCACCGCCACTTTCTCCTCCTTCCTCCCTCACCGCCACTTTCTCCTCCTTCCTCCCTCACCGCCACTTTCTTCTCTTCCTCCCTCACCGCCACTTTCTTCTCTTCCTCCCTCACCGCCACTTTCTTCTCTTCCTCCCTCACCGCCACTTTCTTCTCTTCCTCCCTCACCGCCACTTTCTTCTCTTCCTCCCTCACCGCCACTTTCTTCTCTTCCTCCCTCACCGCCACTTTCTTCTCTTCCTCCCTCACCGCCACTTTCTTCTCTTCCTCCCTCGCCGCCACTTTCTTCTCTTCCTCCCTCGCCGCCACCTTCTCCTCCTTCCTTCCTCCCTCGCCGCCACTTTCTCCTCCTTCCTTCCTCCCTCGCCGCCACTTTCTCCTCCTTCCTTCCTTCCTTCCTCCCTCGCCGCCTCTTTCTTTCCTTCCTTCCTTCCTTCCTTCCTTCCTTCCTTTTCCTTTCTTCTTCCTTCCTTTTCCTTTCTTCTTCCTTCCTTTCTTCTTCCTTTCTTCTTCCTTCCTTTCTTCTTCCTTTCTTCCTCTTCCTTTCCTCTTCCTTTCTTCTTCCTTCCTTCCTCTTCCTTTCTTCTTCCTTCCTTCCTCTTCATTTCTTCTTCCTTCCTCCTTCTTCCTTTCTTCTTCCTTCCTCCTTCTTCCTTTCTTCTTCCTTCCTCCTTCTTCCTTTCTTCTTCCTTCCTTCCTCTTCCTTTCTTCTTTCTTCCTTCCTTCTTCCTTTCTTCTTCCTTTCTTCTTCCTTCCTTCCTTCTTCCTTTCTTCTTCCTTCCTTCCTTCCTCTTCCTTTCTCCTTCCTTCCTTCCTCTTCCTTTCTCCTTCCTCTTCCTTTCTTCTTCCTTCCTTCCTTCCTTCCTCTTCCTTTCTTCTTCCTTCCTTCCTTCCTCTTCCTTTCTTCTTCCTTCCTTCCTCTTCCTTTCTCCTTCCTTCCTTCCTCTTCCTTTCTTCTTCCTTCCTCTTCCTTTCTTCTTCCTTCCTTCCTTCCTTCCTCCTTCTTCCTTTCTTCTTCCTTTCTTCTTCCTTCCTTCCTTCCTTCCTCTTCCTTTCTTCTTCCTTCCTCCTTCTTCCTTTCTTCTTCCTTCCTTCCTCTTCCTTTCTTCTTCCTTCCTCCTTCTTCTTCCTCCCTCGCCACCACTTGTCTCCTTTCTCATTCCTTTCTCGCCACCACTTGTCTCCTTTCTCATTCCTTCCTTCCTTCCTTCCTTCCTTCCTCCCTCGCTGCCACTTTCTCCTCCTTCCTCCCTTCCTCCCTCGCCGCCACTTTCTCCTCCTTCCTCCCTTCCTCCCTCGCCGCCACTTTCTCCTCCTTCCTCCCTCCCTCCCTTGCCGCCACTTTCTCCTCCTTCCTCCCTCCCTCGCCGCCACTTTCTCCTCCTTCCTCCCTCCCTCGCCGCCACTTTCTCCTCCTTCCCTCTTGTTACATCACCATCTTTGTCTTTGTCCTTTGAGAGGCCATTGAAGAATACATTATTATTCAGATTACAAGATATGGTTGATGCCCCTCAATAATGTCACCTCTGTGCTTGTTTCTAGAGTTCTGGAGCAGCATAAGCTCACCAAGGACCAATGGGAGGACAGAATCCACATTTGGCATGAAGAACACAGAGGCATGTTAAGGTAATAATAACATTGTACTTTTTCGGCAAGGCTTAGAAATGTTCTAAAGGCTTAAGTGAACTAAGCCTTGACGAAGGGGGGGGGGGGTGTTGGCCCCTAAAACACGTTGGGGAAAAAAAAAAGTCCAAGTTGCTTTGATTCCTTCTGAGATTTTCCTTCTAATGATTCCTTACATGGCCATACAAGTTTTGGGGATCAACAGTCTCTCTGGTTACCTGTTCCATTGAGTCCACTTGAGTTTTCATAACAATTCCAATACCCGATGAAGGCGAAGTGCGCTGACCCCCAAAGCACATTGATAAGTTATCCATAGTTTCTTTAATGATTGGTAATATGGTCACCAAGAACAAACAACAAGTTTCGGGGATCAACGATCTCTCTGGTTACAATAAGTTCCACATTAGAATTGCAATACCCAATGAAGCGGGAGTTTGGACTTCCCGGAACACATTGGTAGGAGTCCAAGTTGCTTTAATCATTTCAGAGGTTGTTGCACTCCACTTTATTTAGGGCTTAGAGTTGGCATGAAGGTTTAGGTGGACTCATGGTAGCCAGAGAGATGGTTGACTTCTGAAATGCATTAGCTATTCTATGTGATCATATTACGATTTAATACTGTGACCTGGACACCTACCAATGCGTTTTAGGGTGGAGGGGGTTCACCTTTCTACCCTTCGGAGCTTGGAAATGTTATGAAGGCTAAGGTGGACTCCATATAAAAAAGTATCCAGAGAGATGGTTGACTTCTGAAATGCGTTGGCTGTTCTGTGTGATCATATTACGAATCAATACCATGACCTGGACTCTTACCAATGTGTTTTTGGGGGGGGGGGGCTTAACGTTTTTCCACTTCGGAGCTTGGAATTGTTATGAAGGCTTAGGTGGACCCCCGAAAAAGCATTGGCGGTTCCATGTGATCAAATTACGGATTATTAAAGGGACTTGGGCTTTTACCTATTGCATTTTGGAGATCAACGCATTCCCCCTTCAGGGCTTGGAATTGTTAAGGGCTTAAGTGGACGCATTGTGATTGGTAACGAGAAATTGGCCCTGAAACATGTTGGCTGTTCTAGATGATCATTAAAGCAACCGGGACTCTTGCCAAAGCTTTTTGGGGGTCAACACAAAGGTTTAGGTGGACTCAATGCAACCGGTAACCGGAGAAATCCTTGATCCCTAAAATGTGATGGAAGTTCTTTGTAATGATATTATTAATTGCCTAAACTCTTACCAATGCATCTCTCTGGTTACATGGAGTCTATTTAAGCTCTCAACAATTTCTAGCCCAATTCCAGGGCTCGGGATTGTTGAGGGCTGAAGTGGTAATGGGTAACCAAAGAGATTGTTGACCCCCCAAACAGGTTGGATGTTCTAGATCAGCCCTCAAAATTTCCACTCGCCTACTTGCATTTTACAAGTGGAAAATGATTGCTGGCGAGTGTGGGGCTGCCTCGAAGGGGGGGGCGAGCACTGCTGGCCGGCGGGGTTGAATGGGAGCCCTTCTCCCAGCGATCGCCCAGGGAAAGAGAGCCGGCGAGGAAGAGCAGGAAACATCGCTGTAACTGCTTTCATTTGAATTGGCAAGTCTTTTTCCAAGCTCGCCGTCGCATACATCCCAGCTTCCTGGCCTGGGCACTTTGATAGACAGAACACTGGTCCAATGCAGGGGTGTGTGATGGATGTGTCAAAGTTCCTGGGCCAGGAGGCGGGGCTGTGTGTGACAGCGAGCGTGGGGCATACTCGGCAATTCAAATTAAAGTTGCAACAGCGATGTTCCCCGCTCTGTGATGATCCAGCCGGAAATCCTCTTCCTCTCCTAGGTGAAGCGGCAATATTGGGCGCCGGTGGGGCTGCGTTGATGGGACGCCGGTGGGGCTGCGTTGGTGGGACGCCGGTGGGGCCTGCGTTGGTGGGACGCCGGTGGGGCCTGCGCTGGTGGGACGCCGGTGGGGCCTGCGCTGGTGGGACGCCGGTGGGGCCTGCGCTGGTGGGACGCCGGTGGGGCCTGCGCTGGTGGGACGCCGGTGGGGCTGCCTTGATGGGCACAGATAAAGTTGTTGTAACTTCTGCATAAAACCTTTTAAGTGTCATTTCATGAGATAATTTGAGGGTGTGTTTAGGGGCGGGGCAGGTTAGGGGTTGAGTGGGGCAACTGGTGGTGAGTTACCCTTAAGGCCTGCCTAGTAGCCTAGGACTTGAAATTTTGAGCCTTATTCTATCTAGATGATGATATTAAAGATCGTTTAAAGCAAAGACTCTTACCAATGCATTTTGGGGCTTGTGTGGTTTCAAGGAAACAGGTAACCAAGGAAGTCTTTGACTCTCGAAATGTTCCATGTCATCATATTATGAATCGTCAGTGACTTGGCCTCCTACCGCTTGGCTTGGTGCTCCTTTTGTGAAGTTAGGATTTTATCCCCATTCCGGGTGCCCACCAAGATTATTCATGTTGTATGTCAACGGCCTTCCCCAGAGGGGAATCTTTGAAATGTTCTTCTTTGAATTGATCATTTCTGAAGTCCCAACTCCACTTGGACGTGTCTATTTTAAGCAATAAAAACCTGACTGGTTTTAATCCTCACCCACTCCATCAAAAACTAAAGAGGAAAGGTTTTAGACATACACTTTACACTAAAATCCTGTACCATGTTCCAGGAAGAAAAATGAACAATAATTTTAAGCCCTGATGAATGATGTTGATCCCCTGAAACCTGTTGGTAAAAGTTCTAAGGTGCTTTAATAATTCATAAGATAGGACAACTTATTTTGGTTTTATTTCCCTTTGATACGAACCCATCCAACGTGTTCCGGGTTTGTTTGTCTCTTGTACCCACTTTTTTGGCATGTTCTTCGGTTCAGTATGTGCTAACAATGGTGTACCGTTGTGTTGTGCAGGGAGGATGCAATCCTAGAATACCTGAAGATCGCTCAGGATCTGGAGATGTACGGAGTGAACTACTTTAGCATTAAGAATAAGAAGGGCTCAGAACTTTGGCTTGGAGTGGATGCCTTGGGGCTTAATATTTATGAACAGAATGACAGGTAATTATTACACAAGCACACCGATCCCTGCCAACAATTCCCGCAATCCAATGTTTATTAGTAACAAAGCAGAAAACAAAGGTTACTACTAGATTGTGTCCTGGGGGGAGGAAACGTTTAATTCCACACAAGGAACCCAGAACACCTTTTTTTTATTTATTTTTTGGCTCTTAAAACCTGGCCATATAAACGTATTATTATTTTTTCTTTTTTTGCTTTCCTTTTTTTTTTTTTAACTCCTCTTTCCTTTCTTCTCTTTTTCTTTCCTCTTTCTTTTCTTTTTTCTATTTCTTTCCCTTTTCATTCTTTTTCTTTTCCTTTCTTTTTCTTTTCTTTTTTTTTTTTCTTTCCTCTTTCCTTTTTTCTATTTCTTTCCTTTTACTTTCTTTTTCTTTTCCCTTTCTTTTTCTTTTCCCTTTCTTTTTCTTTTCCCTTTCTTTTTCTTTTCCCTTTCTTTTTCTTTTCCCTTTCTTTTTCTTTTTTTCTTTTCCCTTTCTTTTTCTTTTTTTCTTTTCCCTTTCTTTTTCTTTTTTTCTTTTCCCTTTCTTTTTCTTTTTTCTTTTCCCTTTCTTTTTCTTTTTTCTTTTCCCTTTCTTTTTCTTTTTTCTTTCTTTTTTTTTTTTTTTCTCCTTTCTCCTTTTCTTTCTTTTCTCTTCTTTCTTTTCTCTTCTTTCTTTCTTTTCTTTCTTTTCTTTCTTTTCTCCCTTTCTTTCTTTCCTCCTTTTCCTTCTTCCTTTCTTTTCTCCTCTTTTTTTTTTTTTTTTCTTTTTTTTTCTCCCTTTTCTTTCTTTTTTTTCTTTCTTTCTTCTTTTTTCTTTCTTTCTTTCTTCTTTTTTTTTTTTTTTTTTTCTTTCTTTCTTTCTTTTTTTTTTTTTTTTTTTTTTTTTTTTTTTTTCTTTTCTTTCTTTTTTTTTTTTTCTTTCTTTCTTTCTTTTTTTTTTTTTCTTCTTTCTTTCTTTTTTTTTTTCTTTTCTTTCTTTCTTTTTTTTTTTTTCTTTCTTTCTTTCTTTTTTTCTTTCTTTCTTTCTTTCTTTCTTTCTTTTTTTGTTTTTGTTTTCTTTTTTTCTTTTTTTGTTTTTGTTTTCTTTTTCTTTTCTTTCTTTCTTTCTTTCTTTCTTTACCTTTTTTACTTTTCTTTCTCCCTTTGTAGTCATGGGCAACTTTTTTTTTTTTTTTTTAACTCTTCTTTCCTTTCTTCTCTTTTTCTTTCCTCTTTATTTTCTTTTCTTCTTTTTTTTTCCTTTCCTCTTTTTCCTTTCTTTTTTTCCTTTTCCTTCCCTTTTTTCTTTTCTATTTCCTTTTTCTATTTATTTTCTTTTTTTCTTTTTCCTTTCTTTTCTTTCTCTTTTCTCCTTTTCTTTCTTTCTTTCTTCCTTTCTTTTCTCCTTTTTCTTTCTTCCTTTCTTTTCTCCTTTTCTTTTCTCTTCTTTCTTTTCTCTTCTTTCTTTCTTTTCTTTCTTTTCTTTCTTTTATTTTCTCCTTTTTTCTTTCTTTTTTCTTTCTTTCTTTTCTCCTTTTTCTTTTCTCCTTTTTCTTCCTTTCTTTTCTCCTTTCTTTCTTTGTTTTTCCTTTCTCCTTTTCTTTCTTCCTTTATTTTCTTTCTTCCTTTTTACTTTTCTTTCTCCCTTTGTAGTCATGGGCAACTTTTCTTTTGTTTTCGCATTTTCTAGCTTGTTAAAACAAGTATGTTGTTTTTTGTTTTGTTTTTTGTTTTTTAAATTAAAGATACTTAAGTATCTTAAGTAGCGGGGGTTCACCCAAAAAATTTTTTTTTAACATTACATTCAGCCGAGTTGTCAGAATGACAATCGGCTGTTTTTTTAATTTTTTATTTTATCCCCGTACATACCGTATTTTCACCGCCGCTTCCGGGTATGTCTTCTGCGGGAGTTCCTAATTGATTGACATGCTTCCGACCGTCGCATACAGCGCGTCACGAGTTACCGAAAGAAGCCGAACGTTGGTGCGCAGGCGCCGTATAGAGCCGACTTGCAGTCCGGCTTCTTTCGGCAACTCGTGACACGCTGTATGCGACGGTCGGAAGCCTGTCAATCAATTAGGAACGCCCAGTCCCACAGAAGACATACCCGGAAGCGGCAGTGAAAATACGGTATGTACGGGGATAACATAAAAAAAAACAGCCGATTGTCATTCTGACAACTCGGCTGAATGTAATGTTAAAAATTTTTTTTTGGGTGAACCCCCGCTTTAACCCTCCCAATAATTTGATATTTTCTAAAAGCAGAGGCTCTGGTGCCTTTTTCTGGTTGCCTTTCTCCCAGCATGCACCTGTGAGACATGGATATGTTGCTCAAAAAGCACGCCAAAAATGCAAATGAGTGGGTTTTTGATAAGTTTTTTTTTTTTTATATTTCAATGAGAGGTGGTGAGTTTTTTTTTTTTTGTGTGCGCTTTTTAAACAGCGCACCAAAGACGTAGCATGCTGGACTTTTTCAAAATACACCTACAGTGCTATGGTGTGAAGAGTTTCATAGGATGTAAAGAGAAATATTTGTATTGCATCTTTCTTGTGCTTTTATCAGGGTAAAGGCACAACAAAAACACATCAGTGTGAAAGGGCCCTAATGTAGAGTGGTTCACTAAATGAATGCATTATGACCACTAGATGGCGCTGAGGATTATAGTAAATAAGATATGTATTCCTATGTTCATCATTCGCTCCACCTAGTGGCCATATTGGGGTATTTTCCTGGCTTTTGGAGGAAGTTCTACAAATATCAAAATGCTTTCATGGGTCGGCGTCAATCAGGAGAAGTGGGCATTTCTAAGCAGGCTGAATTTGCAGGAAGACCCCCAAATTTGATTAAAAGATCCAGTAAATGAAAAGGGTGGGCCAGGGATGGCGTCAGAGGACCTCCAGCCTGGAAATTAGATGCATTTCATCTGATTGGCTGTAGCTTCTAATGCACATTGTGAGAAGCTCACAGCGTGCAGTGAAATCGGAGTAGGCTATTTCAGTGCAGGAGAGGAGCCGGTACAACTGTGCAAGACTGACGGGGCGGCCAGTATGTAGTTTGAAAATGTATAGTGGGGAAACCAAAGATTTGCCTTTAATTTTTTTTTAATCTTTTCTTTTTCAGATTGACACCCAAGATTGGTTTCCCGTGGAGTGAAATAAGAAATATTTCATTTAACGACAAGAAATTTGTTATCAAACCCATCGACAAGAAGGCGCCGGTAAGTGTGTAACAAAGCTTGTGTGTCTATGTATGTGTATGTATACAGTGCCTTGCGAAAGTATTCGGCCCCCATGAACTGATGAGGCGGCGGTACTGATGGGTGGCATTGATGGGTGGCACTGATATGCAGCACTGATGGACATTGATAGGCAGCACTGATGGGTGGCACTGATATGCAGCACTGACGGGCATTGATATCTGGCACTGGGCACTCATGGGTAGCACTGGTGGGCACTGATAGGTGGCACTGGGCACTGAAAGGCTGCAATGATGGCTACTTGTGGGTGGCACTGATGGACATTGATACATGGCACTGATATGCATCCCCCGGTGGCACTGGTAGGAATTTTGGGTGGGCACTGGTAGGAATTTTGGGTGGGCACTGGTTGGCAGCTGTCTTGCACAGATTGGCATTTCCCTGTTGGTCTAGGGGGGCATACCTAGTGGTCCAGTGTGTTGGCCATCCCTGGTGACACACTAGTTGTCCTGGGCGGGCATCCAAAGGGGGGGCTGCGCTGATAAACAATCAGCACAGACCCCCCCATCAGGAGAGCAGCCGATCATTGGCTCTCCTCTACTCACATCTGTCAAACATGAGTGAGGAAAAGCCGATCAATGGCTCTTCCTGTTTACATCGTGATCATCTGTGATTGGACACGGCTGATCACGTGGTGAAGGGCCTCCGTCGGCTCTTTACCGAGATCGGTGTGTCAGACTGATGCACCGGCGATCGCCGTGATGTGCGCCCCCCACGGGCGCACAGCAGCTGTTTTTCTGCTTCAGTCAGGATAAGTGAACCACCGCCTGGCCGTCATTATGCTATAGGCCGGGCGGGAAGTGGTTAGGATCGCGATACCCGTGAGGTCACCCTACGGTTTCAGGTCCATCTTCCACTTTCCTCATTGTAGTTATGTGGTGCTCCTCCTCCTTTCTACGTTCTTCCACCATTTTGGTGGAGTATCTTTCCCAGACTGACCAAATGGGTGTCTATTTCCATGTGATGGGCGGTTATGCCAGACAATGGACTGAGATAATTGGGTGGCAGAATACGAAATTTGAGGCTCGTCCCCAAATGTTCTCACCTCGGCGGTGTCCCGTTCATCTTTCAAACCCAAGCCCATGTTTTATTGTTTCAGGACTTTGTGTTCTACGCTCCCCGATTACGCATCAACAAGAGAATCTTGGCGCTCTGCATGGGCAACCACGAGCTGTATATGCGCCGCAGGAAGCCGGACACCATTGAAGTGCAGCAGATGAAAGCTCAAGCGAGGGAAGAGAAGCACCAGAAACAGATGGAGAGGTAACGGGAACTTCCTATTGGGCTGACAACACCATGCCTCTGCCATAGTGAAATCTCAAGTAGCGTTGTCGGCCCTGCCGGCTGGATTTCAAAACTTTCCCCCAACCCTGGCCCTCTTACCCTCCATGCATATATTAAATTATATCCCAGCAAAACAATACTGTTGCCACTCCCAAGATATAGGCACACCCCCAGAACTACATCTCCCAAGAGTCTGTTTCCATCACAGTGTGGGCAAAACCCATAGGTAACAGTAGTGGAAGCTGCCTCAGCCCAGGCCATTGCCCCAATGCGTTTCGTCATGACTACTACTGTTGCCTATGAGTCTTGTTGGACGTTGGTAAAGGGCTCTTGGGAGATGTAGTTCTGGGGGTGTGTCTATATCAACAGGAACATTAGCCCTTTGTGTCATTTTCTATTCTTCCATAGGTCCAGGGAAGTTTTCCTCTACTAAGGTTGTTTATCACTTTTTTCATCCTTTCTTCCCAGAGCCCTGCTGGAGAACGAGAAGAAAAAGAGAGAAATTGCAGAGAAAGAGAAGGAAAAGATTGAGCGTGAAAAGGAGGAACTGATGGAGAGGCTACGACAGATTGAGGATCAGACCAGAAAAGCCCAAGAAGGTATCTCCTCCGACCACTTGGTCTATTACCAGCGTAGAACCCACAGAAAAGGGGCACGGGGTGCCGCTCCAGGTTCCTGTCCGTCCAAGTCCAGGAACGGCCGCTGAGGAGTGCAGGCTAGGAAGGAGCTTGTCTCAACTCACTATGTGGAAAAGGGGAGAAGGCAGGGCCGTCTTGATAGCATCATGGGCCCCTGGGCAAAGTAATGCTCTGGGGCCCCTACAATGATGACAATGTAAGTAAACAGACATCAAGAAGGTAGGAGGCAGATTGTATCCATCACTCTCAGTACCATCATGGGGCCCCCAATTTCGGGGCAGGGTGGGCTCAAGGTCCAGCTGCTTTGGGGAAAGTACAAGGCCCCCTCATGCAGCTGGGGCCCCTGGGCAGTGCCCAGGTGTGCCCTCTCATTAAGACCGCCCTGGGAGAAGGGAACATTCCAGGTTCCGTACATTCCACAAAACCCATAGGTAACAGTAGTGGAAGCCGCCTCCAGCCCCGAATCCATCCAGGCCATGACCCCAATGCGTTTCGTCATGACTACTACTGTTGCCTATGAGTCTTGTTGGACGTGTGGCACCTGCAATGATCCCTTTCCCCTATTACCACTGTAGGCTGTATTGTTCTTAATGACAATATGTCAAATGTTGCTCTGGTTCAGTAGACCATAATTGAGGTTTATGTCCGTCCAGTTTTGGGATTTACACAGCTCTGCCCAACAGCACAGCCCCGTCTGGCTGTGGATGGAACCAGATTTTTCTCTGCTGCATTTAAAGTGGTTGTAAACCCTTTACAACCGCTTTTTACCTACAGGTAAGCCTAGATAAAGATTTACCTGTAGGTGCTCGAAATATCTCCTACACCTCCATGGTTTAGGAGCTATTTGCAAAAGAGACGGGCGCCGATGTGTACGGCGCATACGCTGTAGACAACTGCGCAGGCGTTTCTAAAGGAGGTTGTGCCGTGACTGTCACCGGCACTGTGATTGGCCAGAGCCGCGGAGCCACGATACCCGGAGGGAAGAGGGTGAAAGATGGACACTTTGTGGAGGGGAGGAAATCGGGGGACATCGCAGGCTTCGGTTTCAGGTAAGTGACACATAATGGGCTTCTATGTGATGCATACTAGCCCATTATGCTTTTATCTTTGCAGGGAAACAAAGAGGAAGTAAAATCCATCAGGGTTTACTTCCTCTCTGACCACTAGGGGTCCGCACTATCGCTGAATGACAGCCACAGCGCGGACCCCAATTGCCCGCTCGCTGTGATCACTGAGACTCGGGTGATCACAGATCCGAGTAAGGGGCCGGTTCTGACAGCCGATCACCGGCTCTTGTGTAAGGGACATCGGTCCCCAGTGAAAGAGGCACATCGGCCTCATTAGTAGCCACCAGTACCGCCTGCCAGTGCCCACAGTACAATACAGTGCCCATCACTGCCACCTATCAATGCCCACCAGTGGTGCCAGTAGGTGCCACCTAGCAGTGCTGCCTATCAGTCTCACCTACCTGTGCTGATCAGTGCCCATCACTGCCACCTAACATTTCCCATCACTGCCACCTAACATTTCCCATCACTGCCACCTATTGGTGCCAATTCTCGGTGCCCACCAGTGCAGCCTCATCAGCGTACATCAATGAAGGAGAAAAAAATTACCTGTTTTCAAAATTTTATAACAAAATATAAAACGGTTTGTATTTTTTTTTTTAATTGTATTTTTTTAACAAAAAATAAAAACCACAGATTTTAACCCCCCGCGCCCCCCCCCCCCCCCCCCCGGTCTGCCAGTCTACACGGGAAGGCCGTAGCCATGAGTAGAAGCATAATTAGGAGACTGGGATAGAGTATTGTCACCCTTTAATGGGAAATGCCTGAGCAAGGACCTTCATGGCAGGATCTCCAGGGATTGTCTTAATGAAAAGCTCCAGATTGAAAATGATTGTTTCCTGTTGCGCAGAGTTGGAGGAGCAGACCCGGAAAGCCCTGGAGCTGGAGGATGAAAGGAGAAGAGCACAGGAGGAGGCCGAAAGACTCGCAAGAGAACGGCAGGCCGCTGAGGATGCCAAGGAGGCCCTTCTGAAACAGTCCCAAGACCAGCAGAAGAATCAGGAGCAGCTGGTAAGTTGTGTCTCCACCTGAGGTTGAGGGCCAAGTCATACTTGCGGCAAGGCATGGTAAAACCCGCAGGGGCACCAACTCCTGCTCTGTGTGTTGCAATGCTATCCGTTTCAAATGCCGCTTTATTCATTCTTCATATTATGGTCACCTGCTGACTCGGCACAATCCACAGACAGCTTAACTCTCCAATAAGACATGGAAGTTGAATCCAGCCCAATTGTACTTCCTGAGCTCACTGCACATGGATCGAAATTTCGATCCATTTATGACGGTTCCAATTCGTGCCGCTTTATGCATTCCCATATTTTCATAGATCTTGATTTGAGTGAAGAAAGAAAGAAGGGGTACTTGAAAAGTAACCCTGGGTCGGATTTTATAGGCATAGAAAACAGTGGAGAAGTAGAAAAAAGTACATAATATACATTGAGCATTCAAAGAATTAAAAATCATATAAAATAATACAGAGTATACAGTGAGCCCTTGTGCTGCAACGCGTTTCACCGTTGGGCTTCACCAGGACACATTCAAGGTTCAAAGATGGCAAAAGAGAAAACAGATCTCACTGTCTGAAATTCTGTCAGTAAGGCACATATCTTAAAAACACTGATCTGTATACAAAAAGAAGGCACAAATGGATATAGCAAAACAAACAAAATACCTTGTAGTAGAGTCCGCCTCATACACAGATATCCAAAAATAATGATATAAAAAGATGTCTTCCAACAAAGAGACTAGTTCCAGTCAGTGGCGGCTGGTGCTCACAATTTTTTTGGGGGGCACAAACAAACAAAAAAATTGTCGCCACTGTTCCATGCCATCAAACGCAGCCACTGTGCCATCAATTGTCACCACTGTGCCATGTCAAACGCATCCACTGTGCCCATCAATTGTCGCCACTGTGCCATGACGAACGCAGCCAATGTGCCCATGCCATTGTCGCCACTGTGCCATGCCAAACGCAGCCACTGTGCCATGCCAAACGCAGCCACTGTGCCATGCCAAACGCAGCCACTGTGCCATGCCAAACGCAGCCACTGTGCCATGCCAAACGCAGCCACTGTGCCCATGCCAAACGCAGCCACTGTGCCCATGCCAAACGCAGCCACTGTGCCCATGCCATTGTCGCCACTGTGCCCATGCCATTGTCGCCACTGTGCCCATGCCATTGTCGCCACTGTGCCCATGCCATTGTCGCCACTGTGCCCATGCCATTGTCGCCACTGTGCCCATGCCAAACGCTGCCACTGTGCCCATCAATTGCCAGTTTGCCCCTAAAATGCTGCCACTCCCCCCCCCCCCCCCCCCCCCCCACACCTGGCACTTGCCTTTCTTGGTCAGCCGTCCTCGTATCCTCCTCCACGATCCCTCGATGTTGCTTCAGCCAATCAGGTTACCGGTAACCAGATCCGGTGAACCTGATTGGCTGAGATGCGGGTCAGTGTTAACCAAGGAACGCACACCCCGTGCGTACCTTGGTTAACTATTTTGATGCCCTCAGGCTGTAATCGGAAAGCTTATCAGACCTGCTGACTCTGATAGACACCACCACTGGTTCCAGTAGTCTGTATATAGGTAATTCAGAGATGACTAGCTCTGGCAATCAATACAAGATAATGATTGGATAGATATCCCCAATATATTTTATAAAGAGAATGGGAATAATATTACTGCCGATAAAAAAATTATTATGGTCAACTGCCGACTCGGCACTATCCACAGACAGCTTAACTCTGCTATATAAGACCATGGAAGTTGAATCCAACACAATTGTCCTTCCTTTGCTGGCCGTACATGGATCGAAATGTGGCCGGTTCAGGAGGAACCAGGCCAAATTTTGATCCAGGTATGGCGGTTCCCATTCATAAGAAGTCAATCTGTGGATCGACTTTTCATGAACGGGTTTGTTGGAGAATCTCTGCTTGATCAGCGCAATGGCGCCGGTGGACTGCAGCGCTTATCAGTGTATTGTCTCAGCGTCAGAATACAAGGACACAGCGAGGGAGAATTTCCCCCATCCACACATTCGATGTGGATTGGCTCAGTTTACTTTTGTTTAGTAATGCATGGCCAGCTTTGGCGTACATTACCAGCCTAAGTGTAAAAAGACAATGTTCCTCCAAGCCTAGTGCCTGTTATGAGGACTGGAAACACGGGGGACTAACTAGGACTGTACCACCTAGCACAAAACAGAAGGAACCTACCAATCCCCCCCCCCCCCCAAAAAAAGTTTCTATGGCACTAATCTAACACTAGATGTCAGCATAGATGAGACCAATAGCAGGAATGCAATACATAGCATGGGTAGAACACAACAGGAACTCTTTTATCACACTGAGTGCAATGCATGCAACAAGCACTAGGGTGCGCTGCTTTTCTTAGAATTCCTTTGCGAATCCTTATTAAAGGGGTTGTAAAGGTACAATTATTTTATTTTTTTTCTAAATATCTTCCTTTACCTTAGTGCAGTCCTCCTTTACTTACCTCATCCTTCCAGTAATGCAAGGCTTTCTCCCTGGTGTGAAGTGTCGCGCTCGCCCCCTCCCTTGTACTACAGGAGAGTCAGGACGCTCTATACATTGCAGATAGAGAAAGGAGCTGTGTGTTAGTGAGCATCCTGACTCTCCTGTAGCCCAAGGGAGGGGGCGAGCGCGACACTTCACACCAGGGAGAAAGCCTTGCATTACTGTGTGGAGTTACAGACAGAAGAACAGGAAGTGAGGATTTCTCAGAAGAAATAAGGACATTTAAAAGCAAAATGGAAGGATGAGGTAAGTGAAGGAGGACTGCACTAAGGGAAAGGAAGCTATTTAGGAAAACAAAATTGTACCTTTACAACCCCTTTTAAATGGGGCTACCTTAATGCAACACACGAAGGGATGCAAAAGTGTGACTAGGGCCTGAATCCCAACTCCAGCCTGAGCCCTATTGGGGAGGAGCATGTCAAAAAGTAGGGAGGTCCTAGTGTTGAACTAGCTGCTAGGGGAATTGCATCCTGGTTGTATCTGGGAAGAACAAATCCCAGTAGGTATGCACCAACGGCCGGTGGATGACCAGTAAGACCACCTGTGATGGTATTTACTATGCTTACTCCAGCCTAATGATGCTGTGTGTTTGATTCAACTCAATAGAGCAGCACCATCTAGTGGTGGAGAGTGCTTACTAGAGCAGCACCATCTAGTGGTGGAGAGGGCGCCTACTAGAGCAGCACTATCTAGTGGTGGAGAGGGCGCCTACTAGAGCAGCACCATCTAGTGGTGGAGAGGGCGCCTACTAGAGCAGCACCATCTAGTGGTGGAGAGCGGGCCTACTAGTGCAGCACCATCTAGTGGTGGAGAGAGCTTACTGGAGCAGCACCATCTAGTGGTGGAGAGAGCTTACTGGAGCAGCACCATCTAGTGGTGGAGAGCGTGTCTACTAGAGCAGCACCATCTAGTGGTGGAGAGCGCGCCTACTAGAGCAGCACCATCTAGTGGTGGAGAGCGCGCCTACTAGAGCAGCACCATCTAGTGGTGGAGAGTGTGCCTACTAGAGCAGCACCATCTAGTGGTGGAGAGTGTGCCTACTAGAGCGGCACCATCTAGTGGTGGAGAGTGTGCCTACTAGAGCGGCACCATCTAGTGGTGGAGAGTGTGCCTACTAGAGCGGCACCATCTAGTGGTGGAGAGTGTGCCTACTAGAGCGGCACCATCTAGTGGTGGAGAGTGTGCCTACTAGAGCGGCACCATCTAGTGGTGGAGAGTGTGCCTACTAGAGCAGCACCATCTAGTGGTGGAGAGCGCGCCTACTAGAGCAGCACCATCTAGTGGTGGAGAGCGCTTACTAGAGCAGCACCATCTAGTGGTGGAGCGCTTCTACTAGAGCAGCACCATCTAGTGGTGGCGAGCGGGCCTACTAGAGCAGCACCATCTAGTGGTGGAGAGCGGGCCTACTAGAGCAGCACCATCTAGTGGTGGAGAGAGCTTACTAGAGCAGCACCATCTAGTGGTGAAGAGCGCGCCTACAAGAGCAGCACCATCTAGTGGTGGAGAGCGGGCCTACAAGAGCAGCACCATCTAGTGGTGGAGAGTGTGCCTACTAGAGCGGCACCATCTAGTGGTGGAGAGTGTGCCTACTAGAGCGGCACCATCTAGTGGTGGAGAGTGTGCCTACTAGAGCGGCACCATCTAGTGGTGGAGAGTGTGCCTACTAGAGCGGCACCATCTAGTGGTGGAGAGTGTGCCTACTAGAGCAGCACCATCTAGTGGTGGAGAGCGCGCCTACTAGAGCAGCACCATCTAGTGGTGGAGAGCGCTTACTAGAGCAGCACCATCTAGTGGTGGAGCGCTTCTACTAGAGCAGCACCATCTAGTGGTGGCGAGCGGGCCTACTAGAGCAGCACCATCTAGTGGTGGAGAGCGGGCCTACTAGAGCAGCACCATCTAGTGGTGGAGAGAGCTTACTAGAGCAGCACCATCTAGTGGTGAAGAGCGCGCCTACAAGAGCAGCACCATCTAGTGGTGGAGAGCGGGCCTACAAGAGCAGCACCATCTAGTGGTGGAGAGGGTGCCTACTAGTGCGGCACCATCTAGTGGTGGAGAGCGGGCCTACTAGAGCGGCACCATCTAGTGGTGGAGAGCGGGCCTACTAGAGCGGCACCATCTAGTGGTGGAGAGCGGGCCTACTAGAGCGGCACCATCTAGTGGTGGAGAGCGGGCCTACTAGAGCGGCACCATCTAGTGGTGGAGAGCGGGCCTACTAGAGCGGCACCATCTAGTGGTGGAGAGCGGGCCTACTAGAGCGGCACCATCTAGTGGTGGAGAGCGGGCCTACTAACTGCAGGGACTGCGTCGGAGATGGTGGGTATTGCAACCAGAACTGTAAACGATTGGCAACAATACAAACAAAAGATCGGCCCTGATGGGAGGAGTTATGTATTTATGATATCTGTATATTAACACTGATTGTAATTTTCTTTCCAGTCTGCAGAGCTGGCTGAGCTGACAAGCACCATCAATCAGCTAGAACTGTCCAGGCAGAAGAAAGAAAATGAAGCCGAGCAATGGCAACAGAAGGTAAGGATCTACCTAAATCTGCCCTCCAGCCTTCAATCACACAGGCTCCTCTCTTGTACTCTGATTTCACTGCACAGTGTGAGCTTCTCACAGTGTGCATTAGAAGCTGCAGCAAGTCAGATCGAGCCCACCTCATTCCTGGCTGGAGGGCATCCAGCATCATCTAGCCCTGTACCCCCTCCTCCCAAGCTTGACTGTCTCTGTCCCCCACCCCTTTCATTCATTTGGATTTTTGCTCCCCTGCAGGCCCAGAATGTGCAGCTTGACTTGGAGAAGACCAAAGAAGAGCTGAAGCTGGTGATGAGCACTCCCCACGTCCAGGAGCCGGTCCACGCGGAGAACGAACAGGACGATGATCAGGATGAGAACGGAGCGGAGGCCAGCGCAGACCTGAAAGCAGAGGCCATGATCAAAGATAGGAGCGAGGAGGATCGCACCACGGAGGCCGAGAAGAATGAAAGGGTCCAGAAACACCTGAAGGTAATCCTCCTTGACTTTTATAGGATAGTTTACCTGTATTTATGTCTAAGCCCCGGGGCTGTATTGCCTGACGGCCATCACAGTGGTCACATACCGCGGATCATTCGCAAGGATTGAGAGCTCTTCTTGACAGTTCGGGTGCTTGGGAGCGCGCAGAAAGCTCTGCCGCCCATAGACTTGTATGTACAGTGTGTGGGCGCCAAAAGCCCGCCGCACATGTGCGCTATGTGGTTAAGGGTTGTACTTTATTAGGGTTGTCCCGATACCGATACTAGTATCGGGACAGATACCAAGCATTTGCCCGAGTACTTGCTGCAGTCTCTCTCCCTCCGTGTCCCCCTCGGCGTTTGCGTCTCCCTCCGTGTCCCCCTCGGCGTTTGAGTCTCCCCCTCAGTACTCCTCCTCCACCCCCTGGAACTGTCAGAATGGAGAGGGGAGGTAGGAGCCGGTAAATCCGGCTTCTTACTGTTCCGAATGTACAGAGTCAGTGATTACTGACTCTGTCCATTCACATAACTGAAACATAGTAAACTGTGATTACAATGTTTCAGTTTATGAATGAAGAGAAGCGGCTGTCTTCTCTCCATTCATTTTCAGCGCAGCTGAGGCTGCTGAGAAAGGGACTAGGGAATCTGTATCCCTAGTCCCTTTCCCTGTCTCAGAGGGGAGATGTCAGAGGTCTGTAAGGACCCCTGATATGTCACCAAGGCCCCCCCAACAGGGCTGATAAAAGAAAAAAAAAATTGCAATAAATAATTAAAAAAAATAAAATGTAAATAATATATATATATATATATATATATATATATATATATATATATATATATATATATATATATATATAAAAAAGCCACAGTTACATGACATTAAAAAAAAGAATCGGTATCGGCGAGTACTTGAAAAAAAGTATCGGTACTTGGTCTCAATAAAGTGGTATCGGGACAACCCTAAAATAAATATAGATCAGAGTCCATGGAAGAGGCCCACAGGACCTTCAAGACCGTTTGTGTGGGAGAATGGGCCGAAATCACACCTGAGCAACGCATGCGACTCGTTCCTCCATACAGGAGGCGTCTGGAAGCCGTCATTACCAACAAAGGATTTTGTACCAAGTATTAAATACATTTCAGTTAGCAGGTTCAATACTTTTTTCCCTGCGACATTCCATTTTATTACACAGAACTTTATTTCTGAACTTCTTTTGTTTTGGTGTCTTTGTATGAAGGGATTGCATGGTTTGGTACCAACATGTGAAAATTTCATGTCAGTAGCGCCTTTTTAGAAATATATTTACCTAGAAAAATGGTGTTCAATACTTATTTTACCCACTGTGTAGATAGAGATATAATGTAGCACCATCAAATTAATTTTTTTTTGCGGTTTCTGCCTAGCTCTTGAGCTCAGAACTAGCCGTCGCGAGAGACGAGACCAAGAAGACCGTCAACGACATACTGCACAACGAAAACGTGATCGCCGGTAGGGACAAGTACAAGACCCTCCGCCAGATCCGCCAAGGCAACACCAAGCAACGCATAGACGAATTTGAAGCCCTGTAACGCACGTATACCTTGTACATGTAATAAAAAAAAAAAATGTTGCCTCCTTCCTTTTCCATTGGCTCAGCTGGAACTTTCTGTACCACTATGAGTCAGAGTCCGAAGCCGTACAATCAGTAAGGTCTGTAGCCTGGCCGATGTCCCATCCAAGTCATGTTTTCTGGTCTGAGGACATTTAAACCGGCAGCTACAGAAAAAAAAATGCTCCAGCAGTTTTGAAGATTAAAATGCCTTATTCCCCCACCCCCCAGTTTTCTATAATAACAATGGAGATTTAAATGCCTTATATGTTCATATTGGCGCGATTTTAGGAAATGATTTTTGTCTATTGCTTGCACTGGATTAATGGAACTGCATCGTCTCTGGTGAGATGAGCCGACGTTTGCCGTACATTCCATTGGTTTTCTTCCATCCTTTGTATATGGGAATACTTGGAACGGGTTTTGTTACACGTGTAGAAGATAGAGGAGCGATATTATATAATCAGTTATGTACGTTTTCTACCATTTTTTTAACGTTCTATTGAGAAAATGACTAGAAGCAGCTATTTAAAGGTTTATACCCCTTACCTATCTGATGACCAGTTGTGCCTAAGATGACTTATTGTGTGCCTTACGTTGCCATACGGCAGGGATAAAATGCTCCTTTGCCTTCTTGATTAGGGGCCGTTCACACCAGAATGCAGTTTGCGTCAAGTCGCGCATGTTTACTAGTTGTGCCATATTCCATTTCACCTTCTTCCCATTGGATGGCAACACAAAAATCAGGTCCTTGCACTTGTAAAGGGTTATAATGCTCTCCTTTTTCTTTTTTTTTTCTTCCTTGGGGCTCATTCATGCGATAACAGTTAGCGTCAAGGCACCCACTTTTGCTAGTTAAGGCGCATTCCTTTTAACAAACTGGAAATTGACAGTCAGCACACTCCAAATGGATCCTTATGCCTAGTACACACAATAGGATTTATCCGCGGATACGGTCCTCCGGACCGTTTTCGCGGATAAATCCTCTGAGGATTTTGATCCGATGGAGTGTACACACCATCGGATCGAAATCCGCGCCGAATTCCCATCGCGATGACGTGTTGCGCCGTCGCCTCGATGATGACGCGGCGACGTGCGCGACGCTGTCATATAAGGAATTCCACGCATGCGTCAAATCATTACGACGCATGCGAGGGATGGGTTCGGACGGATCGAATCCGGTGAGTCTGTACAGACCACCGGATCGATCCGCTGGAGCCGATTCCAGCGGATAGATTTCTTAGCATGCTAAGAAATTTTTATCCGCTGGAAATCGGTCAGCCCGAAATATATCCGCGGATAAATATCCGCTGGATCGTACACACCAGCGGATCTATCCGCTGAAACCGATCCACGGATCAATTTCAGCGGATCGATCCTCTCGTGTGTACGGGGCCTTAGACTTGCTAGAAAAGGGTGGTAATGCTCTTCTTCCATCGTTTTTGATGCAAACTGTGCTTGGCACAATTCGCATCAAGGCGCCCACCTTTTGCTAGTTGAGGCACATTCCCTTTTTAACAATTTGAAAATTGCTGGTCAGCACACACAGAGCAACAGGTCCTTCGATTTTCTTGAAAAGGGTGGCTTCTTTCCTCTGGGCTCATTTACGCTGCAATGCAGTTGGCACCAAGGAACCCACTTTTGCTAGTTGAGGCACATTCATTTTCACCTTTCGATGGTTGGATGTCGATTTAAAAAAAATTAGGTCCTTGCACTTGTAACACTCTTCTTTTTATTTTTCATCTTGGAACACATTTCCAATTTACACGATAACACAATTCACATCAAGGCACCCACCTTTGCTAGTTAAGGCACATTCTTTTTAACAATCAGAAAATTGGCATCACACACAGAATTTGGTCCTTAGACTTGCTAGGATGGTAATGATCTCCTTCCATCATTTTATTTTCTGTCCTTCGAGCTCATTCGCACTGTAACGCAGTGGGCATCAAGGTACCCACCTTTGCTAGTTAAGGCACATTCTCTTTAACAATCAGAAAATTGGCATCACACACAGAATTTGGTGCTTAGACTTGCTAGAAAAGGATGGTAATGATCTCCTTCCATCATTTTATTTTCTGTCCTTGGAGCTCATTCACCCTGTAACACAGTGGGCATCAAGGTACCCACCTTTGCTAGTTGAGGCACATTCTCTTTGACAATCCGAAAATTGGCGCTCATCACATATAGAATAGGTCCTTCGATTTGCTTGAAAAGGGTGGAAATGATCTCCTTCCAGCCTTCTTCCTTTTTTTTTTCTTTCCTTGGGGCTCATTCACACCCTAACGCCATTCGCATCAAAGCACGCACTTGCTAGTTTAGTCGCAATCCGTTTTAGGTCCCCAAAATTGGCGGTCAACACACCCAGGAATAGGTCCTCATTTGCTTGTAAAGGGTTGTAACTCTTTCCTTCCTTTTTTTGTTGCTTTCCTTGGGGCCCATTCATACTGAAACGCAGGTGGCATCAAAGATGGCACATTCCGTTTTCACCTTTTGAAAAATATTGGTCAACACAAAAAATTAGGTCCTTGCACTTCATTGTAAGGAGTGGCCCTTCGAAACGTAATTTTCTTTAATGGGGCCCATTCACACCCTTGAGTGCACGTTCTCACACTAATAAAGTGATGAAGAAGCACCGTCACTCGATTTAAAGATCATAATTCCTTATTTGAGAATTTTGGAAATTGGATCCACCCTTGTTGAGGGCCCCCACCCTGCACCGGAAGGGTTAACTGCTTGTTTAGTCTAGAGGTGCAGTGATGTGGTGTAGTACTTGCCTTTATCCCTGGCTCTGGCAGGCTCCAGCATTGCCCTCAAGCTTAAACTGTAGGTGGTTCCTTGGCTTCATTACTTGTAGTGCAGGTCTATTTAACTTGCATTGTAATTGAGGATGTGAGCGGGGAGAGCGGCTTAGAGGGACAACAATGCTGGACCCATCACATGGATTGAGGCAGCCTGCCAGAGCCAAAAGTAAGGCAAGTACTCCAAACCGCAAGGGTAGAGTTTGTCCGATTCATGGAGTTCAGCTCCAAGTATAGTAAATCTGACATTTCAGGGCCACACAGGTTGAACACTATGTTGCCTTGAATAAGTGGCCCTGTTTGGCCCCAACTGTGTGTGTATGGCATGCATTGTGGTGTGAATGTGTCCTTAAAAAGACCCTGTCTTGACCATCCAAGGTCTCCCCAACCCACCGCTACTCATCTCTGCAGCGATCCTTCTTCCATGTCTGCCACTGAAAAATATACAATGATTCCGGATATGGGGGAGCATTGACCACCTCCCATTATGCGATGGTCAGTCTTTAGGTTTGAGCACCTTAATGGGCAAAGTGTCGTTATCACTTTATGGGACAGGTTCACTTTAACAGAACATCTCCCTAGCCCCTTAAGCTAGTCTAAGCTATACCACCGCCCACCCAAACGTATTTTCTCTTGTCGTCCATGGACGGACACAGCCTCTTCATTCATGACAAGTGGGTTATGTTCCCTGTTTACAGGAGAGGCTGTAAACAAGGAACATAACCCACTTGTCAAGACTTAAGGAGCTATGGACGTCAGAGAAAAGGATTTTACGGTGAGTACAAAAAATCCTATTTTCTCTTATCGTCCATGGACGGACACAGCTCCTTAAGTCTTGACATGTGGGTTATGTTCCCTGTTTACAGCCTCTCCTGTAAACAGGGAACATAACCCACTTGTCATGAATGAAGAGGCTGTGTCCGTCCATGGACGACAAAGAAAAGGATTTTACGGTGAGTACAAAAAATCCTATTATTTTCCGATGGCCGGTGGTCTACCGTGATATTACAGCCTCAGTGCAAACATCTTTTGTGGTTGCTGGGCAGTAACTTCTCACACTTGAATGTCCCAGACACATATCGTTAATCCCATTAAAATCTCTTGGGAAGTTACTGCGTGGGAAGCGTCGGGCCATCAAAGGGAGGTAAGAAGAGTGGGAGAATCTTAGAATAGAAAAGGGGGTCAAAGAGGGGAGCGGGGCTGGGGAGTCTTTATTCTAAATTGAACCTGTCTGTTAGGTGGAACTCCAGGGAAGAAAAAAATAAATAAATATTTGTTGGGTCCAATTTGGCTACTTCTAAGTCTTGGTATACTATGTCTGGAGGGCCGTTGGGGCTGCTAGAAACCTTATTTGTATTATACCGGATGCCACTGTTGGCTTTGATTTTTGGCTCAGCTTCCGTGCGTTCCACTGCTCATACAGTGGTGATTGGGTGTCTTGTTTTCTTTTCAGACAATACAAGGCATTCTGGGAATGGATGACAAGAGGGAAGGGGAAAATAAACACCACAATCTTCTCGCATCTAATCTTCTCTAAAAGGGTACAAGCACATTTTTGAATAGATGAGGTTGAGCCACCCCCTATTACTGAATTCTCACCAGCTGAGCCAGAAGATCAAAGCTCAAGTAAAGGTGGATCTAAAGTGCTGCACTCAGATCTTGTCTGTCTGTCAGTCACGGAGCATTGATTGAACCTAATGACCCCGGCAGCTGTACCACAGATTGAGCCCCAGCTTTCCCAAAACGGGCAATGGCCTTTACTGAAAAGATCCAAGGGAAATCGGACAGCGCCAGCTGGTAATCTCAATAATACATTCTGGTTTATTGTTGATAAAATGGAGACAATAGGAAGATTAAAGGTAGCCGGCTGGTTTTGGGGGGGGGGGGGGGGTCAATTGTTTGGCCACAGAAATACTTTGGACACCTTTTTTCTTGCCGTTGTCCCAATTTTATCCACAATTAATTTAATGGTTGAGCTTGACGACCAAGCTTCGGCAGCTTCAATGGCCTCTACTGAGAGGATCCCAGGGAAATTAACAAAAAAGCCCATAAGAATTGTGTTTGGCCTTCATAAAGCATTGGCTACTTTTTTTTCCTTTTGCCTCAGTTTTGTCAACGCTGAATGATGGTGGCATCCTCAACGGCCCTCCAGATGTAGTATAATAAGAACTAGAGGTAAATAAGCTAGACCCAGCAAACATTAAAGGGGTTGTAAAGGTTTGTTTTTTTAATTTTCTAAATAGGTTCCTTTAAGCTAGTGCATTGTTGGTTCACTTACCTTTTTTTCTACGATTTGCCTTCTAAATGTTTTTTTTTTTCTTTGTTACTTCCCATTTCTCCTCATTAAGCTTGCCCCTGTATTGTCACAGTTTGCTGCCTATACTAGAATGCTCCGGAAGTCACGTGGCGGCCAACTACGCATGCGCGATGCGTTCCAAACACAAATGCGGTGCGTTCCAATGCATTCACGACAGTGCACACCAGTGAAACCTCGGTCGGCATCCAGGCTCTTTCCTTAACATACCCGTGGATTGGAGGATGTTAAAAAAAGAGCCAGGAGGCCGAGCGAGCCGTCTGAGCGAAGCGAGGACATGAGGCCAACTGGCCACTTTCCTCTAAATCCACGTCGCCCTGAATGCCGGGTTCGCTGGTGTGTACTGTCGAAAATCCATTGGCACGCATCGCGCATGCGCAGTTGGCCGCCACGTGACTTCCGCAGCATTCTAGGATAGGCAGCAAACTGTGACACTACACCCCCATCATCTGAGCCATTGTGGCTTGGGGGTTAGTCAGCGTGCTCGCCCCCCACCCTTGGGACTACATGAATGTTCACAGCGTCTCCACGCAGGGATGTAGTTCCAAAGGAGGGGGCGATCACGCTGACTAACCCCCAGCCAGAACGGCTCGGATGATGGGGGCAAGCTTACTGAAGAGGAACAGGAAGTGAGAAATTCAGACAAAGAAAAAAAAAACATTTAGAAGGAAAATGGAAGGAAAAGATAAGTGAACCAACAATGCACTAGCCTAAAGGAACCCATTCAGAAAATAAACAAACCTTTACAACCCCTTTAATCCTACTTTTGCTGCTGATGGTCATCGGGGGAACCAACCTAAATAAAATCTCCATTGCTGCTGGATAGCGCATTTCAACCCTTGGTGGTTAGAGTCCCATGCTGGCATCCCCTGTCCTCTCCCTCCACCAGTATTATATATATATATTTTCTTTGACATTTGATGCTATAAGTATTTGTTTTTTTTTTCTAGCTATGCACAGTTTAGTAATTATTAGAGAGGAAAAAAGGTGTACTGCCTTCAGGAAGAAAAAAAAAAACGTATACTGTATTATAAGAAAAAAAAAGTTATTTTGAAATAAAAGTAACGCTCAACGAGCTTATCAGTATTAGTCCTATTTCTAGTGTTTTTTATTTGACTGGTATTTACTCATTAATGCCATCATTTATGGCTTTAAGATTATTATTATTTTTTTTCCCCAAGTTTAAAAGTGTTAATATTTTATTTCTAAACTATAGTCTATTGCTGTAAATTATATTGACGAGAATTATAACAGCTCATAGGGGAAACTTCTTCTTCCTTCTTCCTTTTTTTTTTTTTTTTTTTTTAATCAGCTCCTTTCTAACTAAACTAAAGTGCGGATTGCCTGTTTAAAATGTTTTGTGATGTTTTAGTTTTTTTTTTTTTTTTTTTTTTTCATTGTGATCTGACCTTGTTCTATTCTTCCAGTGCCAATAAAGATCATTTGAATCTGATGTGCCTTTGGAGACAATTTTGTTTTTCTTCTTCATACATACAATATCCATGCATGGGGGTTTCGAATAATATATTTTGATTTAATCACAATCTGTGTTTGAATAGCTGCATTGGTGGACAGGGGAGACATTGTAGGTCTGATAGACCCCTATTGTATCCATAAAGAGTACCTGTCCATGCTATCACATAGTGGGCTTAATAGCACCCTTGTGATGGCAATAAAGTGTAAAAAAAAAATGTACCGTATTTATCGGCGTATATCGCGCACTTTTTTCCCCTTAAAATAAGGGGAAAATCGTGGGTGCGCGATATACGCTTCCTGCGCTCAGTTTGAATTCCTGCGCCGACATATACCGAGTGCAGTACATTCGGCCAGGTTCGGCTTCGCTCGTGCTCACGCATAAACGCCACAGAGCGTGAGCAGGAGCGAAGCCAAACCTTGCCGAGTGTACTGCACTCGGTATATGTCGGCGGAGGCTTTCGAACTGAGCGCGGGAAGCGGGGACTCGACTTGAGGCGCGCGCTGGAGAAGCCGGGAGGACACCACCGAGGCCGCAGACGGACGCCGGACCGGACGATGGACGCTGGGCAAGACACCAAAACTAAGTAATAAAATCATATAACTAAGGAATTTCGGGGCAACTTTAGGGGTGCGCGCTATACGCGGGCGCGCGCTATACCCCAATAAATACGGTATATGCACAATGAGTCAAAATAATTACTGTATTTGCTGGCGTATAAGACTACCTTTTACACTTAAAAAAAACTGGCCAAAAAGCCGGGGTCGTCTTATACGCCGGGTCAGCTGCTCGTATGCCTGCTGGATGTGCGGTAATAATGTATGTAGCTTCGGCTACATACCGCTTATCCAATCCGGGTGAGCGATGTATTCAAATGAATACAGAGCCTGCTCGGATTGGAGTAACACCCTCTGCCAATCCGAGGCTACATACAGCCTGCTCGGATTGGCTTTGAGAGCAGAGGCGTCACAAGGGGGGTGCGGTCCGCTAGGGGTGTTTTTTTTTTTTAACTGACATTCCCAGCCTGCCCTGTACCACCCCAGCCTGCTCTGTGCCTGCCCTGTACCACCCCAGCCTGCCCTGTACCACCCCAAACTTTCCCATGCCACCCCAAACTTTCCCCTGTGCCACCCCAAACTTTCCCCTGTGCCACCCCAATCTGCCCTATACCACCCCAACCTGCCCAATGCCACCCTAACTTGCCCTGTACCACCCCAACCTACCCTATGCAACCCTAACTTTCCCTATACCACCCCAAACTACCCTATATCACCCCAACATGCCCTATACCACCTTAACCTGTCCTATACCACCCCACTACACCAACCTGCCACTATACTGCCCTATACTATCATTTACAGGGGCTGGTTTGGGGTGTGCCCCGTGCCTGTGCGCTGCCTGCTTGGTGCTGGGCAGCCTAGACAGAGGGGGGGTGACACCATGTTTTACCACACCGGGTGACACCAACCCTAGTGATGCCACTGTTTGAGAGTCAGAGAGGCGTGGGCTAATGATGTTACAGCCTCTGCCAATCCAAGCAGGCTCTGTATTCATAGAATTTATCGCTCGCTGTGATTGGCTCCAGCACGAAGGAAGAAGAATATCGCTCCAGAAGGAAGAATAATTAAGCGTCGGAAGCCTCGGAAGGTGGGGTCGTCTTATACGATGAGTACAGGCAAAAAATCTTAAACTGTAAAATTAGGGGGTCGTCTTATATGCCCGGTCGCCGGCAAATATGGTAGCTGTTGGAATAGCTACATTGGAGGACATTGTAGGTCTAATAGAGGTCTAAAGAGACATGCCAGTCAAGTTCCTTCACCCCAAACTCGCTCATCCATGTCTTTATGGACCTTGCTTTGTGCACTGGTGTGCAGTCATGTTGGAACAGGAAGGGGCCGTCCCCAAACTCCTCCCACAAAGTTGGGAGCATGAAATTGTCCAAAATGTCTTGGTATGCTGACGTGTTAGGAGTTCCCTTCACTGGAACTAAGGGGCCAAGCCCAACCCCTGAAAAACAACCCCACACCATAATCCCCCCTCCACCAAGTGATTTGGACCAGTGCACAAAGCAAAGTCCATAAAGACATGGATGAGCGAGGTTTGAGTCCTGACCTCAACCCGATGGAACACCTTTGGGATGAATTGGGGCTGAAACTGTGAGCCAGACCTTCTTGTCCACATCAGTTCCTGACCTCACAAATGCGCTTCTGGAAGAAGACACACTCCTAAACCTTGTGGATAACCTTCCCAGAACAGTTGAAACTATTATAGCTGCAAAGGGTGGGCCAACTCAATATTGAGCCCTACGGACTAAGACTGGGATGCCATTAAAATCCATGTGTGTGTAAAGGCAGGCGTCCCAATACTTTTGGTAATATAGTGTATGTTCCCTACATCTCTGCCAAACATTTTACATTTTCCTGTGTTTTATCACTTTAGAAAGTTATGTTCGTATTTGTTGATCTGTGCAAAATGACTGCATTGAACTGATCATATAAGCCCCATTTTACTGAAATGTAGACCTCCACCTCTCTGTTCCTCCATGCATACATAGTTATATATTTGGTAAGGTTGAATAAAGACACCATTCCATACATGGATTTCTTTCCCAGCAATGCCTTCACCCCAAAGAGCCTGTCCACCCACCATGGGGTCTGTGTCAAAAAGATCATTGGGCAGGTGTGACAAACGAGGAAGAAAATTGCCGTATTACCTCTAGTATGTGTGGTTCCTTTATTAGCACCATCTAGTGGCCACAAAACATTTTTTTCCTTATTGAAGTATTTCGGGGGGGGGGGGGGGGATATGTAATGGCTGCTAGGTGGTGCTGACAAAATAATAATTTGTACATATTGGAGAAAAGACGCTACTTTTTGTCTACTTCAAATGTCTGATGTAGTTGCACAGAGAACATTTCATACATCCTATGTGTAGTTTTACAGATCTGGGGCCAGATTCTCATAGAATCGGCGTTTGCGTAGTGTAAGCCATTTACACTATGCCGCCGCAAATTACTGGAGCGAGTGCCGTATTCTCCAAGCACTTGCTCCGTAATTTGCGGCGGCGTAGTGTAAATGGCCCGGCGTAAGGCCGCGTAATTCAAAGGGGGCGGCTTGTATTTAAATTAAGCGCGCCCCCGCGACGATCGAACTGCGCATGCGCCGGGCATAAAAATAGCCCAGTGCGCATGCTACAGCTCACAATGGAAAACGTCAATGACGCCGACGTGAGCGTCATTGACGTAAAGTCGTATTCGCGAACGACTTACTAAAACGACGGAAAAAGATGACGCTGACCCGACGCCATACTTAACATGGCATACGACGGACCTTCGTAAACTTGCCCCTCATATAGCAGGGGCAAGTTTACGCTTACGGAAACGTCGTAAATTCACTGCGTCCTCCGCGCGTACGTTCGGGAATCAGCGTAAATAGCTCATTTGCATAGACGACGGGGAAAACGACAAGGCGACACCTAGCGGCGGGAAAAAAAAATTGCATTTAAGATCTGACAGCGTAAGAGCCTAAGGGATATCTATGCATAACTTTTTCTAAGAATCAGTCGCATAGATACGCCGGGCCAGATTAGGACTTACGACGGCGCAAATGGCTTTGCGCCGTCATAAACCTTTTAAGAATCTGTCCCCTGGTGCTTCTGTCACAGGGAGTAATAAAAGCTATATTTCACTACAGGAAGGAGATAAAATTAAAAAAAATCATGCTGAAGGATAAGACCTGGCTGACAAATGACATTCCGATTCCTCCCGAAGGCCTTCAGTAGGGTTGAGGTCAGGGTTCTGTGCCGGACTCTCCACAGCAAACTGGTCAAACCGTTCCTGTAGTGACTCATTTTCACTCGTGCTCCATTTTTGAAGGAAACGGGACTTTTTTTATATTTTTTTAACCAATTTTTATGGGAGAAGTTGGGTTTAAAGTGGTGGTATACTAAAATAGTATAGACTGTGTGATCAAACGTTTTTGGACCATCACATCTATAGTGCCTATTCAGGCAACAAAAAAAATTATGAGCTCAGCTACTGATGTTGGATGAGAAGCACTGGCATGCAGTTGGTATCCCAATTAATCCCAAAGGTGTTCAGTAGGGTTAAGTTCAAGCACAGATTTTGGACAAGAAGGCCTGGGTTGCAATCAACATTCCACCTCATCCCAAAGGTGTTCAGTAGAGTTGAGGTCAGGTACTGGTTTTGGCTGAGAAGACCTGATCCCAATGGTGCTCAGTAGGGTTAATGCCAGGTACCGTTGTTGGATAAGACCTGATCCCCAAAGATGTTCAGTTGGGTTGAGGTCAAGTACTGATGTTGCGTGAGAAGAGCCTGATCACAAAGATGTTTCGTAGGGTGGAGGGGCACTGATATTGGATGAGAAGACCTGATTTCAAAAGTCATTCGGTAGGGTTGAGGTCAGGTACTGGTGTTGGCTGAGAAGACCTGATCCGAATGGTGCTCAGTAGGGTTAAGTCCAGGTACCGTTGTTGGATAAGACCTGATCCCGAAGATGTTCAGTAGGGTTATGGCCAGGTACTGATGTCGATGGAGAAGACCTGATCCCAAAGATGATTAGTAGGGTTGAGGGGCACTGATATTGGATGAGAAGACCTGATCACAAAAGGTATTCAGTAGGATTGAAGTCAGGTACTGTTGTTCGATGAGAAGACCTTGATTGCAATCAAAGTTCCAACTCATTCCAAAGGTGTTCAGCAGGGTTGAGGTAAGGTATGAATGTTGAATGAGAAGACCTGGCTCACAATCGGCATACCAGTTCACCCCAAAGGTGTTCAGTAGGGTTGAGTTCAAGTACAGATTTTAGATGCGAAGACCTGGGTCGCAATTAACGTTCCACCTTATCCCAAAGGTGTTCAGTAGAGTTGAGGTCAAGTACTGGTGTTGAATAAGAAGACCTGATCCCAATGGTGCTTAGTGGGGTTAAGGCCAGGTACCGTTGTTGGATAAGACCTGATCCCAAAGATGTTCAGTTGGGTTGAGGTCAAGTACTGATGTTGCGTGAGATGAGAAGACCTGATCCCAATGGTGCTCAGTAGGGTTAATGCCAGGTACCGTTGTTGGATAAGACCTGATCCCAAAGATGTTCAGTTGGTTTGAGGTCAAGTACTGATGTTGCGTGAGAAGACCTGATCCCAAAGGTGTTCAGTAGAGTTGAGGTCAGGTACTGGTGTTGGATGAGAAGACCTGATCCCAATGGTGCTCAGTAGGGTTAATGCCAGATACTGTTGTTGGATAAGACCTGATCCCCCAAAGATGTTTAGTTGGGTTGAGGTCCAGTACTGATGTTGAGTGAAAAGACCTGATCCCAAAGGTGTTCAGAAGGGTTATGGCCAGGTACTGATGTCGAAGGAGAAGACCTGATCCCAAAGATGTTTAGTAGGGTTGAGGGGCACTGATATTGGATGAGAAGACCCAATCCCAAAAGGTATTCAGTGGGGTTGAGGTCGGGTACTGTTGTTCGATGAGAAGACCTTGATTGCAATCAAAGTTCCAACTCATCCCAAAGGTGTTCAGCTGGGTTGAGGTAAGGTATGGATGTTGAATGAGAAGACCTGGCTCACAATCGGCATACCAGTTCACCCCAAAGGTGTTCAGTAGGGTGAGGTCAGGGCTCTGTGCAGGACACTTGAGTTCTTCCTCTCCAAATTCATTAAACAATGTCTTTTATGGAGCTTGCTATGTACACCGGGGCACAATCCTGGTGGAACAGAAAAGGGCCTTCAACGAACTGTTACCACAAGGTTGGAAGAGCGCAATTGTCTAAAATGTCTTTGTATGCTATAGGGTTAACCCCCGAACTCCCATTGTTTAGGGAGAGGTTCTCCTACCTTTTTCCATATTGTGTAGCTCAGTGAATTCATTACGAGAACAGTCAGATGTAATTTCTGTCTCTGGCTATGTATGGTCATGTTTTGTGTTTGTCTGTAAGCTTTTCAGGCCAGACAAACTGCTACTACATTCAATATTGTATATCTGGAAATTCTTCTACAGCTCAGAGGTTGAAGATGCATATCCGTTTACACATTAACTTTTTCTTTGTGGACTTGCACACCATGCCGTACATACAGACTAATAGCTGGATTCAGATAGCGATACGCCGTCGTAAATCTGAATCTATGCCGTCCTAAATTTAAGCGTATTCTGGAAACCAGATCCGCTTAAATTAGGCTAAGATACGAGCGGCGTAAGTCTCCTACGCCGTCGTATCTTAGGGTGCAATATTTACGCTGGCCGCTAGGTGGTGCTTCCGTTGAGTTCGGCGTAGAATATGCATATGACTAGATACGCCGATTCAGAAACGTACGTGCGCCCGGCGCATTTTTTTTACGTTGTTTACGTATGGCTTTTTCCAGCGTAAAGTTAGTCGAACAAATAGCTGGCCTAACCAATGTTAAGTATGGCCGTTGTTCCCGCGTCGAAATTTGAAATTTTTACGTCGTTTGTGTAAGTCGTCCGTGAATGGGGCTGGAT
Source organism: Rana temporaria (assembly GCF_905171775.1). Taxonomy (NCBI): domain Eukaryota; kingdom Metazoa; phylum Chordata; class Amphibia; order Anura; family Ranidae; genus Rana; species Rana temporaria. The sequence goes on from NC_053497.1 coordinate 15,059,484, forward strand.
GTAATTTACGTTCACGTCCAAACCAATACGTCCTTGCGGCGTACTTTGGAGCAATGCACACTGGGATATGTCCACGGACGGCGCATGCGCCGTTCGTGAAAACCGTCAATCACGTCGGGTCATGGTTATTTTACATAACACACGCCCACCTCTTCTCAATTTGAATTAGGCGGGCTTACGCCTGCCTATTTACGATACGCCGCCGCAACGTTCTTTTGAGAATACGGCACTTGCCTGTAAAAGTTGCGGGTGCATAACATAAATAGGATACGTTACGCCCGCACAAAGTTACGCGGCTGTACGTGAATCCGGGCCAATGACTCCATTTTTTTTTTTTTTAGAATTTTCTTATTTTTATTTTTTAACCCTCTCTAATTTACTCCAAGTGTGCATGGGGCTGTTTCATACTGGGAAACTGCGTACGGTGGAACCTCAGATTGCGAGTAACACGGTTAACGAGCGTTTCGCAATACGAGCGCTGTATTTTGAAAAATCCTGTGTTGTCTTGCAAAACAAGCAGGATTCAGGCCAAAGCGGTATGCAGTACCGCGTTTCGGCCTGAGGTGGGGGGGGGGGGGGGCGGCGGAAACACTCCGTTTCCGAGCCTTTCCAAGGTTTGCCAAGGTCAGCTGAGCTGTCCTGGGCCTTTCCGGCTGTTTCCAAGGCTCTCCGGCGCCCCCCCATCGCCTCTGGCCGCATGCGGTATTGCATAACATTGAAGTCAATGCAGAAAAAATTATTTTCGTTTCCATTGACTTCAATGGGGAAACTCGCTTTGATATGCGAGTGCTTTGGATTACAAGCATTCTCCTGGAACGGATTATGCGCGTAATCCGAGGTTCCACTGTGTGTTTATTGAATAATGAAATAAAAAACTACTCACAAACATAAGATCATAGGTTCGTTCATACAAGCCACTTGTCTGTAGCTATACAGTCCTGGAATTAACAGTCTCTAGATCGTAGGGGAGACCATGCAAGGGGTGCCTGCTGGCTTATGTGTTTTGAAGGACTCTCCTTTCTCGAAGCCTCTGAGAAGCCTCCAAGAAGCCATGGACAAGTGGCTTGTATGAGCCAATCTTACATTTGTAAGTAGTTTTTTTATAATTTCCTTCCATTTTTTACTGACGTTGGATGAGAAGAGCTGATCCCGAAGGTGTTCAGTAGGAATGAGGTCTGGTCCTGATGGATGAGAAGACCTGATCCCAAAGGTGTTTGTGTTGGCCCCACCCTTTGCAGCTGTAACAGTTTTGACTCCTCTTGGGGGGCCGTCCACAAGGTTTTAGGAGTGTGTCTATGGGAGTGTTTGACTCGGTCTCCGCTCGAATTCATTCCAAAGGTGTTCTATCGGGTTGAGGTCAGGACTCTGTGCAGGCCAGTCAAGTTCCTCCACCCCAAACTCCCTCATCCATGTCTTTACGGACCTTGCTTTGTGGACTGGTCCAAATATTTTGGTGGAGGAGGGATTATGGTGTGGAGTTTTTTCAGGGGTTGGCCCCTTAGTTGCAGTGAAGGGAACTCTTAAACCGTCGGCATACCAAAACATTTTGGACAATTTCATGCTCCCAACTTTGGTGTTCTATCAGGTTGAGGTCAGGACTCTGTGTAGGCCATTCAAGTAACTCCACCCCAAACTCGCTCATCCATATCTTTATGGACCATGCTCCCAACTTTGTGGGAACAGTTTGGGGTCGGCCTCTTCCTGTTCCAACATGACTGCCCACCAGTGCACAAAGCAAGGTCCATAAAGACATGGATGAGCGAGTTTGGGACGGAGGAACTTGACTGGCCTACACAGAGTCCTGACCTCAACACCGTTGGGAGGAATTGGAGTGGAGACTCCCAACAAAAGAGCCAGCTTACTGCCCTTAAAACTTCAAGGGGGCCAGACTGTGGCCAGTGGGAGTAGAAAATGCCCCATCATTGGTAGGAGTAAACATTGTCATATGCTTGGTGGTCTGTAGGAGTAATAAAAAAAAATTACATTGTTAGTATCAATGGGAGGAATAGTACTCCATTGTTGGTGTCAGTGGGGGGAATAGTGCCCCATCATTGGTGAAAATGGGAGAAATAGTGTCTCATTGTTGGTGTCAGTGGGAGGAATAGTGTCCCATCATTGGTGTCAGTGGGAGGAATAGTGCCCCATCATTAATGTCAGAGGGAGGACTAGTGCCCCATCATTGGTATCAGTGGGAGGAATAGTGTCCCATCATTGGGAGGAATAGTGACCCATCATTGGTGTCAGTGGGAGGAATAGTGTCCCATCATTGGTGTCAGTGGGAGGAATAGTGACCCATCATTGGTGTCAGTGGGAGGAATAGTGACCCATCATTGGTGTCAGTGGGAGGAATAGTGACCCATCATTGGTGTCAGTGGGAGGAATAGACCCTAAACCAATAACCTGTAAAGGCTTATGCAGAATTTGGATACCATCGTTCTCGTACGCATTTTTAAGGTTTGACTTATTTGGTATCTATTTACTCAGCACAACCCAATCTTTATTTATGTGGATATAATATCGTGTTTGTTTGCAGTAACAAATTTTTTTTTTTTTTTGTGCATTTTTTCCTGAAAATATGTGTTTAATAAATCGCTGAACAAATATTGTGCAACGGAAATTAAAGTGATGAGCGCAAATTAAAACACTGACAGTGTATGACAATAAATACTGATTAACTTAACATAAACAAAGTCTATTATATGTATAGAATGAAAAAATATTTTCATATCACCACAACTCAATAATGTGAAAAAATTTGAAAGTGAAAACATTAAAAAAGTAAACAAAATAAAGTCCAAAGTGAAATGAATGCAAGGACTGATTTCAAAGGCTCCTGCACATATAAAGGCAATTCGGATCTTAGATGCAATTCTTCGGCGTCCGCTGGGTGGCGTTCACGTCGTTTTCCGCGTCGAGTATGCAAACTAGCTATTTCCGACGATCCACGGCCGTCACATTCTTTTACGTCGTTTCCGTTCGGCTTTTTTCGGAGTATAGTTAAAGCTGCTATTTGGTGGCGTACGCAATGTTAAGTATGGCCGTCGTTCCCGCGTCGAATTTGAAAATATTTTATTTTGTTTGCGTAAGTCGTCCGTGAATGCGGCTGGACGTAATTTACGTCCACGTCAAAACAATGAGGTCCTTGCGACGTCATTTAGCGCAATGCACGGCGGGAAAATTTAGGGACGCCGCATGCGCAGTTCGTTCGGCGCGGGGACGCGCTTAATTTAAATGAAACACGCCCCCTACTCGCCGATTTGAATTACGCCGCCGTAACTTACGGCTCAAATTCTTTCTGGATTCAAAGCTTCAAAAAGTAAGCTACAGCGGCGTAGCGTATCTCACATACGCTGCGCCCATGCAATTGTATGTGAATCTGCCCCTCAGTGTTTTAATTTGCGCTCATCACTTTAATTTCCATACCTTTGTTTTGTCGTTGGTAGATATAGATTTGAGCTGCATTTTGATATTACACCAGTCATCTTTTTTTATTCACTGTTGGCTAGCGCTTTAGTTTCACCTTTCAAATATTGTGCAATGTAAAAGAAAAAATTGCAATTGCCACCATTTTATTCTTCTTGTTTTCTGCTTTCAGAAAATATTTACATTTTTTTGGAGGGGGGAGGAGTTACAGTAATTTCTAGATTTTCATACATTTTTTTTTTCTTTTTATACATTAATTATTGAAAGTTTTCACAATTACAGATTTTTTACATGTAAGAAAAAAAAAATTTGGTTCAATAGTCCCCGGAGGCAAATGGTTAAATAAAAGTTGAGTTTTCGTTTTAAAAATATCTTTCGTTTTGCTGCAATGTATTGGATTTGGTGCGTTTCGGCGCTGTGCTGGAGGTCACTGCGATAGGACACAGACCAAGGCTCGCAGAAAAGATAGTAATCAGAAAACACCAAGCCCTTGAAAATGCATTCAATGAATAATCTTTACTGTCAGGCTCAAGGTTCTTCCCCCGGATTGGATGACATGCGCAGCGGATTTCTCCCATGTAATTCTTATCATTTGTGTGCTCACCATTACAGCAAAGATTCCTCCTTTATATCCAAATACACAATTGCAGATTACTGTGGTCCCCAAGTTTGCACAAACGATTTAATATGACGCATGTCACATGAGAACATTGGGGGTCCATAGGGCAGGGGGTGCCTAAACTTTTTGACAAACATTTCCTACATGCAGTGACATACACCTCCTTAGACTCAATGTTCTGTGACAGCGTGGTCACTTGCTGATCTGGCATAATCCTCAGGCCGTTTAAAAACTACTTCCCGACCTGCCGCCGCAGTTCTACGACTCCCGTGCAGGTGCCCGGCGGGCGCGATCGCCGCCGGGCACCCGCGATTGCTCGTTACAGAGCAGGGACCAGGAGCTGTGTGTGTAAACACACAGGGCCAGATTCTCGTAGATCGGAGTTAAACTATGCGGCCGTAACGTATCTCGTTTACGTTACGCGGCCGCAAGTTTCACGGGCAAGTGCTTGATTCACAAAGCACTTGCCTGTAAAGTTGCGGCGGCGTAGCGTAAATTCTCCGCCTAATTCAAATGATCCAGGTAGGGGGCGTGGATCATTTAAATTAGGCGCGTTCCCGCGCCGATCGTACTGCGCATGCGCCGTCCCTAAAATTTCCCGACGTGCATTGCGCTAAATGACGTCGCAAGGACGCCATTGGTTTCGACGTTAACATAAATGGCGTCCAGCACCATTCACGGACGACTTACGCAAACGACGTACTTTTTTTAATTTCGACGAGGGAACGACGGCCATACTTAACATTGGTTGCCCCTCATATAGCAGGGGCAACTTTACGCGTCGCAAAAGCTACGGAAACGTCGTGAATTCACTGCGTCGACCGCGCGTACGTTCGGGAATCTCGCGTAAATAGCTAACTTGCATAGACGACGGGGAAAACGACGTCGGCGACACCTAGCGGCGGGGAAAAAAAATGCATCTAAGATCTGACAGATCTAATGGATATCTATGCGTCACTGATTCTAAGAATCAGTCGCATAGATACGCCGGGCCAGATTAGGACTTACGACGGCGCAAATGGCGTTGCGCCGTCGTAAGCCCTTTGAGAATCTGGCCCACAGCTCCCGGTCCTGTCAGGGGGAGAAATGCTGATCTTCTGTTCATACAATGTATGAACAGCGATCAGTCATTTCCCCTAGTGAGTCCCACCCCCCCCTACAGTAAGAACACACCCAGGGAACATACTTAACCCCTTCCCCGCCCCCTAGTGTTAACCCCTTCCCTGCCAGTGGCATTTTTATAGTAATCCAATGCATTTTTATAGCACTGATCGCTATAAAAATGCCAATGGTCCCAAAAGTGTCCGCCATAATGTCGCAGTACCGAAAAAAAATCGCTGATCGCCGCCATTACTAGTAAAAAAAAAAAATATTAATAAAACTATCCCCTATTTTGTAAACGCTATAACTTTTGCGCAAACCAATCCATAAACGTTTATTGCGATTTTTTTTTTTTTTTTTTACAAAACATATGTAGAACAATACGTATCGGCCTAAACTGAGGAAAAATCTTTTTTTTATATATTTTTGGGGGGGATTTTTATTATGGTAAAAAGTAAAAAATATTCATTTTTTTCTTCTAAATTGTCGCTCTATTTTTGTTTATAGCGCAAAAAAAAAAAACGCAGAGGCGATTAAATACCACCAAACGAAAGCTCTATTTGTGGGAAAAAAAGGACGCCAATTTTGTTTGGGAGCCACGTTGCACGACCGCGCAATTGTCAGTTAAAGCGACGCAGTGCCGAATCGCAAAAAGTGCTCTGGTCTTTGACCAGCAATATGGTCGGGGGGTTAAGTGGTTAACCACTTCAATACCGGGCACTTTCCCCCCTTCCAGCCCAGGACAATTTTCAGCTTTCAGCGCTCTCACACTTTGAATGACAATTGCGCCATCATGCTACACTGTAACCCAAACTACATTTTTATCATTTTCTTCCCACAAATAGAGATTTCTATTGGTGGTATTTGATCACCTCTGGGGTTTTTATTTTTTGCTAAACAAACTAAGAGACCAACATTTTTGAAAAAATAAATACGTTTTTCTTAGTTTCTGTCATAAAATTTAGTTTTCCCCTTCACTGATGGCCACTGATGAGTTGGGACTGATGGGTGGTACTGATTGGCACTGACAGGTGGCACTGATGATAAGGTAGTGATTAGTTACTGACAGGTGTTATTGCTGGGAACTGATTGGCACTGTGGTGGGCTCTGGCAGACTATTATTGCTGTATTATTGCTGGTCACTGATTGGCAGATCTGAGGGGGCTGTGCTGATAATCAATGCGCTATAAACAAAAAAAAGCGTCAATTTAGAAAAAAAAACTGGGCACTGGATAGGCAGCACTGATAGGTGGCACTGGATAGGCAGCACTGATGGGTGGCACTGGATAGGCAGCACTGATGAGCTACTGAAAGGCTTTTCTGATTGGCACTTTGGGGCACTGACAGGCATTACTGATGGGGTACTGATTGGCACTGATATGGGCACCGACAGGCTTTATAAAGGGGCACAGGCTGGCATGTGATGGGCATTTATTTAGTCTGATTTGCACATTTTAATGGGAGCTGTGCTGATTATCAGCACAGACCCCCCCCCCCCCACTGACAGGGAGAGCCACCGATTGGCGCTCCTTGTCAGCGCGAACCAAGGAATGCCGTTTACCAGCACTTCCCGGTTCACGTGATGATCCACTGTGATTGGTCACAGCTGATCACATGGTAAGAAGCTTCTGACTCGCGATCGGTGCGCGCCGGCGTGTTAACCTGCTGGACGTCATATGACGCCCAGTCAGGATAACAGAACCCCTTCCCAGCCATCAATCTGCTAGAGGCCGGGCAGGAAGTGGTTAATGAAAAACTCCACTTTTATTAAGAAAAAAATATCCCCCTCTGGGTGATCTGTGTACAATGCAGGGTTTTTACTACATGTGTTGCAGATTCCTACTTTTTTTTTCTAATGGAATAGCTGGTTGTTTCTCTGTGACCAAGTGAATATAATGGGAGTGACTTTATAATTGTCAATCACCTGCTGCACCTGCAGGGCTCTAATGAGGAAAGCAGCCGGGTCTGCATCCCTTTTAGATGTGATTTCCCTTTGGGAGGATCTCACCAAAAATAACATTTCTGTTGCAGGGGATGCCCAAAATCTGACTTGTATCTGGGAAAATCAGTGAGCCAATCACACAAGCAGAAAGTTACATATTTAGGGGGCGTTCTGTATACCATCTGTGTACAGAACACCTTCCTCTTTCAACGCAGATGGAAGAGGAAAGGAAGGAATGACATTTACATATGCGGGCATGACCTACGTATGCATGAGAGCACAAGGGGATGGGGGGCCCTTTAAAAAAAATGTATTTTATTTTTAGATTTTTACACTTTCCTTCATTTTTTTTATTTTTTTGATCACTTTTATTCCTATTACAGGGAATGTAAACATCCCTTGTAATCGGAAAAAGGGCATGACAGGTCCTCTTTACGGAGAGATCTGAGGTCCGTGTGAACTCCTCATATCACCTCTATGCTGGAAAGCCTGAGATTAAAAAAAAATCGATCTCAGGCTTCCCAGCAAAAAAACAAACACAGTGTTTACATCTGCCGGCACTGGAAGTGACATCATGACATCGCCTTTGGCCTCCGAGGGTCATAGAGCTGGCCAGGGACCCACCCAGGTGTTAAAACAGAAAATTAATATTCACTGTTGCAACACTGATCCTCCTCCTGGCCAATCGGGAAGCGGGTCTGATACCCGTCAACCAATTGGCTGAAAGGACAGGTGATCCTATTGGAAGCCAAGGAGGAGGGAAGGAGACGCAAGGCTGAAGCGAAGAGGAGGAGAGGACACATGAGCCGCTACCTGGTTCCCCCAAACCTCGCTGCTCCTTGATGTCTGCAAGCCAGGCCTTCTTGTCCACATCAGTGCCTGACCTCACAAATGCGCTTCTGGAAGAATGGTCAAACATTGCCATAGACACACTCCTAAACATTGTGGACGGCCTTCCCAGAAGAGTTTAAGTTGTTATAGTTGCAAAGGGGGGGCCAACTCAATATTGAACCTTACTGATGCCAACATGTGCGTGTAAAGGCAGGTGTCCCAATACTTTTGACAATATAGTGTATATTTTATTGGATAGTGCCCTTTGTTTACAATCTAACAACAATACCTGACCTCAACCCTACTGAACACCTTTGGGATCAGGTCTTTTCATCCAACGTCAGTACCTGACCTCAACCCTACTGAACACCTCTAGGATTATGTCTTCTCATCCAACATCAGTACCTGACCTCAACCCTACTGAACACCTCTGAGATCAGGTATTTCTAACCAACATCAGTACTGGACCTCAACCCCTTTGAACATTTCTGGGATCAGGTCTTCTCTTCCAACATCAGTACCTGATTTCAACCCGACTGAACACCTTTGGGATCAGATATTCTCATCCAACATCAGTACCTAACCTGACCTCAACCCTACTGAACATTTCTGGGATTAGGTCTCCTCATCCAACATCATTATCTGACCTTAACCTCACTGAATACCTCTGGGGTCAGGTCTTCTTATCTAACATCATTACCTAGGAGGCCACTTCACTGAGTAAAGCTGGAAAACCACATTCTTAACTACATATAAAGCCTCCCACTGTACCAAACATTAGGAACTCTACCAAAAAACTCAACATTTTAACCAAAACAATCTCCTAGGGCAGTGATGGCAAACCTTGCCACCCCAGATGTTTTCAAACTACCTTTCCCATGATGCTCAACTACACTGCAGAGTGCAGGAGCATCATGGGAAATGTAGTTCCAAAATGTCTGGGGTGCCAAGGTTCACCATCACTGTCCTAGGTGTTGGTGGCTATGTTGATAAACTGATTCCCTTTACCATATACTATAGAATTGCAGATCTCTCCACTCCTAACGGAATTCTGTATTCTCCCTATCCTCCACTATTTAGGTAACCTGATATTACCGGATCCTGCCCTTGCATTTCTGTATCTAGGTATCGAGCGTCTACCCCCTAATTCCAGATCTCCATCTACTTTTGGGAGTTAAACTCAATATTAATAGACTATTGAATTCCATTTTACACTTTAGCCGACACCCCTTAGAGACTTAAACCACCAATGGAAAAACTATTAGCATCGGAAAATGTAGAGAGCCCTCCGTTGGTACTGGGTTCCATCCTGTATTGCCAAATCAAACCCATCCTGCAGAGATAGATGGTTCAGGGGCTGTGGTCAGTGTGGAGACGAACTTCATATGTGGTGGTCCTGCCCCCACCTAGTGGGATTCTGGTCGAGGGTATTCAGTCTTCTGTCCACTCTCTTCCATACATCCCCCCTCAAGGATGCCAAATTGGCCTTACTCCACTGCCCGATCTCGGGCCTCTTTTCTTATCAACAAAAGCTGGCCACCTACTTGTTTATTGCTGCGAAGCATACAATAGCTAGGGCCTGGAAGAAACCGGCTGTCTTATTTGTGGAGGTGAAGAACACCTTAACGACTCTCATGATTAATGAGAATATGTCTAGTATTCTCCATGATTCCCATGTAAAGTTCCTTAAGGTGTGGGGCCCGTGGTGCTCCTACGCTCTTTCCACTTTGCACCCGAATAGCCTAGGCCTTGCTAATTGACCTCCTCTACCCTCCCAACCTGGGGGAACCTTAAACCCTTTTCCTACCCAGCCTTCCTGCTCTGTCCCTTTTTTCCTTTTCTCTCTCTTGCTATCTCTCTCTTCTTTTTTTTTCTTTCTATTTTTTTTTTTGTCTGTAAGACCCCAATTCTAGTCTTGTTTTCCAAACTTTTTTTTTTTTTTTTTTGAAAACTGCCAATTTTTATTGATTTTGCAAACAGGAAAAGACCAACAAAATACACAAAAAAATTAAATAAAAAGCACTCAGGTGAGCCAATCCAGATACAATGTGGAATGAAATAGGAGACAGGGCCGATGTATAGAAAACAAATATGCATTAAGCCGAGGAAGCTCAGAACCGGGCAATGAGATTAACATCAAGGCTCCAATATTACCACTATGTTTGACTGAGTAGTGGAACATAATAACGGTAAAAAAAAAAAAAAGGCGAAGAAAACCCAAGAAGATAAAAAACGATCGAATATACGCCTTTAGGTGGAAATCACGGAATGATCGAATAAAGCGGAGCACACCCGATGCTGTCCCGCAAGAGAAAAGATGAACAACGCCCTAAGAAGCTCACAGACTTCTTTGATATGCCAGCAACAGCGGGGAAGCCAAAACAAGATGGCGCCGGCGGAGCTGTTGTACAGACACCATCTTCCTACACAGATCTCCCAGATGATAATCCCAGGCCCTGGGACTCTGAATCTTCCTCAATTCAGGTACAGGACCTCCCCCCCCCCCCACATAGCCCATCTTCACACAGCCCGGCTAAAGCACGGATGAGGATTGACCTTACAACACAGGCCTCTGGCTCGGAAATGGCAGCGCTCTGTCAGGACCAGGAAGGCCTCAATGATGCCTCCTCAATTGCTAACTATCCTACTTTAGGTCAACCGGTCCTAGACACAACGATGAAGGATATGCTCCTTTCCTTACAATCATCTCTTATGATGAATTTTCAACTGAAATGAAAGGGCTGGGGGAAAGAGTTCATCACGTAGAATACAAAATGGATGAATACACCTCCACTGTAAACGACCTTGTGGATGCATATAAAGACCAAGCAGAGGATAATGCATGGGCAGGGCTGGACTGGGACAAAAATTTGGCCCTGGACTTCATCCAGACAGGCCCACTTTGACAGGTCTCTCCCATGGCGGCCGGACAACTCCCGCACCCCCCCCCCAGCCACCCAAACCCTGTCTTCTCCTTCACTAGCCACTAGCCCTTCTGCTTTATTAGAGTAGAACGGCTGGTACTCTTATAGGCAGTACCAGTGGGGAAGCGAGACATTATTTCACCCGGGACAAAGAATCAGTTTGGGTCCCCCATTATGGGACAAGATTAGGCAGAAACTCCCAGGCCATAGCTGTTGAGTCAGCAGTCTGTCCCCTCCCGCATGCTCCTCTGTCATCCCCCCTGCTCCTCTGGTCCTCCCCCTGCTTCTTTGTTTCCCCCAGGTGAGCACTGTGGGCAGGGAGAGGAGGTAAACGCTGCGGGAAGGAAGAGACAGAGGAGCGGAGGGGGGCGGCGGTCCGCTGTCACTGAAACCGGCCCACTGAGCCATCGGCCCACCGGGAAACTCCCTGTAGTCCCAATGGCCAGTCCATCCCTGTGCATGGGTAAAAGCAAAACTCGCAGACGTTGAGGACCGCTCAAGGAGAAACAACATTAAACTGAGAGGAGTCCCTGAGTCTGTCACCCCTGCTGAATTGCCAAAATTTGCGGATTATATGATAGTGAAACTACTACCAGAGGTTATCCCGATTGAACGAATAATAGATCGCATCCACCGTATTCCTAAACCCAAACAACTTGAAGCTTCTATTCCCAGGGATGTTCTCATGAAGATCCACTTTTTTTCTACCAAGGAGAAATTGCTGGCGAAAGCTAGATCCCAAATGGTGCTTCCTGCTCCATACCAGGAGATTCATCTGTACGCTGATCTTTCACAATATACTCTTAACGTGAGAAGGCAGCTGAAGTCCACTACCAAAGCTCTGAACAACCACAAAATCCCATATACAGTACAGACCAAAAGTTTGGACACACCTTCTCAATCAAAGAGTTTTCTTTATTTTCATGACTATGAAAATTGTAGATTCACACTGAAGGCATCAAAACTATGAATGAACACATGTGGAATTCTACATAACAAAAAAGTGTGAAACAACTGAAAATAGATTTCATATTCTAGGTTCTTCCACCTTTTGCAGCAGACACATCTCTAGAACTGGTAAGAGGAGCCTGTGTGAATCAGGCCTTCATGGTAGAATATCTGCTAGGAAACCACTGCTAAAGAAAGGCAACAAGCAGAAGAGACTTGTTTGGGCCAAAGAACACAAGGGATGGACATTAGACCAGTGGAAATCTGTGCTTTGGTCTGATGAGTCCAAACTTGAGATCTTTGGTTCCAACCCGCGTGTCTTTGTGCGACGCAGAAAAGGTGAACGGATGGACTCTACATGCCTGGTTCCCACCGTGAAGCATGGAGGAGGAGGTGTGATGGTGTGGGGGTGCTTTGCTGGTGACACTGTTGGGGATTTATTCAAAATTGAAGGCATACTGAACCAGCATGGCTACCACAGCATCTTGCAGCGGCATGCTATTCCATCCGGTTTGCGTTTAGTTGGACCATCATTTATTTTTCAACAGGACAATGACCCCAAACACACCTCCAGGCGGGGGAAGGGCTATTTGACCAAGAAGGAGAGTGATGGGGTGCTGCGCCAGGTGACTACCTCATCAAGAGAATGCCAAGAGTGTGCCAAGCCGTAATCAAAGCAAAAGGTGGCTACTTTGAAGAACCTTGAATATGAAATCTATTTTCAGTTGTTTCACACTTTTTTGTTATGTATAATTCCACATGTGTTACTTCATAGTATTGATGCCTTCAGTGTGAATCTACAATTTTCATAGTCATGAAAATAAAGAAAACTCTTTGAATGAGAAGGTGTGTCCAAACTTTTGGTCTGTACTGTAAATGGAAACACCCCGCCACGCTGGTAATCACTCACAATGGGACAACTAATATTATTTTTAATCCTCGGGGGGGCTTGAAACTCCTGCATTCTTGGGGCATAATCCCTGAGCTCTCCATGGAAGAAAAGAAAATCCTAGAAGGGGCGCGCTTGGGGATCAACAAGCGTCCAGATTATCGCATTCCTAAAGGAAACTAAGCAGCGATGTGACCTTTTTTTCTTTCCCTTTCTTCTAGTGCTACGCAACCCCCTGGTTGTCTGTTCTGCAGTGTTTTATTTTTCTTATTTTTTGGCTTTACCCCCACACTTAGTCGGTTGACTATTATACCCGACTTCTAACGTTTCTATTTTGTCCATTCAGCACTCATTTACTATCCCACGGCTGTGGGATAGAGTTTTGTTTCTCGAGTGCACGCAAGCAGTTGCTTGCTTTGTGAATACAGTCTCCTGGACTTGTCTTCAGTTGAACTAGTTTTTGTTTCATTTTTTTTGTTTTCTTTGTTCATACAGTTGATGCACCGTGCCTAGTTGGAGTTTTCTTTACCTGGTCTATCCGGTTCCAGAGAGTCCAGCGACTTCATCACCTTTTCACCTGATATAGGTCATCTTGGTCAGTGAGTATTACTACTTGAAGTAGTATTTGTACCATCACCACAATGTCCATTAACTTTAGGGCCTGAATCATCCGGCCAAGAGAGCTTCCATGTGGAAGACTGCGATATCCAATGGCTGCGATCAGGGCCGCCATAAGGCAGTACACCTTTAAGGGGCCGGAGGCCCACAGGGCCCAATATGGCAACTCCCCTTTTTTTTATTTATTGTTTATAAAAAAAAATATATATATTTTTAATATATTTTTAATTAAAGGGCCAATTTTTTTTAGGGGTACGGGGGGCCCGGAGATCTCCAGGGCCCCGGATAAAAACCCCCCTTTTTTTATAATTTTTTTTTCTATATATTTTTTTATTTATTTTATATATATATATATATATATATATATATATATATATATATATATATATATATATTTTTTTTTATAAAAAAAAGGGGGAAAGAGGGGTTGCCATCCGGGGCCCTGGGCCCTTTAATAATAATATTAATAATAATAAAAATATATATATATATATACACACACATATATATATATATATATATATATATATATATGTGTATATGTATATATATGTGTATATGTATATATATGTGTATATGTGTATATATATATATATATATATATATATATATATATATATATGTGTGTGTGTGTGTGTGTGTGTGTGTATATATATATATATATATATATATATATATATATATATATATATATTTTTATTATTATTATTATTATTAAAGGGCCCAGGGCCCCGGATGGCAACCCCCCTTTCCCCCTTTTTTTATAAAAAAATATTTTTTTTGTATTTTTTTTTATATTTAGTAAAGGGCTCAGAGGTCCCCAGGGCCCCATGTGTCAAACCCCCTTTTTTTTATTTTTATAAATATTTTTTTTTTTTTTTGTTTATATATATATTTTTTTTTATTAAAGGGCCCAGAGGTCCCCAGGGCCCTGGATGGCAACCCCCCTTTTTTTTATAAATGTTTTTTTTTATTTATTTTTATTAAAGGGCCCAGAGGTTTCTTTTTATTATTATTATTATTATTATTATTATTATTATTAAAGGGCTCAGAGGTCCCGGATGGCAACCCCCCTTTTTTGTAACTTCTTTTTTAGATATATGTATATATATATTTATTAATTTTTTATTAAAGGGCCCAGAGGTCCCCAGCACCCCCCCCCCCCCCGATTCTCTGCTCCAGGGGGCTCATGCCTGAAGCTGTGTAAGGGGCCCCATAATTCCTGATGGCTGCCCTGGCTGCGATGTACTTTGTATACAGCGGGAAACAAAACACACTTTGCCCAGGATGCTGCTCCGCAGTACCGGTACAAATCCTTTCCATATATTTTTTAAGGCCAACTACTCCCGAAAACAGAGGGGAGTCATGATTGCCATCCGTGACACTTTGTCCTTCCAATTACTGTCCTGCACGTTGGACCCTGGAGGCAGGTTTATCATCTTAGGGGCAGATCCACAAAGCGAGTACTCCGGCGTATCTACTGATACGCCGGCGTACTTTCAAATTTCCTGCGTCGTATCTTTGTTTTGAATCCTCAAAACAAGATACGACGGCATCTGGGTTAGATCCGACAGGCGTACGTCTTCGTACGCCTTCGGATCTAAGATGCAATTCTTCGGCGTCCGATGGGTGGCGTTCCCGTCGTAATCCGCGTCGAGTATGCAAATTAGCTATTTCAGACGATCCACGAACTTACGAGCGGCCGTCGCATTCTTTTACGTCGTCTCTAGTCGGCTTTTTCCGGCGTATAGTTAAAGCTGCTGTTTTGTGGCGTATAGTTAAACCTGCTATGTTAAGTATGGCCGTCGTTCACCGCGTTTAATTTGAAATATTTTTTTTCGTTTGCGTAAGTCGTCCGTGAATCGGGCTGGACGTAATTAAACGTCCACGTCAAAACCAATGACGTCCTTGCGACGTCATTTAGCGCAAAGCACGGCGGGAAATTTAGGGACGGCGCATGCGCAGTTTGTTCGGCGCGGGGACGCGCTTCATTTAAATGAAACACGCCCCCCTACTCGCCGATTTGAATTAGGCGCCGTTACGCCGCGAGAGATACACTACGCCGCCGTAATTTACAGTGCAAATTCTTCCAGGATTCAAAACAAAAAAAGGAAGTTCCGGCGGCATAGCGTATCTCAGATACGCTGCGCCGGGGCAGATCTTTGTGGATCTGCCCCTTAGTGTGTACATTGGACAACATCACATATACACCTGTGAATGTGTATGCACCGAATCACGGACAAATGACATTTCATAAGTCTATTCTGAAAAAAATATGTGAACTACAGAAGGGCCACCTCCTGATATGTGGGGACTTTAATTTGGTACCCGATGTTACTATGGATTCGTCTGCTAGCGCCAAGAGGCTAGCTTCTCCACTAACAGCTTACTTTACAGGAAATGATCTGTTTGATATATGGCGGTGTTGTCACGCGACTGAGAGGGACTACGCGTAGCTTTCCCCGCGTCACAACTCTTATTCTCGCATAGATCTGTTTGTATCAGATAAATGGTTATTACAAAATGTACTGGAGGCTTGCATACACACTATTACCTGGTCGGATCACGCCCCTGTTAGCATTAAATTGGCAAACACCTATTCTCAACAAAAATCGTACGTCTGGCGTATCAATAATTATACATAGTTACATAGGCCCAGATTCTCATACATTAGCGCTGCTCCTGGGCAGCGTAATGTATGAGCTCTACGTTTCACAGCCGCAGGTCTACAGGTTTAAATCCTGATTCTCAGAACACTTACCTGTAAACTTGCGGCGGTGAATCGTTAGATTGCTCGGCACAAGCCCGCCCAATTCAAATGGGGCGGGCACCATTTAAATCAGGCGCGCTCCCGCGCCGAGCGTACTGCGCATGCTCCGTCGGGTAAATTACCCGACGTGCATTGCGCTAAATGACGTCGCCCCGACGTCATTTGCCTAGATGTATACGTAAATGGCGTCCAGCGCCATTCACGGACGTCTTACGCAAACGACGTAATTTTTATTCAATTCGACGCGGGAACGACGGCCATAGTTAACATTGGTTGCGCCTGCTAATTAGCAGGGGCAACCTTACGCGTCGGGTACGCTACGCAAACGACGTTAATTCGCTGCGTCGACCTCGCGTATGTTCGGGAATCGCCGTACTTACCTCATTTGCATAGACGACGGGGAAAAGCGACGATGCGACACCTAGCGGCGGGAAAAAAAACGACTTTTAAGATCTGACAGCGTAACAGCCTTACGCTTGTCAGATCTAATGGGTACCTATGCGCAACTGATTCTAAGAATCAGTCGCATAGATACCCGGGGCCAGATGAGGTGTTACGACGGCGCTAATGGTGTTGCGCCGTCGTAACGCCTTCGAGAATCTGGGCCATAGGGCCTAATCCTCAAAAACCCAGCGCAACGTAACTTTTTCCATTTAAGTTACACCGCCGCAAAATCTCTAACTAAGTGCCCGATCCACAAAGCACTTACCTACAAATTTTCAGCGGTGTAACTTAAATCAGGCCGGCGCAAGGCGTTCCTCTTCTCCAGGGGGCGATTCCCATTTAAATGAGGCGCGCTCCCGCGCCGGCCGTACTGCGCATGCTCGTGACGTCATTTTCCCAACGTGCATAGCGCGAAATTACGTTACGTCGGGCTTTGTGGATTGCGACGGGACAATAAAGTTGCGTCGGGTAAAAAAAAAAGATACGGCGCCAAAAAAAAAATGAAAAAAAAAATCGCGTCGCTAGCAAGAAAGGTCTGTTTTTACAAGGTGTAAACAGTTTACACCTTGTAAAAGCAGCCCTAATTTTGCGTTTGCAAAATAAAACTTACGGAGAAAAAACGAAGCTGAAAAGCTTTGTGGATCTCCGTAAGTCCTAATTTGCATACCCGAGGCGGCATTTCGACGCGAAATGCCCCCAGCGGCGGATGCGGTACTGCATCCTAAGATCCGACAGTGTAATTCAATTACACATGTCGGATCTTCGTCCTAACTATGGGAAACTGATTCTGTGGATCAGTTCCATAGTTAGGACCAGGGATACGACGGAGTAACAGCAGTTACTCCGTCGTATCTCTTTTGAGGATTTGGCCCATAGTTACATAGTTAGTCAGGTTGAAAAAAGACACAAGTCCATCCAGTTCAACCACAAAAAAAATAAAAAAAATAAATAAACAAAATAAAAAACACAATGCAATCCCATACACCCAACTCCATACCCACAGTTGATCCAGAGGAAGGCAAAAAACCCCAGCAGAGCATGATCCAATTTGCTACAGCAGGGGAAAAAATTCCTTCCTGATCCCCCGAGAGGCAATCGGATTTACCCTGGATCAACTTTACCTACAAATCTTAGTACTCAGTTATTTTATGTACATTTAGGAAAGAATCCAGGCCTTTCTTAACCACTTAAGGACCGCCTCATGTACATATACGTCAGCAGAATGGCACAGGCAGGCACATGTACGTATATATACGTGCCCTGCTTGACGTGGGTCGGGGGTCCGATCGGGACCCCCCCCGTACATGCGGCGGTTCCCGTGGCTTCAGGAGCGATCCGGGACGACGGCGCGATCGCTCCCCGGAGCTGAAGAACGGGGAGAGCCGTGTGTAAACACGGCTTCCCCGTGCTTCACTGTGTCGGCGCATCGATCGCGTCATTCCCTTTATAGGGAAGACACGATCGATGACGTCATTCCTACAGCCACACCCCCCTACACTAGTAAACACATACAAAGTAAACCCTAACTCCTACAGCACCCCCTTGTGGTTAACTCCCAAACTGCAACTGTCATTTTCACAATAAAGAATGCAATTTAAATGCATTTTTTGCTGTGAAAATGACAATTGTCCCAAAAATGTGTCAAAATTGTCCGAAGTGTCCGCCATAATGTCGCAGTCACGAAAAAAAATCGCTGATCGCCGCCATTAGTAGTAAAAAAAAAAAATGCAAAAAAATGCAAAAAAACTATCCCCTATTTTGTAAACACTATAAATTTTGCGCAAACCAACCGATAAACGATTATTGCGATTTTTTTTACCAAAAATAGGTAGAAGAATACGTATGGGCCTAAACTGAGGAAAAAAAATGTTATATATGTTTTTGGGGGATATTTATTATAGCAAAAAGTAAAAAATATAGCATTTTTTTCAAAATTGTCGCTCTATTTTTGTTTATAGCGCAAAAAAAAAAACCGCAGAGGTGATCAAATACCACCAAAAGAAAGCTCTATTTGTGGGGAAAAAAAGACGCCAATTTTGTTTGGGAGCCATGTCGCACGACCGCGCAATTGTCTGTTAAAGCGACGCAGTCCTGAACTGTAAAAACCCCTTGGGTCTTTAGGCAGCATTTTGGTCCGGGGCTTAAGTGGTTAAAGAAATCTACTGAGCTGGCCAGAACCACCTCTGGAGGGAGTCTGTTCCACATTTTCACAGCTCTTACTGTGAAGAAACCTTTCCGTATTTGGAGGTGAAATCTCTTTTCCTCTAGACGTAAAGAGAGCCCCCTTGTCCTCAGTGATGACCGTAAAGTGAATAACTCAACACCAAGTTCACTATATGGACCCCTTATATATTTGTACATGTTGATCACATCCCCCCTTATTCTCCTCTTCTCAAGAGTGAATAAATTCAGTTCCTCTAATCTTTCCTCATAGCTGAGCTCCTCCATGCCTCTTATCAGTTTGGTTGCCCTTCTCTGCACTTTCTCCAGTTCTCCTATATCCTTTTTGAGAACTGGTGCCCAAAACTGAACTGCATATTCCAGATGAGGTCTTACTAATGATTTGTACAAATTATATCTCTGTCTCTGGAGTCCATTCCTCTCTTATACAAGAAAGGACTTTCCTCGCTTTGGAAACCGCAGCTTGGCATTGCATGCCATTATTGAGCTTATGATCTACCAAGACCCCCAGATCCTTCTCCACTACAGATCCCCCCAGTTGTACTCCCCCTAGTATGTATGATGCATATTCTTAGCCCCCAAGTGCATAACTTTACATTTATCAACATTAACCACTTGCCGCCCGCCAATGACAAATTGACGTTGGCAAAGTGGTTGTAGAATCCTGACTGGACGTCATATGACGTCCTCAAGATTCTGAGCCGCTGCGCGCCCCCGGGGGCGCGCATCGCGGCGATCGTTGTTGCGGGGTGTCAGTCTGACACCCCGCAACACCGATCTTGGTAAAGAGTCTCTCACGGAGACTCTTTACCACGTGATCAGCCGTGTCCAACCACGGCTGATCACGATGTAAACAGGAAGAGCCGTTGATGGCTCTTCCTCACTCGCGTCTGACAGACGCGAGTAGAGGAGAGCCGATCGGCGGCTCTCCTGACAGGGGGGTTCGCGCTGATTGTTTATCAGCGCAGCCCCCCCTCGGATCGCCACATGGACCACCAGGGATGCCCACCAGGGAAGGGCAAAACAAAAAAAAATGGGGCAAAAAAAAGTAAAAAAAAAAGATGCCAATCAGTGCCCACAAATGGGCACTGACTGGCAACAAGTAAATCAGTGCCGCCCCACAGTGTCCATCAGTGCCGCCCCACAGTGTCCATCAGTGCCACCCCACAGTGTCCATCAGTGCCACCCCACAGTGCCCATCTGTGCCACCCCACAGTGCCCATCTGTGCCACCCATAAGTGCCACCCCACAGTGCCCATCTGTGCCGCCCATGAGTGCCCATCTGTGCCGCCTATGAGTGCCCAGTGCCGCCCATGAGTGCCCATCAGTGCCGCCCATGAGTGCCCATCAGTGCCGCCCATGAGTGCCCATCAGTGCCGCCCATGAGTGCCCATCAGTGCCGCCTATGTGTGCCCATGAGTGCTGCCTATGTGTGCCCATCAGTGCCGCATACCAGCGCCGCCAATCAGTGCCACCTCATCTGTGCCCGTCAGTACTACTTCGTCGATGTCCATCAGTGCCATCTCAACTGTGCCCATCAGTGCCACCATATCAGTGCCCGTAATTGAAAGAGAAAACTTACTTATTTACAAAAAAAATTACAGAAAAAAATAAAAACTAAATTTTTTTCTAAATTTTCGGTCTTTTTCTTTATCGTACATCACGGGACACAGAGCGGCATATTCATTACTATATGGGTTATATGGAGTACCTTCAGGTGTTGACACTGGCAATCTCAAACAGGAAATGCCCCTCCCTATATAACCCCCTCCCATAGGAGGAGTACCTCAGTTTTTACGCCAGTGTCTTAGGTGTTAGTCATGGTTTAGCTTGCCTCCGCATCCTTGGGATTAGGTGAGCTACCGGTTCTGTCCAAAAAAGCCTCAGCGCTAAAGTGGTCAGTAACCGGACCCCAAACCCTTGGGGTATAGCCCATAATGCTTTTCTTTTTAGAGAGCTGGACCCTGGGCCCAGAACTTAGAAAACCTTTGGGTGCCTAATGTTTTCTGTTGCCAGGGTGCTATATGGGCCCAGGACAGTGGATCCTTCATAGGAACCCAGGGCCTGAAGGTCTAGACAGCCCCACGGAGATGGGGGAAGATTGGGCCTCTTGCTTGGCAAAGTCCTGCGGCATGGAGCAGGTAAGTGAGAGGAAAACTTACGGAACTTGGTTCTTAGCAGGTTTTTTCTGGGGGGTCACAGGGGACATGCCTAAAGTTATGCACTGCATCTGGCAAACTAGTCACATATCATAAAGATAGGATGGCTCTATATGTATTATTCCCCATAAGATGTGACCTCCCTTGTAGTGTTGGAAAAGCATTGAGTGGGGCCTGTGTGATATAAAAGTATATATGTGTGTCAGAGAGCTGTGCTTACCTGCAAGCCTCCAGGCGATACTCCATTCAGTCTTCCTCCTCAGAGCCTGCAAAGCCAGGCAAAACGCTGACCTCCTCGTGGTTCCAGGCTGCAGGCTGCAGTTTGCTGGAGCAGAGAGGTCCCTTCCTCCCAAACCCCCCCCCCCCTGTCGGGAGGGGCATTTCCTGTTTGAGATTGCTGGGGGGGGGGAAGGGCGGGTCAGTGGCTTAAGGAAGGGGCGGCCCTTCCTTGTTTGTTCCATACAGCTCATTCAATACTTTGGAACTGGGGAGGAAAGACCAGAGCGGCAGCACGGGGCGCCGAGGACACACAGTGGCCAGAAAGGATATTGCAGTCTTCAGAAGACTGTTTTTTCAAGCCTAGAAATAGGCTGTTTCTTTTCCATCTCATAGTTTTTCTTTGCAATACTACTCAGGGGGACAGAATGTTTTTTCTTTCCTGGATTTGAAACAAAAACGAAAAAAAAAAAAAAAAAAGAAAAGTCATCTAGGGGAGAGGAAGCATTTTTTATCCCCCAAACAGGTGTTTGGGCAATTAACTTTTATAGTTCCAAATACCAATAGGTAGCAGGTGTACCTCGGTATTGTACCATGGCATCCGGGTCAGAGGGTACAAGAGGTGGGGATTCCCCCAGAGAGTCTGAGGTCTCGGACAAAGTTATGCCGCTGCTTTCCCCACAGGGAGCCTTGGGGCCATCGGGATCTGGGGCTGGAGCTGGCGCGGGTCAGTCCAACCCTAAGATGGTCACGGACGAGGTATTACTCACCTCTTTAAGAGAGATGGAGAAAAGAATGGGAAAAATGATAGCCACAGCTATGCGGGGCAGTAAACGGATTAGATCTCCGTCGCCCGAGCGCGGACCCTCAGAAGAGGAGGTCCTTTCCTCAGGGGAATTGGACGACCTCTTGGACAAGGACCAAGTAGGTTCAGGGATCGAAGATCCGGATACAGAGGAGTCTGGAGCAGTCTCCCAAGGGGAGAGCTGGTGGATTCAAGCCTTAACGGACTTGGTCCATAATGCATTCAACTTGCCAGTACCAGATCTCCAGGTATCTACAGTTTCAGCTTTGGGCTCACTGAGGGCGCCTCAAAGCAATGCAGTATTTCCGATCCACCCTCTACTAGAGGGAGTTTTGTTCCAAGATTGGAACAAGCCAGATAAAATCTTCTTACCACCTAAAAGATTCTCTGCCCTATATCCTATGGAAGATAAATTTTCCAAGAAATGGGCTACTCCTGCAGTGGACGCAGCCATCTCATGTATTAACAAATCATTAACATGCCCTGTAGAAAACATACAGGTATTTAAGGATCCAGTTGATAAACGCTTGGAAGCACTACTTAAGAACTCCTTCACTACTGCAGGGGCAGTAGTACAGCCAGCTGTGGCTGCGATTGGGGTTGCTCAAGCATTATCGGATCAAGTTAAGCAGATGCTTAAACTTATTCCTGCCCAGCAGGCAGAAGAATTTTCGGATGTCCCTAGGGCCATATGTTTTACAGTAGACGCAATTAAGGATTCTATCCAGCAAGCGTCACGTTTATCGTTATCCCTTATCCATATGAGAAGACTCTTATGGTTAAAAAGCTGGGAGGCCGAGCCCCCATGCAAGAAGCTCCTGGTAGGGTTCCCCTTCCATGGAGGACGACTCTTCGGAGAAGACCTAGATAAATACATTCAAACCATTTCAAATGGCAAAAGTACTCTCTTGCCAACTAAGAGGAAGTTTCAGGGGCCTGCGTTTAAACGACAGTACTCCCCTGGGCAGGGGCCCTCTAATGCCAAACAGTATCGACGGCCTCCTGCGAAAGCAAACTTCGGCTTCAACAGCAAATCACAAGGACAGGCTGCTAGAGGCAGAAAGCAGTGGGTTCGCAAACCAGCAAAACCAGCCCCCAAGCCGACCTTATGAAGGGGCGCCCCCACCCACGAAGGTGGGGGGAAGGCTGCGACTCTTTTCAGAGGTTTGGGAAGCCAGCATTCCCGACGAGTGGGTACGGTCTTCCGTGGCCACGGGCTACAAATTAGATTTCCTAAGGTTTCCTCCTCTTCATTTCCAGGAGTCGAGGATTCCAAACGATCCGGAGAAAGGAGCCGCATTAATGTCGGCATTAAATCATCTACTTTCCCAGGAAGTAATAGTAGAGGTACCAGTCCTGGAACAGGGGCTAGGTTTCTACTCCAACCTATTCATCATCCCGAAGTCCAATGGAGATGTCAGGCCAATTTTGGACCTAAAGATGGTAAATACATACCTAAAGATCCGCTCATTTCGGATGGAATCCGTGCGGTCAGCAGCTACCACACTCCAAAAGGACGACTTCATGGCGTCCATAGACATAAAGGATGCCTACCTTCATCTTCCAATTTATCAGCCACATCAAAAATATCTACGCTTCATGGTGGCTTCGCGTCACTTCCAATTCGTGGCGCTTCCCTTCGGGTTGGCTACGGCCCCCCGGGTGTTCACGAAGGTCCTAGCTCCAATCCTAGCCAAACTAAGGATCCAAGGGGTCACGATCCTAGCATACCTGGACGACCTCCTAGTCATAGATCACTCGTCTCCCGGCTTGGAGCGAGCAGTGGCCCTCACGGTCCAATACCTCGAGAAGTTCGGCTGGGTCCTAAATCGAGAAAAGTCAGCTTTCCTGCCCACAAGGCAGTTGGAATATCTCGGCATGAGATTAGACACAGAACAACAAAGAGTGTTTCTACCTCTGAGGAAGGTCAAAGCCATCAAGGAATTAATCCTACTGGTTCTAAGCAAGAAGGAACCGACTATTCGCCTATGTATGAGGTTACTAGGCAAAATGGTGGCCACATTCGAGGCGGTACCATACGCCCAGAGCCACACTCGCATCCTGCAGGCAGCCATCCTGTCAGCATGGAGCAGAAGGCCACAGGCCTTGGATATCCCGTTGCCGCTCTCATCAAGAGTCCGACAAAGTCTGTGTTGGTGGTTAGACCCTCAGAATCTACTGAAGGGGAAGTCTTTCAGCCCAGTGGCTTGGAAGATAGTGACCACAGACGCCAGCCTGACGGGCTGGGGAGCAATTTTGGATGGTTGCACTCGCCAAGGTACTTGGGCAACGCCAGAGAAGCAGTTGCCCATCAACATCTTGGAGCTCAGAGCTGCTCGACTAGCCCTCAGGGCTTGGACGTCAAAATTGCAGGGGTTCCCGGTGAGAATTCAATCAGACAATGCCACGGCCGTGGCATACATAAATCACCAAGGGGGAACCAAGAGTCAAGCCGCTCAGAGAGAGGTGAGCTTGATTCTCCTATGGGCAGAGGCTCATGTGCCCTGCATATCGGCAATATTCATTCCAGGAGTGGACAACTTTCAGGCGGACTTCTTAAGCCGCCAGACTCTTTTGCCGGGGGAATGGTCTCTGCATCCACAAATCTTTCAAGCACTCTGCCAAAGATGGGGAGTGCCGGACGTGGATATCATGGCATCGAGACTCAACAAGAAGCTAGACAGGTTCATGTCCCGCTCAAGGGATCCGATGGCCTGCGGAACCGATGCGTTGGTTTGCCCTTGGCATCAGTTCAAACTTCTTTATGCGTTTCCCCCGCTCCAGTTACTACCCCGCCAGCTGCGCAGGATCCGGGTGGAGCACATACCAGTCATCCTGGTAGCTCCAGCATGGCCCAGAAGGGCATGGTACTCACTAATCTTAAGGATGGTAGTGGGAGACCCTTGGACTCTTCCTCTACGGCCAGACCTGCTATCGCAAGGTCCGATCCTCCACCCTGCCTTACGGCATCTAAATTTGACGGCCTGGAAGCTGAATCCCTGATTCTCAGGGGTAGAGGTCTGTCTCAGAAAGTAATCTCTACCCTAATCAGAGCCAGGAAACCGGTCTCTAGGGTGATTTATTACAGGGTCTGGAAGGCCTATGTAGGCTGGTGTGAGTCCAAGCGATGGCTTTCTCGCAAATTTACCATCGAGTATTAAGTTTTCTCCAGCTAGGAGTGGATAAAGGATTGGCATTAAGCACAATCAAAGGACAGATTTCTGCTCTGTCAGTGTGGTTTCAGCGGCCGCTGGCCACCCACTCGCTGGTTAAGACCTTCCTTCAAGGGGTCTTACGTATTAAACCTCCAGTTAAATCCCCGCTTTGCCCGTGGGATTTAAACCTTGTTCTGTCAAGTTTACAGAAACAACCGTTTGAGCCGTTGGCTGAAATTCCTTTGGTTTTACTGACAAGAAAGTTAGTATTTTTGGTCGCCATAGTTTCCGCAAGAAGAGTATCGGAACTGGCGGCCTTATCCTGTAAGGAACCATATCTTATTTTTCATAAGGACAGGGTCGTTCTCCGCCCTCATCCTTCCTTCCTACCGAAGGTTGTATCCAGTTTTCATTTGAACCAGGATTTGGTATTACCATCCTTCTTCCCTAAACCTACTTCCAGAAAGGAAGGGTTGCTGCATACCTTGGATATCGTCAGGGCCATGAAGGCCTATCTTAAAGCTACAAAGAAGATCCGGAAAACAGATGTGCTGTTCATATTACCGGATGGGCCCAAGAAGGGGCAGGCAGCTGCAAAGTCCACCATTTCTAGGTGGATTAAGCAATTAATCACTCAGGCCTACGGCTTGAAAGGGTTGCTTCCTCCAGTATCATTAAAGGCTCATTCTACTAGGGCCATGGGCGCCTCCTGGGCAGCACACCACCAGATCTCTATGGCTCAAGTTTGCAAGGCGGCAACCTGGTCTTCTGTCCACACGTTTACAAAATTCTACCAGTTGGACGTAAGAAGGAAGTCTGATACAGCCTTTGGGCAGGCAGTGCTGCAGGCTGCAGTTTGAGACCCTCGGATTCCGGGGGCTCCTCTTTTTTGAGTTAAATTTAAAATGTAAGATTATTTTTCTCAACTAAGTTGGATTTATTATGATTTGAGTATTTCTCTAAATTAAATCCTTTTGTCTTGGAGATGTTCTCCCTCCCCTCATTGTGAGCATTGCTTTGGGACATCCCATATAGTAATGAATATGCCGCTCTGTGTCCCGTGATGTACGATAAAGAAAAAGGGATTTTTAATACAGCTTACCTGTAAAATCCTTTTCTTGGAGTACATCACGGGACACAGAGCTCCCACCCCTCTTTTTGGGGACCATTTTGGGAGGCATACTGCTTGCTACAAAACTGAGGTACTCCTCCTATGGGAGGGGGTTATATAGGGAGGGGCATTTCCTGTTTGAGATTGCCAGTGTCAACACCTGAAGGTACTCCATATAACCCATATAGTAATGAATATGCCGCTCTGTGTCCCGTGATGTACTCCAAGAAAAGGATTTTACAGGTAAGCTGTATTAAAAATCCCTTTTTTTAGTTGTTGCGCCAATTTTGTTTGGGTACAGTGTAGCATGACCGGGCAATTGCCATTCAAAGTGCGACAGTGCTGAAAGCTGAAAATTGGCTTGGGCGGGAAGGTGCGTAAGTGCCTGGTATGGAAGTGGTTAAACCTCATCTGCCACTTAGTCGCCCAATCAGACAGAGCATTGAGGTCGGCTTGTAAATTGGCGACATCCTGCAAGGACGTTATTCCACTGCATAGCTTGGTGTCATCTGCAAAGACAGAAATGTTACTTTTGATCTCAGACCCAATATCATTTATAAATATATTAAAAAGTAAGGGTCCCAGCACTGAACCTTGGGGTACACCACTGATAACCTTTGACCATTCATTATCTACTGCAGCAACCAGAAAATGCAAAGTATCTTTCTCAAAAAATAAACGAGTTCTTCTCGGCTTCGATTTTAAAAAAAACTACCCGATTCCCCTAGACAAAATGAGCAGGAATCTCCCTGAACTCTCTTCATGCCCATGACGGGGAATACCTGGTATGATCACACTGAATAGTCACTCACGTGTATCTTTTCTTTGAATTTGTGTGTCCTCTCTATTATGGAGGACCCATCCTGGACATTGAGGCCCAGATTCACGTAGGGCGGCGCAACTTTGTGCGGGCGTAACGTATCCGATTTACGTTACGCCTCCGCAACTTAGACGGGCAAGTGCAGTATTCTCAAAGCACTTGCTCCGTAAGTTGCGGCGGCGTAGCGTAAATCGGCCGGCGTAAGCCCGCCTAATTCAAATGTGGAACAGGGGGGCGCGTGTTTTATGTAAATAACTTGTGACCCGACGTGATTAACGTTTTTCACGAACGGCGCATGCCGCAGACGGACACCTCCTAAGCCGCAGACGGACACCCACAAGGCTGGACTGACCCCGCGCAAGGCCGCTGACGGACGCCGGACAAGGCCGCCGATGGACGCAGGGCAAAAATGTAAGGCAAAAATGCGGCGGCGTAACGTATCTCATTTACGTTACGCCGCCGCAAGTTTTACAGGCAAGTGCTTTATTCACAAAGAACTTGCCTGTAAAGTTGCGGCGGCGTAGCGTAAATCCTCCTGCGCAAGAGCGCCTAATTCAAATGATCCGGGTAGGGGGCGTGGATCATTTAAATTAGGCGCGTTCCCGCGCCGATCGTACTGCGCATGTGCCGTCCCTAAAATTTCGTCATTGGTTTCGACGTTAACGTAAATGGCGTCCAGCGCCATTCACGGATGACTTACACAAACAACGTAAATTTTTAAATTTCGAGGCGGGAACGACGGCCATACTTAACATTGGTTGCCCCTCATATAGCAGGGGCAACTTTACGCGTCGCAAATCTAACGTAAACGTCGTAACTTCACTGCGTCGACCGCGCGTACGTTCGGGAATTCGCGTATTTTGCTAATTTGCATACTCGATCGGGAAAACGACGGAGGCGACACCTAGCGGCCAAAAAAAAAATTGCATTTAAGATCCGACAGCGTAAGAGCCTTACGCCTGTCGGATCTAATGGTTATCTATGCGTAACTGATTCTAAGAATCAGTCGCATAGATATGACGGCCCAGATTAGGACTTACGACGGCGCACATGGCGTTGCGCTGTCGTAAGCCCTTTCAGAATCTGGGCCTAAGTTTTTATGTTTTTTCCTTAAACTACCTTTGTAGGTTTGGGGTGCGCGTTATACGCAGATAAATACGGTAACTATTACGTCTCTTATTTTGCAGGCTGCTTTTTTATTTTATTTTTCAAGCAGAGTGGCTTTAAAGAATTTAACCGCTTAACGACCGCCGCATATAAATATACGTCCACAGAATGGCACGTACAGGCATATGGGTGTACATGTACGTCCCCGCCTTTCCGCGGGTCGGGGGTCCGATCGGGACCCCCCCCCCCGCTACATGCGGCGGTCGGAAACCCGCGGGGAGCGATCCGGGACGAGAGCGCGGCTATTCGTTTCTAGCCGCCCCCTCGCGATCGCTCCCCAGAGCTGAAGAACGGGGAGAGCCGTATGTAAACACGTGCTTCACTGTGGCTCCGTCATCGATCGAGTGATCCCCTTTATAGGGAGACTCGATCGATGACGTCAGTCCTACAGCCACACCCTCCTACAGTTGTAAACACACACTAGGTGAAGCCTAACTCCTACAGCGCCCCCTGTGGTTAACTCCCAAACTGCAACTGTCATTTTCACAATAAACAATGCAATTTAAATGCATTTTTTGCTGTGAAAATGACAATGGTCCCAAAAATGTGTCAAAATTGTCCGAAGTGTCCGCCATAATGTCGCAGTCACGAAAAAAAATTGCTGATCGCCGCCTTTAGTAGTAAAAAAAAACAAAAAAAAAAAAACTATCCCCTATTTTGTAAACGCTATAAATTTTGCGCAAACCAACCGATAATTGCTTATTGCGATTTTTTTTGCCAAAAATAGGTAGAAGAATACGTATCGGCCTAAACTGAAATTTTTATATATGTTTTTGGGGGATATTTATTATAGCAAAAAGTAAAAAATATTGCATTTTTTTCAAAATTGTCGCTCTATTTTTGTTTATAGCACAAAAAATAAAAACCGCAGAGGTGATCAAATACCACCAAAATAAAGCTCTATTTGTGGGGAAAAAAGGACGCCAATTTTGTTTGGGAGCCACGTCGCACGACCGTGCAATTGTCTGTTAAAGCGACGCAGTGCCGAATTGTAAAAACGCCTTTGGGCATTTAGCAGCATATTGGTCCGGGGCTTAAGTGGTTAAACTCTCGTCAAAATAATAATACGAATGAACTCCTTCGCAATAAATAGCTAGCAAGCTACGCCAAGCAATAGTGGAATGAGTTGCAGCTCACATATATCACATTTGCAGTTCCAACCAAAGTTGAAAAGTCAGGGTCTGGCCGTGATTTGCATAGATATGGGTGAGTGTGGGCGGGCTGCAGTGGGACGGCTCGGTTTTCATAAGGCTTGCTTCTCCTTATATCTTCAATTCCATTTAGTTGCAGACACAAAGCTGACCGGTTAGGCTGAGCTTCTGCTTTCAGAACAATGGCTTGCCACACTCCGAAACTTCTACGGGTGCTCCTCGGTGGTCTTCGCGTCAAGGCGTGTCCTAGGAATTATTCCACCGGGCGGAAATTGTCTACTAACTGCGTCAGGAGCTTCTCATCCTCTGCCAGACGCCAGGACAGCGCTTCCAGCTCGGGGTAAGAGAAATTCAGAGACAATTATCTCAGAATGTACCAATGCATAGACCACCGTGGATGGCATTTTCAAGGGCTGCCGCAAGTGTGAATGAGCCCCGAGGCCAGGTTCATATAAGTGCCAGTCTCTACCAGGCTGTTCAGGAGGCGGCGGTATCCAGGGCCATCTTAAAGCGGTGGTTCACCCTTAAAAACAAGTTTCTACCATTAAATCCAGCATACTAGCGTGAGCTACAGTATGCCTTTATTTTATTTTTTTGCGCCGTACTCACAGTTTAATCGCGTAGTTAAGTTTCAGACTCCCCGCGTGGAGTAGGCGTTCCTATGCAGAGGGAAGATGATTGACGGCCGGCTATGGCGCGTCACGCTTCCCGAAAATAGCCGGAGTAGGACTCGGCTCTTCACGGCGCCTGCACACAGACTAGGAGCTGACTGCGCAGGCGCCGTGAAGAGCCAAGTCCTATTTCGGCTATTTTCGGGAAGCGTGACGCGCCATAGCCGGCCGTCAATCATGTTCCCCTCTGCCTAGGAACGCCTACTCCTCGCGGGGAGTCTGAAACTTAACTACGCGATTAAACTGTGAGTACGGCGCAAAAAAATAAAATAAAGGCATACTGTAGCTCACGCTAGTATGCTGGATGACATAGTAGAATTTTTTATTTTTTTTTAGGGTGAACCCCTGCTTTAATGCAAGGGCACTCCTGGGCACCGCCCAGGTACATGGGGGGGCCCCCACAATAATCGTGCATTACATCATGCTTGCCAACTGTCCCGGATTTGCCGGGACAGTCACGCTTTTTACTAAACTGTCCCGATATGTACATGTCCCGGGAAGTGTCCCAGAACCTCTACTGTGCCCTCCTGATCCCTTGAAAGTAGGTGTGTAGATTGGGGCAAGATAGTAGGGGGCCCCAGAACATTACTTTGCCCAGGGGCACATGATGCTATTAAGACAGCCCTGGCGGCAAGGCCGATCCTAGGGTCACAGGCGCCTGGGTGCAGAAATATTTCTGGCGCCCCCACATGGGCGTCATAATTTTACTAACTCCTCCCCTTTACACATTTTTCTATGGCAATGACTAGGGTTGTCCCGATACCACTTTTTTAGGACTGAGTACAAGTACCGATACTTTTTTTCAAGTACTCGCCGATACTGAATACGATACTTTTTTTTAAATGTGTCCCAAATGCAGCCATGTCCCCCCACAAATGCAGCCATGTCCCCCCCATATATGTAGCCATGTCCCCCCCATATCCAGCCATGTCCCCCCCATATCCAGCCATGTCCCCCATATCCAGCCATGTCCCCCCATATGCAGCCATGTCCCCCCCATATCCAGCCATGTCCCCCCCATATCCAGCCATGTCCCCCCCATATCCAGCCATGACCCCCCAAAAAATAACAAAACAGTAAAGTCAGCCCAATTTTTTTGTATAATGTGAAAGATGATGT
This sequence comes from Rana temporaria, assembly GCF_905171775.1. Classification (NCBI taxonomy): domain Eukaryota; kingdom Metazoa; phylum Chordata; class Amphibia; order Anura; family Ranidae; genus Rana; species Rana temporaria. The sequence continues at coordinate 15,090,548 of NC_053497.1, forward strand.
TACGAGTAAATAGATACCTAACTTGTCACGCTTGAAAATTGAGCACACTCATGGAATGGCGCCAAACTTCGGTACTTAAAAATCTCCATAGGCAACGCTTTAATTTTTTTTTACAGGTTACCAGTTTAAAGTTACAGAGGAGGTCTTGTGCTAGAATTGTTGCACACGCTCTAACGCACCTGGCGATACTTCACATGTGGGGTTTGAACGGCGTTTACATATGTGGGCGGTACTTACGTGTGTGTTTGCGTCTGGGCGCAAGCTACCAGGGACAGGGGCGTTTTAAAAAATATATATTTAATTTTTTATTTTACTTATTTTTTTTTATTTTTACACCTTTTTTTTTTTATCACTTTTATTCCTATTACAAGGAATGTAAACATCCCTTTTAATAGGAATCAGTGTGACAGGTACTCTTTATGGAGAGATGCGGGGTCAATAAGACCCCACATCTCTCCTCCAGGCTGGAAAGCATAAGATCGGGGGGGAAAAAATCACAGATCACATGCCAACAGCCGCGAATGCGGCTTTGTTTACATCTGGACGTAACGTCATAACATCGCGCCCAGGCCTCTGGCGGTCATAGAGATGACCGATGACCATTTGGTCACCGGAAATCTCTATCATCGCGAGCCGGCGCCAGCTGATTCGTTCTCTGGGACCCCGATGGCACGGGAGAGCCCGGAGAAGCACCGGATGGCAGCAGGAGGGGGCGGACATCCCCTCCCGCCACCTATAAGTACGATCAAGCGGCGGAACTATGACTAAGCATCTATCCATGATGTGAAACATGTTAGCTTTTTTGGCCCCTATGTCCACTTTCTACCATTGATTGCAGTGTTGCATGATTTTTTGGATGTTATACAGCTCTGTATTTTATCCTTTGTTTATTTTGTTTCAATAAATCGCCTATCGGAGTGCGGCAGTCCAGGAACATTTCTTTTTTCCTATGATCATTCTTATGGTGCGCAGAATCGCCGGCTGAAAACAAGGATACCTGAATGATGCCTGTAGCTGCACCCATCATTCAGATATCCCCCCCCTCAATACCAGGACGTCATATGACGGCGTACGGTATTGAGGTGATTAAATATCACCAAAAGAAAGCTCTATTTGTGTGAAAATAATGATGAAAATGTCGTATGTGTACAGTGTTGCATGACTGCGCAATTGTCATTCAAAGTGTGAGAGCGCTGAAAGCTGAAACATGGCCTGGGCAGAAAGGGGGGTGAAAGGCCTCGGTAAGTGGTTAAGAAGTAAAAAAAAAAAAAAATTGCGTTGGGAAACAACAAAATAAATATAATGTGCATATGTGAACAATTCAATAATAAAAAGGTGACAATATCACAAAAATGTCAAAAAAAGAATCAAGCCTATTCCCCTGGTTGACGTCAATTTGTGACGAAACACGCAGGGCTTGGCTACGAGGCGACGTCATCACGCACGCGCTTGCAGCCTGCTACAGTAGAAGCGGCAATAGTGGCTACATTTATACGGTATGTGTGTTCACCATACTACCACATGGCTCTGATCCTGGAAACATTTTAAGTGGTTATGTTCATCAGGATATTTTTGGAATCGATGGTTTTAATAAATGATTTTTTTTTTTACATACCGTATTTATCGGTGTATACTGCGCACTTTTTTGTCCTGAAAATCAGGGCAAAATATGGGTGCGCGATATACGCCGATACCCGCTTCCCGCGCCGAGTTTGAACCACTGCACCGGCATATACCGAGCACAGTACACTCGGGTATAGTCGGGCAGGCTCGGCTCCTCTAGTGCGGCATCCTATCAGCGGCCTCGTTGGGTCCGGCGTCCGTCTGCGGCTTCGGTGGTGTCCTCCTCGTCAGGTCCGGCGTCCTTCTGCGGCCATCGTGGTGTCTTCCCCGCTCGATCCCCGCTTCCCACGCTGAGTTTGAACCACTGCGCCGGCATATACCGAGCGCAGTACACTCGGGTATAGTCGGGCAGGCTCGGCTCCTCTCGCGGTCACGTCCTGGACGTACAAGACGCACAGGACGTGACCGCGAGAGGAGCCGAGCCTGCCCGACTATACCCGAGTGTACTGCGCTCGGTATATGCCGGCGCAGTGGTTCAAACTCAGCGCGGGGATCGAGCGGGGAGGACACCACGATGGCCGCAGAAGGACGCCGGACCCGACGAGGAGGACACCACCGAAGCCGCAGATGGACGCCCGACCCAACGAGGCCGCCGATGGACACCAAAACTGTAAGTACTAAAATGTTTTTTTTTACAGGAATGCGGGCCCACATTAGGGGTGCGCGCTATACGCCGGAGCGCGCAATACCCAGATAAATACGGTACTTCACTATGGGGATGCGCCATATTTTTTTGACACACACGTGATGTTTAACCTAATGGTGGTCGTGGGTGGAGTCCAGTTGTTCCGGGTCCAGAGAATACCTTTGAGTGCGTATGACCATCTATAACTTTGATGGTCAACACCTTCTGGCAAGAGGTCCCTTTGTATGGTGTCACCTGGTGGTGGAAGTGTGCAAGTGCACTCTTTCTGGCAGGAAGTGGGAACGTGGAGGCACTCAGACTTGCTTTATGGACGCTCTCAGTGTCATTTATCATCACAAATTTTAATTGGGACTTTGATAATATAATACATACTGAATCAATTTATATTTTTTTTCACGTTTTTGCAATATTGTCACCGTTATTACTGAATTCTTCACACATTTGTTTTTTTTGTGTCCTAAGACAATTTTTGATAATCCAACTCTTTGGATTTAGCGCTGCTTTATTATTATAATTCATACACTATATTTCCAAAAGTATTGGGACGCCTGCCTTTACACGCACATGGGGCCAGATTCACATATAATTGCGGCGGCGTAACGTATGTCATTTACACTACGCCGCCACAACTTACTGGAGCAAGTGCCGTATTCTCCAAGCACTTGCTCCGTAATTTGCGGCGGCGTACTGTAAATGGCCCGGCGTATGGCCGCGTAATTCAAAGGGGGCGGCTTGTATTTAAATTAAGCGCGCCCCCGCGCCGATCGAAACTGCGCATGCGCCGGCCGTTAAAATAGCCCAGTGCGCATGCTCCAGCTCACGACGGCAAACGTCAATGAAGCCGACGTGAGCGTCATTGACGTAAAGTCCTATTCGCGAACGACTTAGTAAAACAACGTAAACGACGGAAAAAGATGACGCTGACCCGTCGCCATACTTAACATGGCATACGGCGGACTGATGTAAGGTTACCCCTCATATAGCAGGGGTAACCTTACGCTTACGGAAACGACGTAAACGACGACGAGGCGGCGCAAAATCGTTCGGGAATCGGCGGATCAGGCTCATTTGCATAGTCAAATGAGAAATCAACATAAATGCCACATAGCGGCCAGCGTAGAATTACATCTAAGATCCGACGGTGTAAGTGACTCACACCTGTCGGATCTACGCCGTATCTATGCGTAAATGATTCTAGGAATCAGACGCATAGATACCCGGGGGGCCAAAAACAGAGATACGACGGAGTTTCCTGAGATACAGCGTCGTAACTCTTTTGAGAATCTGGCCCCATGAACTTTAATGGCATCCCAGTCTTGGTCCGTAGGGTTCAATATTGAGTTGGCCCCGCCCTTTGCCGCTATAACAGCTTCAAGTCTTCTGGGAAGGCCGTCCACAAGGTTTAGGAGTGTGTCTATGGGAATGTTTCGCCAGAAGCACATTTGTGAGGTCAGGCACTGATGTTCTAGATCAGGGGCCTCCAAACTTTCTAATCAAAGGGCCAGTTTACTGTCCTTCAGACTTTATGAGGGCCGGTCAGTGGTCAGTGAAAAGGTCCCAACATTGGGAAAAAATGATTGTGCCCCATCGTTGGTATAATTGAAAGGAATTGTGCCCCATGACTGATGTTATTGGGCTCCATTGTTGGTGTCATTGAGAGAAACAATGCCCCATTGTTGGTGTCAGTGGGAGGAATTGAGCTCCATCGTTGGTATAATTGAGAGGAATTGTGTCCCATCATTGGTGTCAGTGGGAGGAATTATGCCCCAATGTTAGTATCAGTTGATGAAATAGTGTCCCAAGGGCCCGGATAAAAGCAAGCAAAGGGCCATATCTGGCCCCCGGGCCGCAGTTTGGAGACCACTGTTCTAGATGGTTTGAGCAAGGTGTTCTATCGGGTTGAGGACAGGACTCTGTGCAGACCAGTCAGGTTCCTCCACCCCAAACTCGCTCATCCATGTCTTTATGGACCTTGCTTTGTGCACTGGTGTGCAGGCATGTTGGAACAGGAAGGGGCCGTCCCCAAACTGTTCCCAGAAAGTTGGGAGCATGAAATTGTCCAAAATGTCTTGATTTGCTGACCCTTAATGCCGCGTACACACGACCGTTTTTAATGACCAATTAAAAAAATTGCATTTTACGCGGCATAAGAGTTCCCTTCACTGGAACTAGGGGGCCAAGCCCAACCCCTGAAAAACAACCCCACACCATAATCCCCCCTCCACCAAATGATTTGGACCAGTGCACAAAGCAAGGTCCGTAAAGACATGGATGAGCGAGTTTGGGGTGGAGGAACTTGACTGGCCTGCACAGAGTCCCGACCTCAACCTTCGGGATGAATTAGAGTGGAGACTGCGAGCCAGGCCTTCTCGTCCAACATCAGTGCCTGACCTCACAAATGCTCTTCTGGAAGAATGGTGAAACATTCCCATAGACACACTCCTAAACCTTGTGGACAGCCTTCCCAGAAGCTGTTATAGCTGCAAAGGGCGGGGCCAACTCACTATTGAACCCTAATGCCGCGTTTTTTTTCATCACACTTTATGTGATGAAAAAAAACGACATTTTCTGTGAAGTAAAAAATGATGTTTTTGAAACTTCAATTTTCAAAGACGAAGTTGCCTACACACCATCGTTTTTGTCACAATGTTCTAGCAAAGCGAGGTTACGTTCCACCACGTTTTTCCATTGAAGCTCGCTTCATAAGTAGCTCCTGGGCATGCGCGGGTGAAAAAACGTCGTTTTAAACGACGTTTTTGCTACACACGGTCAATTTCTGTGAAGTAAAAGTTGACGTTTTGAAAAACGACACATAAAATTGAAGCATGCTTCAATTTTTTTTGGTCGTTTTTTAGAAGACATAAAACAACGTTTTCACCCACACACGGTCAATTAAAGTGATGTTTTTAAAAACGTAATTTTTTTTCATCACATAAAACGACCGTGTGTACGCGGCATAAGACTGGGATACCATTAAAGTTCATGTGTGTGTAAAGGCAGGTGTCCCAATACTTTTGACAATATAGGGCTAGATTCAGATAGCCCTGCGTAATGTTGTGCGGGCGTAACGTATCTCCGATACGTTACGCCGCCGTAAATTAGGGCGCAAGTTCCGTATTCAGAAAGAACTTGCGCCCTAAGTTACTACGGCGTAACGTATGTGCTCCGGTGTAAGCCTGCCTAATTCAAATTTGGATGATGTGGGCGTGTTTTACTTAAATTTAGCGTGACCCCACGTATTTGACGTTTTTTACGAACGGCGCATGCGCCGTTCGTAAAAGAATCCCAGTGCGCATGCTTGTAATTCCGCCGCAAATCATCAATGCTTTAGACGTGAGCGTAACTTACATACAGCCCTATTTGCGAACGACTTACGCAAACGACGTAAACATTTCAAAATTCGACGCGGGAACGACGTCCATACTTAACATTGCCTACGCCTCCTAGCAGGAGCAACCTTACGCCGGAAAAAGCCTAACGTAAATGACGTAAAAAAAATGCGCCGGGCGTACGTACGTTTGTGAATCGGCGTATCTACCTAATTAGCATATTCATTGCGTAAATCGACGGAGGCGCCACCTAGCGGCCAGCGTAAAATTGCAACTAAGATACGACGGCGTAAGAGACTTACGCCGGTCGGATCTTAGTCAAATCTATGCGTAACTGATTCTAAGAATCAGGCGCATAGATATGACGCCGCAACTCAGAGGTACGTCTGCGTATCTGGAGATACGCCGTCGTATCTCGTACCTGAATCTAGCCCATAGTGTGTATATATAATATATATTTCTGCATATGAAAGGGTTAACAGGGTTCAAAGATTATGCAGTGAAGTCAAGGCCATGCTGTGTCACCGCTATCGATCAAACAGAACCTAAACATTAACTATGGTGTGCATTGTACATAGAAGGGTAACAGCAAAAAAAAGACCAAGGGGGTCATTATTTTTTTTTAACCTTTTTTTGATCTATGATAGATCTTTGTTTATTCCAAGCATGTTTAAATTCACTAAGGGGGTCTATTTATAGAACCTTCGTTGGACAAATATCACGAGTGTGTCGTAATTTCTGTAATAGATTAATTCCTATTATCGTGTGCTCCACCTAGTGGCCAAAAGATAGTATATGTTTTTTGAAATACTTCAATGGGAAAATACGCCACCTTTTGGTTAGTAGAATGAACTGACAATCATAGGGATAATAATATTACAGAAACAGGGCTTTTTTTCAGCAGGAACGCGGGGGAACACAGTTCCGGCACCTCCAGCTCTGAATGTATGTAATGGCAAGGGGTGCTGGGGTGTACTGGAGGGTCTATTGTTGATGGAGGGGATCTATTTTTACAGGGAGAGGGTCTATTGTTGCTGGGGAGGTCAGTTATCACTGGTAGGGGATCTGTTGTTGCTGGGGGGAGGCTCTTATGCTACTGGGAGGCAATCGTTGCTGGGAGACATCAACTGTTGATGGAGGGGTCTATTGTTGCTGGGGGAGCTCCATTGTTGCTGGCTACAGGGGATCTATTTTACTTCCTATCATATACACTTTACTTAGCACCACAAATTTATACTTGGTTCTGTATCCATTACTGAAAGGTGGGTAGGGGTGGAACCAAAGAATGGTCCTCAGAGGTGGGTAGGGAGTGGAACCAAAGAATGGTGCTCGGAGGTGGGTAGGGAGTGGAACCAAAGAATGTTGCTTGGAGGTGGGTAGGGAGTGGAACCAAGGCATGGTGCTCGGAAGTAGGTAGGGTGTGGAACCAAGGAATGGTGCTAGGAGATGGGTAGGGAGTGGAACCAAGGAATGGTGCTAGGAGATGGGTAGGGAGTGGAACCAAGGAATGGTGCTAGGAGGTGGGTAGGGAGTGGAACCAAGGCATGGTGCTAGGAGGTGGGTAGGGAGTGGAACCAAGGCATGGTGCTCGGAAGTAGGTAGGGTGTGGAACCAAGGAATGGTGCTAGGAGGTGGGTAGGGAGTGGAACCAAAGAATGGTCCTCAGAGGTGGGTAGGGAGTGGAACCAAAGAATGGTGCTCGGAGGTGGGTAGGGAGTGGAACCAAAGAATGGTGCTCGGAGGTGGGTAGGGAGTGGAACCAAGGCATGGTGCTCAGAAGTAGGTAGGGTGTGGAACCAAGGAATAGTGCTAGGAGGTGGGTAGGAAGTGGAACCAAGGCATGGTGCTCGGAAGTAGGTAGGGGGTGGAACCAAGGAATGGTGCTTGGAGGTGGGTAGGGAGTGGAACCAAGGAATGGTGCTCGGAAGTAGGTAGGGGGTGGAACCAAGGAATGGTGCTAGGAGGTGGGTAGGGAGTGGAACCAAGGCATGGTGCTCGGAAGTAGGTAGGGGGTGGAACCAAAGAATGGTGCTAGGAGGTGGGTAGGGAGTGGAACCAAGGCATGGTGCTCGGAAGTAGGTAGGGGGTGGAACCAAGGAATGGTGCTAGGAGGTGGGTAGGGAGTGGAACCAAGGAATGTGCTAGGAGGTGGGTAGGGGGTGGAACCAAGGAATGGTGCTCGGAAGTAGGTAGGGGGTGGAACCAAGGAATGGTGCTAGGAGGTGGGTAGGGAGTGGAACCAAGGAATGGTGCTCGGAAGTAGGTAGGGGGGTGGAACCAAGGAATGGTGCTAGGAGGTGGGTAGGGAGTGGAACCAAGGCATGGTGCTCGGAAGTAGGTAGGGGGTGGAACCAAAGAATGGTCCTCAGAGGTGGGTAGGGAGTGGAACCAAAGAATGGTGCTCGGAGGTGGGTAGGGAGTGGAACCAAAGAATGGTGCTCGGAGGTGGGTAGGGAGTAGAACCAAGGCATGGTGCTCGGAAGTAGGTAGGGTGTGGAACCAAGGAATGGTGCTAGGAGGTGGGTAGGGAGTGGAACCAAGGAATGGTGCTCGGAAGTAGGTAGGGGGTGGAACCAAGGAATGGTGCTAGGAGGTGGGTAGGGAGTGGAACCAAGGAATGGTGCTCGGAAGTAGGTAGGGGGTGGAACCAAGGAATGGTGCTAGGAGGTGGGTAGGGAGTGGAACCAAGGAATGGTGCTAGGAGGTGGGTAGGGAGTGGAACCAAGGCATGGTGCTCGGAAGTAGGTAGGGGGTGGAACCAAGGAATGGTGCTAGGAGGTGGGTAGGGAGTGGAACCAAGGCATGGTGCTCGGAAGTAGGTAGGGGGTGGAACCAAGGAATGGTGCTAGGAGGTGGGTAGGGAGTGGAACCAAAGAATGGTCCTCAGAGGTGGGTAGGGAGTGGAACCAAAGAATGGTGCTCGGAGGTGGGTAGGGAGTGGAACCAAAGAATGGTGCTCGGAAGTAGGTAGGGTGTGGAACCAAGGAATGGTGCTAGGAGGTGGGTAGGGGGTGGAACCAAGGAATGGTGCTCGGAAGTAGGTAGGGGGTGGAACCAAGGAATGGTGCTAGGAGGTGGGTAGGGAGTGGAACCAAGGAATGGTGCTCGGAAGTAGGTAGGGGGTGGAACCAAGGAATGGTGCTAGGAGGTGGGTAGGGAGTGGAACCAAGGCATGGTGCTCGGAAGTAGGTAGGGGGTGGAACCAAGGAATGGTGCTAGGAGGTGGGTAGGGAGTGGAACCAAGGCATGGTGCTCGGAAGTAGGTAGGGGGTGGAACCAAGGAATGGTGCTAGGAGGTGGGTAGGGAGTGGAACCAAAGAATGGTCCTCAGAGGTGGGTAGGGAGTGGAACCAAAGAATGGTGCTCGGAGGTGGGTAGGGAGTGGAACCAAAGAATGGTGCTCGGAGGTGGGTAGGGAGTGGAACCAAGGCATGGTGCTCGGAAGTAGGTAGGGTGTGGAACCAAGGAATGGTGCTAGGAGGTGGGTAGGGAGTGGAACCAAGGCATGGTGCTCGGAAGTAGGTAGGGGGTGGAACCAAAGAATGGTCCTCAGAGGTGGGTAGGGAGTGGAACCAAAGAATGGTGCTCGGAGGTGGGTAGGGAGTGGAACCAAAGAATGGTGCTCGGAGGTGGGTAGGGAGTGGAACCAAGGCATGGTGCTCGGAAGTAGGTAGGGGGTGGAACCAAGGAATGGTGCTAGGAAGTGGGTAGGGAGTGGAACCAAGGAATGGTGCTCGGAAGTAGGTAGGGGGTGGAACCAAGGAATGGTGCTAGGAGGTGGGTAGGGAGTGGAACCAAGGCATGGTGCTCGGAAGTAGGTAGGGGGTGGAACCAAGGAATGGTGCTAGGAGGTGGGTAGGGAGTGGAACCAAGGCATGGTGCTCGGAAGTAGGTAGGGGGTGGAACCAAGGAATGGTGCTAGGAGGTGGGTAGGGAGTGGAACCAAGGAATGGTGCTAGGAGGTGGGTAGGGAGTGGAACCAAGGAATGGTGCTCGGAAGTAGGTAGGGGGTGGAACCAAGGAATGGTGCTAGGAGGTGGGTAGGGAGTGGAACCAAGGAATGGTGCTCGGAAGTAGGTAGGGGGTGGAACCAAGGAATGGTGCTAGGAGGTGGGCAGGGAGTGGAACCAAGGAATGGTGCTAGGAGGTGGGTAGGGAGTGGAACCAAGGCATGGTGCTCGGAAGTAGGTAGGGGGTGGAACCAAGGAATGGTGCTAGGAGGTGGGTAGGGAGTGGAACCAAGGCATGGTGCTCGGAAGTAGGTAGGGGGTGGAACCAAGGAATGGTGCTAGGAGGTGGGTAGGGAGTGGAACCAATGCATGGTGCTCGGAAGTAGGTAGGGGGTGGAACCAAGGAATGGTGCTAGGAGGTGGGTAGGGAGTGGAACCAAAGAATGGTCCTCAGAGGTGGGTAGGGAGTGGAACCAAAGAATGGTGCTCGGAGGTGGGTAGGGAGTGGAACCAAAGAATGGTGCTCGGAGGTGGGTAGGGAGTGGAACCAAGGCATGGTGCTCGGAAGTAGATAGGGTGTGGAACCAAGGAATGGTGCTAGGAGGTGGGTAGGGAGTGGAACCAAGGCATGGTGCTCGGAAGTAGGTAGGGGGTGGAACCAAAGAATGGTCCTAAGAGGTGGGTAGGGAGTGGAACCAAAGAATGGTGCTCGGAGGTGGGTAGGGAGTGGAACCAAAGAATGGTGCTCGGAGGTGGGTAGGGAGTGGAACCAAGGCATGGTGCTCGGAAGTAGGTAGGGTGTGGAACCAAGGAATGGTGCTAGGAGGTGGGTAGGGAGTGGAACCAAGGCATGGTGCTCGGAAGTAGGTAGGAGGTGGAACCAAGGAATGGTGCTAGGAAGTGGGTAGGGAGTGGAACCAAGGAATGGTGCTCGGAAGTAGGTAGGGGGTGGAACCAAGGAATGGTGCTAGGAGGTGGGTAGGGAGTGGAACCAAGGCATGGTGCTCGGAAGTAGGTAGGGAGTGGAACCAAGGAATGGTGCTAGGAGGTGGGTAGGGAGTGGAACCAAGGCATGGTGCTCGGAAGTAGGTAGGGGGTGGAACCAAGGAATGGTGCTAGGAGGTGGGTAGGGAGTGGAACCAAGGAATGGTGCTAGGAGGTGGGTAGGGAGTGGAACCAAGGAATGGTGCTCGGAAGTAGGTAGGGGGTGGAACCAAGGAATGGTGCTAGGAGGTGGGTAGGGAGTGGAACCAAGGAATGGTGCTCGGAAGTAGGTAGGGGGTGGAACCAAGGAATGGTGCTAGGAGGTGGGCAGGGAGTGGAACCAAGGAATGGTGCTCGGAAGTAGGTAGGGGGTGGAACCAAGGAATGGTGCTAGGAGGTGGGTAGGGAGTGGAACCAAGGAATGGTGCTCGGAAGTAGGTAGGGGGTGGAACCAAGGAATGGTGCTAGGAGGTGGGCAGGGAGTGGAACCAAGGAATGGTGCTAGGAGGTGGGTAGGGAGTGGAACCAAGGCATGGTGCTCGGAAGTAGGTAGGGGGTGGAACCAAGGAATGGTGCTAGGAGGTGGGTAGGGAGTGGAACCAAGGCATGGTGCTCGGAAGTAGGTAGGGGGTGGAACCAAGGAATGGTGCTAGGAGGTGGGTAGGGAGTGGAACCAAGGCATGGTGCTCGGAAGTAGGTAGGGGGTGGAACCAAGGAATGGTGCTAGGAGGTGGGTAGGGAGTGGAACCAAGGAATGGTGCTAGGAGGTGGGTAGGGAGTGGAACCAAGGAATGGTGCTAGGAGGTGGGTAGGGAGTGGAACCAAGGAATGGTGCTCGGAAGTAGGTAGGGGGTGGAACCAAGGAATGGTGCTAGGAGGTGGGTAGGGAGTGGAACCAAGGCATGGTGCTCGGAAGTAGGTAGGGGGTGGAACCAAGGAATGGTGCTAGGAGGTGGGTAGGGAGTGGAACCAAGGAATGGTGCTCGGAAGTAGGTAGGGGGTGGAACCAAGGAATGGTGCTAGGAGGTGGGTAGTGGGTGGACACAACAGGTAACTTGGAAGTAGAAAGTTCCTGCACCTGTTCTCTGAGAAAAAAAGCCCTATACAGAAATTACCACCAAAATTTATGTCGTTTTCAAGAATGTGTGTCGCATTCATCCAGTGATTATTTTTATTTATTTTTTTATAAATGAACCCTTACTACTGACTGACGTGCTACCTCTGATAGAAAAAAAAAATGCATGAAAAGAAGGAGCACTAGACCAAAAGATAAAAGAATCCAAATTCATTTATTGATATTGTACTAAAAAAGATGCTGACGCGTTTCGGCGGTCAAAGCACGTTGGCTGTTTTTAAGAACAATACCAATAAATACATTTGGACTCTTATCTTTTGGTCTGGCGCTCCTTCCTTTTAGGCATGTTTTTTTTCTGGTAACCTAATGGGGTGCCCACTGGAGGGTAGCCTTGTCTGCCGTCAGCAGCCTACCCTGAGCCAGTGAGCTCTTCAAGTGTTTTTGCCATTTACTTTGTATGAACTCACATCAAAGTCCTGCCTCTACCTCTGCGGGAAGACTGTTCCAAGAAAACGACTTTTTGGCAAAGTATGGGTGGGAGTGAAGAGGAGCGGATCGATCCCTCTCTCCTCTCCAGTCTGTGTGTGTGTTTGTGGGGAGGGGATTGTTAGTGCTGGGGCCTTGGGCAGTGAATAGGTTTGCCACCTGTCCAGGATTTACCCGGCCAGTCTGGGTTTTGAATCGTGTGCCCAGGTTTCAGTCTTCCTGAAACCCGGACACATTGGGGTGGATTCAGGTAGGGGGCGCGCACTACTACGGAGGCGCAGCGTACCGTTTTTTACGCTGCGCCTCCGTAAATTACCTGCGCTACGCTTCATTCACGAAGCAGTAGCTCCGTAATTTGCGTGGGCGCTCCGTCAAAATGGCCGGCGTAAGCGCGCGTAATTTAAATGATCCCGTAGGGGGCGTGGATCATTTAAATTAGGCACGTTCCCGCGCCGAACGTAGTGCGCATGCTCCGTCGGGAAACTTTCCCGACGTGCAATTTCGGCAAATGACGTCGCAAGGACGTCATTTGCTTTAACGTGAACGTAAATGGCGTCCAGTGGCATTCACGATTCACTTACGCAAACGACGTCATTTTCAAACATCGCAACGCGGGAACGACGGGTATACTTAGCATTGGCTGCCCCTGCTAATAGCAGGAGCAGCCTGACGCGGAACCCGACGAACGCAAACGACGTAAAATGCGAACGCCGGGCGCGCGTAGGGTTGTGAATCGGCGTGAGTATGCAATTTGCATACTCTACGCTGACCACTACGGGAACGCCACCTAGCGGCCATCGTAAGAATGCAGCCTACGATACGACGGCATAAGAGCCTTATGCCAGTCATATCTTAGGCTGCAGTCGGCGTAACAAGCTTTCTGAATACAGAAAAGTCGTTGCGCCGGCGCAACTAAGCAATTGCGCTGCGTATCTATGGATACGCAGACGCAATTGCTTACTGAATCTACCCCATTATTCAGACTGGTCTTTGGCTCCCCCAGTAACCAAGATAGTCACACACAGATCTGTTGCCATCCGGAAGCTGCGGGCGTCTGTCTGGGGGCAGGTTTGGTATCATCAGGGGGGGGGGGGTGGGATGATGTCAGCAGGAGATTGGGCTAGATTCAGATAGCCCTGCGTAATTTAGTGCGGGCGTAACGTATCTCCGATACGTTACGCCGCCGTAAATTAGGGCGCAAGTTCCGTATTCATAAAGAACTTGCGCCCTAAGTTACGGCAGCGTAACGTATGTGGGCCGGCGTAAGGCCGCCTAATTCAAATGGGGATGATGTGGGCGTGTTTTATTTAAATTAATGGTGACCCCGCGTACGTTTTTCTTTTACAAACGGCGCATGCGCCGTTCGTGAAAGAATTTCAGTGCACATGCTCGAAATTCCGCCGCAAATCGTCATTGCTTTAGACGTGAACGTAACTTACGTACAGCCCTATTCGCGAACGACTTACGCAAAGGAGCTAAAAAAATCAAAATTCGACGCGGGAACGACGTCCATACTTAACATTGCGTAAGCCTCATAATAGCAGGAGCAACCTTACGCTGAAAAAGCCTAACGTAAACGACGTAAAGAAATTCCACCGGGCGCACGTACGTTTGTGAATCGGCGTATCTAGGTCATTTGCATATTCTACGCCGAAAACGAAGGAAGCGCCACCTAGCGGCCAGCGTAAATATGCATCCTAAGATACGACGGTGTAAGAGACTTACGCCAGTCGGATCTTAGCCTAATTTCGGCGTATCTTGCTTTCTGAATACAGAAAGAAGATACGCCGGCGCAGCTTTGAATTTACGCGGCGTATCTATGGATACTCCGGCATAATTCAATGCTAAATCTAGCCCATTGTTTTTTTTTTTCTCACTATGGAGATTGTTTAGGTACCGCGTGTGCGCAATTTCAAAGCATGACATGTTGGGTATCTATTTACTCGTATGTAAAAAAACAAAAAACGGGGAGGTGCATGGGATTTATATGGTGCTTAAACATATCGTTATACTAACATTCAAAGAGAAAGAATATTCATAAAAAAATATATGTTTTATTCGTATAGAAAGATAGCGTAACAAAATACGGAAGGAGATACAACGCAGTGCACTTCCTCCGCGAAAAGTCACACACTTGCTGTCCTACGTGTTTCGCCTAAAGTGTAGGACTGCAAGTTCGTGACTTTTCGCGGAGGAAGTGCACTGCGTTGTATGATATCTCCTTCCGTATTTTTTAATGCTATGTTTCTATACGAATAAAACATATAGGCCCAGATTCTGAAAGGGCTTACGACGGCGCAACGCCATGTGCGCCGACGTAAGTCCTAATCTGGGCCGTCGTATCTACGCGCCTGATTCTTAGAATCAGTTACGCATAGATAACCATTAGATCCGACAGGCGTAAGGCTCTTACGCCGTCGGATCTTAAAAGCAATTTTTTTTTTTCGCCGCTAGGTGTCGCCTCCGTCGTTTTCCAGATCGAGTATGCAAATTAGCAAAATACGCGATTTCCCGAACGTACGCGCGGTCGACGCAGTGAAGATACGACGTTTACGTTAGATTTGCGAGGCGTAAAGTTGCCCCTGCTATATGAGGGGCAACCAATGTTAAGCATGGCTGTCGCTCCCGCGTCGAAATTAAAACATTTACGTCGTTTGCGTAAGTCGTCCGTGAATGGCGCTGGACGCCATTTACGCTAACGTCGAAACCAATGACGTCCTTGCGACGTCATTTAGCGCAATGCACGTCGGGAAATTTTAGGGACGGCGCATGCGCAGTACGATCGGCGCGGGAACGCGCCTTATTTAAATGATCCACGCCCCCTACCCGGATCATTTGAATTAGGCGGGCTTGCGCCGGAGGATTTACGCTACGCCGCCGCAACTTTACAGGCAAGTTCTTTGTGAATAAAGCACTTGCCCGTAAAACTTGCGGAGGCGTAACGTAAACGAGATACGTTACGCTTGCGGAGATTTACGCCGAGATATGAGAATCTGGGCCATAGTTTTTTATGAATATTCTTTCTCTTTGAATGTTACTATAACGATATGTTTAACCACTTGCCGCCCGCTTATGCAGTAAAAAAGGCGTCGGCAAAGTGGTTTCAATATCCTGAGTGGTCGTCATATGACGGGGGGGGGGGGGAATAGCGGTGATCTTTGTTGCGGGGTGTCAGTCTGACACCCCGCAACACCGATCTAGGTAAAGAGTCTCCGACGGAGACTCTCTACCACATGATCAGCCGTGTCCAATCACAGCTGATCACGATGTAAACAGGAAAAGCCGGTAATCGGCTTTTCCTCACTTACGTCTGGCAGACGCGAGTAGAGGAGAGCCGATCGGCTGCTCCTCTGACAGGGGGGGTTTGTGCTGAACGATTATCAGCACAGTACCCCCCCCCCGAGGATTCCCACACTGGACCACCAGGGATACCACTGGACCACCAGGATAAGGATTGATACATTTTCAAATATATCCCATAGTTTGTAACGCTATGACTTTCACACAAACCAATTAAACGCTTGCCGACCGCCGCACGACTATTTACGTAGACAGAATGGCACGGGCAGGCAGATTGGCATACGGGTATGTCCCTTTAAATCTGCAGCACAGCGGGCGCGCGCGCAAGTGCGGCCGCGGGAACGCGATGTGCCTGGGAGGCCCGCGGTTTTGGTCGACAAGGACAGAACAGGGGGAATGCCTTATTCTGCCTAGTGACACTGTCACTGATGACCGTTCCCCGTGATCGGGAACGGTCATCAGTGACGTGGGGAACACTTAACCCCTGCAGCGCCACCTAGTGGTTAACCCCTTCACTGCCAGTGTAATTTTTACAGTAAACAGTGCATTTTTTATAGCACTGATCGCTGTAAAAATGACAATGGTCCCAAAATGGTGTCAAACGTGTCTGATGTGTCCGCCATAATGTCGCAGTCCCGATAAAAATCGCTGATCGCCGCCATAACTAGTAAAAAATAATTATTAATAAAAATGCCATAAAACAGTCCCCTATTTTGTAGACGCTATAACTTTTGCGCAAACCAATCAATAACACGCTTATTGCATTTCTTTTACCAAAAATATGTAGAACAATATGTATCGGCCTAAGCTGAGAAAAAAAAAAATGTTAAAGCGGGGGTTCACCCTACCATGCCATCTAGCATACTAGCGCGAGATACAGTATGCCTCTATTTTATTTTTTTGCGCCGTATTCACAGTTTAATCCCGTAGTTTCAGACTCCCCGGGAGGAGTAGGCGTTCCTATGCAGAGGGGAACATGATTGACAGCCGGCTATGGCGCGTCACGCTTCCGGAAAATAGCCGAAATAGGACTTGGCTCTTCACGGCGCCTGCGCAGTCAGCTCCTAGTCTGTGCGCAGGCGCCGTATAGCGCCGTGAAGAGCCGAGTCCTACTCCGGCTATTTTCGGGAAGCGTGACGCGCCATAGCCGGCCGTCAATCATGTTCCCCTCTGCATAGGAATGCCCATTCCCCGCGGGAGTCTGAAACTTAACTACAGGATTAAACTGTGAGTACGGTGCAAAAAATAAATAAATAAAGGCATACTGTAGCTCACGCTAGTATGCTGGATGGCATGGTAGAAACTTGTTTTTTAGGTTGAAACTCCGCTTTAAATATATTTTTTGGGGATATTTATTATAGCTAAAAGTAAAAAATATTGCATTTTTTTTCAAAATGTACGCTCTTTTTTGGTTTATAGCGCAAAAATTTTTAAATCGCAGAGGTGATCAAATACAACCAAAAGAAAGCTCTATTTATGGGGAAAAAAACGACTCCAATTTTGTTTGGGAGCCACGTCGCACGTGCAATTATCAGTTAAAACGACGCAGTGCCGTATCGCAAAAAGTGGCCCGGTCTTTGACCACCAAAATGGTCCGGGGCTGAAGCGGTTAATAAACACGTATTAACCTAAAATTGGCCTAAATTCTTTTACTGTTAAAAAAAAAAAAATTTAAATGACACACGCCTCATTTGAATTAGGCGGGCTTGCGCCGGACAGATTTACGTTACGCCGCCGCAAGTTAACACGTAAGTGCTTTGTGAATCAAGCACTTACGACGAAAACTTGCGGCGGAGTAACGTAAAAAAGGGGATACGTTACGCCGCCGCAATTTTTCATGAATCTGGCCCATTGTTTTTTTTCCTTCAAATTTTGCGGTTTTTTTTTCATTTATATAGCAAAAAAAAACAAAAAAAAACACTAGTGATGAAATACCCCTAAAAGAAAGTTGTATTTGTTTGGGGAAAAAAACTGATATACCGTAAATTTCATTTGGGTACAGCGTGGCTGAGGTGGTTAATAATTCTTAAAATTGGTAAACCAAAAAATAAATAAACTACCAATGAATCCTGCCTGGCCAAACCCAACTCTTGACATCTGTGACGTCGGAATCCACGGCCTCTACTCAACAAATATTTGTTCTAGTCTTGTACGGGGTTAAAGTTTGCTGGCAGAATTTGGCTTTGGCTCCAGGGTCGGGAAAATTTGAATATCTCTCTGTAAATATGTATACATTGGGCTGGATTCAAGAAGCAATTGCGCCTGTGTAACCATCAGTTACACAGCGCAATTGCTTACTTGCCCCGGCGTAACGAATGCTCCTGATTCAGGAACCTTGTTACGCCGACTGCAGCCTAAGATATGCGTGGCATAAGGCTCTTATGCCCGCATATCTTAGGCTGCATTCTTGCGATGGCCGCTAGGTGGCGTTCCCGTTGTGCTCAGCGTATAGTATGCAAATTGCATACTAACGCCGATTCACAACGTTGCGTACGCAATTTACGTCGTTTCCGTACAGCGTTTTTTGCGTAAGGCTGCCCCTGCTATTAGGCTATTAGCAGGCGCAGCCAATGTTACGTATACCCGTCGTTCCCGCGTCGCGAAATTTGAAATTTAAGTACTTTGCGTAAGTGATTCGTGAATGGCGCTGGACGCCATTCACGTTCACTTTGAAGCAAATGACGTCCTTGCGACGTCATTTGCCGCAAGGCACATCGGGAAAGTTTCCCGACGGAGCATGCGCTGTACGCTCGGCGCGGGAGCGCGCCTAATTTAAATGATTCCCGCCCCCTATGGGATCATTTAAATTGCGCGCGCTTACGCCGGGCATTTTGCCGGCGCGCCCGCGCAATTTACGGAGCTACTGCTCCGTGAATCAAGGGCGGCGCAGTAATTTTGCGGGGGCGCAGGGCAAAAACGTTGCCCTGCGCCTCCGTAAAAAAATGCGCAATTCTACCTCAATCCAGCCCATTGTAGAGCCGTAGTAAAGTGAACAAAAAATATTCTTAGTAGTGTTGCTCACGAATATTCGTATTGCGAATATTCGGCTCGAATATGGCATATTCGAGTATTCGCGATATATTTCGAATTTCGCGGTGAATATTCGCTATTCCGAATATTCAAATTTTTTCAATTTTATTTTTAGAACAGATCACATCCTAGAGATCTCCATCGACGTCTAAAAGCATTGCTGGTATGATTAGAGACCTTGGGCCGAGTAGCTGAAGCGATCATTTTATCTTGCCGAAAAATCGCAATGCGATTATTCGGCAATCGGAATATCGCTCGATTATTTTCTCCGCCCTTCTTTTGCATCAGAGCCAATCAGAGTGCTCCTACCGCAGTTGTCGAAATTCCGCAATCAATTTCGCATTCGCATTTTGCGAAATTTCGATAAAATATCACGAATATTCTGAGCCAATCAGAGGGCTCCTACCGCAGTTGTCGAAATTCCGCAATAAATATCGCATTCGCATTTTGCGAAATTTCGATAAAATATCACGAATATTCTGAGCCAATCAGAGGGCTCCTACCGCAGTTGTCGAAATTTCGCAATTATTTTCGCATTCGCAATAGCGAAATTTCGCAAACATTTCATTTCGATAAAATATCACGAATATTCGAATTTAGCGAATATTTCTCGAATATTCGGCTATATATTCGTGATATATCGCGAAATCGAATATGGCGTATTCTGCTCAACACTAATTCTTAGTAGTTTTATCGGCAAATCTTCTGAAGACTAAGAGAATCCAGTGTTAATAATATCCTACCAAGGTCACTAGAGGAACGTTTCTAGGATGATGTCCAAGGCCGGCGCGGTAGACCGATCATTGACCTTCAAAAACTCCCTTACAGTGTGCAAGCTTGTGGAGGGAACAATAACTAAAGATACATTTTATCTTCTCTTGGTACTGTGTATGTATAAATATACACTGATTGTTATATATACTGATCGCTATAGATATACCGTATATAATCGAGTATAAGTCGACCCGAATGTAAGCCGAGGCACCTCATTTCACCACAAAAAAATGGGAAAACCTATTGACTTGAGTATAAGCCTAGGGGGCCAGATTCACAAAAGAGATACGACGGCGTATCTCCTGATACGCCGTCGTAGAAGCGTAGAATATGCAAATGACTAGTTACGCCGATTCACGAACGTACGCTTTACCCGTCGCTCTAAATTTACGTCGTTTCCGTCGAGATACGCGGCGTAAAACTAAGGCTGCCCTCTAGGTGGTCTAGCCAATGTTAAGTATGGCCGTCGTTCCCACGTCGAAATTTGAAAAGTCGTCCGTGAATGCCGCTGGACGCCATTTACGTTAACGTCGAAACCAATGACGTCCTTGCGACGTCATTTGGCGCAATGCACGTCGGGTAATTTTACGGACGGAGCATGCGCAGTACGCGGGAACGCGCCTAATTTAAATGGTGCCCGCCCCATTTGAATTAGGCGGGCTTGCGCCGAGCGGATTTACGCTATGCCGCCGCAAGTTTACAGGTAAGTGCTTTGTGAATCAGGCACTTATGCTGTAAACTTGCGGCGGTGTAACGTAAATGGGATACGTTACACCGCCGCAGCAGCGTAACAGATTTCTACGTGAATCTGCCCCAGGGTGTCCATCTGCATATGCCTCACTGTGTCCATGTGCATGCCTCACTGTGTCCATGTGCATGCCTCACTGTGTCCATATGCATGCCTCACTGTGTCCATGCCTCACTGTGTCCGTGCCTCAATGTGTCCATGCCTCACTGTGTCCATGTCTCACTGTGCCCACGCCTCACTGTGCCCACGCCTCACTGTGTCCATGTACATGCCTCACTGTGTCCATGTGCATGCCTCACTGTGTCCATGTGCATGCCTCACTGTGCCCACGCCTCACTTTGTCCATGTACATGCCTCACTGTGTCCATGTGCATGCCTCACTGTGCCCACGCCTCACTTTGTCCATGCCTCACTGTGCCCATGCCTCACTTTGTCCATGCCTCACTGTGCCCACACCTCACTGTGCCCACGACTCACTGTGCCCACGACTCACGCTGTCCATGCCTCACTGTGCCCATGCCTCACTGTGCCCACGCCTCACTGAGCCCATGCCTCACTGTGCTCATGACTCACTGTGTCCATGCCTCACTGTGTCCATGACTAGCCTGACGTTTAACATGGGAGTCTATGAAAGGGGTGCCCGGGTTTGAAAAATCGGTGCTCCCCGGCCGTAGGTCCCCCAGACAACAATCTTTGCACCCTTGTAGAGAAGGAGGGTGGCTATTTGTGTGCCAAGTTTGGGGTCCAGGGGACCTAAGGCCGGCCGGTATCGGGTCCCCAAATTCAACAGAGAGATGACCATTTAACATGGGAGTCTATGGAAGGGGTGCCCGGATATGAAAAATCGGTGCTCCCCGGCCGTAGGTCCCTTAGACAACAAACTTTGCACTCTTATAGAGGAAGGGTGTGGCTACATGTGTGCCAAGATTGGGGTCCAGGGTACCTACGACCAGCCGGTACCGGATCCCCAAAATCACCGGAGAAATTACCATTTAACATGGGAGTCTATGGAAGGGGTGCCCAGCTTTGAAAAATCGGTGTTCCCCGGCAAGTTTGGGGTCCAGGGGACCTACGACTGGCCGGTACCGGGTCCCCAAAGTCACCAGAGAAATTACTGTTTAACATGGGAGTCTATGGAAGGGGTGCCCGGCTTTGAAAAATCGGTGCTCCCTGGCCGTAGGTCCCTTAGACAACAAATTTGCACCCTTATAGAGGAAGAGTGTGGCTACATGTGTGGGGTTTGGGGTCCAGGGGACCTATGACCGGCCGGTACCGGGTCCCCAAAGTCACCAGAGAAATTACTGTTTAACATGGGAGTCTATGGAAGGGGTGGCCAGCTTTGAAAAATCGGTGCTCCCTGGCAAGTTTAGGGTCCTACGTCCGGCCGGTACCGGGTCCCCAAAGTCCGGAAGATCAGGCGCAAAAAAGTGACTCGAGTATAAAAATGTGCTGAAAAACTCGGCTTGTACTCAAGTATATACGATATACTGATAACTATACACAGGTGCATCTAGAAAGTATTCACAGCGCGTTTCCACACTTTTTCCACATTTTGTTAGGTTACAGCCTTATTCCAAATGGATTAAATTATCTATTTTCCTTAAAAATTCTACAAACATTTTTGCTGAAGGATACAGGCCCGACTGGGTCCAATCGGAGAGAAATTATTTGCTTATCAACTGTAAATTATTGGCACCACATCCCGTTGATTGGTAAAGAAAATGGAAGGATTTGGGATTTTTAGGGTGCAAAATTATAACACAAAATGATATCAAAAGATTTTATTTATAAAGGTAAGAAAAATCGACAGAATAAAATCCATCATAAGAATATACAGTACAGTATCGACAGTGTGCAAGCTGACACAATTCTCAACATGTTTCGCCGCGAACAGTAGCTTCCTCAGGAGAATTACATTTATCGGGCACTGTCTGCTGACAAATAAAGAGAAAATACACAGAAATCAAACAATACACTAGATAAAAAAAATTAATTATGTATCTATAGAGATCAGTATATCTATAACAATCAATATATATTTATAGTGATCAGTATACATCTATCAGTATACAGTATATTTATGGAAATTCATGTTTATGATCCTGAAATTCTGTTTAATGAATGGATAGTCTGTAACGTTTTTTTTTGTTTGACATGCAGATCCACAGATGAGAATTTAACGGTGAATTTCATAAATCGCAATGGAGAAGCTCTGACCGCAACGGCGAAGGAAGGGGAGAGTCTATTAGAAGTCGTCATCCGTCACCATTTAGACATTGAGGGGTTTGGTAAGACACAGAAATATTCTCATGGTGTATGCAGAGGCCTGTAGAGGGTGGAAGGGTTAGACACCTTGTCATGTTTTTATTACTTTCCATGTCCCTGCTGGGAAATTTGCCTTCTCTATTATTCCCGATGATTATGATTACCAAGACAGAACGTGAGGGGAAATCTAAAATTTTAGAGCTGATTTGGTGGCAGTTCAGCTGAACAGGCAAAAAAAACCCCCCAGCAACAACGTCAAACTCAAGTATGAACATCGCTATAGTCCAGTGGTCCCCAAACTGTGACCCGGGGGCCATATGTGGCCCTTTGCTTGCTGTTATCCGGCCCTTAGGGCACTATTTACTCCACTGATACCAACGATGGGACACAATTCCTCCCCCATAACACCAATGATGGGAGACAACTCCTTCCACTAACACCAATGATGGGAGACAACTCCTTCCACTGACACCAATGATGGGACACAACTCCTTCCACTAACACCAATGATGGGACACAACTCCTTCCACTAACGCCAACGATGGGACACAAATCCTTCCACTGACACCAATGATGGGACACAACTCTTTCCACTGACACCAGTGATGGGGCACAACTCCTTCCAATGATGGTAGACAACTCCTTCCACTGACACCAATGATGGGAGACAACTCCTTCCACTGACACCAATGATGGGAGACAACTCCTCCCACTGACACCAGTGATGGGGCACAACTCCTCCAACTGACACCAATGATGGGACACAACTCCTTTCACTGACACCAATGATGGGACACAACTCCTTCCACTGACACCAATGATGGGACACAACTCCTTCCACTAACACCAATGATGGGACACAACTCCTTCCACTAACACCAATGATGGGACACAACTCCTTCCAATGATGGGACACAACTCCTTCCACTGACACCAATGATGGGACACAACTCCTTCCAATGATGGGAGACAACTCCTCCCACTGACACCAGTGATGGGGCACAACTCCTCCAACTGACACCAATGATGGGACACAACTCCTTCCACTGACACCAATGATGGGACACAACTCCTTCCACTGACACCAATGATGGGACACAACTCCTTCCACTGACACCAATGATAGGACACAACTCTTTTCACTGACACCAACGATGGGACACAACTCCTTTCAATGATGTGACACAACTCCTTCCACTGACACCAATGATGGGACTCAACTCCTTCCACTGACACCAATGATGGGACACAACTCCTTCCAATGATGGGACACAACTCCTTCCACTGACACCAATGATGGGACACAACTCTTTCCACTGGCACCAATGATGGGACACAACTCCTTCCAATGATGGGACACAACTCCTTCCACTGACACCAATGATGGGACACAACTCTTTCCACTGGCACCAATGATGGGACACAACCCTTTCCACTGACACCAATGATGGGGCAATATTACAATATGTGGGCAACACATGGGCAATTACAATATGTGGGCAACAAATGGACAATTACAATATGTGGACAACAAATGGACAATTACAATATGTGGGCAACAAATGGGCAATTACAATATGTGGGCAAAAAATGGACAATAGAGCCCTTACTTTACTACTTCCACCACTCCTTTTTTTGGGCACATGGAGGTGGGGAGGAGCCCCCTGTCCCTCAACATTAGGACAATGGTGCTTTGCAAGGGGAAAGGGTGGCTGGTCTTTGCGAACATTGGGAATCCATTCACCTTAGAATGAGTAATCAACACAGGAGGGCAAATGGGTAATTACAATATGTTGGCAACAAATGGACAATTACAATATGCGGGCAACAAATGGGCACTTACAATATGCGGGCAACAAATGGGCACTTACAGTATGTGGGCAACAAATGGGCAATTGCAATATGTGGGCACCAAATGGGTAATTACAATACCCCTCTTTAGTAAATGCCTGCGTTTGGGAGCATTGCGCCGGTGTGCTATCTTAAGCTAATAGCCTTGCATAGCAGTGTACAGCTGTCTTTACCCATCCATGCCTATGGGCAGCTATACAGAGCTGCAGGAAATAGTACAATAGGGTATTAAAAAAAATGCATCAGGCCACCGGTGGCCCAACCGCTGTGGTTGAACTAATAGTTGACTTGCAGCAAAAGGCCTACAGGACATGGTGTCACTTGTGGCTTCACTACACCGATGAGGTCACAGGTTGCACATATAGAACAGGGGTCTCCAAACTGTAGCCCAGGGGCCAGGTTCGGCCCTTTGCTTTCATTTACCTGGCCCTTGAGACACTTTCCCCCCCAACTAACACCAATGATGAAGCACTAGTCCTCCCACTGACACCATTGATGTCAATCTGATATCGATAGGGTTCATTGATGGGGCATTATTCCTTTCACTCATACCAACAGTGAGGCACTATTCCTCCAATGATGGGGCATTGTTATACCCAATGGCCATAGTCCGCCCCCCCCCCCCCCTAAAGCATGAAGGACAGTGAACTGGCTCTTTGTCTAGAAAGTTTGGAGACCCCTGATCTAGAACACAACGGGCCAGATCCACAAAGAACTGCCTATCTTTAGGCAGGCGTAGCGTATCTCAGATACACTACTCCGCCATAACTTAGAGCGGAGGTTCCTTATCCAGAAAGAATTTGCACCGTAAGTTACGGCGGCGTAGTGTAGATGTGTCGGCGTAAGGGCGCGAAATTCAAATGACTAAGATGTGGACGTGTTTTATGTTAATTCATCTTGACCCCACGTAAATGAAACCCCTACGTGGGGGTATCCCAGTGCGCATGCTCGAAATCACGTCGCAAATAGTCAATGCTTTCGACGTGAACGTAATTTACGCAAAGCCCTATTCGCGAACGTTTTACGCAAACGACGGAAAATTCTACGCTGTCCCGACGTCCATACCTAACATTGCGTACACCTCATAGAGGCAGGGGTAACGTTACGCCGAAAAAAGCCTTACGTAAACGACGTAAAAAAATGCGCCGGGCGGACGTACTTTTGAGAATCGACGTATCTAGCTAATTTGCATACTCTACGCGGAAATCAACGGAAACGCCACCTAGCGGCCAGCGTAAATATGCACCTAAGATCCGACGGCGTACTAAGACGTACGCCAGTCGGATCTAGCCCACATTCAGGCGTATCTTGTTTTGTGGATACAAAACAAAGATACGACGGCGCATCGTAGAACTTACGCGGC
Organism: Rana temporaria; assembly: GCF_905171775.1. NCBI lineage: Eukaryota > Metazoa > Chordata > Amphibia > Anura > Ranidae > Rana > Rana temporaria. The sequence goes on from NC_053497.1 coordinate 15,115,972, forward strand.
GTATCAATAGATACGCCGCCATAAGTTCTTTGTGGATCTGGCCCAACATGTATTTTTGTATTTTATTTAAAAAATAGTAATGACTCCTCCTTTGTTCCATAAGGTGCCTGCGAAGGGACTCTCGCCTGCTCTACTTGTCACTTGATTTTCGACCAGAAGCATTTTGACCAGTTGGGTTCCATATCAGATGAGGAGATGGACATGCTGGATTTAGCGTTTGGACTGACAGACAGGTAACTATCTGCATCACTTCCGCCATTTTCCTTTTCAGAGCCTTAAGTGGAGGCAACCTCTGCTATGAAGACAATCCACTGTGCAGATGTAGGCCTAGCTTATTTTACATCTTGGTGGCTCACGTGTTAATACCCCCAATTCTATCATTTTCAGTTGTAATCATAAAATGAAAGAAATAGGGGCCAGAAAAAAAATGTGGATGGTGAATATTGTAATATCTCTTTACATTGGTGGTCATTAAAGTGGCAGATCAAGGGGGGGCCTTTCTACCTTTATGGTCAGTGGAGAAGAATACCCCTATACTAGTGGTCATTGGTGAAGGGCCACCTTACATTGGTGGCCAAGAGAAAAAAAGCCCCCCTTACATGGGGGGAAAAGGGTGGTGGGGGCAGTAAGTGGTGAAATGCCTTCTACATTGGTGGTCATTGGAAAAAGGGAGGAGAAGGATACTATTACCTTGGTAATCAGTGAAGTACCCTCTTACATTGGTTGTCAGTGGAAAAGTGCCCCCTTAGATTGGGGACCAATGATGAGTTACCCACTCACATTAGTGGTCAGTTAAAGCGGGGGTTCACCCTTAGAGGGCACTTTTCCCCCTTAGATTCCTGCTCGTTTTTACTAGGGGAATCGGCTATTTATTTTAAAATATGTGCAGTACTTACCCGTTTACGAGATGCATCCTCTCCGTCGCTTCCGGGTATGGGCTTCGGGAATGGGCGTTTCTTCTTGATTGACAGTCTTCCGAGAGGCTTCCGACGGTCGCATCCATCGCGTCACGATTTTCCGAAAGAAGCCGAACGTCGGTGCGCAGGCGCAGTATAGAGCCGCACCGACGTTCGGCTTCTTTCGGCTACGAGTGACGCGACGGATGCGACCGTCGGAAGCCTCTCGGAAGGCTGTCACTCAAGAAGGAACGCCCGCTCCCGAAGACCCATACCCGGAAGCGACGGAAGAAGATGCAGCTCGAAAACGGGTAAGTACTGCTCATATTTTAATACAAATAGCCGATTCCCCTAGACCGAACGAGCAGGAAGCTAAGGGGATAAAAAAATTTTTTTTACAAATGGGTGAACTCCCGCTTTAAGAAGTGCCCATCTTACAGAAGAAGAACCCTATTATAATGGTAGTCAGCAAAGAAGCCCCCCCCCCTTATATTGGTGGTCAGATGAGAAAGACCCCCTTATATTGGTGATCAGTGGGAAGAATGTTCCTTACATTGGTGATCAGTGAGAAGAATGCTCCTTACATTGGTGATCAGTGAGAAGAATGTTCCTTACATTGGTGATCAGTGGGAAGAATATTCCTTACATTGGTGATCAGTGAGAAGAATGATCCTTACATTGGTGATCAGTGGGAAGAATGTCCCTTACATTGGTGATCAGTGGTAAGAATGTTCCTTACATTGGTGATCAGTGGTAAGAATGTTCCTTACATTGGTGATCAGTGAGAAGAATGTTCCGTACATTGGTGATCAGTGGGAAGAATGTTCCTTACATTGGTGATCAGTGGGAAGAATGTTCCTTACATTGGTGATCAGTGGGAAGAATGTCCCTTACATTGGTGATCAGTGAGAAGAATGTTCCTTACATTGGTGATCAGTGGGAAGAATGTTCCTTACATTGGTGATCAGTGGGAAGAATGTTCCTTACATTGGTGATCAGTGGGAAGAATGTCCCTTACATTGGTGATCAGTGAGAAGAATGTCCCTTACATTGGTGATCAGTGAGAAGAATGTTCCTTACATTGGTGATCAGTGGGAAGAATACTCCTTACATTGGTGATCAGTGGGAAGAATGTCCCTTACATTGGTGATCAGTGGGAAGAATGTCCCTTACATTGGTGATCAGTGAGAAGAATGTCCCTTACATTGGTGATCAGTGAGAAGAATGTCCCTTACATTGGTGATCAGTGGGAAGAATGTTCCTTACATTGGTGATCAGTGGGAAGAATGTTCCTTACATTGGTGGTCAGTGAGAAGAATGTTCCTTACATTGGTGGTCAGTGAGAAGAATGTCCCTTACATTGGTGATCAGTGGGAAGAATGTTCCTTACATTGGTGGTCAGTGAGAAGAATGCTCCTTACATTGGTGATCAGTGGGAAGAATGTTCCTTACATTGGTGATCAGTGGGAAGAATGTCCCTTACATTGGTGATCAGTAGGAAGAATGTCCCTTACATTGGTGATCAGTGAGAAGAATGTTCCTTACATTGGTGATCAGTAGGAAGAATGTCCCTTACATTGGTGATCAGTGAGAAGAATGTTCCTTACATTGGTGATCAGTGGGAAGAATGTCCCTTACATTGGTGATCAGTGGGAAGAATGTTCCTTACATTGGTGATCAGTGAGAAGAATGCTCCTTACATTGGTGATCAGTGGGAAGAATGTCCCATACATTGGTGATCAGTGAGAAGAATGTCCCTTACATTGGTGATCAGTGAGAAGAATGCTCCTTACATTGGTGATCAGTAGGAAGAATGTCCCTTACATTGGTGATCAGTGAGAAGAATGTTCCTTACATTGGTGATCAGTAGGAAGAATGTCCCTTACATTGGTGATCAGTGAGAAGAATGTTCCTTACATTGGTGATCAGTGGGAAGAATGTCCCTTACATTGGTGATCAGTGGGAAGAATGTTCCTTACATTGGTGATCAGTGAGAAGAATGCTCCTTACATTGGTGATCAGTGGGAAGAATGTCCCATACATTGGTGATCAGTGAGAAGAATGTCCCTTACATTGGTGATCAGTGGGAAGAATGTTCCTTACATTGGTGATCAGTGAGAAGAATGTTCCTTACATTGGTGATCAGTGGGAAGAATGCTCCTTACATTGGTCCATACAATTTTATACAATGTATAAAAAAATAATATTTTCCCCCCATAATGAATTCTGTGTTGTAACTTTCCAGGTCTCGTCTTGGCTGCCAGGTCTGTATGACGAAGGCCATTGGTGGGCTGACGGTTCGTGTCCCTGGAGACGTGGCTGATGCGAGAGGCGAGGTGGTGGAGCAGCAGAGCAAGCAATGATCAGACTCATCACCTGTCATAGTGAATGTCGCCGCGCCATTTTATTATATAGACCACTAATGTGGACGTATTTTAAATACAGAAGACAAGAAGAAAATCTCACATGATACATGGAGACACTTCATCAGAAGAAATGTAAATGTATTGCTGCTGTGTGACATTGTGTTCTTAAAGCGGACCTGGCGGACTTTTTCATGTTAAATGCATCATAAGTATAATATATAAATGTACATTTCGCAGATCACAGAAGCCCCCTTGACAATGATCTGTTTTTCTTCCCGGAAAGGACGGCACTGTGTCTGTTCAGGCATCGTCCAGGGTCACCATCTAATTCCAGGACTGAAATATATAAACTAAATTTACTGGTTTCTGTTTTTGATTCATTGAACGCTTTTTAAAATTAAAATAATGTTATAGATATTTTGGAGGAGCTGCAGCAGGAGGTCTCAGTGTGAGATATGTCATGTAGCCTGGTCTGGTACAGGAAGGAGGGGGGCGCACGGTACAGGAAGGGGGCTGCATGCTACAGGAAGGGGGCGCACACATTACAGAAAGGGGGCTGCATGGTACAGGAAGGGGGGCTGCACGGTACAGGAAGGAGGGGCACACATTACAGATAGGGGGCTGTACGGTACAGGAAGGAGGGGCGCACATTACAGAAAGGGGGCTGCATGGTACAGGAAGGGGGGCTGTACGATACAGGAAGGAGGGGCACACATTACAGAAAGGGTGCTGTACGGTACAGGAAGGGGGGCTGCATGCTACAGGAAGGGGGGCTGTACGGTACAGGAAGGAGGGGCGCACATTACAGAAAGGGCGCTGCATGGTACAGGAAGGGGGGCTGTACGGTACAGGAAGGGGGGCGCACATTACAGAAAGGGGGCTGTATGGTACAGGAAGGGGGGGCGCACATTACAGAAAGGGGGCTGCATGCTACAGGAAGGGGGGCTGCATGCTACAGGAAGGGGGGCTGCACGGTACAGGAAGGAGGGGTGCACATTACAGAAAGGGGGCTGTACGGTACAGGAAGGAGGGGCGCACATTACAGAAAGGGGGCTGCATGGTACAGGAAGGGGGGCTGTACGGTACAGGAAGGAGGGGCGCACATTACAGAAAGGGCGCTGCATGGTACAGGAAGGGGGGCTGTACGGTACAGGAAGGGGGGGCGCACATTACAGAAAGGGGGCTTTATGGTACAGGAAGGGGGGGCGCACATTACAGAAAGGGGGCTGCATGCTACAGGAAGGGGGGCTGCATGCTACAGGAAGGGGGGCTGCACGGTACAGGAAGGAGGGGTGCACATTACAGAAAGGGGGCTGTACGGTACAGGAAGGAGGGGCGCACATTACAGAAAGGGGGCTGCATGGTACAGGAAGGGGGGGGGGGGCGCACATTACAGAAAGGGGGCTGCATGGTACAGGAAGGGGGGCTGCACGGTACAGGAAGGAGGGGCACACATTACAGAAAGGGGGCTGTACGGTACAGGAAGGAGGGGCGCACATTACAGAAAGGGGGCTGCATGGTACAGGAAGGGGCGCTGCATGGTACAGGAAGGGGGGCTGTACGGTACAGGAAGGAGGGGCACACATTACAGAAAGGGGGCTGTACGGTACAGGAAGGAGGGGCGCACATTACAGAAAGGGGCTGCATGGTACAGGAAGGGGCGCTGCATGGTACAGGAAGGGGGGCTGCATGCTACAGGAAGGGGGGCTGTACGGTACAGGAAGGGGGGGCGCACATTACAGAAAGGGGGCTGCATGGTACAGGAAGGGGGGCTGCATGGTACAGGAAGGGGGGCTGCACGGTACAGGAAGGAGGGGTGCACATTACAGAAAGGGGGCTGTACGGTACAGGAAGGAGGGGCGCACATTACAGAAAGGGCGCTGCATGGTACAGGAAGGGGGGCTGTACGGTACAGGAAGGGGGGGCGCACATTACAGAAAGGGGGCTTTATGGTACAGGAAGGGGGGCGCACATTACAGAAAGGGGGCTGCATGCTACAGGAAGGGGGGCTGCACGGTACAGGAAGGAGGGGTTCACATTACAGAAAGGGGGCTGTACGGTACAGGAAGGAGGGGCGCACATTACAGAAAGGGGGCTGCATGGTACAGGAAGGGGGGCTGCACGGTACAGGAAGGAGGGGCACACATTACAGAAAGGGGGCTGTACGGTACAGGAAGGAGGGGCGCACATTACAGAAAGGGGGCTGCATGGTACAGGAAGGGGCGCTGCATGGTACAGGAAGGGGCGCTGCATGGTACAGGAAGGGGGGCTGTACGGTACAGGAAGGAGGGGCACACATTACAGAAAGGGGGCTGTACGGTACAGGAAGGAGGGGCGCACATTACAGAAAGGGGGCTGCATGGTACAGGAAGGGGCGCTGCATGGTACAGGAAGGGGGGCTGCATGCTACAGGAAGGGGGGCTGTACGGTACAGGAAGGAGGGGCACACATTACAGAAAGGGGGCTGTATGGTACAGGAAGGGGGGGCGCACATTACAGAAAGGGGGCTGCATTATACAGGAAGGGGGGCTGCATGCTACAGGAAGGGGGGCTGCACTGTACTGGAAGAAGGGGCGCACATTACAGGAAGGGGGTTGAATGCTACAGGAAGTAGGGTAAGGTGACCAGATTTTTAAAATGAAATCCGGGGACATATTTTTTTTTTTTACTAGTAATGGCGGCAATCAGCGACTCTCTGCCTGTCGCCGCCGCCTCACACCCTGTCAAGTCTTACTCTCTGGGCCCCCGGCTACTACTGGATGGGCGGCTGGCCTTGACTTGAGCCAAGGCAGAAGAACATGCGAGGGGAGCTGAATGGGCATGCGCCCGAAACTGAAGAAATATTACCTTCACTTCGACCAGCACATGATCATCAGAAAGGGGCACAGATAATGGAAAAAAATACACCCCCCCCCTAAACTAGTAGGAGCGGCGGAGTGGAGGTGTGTAATTCAGAATTGTGGTTTTTATTCTGCACTGAATGTCTGAAATTTCCCCAGCCCCTGTTCAAATCCAATACGGGGACAGACTTGGTCCGGGGACAGTGTCCTCAATCCGGGGACTGTCCCCTGAAACCAGGGATGTCTGGTCACCCTAAAGTAGGAGTGCATGTTACAGTATGGTGGCTGCACGAGTCTAGATCCATGATATAGGTGCACTAGCCACTATTTCTGAAGTCTTCTGGTTCTGTGGCACAGTCTGTAAGCTCCTGAAGTTTGAATCAGAGGGTTTGTAGGTTCGATTCCCACGTGAGCAACGATGCTTCCTCAAAGTAGCACCAAGACTTTGGAGGAAGTGTAAAGGGCGCCTGAAAAGACTGTAGTCAGGACTTGACTAAGTTGGTGGTGCGGACCACCGTCAGTGGGGTATGAGTGGACCTGTGATCCTAGACTGGGACAGGAATAGAGTGAAGAAGAAGGGCATGTTAATGAAAAATATGAGATTTATTGGAAAATACAAAAATGTCTCATTTTATTCAGATTCCTTAGCTTACTGTACTCAACTTTCCTGTGCGTTCTATGGTCAAGTACCATTGTGGCACAGTTATCTTCTGCTTGTGGTTTCCATTCACATGCTTTCAAGGACACCTACTTGCTGGTTCTTACTTTGTTCACATAGTACCAATGTTACCCAACTTGATGGCTTGCCCTCGCTTCATTCACATGGTGCTGTTACCCACTTGATGGTTGGATCTCACTTCAATCACATGGTACCAATGTTACTCACTTGATGGCTAGACCTCATTTCATAGACGGTTCATTCACATGGTGCCAAGGTATGCTCCTTAACCTGTAATTACACAGAGACGCCCCTTTGCCACCAAGTCCATAGGAGCTGCTCTGCCCAAACACATTCAAATGGTGCCAAGGTTACTTACTTGATGGTTACATGGATGGACCTCACTTCATTGAGAGCTTGTTCACACAGTTCCAAGGTTATCCACTTGCTTGTCGCCCCCACAGCTGTGTCCTGATATGCTTTAGGAATCGAACTCATGACCTTCAGATGCCGCATTCACCACCCTGCATGTTGTGCCACAGATCAGGATGTTTAAGCCTGACAGCAGTGCCTATATATACTAAATTCAACCAAGATTCATGCTGCAAATTGTAGCAACCGATATGAAGAGGCTTCAAAAGAGGATTGGTTGCTATTGGTTGCAGCAGTTTGTATAACATTAATAAAAAGATTTGCAAAGATGACCATCTAAGGATTCAAACTCACAACCAGCTGCATGTGAGTTCACTAGCATATCCTCAAGGCTATAGTCTCAGATGGGGGCCCTCCCCAAATCCAGAGTTGAAATATCATGACATACCGTATGATGAGTTGATTAATCTACTAAATTTCCATCATCTAACAAAAACTAGTCTCCCAGTTGACCTTCCAAAGGATAATCTTAATGTCTGCTTGCAAAGTACAATAATAAAACATAATGAAATAATACTTAAACTAAAAGTTGATTGGTTATTATGGGCTTCTTCAGTTTATGTAACTTTAATAAATGAATCATGAAAAGTTGGTCGCTTGAGGATTTAAACTTGCAAACTTATCATTTGTGAGGTCAGTGGCATACATGCAGGGCACTGTCTCAGATGGCGGCTGGAGCTGAAAACTAGAACTTTAATATCATAAAATAACACATGACTAGGGGCTTAATATTAGAATATTAAATAAGTTGCTACCATCAGACCTTAGACTACTCCGCCACTTGGCCTAGAGGAAATTCCCATTTAGTAAAACTGTACTTTCCATTGCCATAAACCACAGGAGACTATCTCAACTGATGCCTACAAAGTGCAATAACACATAGCAATTGATAAGAAAGGATGAGCCCGAGCAACGTTAATAAAGGAGTGACTTGAGGATTTGAACTTGCAACCATTTCACTTGCTAGCCCAGCGTCTTACATACAAGGCCACCACCTCAGATGGTGAGTGGTATTCAAAACTAGACCTTTCATTTAATAGAATACCATACAACTAGTGCATTAATATTTGAATATTTTACTAAATTGCTACCATCAGACTCTAGACAAATCTCTCACTCGGCCTAGAAATTCCCAATCAGCAAAACTGTACCTTCAAGAGTCCATTGCCATGAACCACAGGGCACTAGCTCAACTGCTGCCTACACAGTGCCGTAATACGTAGAAATGAATAAGAAAGGATAAATCCTCTGAAAGTTTATTGGTTTCTTTAAGTTTTTGCAATTTTAATAAATGAAACTGAAATGGTGGTCACCGAGGGATTCGAACTTACAAACTATTTTAATTGCTTTTACATACAGGGCTACTGCATCAGATTTCCCACTTGATGGCCGGACCTCATTTCATTGAGGGTTCATTCACATGGTGCCAAGGTTACACAGTGAGAAGGTCCGCTCCTTGACCTCTCATTACACAGGGTTGTGTTTTTTTAATCTGCATGCAGAAAACCCAGTTTTGTGTTTCATGAGCCACCAAATATTTTTCAGTTGTTCTCATCATGTGCTACTTGGTATATAATTCTACAGAGAAGTTGTGTCTCTGGCTAGAGCTTCTAAAGCGTGATGAGTATTGCTGATTACTGCAGAAAGACCTAGATTTCTTGGCTCGAATCTCTGATGTATTAATAGTTTTATGTTTCATAGAAAGATAGAGAGTCTCGATCCATGATATAGGTGCACTAGCAACAACTCCCAGCATCTTCTGGTTCTGTGTCACACAATTTAAGTGCTTGAGGTTGTGAATCAGAGGGCTTAAAGCGGGGGTTCACCCTAAAAAAAAAAATGTTTTCCTACCATGTCATCCAGCATACTAGCGCAAGCTACAGTATGCCTTTATTTAATTTTTTTGCGCCGTACTCACAGTTTAACCCCGTAGTTACGTTTCAGACTCCCCGCGAGGAGTAGGCGTTCCTATGCAGAGGGGAGCATGATTGACGGCCGGCTATGGCGCGTCACACTTCCTGAAAATAGCCGAAATAGGACTTGGCTCTTCACGGCGCCTGCGCAGTCAGCTCCTAGTCTGTGCGCAGGCGCCGTATAGCGCCATGAAGAGCCGAGTCCTACTCCAGCTATTTTCGGGAAGCGTGACGCGCCATAGCCGGCCGTCAATCATGTTCCCCTCTGCATAGGAACGCCCATTCCCCGCGGGGAGTCTGAAACTTAACTAGGGGATTAAACTGTGAGTATGGCGCAAAAAAATAAATAAAGGCATACTGTAGCTCACGCTAGTATGCTGGATTTTATGGTAGAAACTTGTTATTTAGGGTGAACCACCGCTTTAAGGTTGGTTTGATTCCCATGAGAAAGCAACAATGTTTTCTCAAAGTAGTACCAAGGCTCCTGACGTGTTAATAGTTTTATGTTTCAAAGGCTTAGAGAGTCCAGATCCATGATATAGGTGCACTACCAACCACTTCTGATGTTTTTTAGTTCTGTGACGCAGTGGGTAAGCTCCTGAAGTTTGAATTAGATGACCTAAAGGTTTGATTCCCATGGCTGAGCAAAGATACAAGACTTTGGGAGGTTGTCTGAAGGGCAAAGACTACTAGAGTTGGTTGTGTGGATCACCTTGGGTTAAGGGGCATGTTGATAAAAAATGTGTAATTTAATTGGTAAAATCCCTAAAAAAAGTTCAGTTGCCTAGAGTTCTCTCCTCAGTCTTTACCACCCAGTGCTGTCTGTGTCTATGCTCCTACTGTGGTTTTCATTCACATCATTTCAAGGACTCCCATGATGGTTGCATGGGCAGGACTCATTTCCTTTGGGTTTTATTCACCTGGTGCCACCAAGCACATTGTTGCGGTTCCATCCCAATCAACTTTGAGTAGACATCTGTTTGATCTGCTTTGGGAATCAAACTCATGGCCTTGAGATTCCACATTCACTGCCCTACATACTGTGCCACTGACCTAGATGCACAAGCTTCACAGCAGTGCCTATACATCCTTAATTCAAGGATAATAAACAATATAAATAATACAAACAAAATAAATAATAAAAAGAAAATAAATAGCTGTGGATAGAATGCCCTTTTTTATTGGTGATCAGTGGGAACTGGGAAGAATGCTTCTTGCATTGGTGTACATTGGGAAAAAATGCTCCTTACATTGGTGGGATAGATAGAAACATTTTTGGTGTAAGTGGTTACTTTTTCGAGAAGTAAATCCATTAAAACGTCTAGTAAAGTATGAGAAGTAACGTATAGATGTTTTTAAGAAGCAGAAATTGTGAACTACCCACAGAACTTCTAGCAACATCTGGAGGAACCCTAGGGAAGGCCCGGGGGCCAATTGCGGCCCACGTTTTGGTTTAATGCAGCCCCACTGGTAATTTGGATATATATCTCTTTTGAAGCCCCCAACAAATCCCAGAGCAGGCTGCATTCATGGCACTTGTGAGGCTGTATTCATGGAAATGGTGAGGTTACAGATGGGCACTGATCAGGCTGCATTGATCTGCACTGACCACTATTTTGCTTCACATTTCTCTTTTTAAAATTACATTTTTTTTCCTGAAACTTCTCTCTTAAAGTTAAATATGGTATATCCAAACAACACGCCCGAGCTCATTCTTAGACTCTTGACCACACACAGCCACAAAGGCATGAGAATTCTTGTTGGGCAGTGTATTAGTTAATTTGCATTTAATTTTAATGGTTCAAAAAATGTCAGGCAAAATGGTCGGCCCTCAAGCATGTTCACTGTATCAAATGGGTGAAGTTCCTCTTTCATATCTCGGGAGGGGAGCGGTGTCACCGCCATGTTTGTGTCTTTTAGACATTCTTATAATATTGAAAATGATAAAGAGGATATAAGTGCACAAATCTCAGTAAGAGCACGGAAATCACACACAGCGCTGTGGGAACATGTTTTTCCTTCTCGTTTCGCTCATAAATTAGGCTGGCACTAAAAATAAATAAAAAAATACTGTACACAACCACCTATCATAACTCTCTAAGGAGAAGTCCAGTCAAGACAAAAATCATCAGTATTCACTACATGGACAACCTTTTGTGGACATTTGACTACCACTATGTTCAAAGCTATTTTCAGGCCTTTCCAGTGACGGGTACTGTTAATACTACAGCATGCAAAGACTATTTAGAAATTTGTGTCTTCCAACCTTGTGGTGGCATTTTGCTGAAAGCCTTTTTCTTTTCCAGGAACGTCAATATCTATCTCAACGCTAATAAACACCTTTGGGATCAGGTCTTCTAATCCAACATCACTATCTACCTCAACTCTACTAAACACCTTTGGGATCAGGTCTTCTAATCCAACATCACTATCTACCTCAACTCTACTAAACACCTTTGGGATCAGGTCTTCTAATCCAACATCACTATCTACCTCAACTGTATTAAACACCTTGGGGATCAGGTCTTCTAATCCAACATCACTATCTACCTCAATGCTACTAAACACCTTTGGGATCAGGTCTTCTAATCCAACATCACTATCTACCTCAACTCTACTAAACACCTTTGGGATCAGGTCTTCTAATCCAACATCACTATCTACCTCAACTCTACTAAACAACTTTGGGATCAGGTCTTCTAATCCAACATCACTATCTACCTCAACTCTACTAAACACCTTTGGGATCAGGTCTTCTAATCCAACATCACTATCTACCTCAACTCTACTAAACACCTTCGGGATCAGGTCTTCTAATCCAACATCACTATCTACCTCAATGCTACTAAACACCTTTGGGATCAGGTCTTCTAATCCAACATCACTATCTACCTCAACTCTACTAAACACCTTTGGGATCAGGTCTTCTAATCCAACATCACTATCTACTTCAACTCTACTAAACACCTTCGGGATCAGGTCTTCTAATCCAACATCACTATCTACCCCAACTCTACTAAACACCTTTGGGATCAGGTCTTCAAATCCAACATCACTATCTACCTCAAGTCTACTAAACACCTTTGGGATCGGGTCTTCTAATCCAACATCACTATCTACTTCAACTCTACTAAACACCTTTGGGATCAGGTCTTCTAATCCAACATCACTATCTACTTCAACTCTACTAAACACCTTCGGGATCAGGTCTTCTAATCCAACATCACTATCTACTTCAACTCTACTAAACACCTTTGGGATCAGGTCTTCTAATCCAACATCACTATCTACCTCAACTCTACTAAACACCTTTGGGATCAGGTCTTCTAATCCAACATCACTATCTACCTCAACTCTATTAAACACCTTTGGGATCAGGTCTTCTAATCCAACATCACTTTCTACCTCAACTCTACTAAACACCTTTGGGATCAGGTCTTCTAATCCAACATCACTATCTACCTCAACTCTATTAAACTCCTTTGGGATCAGGTCTTCTAATCCAACATCACTTTCTACCTCAACTCTACTAAACACCCTTGGGATCAGGTCTTCTAATCCAACATCACTTTCTACCTCAACTCTACTAAACTCCTTTGGGATTGGGTCTTCTCATCCAACATCAGCATATGACCTCAAGCCCACTGAACATCTCTGAGGCCATTTATTCTCATCCAACATCAACAGCTACCTCAACCCCACTGAACACCTTTACGTTCTGGTCTTCTAATCCAACATTAATATCTACTTAAACTCTAGTGAACATCTTTGGGATCAGGTCTTCTCATCCAACATACGTGCCTGACCTTACAAATAAGCACTAATTCACACAGACTGACTCCAAAATCTTGTAGAAACCCTTTCCAGAAATGTGAAAGATGCTATAATCATAAAGGGTCTAACTCGTATTAATGGGCATGGTTTTGGAATGGGATGTCCATCAAGATCATACAGGTGTGATGGTAAGGTTTGACACCTTATCATCACGCCTGCATGATCTTGTTGGACATCCCATTCCAAAACCATGGCCATTTGGTTTGTCACCGTCAGAAAACCCACCACCCTGAAAAATGCCATGCAGCCTTCGTTGAAGTACACGTGGATAGGAAGTGGTTGCAAAAAGGTTTCGGAAGATCAGTAGTATTTAGATGCAACTAAAACTATTATTTTAGTAAGAAAAATTGCAGTTGCTTATAAAACAACCAAATGTTATCTAGCCCAGGTTTACTACCTTAAAGTCCCATGTGTTTTGTGGAAGGACTTAATACAAAAATATCTAAGGAGAAAGTGGCAAGATGGTGGAATCTCCTTATTGTTTTCATAGTTTGGTCAAGATTAAAGAGGTTGTAAAGGGTCGTATTTTATTTTCTAAATAGGTTCCTTTAAGCTAGTGCATTGTTGGTTTACTTACCTTTTCCTTCGATTTCCCTTCTAAATGTTTTTTTTCCTTTGTTTGAATTTCTCACTTCCTGTTCCTCCTCAGCAAGCTTTCCACCATCATCCGAGTGGTGGAAAGTCATTTAGAACAGCTTACTGAGGAGGAACAGGAAGTGAGAAATTCAGACAAAGAAAACAAAGAAAAACATTTTTTTTAGAAGGGAAATTGAAGGAAAAGGTAAGTGAACCAACAATGCACTAGCTTAACCTATTTAGAAAATAAAAAACAAACCTTTACAACCCCTTTAAGGACGAATCTAAAAAAATAGTTTTGCCTCTATGTTTGAAAAGTATTGGAAATATACATTTGTTTTTCTCCTCTCCTCCCTCTCTCTCTCTCTCTCTCTCCTCCCCCCTCTCTCTCTCTTCCCTCTCTTTCTAATCACCTCTCTCTCCTCTCTCTTTCCAACTCTCCGCCTCTCTTTTTTTCTCACTCTCTCTCTCACCCTCCTCTGCTCTGTCTCTATTTCCCTCCCTCTTTTTCCCTATCTCTCCTCTCCCCCTTCTCTCCCTCTCTCCTCCTCTTTATCCCCTCCTCTCCCTCTTTCCTCCGCTTAATCCCCCTCCTCTCCCTCTCTCCTCTTCTTTATCCCACTCCTCTCCCCCTCTCCTCCTCTTTATCCCCCTTCTCTCCCTCTCTCGTCCTCTTTATCCCCCTCCTCTCCCTCTCTCCTCCTCTTTACCCCCCCTCCTGTCCCTCTCTCCTCCTCTTTATCCCCCTCCTCTCCCTCTTTATCCCCATCCTCTCCCTTTCTCATCCTCCTTATCCCCCTCCTCTCCCTCTCTCCTCCTCTCCCTCTCTCCTCCTCTTTATCCCCCTCCTCTCCCTTTCTCATCCTCCTTATCCCCCTCCTCTCCCTCTCTCATCCTCCTTATCCCCCTCCTCTCCCCCTCTCCTCCTCTTTATCCTCCTTCTCTCCCTCTCTCGTCCTCTTTATCCCCCTCCTCTCCTCTTTATCCCCCTCCTCTCCCTCTCTCCTCCTCTTTATCCCCCCTCCTGTCCATCTCTCCTCCTCTTTATCCCCCTCCTCTCCCTCTTTATCCCCCTCCTCTCCCTTTCTCATCCTCCTTATCCCCCTCTTCTCCCTCTCTCATCCTCTTTATCCTCCTCCTCTCCCTCTCTCATCCTCTTTATCCCCCTCCTCTCCCTGTCTTATCCTCTTTCTCTCCTCTTCAGACACTTTCTCTCCCTCTCTCATCCTCTTTATCCCCCTCCCCTCCCTCTCTTATCCTCTTTCTCTCTTCTTCAGACACTTTCTCTCCCTCTCTCATCCTCTTTATCCCCCTCTTCTCCCTCTTTCCTCCTGTTTATCCCCCATCCTCTCCCTCCTCTCCCGCCGTCCTACCCCCCCTCCTCTTTCTCCCCTCATCTCCCTCTCTCTATCTCCCCCTCCCTCCTACTCCTCCTCTCTCCTTCTCCCTCCTACTCCCCTCCTCTTTCCACCTCTTTCTCCCCCTCCTCTCCCTCTTTCTCCCCTCCTCTGCTTCTTTCCCCCTCTTTCACTCCCTCCTCTCCCTCTCTCCTCTTTAGTGGGTAAAAGAGGATTGGGGGACGAGTCTGTGTAAAGGATTTTTAAGTCCTCGGTTTTTCATGTCCCTCTTAATCTTCGACATGTTCTCATGTATTGTGTGGCTATTTTTACCATTGGCTCCTCGTCTCCCAGAGAAGAATTTGAAGTTTCCTCTTATCTTCTATAGAACTGAAGTCCTCCCCTCTTTCCCCTCCTCTCTCTTTCTCTCTCTCTGTCTTTCCATTCCCCCCGAAAAAAATGATCAAAATAACCTTCACTGATAGGACTGAATACATCTTAGCATTGCCAAAGCGATTGAGAAGTTTGTATAGGTTGGATGGGAAGAGGTGTGGGGGGGGGGGGGGGAGAAATATACCTCTCTCCTCCTCTCTCTCTCTCTCTCCCTCATTTATTCTCTCCGTCTCTGGTCCCGAGTTGATCAGGTTGGAAGTATCCCGTACCCAGACATATGCCAGTCTCCTTGGACCTCTGCCTGCAGCATTGCGTCATGAGAAGCGCTGACAACTATTTGGAGTCGCCCTTACTTTGTAAACACTCGTACTATACTCCAATAAAGGCCAGCCTTTCCTCAATGCAGACGTATCATAATCCGAAAAGAAAAGAATTCAAAACTTCCACCAAGAAAGAAAGGCGATAAAGATAAAATAGTTTCCATGTCAGCCACTGCGTAAAGGAATTGCTGGCTGATGGTGAATCCCAATATATGGATATGCAAAATATTATGGCTCGGATTCACGTAGATCCGCGTAAAATTGTGCTGGCGTAACGTATGTGATTTACGTTACGCCTCCGCAACTTACACGGGCAAGTGCTGTATTCTCAAAGCACTTGCTCCGTAAGTTGCGGCGGCGTAGCGTAAATCGGCCGGCGTAAGCCTGCCTAATTCAAATTTGGATCAGGGGGGCGTGTTTTATGTTAAACTACTGTGACCCGACGTGATTGACGTTTTTTGCGTAACGGCGCATGCGCCGTCCGTGGAATTTCCCAGTGTGCATTGCTCCAAAGTACGCCGCAAGGACGTCATTGGTTTCATTGGCCCCATTCACGGACGACTTACGCAAACGACGTAACTTTTTCAAATTTCGACGCGGGAACGACGGCCATACTTAACATTGGCTGCGCCTCATATAGCAGGGGCAACTTTACTCGGGGAAAAGCCTAACGTAAACGTCGTAACTTTACTGCGTCGGCCGCGCGTATGTTCGGGAATTCGCGTATCTAGCTAATTTGCATACTCGACGCGGAATTCGACGGAAGCGCCACCTAGCGGGCAAAAAAAAAATGCAGTTAAGATCCGACGGTGTAAGAGACTTACGCCGGTCGGATCTAATGGATATCTATGCGTAACTGATTCTAAGAATCAGACGCATAGATACGACGGGTCGGATTAGGACTTACAACGGCGAACATGACGCTGCGCCGTCGTAAGTCCTTTAAGAATCTGGCCCATAATATATAAATGATAACAGCGCTAGCGGAATAAGGTGCTAACATATATAACACAATAAACACAATGTGAGGAAAAACTATTCATAAAGTGCTAGGTGCTTCCAACAGGAGTGGATATTGGTGAATATATTGGTGAATATAGGTTTCCAGTTATATGGTTTACCCCTCTTGTGACCCCACTCACCAGAGATAATGGACCCTCAGCTCTGCAGTCCAGGGGTCAAACAGGCTTAGGATTTTGGGAGGTCTAGTACAAATATCCAAATGTGAAGTACTGCCGTTATTAAAAACACCACGCTGCTAACATATGTCACTCACGAGGCAAAACGGGCATCAGCGTGTTCCGGGTTCGCATCAACGATGTGAGTTCCATGGGCCCCCTGGAAGTAGCGTCACTGGTTCCCAAAAACGGAAATATGTTGATGCGTTTCGCCCCTCCTCTAGGGTGTCATCAAGGACCCTTCTTTTTTTACTTCCGGTGCCCGTGGAACTCACGCCGTTGATGCGAACCCGGAACACGCTGATGCCTGTTTTGCCTAAGCTGTCTCGTGAGTGACATATGTTAGCAGCGCAGCGTTTTTAATACCGGCAGTACTTCACATTTGTACTTCTCTTTTTTCTTCGCCTCTGTATGTTCTACCTCCCTCGATCCTTCTGAAATTTGTGATATTATGTTTGGAAATGTGGATATTTGTACTAGACCTTCCAAAATCCTAAGCCTGTTTGACCCCTGGACTGCAAAGCTGAGGGTCCATTAGCTCTGGTGAGTGGGGGTCACAAGAGGGGAAACCATATAACTGGAAACCTATATTCACCAATATCCACTCCTGTTGGAAGCACCTAGAACTTTATTAATAGTTTTTTCTCACATTGTGTTATATGTTAGCACCTTATTCCGCTAGCGCTGTTATAATTTATATGTAGCAGGTACTTCTCCAGACTGATCTAATCTATTAGGGATAGCTGTCGCTGCAGCAGCAAGAGCTTTTTCACCCCCCCCCCTTTCTCTCTTCACACACAGACACTCAGAACTGCTTGTCTGTAAACTCCCTATTGAAAGAGCCTGAGCCAATCATCAGACAGCAGCAAAGGACTGTGGGGGAGGAGATAAAAAGCCAGAGGAACTAGGCCAGAGCCTCTTTGTGCCTGCACCCCATCAGGAGAGCATCTCTTGCACTCTATGTGTATGTGGAAACGTGTCCTACCAAGGGGCACACAGCCTGCAACTCCAGCCCAGAGGAACAGATTGTTCAAGCAGCTTCAGCCCAGAGGAACATATTGTTCATGCAGCTCCAGCCCAGAGGAACAGACTGTCCATGCTAAAGAAGGACACCCTGCAACAGCTCAAGGACTGAATGCCACTGCGACACACCTGCATCTAAGATCTATCGATCGCTCAGGGGAGGACCGCAGACTGTGTACAGGATTTGGTGAGGGGGCTTTGCCCAGGAACCTTTAATGCTTTTTATAGAATACCACATCCAAATATTGTCCACAGAGCTCCTACATTGCTGGTGAAGATAATATAACGCAAAGCTTTGCTTTCAGGACATTACCGCGGTTGCTCTTAAAGGGGACACACCACAGGTATTGATATAATTTCCACTGGGCGTGTACTAGAGGTATCGTAGGCCAGCTTGGGGTTCCCCTTTAGCCACAGCATCCCACACACACCAAAAGTTATTGGGGAGCCTATTTAATCTGTACATATTGTTACCTATTGCTTTTGTTGTTTGCATAGTGTTCCTGACTCCACAAGGTCCGATGGAAGGGTACCTGTCCCCCTGAACTCCGCTTTAGTACCGTATTTATCTTCATATAACGCGCCTCGGCGTATAGCGCGCACCCCCAACCTAGAAGGAAAATTCCTGGGAAAAAAAGAAATACTTACAGTTTGGATGCCCCTCGTCGGTGTCTTGCCCGGCGTCCATCGGCGGCCTTGTCCAGTCCGGCGGCCATCGTAGTGTCCTCCCCGCTGTGTTTTTCAGCCGATCCCCGCGCTGTGTTTGAACCACTCCGCCGACATATACCGAGCGCAGTACACTCGGGTATACTCGGGCAGGCTCGGCTCCTCTCGCGTAAAGGACGTACAGGACGCACAGGACGTGACCGCGAGCAGAGCCGAGCCTGCCCGACTATACCCGAGTGTACTGCGCTCGGTATATGTCGGCGGAGTGGTTCAAACACAGCGCGGGAAGCGGGTATCGGTGTATAGCGTATTTATCCATTGCTGTACTGGTAAACATACCTGTTGATCCTGCCAGTAACACTTGGAGGTCACGCTTCCTCTGTGCTGCCTACGAAATCTTTGCAGTGGTTTCAGCCCTTAAACTCAGCCTCACATAGGCATGACAGGTTGCCCCGCATCTTCTCCCTTGTGATTGGCGATGTAGCAAAGAGACCTAGCTCAAAGTTCTCTGGGAACTGTAGTATGGCATGTGATGTCACAGCGCTATGCCCAGGGCTGGACTGGGACAACAATTTGGCCCTGGACTTCATCCAGACTGGCCCACTTTGACAGGTCTCTCCCATGGCGGCGGCACAACTCCCGCACCCCCCCCCCGGCCACCCAAGCCCCCTCTTCCCCTTCACTAGCCGTTCTACTTTATTAGAGTAGAACGGCTGGTACTGGTACTTTTATAGGCA
This sequence comes from Rana temporaria, assembly GCF_905171775.1. NCBI lineage: Eukaryota > Metazoa > Chordata > Amphibia > Anura > Ranidae > Rana > Rana temporaria. The sequence continues at coordinate 15,135,141 of NC_053497.1, forward strand.
GTACCAGTGGGGAAGCTAGACATTATTTCACCCGGGGCAAATAATCAGTTTGTTGCCCCCCCTTATAGGGCAAGATTAGGCAGAAGTGAGAAACTCCCAGGCCATAGCTGTTGAGTCAGCTGTCTGTCCCCTCCCCCCATGCTCCTCTGTCCCCCCCCGATCCTCTGGTCCTCCCCCTGCTTCTCTGTTCCCCCCAGGTGAGTGCTGCGGGAAGGGAGAGACAGAGGAGCGGAGGGGGGCGGTGGACCGCTGTCACTGAAGCCGGCCCACTGAGCCATCGGCCCACCGGGAAACTCCCTGTAGTCCCAATGGCTAGTCCATCCCTGGCTATGCCCCTCCTACAGTTACCTGCTCCCCACTACCAGCGGTTGCACTTTTTTTTTAATTTAATTTCTCTTTATTATTTTCCGTTTTCTTTTTGTAAGAAAAAAGGGATCAAGTTACATGCAGATAATACACGTTATCTAATACACTATATACATGTATACAGCAATAAAATAAGTTATAAATCGACTAGTTTCGTGTCTTCCCTCCCTCCTCCCTCCCCCCCCCCCAACCAGCCCCCAATTATCACTATAGAGAAATTACAGGGAAAAAAAAAGAAAAAAGGGAAAAGAAAAAGAGATAGACCTAGGAGGAGGTATCATCGTCTGAATTGTCCATTAATCAGACGAGGAGAGATAGATTAATAGGAGAAGATGAGAGAGAGAGCCCGAAGGGCGCTGCAAATAAGTAAGCCAAGAGCAAAGAAAAATGGGGAGACCTTCCTTTTCTTCAACAGTCCATGGCTATAGAGAATCTTTGACACCCATAAGGGTGAGAGGATTTTAGGACCCCCTATAGAAGTTATCTATCCAGGGGGAATCCCATTTCTCTTAGCCAAGGTCCCCACACTCTTCTAAATCTACCATAATTTCCCTGCTTAATAAAGGCCACCCTCTCGCACCGTACCAGTGCATTGATAGTTTCAACCCAGTTCTCCACAGATGGAGGAGCATGCGCTTGCCATCTCTGAGCTATTAACTTCCGAGCTTGGAATAAGCACCTAAGTACACTTTCCATTGCTCCTGAAGGGATTCTATGGTCTTCCATACCTCCTAACAAGCAGGTTCTGACCTCCGGCTCTAAAGAAGTTTTAAAGATTTTATTTATCCTGTTTATCACTTCTATCCAGTATCTAAAGAGCTTGGGGCATCTCCAGAACATATGAATAAGATCCCCTGGTGTCTTACACCTGGGGCATTCATCGCTCTGGTTCCAACCTAGAAAAAAACATTTTTTTTGGGGTGTGGTAGACCCGGTGCAATAGAAATAAATGGGACAATCTCTGTGCTGGTGCGATTGACACCAATGTCCCTCTATGTAGAATGTCTTTCCATTGCTCCGAGGTTAGTGACCCAATGTCTTTTTCCCATCTTTCCCGGCTCTTAAAAGCCCCACTTTGACTTATAGTTTTAGTGCCGATTTTGTCGTATAGTACCGAGATTTGGCCTTTCGTTATATTTGTTTGGATTGTCTTAAGAAGCACAGGGATATGTGTCCTAACCATTGGATAAGCCTTAAACTGGGTCTGCAGGGCATGTCTAATCTGTAAGTAATTAAAAAAAGTTTTGTTAGGTACCTCAAATTCTTCTCTCAGTTTTGAAAACGTTTTGATAAGGTTGCCCTCATACATATGTAGTACCCGTGTTATTCCTTGGATCTCCCAAATTTTGGGGATTTCTAAATCTTTAAGTTCCATTAAGTTCTTATTATGCGAGAGGGGAGCAAATTCAGTTATCCCAATATAGCCCAATAAAGCTTTCGTGGTCTGCCACACTTTGTTGATTAGCTTTATGGTCAAGCATTGGTGGACAAATGAGTTTGCCTCCAGGGCTTCTATTAAAGTTTTGTGTGGGGGCCCTTGAAAGCAATAGCCTAAAACAGTTATTGCCCAAATTTAGATTGCCACAGCCCGCCAACTGCTGTAGCTGAGACGCCAGGAAATATGATCTTGGGTGTGGAACCGCCATCCCCCCTTCCTTCACCGGGAGCTGCATCGTATGCAATCTAATTCTGGACTGGCCTCCCTTCCACATTAACTCCCTAAATAATGTTTCAATCCGTTTAAACCATACTTGGTTCAGCCATATTGGAGAGTTATGTAACACATATAATATCTGGGGGAGCCAGATCATTTTTATCAGGTTGCATCTCCCAGCTACAGAGAGGGGGAGACGGTTCCAAATGTCTTTTTTTAATTTAAGTTTTAACAAAAGTGGAGCTATGTTGTTACTGGTATACTCCTTAGCCTCGCTAGTAATCCAGACCCCTAGGTACTTCAGTTTTGTTGTGATTCTCAGCTGGGGTATCTCGGCAATTGTCTGCTCGCATATTGGATCTATTGGAAGTAGAGCCGATTTATCCCAATTGACAATTAGTCCCGAGAACCTTCCGAATTCCCTAACCATTCGAACCACTGGAGCCAACGATCTATCCACATCTCCTAAGAAAAACAAGACATCGTCCGCATAAAGCGATATCTTGTCTTCCTCCGAACCCCTTCTAAACCCCAGTATGTCTTTGTTTAGTCTAGCTTTAATAGCAAGAGGTTCCATGGCCAATGCAAACAGGAGTGGGGAAAGGGGACACCCCTGTCTCGTTCCCCTCTCAAGTTTGAATGTATCTGAGGCCTCACCATTTATTTTTATTTTTGCTATTGGTTCGTTGTATAGGAGTTTGACCCACTTGGTAAATATTGGACCAAATCCGAAGCTTTCCAATACCTTCCATAGGTATGGCCATTCAATACTGTCAAACGCTTTAGCGGCGTCCAAAGCCAACAGTGCTCTAGGCCGCTCGATGTCGGTGGGGATCTGGATATTTAGGAAGGCCCTTCTGATATTTATGCTGGTTGACCTGTTCGGGATAAACCCTGATTGGTCAGAGTGGATAAGACTCTCAATGCACCCTTTTAAGCGATTTGCCAAAACCTTGGCAAGGATTTTTGCATCTGTGCAAAGCAATGAAATTGGTCGATAAGAGGAAGGGTCTAATTTGTCTTTTCCCTCCTTATAGATTACCACAACCGTTGCCTCCATCATAGAGGGAGGGAGTTGTCCCTCCAAAAGCGCACTTTTCAGTGTCTGAAGCAGTTCTGGTAACAAGATTGCACCAAACCGCTTATAGATCTCTATTGGGAGCCCATCAGGGCCAGGTGATTTGTGGTTAGACATCCCCTCCATCACCAGCCGGAGTTCCTCCAGTGTAACAGGGGACTCCAATTTCCCTCTATCCTTATCTGACAGAGTTGGAACCGGAGTTCCCCGAAAAAAGGACTCCATTCCTTCATTTCCTCCCTTAGACTTATAAAGAGATTTATAGAAATCATAGAATATATGTCTTATCTCCCTACCATCAGTGCAAATCTCCCCTGCAGGGGCCCTAATTGCCGCAATATTGGAGGAGGGAGAGTTGGCCTGTATCAGCATAGACAGCAATCGTCCAACTTTCTCCCCTTCCCCAAATTGGGTTTGTCTCTGGAATATTTGATGATTCTGTGCTTTCCTCATAGTAGCCATTCTATAAACCTCTTGTCTGTCCCGCCACTCTTTTTGGGTGTTTAGAGACGGGGCCTCGATAAATCGTTGTTCGGCTACCATTGCTTCGCTCCTTAGATCCTCTTCCCATGCCCTGGACTCCCTGCGTACTCTGGCCACGCTCTGAATCAACAAGCCCCTTAAATAGGCCTTCAGTGAGTCCCAGACCACTCCAGGCTTTGCCGAGCCTGTATTTATTTGCACATATTCATTCAGACTATTGAGAAGTTCCCGTGGTTCGCCCAGTAGCTCAAGCCAGTATGGGCTAATTTTCCATTCTCTTGGAAAAGTTCTCATGTTTGTCCTAATTACTAACTCTAAGGGTGAGTGGTCTGAGACCCCCCTTGGCCCATACTCTACCTTCTCCACTAGATCTAGTACCAACTCATTGCCCAGGGCCATATCAATTCTCGACAACGTAGAATAGGAGCTAGAAAAACAAGAGTATTGTCGGATACCAGGATGGCGAGTGCGCCAGATGTCCATTAGTCCTGTCTCGTCTAGGAAATGGGTCAATCGGCTCACTTGTTCTAGCTTTGGTTCGTGTGTCAGAGGAAATCTATCATAGGCTCTATCTAGAACTTCATTATAATCGCCTACCGCAATCAGGGGGGTATCGGTTTTATCCAGCATAAATTCGACCAACCTCTGTAAGATGTCAAATTTAAAGGGAGGGGGGACATAAATATTGGCTAGTACAAATGGTCTGTTCCCGATAGAGCAGGCCAAAAATATGTACCGACCTTGATCGTCGATCCAGCTTTTCTCGCAGGTAAAAGGCACATCCCTTCCCACCATTATGCTCACCCCTCTCGAATAAGAGGAGTGAACTGAATGATAGCGGAATGGAAATTTCCGTGAGCCCAACTGGGCCATTGTATCTTTCGTTAGATGTGTCTCCTGTAGGCAGAGTATCCCTGGCCCCCTACCGTCGATTGATGCTAGTACCAAGGCTTTCTTAATAGGGTCCCCCAATCCACGTACGTTCCATGATCTAATCCTCCAAGCCATAGACTATAGAGAAACAAGCAATTATAAAGAGTAGCAGTACCATAGAAGAGCAAAAATAGTAGAAAAAAGCCACCTCTTCTGGTCTCCCCCTCTCCTCCCTCTCTCCCCCTCTCCTCTCCTCCAGACACCCATCCGGACCAAAGCTCCTCCTTTTTCCTGTATTAATTAAGGTACCTCCCTCTCTCAGAACTCCCTCCCAACTTCGTCCCCCCCTAACCCCCCTCCCTCTCCCGCAAACCCCCCTCCCTCTCCCCTCCCCCCCCTGCCCACCTGGGCTCCCCCATGGGGCTACACCTGTGGCCTTACCTCTCCCATCTACCCGCAACCATACTCCCATTCTTACACTCATTTACCTCTCGCCCTCCTTTGGAGTGCGAGAATATCCACCCTCCCTCCCCATCAATTAAATCAAAATCAAATTATGGCTAAGTGTGCCATCTCAAATCAAGTAAAACCTTTAAGAATACAAAAAACCTACCCAGAAGAAATATAACAGTGTCAGAATGAATACATAGTGCCCCCCCCCCCCCCCGAGAAAAGGAAAAATCACCCCTCCTTCCCCTCCCCTCCCCCCTCCTAAGAGAAAGGACCCCCTAGGTTAATAAGAATTAAGTGCAATTTATCTTATAGTGCAAATTTTCTTGCGGTAATTTTTCTTGTGAAAGCTCTCTAGAAAAAAAACAAAAAAAAACGAGGAGGATCCATAGGATCCAATTTCATGTGCATCTAATAAGTGAAAAAATAATTAAAAATCAATGTAATGTACCCAGCAAAAAAAAAAAAAAAAAAAAAAAAGGGAATAAACAAAATAATAAGTATTGAGTGCCGTTCATCATGTGGTACAAATTCTCTTATGCAGAGTTTTCTTGTGAGAGTGATCTATAAAGAAAAAAATTCCATAAGATCCGTGTGGGCTTTCTGTTCCCCTAGCAGTTAAAAAAAAAAAAAAAAAAATAGTTAAAGTCAATAAAGAGTCTCCCCTCGCAAAAAAAAATAAATAAAAATAAAAATAAAAAAAAAAGGGGGAGGGGCAGCCCTCAAAAAAAAATAAAAAAAAAATAAATAAAAAAAGAGGGGGGGGGAGAGGGGAGGGTAAACAATTATGTTAATGTCTATAGGTCCTTGGAGTTTGCTTCGAGCCATTTTGTCCCTTCTGCCGGGGAGTTGAAGAAGAAGGTCCTGCCCAAGGCTGTAACCCGTAAGCGGGCTGGGTACTGTAAGGCATATACCACCTTGTGCTGTTGTAGGATGCGCTTTATTGGCATAAATTCGGCCCTGCGCTTTTGTAGGTCAGGGGAAAAATCGGGGTAGAATGAAATTCTGTCTCCCTTATACATGATATCTCCCATTCCCCTAGCTTTTTGAAGGAGAGTGACCTTGTCGCCGTAATAGAAGAGTTTGAAGAGTAATAATCTAGGTCGCTCACCTTCCTGCGGGGGTTTAAAGGGCACGCGGTGAGCCCTCTCAATAGAGAAGAAAGACGAGAAAGTAGCAGTGCCAAAAATCTCCTTGAGCCAGCCCTCCATGAAGGCTATAGCGTTGGGCCCCTCGCTCCGTTCTGGTAAGCCGATCACACGGACATTATTCCTTCGGAGCCTATTCTCAATTTCATCTATTTTTGCTGCTTGTTGTTTCGTTTTCTCCTGTAAACCTCTGAGTTCATTTTCAAATGGATATAAAGTGTCTTCAACTGTACTCATTCGTTCTTCAAGGGTGGTAACCCTTTCAACAGTTTTACGCATGTCTTGATGTATTGAGACAAGCTCATCCCTCAGAGTCTTTAGCTGATTATCAAAGCCCACCATAAACTCTTTGCAGTCATTAACAGCCCGCAGAACATCTTTCAATGTTGGCTCTTCTGCTAGCTCAGGGCCGGGTGGGGTAGTGATATCAAGTGCCACTTGTCCAGCTAATGCAGGCTCAGTCACGTGTGCCCCCCCCCAAGCCCTTTAATCATATTCGGGGCTTTGGTTGCATTTGAGTTTGTGGGGTGGGTTAGTTTAGAGACTGCCGTCCCCAGACTTTTCCTAGCCCCTGATGCTGCTGCAGAGCCCTTAAACTGTGTAGCTGGAGGTGATGGTGATGGACCTCTTTTAGTGGGTGATTGAGATACAGTCTGGGAAGGGTGAAAGAAGCGCTCCAGCTTAGCTGCTGCAGCCTGCCTACCCTTTTCCTTTCCCTTGGCGGACCGTGTGGTCGGGGCACCCTCTAAATGTTGCTGGTCCTCAGCCCCGCGTTTACTAGTCATGGTAAACATAGTGGGGAAGATAAAGGGGAAGATCAAAAATGAAATGACCCCCTAGAATGAAAAAAACAACGAAGAGGGGGGAGGGAGGGGGGGGGTGACAAGGCTCTTAGGAGCCCCCAGAGCCTATCAATAACCCCCGTATCTCCCCAGTTCGCGGGAGTCCGTATATGGAGACAATACCCCTTAGAGGTTAAATGGACTGCTGCTTATGCCAAATGCAGTGAGATATATCCCCCCTACACCTTCTCCATTAGACCACTCCGCCAGCGAACCAAAAAAAAATAAAAAAAAATTGTTTTTCCTTTTCCCTTTCTTTTAAAGAGATATTAAAGTCCACTTCTTTCACCTCTCTCTTTCCCCTTTCCTTTCCTCCCCCCGCCTTTTGAGCCAGCAGTTGTAGTCCTTAATAAGCCCAGTCTATTATTACAAAAGAGATGGGAGCCACATCTATTAAACCGAGTCCTAAGTCGCAGGAGCCCAGCTCAACTAGCCACAAATAATCATTAAATGCTTGTTCCTACAAGCTGCACCAGGTGTCCCCTTACCAGTGCCACCAGGTGTAGTCTATGCTCCTCTGTTGAGTCCCTCTGTTAGCGCCAACGGGGCCGCTCGTTTTTCCTGTGGTTCTGCACTTCTTTTCCCCAGCTCTGGTCCGGACGGTGTAGAAGGAAGTCGCACTCACGCGCTCACGGGGTCCCGAGATCCCGCGAGATCATGGGGATCAGCTGATGTCAGGCAGCTCCGGTCACACGCCGCTCCTCCGTAGAGACGCAAGCCGGCTCCTACTCAGAGAGGGACACACACGTGCAGCGGGAGGGATCCAGTGGCAGCACAGCACCGAGCGGCAGCCAATCAGCCCCAGCAGCCCGAGAGAGACACGGTAGAGGGTGGGCTTTAAGGCAATAGTTACTGGGGGTTTGGATCCATCCTTAGACACAGCTCAGCGGCATGAGAATTCGCGGAGGGGAGAGGAGGCGAGGACACCACCACTCACATTACCACCACTCTCGCTCTCACTCCCTCTCACTTGCACTTTAATGTACACAAAGAGACATTCCATCAGTGAATTAATTTGCAGTTTATTTAAATAGTTACAACTGTGTTGTAGCACATAGAATGTGAAGGCCATGTGACAGCAGAAACATAAGAGAAAACAGGCTGCATAGACATACTTGAACAGACATAAATCAGGCACAACATTGCCCTTAAATACCATTCAGAACACACATGTTGTCTTAGGCATGGAATCGTAAATAAGCATCCTTCAAGAATTCATATTGGATGAATTATTACCTATTACCGTAATATGGAAATCATTATCCATGACTTTAATATTCATTGCGTTAGACCAACAGAACCCGCTAGTGGGACTTTCTCAGCAACCAAATTTATATTCTTTGGACAGAACCTTAAACAATTGCAGAGGGGCAGATCCACAGAGAAATAGATGGGCGCAGCGTATCAGAGATACACTACGCCGCCGTACCTTACCTGGCGGAATTTCGAATCCTCAAAGAAATCGCGCCTTAAGTTACGGCGGCGTAGTGTATCTCTGGCGGCGGAATTCAAATCGGCAATTAGGGGGCGGGTTTCATTTAAATGTCCATCCCGATTCACGGACGACTTATGCAAAAAATAAAAAAAAATCAAATTTCGACGCGGGAACGACGGCCATACTTTACATGGCAAGTCTACCTATACGCCGCAAAATACCAGCTTTAACTATACACCGGAAAAAGCCGACTACAGACGACGTAAGAGAATGCGGTGTGATTCGTGTTCTTCCATTTTACTAAAATCCGGATTCACACCAGGATTAATAATACAATAATATGGCCCACAGAGATATAATGTTTCATCCTGCTGCCCTTCAAAGTGTGAACCATTCTCTAAATTCTATTTTGTTTTAGTCATCTTGTTTTACTTTTTAATTTCTTTAATTGTCAGATGTTCATGTGTTCTTTATGGTCAACAGTTTGTGGACACCTGACCCCCATCATGAGCTTCTCGAAAATCCCCCTTTCAAACCATGGACCATGAAGGTGGCTCCACTTTGTGGCTATACAGCCTCCAGTCTTCTTGCATGGCTATCGATAAAGTTTTGTAGTATTTCTGGGGGCATTTATGCCCATTTAACCAAAAGAACATTTGTGAGGTCAGGAACTGATAATGGATAGGAATTCCTGGACGTAAGTTGAGTTTGTTGGCCATGGGCCATGGAGTTGGCCCCAGTTTGTGGTTATACATCCGCCACATTTCTGGGAGGGCTTTCAAAAAAATTTAGTAGTATGACTGGGGGCATTTATGCCCATGTAACCAAAATAACCTTTGTGAGGTCAGGTACTGATAATGGATGGGAAAACCTGGACGTCGGTTGAGTTTGTTGGTCACGGGGCATGGAGTTGGCCCCAGTTTGTGGTTATACTTCCTCCACACTTCTGGGAGGGCTTTCTACAAAATGTTGTAGTATGTCTGGGGGCATTTATGGCCATTTAACCAAAAGAACATTTGTGAGGTCAGGTACTGATAATGGTTGGGAAAACCTGGCTGGCAGTTGCATTTATTAGCCATGGGCAATGGAGTTGGCCCCAGTTTGTGGCAATACGTCCTCCACTCTTCTGGGAGGGCTATTGACAACATTTTGTAGTATGGCTGTGGACATTTGTACCCATTTAGCCAAAATAACCTTTGTAAGGTCAGGTGCTGATAATGGATGGGAAAACCTGGCTCTCAGTTGAGTTTATTGGACATCCCATTCCCATCCCATAAAACAACAGGCACTAATATGGAATTGCTCACCCATTGTGGCTACAAGAACCTCAACTCTTCTGGGAAGGAAGATTTTGGAGTGGGTATTAAAGCGTTTGTGCCCATTTAACCATAAGAACCTGTGTGAGGTCAGGTACAGAATTTGAATGGGAAAACCTGGCTGGTCGTTGAAATTTATTGATGCCCATTTCCAAGCGATGGGCATCAAAATGGAGTTGGGCTCCCATTGTTACCGTGGGAACCTTCGTTCTGCTTTGAGGGTTTTCCACAAGATTTTGTGTGTGTCTGGGGGAGTTTGTGCCCGTTTAGCCAAAAGAGCAGGTACTGATGTTGGAGGACAGGACCTGGCTCGCAAGTGACGTTCTGGTTCATCCCAAAGGTGTTCCTTCAGTTCCTCCACACTAAACTGCTCAAACCATATCTTTATAGACAGCACAGCACAGACATACAGCCTGACCTGCAGAATCTAAAGCCTTGTACACGATCGGATTTCCATCAGACAAATCCGTGGATTTTTGTGCGAAGGGCATTGGCCGTGAACTTGTTCTGCATACAGATGGCAGAACTTTTTCAGCCAACATTCACAAAACTACATGGTTTTTCTGCTCTTTAGCGCCACCCTTTGGGCAACTTCTGCTAATGTTGTCCCATGGTTAGCATTGGTTCAGAGCATGCGTGTTTGTACTTTGGATTTTAGTTCGATGGACTTGTGTACACATGATTGGAAAATCCGACGGAACACATGTGTTGTCGGACAATTTATGAGCATGCACAGCCAACATTTGTTGTCGGAAATGCCGACAACAATTGTCCGATGGAGCGTACAAAGGGTCGGATTATCCGACAAAACACGTCCATCACACATTTGTTGTCGGAATATCTGATCGTGTGTTCAGGCCTTAAAGCGGAGTTCCAGGCTTTTTTTATGTTTATTAAAAGTCAACAGCTACAAAAAGACACTTACCTGTTCTACGGTCCAGCGATGCGGCCGAACGGAGCGTCGCTCCTCTCCGCCGGCGCCTCCATTGTCACTCCGGGCACCCGGCCGTGACAGCTTTCAGCTTCACGGCCGGGCACACATGGTGCATGCGCGAGTCCCGCTGCGCTCCGGAGTGGACAGGCGATTACCTGGGACCTGTCACGTGTCCCAGGCGATCGCCTTCAGGGAGGGGCCGCCTAAGGTGAGAGAAGGAGTCGCCTAGGCGGTTCCTGGGCAGAAGGAGGAAGTTGGACAGGAAGTCCCACGTCTAACGAAGCCCCCCCCCCCCAAAAAAAAAAGAAATTACATGCCAAATTCAACTTTTGGGTGGAACTCCCCCTTAAGAATGTTTCAATACCTTGTATCACTATAAACAAGTATCAACCAGCACCTCTGTAACATTTGCATAAAATATATTTTTAATAGAATAATCTTCATCATTGCATGGCCTCAAATACATTGGCTTGCATAGGAAAAGTTGGCTTATCACCATAAGATCCCCAAAAAATTTGAGTAGCTTGCAATAAAAAAAAATCTACATTAGATGCACCATGTGTGTTCCAATGTGCCTGAATTTTGAATATATGGAAATGGTACAGAGGTGCCGACTAATACTTGGCATCCAATTCCAAAACTATTGGCCAGAATCAGGTAGGGCAGCGTAACTTTGGGCGGGCGTAGCGTATCGTATTTACGCTACGCTGCCGTAAGTCAGAGAGGCAAGTGCTGTATTCACAAAGCACTTGCCTCCTAAGTTACGGCGGCGGAGCGTAAATGGGCTGGCGTAAGCGCGCCTAATTCAAATTGTGAAGAGGTGGGCCTGTTTTATGTAAATAAACCATGACCCGACGTGATTGACGTTTTTAACGAACGGCGCATGCGCCGCCCGTGGACATATCCCAGTGTGCATTGCTCCAAAGTACGCCGCAAGAACTTATTGGTTTAGACGTGAACGTAAATTACGTCCAGCCCCATTCACGGACGACTTACGCAAACGACGTAAAGTTTTCAAAATTCGACACGGGAACGACGGCCATACTTAACATTGGCTAGGCCAGCTATTTGTTCGACTAACTTTACGCCTGAAAACGCCTTACGTAAACGGCGTATCTTTACTGCGACGGGCAAGCGTACGTTCGTGAATAGGCATATCTTGCTGATTTACGCATTCTAGGCGTAAATCAGCGTTCACGCCCCTAGCGACCGGCGGAACTAGACAGCTAAGATACGACGGCGCAGGCCGTCGTATCTTAGCTACATTTAAGTGTATCTCAATTTGAGAATACACTTAAATGTACGACGGCTTAGATTCAGAGTTACGACGGCGTATCTACTGATACGCTGGCATAACACTACCTGAATCTGGCTATATGGCTATTAATATGTAGTTGACCCCTTCTGTCACTATAACACCCTCCACTCTTCTGCAGAGGCTTTCCACAAGGTTTTGGAGTAAATCTGTGGAAATTTGGCTTGCAATCTAAATTCCAATTCATCCAAAAAGTGTTCTGTAGGGTTGAGGTCAGGACCTCAATACCAAACTGGTCAACCTATGACTTTATGGAGCTGGCATTGTACACAGGGGCACAGTCATGCTGGAACAGAAAATGTCCTTCACCAAACTGTTATTTAAAGAATTGTGCTCTTCCAGCATGGTATGCTGTAGAATTTATAGCACCCTACACTGTAAACACCTAAATCTAGAGAGGGGACCACATACGTTCAGTCATATCGTATATGATATACCTTACCCTGCTGTAAGTTTTATGTTGTTTAATTTTAGCAGAAGGCAGAAGTATTTCTCTGAGACTTGAAGTCTAATAATAGAGTTTATTTCCACTCTTCTGCATGCCCTGTTTACATTTCGTACAATATACTAAGAAATTCCCCATATGATATTTTCCATAATTTTGAATTAAATGGAGAGTTCCCAGAGAGTAAACGACATATCTTAGCACAAGCATGAACCGCATAAGCCACTACCCTATAGGTCTTAACCCTTCAACAAGCAAATTCAAAAAATAAAAAACCTGTCCAACTTTGCCACAACCCACACAGTCCTCACCAACCTCCCCATAACCTGCTAAACCACTTCTATAAACCAAGGCTACATTTAGACGTTTGGCTGTTATGGCCGCATCTCTGAAAAGCAAAGCGGCAAATTACTTCTCGAAACCTGTATAAAATAAATCATGTCTTGGCCCAAACGTTCTCAGATGTTCTACACTACCCTTAAAGGATAAGTCGGCTTTAACATAAAGTGCATTTATCCTTTTTGCCCATCCTTCCTCTCCAAAGATGCATACTTGCCTTGATACGATGAGGGTGGTTTCGCTGTTTGTTTACATTTAGTGGTCTTCACTGTCCTGCCTGCACCTTTGCATTACAGCCCAAAAGACTTCAATGGGACTCTACGATTGTCTGCAGTCTTGGGACACAACCCCATAGAAGTGTATGTGCATTACAGCCCAATAGACTTCAATGGGACTCTACGATTGCCTGCAGTCTTGGGACACAACCCCATAGAAGTGTATGGGCCCTAAGGCGTAGGTGAGACCAGGACATCTAAGGCTTGCAGGCTGGATGAAAACAAAGGTTAGGTCAGAAGACGGGTGCCAAAAAACACTACCCTATAGGTCTTAGCCCTTCAACAAGCAAATACAAAAAATAAAAAATCTGTCCAACTTTGCCACAACCCACACAGTCCTCACAAACCTCCCCATAACCTGCTAAACCACTTCCATAAACCAAGGGTAAATTTAGACGTTTGGCTGTTATGGCCGCATCTCTGAAAAGCAAAGCGGTGAATTTCTTCTCGAAACGTGTATAAAATAAATCATGTCTTGGCCCCAAACGTTCTCAGATGTTCCACACTACCCTTAAAGGATAAGTTGGCTTTAAAATAAGGTGCATTTATCCTTTTTGCCCATCCTTCCCTTCCAAAGATGCATACTTGCCTTGATACGATGAGGGTGGTTTCGCTGTTTGTTTACATTTAGCGGTCTTCACTGTCTTGGCTGCACCTGTGCATTACAGCCCAAAAGACTTCAATGGAACTCTACGATTGTCTGCAGTCTTGGGACACAACCCCATAGGCCCTATGGGCCCTAAGGTCGTAGGTGAGACCAGGACAGCTAAAGCCTTGTACACACGGTCAGACTTTTGACCGGCCAAAATCACATCGGAATTCCAACAGAATTCCATCGGAGTAAAAGAGAACATGTTCTCTATCTAAACTCTGATGGAATTCCTCTGAATTTCCGATGGAAAAAATCTGATGGGGCATACACATGGTCAGAATTTCCAATGTAAAAAGTTTGTCTGACTTTTTCCATCGGAAATTACAATCGTTTGTACGAGGCTTAAGGCTTTCAGGCTGGATGTAAACAAATAGCTGAATTGTGGCCATCGAATCAAAGGTAAGTATGCATCTGTGGTGGGGAGGGTGGGTTAGGTTAGGTCAGAAGACAAGCACAAAAAAACACTACCCTATAAGTCTTAGCCCTTAAACAAGCAAATACAAGAATAAAAAATAGGTCCAACTTTACCACAACCCACACAGTCCTCACAAACCTCCCCATAACCTGCTAAACCACTTCCATAAACCAAGGGTAAATTTAGACGTTTGGCTGTTATGGCCTCTGAAAAGCAAATGTATTGTTTCTTGAAACCTGTATAAAATAAATCATGCCTTGGCCCCAAACGTTCTCAGATGTTTCACACTACCCTTAAGGGATAACTTGGCTTTAAAATAAAGTGCATTTATCCTTTTTGCCCTTCCCTTGCCATTATCTAGCCCACCCTTCCCCTCCAAAGATGCATACTTGCCTCGATACAATGAGGGTGGTTTCCCTGTTTTTTACATCGAGCGGTCTTCTCTGTCCTGGCTGCACCTGCGCAATATACTTCAATGGGACTCTACGATTGTCTGCAGTCTTGGGAAACAACCCCAAAGAAGAGTATGGGCCCTAAGGCTTAGGTGACAGCTAAGGCTTGCAGGCTGGATGTAAACAAATGGCTGAGCTGCGGTCATCAAATCAAAAGGTAAGTATACATCTATGGTGGGGAGGGTGGATTAAGTTTGGTCAGAAGAAGGGTGCAAAAAAAGGTAAATGCCCGTTGTTTTAAAGTACGCCTATCCTTTATATCTGCCAATCAAATAGTACCAATGTATATGTTAAAACATGCTAAATTCTCTCAAATCACCTACGTGCTTCATTTTTAACTTTCATTTTTCATTCATTTTATTGTAATTTCTACATGCTAGTCTTTGTAGCTTTTCTACTGTTTCACCCAAAGAGCAATAGAGGCATGTGTATATTAAAGCTGAACTCTGGGGGAACAGATAAATACCTGTGTCCCAACACACTTCGTTGGTTCCTTCACCAGACCCCACCTATCAAAACTGGACTCATCTGTGATGTAGGGGTCAGTGCAGGGGCGTGGTGCCAAAGAGGCAAATTGAGATGACCATTTCAGGTGGAATTTGGCCAGTGTGACAGTGAGGTCAGAGTGTTCATACCGGACACCCCGTCCTTACTGCCATTCACTAAAGTTGCCCTGTATACACAGGGCAGCATTACTGGACCGGTTACTAGGATTGCTTGCTGCTGGGCTGGACAGTGTAATTGGTTTTGATGGGGCAGGTGGCTGTCTGCACAATAACAACCAATGATGCTGTGTGCCCCCTGCCGCCAGCAACCTAGCAACCAATGATGCATAGCATTTTTATTTGTTAGGACACTAGCGACTGGTCCACAGCATTATTGGTTATTGAGTCCTAGCAACCAAGAGGGGCTGGCAAAAATGAAGTAGCTTCTTAAGCGTCCATAGGACACAGTACAGAAGGATCACCAAACCATACACTCCATCCTCACTTCAGCATTACAGAGCTGGTTTCTAGGACGCTGGTGGCTGTGTGACATAGCATCATTGTTTTTTATGGTGCAGATGGTCGCCTGCACTGTGACAACCAATTACATTAAATAGCCCAGCTCAGCATCACTGATTGCTGTGTCAGAGTCCTAGCAACCAAAGGGGGGGGCTGGCAAAAATGGACTGGCATCTGGAGCATCCATGGGACACCGTATAGCAGGATCACCAAACCATACACTCTATCACACTGGAGCTTCATAACATTGCCCTGTAAACACAAAGCAGCATTAAAGAGCTGGTTGCTAGGATGCCGTCGGCTGGGCTGCACAGTATCATTGGTTGTTATGGTGCAGATGGCCACCTGCACCATAACAACCAATGTACAGCCCAGTCACCTGTGTCCTAGCAACCAATGATGCTCTGCATCTTTGGTTGCTGGGACACAGACAGTCAGGCCACAGCATTGTTGACTGCTGTGCCAGAGTCCTAGCAACCAAAGGGGGACTGGCAAAAATAGGGTGGCACCTAGAGGGTCCATGGGACACAGTATAGCAGGAGCACCAGAAATATAAAAAAAAATACAATCTCTGACAGGCATCCCCATTACCAAGTCAACCCATCAAGTCAAGAGCAGGAACAACTAAACTAATGGCCACCTCAGGGGGCAACTAACTAAGGCACACTCCTTGGTCGGAGGAAGGTACCATAAATCCACTACTTTTCCTGTTAGGGCACAACTGCTAGAACTCGACTAGAAAAATGGAAGCTGTTGCTGTCGACCAAATATCTATTTCTATGACTTTAACTCAACCTTTTATACATTTTGTCTGCTCTTCTATTCATCTGGCTGTTGCATAAGGAGAGAACTTGGTCTTTAAAGAGTACACAATAAAAATATGCAATGCATGTGCCACTCAGGGAAATAAAAATATTCACAAAGGAACTGCTTAGGTCATTTATAGAATAAATTTGGTTGTAACTGGCTATGCATTCTTAAATTAATTACAGCCTGCACAACAGAAAAGTAATTACAATTCTCTACCGTTTTACTGCGGTTTAATACAATTTTACATCATCTTGCCTGTGGGGGGATAAGTTTGTGCAGTTCTTACAGGATCTACAATGCCAGCTGCCTCTCTAGCTCCACCATGTCTCCTGCTAGAAATGAAAAGTGCTTGCTGGAAGCTGAAGAAGATTGAGGGCACGTCCTACGTTGGACTAACTTGTATTGTTACCTTGGCCCCCGGTATTCCTCTACCAGCATTCACCTGTCAAATTTTGTAGACAAAGGCTATGTGGCCATAATGCCGCATACACACGACCAATTCCGCTCAAGCTTGGCTTGCATACACACGGTCACACAAAAGTTCTCCGAACTTTCGACCCTCAAGAACGCGGTGACGTACAACACTACGACGGGCCGAGAAAATTAAGTTCAATGCTTCTGAGCATGCTTCGAATTGTTTCCGAGCATGTGTCGGAATTGCTACAGAGGATCGGATTTTCTGCTACTAGGAATTTTTCCCATCTGAAAATTTGAGAACCAGCTCTCAATCTTTTGTTGGCGGAAATTCCAACAGCAAAAGTCTGATGGAGCCTACACACGGTCGGAATATCCGTCCAAAAGCTCACATCGGACTTTTGCTGTCGGAATTTCCGATCGTGTGTACAGGGCATAAGAAATAATTTCAATCCCATAGTGTCATGAAATATGTCAAGGCAGATGATGATTGTCCAAGAACATGACGGGAGTGGGGAAACTATCTTGTTCTATTTCCATAATTGAGTCACCTTTATCCATGTAACCAATTAAAGCTGAACTCCACGCAGATATAAAAACACAACTCTGTCATAATTAATGTACCATCAAATGTATTTCAATTGCAAGCAGCAAGTACCTGAGTATGACTTGGTATCAGCCTCCTGTTGTTTCTCTACAGTAAAGCTCACATGAGGGAGGGGGGGGGGGGGTTCAGGAGTGGAGGAACAAAAAGAGCCAGTAATTTGTGCTGCAATTCAAAAAGATGTGCTGATTGGTGGAAAGAGTGACACAAAAAGTAGCTCATCAGTCTGTTGCTTCTTCTTTCACTGTCCAGTCAACCAGTCACAAGGGGGAGGTGGATACCTATAAGTCAAGGGTCTCCAAACTTTATAAACAAAGGTCCATTTTACTGTCCTTCAGACTGTAGGAGGGCCAGACTGTGGCCATTGGAAGTAGAAAATGTCCCAGCATCAGTGGGAGTAAACAATGCCCCATCTATGGTGTCAGTGAGGAATTGTGCCCTCTCCTTGGTGTCATTTGGTGGAAAGATTTATCCTCCATTATTGGTATCATTGGAAGGAACTGTCCCACATTGTTGGTGTCAAGGAGAGGAATTGTCCCTCTTTCGTTTGTGTCAGTGAGGTGAATTATGCCCCAATGTTGGTGTCAGAGGATGAAATGTTGCCCCAAGGGCCAGAAAAAGTAGGAAAAAGGACAAATTTGGCCGCCGGGCTGCAGTTTGGAGACCACTTCTCGAAATGAAAGTGAAACTGTATTAGAGAAAGATTAGATTCCCTAACCAATCAGAGCTGTGCAAACAACAGGCCTGGTTGGACAGAATACCAATACCTTTTTACTATTTGTCTGGAGTTCAGCTTTACCACTTATGCCGCGTACACACAATTGGAAATTCCAACAAGAAAAGTTTGATGTGAGCTCTTGGTCGGAAATCCCAACCGTGTGTAGGCTCCATCGGACTTTTTCTGTTCTCAATTTTTCCGACAAGAAAAGTTCTTGGAAAAAATTCCGATCGTCTGTATGCAATTCCTCGGAATCAATTCGACGCATGCTCGGAATCATTGAACGTCATTTTTCTTGGCTCGTTGTAGTGTTGTATGTGACCGCGTTCTTGACAGTCGGAATTTTGTGTGACCGTGTGTAACACAAGTTTAAGCCAAGATTCCGTTGGAATAAAATTAACGTTTTTCTTGTCGGAATTTTCGATCGTGTGCATTAGAATTCATGGCACCATACTGATCGGATTATGGAACTAGGACATGATGGGTACCATCATGTCCTAGTTTCATAATCCGGTCAGTATGGTGCTCTTACACCTCCCATCTTGTTCTTGGCCAGTCAACATCTGCCTTGACACATTCCATGGTCATTTGATTATGGTACTTGAATTAACATCTAGAATTCATGGCACCATACTGATTGATGATGGGCACCATCATGTCCTAGTTCCAAAATCCAATCAGTATGGTGCCCTTACACCTCCCACCCTGTTCTTGGACAATTAACATCTGCCTTGACACATTCCATAGTCATTTGATTATGGTACTTGAATTAACACCTAGAATTCATGGCACCATACTAATTGATGATGGGCACCATCATGTCCTAGTTCCATAATCCAATCAGTATGGTGCCCGTACACCTCCCACCCTGTTCTTGGACAATTAACATCTGCCTTGACACATTCCATGGTCATTTGATTATGGTACTTGAATTAACACCTAGAATTCATGGCACCATACCGATTGATGATGGGCACCATCATGTCCTAGTTCCATAATCCAATCAGTATGGTGCCCTTACACCTCCCACCCTGTTCTTGGACAATTAACATCTGCCTTGACACATTCCATGGTCATTTGATTATGGTACTTGAATTAACACCTAGAATTCATGGCACCATACTGATTGATGATGGGCACCATCATGTCCTAGTTCCATAATGCAATCAGTATGGTGCCCTTACACCTCCCACCCTGTTCTTGGACGATTAACATCTGCCTTGACACATTCCATGGTCATTTGATTATGGTACTTGAATTAACACCTAGAATTCATGGCACCATACTGATTGATGATGGGCACCATCATGTCCTAGTTCCATAATCCAATCAGTATGGTGCCCTTACACCTCCCATCCTGATCTTGGATAATCAACATCTGCTTTTACATATTCCATAGTGATTTGGTAGTTCAATTAACAGCGTGGCTTTAAATACAGGGGTATGTTCCCGACACTCATCAGTACTGAGGACGAAACTTGGATGAGTGGTGAAAGGTCTTCAAATTTCCAGAACAGGTCCAGTTGAATGTGACTAACACCTACTAGACAGAGCATCATAGCATGACTTGGATAAATGAGAACCTTCACAGGCATAAAAACAAAGTCATTTAAAATTAACTTACAAAACCATTAAAATTCTTGAAGTTTACAAAAAACCCTTTACATGAACTGGAGCTTTATACAACCAAACTCTTCACATAGAAAACATTTTACAATATGTTCTTCTCTTGCATTATCTTGCATCCTATACAATATATTTACTACATTTTTGACACTCGCTTTATACAAAAGACTCCAAAGTCCAAACAAACGTTCCTGCTCCTATGTCCCTGGGTGGTCCTCTGTACCCCGTGAGTTTTCATTTCTCTCCTGAACCACATTATTTGTGACACGGATATCATGAGAGGCGGGAGATTTAGGGTCACCGTGCTTAAAATATTCCCGCACTGTGTTCTTCACAGAGGATGGTAAGATGATACGAATTGTCTGACTGAAAGTTGTGATGGACTTGGTGGGACTTTTGGGAAGTTGGGTTTCTTTGATAGATTGAGATTCTTCATGTTCTTGTTTGCTCGTGACTTCTTTGTCTGTAAAGGCCGAAGATAAATTCCCATTTTTAGTTACTATATCATTTGCAGAGCTTCTTCTGACTACATGTGTGAGCTGTGTTTGCCATTGGGGTTTTTCTACTTCCGGGTGTTGCTTTCTGGAAACGGAATGCAATACCAACGGGGTGTTTTGGCCATAGAAGACAGTCTGAGGTATTTTGAGCTTTGTAACTTGATCACCCTGACTGCAAGAATCCTCATTCAGATTTTGGTCATTAAGGTTAGTTATGGACATGATGTTAGGAGAGGCATAGAAAGCCATTGTGGCTTCTTGGGACCTCTTGTCTTTGGAGGACTCTCCTTTTTTAATCTCAATTTGCTTCACCGAGATCTCCTTATGAACACAAGTCCCATTTTCGGAAAGTGATTCGGTTTTGACGTGGCTAAATTTGAATTTTGGCGTCTGTAAAAATGTGACACCCTCTTTGCCAGTGGAACTGAAAGGTTGGTTGGATTCCTTGTCCAAGCATTCTTTATGAATGCTACCTTGGCCTGGAACCACACCGCTTCCTCTCTCAGTTTCTTTAACATTATTTTTCTTCTTGGATTCCCATTGCATCTCCCATGAGTCTAGGTCACAAGAGTTGCCCCCAAAGAGCGTAGATAGAGGTATGTGCCACTCTCTTAGTTTCTTTCTGGTAATTTCTGGGGATATTGTGTTTAGTCTAGCTGATGTTCCAAACATAAATGGTAAGGAGGTAACATCGCTCGAATTGAACACTGGTGACTCTGAGCAAGAGAAGGCGCTGTCTAGAGAACTTAGGGAAGAAGCAGAAGGAGAGGTGGTTGTTGAAGAAAGGCTTGAAAAACTTGACCTATTGGAAGGGTTTATCATTTGAGAACTTTTCTCCTTGGTGTTGGGTTTTGTTTGGGTTGACTTCCAAAAACCATATGTTGTGTTTTTCGTACTAGGAGCCAGATCTCCATGTAGAAGGTTCTGACTTTCTAGCTGTAACTGCTTCATCTGATTTATATAATCCAGATGACTGTGTATAATGGTGGCATCACAACTGGACTGGCGAGCTACTGGTTCATGACCCTGGACTGTAAGCCTAGAACTTTGACATACGCTTGGTTCTGAAGAACATCTGTCCCGAGCAGGACTAAGGCAGCATGCTGAATCCATGCAGTTCAAGATGTCCATCTTCGTTTTGCTCAGGTAGCAGGCAGATATTTCACTAAAAAGGTCCCAGTCCTCCCTTTCCTGTAGCAGCAAAGACTCATCAAACAATCCATCTTCATCTTTTAGCAGGTTTGACTCCGACTTGTCCAAGTCTGAAGCTGCAAATTCAAGCTCATCGGAGGAATCTTGCCGTCGGATCATGTGTATATCTGTTAAAATAAGTTATGTCAGAGTTATACTAGATGTCGGGATTGCTCTTTGAGTGAATTCAAATATTTATTTTCACTTTCTTATATTCACTTTTTCCACTAGACTCTAGCACAGACATTCTCAACTAGGGTTCCAAGGATTCCTGGAGGTCCCGTAGAGCAGTGGTCTCCCAACTGCAGACCGGGGGCCAAATGCGGCCCTTTGCTTGCCTTTCTTTGGCCCTAGGGGTACTATTCCTCCAACAGACAGCAACAATGGGGCAATAATTTCTGCATTGACACCAACCAACAATGGGGCACTATTCCTCCCACTGACACCAATGATGGTGTACTATTCCTCCCACTGACACCAATGATGGGGTACTATTCCTCCCACTGACACCAATGATGGGGTACTATTCCTCCCACTGACACCAATGATGGGGTACTATTCCTCCCACTGACACCAATGATGGTGTACTATTCCTCCCACTGACACCAATGATGGGGTACTATTCCTCCCACTAACAACAATGATTATGCGCTGTTTCTCTCACTGACCCCAATGAGGGGGCACTAATAATTCCCCTAATATGAAATATGGGACATTGTTTACTCCCACTGATGCCAGAACATTTTCTACTCCCACTGACTCTAGCACAGACATTCTCAACTAAGGTCCCAAGGATTCCTATAGTTCCTGTAGAGCAGTGGTCTCCAAACTGCAGACCGGGGGCCAAATGCGGCACTTTGCTTGCCTTTCTCTGGTCCTAGGGGTACTTTTCCTCCAACTGACACCAACAATGGGGCAATCATTTCTGCATTGACACGAACAAAGGTCCACCATTCTTTTCACTGACACCAATAATGGGGCACTATTCCTCCCACTGACACCAATGATGGGCACTATTCTTCCCACTGACACCAATGATGGGTACTATTCTTCCCACTGACACCAATGATGGGTACTATTCTTTCCACTGACACCAATGATGGGTACTATTCTTCCCACTGACACCAATGATGGGGTACTATTCCTCCCACTGACACCAATGATGGGGAACTATTCCTCCCACTGACACCAATGAGGGGGGCACTAATAATTCCCCTAATATAAAATATGGGACATTGTTTACTCCCACTGATGCCAGAACATTTTCTACTCCCACTGGCCAGGGTCTGGCCTCCCTAAAGTCTGAAACACAGTAAACTGACCATTTGTTTAAACACTTTGGAAACACCTGCTGTAGAGGTTGCTATGTGTTCTCTGAGTGTTGCCTGATTGACCCCCCCTGTTCCAGGACCAATGCCTCTTGGCCAATCCAGCAGCACTATACCAATTATCTTTTTAGCTGTCTGTAAGGGTGGCATTTAGACAGCCACTATAAGGGGACATTCTTCCCATTTGCCACCAATGTAACAGGTAATTTTGCCATTAATACCCAAATGAACTGGTCATAATAAGGGTTCCTAAGAAGTAAGGGCCAGATTCACGTACCTGCGGCGCAGCGTAACTTAACCCGTTTACGTTACACCGCCGCAAGTTTTCAGTCTAAGTGCCCGATCCACAAAGCACTTACCTGGAAATTTGCGGCGGTGTATCGTAAACACGTCCGGCGCAAGGCGGCCCAATTTAAATGGGGCGGGTACCATTTAAATTAGGCGCGCTCCCGTGCCGGACGTACTGTGCATGCTCCGGTCGCAAGTTTCCCGACGTGCTTTGCGCGAAATTACGACGCGCCGACATGTTGAGAATCGCGACGTGCGTAACGTACTTACGTCGGGAAAACAAAAAAATTCAAAAGCGACGCGGGAAAGACGGGCATACTTTAACATGGTGGAGTAATTTTACACCATGTTAATAGCAGCCCTATCTTTGCGACGGGAATCTAAAACTTGCGACGACGTAACGACGAGAAAAACCTTTGTGGATCGCCGTAACTGCTAATTTGCATACCCGACGCTGGTTTACGACGCAAACTCCCCCCAGCGGCGGCCGCGGTATTGCATCCTAAGATCCGACAGTGTAAAACAATTACACCCGTCGGATCTTAGGGCTATCTATGCGTAACTGATTCTATGAATCAGTCGCATAGATACTCTGAGAGATACGACGTCGTATCTCTGCTGTGAATCTGGCCCTATGCGGCTGATTCATAGAATCAGTTACGCATAGATATCCCTAAGATCCGACATGTGTAATTGTTTTACACTGTCGGATCTTAGGATGCAGTACCGCGGCCGCCGCTGGGGGGAGTTTGCGTCGTAAACCAGCGTCGGGTATGCAAATTAGGAGTTACGGCGGATCCACGACGGTTTTTCGCCGTTCAAAAAAATGAAGTCACGGCACGCAAAGCACGGCTGGAGTTCGGAAACAGAGCATGCGCGGTAGGTCCGGCGCGGGCACGCGCCTAATTTAAATGGCACACGCCCATTTAAATTGGCCCGCCTTACGCCGGAGGCCGCGGGCGTAGTTTTCATTGCAAGTGCTTGGTGAATCAGGCACTTGCGAGGAAAAATTGCGGCGGTGTAACTTATCTAGGATAAGTTACGCCGCCGCGATTCTACGTGAATCTGGCCCTTAAAGTTATTTTAGGAGTTCCTCTTGGGTAAAAAGTTTTTCCTTCAAACTTTGCTCTCTTGCAGAAGTAAGGCCTTTGGTAGAATCTTCCCATCTGCTTCTCACACCACATGTTGTGGTTCCATCCCCTAACCCAGCCTTTCTCAGCCTTTTCAATACAGATGAAGACTTAAAATAACTTCCTGGTCTCAAAATTACTATATCTACTACTCATGATACATTAGTGTGAACAGGGGCGGACTGACAACTCATGGGGCCCCCGGGCAATAGAAGATTATAGGCCCCCGGGCTTACAGATGGCCACCAAGCCAGGAGGCAGTACAGAGGCGGGGCAGCTAAAATCTCGGGATTTTCACATCAAAAGCATGTCGGTTTTGGACATATCAGAGACAGATGTAAAAAAAAAACAGATTTTTAGATACTGTCCCTGGTTTTACTGAGCCTGGCAAAAAAAAAAAATGTTTTCCTTTACAACTCCTTTAACTGTATCTCCCACGTTTCCTCCAAACTTTGCTCTCGTGTAGATCCAAGTCCTTTGACAGAATCAAAACTACTTCAAACACCTTGTGCCATGGTTCCATCCTCCAGCCCCTATGCTTATACTGGGTCCGACAGCAGATAGAACTGTAGTGCAAGTAAGGGGATGATGTGAAGAACCTTCAAGACTTCAAAGCACCACCAGCCTGGGTAGAGTAATGTTGGATGTTTTCCCTCTCTGGGCAAGCAGTGGTCTCTTTGCAGGGGTCAAGACATGCTCCCCTACTGAGTCAGAACTATAGCTGTGCAATCAGCAAAGTTCATGACTCAGCAGGAGGAGTATCAGACCTCTGCAGACTGATCACTGCTTCCCTACTGGGGGCAAGGGCCCCACTCTGCAGCATGCATGCTGAGGACAGGCCTTTCTACTCATTGACTTAGAATGCTGTTTGTTTTCATGCACCCAGAATTGTACTAAGCTGATTCAAACTGACAGGGCTTTAAAGACTTTATTAGATCTCTTGTAAAAATTTGAGGATGAATTGTTCCATAGTGTCTGCAGCTACAGAGGTCAGTGAGGTCTTGTTTTAAACGTACTACTTGTATGAATATATTAATAGCTGAATGTTCATTGCCTAGTTTATTTTCTACTTATAAGACTGGAAACTCCTTATTTGTAGAAAACAAATCCACGCCATTTTCCTTTCAGTTTTCATATATATGAATATAAGATGCAACATCTCTGATATGTTGAGAATCAACTTACCTGCCAAGTCATTAGTACTTCCTGAATCTTGCTGTCTGTGTTTGCTGAACAGAAAGGAAGCATCTTGTTCGAAGATGAGCGAGTAATTCTCTATAAGAAATTGCACCAGCTGAGCCACCTGCACAAAAAGACCAATGTTGAGCAGTGTGATATTTTTGTTGCCAGAATAATACATTATTGATACATGTGTAGCATCCTTTAGTGTGCTAGATGTAGATAGGTTTGTTGCTAGTGTAGCTAAATATTAGTTTAGCTCAGGGCAAAGCCTGAGGTATGAATCTGGGTCAGGGTTTAGTGACTCAGGGCTGGGCGACTCATCCTAGCAGGTTCTGTGGTGCCTCCCCCTGTTTTCAGAAACATCGAAGAATGTTCTAGACATAGCGGGTGGAGGTTAGGAGAAGCTGCTTGGAATATTTATGAGGACCTCAGCCAATTTCCAGCAAGGCGCTGGCAGGGGGCAGACCACCCCATAAATAGGCGGGGCAGTCAGTGGAAAGTGTAGTGCTGAGGAGGCTGTCGGTGGCCCTTGAGGGTGCACCCTAGTCAAAGGGGGGGTGGCTTTGGACCTGGGGCTCTTACCCAGTTTAAGTACGTGTATAGCAAATTTATTTTAGTTTTGCAAACAGTAGTAAAGAGATAACAACAAAAAACTGTTTGCTTATTTAATGCCACCTGTATCCGGTTGGGGAGATTTCCCTATACTTCCTGTCCTAAACATGCAATAAGAAGTGAGAATAAATCTCCCCTATGGGATGAAAATGGATGCGAATAGTCACCAAGATAAAACAGAGAATGCAAGTCCAGTGGCAGCCGCTCCCATTAGCCGCTCCCTAAACTACATGCAGGGCGCCGGACGCATGGATTTCAATAGGTTTTGTTTTCTTTGAAGCACATGATTAGAACCTAAGGCTCTAATTGGCTTAAAAAAGGGGTGGGCTCGGGGCGCAAAGCACTGCGCCCTGAGCCCACCCAGTTGTGTGACATTAAAAAATGTATATTTGCTAATGTCTTACTGCTTTTTCTCCTGGCCAATTAGGAAGCGGGTCCTGAGACCCGATTGGCCAGGGAGACCACTTAGGACCCACTTCCCATTCGGCCGGGAGCCAAAGCAGCCTCCTAGGGTAAGGCCAGACTGATCGCCGCCTTCCCTTCTGATTGCTGCCTTCCCGTCGTCTCCCGCAGGGGGGTGACGGCTGAGTGAGAGGAGCAGGTTTGTTTGCCACCCCCCCAAATATTGAGCACCAGTCGCCACTGTGCAGGTCACTCCCCAGCAAGGGCACAGACAGCAATAAAATCCTGACAGAGGGTAGATATCTAGACATATTTTCCAGTCGTAAGTTATTTTTATCCTCTTTGCAGAATTACCTTGATAAATAAATTGTATATCCTTAAGTCTGAATGTCTGGATATTAAGGATATCCTTGAAAAAGGGAACAAAGCATCAAGTTGTGCCAAAAATACACCGTAATATGAAAGTGGACACCAGCCAGGAGACCTTCTCTTGGTGCGAACGGACTCCCTGGTACTGAATTATTTTTATACTTAGGATGTTTGTAATGTACAACAGCAAATATACAAAAGAACTACTTGGGGGACCCTACTCCCAACTATTTGTTACCAAAAATGGAGAATGTACTTTTTCTTCAGACATTTTGGTGTGTTGCTGTTTATTTTAATAGGCTGCCTTAGCACAGTGCATGGAAAAACAAAATGCAAAATGTGAAGCCAGCCTAGAAAATGAGCATGTGTTGCTCCCACCTGCACAATACTACCGTGTTTCCTCGAAAATAAGACCGGGTCTTATATTAATTTTGGTCACAAAAAACACACTAGGGCTTATTTTCAGGGTAGGGCTTATTTATTTATGGTATGTACATTAAACAACATTTATTCAAATAGTCATGTCATCTTCTTCTGGAATATCATCATAACTCCTGTTCCTTTAACCACTTAAGGACCGCCTAACGCCGAAATACGTCGGCAGAATGGCACGGCTGGGCACAATCACGTACCTGTACGTGATTGTTAAATGCCCAGCCGTGGGTCGCGGACCCGGTCTGAAGCTCCGTGACCACGGCCATGGGACTCGCGGATCCGATCGCCGCTGGAGTCCCGCGATCGGTCCCCGGAGCTGAAGAACGGGGAGAGGTGTGTGTAAACACAGCTTCCCCGTTCTTCACTGTGGCGCCGTCATTGATCGTGTGTTCCCTTTTATAGGGAAACACAATCAATGACGTCAGACCTACAGCCACACCACCCCTACAGTTAGAAACACAGATGAGGTCACACTTAACCCCTTCAGCGCCCCCTTGTGGTTAAAGCGGAGGTTCACCCAAAAACACAACTATGTACCATCCAAACAAGCATACTAGTAACTTTCGTTTCAGACTCCCGCGGAGAAAGGCGTTCCTATGAAGAGGGGAACATGATTGACGGCCGGCTATGGCGCGTCACACATTCCGAAAATAGCCGGAGTAGGACTCGGCTCTTCACAGCGCTATACGGCGCCTGCGCACAGACTAGGAGCTGACTGTGCTGACGCCGTATATGTCCGCGTCCTATTTCGGCTTTTTTCGGGAACCTGTGACGCGCCATAGCCGGCCGTCAATCATGTACCCCTCTTCATAGGAACGCCCATTTCCCCGCCGGAGTCTGAAACAAGAGTTACGGATTAAACCGTAAGTACAGCGGGAAAAAAAAAAGGCATACTGTATGCTCGTTTGGATGGTAGATAAAGAAAAACATTTTTTAGGGTGAACCCCCGCTTTAACTCCCAAACTGCAATTGTCATTTTCACAGTAAACAATGCATTTTTAATGCATTTTTTGCTGTGAAAACAACAATGCTCCCAAAAATGTGTCAAAATTGTCAGATTTGTCCGCCATAATGTCGCAGTCACGAAAAAAACGCTGATCGCCGCCATTAGCAGTTAAAAAAAAAATTATAAAAATGCAATAAAACTATCCCCTATTTTGTAAACGCTATAAATTTTGCACAAACCAAACGATAAACGCTTATTGCGATTTTTTTTCACCAAAAATAGGTAGAAGAATACGTACCGGCCTAAACTGAGGGAAAAATTTAGTTTTTTTATATATTTTTGGGGGATATTTATTATAGCAACAAGTAAAAAATATTGATTTTTTTTCAAAATTGTTGCTCTATTTTTGTTTATAGCGCAAAAATAAAAACCGCAGAGGTGATCAAATATCACCAAAAGAAAGCTTTGTTTGTGGGAAAAAAAGGACGTCAATTTTGTTTGGGAGCCACGTCGCACGACCGCGCAATTGTCAGTTAAAGTGACGCAGTGCCGGAAGCTGAAATTTTGCCTGGGTAGGAGGGGGGTATATGTGCCCAGTAAGCAAGTGGTTAACACCTTTTATAAGCTCCCTCTTCTCTGAGATCTCTGAGGAGATGAGGAAAGAGAATAGCCGAGATTGTGGTGACGTCAGCCCGCTCCGTGCACTAAAGAGGGAGGGGGCGCAAACGTCAGCGGGAGGAGAGGAGGAAAAATAAGAGCCAAGATCGCCGCTGACGTCAGTGCACTGAAGAGAAAGGGGCCGACGACATCTGTTGGGAGGAGCGGAGGAAAGAGAATTGCCGAGATCCCGGCTGACGTCAGCCCGCCCCGTGCGCAGAAGAGGAAGGGGCAGAAGACATCAGCCAGGAGGAAAGAAGAGGACCTCCGGCGGGTCAGCGGTGGGTGTAAACATGTTTCTTTTAAATACAGCAGCAAACGGAGACACTGGCCAATATTTACAAAGGGTTTTTAATGAGATTTACTAGGGCTTATTTTCGGGGTAGGGCGTATATCGCAGCCCACCCTGGTAATCCAGATAGGTCTTATTTTTGGGGAAAGGGCTTACTTTCAGGGGAAACACGGTATCAGGTTGTAGGTTTAACCACATGCCTACTGGACACTTTTACCCCCTTCCTGCCCAGGCCAATTTTCAGCTTTCAGCACTGTCACACTTTGAATGACAATTGCGTGGTCATGTGACTCTTGAGTGTTCATTCTGGGAGGACTGAGGAGAGAGAGTGTCAGTCTGGGACAGGGTTGCCAACCACCCGCAGCATTTTTTACTGACAACACATAGAAAATTTACTGGCGGAACACATTTTTTACTGGCAGCCTGAGAAAGGACAGAACTCCTATTGAAAACTAACACAACGAACAGTATAAACATGATATGGAAACACTGACAATACCTATAACAAAGTAATTTTCTTGATTTACACTTAAAAAGTCAACACAGCATGAAATGATCAGCCCCTGAGATTTCCTGGAAGTTGTAACTGACAACTCATGGGGCCCCCCGGGCAATAGGAGATTATGGGGCCCCCCCGGGCAATAGGAGATTATGGGGCCCCCCGGGCAATAGGAGATTATGGGGCCCCCAGGGCAATAGGAGATTATGGGGGCCCCCAGGCAATAGGAGATTATGGGGCCCCCCGGGCAAAAGGAGATTATGGGGCCCCCGGGCAATAGGAGATTATGGGGCCCCTGGGCAATAGGAGATTATGGGGCCCCCGGGCAATAGATTATTATGGGGCAACACAGTATACACACAGACACACAATATACACACACAGCTATTATCTTGGGATTTTTTTTAAAACACAGATTTGTACATACTGTCCCTGGTTTTACTGAGGCTGGCAACCCTGATGGGGCCCCCTAGTGGCATGGGGCCCTCAGGCAGTGCTCGAGTGCCCGAATGGTCAGTCCACCCCTGGTCTGGTGTGAACTAGCACTAAACCTTTTTCTGACACTTGTTTCTTACAAAGTTAAAATCAGATTTTTTTGCTAGAAAATTACTTAGAACCCCCAAACATTATATATATATTTTTAGAAGACAACCTAGGGACAAAATAGCGATTGTTGCAATATTTTATGTCACACTGTATTTGCGCAGCGGTCTTTCAAATGCAATTTTTGGGGGTAAAAAATACACTTCAATGAATAAAAAAACAAAACAGTAACGTTAGCCCAATTTTTTTGTTTAAAGCGGATGTCCCCCTGAAAAAAAAATATTAAAAGCCAGCATCTACAAATACTGCAGCTGCTGACTTTTAATATTAGGACACTTACCTGTCCTGGAGTCCAGCGCCGATCGCAGCCGAGGACGCAGCAGAGGACGAGCGATCGCTCGTCACTCTTCTGACCCCCACCACCAGTGAGGGAACCAGGAAGTGAAGCGCTCCGGCTTCACTGCCTGGTTCCCTATGGCGCATGTTGACTGGCTCGCGCTGTGTTCTGGGAGCCGAGTGTTTCCCAGAACACAACGGGGGGGGGGGGGGATCTGACGTCCTGCCCGCAGTCTGTGTGGCCAGAAGTGGGTGCAAATACTCCTCCCCCTGAAAGGTGTCAAATGTGACACCGGAGGGGGTGGAGGGTTCCGATGAGCGGGAGTGAAGGTGGAGGGTGGAGCTCTGCTTTAATGTGAAAGATAATGTTACGCCGTGAGAACCGTGATCTATCTTCTAAGCAAAAAAAAAATATAGCGATTCTCATTTTAGCCAGAATCGTGCAGCTCTACTACACACCTAAAGGGGCCTCAGGTTCCTGCCTGTAAAGGGCCATTGCTAAAAGTCTGACTGAGTGCTCTGAGTCGCATTAACTATCGGTGTGCCAGCTGAAGTTCTGCAAGGAAGTGCTGGAGGCAGGACAGCTCCTAGGATCAGAGGCGCCTGGGTGCAAAAATATTTCTGGCGCCCCCACATGGGCGTGGTCATCTTACCAACTCCTCCCCTTTACAAATGTTTCTATGGCTACGACTCAAACACAGAGATGCTCCCCTAAAAAGTCTTCATTAGTGTCCCCCATCAGAGCCCCCCCAGCAGGTGTCTCCCATCAGAGCCCCCCCAGCAGGTGTCCCCCATCAAAGCCTCCACAGCAGGTGTCTCCCATCAGAGCCCCCCCAGCAGGTGTCTCCCATCAAAGCCTCCCCAGCAGGTGTTTCCCATCAGAGCCCCCCCCAGCAGGTGTCCCCTATCAGAGCCCCCCAGCAGGTGTCTCCCATCAGAGCCCCCCCAGCAGGTGTCCCCTATCAGAGCCCCCCAGCAGGTGTCCCCCATCAAAGCCTCCCCAGCAGGTGTCTCCCATCAGAGCCCCCCCCAGCAGGTGTCCCCCATCAGAGCCCCCCCACAGCAGGTGTCTCCCATCAAAGCCTCCCCAGCAGGTGTCCCCCATCAGAGCCCCCCACAGCAGGTGTCCCCATAGATCAGTACTTGTCCAATAGATCCCTGTAGCTCGGGCGCACTGGGAGCAGAAGCACATTACAGGGGGGCGGGGCATACGTGGCATCTTTGGTTACTTGGAGGGTGGCACTCGTAGAGCATTTCTGGGAGTGCACAGGATGATTGGCAGCAGCTCCGGCCAACACAGAAGCCTCTCATTACACCGCCTATGGGAGAAGAGCCGACACACGCAGAGGGGATGGGACAGACAGGAGACTGCTCCATGCGCACCGGACAGAATTAAATAGTGGAGTCTAGTACCGGAACGTGTTCCAGTACTAGGCTCCGCAGTGGTACCCAGCCCGGAATCCAGGGACAGTGGGAGGTATGCGCTCTTGTCAGTTGCCAGCGGAGAGGGCAAGCGTTATGGGAAACTGCAGCACCCGCTACATGCGCTCCGCCTCTGGACACAGACAAGGAGGAGGGAGGGAAGCACTTTGGAACTTTGGCGCCCCCACCTCTGCGGTGCCTGGGTGCAGAGCACCCCGTGCACCCTGCCTAGGATCGGCCCTGGCTGGAGGTGGAAGTGGAGTGCATATAGAGACTATATACAGGAAGAGTTGTCCCTCAAGTTGTTTGAAGTCAAGTGGGCATCTCATAAACTCCCCAATCCCTATCCAAATTTTATCGCCCCCAATAAAATACAAAAAAGTGCCGAACTGTTTTCTGACACTGGGGGACTGTGGAGATTCGGTGTGCCTGGCTGTGCAGGGTGGGGGATCCCATTTCATGTTTGGCTTCTACATGGGGTGCACTACTTACGGATGAAACTTCTAATTGACACATTAACTGCATGTGACCCGGCGGTGACTTTACCTTTTTGGTGGACTTGCTCTCTTCCTCGGGGTCCCCTCCGGTAGGCAGCCATAACATATTGGGAGCTATGCAGAGAGCAAGATTCGAAGCGGTCATTTGGTTTTCTTCCCAGTTCTTCCCAATGTGATTCAGCACAGCAAACAAATGTTGCAGCAAGCTGAAGTTGGCTTCAGGGAGCTGGTCCAACAGGCTGGGGATTAAACAATGGATCAGTCAAGATGCGTCACCTACCAAGTTACAGTATAGATCACATTGGCCTAGATTCACATACGGCCGCTCTACGTTGCGCTGGCGTAGCGTATCGTATTTACTCTACGCCGCCGCAACTTAGAGAGGCAAGTGCTATATTCACAAAGCACTTGCGTCCTAAGTTACGGCGGCGTAGCGTAAATGGGCCGGCGTAAGCGCGCCTAATTCAAAGTAGGCTGGTAGGGGGCGCGTTGTATTTAAATGAGGCTTGACCCCATGTAGATGCATGGCCGAACGAACGGCGCATTCGCGCGCATGCTCAGTATCACGTCGTATTTACGCCCAAAGATACGTCGGCTCAATGCCTGTGACGTGAATGTAACTTACGCACAGCCCGATTCGCGTACGACTTACGCAAACGACGTAAAAAGATACGCTTGTTCCGACGTCCATACTTTGCATGGGCTGCGCCACCTAGAGACATGCTTTATCTTTACGCCGGCGTATGTCTTACGTAAACGGCGTAACTAATTGCGACGTGCGTACGTACGTTCGTGAATCGGCGTATCTTGCTCATTTACATATTTGACGCGGAAATCAAGGAAGCGCCACCTAGCGGCCAGCGTAATTATTGCACCCCAAGATACGACGGCGTAGGAGACTTACGCCGCTCGTATCTTGGCCAAATCTATGCGTAACTGATTCTATGAATCAGCCGCAGAGATACGCCGTCGTAAGTCTTTGTGAATCTGGGCCATTGTGTTCTAATTCATCAGCGAGACCTAATCCGTTAAATAACTGACCTTTTTATGACTTTTATACTGTTTTCCGGTTCCTCCATTTCTGTGACTTCCATCCAAAGCCCATACATGTCTGAGGATAGAATACTGTCAGGAATATTGCGGAGAAAATCCTAAATCAAATACATATACATACAGTAGGGGGGTCAGCATTTTGTAGTACTTATAATAAAGTAAAAAAAAAAAAAAAAAACAGGAACACAACAGGACAGGCAAAACCTATTCTAAAGATTCATGTGATGGGCTCTGTTCACAAAGCTGAAACAACAGGATCCTAAGGGCCAGATTCACAAAGGTTAGCGGATCTTTAGATCCGTGTAACCTATGTGTTTTAAGATCCGCCCTCGCAAGTTTGTGAGGAAAGTGTCAAATTCACAACACACTTACCTCCAAACTTGCGACGGCGGATCCTAACTCCCCCAGCGGAATTCAAATTCCGCGGCTAGGGGAGTGTCATATTTAAATCAGGCGCGTTCCCGCGCCGATTTAAATACGCATGCGTCGTCCGGGGAATTTCCCGGCGTGCATTGCTCCCACTGACGTCAATAGGACGTCAGTGGTTGCGATGTGAGCGGGACTTGCGACGCGCGTGTTCGTGAATCGGCGTACGCAAACGACGTAGGAAATTTCAAAATCGACGCGGGAACGACGGCCATACTTAACAATACTTACCCCTGCTTTTAGCAGGGGTAAGTATACGACGGGTACCGCGCTACGGAAACGACGTAAGAACACAGCGTCGGGTCCGCGTACGTTCGTGAATTTCGCGTATCTCGCTGATTTACATATTATTCAGTGTAAATCAGCGGGAACGCCCCCGGCGCCATTTTTAAATCAAAAAAAAGATCCGACAGTGTCACACAGTGTGACACTGTCGGATCTCAGCCCTATCTATGCGTATCTGATTCTATGAATCAGGTGCATAGATAGGACCAGTAAAAATCAGAGATACGATGGTGTATCAGGAGATACTCCATCGTATCTCTTCTGTGAATCTGGCCCTAAATCTCCAAAAAAAGTGACAGTTATTTTCAACTCAGTTCAATGACATGTGAAAATTACATGAAAAAAAAAAAAAAAAACCCTTACCTCTGTGTTAAAGCTTTGTGAGGTGAGATAGAATGTTATACAAAATTAAATATATCACTTTAGTATTAACCACTTCCCATCCGGACATCGACAATTGATGGCCACAAGGTGGCTCTACAATGCGGGGAGGCTGTCAATATGCGGCCTCTGGCTTCCTGCCGCTGGGGGGCGTGCGCGTGCCCGCCGCGTCACTCGTGTACCTGGGGGCCGCGATGTCCGCTGGGTAACCGCGATCGGCAGTCACAGAGCCAAGGACGTGGATCTTTGTGTGTAAACACAGAGATCCACGTCCTGTCAGGGAGAGGAGACCGATGGTGTGTTCCTTGTACATAGGTATACAGCATCGGTCACCTCCCCCAGTCAGTCCCCTCCCCCCACAGTAAGAATCACCTAGCAGGGAACACATTTAACCCCTTGATCGCCCCCTAGTGTTAACCCCTTTCCCTGCCAGTCACATTTATACAGTAATCAGTGCATATTTATAGCACTGTTCGCTGTATAAATGTGAATGGTCCCAAAAATGTGTCAAAAAGTGTCCGATGTGTCCGCCATAATATCGCAGTCCTGAAAAAAATCGCAGATCGCCGCCATTACTAGTAAAAAAAAAAAAAAAAAAAAAATTCTATCCCAAATTTTGTAGGCGCTATAACGTTTGCGCAAAGCAATCACTATACGCTTATTGTGATTTTTTTTTTTACCAAAAATATGTAGAAGAATACGTATCGGCCCAAACTGAGGAAAAAAAAAAGTTTTTTTTTTTTTTTTTAAATTGGGATATTTATTACAGCAAAAAGTTAAAAATATTGTCCGGGGTTCACAAAGCACTTGCGCCGACGTATCTCCAGATACGCCGCGTAAGTGCAAATATGTGCCGTCGTATCTGTGCGCCGGACCAACAAACTAAGATACGCCTGAAAACAGGCTTCATCCGACCGACGTAACTTGCCTACCCCGGCGTAGAGTGGGCGCATATTTACGCTGGACGCTTTTGGCGCTCCCATTGATTTTCTACTCAAATATGAAAATGAGAGAGATACGGCGATTCACGAAGGTACGTGCGCCCGACGCAGCGCGCTTAAAGTTCTACGTCCGGCGTAAAGTTATGCCCCATAAAGGAGGTGTAACTCAGCAGCATCCATGCAAAGGGCTGCAAAGGGGGGTAGTTTACGTTGTACGTGAATATGGATGGGCGTAGGTTACGTTCACGCCGTAGGCAGTGATCCGGCGTATGTTAGGCAGTTGTTCCGACGAATTTGTGAGCATGCGCACTGGGATGCGTCCACGGGATGGCGCATGCGCAGTTGGCGATACGTATCTGTCTGGCGCTCGGCCCATCATTTGCATGGGGTCACGCCTCATTAGCATGGCTCACGCCCACTTCCACTTCCGCCGACTTACGCCTTGGAAACCCAGCGCAGTTTTGGGAGCACTGGCTTTGTGAATTCAATGCTTGCCTCTCTGCGCTGCGCCGGCGTAGCGTACAGGAGATACGCTACGGCGGCATAAATGTGCGCCAGTGTCTGTGAATCCGGGCCATTGTGTTTATTTCAAAATTGTCGCTCTATTTTTGTTTATATCGCAAAAAATAAAAACCGCAGAGGTGATCAAATACCACCAAAAGAAAGCTCTATTTGTAGGGAAAAAAGGACGTCGATTTTGTTTGGGAGCCACGTCGCACGACCGCGCAATTGTCATTCAAAGCGTGACAGTGCTGAAAGCTGAAATTTCGCCTGGGCAGGAAGGGGGTATATGTGCCCAGTAAGCAAGTGGTTAAAGTAGTTCTAAAGGCAGATTTCCTTTTCCTTAAGGCCCCCCTATTATACTAACCTGAGCCTGATGTTTTCTCATAGAAGTCAATGGAAACAAAAATAATTAGTTCCGCATTGACTTCAATGGGATGCAATACTAAATGCGGGCAGAGGTGGGGCGTCAGAGAGCTCCGAAAACGTCCGAAAAGGCCCGAGGATACTTTGGCTTGTTTCCTGCGCCCCCGGTACATCAGGCCAAATTAGGTACTGCAGGCCTATTTTTGGCTCTGCTCCACTTCTGCACCCCCGTACCTCAGGCCAAATGAGGTACTGCAGGCCTATTTAGCTTGAATTCTGCTTGTCTTGAGAGTCAACACTCACAAACCGAGTCAGAATTAAAAAAAAAAAAAAAGTTGCTCGCAATTTAAAACGCTCTCAAACCAAGTTACTCTTAAAATGAGGTTCCACTGTACTTGTAAAATGTAGAATTTGTAAATGTTTGAAGGGCCAAAACCCAAGTCACAGTTCTACTTGAACAACATTTTACTCTTTAAAATAAGGAATATTTTTGTAATATTTAGGATTCGATTATGTACCGTGATCACTGCAGCTGCTACAAACACAGATTCTCCGCCCATCTGGACATCGTCACCGCACAACAACTTCTCCTTGAGCTCCTTGCATGTTTTGGCATTGGCCGAGCGCCTGAAAATGCCCTTCGTGTTCGGCCCTTCTTCATATAACAGCAGGAGCATATCCTGGAATTGTTCAGCAACATAATGTGAGTGACAAAATTATCCTGTACTAGAATTACAGAAATATTTTACTGTCTTCTGATATAGAGTCTCCAATATCTGGTCCCCCTATTCAGCGCCGTAATGCGAGGCTTTTTTCCTGGTGTGGAGAAAGCCTCTTGAGGGGGCGAGCAGGAGTGTCAGGACGCCCACTAACACACAGCTCAGTAGAGAGTGTCCTGACACAAGTAGAGAGTGTCCTGACTTGCCTGCTGACCCCCTCCCCCCTCAAGAGGCTTTCTCCACACCAGGGAGAAAACCTCGCATTACTGTGTGGAGTTACAGACAGAAGAACAGGAAGTGAGGATTTCTCAGAAGAAATAAGGACATTTAAAAGCAAAAATGGAAGGATGAGGTAAGTGAAGGAGGACTGCACTAAGGTAAAGGAAGCTATTTAGGAAAAAACATGTTTTCCTTTACAACCCCTTTAAGTCAGGCAGCACACCATTTACTAAGAATGTCAAGAAATCTCCTGATGAGGCCTACACAAAAAGTCGTCACCCTGCTGTGGAGAGATATGAATAATTTTTACATGCATACTGTAATTATCTGTCATCTAACTCTGCCAGCTGCTGAAATCTCATCATATTAGTCTCAAGTCTTCTAAATATGGAACGCATTGAAGAGAGTCTTATCTTACCATTATGGGTTTGGGTAGATTCCCATTGGGACACACCGATGACAGGGAATGACCAAAGAGCTTACGTGGTGTAAGAGGTGATTGAGAAGAAGCTGTGCTCAATGTGGCGCTGCCACTACGACGTAAAGCCCAGTCAATCAGTGACTTTTTCCTCCTGCATTGTTTTTGTGCAGACTCTGAAAAAAAGAATCTACTTTAAAAATGTTTTTTACCATCTCCGACACTTTACACCATGTTCTCTGACAGGCCTCCCATCTTCCAGAATACATTCTCTTGCATCCCTCCCTCCACACTAAGTTCTCTGGTAGCACTCCCACTTCCTTCTCTCACCATGTTCTTTGGCAGTTCCCCTTCCTAATAATGCAGTGATCTTTGGTTCCTTGCCCCCTTCTACCCTCCATGCTAAGTTCTTTGGTCCCTTGCCCTCTTCTACCCTCCATGCTAAGTTCTTTGGTCCCTTGCCCTCTTCTACCCTCCATGCAGTGTTCTTGGGTCCCTTGCTCTCTTCTACCCTCCATGCTATGTTCTTTGGTCCCTTGCCCTCTTCTACCCCCATGCTAAGTTCATTGGTCCCTTGTCCTCTTCTACCCTCCATGTTAAGTTCTTTGGTCCCTTGCTCTCTTCTACCCTCCATGCGGTGTTCTTTGGTTCCTTGCTCTCTTCTACCCTCCATGCGGTGTTCTTTGGTTCCTTGCCCTCTTCTACCCTCAATGCTACGTTCTCTTGCAGTCACCTCCTCCACCCTTCACACTACATTCGCTGGCAGTCACCTTTTCCATACTATGTTCTTTGGTAGCCACCTCTTGCATCCTGCAGCCCCCACACTACATTCATTGGCAGCCACCTCCTAAACCCTACTTTCTCTGGTAGCGTCTCCTCCACACTATGTTCTCGGGTAGCTACCTCTCCCATCCTCTACACCAGTGGTCATCAACCCTGCCCTACAGGGCCCACTAACAGGCCAGGTTTGCAAGGTAACTGAAATACATCACAGGTGATATCATTTGCTGCTCAGTGATTGCAGTATTCTAGACTGCATCTCCCCATGGTAATACATAAAACCTGGCCTGTTAGTGGGCCCTGTAGGGCAGGGTTGATGACCACTGCACTACACTACCTTCTCTGGTAGCCACGTCCTCCCCACTACCTTCTCTGGTAGATACCTCCTCCACACTATGTTCTTGGGTAGCTACCTCTCTCACCCTATATACTACATTCTCTGGTAACCAGCTCCTCCCCACTACATTCTCTGGTAGCCACCTCTTCCAACTTCCACAGTGCATTTTCTGGTAGCCAACTAGCCCATACTACATTCTGGCAGAAACCTTTTGCATCCTTCACACAACATTCTATTTTAGCTAGACATGTGCACTGCCGAAAAATGTGTTCATTTTCATTTCCGTTTTATTAGTTTTTTAGCTTTTCAGGAAATTCGGGAATTCAAAAATTCGATTTTCGAATTCGGAATTTTCTAAATTACCGAATTTTTGATTTCCCAATTTACAATTTCAGGATTTTCGAATTCGGAAAAAAAGCGGAATTTTGTAAATTAGTAAATTCGAAAACTTGGAAACTGGAAATTTTGGAAATTCTGAATTTCGTAAATTCGAAAATCTGTGAATTAAAAAATTAGTTAATTCTGAAATATCCGAATTAACGAATTTGGCAAAATACGTTAAATAACGAATTTGGAACTAAACTAAATGTCTAATGGTAGCCACCTCCTCCACGCTATGTTCTCTGGTAGCTGCCTTCTCCAACCTTCACACTGCATTCTCTGTTAACCATCAGAGAATTTAACGTATTCATGGCATTTCAAAAGACATTTTCCATCCTCTACACTACATTCTCTGGCAGCCAACTCCTCCACACTTTCTTCACTGGTACCTACCTCCTCAAACCTCCACAGTGACTTTTCTGGTAGCCCTCTAGACCACACTATATTCTGGCAGCCACCTCCTACATTGTCCACAGTACGTTCTCTGGCAGCCACCTCTTCTACATTCCGTTCTCTGGTACCTACCTCTACCAACCTCCACACTGCATTCTCTGATAACCAAATCCTCCATCCCCTACACTACATCCTCTGGTAACCAACTCCTCCACACTACCTTCTCTGGTGCCCACCTCTACCAACCTCCACACTGCATTCTCTGGTAACCACCTCCTTCATCCTCCACACTACATTCTCTGGTAACCAACTTCTCCATCCTCCACACTACATTCTCTGATAACCACCTCCTCCATCCTCTACACTACATTCTCTGGCAGCCAACTCCTCCACACTTTCTTCACTGGAAACTACTGTACCTCCTCCAACCTCCACAGTGACTTTTCTGTTAGCCCTCTAGACCACACTATATTCTGGCAGCCACCACCTATATTCTCCGCAGTACGTTCTCTGGCAGCCACCTCTTCTACATTACGTTCTCTGGTAGCTACTTCTACCAACCTCCACACTACATTCTCTGGTAACCAACTTCTCCATCCTCCACACTACATTCTCTGGTAACCAACTCCTCCATCCTCTACACTACATTCTCTGGCAGCCAACTCCTCCACACTTTCTTCACTAGTACCTACCTCCTCCAACCTCCACAGTGACTTTTCTGGTAGCCCTCTAGACCACACTATATTCTGGCAGCCCCACCTACATTCTACGCAGTACGTTCTCTGGCAGCCACCTCTTCTACATTACGTTCTCTGGTACCTTCTTCTACCAACCTCCACACTACATTCTCTGGTAACCAACTTCTCCATCCTCCACACTACATCCTCTGGTAACCAACTCCTCCACACTACCTTCTCTGGTACCTACCTCTACTAACCTCCACACTGCATTCTCTGGTAACCACCTCCTCCATCCTCCACACTACATTCTCTGGTAACCAACTCCTCCATCCTCCACACTACATTTTCTGGTAACCAACTCCTCCATCCTCCACACTACATTCTCTGGTAACCAACTTCTCCATCCTCCACACTACATTCTCTGATAACCAACTCCTCCATCCTCTACACTACATTCTCTGGCAGCCAACTCCTCCACACTTTCTTCACTGGAAACTACTGTACCTCCTCCAACCTCCACAGTGACTTTTCTGTTAGCCCTCTAGACCACACAATATTCTGGCAGCCACCGCCTACATTCTCCGCAGTACGTTCTCTGGCAGCCACCTCTTCTACATTTGGTTCTCTGGTAGCTACTTCTACCAACCTCCACACTACATTCTCTGGTAACCCACTCCTCCATCCTCCACACTACATTCTCTGGTAACCACCTCCTCCATCCTCAACACTGCATTCTCTGGTAACCAACTTCTCCATCCTCCACACTACATTCTCTGGTAACCACCTCCTCCATCCTCCACACTACATTCTCTGGTAACCACCTCCTCCATCCTCTACACTACATTCTCTGGCAGCCAACTCCTCCGCACTTTCTTCACTGGTACCTACCTCCTCCAACCTCCACAGTGACTTTTCTGGTAGCCCTCTAGACCACACTATATTCTGGCAGCCCCGCCTACATTCTACGCAGTACGTTCTCTGGTA
Organism: Rana temporaria; assembly: GCF_905171775.1. Taxonomy (NCBI): domain Eukaryota; kingdom Metazoa; phylum Chordata; class Amphibia; order Anura; family Ranidae; genus Rana; species Rana temporaria. The sequence continues at coordinate 15,176,279 of NC_053497.1, forward strand.
GCCACCTCTTCTACATTACGTTCTCTGGTACCTACTTCTACCAACCTCCACACTACATTCTCTGGTAACCAACTCCTCCATCCTCCACACTACATTCGCTGGTAATCAACTCCTCCATCCTCCACACTACATTCTCTGGTAACCAACTTCTCCATCCTCCACACTACATTCTCTGGTAACCAACTCCTCCATCCTCTACACTACATTCTCTGGCAGCCAACTCCTCCACACTTTCTTCACTGGTACCTACCTCCTCCAACCTCCACAGTGACTTTTCTGGTAGCCCCCCCATAGACCACACTATATTCTGGCAGCCACCGTCTACATTTTCCGCAGTACGTTCTCTGGCAGCCACCTCTTCTACATTACGTTCTCTGGTAACTACCTCTACCAACCTCCACACTACATTCTCTGGCAGCCAACTCCCTCCACACTACCTTCTCTGGTACCTACCTCCTCCAACCTCCACACTACCTTCTCTGGCAGCCAACTCTCTCCACACTACCTTCTCTGGTACCTATCTCCTCCAACCTCCACAGTGCATTTTCTAGACCACACTACATTGTGGTAACCACCTCCTCCATCCTCCCTATTACCTTCTCTGGCAGCCATCAGCCTAGGTACTAGTAAAGTAAAAAAAAGGGTTGTAGTAGAGAGAACCCGTCCACACCTAGTGCCTGCATTCTTCCTTCTTTATCTTCTCTCTACCAAGTTCAGATTCTGATTCATCTTCTATTTCTTCCCTCATGGTCCATGATCAGCTCCTTCTCTGCTTCTTATTCCCCCTACTCCATCTCCCTCAATAATCAGCTCTAGTGAGATGACACACAAGTCCAGCTACGCTATTTTCTAATTGGCTGTCCATGCACATCAGTGTGTTATGAATCACTTAAAAACCAAAAACTATTTAGTTAAAATGATTCCATCCACAATAGGATCACATTAAGGGTGACAATTGACAGTTGGGAGATAGCAAAACGGCATTGTCACTCCAAAATAGGACGTGGCTGAACAAGGGCCTCCATGGCAGGATCCATGGGGATTTTTTTAAAGACAGCTCTAGATTTAAAATTATGGAAAATGCCTTTTGAATTTACATGGATGTGTTAAATCTTATTTGAGATTTATTAACAGGGCCGCCATCAGGGGGGTACAGGCAGTACACCTGTAAGGGGCCCGGAGGCCCACATGGCCCCAGATGGCAACCCCCCCTTTTTTTATTTATTTTTTATAAAAAAATATAAATTTTGTAAAGGCCCCCCCCCCCGCTTCTCAATTCGCGGCAGCCCCCCCCGCGCTTCTCAATTTCAGGCAGCACCCCCCCCCCTGGTTCTCTGCTCCAGGGGAGGGGGCCCATGCCTGAAGCTGTGTAAGGGGCCCCATAATTCCTGATGGCTGCCCTGTTTATTAATATGAGATTTTAGTGACAAATATAATATTGCAGTTCCAGTTGATACCTACCCCTCCTCACTTCCATGGGGCCCTGGGGCCGAAGCTTAATGATGAACTGGCATTGTCTTTCATGAGGGAACTGTTCAAGAATACTGTCTGCACTGTGTTCTAAAGAAAGGTTATTGCCGAGTCCTCTGGCCATAACCACAGATTCCTGGAGACAGCTCATTGCAATACTGTAAGGGTACTCATGACCTGGAAAGACACAAGGTACAGTAAGTATTGGACATGTGCACTGCCGAAAAAATTTGTTCATTTTCGTTTTATTTGTTTTTAAGTCTTTTTAAAAAAATCTGAAATTTGAAAATTCAGAAATTCGAAATTCAGAAATTTGAAAATTTTGGAATTCTGAATTTTCGAATGTTCGGATTTCCGACTCACATTTTTGAATTCTGAATTTTTGAATTTCCAAATTTCCCATTTTCGAACTCTGAATTTTCGAATTTCTAACTTTCCAACTTTTTGAATTTAAAATTTAGAATTTCCGAAAATTCTAATTTTCAATTTCCGAATCTCGGGAAAATTCTAATTTTCAAATTTCCCAAATTTCAGAAAATTAAAAATTTCGGAAATCCAATATTTCGGAAATTCCCCCTGTTCTCTCTGAAGTTGACTTGGGGCTAGATTCAGGTAGGGGGACGTAAGTTTGTGCGGGCGTAGCGTATGTTATTTACGCTACGCCGCCGCAATTTAGAGAGGCAAGTGCTGTATTCACAAAGCACTTGCCTCCTAAGTTACGGTGGCATAGCGTAAATGGGCCAGCGTAAGCGCGCCTAATTCAAATGAGGATGAGGGGAGCGTGTTTTATGTAAATATCTAGTGACCCGACGTGAGTGACGTTTTTTTTACGAACGGCGCGTGCGCCATCGGTGGACATATCCCAGTGTGCATTGCTCCAAAGTACGCCGTTTCGTCGTGAACGTAAATTACGTCAAGCCCGATTTGCGTACGACTTACGCAAATGACGTAAAAAGATAGGCCTGTTCCGACGTCCATACCTTGCATGGGATGCGCCACCTAGGGAGCATCTTTATCTGTACGCCGGCGTAGCTCTAACGTAAACGGCGTAACTAATTGCGACAGGCGCACGTACGTTCGTGAATCGGTGTATCTAGTCATTTGCATATTCTACGCCAAACTCAACAAAAGCACCACCTAGCGGCCAGCATAAATATGCACCCTAAGATACGACGGCGTAGAAGACTTACGTTGCTCGTATCTTAGCCTAATTTAAGCGTATCTGGTTTCCAGAATACGCTTAAATTTACGACAGCGTAGATTCAGAGTTACGACAGCGTATCTACTGATATGCCCGGCGTAACTGTACCTGAATCTAGCCCTTGGTCTCCCTTAAACTGGGAGAGGGAAAGGGAAGGCTTGGAGCCAATCAGGTGGTTGAATGCAAATATTTTGACAATAAACATGCTGATGAGAAAAGAGAGCAGGGTGAGCAGAAGGATGACCTCATCTGCCACTCATCTGTCTAATCAGTAGGCTGTGGGCTGTCACAGTAAGGCCCCTTTCACATGGGCAAGGTAGTGTGGAAAATCCAGGCTGTTGAGGTACAATTTTACCCTTCAGGCGGTACAATCCACATTGTTGCTGTGCTGCTGCAAAAAAATGTAGGGCATGTTGCATTCAGCAGATGATCCTGCCTACCAAAGCACTCCATAGAAGTGAATGGGGCCACGCTGTGGCTGCATCCAACGGACACAGCTGCACCATAGTGAAAATGGATTTCAGTGCAAAATCTCTCTTTAACTGGTTAAGACCCGGACCATTATGCAGGTTAAGGACCTGGCCCCTTTTTGCGATTCGGCACTGCGTCGCTTTAACTGACAATTGCGCGGTCATGCAACGTGGCTCCCAAATAAAATTGGCGTCCTTTTTTTTCCACAAATAGAGCTTTCTTTTATTTATTTTTTTTTTTATTTTTTTGCGCTATAAACAAAAATAGGAGCGACAATTTAGAAAAAAAATCTACTGTATATTTTTAACTTTTTGCTATAATAAATATCCCCAAAAAAGATATAAAAAAACAGTTTTTTGTCTCAGTTTAGGCCGATACGTATTCTTATACCTATTTTTGGTAAAAAAAAAACCAATAAGCGTTTATCGATTGGTTTGCGCAAAATTTATAGCGTTACAAAATAGGGGATAGTTTTATGGCATTTTTATTAATAATTTTTTTTTCTTACTAATGGCGGCGATCAGCGTTTTTTTTTTCACGACTGCGACATTATGGCGGACACATCTGACACTTTTGACACATTTTTGGGACCATTGTCATTTTCACAGCGAAAAGTGCTATAAAAATTCACTGATTACTGTAAAAATGACAATGGCAGTGAAGGGGTTAACCACTAGGGGGGTGCTGTAGGAGTTAAGTGTGACCTAATGTGTATTTCTTTCTGTAGGAGGGTGGGGCTGGATGTGTGACATCACTGATCGCCGTTCCCTTTATCAGGGAACAGACGATCACTGACACTGCCACAGAGAAGAACAGGGAAGGTTTATTTACACTCACCTCTCACCGTTCTTCAGCTCCTGTGACCCGATCGCAGGACACCGGCAGCGATCGGGTCCACGGGTCCCGCGGGCATGGTCACGAAGCTTCGGACCGGGTCGTGGCGCGCTCGCGACCCACGGCTGGGCTTTCTAAAGAGGACATATATATACGTTCATGGGCCCAGCAGTGCCATTCTGTCGACGTATATAGTCGTGCAGCGGTCCTTAGTAGTAGTTAAACAGGCTTGTGGGAGGTGACATATCGCCCCTGATTGCCTACTAATCATGACCAGTTGCTGCTAATTCACTGCAGCTACACCTATGTGAAAGGGTCTTACTTAAAGCGGAGGTTCACCCGTATATATGACTATTTCCCCATAGCTGGATGCTCGTTTTGTCTAGGGGAATCGGCTAGTTGTTTTAAAATATGAGCTGTACTTACCGTTTACGAGATGCATCTTTTTCCCCGTCGCTTCCGGGTATGGGCTGCGGGACTGGGCGTTCCTATGTTGATTGACAGTCTTCCGAGAGGCTTCCGACGGTCGCATCCATCGCGTCACGATTTTCCGAAAGAAGCCGAACGTCGGTGCGCAGGCGCAGTATAGAGCCGCACCGACGTTCGGCTTCTTTCGGCTACGAGTGAAGCGATGGATGCGACCGTCGGAAGCCTCTCGGAAGAATGTCAATCAAGAAGGAACGCCCGCTCCCGAAGACCCATACCCGGAAGCGGCGGAGAAGATGCATCTCGAAAACGGGTAAGTACAGCTCATATTTTAAAACAACTAGCCGATTCCCCTAGACAAAACGAGCAGGAATCTAAGGGGAAAAGGTCAAAAAACAAATAAATGGGTGAACTCCCGCTTTAATTGAAGAAATAAATACAATGATGTACTGTATGAATAAATTTGAAGCTGCGTTAATTTTAGTCTTTTATATCCCTCTGGAGTTCAACTTTTACTATAACTTTATTTTTTATTATATTTTACATTGTTGTATATGAAATAGGTTGTCATCCCTTTTGCCATAATGTACATATTATGATGCATATTTTGTACATATTTCAGTATAAGGAAATTGAAAACAATTGAGGAATACAAGTTTTAGAATCCAGAGTAGATTGCTGGTAGGGATTAGTGTTGCTCACGAATATTCGCATTTCGAATATTCGTTACGAATATGGCATATTCAAATATTCGCGAATAACTCGAATTTCGTGGCCAAAATTCGCTATTCCGAATATTCGTATTTTTTTCAAATTTATTTTTAAAACAGATCACATCCTATCGACGTCTAAAAGCATTGCTGGTATGATTAGTGACCCTGGGCCGAGTAGCTAAGCTGAGGCGATCCTTTTATGTTGCCGAATATTCGCAATCGCGAATATTCGATTTCCGAATATTCGCGAATACTTTCTCCGCCCTTCTTTTGCATCAGAGCCAATCAGAGTTCTCCTACCACAGTTGTCAAAATCTCGCCATCAATTTCGCATTCGCATTAGCGAAATTTCGATAAAATATCACCAATATTCGATTTACGAATATTCGAGAATACTTTCTCCACCCTTCTTTTGCATCAGAGCCAATCACAGTTCTCCTACCACAGTTGGCAAAATTTCGCAATCAATTTCGCATTCGCATTAGCGAAATTTCGCAAATTTTTTTTTTTTTTTATAAAATATCACGAATATTCGATTTTAGCGAATATTTCACGAATATTCGTCTATATATTCGTGATATATCGCGAAATCGAATATGGCGTATTCCGCTCAACACTAGTAGGGATGGGAATTTCACTTTATAACTGACGCCATACATAGAAGACAGAACATGTGGTGACCATATACACCCCTACTGGATATTCAGTGAAGATCTTACCGCAAAGAGGATATGGAGGTTCATCCTTTCCAGATGTCACCCACAGATGGTAGTCACTGTGTCTGCCCTGCACAAAAACAATTGTTAAACATTGGGCACTGTGAGCAGGTATATTCATTTCCTAATGGTATACAGTGGAACCTCGGATTGCGAGTAATGCGGGTAATAAGCGTTTCTTAATAAAAGCACTGTAATTTAAAAAATCGTGACTCGGTTTGCGAGTGTTGTCTCGCAAAACGAGCATGATTCAGGCCAAAGCGGTGTGCAGTACTGCTTTTAGCCTGGAGCTAAGCAGAGCCGAACGTTGCCGATTGCCGCTGTTCGGAAATGCATGGAAAGGCCCGAGAACAGCGCGGCTGACCTCGTCAAATCTTGGGTAGGAAGTCTTTCCAAGGTTTGCCGAGGTCAGCCAAATTTCATCAAATTTAATGATGAAGTTGAAAAAAAAAACTTTTTCTTTTAGAGCCTGAAAAACGTTGTTTTTTACAACCCGAAAAATGATCGTGTGTACGCGGCATTAAAGGGCCCCATCATGATGCGTCACTCGTGAAGAAGGGATTATAAGTGGTGGGTATATAATTTAGTGCAAGGGTTTTCCATTTAGCTTTGAAAGTACAGTTAGATTCACTTACCGGAAGTTCAAGCTGCTGAGACACCAGTTTAATCACTTTTTCCGTAGAGTCCATGTTAGACACAGTAACTGTAGTACTCTGCAGAGACAAAGAACATCAACATATTGAAAAAACATAATGGAGGCTTTACATAAAACACTTTAATATTTCCATCATTACTGAATCTCTTTTGTTAAAAAGTCTCTTACTAGCCGACTGCTCCAACCCATTTATACCCATCTTTGGCCCATCTCGCCCCTGCCTCCTTTTCATAACTACATCCTATAGTGATGCGGAGGGTAAGGAACCACAGAGTGCAGAAGGAACACGAAAAACTCTTCCAGAAACAATTTTTTGAGTAAATATTACATATGGTACACATTGCAAGATACATATATTACATATAAAATTTTAACGCGACACTGTTGATCACTTTCCCAAAAAAAAATAAAAAATACATACACACATATTATATATATATATATATATATTATATTAACCTTTTTTTTTTGCAAATAAAAATGTTATGCAACACTTTCAGCACCATCCTTCTAAAAAATAAAAGAATATATACACATATATATATATATATATATATATATATATATATTTTTTTTTTTCTTTTTCCTTTTTTTGAGAATGATGGTGGTGAAAGTGTTGCACATTTTTTATTTGCAAAGAAAAACAAAATGGTTAATATATATGTAAATATATATATATATATATATATATATATATATATATATAAAGGGCCAGATTCTCAAAGGGCTTACGACGGCGCAACGCCATTTGCGCCGTCGTAAGTCCTAATCTGGCCCGGCGTATCTATGCGACTGATTCTTAGAATCAGTTACGCATAGATTTCCATTAGATCTGGCAGGCGTAAGGCTCTTACGCTGTCAGATCTTAGATGTAATTTTTTTTCCCGCCGCTAGGTGTCGCCGACGTTGTTTTCCCCGTCGTCTATGCAAATTAGCTATTTACGCGAGATTCCCGAATGTACGCGCGGTCGACGCAGTGAATTTACGACGTTTCCGTAAGCGTAAACTTAACCCTGCTATATGAGGGGTAAGTTTACGAAGGTCCGTCGTATGCCATGTTAAGTATAGCGTCGGGTCAGCGTCGTCTTTTTCCGTTGTTTACGTAGTTTTCCTAAGTCGTTCGCGAATAGGACTTTACGTCAATGACGCTCACGTCGGCGTCATTGACGTTTTCCGTCATGAGCTGGAGCATGTGCACTGGGCTATTTTAACGCCCGGCGCATGCGCAGTTCGATCGGCGCGGCGGCGCGCTTAATTTAAATACAAGCCGCCCCCCTTGAATTAGGCAGCCTTACGCCGGGCCATTTACACTACGCCGCCGCAAATTCCGGAGCAAGTGCTTGGAGAATACGGCACTTGCTCCAGTAATTTGCGGCGGCGTAGTGTAAATGGCTTACGCTACGCCGCCGCGGATTCTACGAGAATCTGGCCCATAGACTTTTTTTTTTGCAAATAAAAATTTTATGCAATATATATATATATATATTTTTTTCTTTTTTTTTAGAAGGATGGTGGTGAAAGTGTTGCATAACATTTTTATTTGCAAAAAGTGTAATGATTAAAAACATATATATATATATATATATATATATATATATATATATATATATATATATTTTTATTTTTTGGAGAAGGATGGTGCTGAAAGTGTGGCATAAAATTGTTATTTGCAATATATAAATATATATATATATATACTTATTAGGGCTGTGCGTTAAACGCGATATTAACGGCGTTAACGCAAACCCATGTTAACGCCGTCAATATTTTTGTCGCGCGATTAACGCAGGAGCCCTCGGGTGGACATGCAGAGTGTGCAGCGGCGCGGCTTACCTTTTCGCTGGATTCACAGACAAGTTACTCACCTTGTCCCTGGATCCAGCGATGCCACCCCGCTGTGTGATCGAGCGGGTCCTCCTTGCTTGGCGGGTCCTTCTCGCTCGGCGGGTCCTCCTCGCTCGATTCACAGTGCCTGTGTGACGCCGAGCTCCGTTCCCTGCGACGTTACGACGCACGGGAGCGGAGAACGGCGCCAAATTTAAAAAAGTAAACAAACACAATACACACAGTATACTGTAATCTTATAGATTACAGTACTGTATGTAACAAAATACACAGCCCCCTTGTCCCTAGTGGTCTGCCCAGTGTCCTACATGTACTTGTATATAATAAAAACTATTCTTTCTGCCTGAAAACTGTAGATTGTCCAAAAGTGTCCCTTTATGTCAAAAATGGTTTTAGATCAGCTAGAAAACAGCGATAATAAATTATAATCACTTGCAGAATTGTGCGATATTTGTGGGGAAATTCGTCATAAATTAGAGCGATTAATCGTGAGTTAACTATGACATTATTGCGATTAATCGCGATTAAAAATTTTAATCGTTTGACAGCACTAATACTTATATAAAGTGCTGGTTTAAAACTGGTTCTGAAGAACTGAATTACACCAAATTTTGCCAAACCATAGTATATAAACACTTACCACCTGTATATGTACAGTATATAATATTTTGCCTATTCTCCCTTAAAAAAATGATTGACGATTCATTCTTGAGAATATGCGTCTTTTTCATAATTCTATTTTTATTTCAGTTAAAATCTCAATATTATTTTCATGACTCTCCACCTTTGTGTCCCTCGGCCATAAATAGCCAGAGCACGCCATCTATTTGGAAACAATTTGAGATTTTAGTGGGAAATGGAACAGTGCCAACAAACTGGAAATCAGATCATGTGGCCACATAAATTATTAATTTTTTTTATAAAAAAGGGACAGAAGGGTAATACTCACAGACATGTATTCATCTGCATCCAGATATAAAACACTAATTGCAATTTTTCCAGGGAACTCATCTTTCTTTACTTCTTTAATATGCCTGGAAAAAAAAATCATACTAAAATTTTAATATCGTTTGTCGTCACATAAGCAAGGATTCTTCTCTGCAGCATTCTGGCAGGGGACAGGCTATTAAATCTTAGGTAGGGGCGGCTTTCTAAAAAAAAAAAAACGATAAAACAAAATATTTTTAGCACTGATCACTGTAATAATGTCACTGTTCCCCAAAAAAGTGTCAGGTGTCCAAATCGTCCACCGCAATGTCGCAGTCCCACAAAAAAAAAAGAAAAATCAATATGGAGGAATCGGGACCTCCTTCCTCCTGCTGGTGACCCCTCTAGTGATATTAAGATCTTTATAGAGGAATCAGGACCTCCTTCCTCCTGCTGGTGACCCCTCTAGTGATATTAAGATCTTTATAGAGGAATCAGGACCTCCTTCCTCCTGCTGGTGACCCCTCTAGTGACATAAAGATCAATATAGAGGAATCAGGACCTCCTTCCTCCTGCTGGTGACCCCTTAAGTGATATAAAGATCCATATAGAGGAATCAGGACCTCCTTCCTCATGCTGGTAACCCCTCTAGTGACATAAAAATCTATATAGAGGAATCAGGACCTCCTTCCTCCTGCTGGTGACCCTGTAAGTGATATAAAGATCCATATAGAGGAATCAGGACCTCCTTCCTCCTGCTGGTGACCCCTCTAGTGATATAAAGATCTATATATAGGGAATCAGGACCTCCTTCCTCCTGCTGGTGACCCCTTTAGTGATATAAAGATCTATATAGAGGAATCAGGACCTCCTTCCTCCTGCTGGTGACCCCTCTAGTGATATAAAGATCTATATAGAGGAATCAGGACCTCCTTCCTCCTGCTGGTGACCCCTTAAGTGATATAAAGATCCATATAGAGGAATCAGGACCTCCTTCCTCATGCTGGTAACCCCTCTAGTGACATAAAAATCTATATAGAGGAATCAGGACCTCCTTCCTCCTGCTGGTGACCCTGTAAGTGATATAAAGATCCATATAGAGGAATCAGGACCTCCTTCCTCCTGCTGGTGACCCCTCTAGTGATATAAAGATCTATATATAGGGAATCAGGACCTCCTTCCTCCTGCTGGTGACCCCTTTAGTGATATAAAGATCTATATAGAGGAATCAGGACCTCCTTCCTCCTGCTGGTGACCCCTCTAGTGATATAAAGATCTATATATAGGGAATCAGGACCTCCTTCCTCCTGCTGGTGACCCCATAAGTGATATAAAGATCTATATAGAGGAATCAGGACCTCCTTCCTCCTGCTGGCGACCCCTCTAGTGATATAAAGATCTATATTGAGGAATCAGGACCTCCTTCCTCCTGCTGGTGATCCCTTTAGTGATATAATGATCTATAGAGAGGGATCAGGACCTCCTTCCTCTTGCTGGTGACCCCTCTAGTGATATAAAGATCTATATAGAGGAATCAGGACCTCCGTCCTCCTGCTGGCGACCCCTCTAGTGATATAAAGATCTATATTGAGGAATCAGGACCTCCTTCCTCCTGCTGGTTACCCCTCTAGTGATATAAAGATCTATATAGAGGAATCAGGACCTCCTTCCTCCTGCTGGTGACCCCTCTAGTGATATAAAGATCTATATAGAGGAATCAGGGCCTCCTTCCTCCTGCTGGTGATCCCTCTAGTGACATAAAAATCTATATAGAGGAATCAGGGCCTCCTTCTTCCTGCTGGTGACCCCTCTAGTGATATAAAGATCTATATAGAGAATCAGGGCCTTTTTCCTCCTGCTGGTGACCCCTCTAGTGACATAAAGATCTATATAGAGGAATCAGAACCTCCTTCCTCCTGCTGGTGACCCCTCTAGTGACATAAAGATCTATATATAGGGAATCAGGACCTCCTTCCTCCTGCTGGTGACCCCTCTAGTGATATAAAGATATATATAGAGGAATCAGGACCTCCTTCCTCCTGCTGGTGACCCCATAAGTGATATAAAGATCTATATAGAGGGATCAGGACCTCCTTCCTCCTGCTGGTGACCCCTCTAGTGATATAAAGATCTATATAGAGGAATCAGGACCTCCTTCCTCCTGCTGGTGACCCCTCTAGTGATATAAAGATCTATATAGAGGAATCAGGACCTCCTTCCTCCTGCTGGTGACCCCTCTAGTGATATAAAGATATATATAATGAATCAGGACCTCCTTCCTCCTGCTGGTGACCCCTCTAGTGATAACTAAAGATCTATATAAAACAACCAGGACGTTATTTCTCGCTCTAGTGATACCCCCAAAAAATTGATTTCCTTTCCTCACTGCCAGGCCACACTCTATGAAGTTTCACATTGCGCTTTCCCCCACTTTGACCAATTTTCCAGCAATCCTACCTAAAGTTCAATATTACAAAACACCTACAAAAGTATCAACCCAAATGCACATCTCTGCATCATCAGCATAAAGGCATACATTACCCACAAAACCAAAATTGCATTTGAAAAAACTGGTATAAATGAATGTTAAGCTACAAACGTGGACACAATAGGGTTAAGTACATTTCTTCAGAGAAAAAAAAAAAGAGATCTTACCAGCTTAATGTGGAGAGCCACTTCTCCTTTGTGTCTGAGGAACTATAAGAGAAAAAAACAATGCAGACAGAAATGAAGTGACTACCACACATCCCAGTTCCTTCCTCCGACCCCCAACCTAAGCGCACGGCCCTTCCTGCTTCTATTTTAACACTAGAAACAATGTCCAGCCTGGATTTCCTTCTCCTGATGTCAAGATTTCGTAACCGGCCAAGTCTTCATTTTGTTTACATCTTCACTGACCCGAACGCTTTGTTGCCATCGCTTAGGTCCCACCGGCACACATATAGGGCCAGATCCACGTAGCGCGGCGCATTGTTCCGTCCGGCGTAGCGTATCTCTGATACGCTACGCCGCCGTAACTTACAGCGTATTTTCCTTATCCTGAAAGAATTTGCGCCGTAAGTTACGGCGGCGTAGTGTAACTTTGTCGGCGTAAGGGCGCGCAATTCAAATGGATGAGATGGGGGCGTGTTTTATGTTAATACGTTTTGACCCGACGTAAATGCGCCGTCCGTGGGGGTATCCCAGTGCGCATGCTCCAAAATTAACCCGCAACAAGCCAATTCTTTCGACATGAACGTAATTCTACACAAAGCCCTATTCGCGAACGACTTACGCAAACGACGTAAAATTTTCAAAATTCGACGCGGGAACGACGTCCATACTTAACATTGAGTACGCCTCATATAGCAGGGGTAACTTTACGCCGAAAAAAGCCTTACGGAAACTACGTAAAATTTTCAAAATTCGACTCTGGCCCGACGTCCATACTTAACATTGAGTACGCCTCATATAGCAGGGGTAACTTTGCACCGAAAAAAGCCTTACGGAAACGACGTAAAAAAATGCGCCGGACGTACGTTTGTGGATTCGCGTATCTAGCTAATTTGCATACTCGACTCGGAAATCTACGGAAGCGCTACCTAGCGGCCAGCGTAAATATGCACCTTAGATCCGACGGCGTACTAAGACGTACGCCAGTCGGATCTAGCCCAGCTTCAGGCGTATCTTGTTTTGTGGATACAAAACAAAGATACGCCGGAGCAACCTAGAAGTTACGCGGCGTATCAATAGATACGCCAGTGTAACTGCTTCGTGGATCTGGCCCATAGCGGCAGTACCTACTCTTATTGCACATATTTATAATTTAGGCGCAATAAGGTATGCCACTACGTTTCTGCAAACCCATTAGTACAAATGTGGACACCATGGCACATATTACTAAAGTAGTGAATGTGACTTTCATCAAACATTTAATGGTGGCGAATCGTTAACTGTTATGTGGCGTACACACGATCGGACATTCCGACAAACAAAACGGTGGTCTTTCTTCCGACGGAACTTTAGCTCAAACTTGTCTTGCATACATGGTCACAGGATACATGGACGTACGATGAGCCGAGAAAAATTAAGTTCGATAGGCAGCGCGGCTCTTCTGCTTGATTCAGAGCATGCGTGGATTTTTGTGCGTTGGAATTGGCTGCACACGATCAGAATTTTCGATAAGAACTTTTGTTGTTGGAAAAATTGAGATCCAGCTCTCAAACATTTGTTGGCGGAAATTCCGACAGCAAATGTCCAATGGAGCCAAAACATGGTCGGATTTTCTGACAACAAGCTCATATCGAACATCGGAAATTCCGCATTAGTTGAAACAGGCAAAGAAGGCGGTCGCCCAAGGCCTCGCGCTTTCATGGGCCTAGCGGCCGCCTAATTTTCCTGATGTATGTGATAGAATGGGAGGAAATGTCCCCGGTCAGTGTCCGCAAGCTGGGCATACTTTATTACAGATTATTGCAAAAACCCAAGTTGGGGGGCTTTAGAAGAGTTAAATCCTGCTTTACAAATTTGATCAGAAACGTGTGGGTAAAGTTGTCCTATATACAAACCATGGGCCTGTATTCAGATAGGTGAGCGGATCTTTAGATCAGCGCAACCTATCTCAAGTTTTATTCACAAAGCACTTGCCTATAAAGTTGAGCCGGCGTAACGTAATTCCCCCGCCGGAATTCAAATTCCGCGGGTAGGGGGCGTATAACATTTAAATCAGGCGCATCCCCGCGCCGAACGAACTGCGCATGCGCCGGCCGCGAATGAATCCCAGTGCCCATGTTTCAAATGACGTCGGCAAATCGTCATGCTTTCGACGTGATCGTAAATTACGTCCATCCGTATTCGCGAACGACTTACGCAAACGACGTAAAAAATTCAAAACTCGGCACGGGAACGACGGCCATACTTAACATTAGCTACGCCTCATATAGCAGGGGTAACTATACGCCGGAAAAAGCCAAACGCAAACAACGTAAAAAAAAAGCGCCGGGCGGTCGGCGAAACTCCTCATTTGCATATTCCTTGCGTATACAAACGGAAGCGCCACCTAGCGGCCAGCGTGAGATTGCAGCCTAAGATCCGACGGTGTAAGTCACTTACACCTGTCGGATCTTAGGGATATCTATGCGTAACCTGATTCTATGAATAAGGCGCATAGATACGACGGCCGGAACTCAGAGATACGACGGCGTATCAGGAGATACGCCGTCGTATCTCTTTCTGAATCCGGCCCCATATTTCTTAAAAATGAGTAGCTAGAACCCTCTGTGGTAGTGTGAGAGACATAGGAACTGCATTACCTAAATGTAACAACGTAGTTTGTTGTGGGCCACCCAATAACAAAGGAATCGTCGACGGAATGCCTCCTTTCTGAAACATCCCAAAGGTTGGCAGAGATCCACACATCGCTCAAACGAACTTGTTTTTTAAGCTTCATGCTGGAAGGAGACCTTACAGGAAGAAAACACATTATGTTATTGGAGAGGCTGGAATATGTTACACAATTGTATGGTGAAAAGAAGAGTACTTTTCCTATGAAAAGAGAATATAGGTTTATATACCCTGGCAGAATTTCTAGGACATGCACCATTTTTTAAGAATACACACAGTAATGCCGCGTACACACGAACATTCTTAATGGTCTAGAGAAAAAACAACGGCCCAGATTCAAGTAGCAATTGCGCCTGTGTAACCATAGGTTACACAGCGCAATTGCTTGCTTGCTCCGGCGTTACGAATGCTCCTGATTCAGGAACATCGTAACGCCGACTGCAGCCTAAAATCTGCGTGGCATAAGGCTCCTTATGCCACGCATATTTTAGGCTGCATTCTTGCGATGACCGCTAGGGGGCGCTCCCATTGTGCTCAGTGTATAGTATGCAAATTGCATACTAACACCGATTCACAATGTTGCGCGAGCCCTGCGTTACGCAAGTTACGTCGTTTCCGTACGGCGTGTTTAGCGTAAGGCTGCCCCTTCTAATAGTAGGGGCAGCCAATGCTAAAGTATACCCGTCGTTCCCGCGTCGCGAAATTTTAATTTCACGTCGTTTGCGTAAGTGATTCGTGAATGGCGCTGGACACCATTCACGTTCACTTGTAAGCAAATGACGTCCTTGCGACGTCATTTGCCGCAATGCACGTCGGGAAAGTTTCCCGACGGAGCATGTGCTCTACGCTCGGCCGCCCCCTACGGGATCATTTAAATTGCGTGCTCTACGCTGGGCAATTTTGCCGGCGCGCCCTCGCAATTTACGGAGCTACTGCTCCGTGAATCGAGGGCAGTGGAGCAAATTTGCGGGGGCGCAGGGCAAAATCGTTGCCCTGCGCCTCCGCAAAAAAAAAAGCGCAAATCTCTTTGAATCCGGGCCAACGTTTTTTTCAACCCGATTATTGTTAAGCCGGCCTTGCCTACACACGATCGTGAAAAAAAAAATGCTCTAGCAAAGCGCGGTGACGTACAACACGTACGACGGCACTATAAAGGGGAAGTTCCATTCGGATGGCGCCACCCTTGGGGCTGCTTTTGCTGATTTCATGTTAGTAAAAGACGATTCGCGCTTTTCTGTCTGTTACAGCGTGATGAATGTGCTATGTCCATTATGAACGCTAGTTTTACCAGAACGAGCGCTCCCGTCTCATAACTTGCTTCTGAGCATGGGCGGTTTTTTCACGTCGTTAAAGCCCACACACGACCATTTTTTCCGACGTTAAAAACGACGTGAACATTTAGAGCATGTTCTAAAAAAAATTTGATCTGGACTTTCTTGGTTCACATAACACTGATTTGTTTTATGCAACATCACAGTGTTCCGTTCATGATTTGACTATTACATTTACTTTTGTGTTTTTTATCCACTTATATTCATTTATTTATACGCACTAAGTGGCAATTATTCACTATACCGTTGTTTATATTTTGTGCAGATTTATTGTAGTCAGCGCAGCCTATTCTTTTCCACTTCTGTTCACTGTTTGTTTATCAGCAGGTTTGCAGCTTTCTCATCTTCATAGATACATTTATTTATATTGGGATCACATATTTATTTATTTCTCAATTCGTATTTTCTTAGTAGTGTTTAGCGCAGTTTCTTCCCTATTTTTTCCAAGTGCATTGGATGGACCTCTGCAGTGACTGAATCCCGGGTTTCAGGTCCTCCAGTCTGACAAATAAAATTAGGCTGTTGGGTGGTATGGTAACTGAAGAATTGATTAAGACTGTTTCCCCATTAGGTCCACCTCCTTTTAGATCAACAGTAG
The DNA here is from genome assembly GCF_905171775.1 of Rana temporaria. Classification (NCBI taxonomy): domain Eukaryota; kingdom Metazoa; phylum Chordata; class Amphibia; order Anura; family Ranidae; genus Rana; species Rana temporaria. The sequence goes on from NC_053497.1 coordinate 15,192,788, forward strand.
ATGGAGCCTGATGGGTAATGCTGAGAGACTAGTTCCCCAATAGGTCCACCTCCACTTGGATCACCAGTAGACAGAGCCTGATGGGTAATGCTGAGAGACTAGTTCCCCAATAGGTCCACCTTCACTTGGATCACCAGTAGATGGAGCCTGATAGGGAACTAGTCTCTCATCATTACCTATCAGGGCAACTCCTTCTAGATCAACAGTAGATGGAGCCTGATGGGTAATGCTGAGAGACTAGTTCCCCAATAGGTCCACCTCCACTTGGATCACCAGTAGATGGAGCCTGATAGGGAACTAGTCTCTCATCATTACCTATCAGGCTCCATCTACTGGTGATCCAAGTGGAGGTGGACCTATTGGGGAACTAGTCTCTCAGCATTACCCATCAGGCTCCATCTACTGTTGATCTAGAAGGAGTTGCCCTGATAGGGAACTAGTCTCTCATCATTACCTATCAGGGCAACTCCTTCTAGATCAACAGTAGATGGAGCCTGATGGGTAATGCTGAGAGACTAGTTCCCCAATAGGTCCACCTCCACTTGGATCACCAGTAGACAGAGCCTGATAGGTAATGCTGAGAGACTAGTTCCCTATCAGGGCAACTCCTTCTAGATCAACAGTAGATGGAGCCTGATGGGTAATGCTGAGAGACTAGTTCCCCAATAGGTCCACCTCCACTTGGATCACCAGTAGATGGAGCCTGATAGGTAATGATGAGAGACTAGTTCCCTATCAGGGCAACTCCTTCTAGATCAACAGTAGATGGAGCCTGATGGGTAATGCTGAGAGATTAGTTCCCCAATAGGTCCACCTCCACTTGGATCACCAGTAGATGGAGCCTGATAGGTAATGATGAGAGACTAGTTCCCTATCAGGGCAACTCCTTCTAGATCAACAGTAGATGGAGCCTGATGGGTAATGCTGAGAGACTAGTTCCCCAATAGGTCCACCTCCACTTGGATCACCAGTAGATGGAGCCTGATAGGGAACTAGTCTCTCATCATTACCTATCAGGGCAACTCCTTATAGATCAACAGTAGATGGAGCCTGATGGGTAATGCTGAGAGACTAGTTCCCCAATAGGTCCACCACCACTTGGATCACCAGTAGATAGAGCCTGATGGGCAATGCTGAGAGATTAGTTCCCCAATAGGTCCACCTTCACTTGGATCACCAGTAGATGGAGCCTGATGGGTAATGATGAGAGACTAGTTCCCCATCAGGGCAACTCCTTCTAGATCAGGGGTCTCCTAACTTTCTAAACAAAGGGCCAGTTTACGGTCCTTCAGACTTTAGGGGGGCCAGACTAGGGCCATTGGGAGTAAAAAATGTCCAGGTGTCCAGTGGGAGTAAATAATACCATATCTTTAGTGACAGTGGGAGGACTAGTGCCCCATCTTTGGTGTTAATGGAAAGAATTGATGGTGTCAGTTGGAGGAATAGTGCCCCATTGGTGTCAGCAAAAAGAATTATGCCCCATTTAAATTGGATGGAAAAATTCCCCAAGGGCCGCATTAAGGCAAGCAAAGGGCCACATCTGGCCCCAGGGCCGCAGTTTGGAGACCCCTGTTCTAGATCCACAGAAGATGCAGCCTGATGGGTGATGCAGAGAGACTAGTTCACCACTAGGTTCACCTTCACTTAGATCACCAGTCGATGGAGCCTGATGGGTGGTGCCGCAAGACTAGTTCCCTATCAGGTTCACCCCTTCTTAGATCAACGGTAAATGGAGCTTGATGAGTGATGCTGAGAGACTAGTTCCCCATCAGGGCACCTCCTTTTAGATTAACAGTAGAGGGAGCCTGATGAGTGATGCTGAGAGACTAGATCCCCATCAGGTCCACCTTTCTTGAGATTGACAATGGACAGCATGGAGCAGTGGCGGCCGCTGCTCAAAATTTTTGGGGGGCGCAAACGAAAAACAAAAAAAACAATTGCAGCCTCACTGTGCCCATCAAGTGCAGCCACTGTGCCCATCAAATGCAGCCACTGGGCCCATCAAATGCAGCCACTGGGCCCATCAAATGCAGCCATTGGGCCCATCAATTGTCGCCACTGTGCCATGCCATCAAACGCAGCCACTGTGCCATGCCATCAAACGCAGCCACTGTGCCGTCAATTGTCACCACTGTGCAATGCCATAAAATGCAGTCACTGTGCCATGCCATCAAACACAGCCACTGTGCCATCAATTGTCACCACTGTGCCATGCCATCAAACGCAGCCACTGTGCCATCAATTGTCACCAATGTGCCATGCCATCAAACGCTGCCACTGTGCCATCAATTGTCACCACTGTGCCATGCCATCAAACGCAGCCACTGTGCCATGCCATCAAATGCAGCCACTGTGTCAATTGTCGCCCCTGTGCCAATTGATGTCACTGTGCCCATTGTCGCCACTGTGCCCTGTATAATGCCCCGCCCGGCACTTACCTTTCTGGGGGTCAGCCATCCTCCTTCCACGTCCCTCGATGTCTTCCCCCGCCCTCGATGATGCTTCAGCCAATCAGGTTACTGGTAACCAGAACCGGTGAACCTGATTGGCTGAGACTCCTGTCAGTCTTATCTAAGGAACACCCGTACGTCCCTTATAAACATTTCCGGGAGCCAAGGGCTGTACTCGGAAATCCTATCAGAGCCGCTGGCTCTGATAGACACTTCCGCACAGCCAACCAGCTGCCGTTATTCAGGTGGCCGGCGCTCGCCGTCCGGCCATCTGAATAGTCGGCGGCGGCAACAATAACATGGATTCATGCAATGCATGAATCTATGTTATTGTAATCAGTGGCGGTGCGAAAGCCAGAGGGGGCGGCGCTCCAGCGCCCTCTATAGACGCACCGCCACTGGCAGGGAGCAGATTCCATACTGTAGTTGCTAGCACGCGGTTTAGCGGCTCTGGAATCCACCCACCATTGTCTGCTGTCAAACACAGTCAAGGAAGGCAGACCTGATGAGGAACAAGCCAGTCAACATTGCTTATCAGGCTCTGCCCACTATCAATCTAATGGGGAGGAATGACATATGATGTAGTTTGTTCAGCCCTGCTTCATGGGGGGTGGTCCAGCAGAGGTATATATGAACAAATTAACATTGGTCTTATCTACCTTGTTACCGCGTTGGCATAGAAGATTGACCATAGCATTTCAAAATGAATATCTAATATTTTTAAATTGGCAGCTTTCATTACATTAATCCTTAATTATCCTCCCATGAAGGTCCTTCTTCAGTCCTTGCTGTTATAGGGTGAAAATGTTCTGTCCCTGTGTTCAGTTAAGCACCTGAGTTTTTACTCTGCAACATAGACTTGTGATAGAAACTACAAGTGAGAGTAACAATGTGAAGGTACCGTATTTATCGGCGTATAACATGCACAGGCGTATAACACGCACCTTCAATTTAAGAGGGAGGTTTCATGTAAAAAAAAAAAAAAATCACTTTGAAGCAAAATAATAATCAGTGTCCATCTGCAGCCTCAATGCAGCCTATGTGACCACCTGCAGCCTAATTGCAGCCTATGTGCCCATCTGCAGCCTAAATGCAGCCTATATGTGCCCATCTGCAGCCTAAATTCAGCCTATGTGCCCATTTGCAGCCCATCTCTCATCAATGCAGCCTGATGCCCATTTGCAGCCTCACCAACTCTTGTGCAATGAAGGAATCACCAAGCCGTCATCTCCTGTTCACTCGGCTCTCAGTCGCGTCGGCAGTCACATACACAGTCCCGCCTCCGCTATCGGCATTGGACCAGCTCCTGTGATTGAAAGAACACTGGTCCATAGCCGGTGGCGGAGGCGGGACTATGTGTGTGATGCAGAGCTGAGTAAACGGCTCAGTGAATTCCAGCGGCGCTCGGCGGCACTCGTCCCTCCTTCTTCCCCTCCGAGTCCGAGATACACTATCGGCGTATAACACGCACCTGTGATTTCCCCCCAATTTTAGGGGGAAAAAGTGCATGTTATATGCCGATAAATACGGTACTTATTCAGCGACCTTACTGTTGTAGGGTGACAACATTCTGTTTCTGTCTACTAATTGTGCTCCCATGTGGTCACCTTATCACAAGGTTTCTGCTGCAGACAACAAATGAGTGTTTTAACACTTATAGCTAAATAAACATAGAGTTAGGCCGGCGTATCAGTAGATACGCCGACCTAACTCAGAATCTGCGCCGACCTATGTTTAAGTGTATTCTCAAACAGAGATACACTTAAACCTATCTAGGATACGACGGCTTGCGCCGTCGAATCTTAGGGTGCAATATTTAGGCTGGCCGCTAGGTGGCGCTTCCATTGCGTTCGGCGTAGAATATGTAAATCACTAGATACGCCTATTCACGAACGTACGTCCGCCCGTCGCAGTAAAGATACGCTGTTTACGTAAGGCATTTTCAGGCGTAAAGTTATTCCATCAAATAGCTGGACTAGTAATGTTAAGTATGGCCGTCGTTCCCGCGTTGAAATTTGTAAATTTTACGTCATTTGCGTAAGTCATCCGTGAATAGGGCTGGACGAAATTTACGTTCCACGTCGAAACCAATACGCCCTTGCGGCGTACTTTGCCGCAATGCACACTGGGATATGTACACGGAAGGCGCACGCCCCTTTCGTAAAAAACGTCAATCACGTCAGGTCACCCCCCATTAACATAAAACACGCCCCCTCAGTCTAATTTGAATTAGGCGCGCTTACGCCGGCTGCATTTACGCTACGCAGGCAAGTATTTTGTGAATACAGTACTTGCCTAGCTAACTTACGGCGGCGTAGTGTAAATACGATACGCTATGCCGCCGCAAAGATGCGGCGGGCTACTTGAATCCACCTAATTATCCACTATGGTCACCATCAGGAAACCCGCGCTGAGAAATGCCATGCAGCCAATCCTTGGAGTATATGTAGACAGCAATGGAGTTCCAGCTGGCTGCAGGTGATCCAAAAGGGATGAAATAAAAGTAAAAACACTATTTTATATTAAAAAAAAATGGCAGAGGTTTAGGATATACAGTGCTTTAGCAAATACAATGGCCCAGATTCAAGTAGAATTGCGCGATATTTGCGGGGGAGCAGGGCAACGATTTTGCCCTGCCCCCCCAGCAAATATTTTGCGCTGCCCTCGATTCACGGAGCAGTAGCTCTGTGAATTGCGAGGGCGCGCCGGCAAATTTCCCCGGCATAAGCGCGCGCAAGTTAAATGATCCCGCCGGGGGCGGGAATCATTTAAATTAGGCGCGCTCCTGCGCCGAGCGTACAGCGCATGCTCCGTCGGGAAACTTTCCCGACGTGCATTGCGGCAAATGACGTCGCAAGGACGTCATTTGCTTCTAAGTGAACGTGAATGGCGTCCAGCGCCATTCACGTTTCACTTACGCAAACGCTGTGAAATTCAAATTTTACGGCGCGGGAAGGCCGGCTATACTTTAGCATTGGCTGCCCCTACTATTAGAAGGGGCAGCCTTGCGCTAAAAGTAGCCGTACGGAAACTCCGTACCTGGCTTGCGCGGGGCCCGCGCAAGCTTGTGAATCAGTGGTAGTATGCAATTTGCATACTACACGCTGATACACAATGGGAGCGCCCCCTAGCGGCCCCCGCAAGAATGCAGCCTAAAATCTGCGAGGCATAAGAGCCTTATGCCGCTCAGATTTTAGCCTGCAATCGGTGTAACGAGGTTCCTGAATCGGGAGCACTCGTTACACCGGAGCAAGTAAGCACTTGCGCTGCGTAACCTATGGTTGCGCGGGCGCAAGTGCTTCTTGAATCTGGGCCAATGCCAATAAGTTAGGGTTTGCATCTACTTTATCTTTGGCTGGACTCGTTAATGGAAGGCGACTTCTTAAATAAATGGGTAAAAGAAAAAGCTGCCCGGGATGGAAAGAGGTACTTACTTTGACTTGGCGATAATGAGGGAGTCACTGAAGAGGAACAGGTACCTCTCTTGTGTGTGCCACCCACTCGACAGCTGGGCTCTTTCTTTCAGTATGAACATGTTGTTGGGGCTACAGAAAGATCCCAGGAGAAGACCACTTCCACAGTGAGAAGGAATAAGTGTGACCGGCCTATGGAATAAAAAAGAAGGAAAAGTTTAATACCTAAAATTTGTAATACTTAATACTTCTTATCCAACATTTATTCCTGAATTTATGAATAAAGGGAAAGTAAGTATTACACATTTTATAATGCTTGAGGTGATTGTAGCCATATTAGTGCACTTGCAACAAAAACAATTACTATCCACTAACATTAACATTTTCAGGACAAGCTTTCAGGGTGTACCCCTTTCCCTTTAGAAGAGGTGCCCTTGCAACCTGCAAAACGCATTGGCTCCCTCATTCTATTAATTATAAAAAAAAAACATTCTAGACTCACTCTATGACCATTAGTGTGGCCCACTTCTTGCCTTTTACATATTTGGACTTCTCTTAGGGCCCCTCTTCTCGTAATGCTCTGGTATAAATGGAGTCAGCTTAATCGATGGGACGGCCCTTCACAACACTGGATATTAATAATAGGGAAACTAGCGCCTCTTATGCATGTACCCCAAACTTTTTATTTCTGACTGTGGACCTTGTTGTACATTTTCCTTCATTTTCGATCATGTGGACCCTGTGTCACTATCACAATAAGTGGGGAAATCCTCTTAACGCCTTCACGCCGACCGCCTCCTGGCCCTTTAATGGTTCTAAAAAGCCAGAAGACGGGCATTCGGATCATGTGACCACTGTGATTGGCTGTCACAACAGTCACATGCTGGGAGCACGCTCTCAGCACTGTTATTCTGCGTACACACGCTCTAAATTTCCAACAACAAATGTTCAATGGGAGCTTGTTGTCGGAAATTCCAACCGTGTGTAGGCCCCATCGGACATGTTCTGTCGGAATTTCCGACAACAAAAATTTAAGAGCTGGTTCTCAAATTTTCCGACAACAAAATCCATTCTCATAAATTTCGATTGTGTGTGGACAATTCCAACGCACAAAATTCCACGCATGCTCTGAATCAAGTACGAGACGGAAGTGATTGGTCTGGTAAAACTAGCGTTCGTAATGGTTATAGCACATTCGTCACGCTGTAACAGACTGAAAAGCACGAGGCTGAAAAGTGTCAATAGTCTCTCACCAAACTTCTACTAACACGACTGGTATTGAACGTCCCTTTTCTAGTGCTGTTGTACGTGTTGTACGTCACCGCGTTCTTGATGTTCGGAATTCCCGACAACATTTGTGTGACCGTGTGTATGCAAGACAAGTTTGAGCCAACATCCCTTGGAAATTTATCCACGGTTTTGTTGTCGAAAATTCAGAGCTTGTGTACGTGGCATTAGGGGTTCACACAGGGCTGCATATAAGCGTCCGTTTTGCGTTAAGGCCCACCCGCAGAGCAGCTACATATATGTGTGCACCCGGAATCAAGGGGTTACAGAGGAACTTCACCCCCCCCCCCTTAACTGTATAGCCTGGTTGTTCCCCAAAAGCATACTCACAAGCCTGGGGATCCAGCGGTATTCTCTGGATCTGCCTCTTGTGTAGCACACCCAGCCCCCACACCGTCACTTCTTCTGATGTCACCCGGTAGGATGTGCAAGAGTGGTGCATCGTGGGAGCAGCTGCAAAGTTCTTCAATAGACAGGCCCCCGATGAGGTGGTATGGGACTTCCTGATGTGATGTGGGCAGGAATTTTTTCTCAAAGAATAGGTGCAGGAACTCCCTCCTTCTGAGTCACCTCTTGTGTCCACCCTCTACCCACCTATGAGCACCATTCCTTGGTTCCAACCCTCTACTTACCTCTGAGCACTATTTGTTGGTTCCACCCCTGCCTACCTCCGAGCACCATTCTTTGGTACCACTCCCTACCAACCTCCGAGCAAAATTCCTTGGTTCCACTCCCTACCAACCTCCAAGCACCATTCCTTAGTTCCACTCCCTACCCACCTCTGAGCACCATTCCTTGGTTCCACTCCCTACCAACCTCCGAGCACCATTCCTTGGTTCCACTCCCTACCAACCTCCAAGCACCATTCCTTGGTTCCACTCCCTACCAACCTCCGAGCACCATTCCTTGGTTCCACTCCCTACCAACCTTCGAGCACCGTTCCTTGGTTCCACTCCCTACCAACCTCTGAGCACCATTCCTTGGTTCCACTCCCTACCAACCTCCGAGCAGCATTCCTTGGTTCCACTCCCTACCAACCTCCGAGCACCATTCCTTGGTTCCACTCCCTACCAACCCCCGAGCACCATTCCTTGGTTCCACTCCCTACCCACCTACGAGCACCATTCCTTGGTTCCACCCCCCCTACCCACCTCTCAGTAATGGATAAAGAACCAAGTATCAATTTGTGGTGCTAAGTAATTTGTATGTAATTTGTTAATGATAGGAAGTAAAATAGATCCCCTGTAGCCAGCAACAATGGAGCACCCTCAGCAACAATAGACTCTGAACAGCTAGCAGCAATAGACCCCTCCATCCACAGTAGATGTCTCCCAGCAATGATTGTCTGGGAGTAGCCCCCCAGCACTAATAGATCCCCCACCAGCGGCAACTGACCTCCCCAGCAACAATAGATCCTTCCACTGAAAAAATAGATCCTCTCCAGCAACAATAGATCCCCCAGCAGCCAGCATCAATAGACCCTCCAGTACACCCCAACACCCCTTGCCATTACATCACATCTGCATTCCCCTGCATCCCTGCTGGATGTGGGTATCCCATAAGGTTGTTGGCACATCATTCTGGCCAGAAATAAGGGTGTAAAGGGGGGGTCCCCAAAAGGGTATCCCCACCAATTCTCGTACTATTCAATATTTATCTCCGCCCCCTTCTCGAAATCATCAGTAACCAGAATTTACTCTACCATTCCTACGCGAATGACACCCAACTTTATTTCCGTATCCCCAACAAAAAGGATCATTATCTCGGACTAGAGAAATGCCTCACTCTGATAGAGAATTGGATGACAGAGAGTTACCTTAAACTCAATGGATCAAAAACAGAACTTCTCCTGTTTCACGCCAACCGAAAAAGACTCGCCACGACAACATAGACACCCCCGCCCATTTTGGGACAAACCATCACCCCTAGCACCAAAGTCAAAAGTCTTGTAGTCACTTTTGACTCCGACATGACTATGGATGCACAAATAAGTTCAGTAGTCAGCAGATCCCACCATCTGCTGCGTCTACTACGTAGACTCATTCCCTTTATCCCAAAAGAAGACATAGCAGTCGTGGTGGGAACGATAATCAACTCCAGACTCGACTATGCAAACGCCCTTTACCTCAGGCTCCCAAAATACCAAATCGCTCGTCTACAAGTCGTCCAGAATACGGCGGCACGACTTGTAACAGGAAAAAAACCATGGGAATCAATCTCTCCCTCCCTTAGATCCCTTCACTGGCTGCCCGTAAAAGATCGAATCACATTCAAGACACTCTGCCTGACGCACAAATGTGTACAAAACAGTGCACCCCAATATCTATGCGAAAAATTAAAATGTCACAACCCCAATCGCGTCCTCCGATCTACCAACCAAAATCTACTCCAAATACCCAAGGCCCGATACACGTCCAAAGGAGAATGAAGATTCGCAGTCCAAGGGCCACGACTATGGAACCCTTTACCAACCAGCATCCGATAGGAAGGGAATCATCTGGCCTTGAGAAAAAAACTCAAAACCCATCTATTCTGAAGGCAAAAAATAGTAGGAAATGGATACCAATCGCCTTGAGGCGATTCAGTTCGCATATGTAGCGCTATACAAGTTTCTCACTCACTCAACATAAAATCTATTTCTGTTAGAGAAATGGGACAGGAGGAGAATTATATAAAGGTGACAGGGTGCGTAAAGTTCATTGCAGTAGAGAAACAACCAAGGTTCTTAGCTCACTCCACTTTCTAAAAACTAAAAAACAGGTTTTGGCTGGACACAAAATAAACCCCCCATCATGACCTGATCTATATATGGACAAATGTGTAATTTTAGGTTTTCCTTGGATTTTTTCAATGTGAATAATGGTCCCTCCACCAAATTAGTATTCAAGGACCAGGCGAAGTTAGAGTCTTGCGATCTCTCAAGAACGTCTCGGTGCAACCTCCTAAAAAAAATTCCACTGCCAAAATAAACATCCCCAAAACCAGACAACGCTGTAATTTGGAAAACGAGATCTGAATCCAGAACAAAAGGTTAAAAGGTGTCGATATCAAAGAATTCTAAAAAGGTAAGCTCAGGAAAGAGACATCGAACGGGTACAAGAACACAACAAGAACAGCCAGTCTTGGCTTATTACTGCTCGGCGCACTGCGGAAATGGGAAATTGGCATAATGGGATTCTGTTCTAAAATCAGAGTTGGCAATAACACAAATTGTAAATTCTAAGTAAATGCAGAATTCCAAGCAGGAAAACCAACAGGATGCCTGAAGCATTTTATTCTCCAGAGTATGACTATAAAACAACAGGAAAATAACAGGCCTCCATGAAACTGTTATAAATGTAATCTCATCTTCAGTTCTGCCTATCTGACCTTGCGCTGTCCTTGGTCACGCCTTGCTTTCCAAGTTATGAAAGGACATGCCTCAGCCTTATTGCAGCTTGTGACAGATGCTCGAAATAGCATTTCTTCACTTTGCATGGAAGGATATAACTTCACGGAAAGTTGTAGATAAAAACAAGCATCGGTATTTGTAAAAGATAACAGAAAGGAAAGAGCAAAAATGAAGCGTCCTCACCCTAAAATATTCTATCAGTACCAAATTCCAAGAAACCTATTATAAAGTCTTAACCTGATGGTACAGAACCTCGACAATCATCCATAAATACAGTCATTCCGCGTACACACGATCAATTTTCGGCATGTAAAAAACAACGTTTTAAAAAAATGTCATTTAAAATGATCGTGTGTGGGCTTCACCTCATTTTTCGGCTTCTGAAAAACAACAAAAAAAAATTCGAACATGCTCCATTTTTTAACGACGTTTTAAACAATGTCATTTTTCGTGCATGAATGCATGAATCTATGTATTGTTTTTCAGTGTCGGTGCGGGAGCGAGAGGGGGCGGCGCTCCTCCACCCTCTATGGACACACTGCCATTGTTCACCAGGGAAAGAATTCTTCGATCATCCACCACAGTTGTTTCCCGTGGTCTTCCGGGTCTTTTGGTGCTGCTGAGCTCACCGGTGCATTCTTTCTTTTTAAGGATGTTCCAAACAGTTGATTTGGCCACACCTAATATTTTTGCTATCTCTCTGATGGGTTTGTTTTGTTTTTTTCAGCCTAATGATGGCTTGCTTCACTGATATTGACAGCTCTTTGGATGTCATATTGAGAGTTGACAGCAACAGATTCCAAATGTAAATAGCACACTTGAAATGAACTCTGGACCTTTTATCTGCTCCTTGTAAATGGGATAATGAGGGAATAAAACACACCTGACCATGGAACAGCTGAGCAGCCAATTGTCCCATTACTTTTGGGCCCTTTAAAAGTGGGAGGCACATATACAAACTATTGTAATTCCTACACCATTCACCTGATTTGGATGTAAATACCCTCAAATAAAAGCTGAAAGTCTGAAGTTAAAAACATCTTGTTTGTTCTAAATCCATTGTGTTGTAGAGAGCCAAAAAGATTAGAATTGTGTCGATGTCCCAATATTTATGGACCTGACTGTATAACCCAAACGGTTCTAACAAATGCTGGTGGGGCCACCCGGAGGAAGGCTCGCTACTCCATGTATTTTAGTCTTCTCCAAAACGTCTCCAAAGTCAGAGAACTTTCTAAAATAATGTACGGACTATCATATCCCAGGTGACCCGGCTTTCTTCCTCCTACATCACCACTAATACATAACAGAAATCTATCATTTGCCACCTTTTAAAAGCCAGAGATGATGATGACAGCAATACACATTGTCTACTGATGTCACCAGGAGGAAATCCGTCTTGAAAATTGCCATGCAGCTGTTACAAGAGGACATGGAGACAGGAAGCGGCTGCAAAGAGGCTGCAGAACTGGCATGCAACTATGGATTGAAAAAAAATTGGAACAACCAACCATCTTTAACATTTAACATTTAAAAAAAATTGCAGTTGGTTCACAACCAACTGCCATTTTTACTGATACACAGTGCTTTAGCACATTCATTCAGATGGGATTTACATGTATTATAATGAGTGTTAGTCATGTTGGAACTTTGTTTTTATTTCCTACTTTAGTTTTGTATTGAATTATGAAAAACTAAAAAAAAACGATGTACCGTATTTATCGGCATATACCGCACACCGGCGTATAGCGCGCACCCCAAGCTGAGGTGGGAAGTTTAGGGAAAAACTTACATTTTGGATGTCTTGCCATCGGCAGCCTTGTCCGGCGTCCGTCTGCGGCCTTGCGCGGGTCCGTCCAGCCTTGCACGGGGTCTGTCTGCTGTCTTGCCCGGCATCCATTGGCGGCCTTGTCCGGCATCCGTCTGCGGCCTTGCGCGGGGTCCGTCGAGCCTTGTGGGTGTCCGTCTGCGGCGGGGTCCGTCGAGCCTTGTGGGTGTCCGTCTGCGGCGGGGTCCGTCGAGGGGTTGCAGCGTCGTGTGTTTGAATATGGCGTGCTGTGCAGAGCCGGATTTCCTGCGCACTCGGCTTTACTCGGCTCCTCACGGCTCCTCTCGCGTGGCTCTGGGCGGAGCCGAGCGTGGCCGAGTGCGCAGTACACTCGGCTCGGCTCCGACAATGTCGGAGACAGTGGGGATCGGGGGGGTATCGGCGTATATCGCGCACCCACGATTTTCCCCTGATTTTAAGGGGAAAAAAGTGCGTGGTATACGCCCGATAAATACGGTAAATACTATTTTTGTTAAAATGGCAGTTTGGTTCTGATACACAGCAAGCTCATTCAGTTGGTTTTTACATGTATTTTAATAAATGATATATTGGCACTTTGTTTTTATTTCCTACGTCTTTTTTTATTGAATTTTCTTGCAAAATTATGAACATTTTTTAAAAATTACATTAACATTTAACAATAACATTTTTGAAAAATGGCCATTCCAACGCTTTAGCACATTCATTCAGATGGGATTTACATTTGTTAGGTAGGCATTTCGTTTTTATTTCCTACTTTTTTTTTTTATAAAATTGTATTGCAAAATGATGGAAAAAAGACAACTTTATTATAATTTGACCAAAAAATGACATGCAAATACCATTTTTTTTTAAATGGCAGTTTGGTTCTGATACACTGCTTCAGCAAACTCATTCAGTTGTATTTTAATGAGCGCTATATTGGCACTTTGTTTTTATTTCCTACTTTTTTTTTATTTGAATTTTCTTGCAAAATTATGAAAAAATGTAAAAAAATTACAACTTCATAATAATATGACAAAAAATGACATGTAAATATTGAGATAAAAAGAGAGATGGTGGTATTGTTCTTCTCTCCCAAATAGTTTTTCTTCCTTTTGACATGTAAATATTATATTTCTTTTAACAAACTTATTCAGTTGGTTTTTACAAGTATTTGAATGAGTGCTATATTGGCACTTTTTTTTTATTTCCTACTTTTTTTTATTGAATTTTCTTGCAAAATGATGAAAAAAAAAACTACAACTTTATTATAATTTGACAAAAACATTACATGCAAATTAAAAAAAAATGTCAGTTTGGGTCTGATACACAGGGCCAGATTCACATAGAAAAGGACAGGCGCAGCGTATCAGAGATACACTACGCCGCTGTATCTTACCTGGCTCTAAGTCAAATCCAGGAAGAATTTGCGCCGTAAGTTACGGCAGCGTAGTGTATTTCTGGCGGCGGAATTCAAATCGGCGGGTAGGGGGCGTGATTCATTTAAATGAAGCGCGTCCCCGCGCCGATTGAACTGCGCATGCTCCGTTTCGAAATTTCCCGCCGTGCTTTGCGCGAAATGACGTCGCAACAACGTCATTTTTTGAACTTCGACGTGACTTACGTCCATCCCTATTCACGGACGACTTACACAACAAAAAAAAAAATCAAATCTCGACGCGGGAACGACGGCCATACTTTAATATGGCAAGTCTATGTATACGCCGCAAAATACCAGCTTTAACTATACGCCGGAAAAAGCCGACTACAGACGACGTTAGAAAATGCGACGGCCGCGCGTACGTTCGTGGTTCGCCGTAAACAGCTAATTTGCATACCCGCCGCGGAAAACAACGCGAACTCCATCCAGCGGGCGCCAAAGTATTGCACCTACGATCCAAAGGCGTACGGAGCCGTACGCCTGTCGGATCGAACCCAGAAGCCGTCGTATCTTGGTTTGAGGATTCAAACTAAAGATACGACGCGGGAAATTTGAAAGTACGCCGGAGTATCAGTAGATACGCCGGCGTACTTGCTCTGTGAATCTGGCCCTCAGTGCTTTAGCAAACTCATTCAGTTGGTTTTTACATGTATTTTAATGAGTGCTATATTGGCACTTTGTTTTTATTTCCTACTTTTTTTTATAGAATTTTCTTGCAAAATTATGAAAAACAAAAACAAAAAAACGACAACATAATATGACAAAAAAATTACAAGTAAATAAAAATTTAGAAAAATGGCGGCTCTGATACACAATGCTTTAGAACACTTATTCAGTTGGCTCTTACATTTATTTTAATGAGTGCTATTTTGGCACTTTTTTATTTCTTATTTTTTCAGAATTTTATTGCAAAATGAAAAAATAAATAAAAATAATTAAAATTTTTAATTAAGCAGTCACCTAATTTAAAATTTACAAGCCACTGAAACCCACACAGAATATTTATATTATGAATCCTAAATCCTAGGATAGCCCACACGTGCGATGTTCTTGCGGTTTCCATGCCTCGCAGAGCCCGGAGCCAACGCCGCATATTTTTGGGCTGCAACTTTACAGTGGAAATATTTTCTAACAATGCATTGTCTTTGAAATCAAGTTAATAAGAAAAAAAAGGAAACTACTGGAGGAAAACAAAATACCGCAGGGGATTACATGAGTGCGATATTGTAACACTGGCTTTTTCCTTTTCTGTACTGTTATAAACTTTTGGATGATTATAAAAGCTTAACAAAATAAACAGAACAAAATAACACAAAAGATACCAACATAAATAACCCACAAGATGAAAAAATAACCGGATTCAACCTCACTATATATTCTATAAGTAGGGCTTTTTTTGGGAATGTGGGGGGGATGCAGCTCCAGCACCTCCAGCACTGAATTATGTAATGGCAAGGGGTGCTGGGGTTTGCTTGAGAGTTAATTAATGCTGGCTTATGGGAGATCTATTGTTGCTGGGGGTTCTATTTTAGAGAGTGGATTCTATTTTTCCTGGGAGGTTATGTTCCTGGGGAGGGTTACCAGCAAATGCCCAATTCCTGATCTCCAGCATATGTGCTGGAGATATGCATATGTGAGGGACATGGCTAGAGGGACATGGCTGCATATGTGAGGGACATGGCTAGAAGGACATGGCTGCATATGTGAGGGACATGGCTAGAGGGACATTGCTGCATATGTGAGGGACATGGCTAGAGGGGACATTGCTGCATATGTGAGGGACATGGCTAGAAGGACATGGCTGCATATGTGAGGGACATGACTAGAGGGACATGGCTGCATATGTCAGGGACATGGCTAGAGGGACATGGCTGCATATGTGAGGGACATGGCTAGAGGGACATGGCTGCATATGTGAGGGACATGGCTAGAGGGACATGGCTGCATATGTGAGGGACATGGCTAGAGGGACATGGCTGCATATGTGAGGGACATGGCTAGAGGGACATGGCTGCATATGTGAGGGACATGGCTAGAGGGACATGGCTGCATATGTGAGGGACATGGCTAGAGGGACATGGCTGCATATGTGAGGGACATGGCTAGAGGGACATGGCTGCATATGTGAGGGACATGGCTAGAGGGACATTGCTGCATATGTGAGGGACATGGCTAGAGGGACATTGCTGCATATGTGAGGGACATGGCTAGAGGGACATGGCTGCATATGTGAGGGACATGGCTAGAGGGACATGGCTGCATATGTGAGGGACATGGCTAGAGGGACATGGCTGCATATGTGAGGGACATGGCTAGAGGGACATGGCTGCATATGTGAGGGACATGGCTAGAGGGACATGGCTGCATTTGTGGGGGGACATGGCTGCATTTGGGGACACATTTAAAAAAAGTATCGGTATTCGGTATCGGCGAGTACTTGAAAAAAAGTATCGGTACTTGTACTTGGTCCTAAAAAAGTGGTATCGGGACAACCCTACCAGTAAGAATCCAAAAACAGTAATGCCGCGTACACACGGTCGTTTTTCAGCATGAAAAAAAACCCGTAATTTTTCAGCATGTCCAAAAAACGACGTTTTTCCAACTTCATCATTAAAAACGACGTTGCCCACACACCATCGTTTTTGAAAAATGATGAACAAAGCGCGGTGACGTACAAAACGTACGACGGCACTCTGAAGGGGAAGTTCTATTCGCCTTTGGGCTGCTTTTAGCTGATTCCTTGTTAGTAAAAGACGATTTGCGCTTTTTTGTCTGTTACAGCGTGATGAATGTGCTTACTCCATGATGAATGGTAGTTTTACCTGAACGAGCGCTCTCGTCTCATAACTTGCTTCTGGGCGTTTAAAACGTCGTTTTAGCCCACACACGATCATTTTTTACAAGCCGAAAAACGACATTTTAAAAATGCAAAGATCGCAAAAACTGCTCTGGCAGTGAAAGGGTTGAGCACCAATGACAATCATACAGAGAACATTAAGCGGATTAGACAAGATATGCAAATGTTCAAAAGTCACTGAAAACTTGGGAAGGAATGGATGAGCGATCGTTCTACTGAAACGTGATACGAAAATCTCGCTCCTTATGACCGGCTGGCTAAAGAAACTCTTAGTGAGAAATAAACAGCCAGAGGAATCATTTATACAAAAACGCAGACAGATAAACAGAATGAAGAAGCGTTTGGCCGCTCTCGTCTCTCGATTCTTGTCTCTTGTCTCTTGTCTCTCGTCTCTCGATTCTCGTCTGTCGTCTCTCGTCTCTCGATCCTTGTCTCTTGTCTCTCGTCTCTCGATTCTCGTCTGTCGTCTCTCGATTCTTGTCTCTTGTCTCTTGTCTCTCGTCTCTCGATTCTCGTCTGTCGTCTCTCGTCTCTCGATCCTTGTCTCTTGTCTCTCGTCTCTCGATTCTCGTCTGTCGTCTCTCGTCTCTCGATTCTTGTCTCTTGTCTCTTGTCTCTCGTCTCTCGATTCTCGTCTCTCGATTCTCGTCTGTCGTCTCTCGATTCTCGTCTGTCGTCTCTCATCTCTCGTCTCTCATCTCTCATCTCTCGTCTGTCATCTCTCGATTCTCATCTGTCGTCTCTCGATTCTCGTCTCTCGTCTCTCATCTCTCGTCTCTCATCTCTCATCTCTCGTCTCTCCTCTCTCGATTCTCGTCTCTCGATTCTCGTCTCTCGATTCTCGTCTCTTGTCTCTTGTCTCTCGTCTCTCGATTCTCGTCTCTCGATTCTCGTCTCTCGATTCTTGTCTATCGTCTCTTGATTCTCGTCTCTCGTCTGTCGTCTCTCGTCTGTCGTCTCTCGTCTGTCGTCTCTCGTCTGTCGTCTCTTGATTCTCGTCTCTCGATTCTCGTCTGTCGTCTCTCGTCTCTCGTCTCTCGATTCTCGTCTGTCGTCTCTCGATTCTCGTCTGTCGTCTCTCGATTCTCGTCTGTCGTCTCTCGAATCCACGTCTCTCGTCTCTCGATTCTCGTCTCTCCTCTCTCGATTCTTGTCTCTCCTCTCTCGATTCTCGTCTCTCGATTCTCGTCTCTTGTCTCTCGATTCTCGTCTCTCGATTCTTGTCTGTCGTCTCTTGATTCTCGATTCTCGTCTGTCATCTCTCGTCTGTCGTCTCTCGTCTGTCGTCTCTTGATTCTCGTCTCTCGTCTCTCGATTCTCGTCTGTCGTCTCTCGTCTGTCGTCTGTCGTCTCTTGATTCTTGTCTCTCGTCTCTCGATTCTCGTCTCTTGATTCTCGTCTCTCGATTCTCGTCTCTCGTCTCTCCATTCTCGTCTGTCGTCTCTCCTCTCTCGATTCTCGTCTCTCCTCTCTCGATTCTCGTCTCTCCTCTCTCGATTCTCGTCTCTCCTCTCTCGATTCTCGTCTCTCGATTCTCGTCTCTTGTCTCTCGTCTCGAGATTCTAGTCTCGAGATTCTTGTCTGTTGTCTCTTGATTCTCGATTCTCGTCTGTCGTCTCTTGATTCTCGTCTCTCGTCTCTCGATTCTCGTCTATTGATTCTCGCCTCTCGTCTCTCGATTCTCGTCTCTCGATTCTCGTCTCTCGTCTCTTGATTCTCGCCTCTCGTCTCTCGATTCTCGTCTCTTGATTCTCGCCTCTCGTCTCTCGATTCTCGTCTCTCGTCTCTCGATTCTCGTCTCTCGTCTGTTATTATTTAGGAAGGAAAATGATTTTTCTTTGGCCCGAGAGATCAGAGAGATTCCCTTCAAGCCCGTTGGGTCAACTTTTTTTTTTTTAAATCAAAATGTAGGGGGGTCTTAAATCAAAACGACGTTTATTGAGCATAAGATAAAAAAAATTACATTCAGGGTAGTAAACGGTGCAACATGCACCACAAGCAAGGATACAACCCAATGTCAAGTGTACGGACATATCAGACACAATAAAAGAAAGAGCTGGTTACATGTGCAATTGCAGACTAACGTGTGAGGATAAAACAAAACAAGGCAAAAAAAAATAAAAAATTACAGGACGGATTCGAGGAACACCCCGTTGGGTCAACTTATGTGTGCAACAAAGTCACATGGAAGGGACAAGAAGGCGTGTCCAATAAAGACGGTATTTACTGACACATAAGATGTGTGATTAAAGGGACTCTACATTATATTCTAATATATTCTATTATCGGGGTCCCTAAAGTTGTCAGTGTGAGGGCCACATCATAAGTTTTACAAATACTCACAGGCAGGTTTAAAAATGTATAAAATTGAAATGAATGAATACTTTGTCTGTTTTTCATAATCAGTATAATATACTTCAGAACAAAAGAGAAAAACATCAGGGTCCCCATCAGAGTCCCCCTTACATCAGGGTCCTTATCAAAGTCTCCTTTACAGCCAGGTCCCCATTAGGATTCCCGTTATTATAAAGTCCCCCATCAGAGTCCCCTCAACATCAGGGCCCCCATCAGAGTTCCCTTTACATCAGGGCCCCCATCAGAGTTCCCTTTACATCAGGGTCCTTATCAAAGTCCCCTTTACAGCCAGGTCCCCATTAGGATGCCCATTATTATTGGGTCCCCCATCAGAGTCCCCTCAACATCAGGGCCCCTATCAGAGTTCTCTTTACATCAGGGTCCCCATTAGGATCCCACCTAATATTTAGGACCCCATCAAAGTCTCCCCTTACATCAGGGTCCCCCATCACAGCCACCCTTACATTAGGGTCCCCATCAGAGTACCCTTTACAACGAGGTCCCTATTATGACCCCACTTATATTAGGGTCCCGTAGAAGGAACTCCTTACATCAGAGTCCCCATCAGAGTCCCTGTTACATCAGGGTTCCCATCAGATTTTCCTTTACATCAGGGTCCCCATTAGAATCCTCCCTAATATTCAGGTCCCCATCAGAGTCCCCCCTTACACCAGGGTACCCATCAGAGTCCCCCCCTTACACCAGAGTCCCCCCTTACACCGGTGTTTTCATCAGGGTCTCCATTAGAATCACCCCTAATATTCAGGTCCCTATCAGAGTCCCCCCTTACACCAGTGTTTTCATCAGGGTCCTCTTTATATAAGGGTCCCCAACACAAAGCTCCTTACATCAGTGGCCCCATAAGAATCCCCCCCCCCTTACTCCAGTGGTGTTCATCAGGGTGCCCAACAGTCTCCCCTTACATCAGGATCCGAATAAAACTCCACGCCCTTAGGGGCGCTGGTCCCAACAGCTGCCCTGTCCCTATAATAACTAAAGATGGACCCATCACAGGCTGTAGAAGACCTTCGGCTTACATTCTTTGAACTGGTGGTCCTGCCAGTAAGTAACACACTTTCTGTCCCATGGTGAGAACTTACTGTACTGTTTCTATAGAGGAGCAGTGTGATTGGAGGAGGTAAGTAGCACAAAGATGTGGTTAGCTCCTTTAACTCGTTTACCTGGAATGTTCCTTGTTCTTGCTCAGGGCCCTGCCGATGGCGGACGCAGAACGTCTTCTTTGCACCGAGGCTTTCATTTTCTGTATAAAAAGCAACGATGGAAATACTGTTAGCACAACGAGACAATTTACTGAATAAAACACACAAAAAATTCAAAAAATTCAAAAATTTGACAGCATATTGTTTGGGCTCAATGGCAGAAACTTAAAAACAAGAAATGTTTGTTCTTATAATGGCTAAAATCAGTT
This sequence comes from Rana temporaria, assembly GCF_905171775.1. Taxonomy (NCBI): domain Eukaryota; kingdom Metazoa; phylum Chordata; class Amphibia; order Anura; family Ranidae; genus Rana; species Rana temporaria. Next base: position 15,213,197 of record NC_053497.1, read on the forward strand.
TAGTATCTAGAGCAGGGGTCTCCAGATTTTCTAAACAAAGGGCCAGTTTACAGATCTTCAGGGGGCCGGATTGGCCAGTGGGTGTGGGCAACGTCTTATGCCGTGTACACACGATCGGAGATCCCGACAAGAAAACCGTGGATTTTTTTCCAACGGAATTTTGGCTCAAACTTGTGTTGCATACACACGGTCACACCAAATTCCGACCGTCAAGAACGCGGTGACGTACAACACTACAACGAGCCGAGGAAAATTAAGTTCAATGATTCCGAGCATGTAGGGGGGGGGGGGGCTGTATGGACTATATTGTAGAGGGGGTCTGTAATGTAGGGGGGTCTGTATTGTAGAGGGGGTCTGTAATGTAGGGGGGTCTGTATTGTAGAGGGGTTTTGTAATGTAGGGAGGTCTGTAATGTAGGGGGGGGTCTGTATTGTAGAGGGGGTCTGTAATGTAGAGGGGGGTCTGTATTGTAGAGGGGGTCTGTAATGTAGGGGGGTCTGTATTGTAGAGGGGGTCTGTAATGTAGGGGGGTCTGTAATGTAGAAGGGGTCTGTATTGTAGGGGGGTCTGTAAATGTAGAGGGGGTCTGTAATGTAGAGGGGGGTCTGTATTGTAGAGGGGGTCTGTATTGTAGAGGGGGTCTGTATGGGCTATATTGTAGAGGGGGGTCTGTATTGTAGAGGGGGTCTGTATTGTAGAGGGGGTCTGTAATGTAGGGGGGTCTGTATTGTAGAGGGGATCTGTAATGTAGGGGGGTATGTATTGTAGAGGGGGTCTGTATGGGCTATATTGTAGAGGTGGTCTGTAATGTAGGGGGGTCTGTATTGTAGAGGGGGTCTGTAATGTAGGGGGGTCTGTATTGTAGAGGGGGTCTGTAATGTAGGGGGGTCTGTAATGTAGAAGGGGTCTGTATTGTAGGGGGGTCTGTAAATGTAGAGGGGGTCTGTATTGTAGAGGGGGTCTGTATTGTAGAGGGGGTCTGTATTGTATAGGGGGGTCTGTAATGTAGAGGGGGTCTGTATTGTAGAGGGGGTCTGTATTGTAGAGGGGGTCTGTAATGTAGGGGGGTCTGTAATGTAGAGGGGGTCTGTATTGTAGAGGGGGTCTGTATTGTAGAGGGGGTCTGTAATGTAGGGGGGGTCTGTATTGTAGAGGGGGGTCTGTATTGTAGAGGGGGTCTGTAATGTAGGGGGGTCTGTATTGTAGAGGGGGTCTGTAATGTAGGGGGGTCTGTATTGTAGAGGGGGTCTGTATTGTAGGGGGGTCTGTATTGTAGGGGGGTCTGTATTGTAGAGGGGGTCTGTAATGTAAAGGGGGTCTGTATTGTAGAGGGGGGTCTGTAATGTAGAGGGGGTCTGTATTGTAGAGGGGGTCTGTATTGTAGAGGGGGTCTGTATTGTAGAGGGGGGTCTGTAATGTAGAGGGGGTCTGTATTGTAGAGGGGGGTCTGTAATGTAGAGGGGGTCTGTATTGTAGAGGGGGGTCTGTAATGTAGGGGGGGTCTGTATTGTAGAGGGGGTCTGTAATGTAGAGGGGGCTCTGTAATGTAGGGGGGTCTGTAATGTAGAGGGGGTCTGTAATGTAGGGGGGTCTGTATTGTAGAGGGGGTCTGTATTGTAGGGGGGTCTGTATTGTAGAGGGGGTCTGTATTGTAGAGGGGGTCTGTAATGTAGGGGGGTCTGTATTGTAGAGGGGGTCTGTATTGTAGAGGGGAACTGTATTGTAGAGGGGGTCTGTATTGTAGGGGGGTCTGTATTGTAGAGGGGGTCTGTAATGTAGGGGGGGTCTGTAATGTAGGGGGGTCTGTATTGTAGGGGGGGTCTGTATTGTAGAGGGGGTGTAGAGAAACCCCAAGGACCAGACAATACCAATCCTGGAGTACACCAGAAAAGGAACTGCTTTATTTTTAGAAAAACACTGAATTTATACAGCAAACCATCAGATCAGGACTACTCCCATTATTTCAGACAAAGGTCACCTTACACAGTAAAGATAGTCCTATTATCATAACAATGACCTCCTTAGACAGTCCGGATCCCCCATAGGACTAACTTGCATAAGAAGCCACAAGCAAATAGTGACCAGCCCTGTCTGGATAACTTAAAGGGTTAGTAAAGGTTTTATTTTTATTTTTTTAAATAACAAACATGTCATCCACTATGCAGTTCGTTTTGCACAGAGTGGCCCCGATCCTCGTCTTCTGGGGTCCCTCGGCGGCTGTCTCGGCTCCTCCAAGCAAGAGCTAACCCCCTTTCTAGGAAGTGCTCTCCCAAGGGGGTTAGCTTGCGGGCGTGCTCCCGTGTGATACAGTGGCGGCCATAGCCGCCAAGTGTATCACTCGGCCCCGCCCCTCGGCTGCGAGAAAAATGAATTTCAATGCTTCCGAGCATGCGTCGACTTGATTCCGGAATTCCATACAGACGAACTGGTTTTCCCGATAGGAATTTTTGTCGGAAAAAGTCCAATGGGGCACACACACAGGGTCGGAATATCCAACGAAAAGCTCCCATCTGACTTTTTCCATCGGAAATTCCGACCGTGTGTACGCGGCATAACTGATCTCCACCCAGGGCCGATCCTAGAGTTACAGACGCCTGTGTGCAGAAATATTTCTGACGCCCCCACATGGGCGTGGTAATTTTTCTAACTCCTCCCCATTACAAATGTTTCTATGGCAATGACTCAACCACAGAGATGCTCCCCCACAAAGTCTTCATTACCCTGGGATCCTTACATCATCTCTTAACAATAAACAAAATACAGGAAGAGAAGCAGAGTACTTTATTGGGACCTGGAGGGGGGGCTCTCTGATGGACACAGAGAGGGCTTCTGTTAGAGAGTCTGTTAGAAAGACCCCCAGACATACTACAGACATGATACAGTCAGAGACTGCAGACTTAGTACAGGAGACGATCAGAGACTGCAGACATAATACAGGAGATGGTCAGAGCAGTGGCGGCCCATCCATAGGGGGTGCCCGGGCGCCGCCCCCCCCCCCTCCTGTAGTCATAAAAAAAAAAAAAATGGGCCCTTTAAAGCTTTTAAAAATTCGTTTTGTAGCTCCGCGCAAATTTCATACACTCATGCATTGCATGAGTGTATGTTATTGTGGCCAGCCTATTCAGATAACCGGACATTGGGCGCCGATTATCTGAATAAGGACAGCTGGTTGGCTGTGCGGAAGTGCCTATCAGAGCCAGCGGCTCTGATAGGCTTTCCCAGTACAGCCCTTTAAGCTCCCGGATGTCTTATCCTCGGAACGTAGTGGGCTACGTCCCTTGGATAAGACTGACGGCCGTCTCAGCCAATCAGGTTCACTGATTCTGGTTATAAGTAACCTGATTGGCTGAAGCGTCATCGAGGGCGGCAGAAGACATCGAGGGACCGTGGAAGGAGGATGGCGAACCCCAGAAAGGTAAGTGCCAGGCGGGGGGGGGCAATCTGACTGGCAGCATTTTACAGGGCACAATGGGGAGAATTGATGTGGGGACAATTGATGTGGGCAAAGTGGGGACAATTGATGTGGGCACAGTGGGGGACAATTGATGTGGGCACAGTGGGGACAATTGATGTGGGCACAGTGGCGACAATTGATGTGGGCACAGTGGGGACAATTGATGTGGGCACAGTAGGGACAATTGATGTGGGCACAGTGGGGACAATTGATGGCATGGCACAGTGGCTGCATTTGATGGCACAGTGGCTGCATTTGGCATGGCACAGTGGTGACAATTGATGGGCACAGTGGTGACAATTGATGGCATGGCACAGTGGTGACAATTGATGGCATGGCACAGTGGCGACAATTGATGGCATGGCACAGTGGCGACAATTGATGGCATGGCACATTGGCTGCATTTGACGGGCACAGTGGCTGCCTTTGATGGGCACAGTGGCTGCCTTTGATGGGCACAGTGAGGCTGCAATTGTCCATAGTAAAGGAGATGGTCAGAGACTGCAGACATAGTAAAGGAGATGGTCAGATGCTACAGACATAGTACAGGAGATGGTCAGAGACTGCAGACATAGTAAAGGAGATGGTCAGAGACTGCAGACATAGTACAGGAGATGGTCAGAGACAAACGCCTATACTGAGAACACTAGTTCTGGACGGACACAAACAAGGAGAGAAGGAGGGAGGGAGAACTCTGCCACTTCGGCTCCCCCCCCCCCCTCAGGCGCCTGGGTGCAAAGCACCCTGTGCACCCTGCCTAGGATCGGCCCTGTCTCCTCCCTCCATCTCACCCTCCATCTCACCCTCCATATCACCACACCAACCAGGGGGATGGATATCCACCAAAGAAAAATGAATTTGTAACACAGGAGCCAAACTAAATACGGAGCTCCAAATCAAAGCCAAGATCTTGTGCAAGATCGTTAGAATTTCATGGCATTTACTGACTTCTAAAACATTTATTTATTATTTTCTTTTTAATGTGGTCAACAAGGATCAGTGCTGACGTTCGGGATTGCCCATGTTCTACAAATCTCAACGGGAGATGTGTTCTTATAAACCTTTCACGCTTCCCACCAAGTCATTCCAAACTGGGAGCTGTTCCTTCTGGCGAGGCCATATTGGGTAACGGACTTTGACGGGGCTTCGATTTTCAACCTGTCACTTGGACGGATTCATCAACAAATCTTTTGTCTTTGTTATGTTCCCAAGGCAACCCGTCGTCGCTCGGTTCGCTTTGGGCTCCGCGCTGTAACTGTGCATTATCTGTCAGCTAACTGCCAGCTCCAGATCTGTATTTCTTGGCACAGAAAGATCTTAATATTGTTCATTTTAAACCCATTTATGGCTTAAAGCAACATTAAATTTGTCTTGTTTTTAATCCGCTCCAGATAAATACTCCTTTTTAAAGATATATTACACCATGTCCAAGAAAAAAAAAAGTACAAAACATGAAAACACACAAAAACAGAAGAATAAACTAACTAATATAATAAGAATACAGAAATCATTGAAATATTTACAGTGCCTTGCGAAAGTATTCGGCCCCCTTGAACTTTGCGACCTTTTGCCACATTTCAGGCTTCAAACATAAAGATATAAAACTGTAATTTTTTTTTAAGAATCAACAACAAGTGGGACACAATCATGAAGTGGAACGAAATTTATTGGATATTTCAAACTTTTTTTAACAAATAAAAAACTGAAAAATTGGGCGTGCAAAATTATTCAGCCCCTTTACTTTCAGTGCAGCAAACTCTCTCCAGAAGTTCAGTGAGGATCTCTGAATGATCCAATGTTGACTTAAATGACTAATGATGATGAATGGAATCCACCTGTGTGTAATCAAGTCTCCGTATAAATGCACCTGCACTGTGACAGTCTCAGAGGTCCGTTTAAAGCGCAGAGAGCATCATGAAGAACAAGGAACACACCAGGCAGGTCCGAGATACTGTTGTGGAGAAGTTTAAAGCCGGATTTGGATACAAAAAGATTTCCCAAGCTTTAAACATCCCAAGGAGCACAGTGCAAGCGATAATATTGAAATGGAAGGAGTATCAGACCACTGCAAATCTACGAAGACCTTGCCGTCCCTCTAAACATTGTTTTCCCCCTAAATAGCTTCCTTTACCTCAGTGCAGTCCTCCTTCACTTACCTCATCCTTCCATTTTGCTTTTAGGTAAATGTCCTTATTTCTTCTGAGAAATCCTCACTTCCTGTTCTTCTGTCTGTAACTCCACACAGTAATGCGAGGCTTTCTCCCTGGTGTGGAGTGTTGTGCTCACCCCCTCCCTTGGACTACAGTTACGTTAGGCTTTTTCCGGCGTAAAGTTACCCCTGCTATATGAGGCGTAGCTAATGTTAAGTATGGACGTCGTTCCCGCGCCGAGTTTTGAAAATTTTACGTCGTTTGCGTAAGTCGTTCGCAAATAGGGCTTTGCGTAAGTTACGTTCATGTCGAAACCAATGAGGCTTAGCGGCGTAATTTCGAGCATGCGCACTGGGATTCTTTCACGAACGGCGCATGCGCCGTTCACAAAAAAAAATTAAAATACGCGGGGTCGAGTGGAATTTAAATAAAACACGCCCACAACATCCCCATTTGAATTAGGCGGGCTTACGCCGCCACACATACGTTACGCCGTCGTAACTAAGGGCGCAAGTTCTTTCTGCATAAGGAACTTGCGCCCTAAGTTACCGCGGCGTACCGTATGTGAGCTACGTTACGCCTCGCCGGCAGATACTGCAATGTATCTGAATCCGGCCCACAGCCTCCGAAATGTGTTGGGTTTGGAATCAATTTGTTGTAAAGAACTAGCTTTGAGCACATTAAGGCCACTAACTGAATTCCTCTTTTTAAGAGCCTTTTTTTTGCCCTTTTTTATTAAAAGAAAGTAAAAAAAATAAAATAAAATTATCAGTTTTCTTCACAGAGTCTTTCATCATTTATCTTCCATCCAAACAACAAACAACGTTGAGCTTCCTGGCCTTTAGTCTGGTCCCATATAGCTAGATTCAGAAAGATTTACGCCGGCGTATCAGTAGATACGCCGACGTAACTCTGAATCTGCGCCGTCGTAAGTTTAAGTGTATTCTCAAACTGAGATACACTTAAACCTAGCTAAGATACGACAGCCTGCGCCGTCGTATCTTAGGGTGCAATATTTAGGCTGGCCGCTAGGTGGCGCTTCCGTTGAGAATATGTAAATGCCTAGATACGGCAATTCACAAACGTACGTGTGCCTGTCGCAATAAAGATACGGCCATATGTTAGGTATGGCCGTCGTTCCCGCGTCGAAATTTGAAAATTTGTAAATGAGCAAGATACGCCGATTCACGAACGTACGTACGCCCGTCGCAGTAAGCTACGCTATTTACGTAAGGCGTTTTTCCGGCATAAAGATAAACCACCAAAAAGATGGCGCAGCCCATGCAAGGTATGGACGACGGAACAGCCGTCGTATTTTACGTTGTTTGCGTAAGCATACGTGAATGGGGCTGGGTGTAGGTTACGTTCACGTCGAAAGTGATTCTGAGCATGCGCGCGCATGCGCCGTACGAACGGCCTTCATTTACATGGGGTCACGGGTAATTTAAATGTAGCCCACCCACTACATGCCTACTTTGAATTAGGCGGGGTTTACGCCGGCCCATTTGCGCTACTCCAACGTAACTTACGGAGAAAGTGCTTTGTGAATACTGGCCTTGCCTCGCTATGTTACGTCGGTGTAGTGCAAATGAGATGCGCTACGACAAACTAAAGATGCGCCCTCCTACGTGAATCTGGCTAATATATGTGTAAGATCTGCGTAAATTGACGGCGCTATACAAGTACCTGTAATAAATAAATAAAATAATATCAGAATGGGGATGAGTTAGGGCCCCTTCTACATTTATTACAGGAAGGAAGAAAAACAATTACCCAATGAGGATACAGACAACAACACTTCTCCACTCTATCCAACACTAAAAAGAAGAAAAAGTTTTGGATAGATGTTTACTTTAATCACTTGGCGCCCAGAAGACGTCATATGACGTCCTGAGCTTTGTGGTGGTATATCTGGATGATGGGGACAGCTACGGGCATCATTCAGATATTGCCGTTTTCAGCCAGCGATTCCAGAAGAACCATAACCATAAGAACGATCATAGCGGCTGTTCCTCCACTTGACCGTTCTTATGGGCGGCGAAAGGGGACGTCCCCCCCCTCCCACCACCCTCCGGTGCTTCTCACGACTCACCGCTGCAATCGGTGAGTCGGAGACAGGATCCACCAGCCCCGGGTCGCTGGAGTCTCTATGATCGTCGGAGGTCGGGCGCGATGTTATGACGTCATGCCCGGCCTCTACATTTAAAAAAATGGCACCACTTTGGCTGTGAAGCGGTGATCGTTTCTTTTTTTTTTTTTTTTTTTTAGTCTTCCCAGCCTAGTGGTGAGATGTGGGGTCTTTTTGGCCCCATATCTCACTGTAAAGAGGTCCTGTCATGCCATATGCCATATTCCTATTACAAGGGATGTTTACATTCCTTGTAATAGGAATAAAAGTGATACATTTTTTTTTTAAAGTGTCAAAATAAAAAATAATAAGTGCCCCTGCCCCCGTGTGCTCGCTCGCAGAAGTGAACGCATACGTAAGTCTCGCCCACATATGAAAACTGTGTTAAAACCATACAAGTGAGGTGTCGCCGCGAAAATTAGAGCGAGAGAGATTATTCTAGCCCTAGACCTCCTCTGTAACTCAAAACATGTAACCAGTAAAAAAAATTAAAGCGTCGCCTACCGAAATTTGGCGCCATTCCAGCGTGTGCAATTATGAAGCGTGACATGTTAGGTATCTATTTACTCGGCGTAACTTCATTTTTCACATTATGCAAAAAAATTGCGCTAACTTTACTGTTTTTCTTTTTAAAGCACGAAACCTTTTTTTTCCCCCCAAAATCAAATGAGGAACAGGGGGGCGTGTTTTATGTAAAATAAGCATGACCCCACGTAAATGACGCTTTTTTCGTACGGCGCATGCGCGCGCATGCTCAGTATCACGTCGAATTTTCAAATTTAATTACGCCCGCTCAATGCCTAGACAACGCGAACGTAATTTATGCAAAGCCCTATTCGCGAACATTTTACGCAAACAATGTAAACGACGGAAAATTCGACGCTGGCCCGACGTCCATACCATTGCGTATGCCTCATAGAGCAGGGGTAACTATACGCCGGAAAAAGCCTTACGCAAACGACGTAAAAAAATGCGCCTGGTGGACGCATGTTCTGAGAATCGGCGTATCTAGCTAATTTGCATATTCTATGCAGAAATCAACGGAAGCGCCACCTAGCGGCCGGCCAGTGTAAATATACACCTAAGATCCGACGGCGTACTAAGACGTACGTCAGTCGGATCGAGCCCCCATTCTGGCGTATCTTGTTTTGTGGATACAAAACAAGGATACGCCGGAGCATCCTAGAAGTTACGCGGCGTATCAATAGATACGCCGACGTAACTTCTTCGTGGATCTGGCACATAGTGTTTGGGGGTTCTATGTTATTTTTTTTGCAAAAAAATTGGAGGAGCGAAGTGTCAGAATTGGCCTGGGCTTCAAGTGGTTAAATATTAAGTACAGCTGCCCTTCGAAGACAAGAAGAATTTCTCCAGAGCCTCAAAAGCATGACAATTATACGTGTGTCAATATATAAAACAGACAAGGGGGACATCTTATATCATTTTTCTTCTTCAAAACCCATTTTGCTAAGTGATGAGTCTAATGCAGTAGAAATGCTTTTATTTGCATTAGATAAGGCTATAAATAGAGCTAAGTCACCATTGGTTACACTTGTTGGCTACCTATGAGGCTTGGCACCATCATTAAAAATGTAATTACCAACATTTTAGAATTGTCAGAATAGATGAGTGAAAAGTTTGTTTAGTTGTGGTTTGGCCAGATTTATTAAAAATTTTCAGAACTTCCAAAATTCTGAATTTTTGGACTGGAATTCCCCTTGAAGTTAATGAAATACAAACTAAGCTACAAAAAAAATGAAAGGCTATAAATAGAGCCAAGTCACCATTGGTTACATGTGGTGGCTACCAATAAGGCTTGGCACCCCCATTAAAAATGTAATTACCAACATTTTTTAATTGTCAGAATAGATGAGTGAAAAGTTTGTTCAGTTGTGGTTTGGCCAGACTTATAAAAAATTTGGGAACTTACAAAATTCAGAATTTTTGGACTGGAATTCCCCTTGAAGTTAATGAAATCAAAACTAAGCTACAAGAAAAAATGAAAGGCTATAAATAGAGCTAAGTCCCCATTGGTTACATGTGGTGGCTACCGATGAGGCTTGGAACCCTCATTAAAAATTTAATTACCAAAAAGTTGTCGGAATAGATGAGTGAAAAGTTTGTTCTGGACTGGAATTCATCTTGAAGTTAATGAAATCAAAACTAATGCCGCGTACACACGACCATTTTTCGGGTTCTAAAAAATGAAGTTTTTTTTTTATGTCATTAAAAACGATCGTGTGTGGGCTTCAAAGCATTTTTCGGGTTCTGAAAAACGGCCAATTTTTTCGAGCATGCTCTATTTATTCACTACCTTTTTAACGTTGTCGTTTTTCGGGTTGTAAAAAATGGTCGTGTGTGGGCTTTAACGACGTGAAGCATGCTCAGAAGCAAGTTATGAGACGGGAGCGCTCGTTCAGGTAAAACTAGCGTTCGTAATGGAGTAAGCACATTCATCACGCTGTAACAGACAGAAAAGCGCGAATCGTCTTTTACTAACAGGAATTCAGCTAAAGCAGCCCAAAGGGTGGTGTCATCCGAATAGAACTTCCCCTTTATAGTGCCGTCGTACGTGTTGTACGTCACCACGCTTTGCTAGAGCATTTTTTTTTCACGGTCGTGTGTAGGCAAGGCCGTTTTAATGATCAAGTTGAAAAAATAATTGTTTTTTCTAGAGCCTGAAAAACATCGTTTTTTACAACCCGAAAAATTATCCTGTGTACGCGGCATAAGCTACAAAGAAATGAAACACACCTGGCCCTGGGACACGCTTGATGTTGCATCTACAGCACTCGGTCTACATTCAAATTACCCCCACTGCTGGTATCTCCTAACTGGTCATTTCCAGCTTTGTACATGGCGTCTCTGTAATATTTGCTGCCTACTACCAGATAGGTCCCAGGGCCTTAAACCTCCAATACCTTTACACAGTCACCACAGGTCCTCTCTGTGCTGGGGCACTTTTACCATCTTAAACCTCGTGTGAGAATTTCCTCTCCACACTGGACCTATGCTCCCCCAACGAGTGGATTTCTTGTGCACAGATTAATATCTCCTGACGAAGCTACCACAGTACAATGGGGATCGAAAGTTTGGGCACCCCAGGTAAAAAATTGTATTCATGTGCATACGGTAACGAAGCCAAGGAAAGATAGAAAAATCTCCAAAAGGCATCAAATTACAGATTAGACATTCATATAATATGTCAAAAAAAGTTAGATTTTATTTCCATCATTTACACTTTCAAAATTACAGAAAACAAAAAAATGGTGTCTGCAAAAGTTTGGGCACCCTGCAGAATTTCTAGCATGCACTGCCCCCTTTGTAAAGCTGAGACCTGCCAGCGTCACGGATTGTTCTCAATCATCGTCTGGGAAGACCAGGTGATGTCAATCTCAAAGGTTTTAAATGCCCAGACTCATCTGACCTTGCCCCAACAATCAGCACCATGGGTTCTTCTAAGCAGTTGTCTAGAAAACTGAAAGTGAAAATAGTTGTCGCTCACAAAGCTGGAGAAGCTATAAGAAGATAGCAAAGCGTTTTCAGATGTCAATATCCTCTGTTCGGAATGTAATTAAGAATGGCAGTCATCAGGAACAGTGGAAGTTAAAGCAAGATCTGGAAGACCAAGAAAAATATCAGACAGAACAGCTCGCAGGATTGTGAGAAAAGCAATTCAAAACCCATGTTTGACGGCACAATCCCTCCAGAAAGATCTGGCAGACACTGGAGTTGTGGTACACTATTCCACTATAAAGAGATACTTGTACAAATATGGTCTTCATGGAAGAGTCATCAGAAGAAAACCTCTTCTACGTCCTCACCACAAAAATCAGCGTTTGAACTTTGCAAATGAACATATAGACAAGCCTGATGCATTTTGGAAACAAGTTATGTGGACCGATGAGGTTGAAATAGAACTTTTTGTCCGGAATGAGCAAAGGTATGTTTGGAGAAGAAAGGGCACAGAATTTAATGAAAAGAACCTCTGTCCAACTGTTAAGCATGGGGGTGGATCAATCGTGCTTTGGGGTTGTATTGCAGCCAGTGGCACGGGGAACATTTCACGAGTAGAAGGAAAAATGGATTCAATAAAATTTCAGCAAATTTGGGATGGTAACTTGATGCCATCTGTGAAAAAGCTGAAGTTAAAGAGAGGATGGCTTCTACAAATGGATAATGATCCTAAACACACCTCAAAATCCACGGGGGATTACATCAAGAGGCGTAAACTGAAGGTTTTGCCATGGCCTTCACAATCTCCTGACCTCAACAGAATTGAAAATCTATGGATAGACCTTAAAAGAGCAGTGCGTGACAGACAGCCCAGAAATCTCAAAGAACTGGAAGACTTTTGTAAGGAAAAGATACAAAGGGCAAAGATACCTCAAACAAGAATTGAAACACTCTTGGCTGGCTACAAAAAGCGTTTACAAGCTGTGATACTTGCCAAAGGGGGCAGTACAAGATATTAACTCTGCAGGGTGCCCAAACTTTTGCAGATGCCATTTTTTTGTTTTCTGTAATTTTGAAAGTGTAAATGATGGAAATAAAATCTAACTTTTTTTGACATATAAGAATGTCTAATCTGTAATTTGATGCCTTTTGGAGATTTTTCCATCTTTCCTTGGCTTCGTTATGCACATTAATACAAATTTTTACCTGGGGTGCCCAAACTTTCGATCCCCACTGTAGCAAAACTAGTAGAGATCCTGATCTATATGACCCCCTTCGCTTCATCGCCACCCTCAGATTAGGGTTCCATACCATCTCGATGATGTGTTGGCTGGTAGTATAATCTGTCTGTTTTACATTACTACTGATGTATTTTTTTAAATTGTGTATTCCCTATTTATTGATGTTACTCTCAATAAATTGAACCTTTTTTACTTTTACTACATTCTTCTGTTTAACTTACTTACCTAGTACCAATATAGTCCCCCCGCCCCTACTTACCTCCTTGGCTTTTTTGGGCCTCTGGGGTCCCAACAAACCCTATCTCTATTCAAACTTATGTCTAGGATGATGGTACTTTAATTTTATATTATCTTTGTTACTGAGAGGTCTCTCTATAAATCAAAGAAATTAAACCACCAAAAATTGTGAATTGTCAATATAGACCAGTAAAAAGCTTGTTCGGTTGTGGTTTGGCCAGACGTTTTAAAAATTTAAAAACTTCCAAAATTTTGAATTTTTGAACTGGAATTCCCCTTGAAGTTAATGAATTATAAACGAACCTACAAAAACATGATATAGAGCCATAATGGATAAAAAAAAATTATACAAATTGGTTTTGGAAAATGGCTGGTCTGATGAAATGGTGGGACCTTGGGACTTTTCCTTTAACAATTCTATCAGGGATACTAAGATTAAAGGACAGGACCTGGTGGGACTGGTAGTTAGGTGAAGGGTGTTCACGCAACAGCACAAGCCTTTGGAGCAACCTTTTGTCCTTTTCTCCAAACAGCCTTTTGAGCGTCCAAACCGGGGGGCAGTCTTAATAGCATCATGGGCCCCTGGGCAAAGTAATACTCTGGGGCCCCTACAATGATGACATACAGGTAAACAGACATCAAGTAGGTAGGAGGCAGACTGCCTCCTCTGTGTATCCATCACTCTCAGTGCCATCATGGGGCCCCCAATTTTGGGGCAGCGTGGGCTCAAGGACCAGCTGCTTTGGGGAAAGTGCAGGGGCCCCCCATGCAGCTGGGGCCCCTGGGCAGTGCCCAGGTGTGCCCTCTCATTAAGACAGCCCTGGTCCAAACCATGAAAAAGAACACTGAATTTCAGATTCGGAAATTCTATGAAATTTAGTCTGGATTGATCATCATCCGAAATTTGAGAATAACTTTATTTACCCGTCCCCCTCTGTCCATGTGAAACAGTATAAGAAATAGGCAAACAATTCAAAATCAAAATGTCAAAATTTTGTCCAACAGAAGACATACAGGAGAGCTTTGAAGAGATACACTGTAGCATCTTCCTATGGTGTGATCTGCTCAGACTCCGCACTTCCAGTAAACTTGGCCATCTGGTTAGTGTTATTCTAGTAATGTAACCCAACCCTGCCCCTTGGTATGTTGACATTAAGCTCTGAATATCATCATTTAACTTTGTGCTGAAAATCTCCAGGCCCGGCATTTGTTCTCAGTCGTTTGGAGCTGTCACAGTGGCACTGCTTTAAAGCTTCGGGCCGATAAAAAAAAAATTGCAGTGGGGATGTGTCCTGATCCTCCACTCACAACAAGTGGCAATCCACCACGTTCTGCCGGTGGATTGTCCCTCAGGCTATGGACCCTGCTCTGGTCTTGATGACATCAAGGCCCAAGGCCAGTAGAGAGTGTTGGTGCAGAAGCTGCAAGGACAGGTCTAGCTGCGGGCAACGCTGTATCCTGGCCTAGGCCAACAAGACCCAGGCCTAGGGCAGCACAGAAAGAGTCCCCGCCGGCTTGCGCTACACTGTTAGTGAGCTTCTAATTTTGACTGTCCTATCATCCTGGACCACAAACCTTCCTCACTGTGCTATATGTTTTCTGCTGCACCATTAGCATTTTGTGCTTAAAGTAGAACTATAAGCAACACCTTTTCATTTTGGATAGAATAAGGGAAGGTTGTAGCCCCGGGTCAGTTTATTTTTTACCATCCCTGTCCCATTGAAGAGATTTCCCTTCACTTCCTGCCCCATAGCCAAACAGGAAGTGAGAGGAAATCTATGCAAATGAAGGGACTTCATTGCCCCCCCTCCCCCAGGCCATCATAACTAGTGTCCCCACTCCAAATTTTCAGGGTTTGTCTTAAACAGCAAGGGGTGTGGCCTTGGCAGGAAGGGGTGGGTCATATTAATATTAGGGGGTGCATGAGTTTTATTCAGGCCATAGGTGTGTGCACAGGGTGTGCCAGGTGTGACCAGGCACACCCTAATCACCCTGTGCAGCACAAATTCCCCCTACTGCCCTGGTTCCCTCCCATAATGTTCACTGAATGTAATGCTATTGAAAGCTATTAGAGACTGCAGACATAGTACAGGAGATGGTCAAAGACGGCAAATACGCAGGAAGAGATGGTCAGAGACCTTTAGGCAAGCTACAAGAGGTGGTCAGAGTCTGAAGATATGCTACAGGAGATGGTAAGGCTACAGGCATGCCTCAAGAGATGGCCAGAGATGTCAGAAATGCAGCATGAGATGGTCAGAGACTTATAGGCATGGTCAGAGACTGAAGATATGCTACAGGAGATAGTCAGACTACAGGCATCCAACAAGAGATGGTCAGAGATTGAAGAAATGCTACAGGAGATAGGCTACAGGAATGCTACAAGAGATGGTCAAAGACCGCAGACACATAGAAAGAGGTGGGCAGAAACCTTTAGGCATGCTACAAGAAATGGCCAGAGACTGAATAAATGCTACAACAGATGGTCAGGCTACATGCATGATACTAGTGATGGTCAATGACTGAATATATGCTACAAGAGATGGTCAGAGGCCTTTAAGCATGCTACAAGAGATGGGCAGAGACTGATGATATGCTAGAGGAGATGGCAAGGCTACAGGCACGCTACAAGAGATAATCAGAGATGGCAGACACACATAAAGAGATTGTCAGAGACCTTTAGGCATGCTACAAGAGATGTCCAAAGACTGAAGAAATGCTACAACAGATGGTCAGGCTAAAGGCATGCTACAAGTGATGGTCTGAGACTGCTGATATGTAGGAAAAAATGGTCAGAGACTTATAGGCATGCTACAAGAGATGGTCAGAGACTGAAGATATGCTACAAGAGATGGTCAGGCTACAGGCATGCTACAAGGGATGTTTAGAGACTGCAGACAAGCAATAAGAGATGGTCAGAGACTTATAGCAATGCTGCAAGAGATGGTCAGAGACAGAAGATACAAAACAGATGGTCAGGCTACAGGCAGGATACTAGTGATGGTCAGAGACTGAAGATATGCTAAAAAAGATGGTCAGAGACTGAAGAAATGCTACAAGAGATGGTCAGAGACTGAAGATATGCAACAAGAGATGGTCAGGCTACAGGCATGCTACAAGGGATGTTTAGAGACTGCAGACAAGCAACAAGAGATGGTCAGAGGCTTATGGGAATGCTGCAAGAGATGGTCAGAGACTGAATATACACTACAAAAAATGGTCAGAGGCCACAGGTGTGCTATCAGAGATGGCCAGAGACTACCTATGTATCACCCTCCTAGGTTAGATTACTAGTGAAGTAAATATAGTATTTTTGGCTGCTCTGTAGCCAGTGGAGCCGAGTGTGATATTTTTGGCTGTTCTGGGTCTCACAGTCTGCAGGTTGGCTCAACTACTCCCTGCCTCCTAACAGGTTCTAGAATATAGCGGTCTGGAAGACGCAGACCTGAGCTTGAATATTTATGGAACTCTAGCCAATCGCTGGGTAGGTGTGCCCAGAAGGTGGAGAGGGAGCCCATAAATAATCTAAATCCTGGAGCAGTGGGGTTCTTCTCCTGAAGGAGGAGATCCCAGTCTGGAAGGGCTGATGCTCTTCTGGGCAAGTCAGCTCAAGCTTGCAGAGATTTAATCGAGATTCCAGCTATTCTAGAGCTGGGGGGTACTATTGATTTCAGCACAGAAAGTTCTGCCGTCCATTGGCTCTTTTGCTGCTGCATATCTGTGTTATGTGGGTAACTATGGTGTAAAATACACAGTGCACAGAGCAAATGACTGTGATTGTCAGTTAGGGTTTCCTTGACTGACAACGGTAAAAAGATAACACGAGCTGGGAACAGCTGCTTACCAATTTCAGCATCGGATACAATGTTATTTATTCCGGTCACTGCTAACGAATCGTAAAGCAGGTTTAAGACCGAAATAAAACGAAAAGCCGATATCCAATTACATTTCCCTTTTTAACACATACAAATTATCTCTATTAATATGTGTATCTAAAAATAAGGGTGTCATTTTTGCTAATACAGTTTTAGGATCTCCATTGTAACCCTTAATTTCTAAATTTTGCTCGGCCAAAGATTTTAAAGAATTTCAGTTATGGCATTTTTTTACATAGTTACTTTGGGCCAGATTCACAAAAGGGATACGCCGTCGTATCTCTGTTTCTATCTATGTGACTGATTCATAGAATCAGTTACGCATAGATATCCCTAAGATCCGACAGGTGTAATAGTTTTACACTGTCGGATCTTAGGATGCAGTACCGCGGCCGCCACTGGGGGGAGTTCGCGTCGTAAACCAGCGTCGGGTATGCAAATTAGCAGTTACGGCGATCCACAAAACTTTTTCCCGTCGTTACGTCGCCGCAAGTGTTAGTTTGCCGTCGCAAAGATAGGGCACCTTTTACAAAGTGTAAAATTACTACACCATGTAAAAGTATAACCGTCTTTCCCGCGTCGTTTTGAATTTTTTTCAAAACATTTTTTTTTCCCGGCGCAAGTCTTTTTTTCACGTCGCGATTCACAAAACGTCGGCGCGTTGTAATTTCGCGCAAAGCACGTCGGGAAATTTGCGTCGGGAGCATGCGCAGTACGTCCGGCGCGGGAGCGCGTCTAATTTAAATGGTACCCGCCCCATTTGAATTGGCCCGCCTTGCGCCGGACGGATTTAGGATACACCGCCGCAAATTTCCAGGTAAGTGCTTTGTGGATCGGGCACTTAGACAGAAAATTTGCGGCGGTGTAACCTAAATCGGTTACGTTACGCTGCGCCCGGGCTACGTGAATCTGGCCCTAAGTTCCAGCTTGGACCAATGTAACTATGTACAGTATTTACCATATCTGGCCAATGCCCCTGGAAGCTGGAAATCACTATATTAGAAGTTGCTACGCCACTGATCTCCACTAGCTTCTGTTTTTTGTGCCGAGAGGTCGTCCTGCTGCATTCTAAATACAGGTCGGCCGCTATGTATGAGGTTGAAAAGGTGGGATGGTGGTCCTCCAAGCACCTAAAATCCCCTAAAAAAAAATTGAGACGCTAACTTATTGCTGTGCACGCCGGAGTGAGAGCAATAGTTCTAGGTCCAGTCTTCACGGGTAATTCTAAACCAGGGGTAGGCAACCTTTCAGAGGTGGAGATCTACCTGAAGACATGGAGGAAATCAAAGATCCCTGGGGGAGTGGTGCCCTTAAAAAAACAAAGCTATCAAGCCCCCAATTAAAATACGGCATGAAGAACACAACATGTGTCACAGTACTATCCTCTGTCCCCCTTCACATCACCCCCCCCCCCCCCTCCAGTAGTGCCCTTGCCCCCCCTCCCCCCACCGAAGTGTCCTCTCTTGCCCTCACAGTTGTGTCTTCTGCCCCCCTTCTCATCATCCCTCCCCCACAGCAACATACACTGCCCCCTTCACATCACCCCCCTACTGTAGTGTCCTCTGACCCTCCATGGAAGTCTCCTCTGGCCCCCCTCACATCACCCCCACTGCAGTGTCTCTCTCTATCCCTCCCCCTCTCTCTATATATCTCTCTCTCTATTTCTCCCTCTCTCTCTCTCTCCCTCTATCTCTCTCTCCCCCTCTCTCTATTTCTCCCTCTCTCCCTCTATCTCTCTCTCCCTCTATCTCTATCTCTATCTCTCTCTCCCTCTATCTCTATCTCTATCTCTCTCTCCCTCTATCTCTCTCTCCCCCTCTCTCTATCTGTCTATCATATATATATATATATATATTGGCCCAGATTCTCAAAGGGCTTACGACAGCGCAACGCCATGTACGCCGTCGTAAGTCCTAATCTGGGCCGTCGTATCTATGCGACTTATTCTTAGAATCAGTTACGCATAGATATCCATTAGATCCGACAGGCGTAAGGCTCTTACGCTGTCGGATCTTAAATGCAATTTTTTTTTTTTTGCCGCTAGGTGTTGCCTCCGTCGTTTTCCCCGTTGAGTATGCAAATTAGCTAGATACGCGAATTCCCGAACGTACGCGCGGTCGACGCAGTGAAGTTACGACGTTTACGTTAGGTTTGCGCAGCGTAAAGTTGCCCCTGCTATATGAGGGGCAACCGATGTTAAGTATGGCCGTCGTTTCCGCATCGAAATTTTAAAATTTACGCCGTTTGCATAAGTCGTCCTTGAATGGGCATTTACGTTCACGTCGAAACCAATGACGTCATTTGGAGCAATGCACCCTGGGATATTTTCCGGACGGTGCATGCGCAGTACGTTCGGCGCTTAATTTAAATGCTCCACGCCCCCTACCCGGCTAATTTGAATTAGGCAGGCTTGCGCTGGGTGAATTACGCTATGCCGCCGCAACTTTACAGGCAAGTTCTTTGTGAATAAAGCACTTGCCTGTAAAACTTGCCGCGGTGTAACGTAAATCAGATACGTTACGCCCGCCGAGTTTTACGCCATTCTACGATAATCTGGGCCATAATCTCCATATCTCTCTCTCTCTCTCTCCATCTCTCTCTCTCTCTCTCCATCTCTATATCTCTCTCCCTCTCTATATCTCTCTCCCTCTCTATCCATATCTCTCTCCATCTCTATATCTCTCTCCCTCTCTATATCTCTCTCCCTCTCTATCCATATCTCTCTCCATCTCTATATCTCTCTCCCTCTCTATATCTCTCTCCATCTCTATATCTCTCTCCCTCTCTCTCCATATCTCTCTCCATCTCTCCCTCTCTCTCCATATCTCTCTCCCTCTCTCCATATCATCTCTCCCTCTCTCCATATCTCTCTCCCTCTCTCTATCCCTCTCCCACTCTATATCCCTCTCCCTCTCCCTCTCTATATCCCTCTCCCTCTCCCTCTCTCCATATCTCTCCCCATCTCTATATCTCTCTCCCTCTCTATATCTCTCTCCCTCTCTCTCCATATCTCTCTCCCTCTCTCTCCATATCTCTCTCCTTCTCTCTCCATATCTCTCTCCTTCTCTCCCTCTCTCTCCATATCTCTCTCCCTCTCTCCCTCTCTCCATATCTCTCTCCCTCTCTATATCCCTCTCCCTCTCTATATCCCTCTCCCTCTCTCTCTCTCTCCCTCTCTCCATATCTCTCTCCCTCTCTCCATATCTCTCTCCCCCTCTCCCTCTCTATATCCCTCTCCCTCTCTATATCCCTCTCCCTCTCCCTCTCTATATCCCTCTCTCTCTCCCTCTCTCTCTCTCTCTCCCCCTCTCCCTCTCTATATCCCTCTCCCTCTCTATATCCCTCTCCCTCTCTATATCCCTCTCCCTCTCCCTCTCTATATCCCTCTCTCTCTCCCTCTCTCTCTCTCTCCCCCTCTCTCTCTCTCAATAGATAGAAATTGTTTATGACACTATAAACAAATGCAAAGTATATTCTTTCTTTCCCAATCAGAAAAAGCGAGCTCCTACCTCATCTACTGTTCATTTTTGGTGCATGGAGTCCCCAGGCCAAGCTGGCCGTGTACACTAAGCTTCCCGACGTGAACATCTGCTTCCTACCGTTGGCATGTGAATGACATTCTGCTAACCACTTCTGCCTTTTGAGTTGTCTTACATGATATAGACAGCCGTCCTCTTACGAAACCGTGTCTGAAGACTGCAAAACGAATCCTACATTGGTCTGATTCAGTGGGCATTTAATAATATAAGCAGAACTGCGTGACGCCATAACTTTTTATTTAACCATTTGCCCCCCCCCCCCCGAATCAATGGCACCCGTTCCCATCTTATGCGACTGAAAGTTGCAGCGACTTTGAAAAAGTTCCTGTAATACCTCAATGCGACTTCCTTTGCGACTTGAGTGCCAGACAGTGTAAAGTTGCATCAAAGTCGCACTCCAAAGTTGCACTCAAAATCGCAGGACTTTGGAGTTGCACTAGTGGGAATGGAGCCTAAGGGGCGGTAAGAGGCAACAAAAAAAAACACAAAACGTCTCTCAGGGTCGGCTCACACCACATTCAGTCCAGTGTGTTTTTTTTTTATCTGCATCAAAAATGCATGGATAGTAGGTGATATAGGGCCAGATTCACCAAAGAGATACGACGGCGTATCTCCTAATACGCCGTCGTATCTCTGTTTCTATCTATGCGACTGATTCATAGAATCAGTTACGCATAGATATCCATAAGATCCGACAGGTGTAATTGTTTTACACTGTCGGATCTTAGGATGCAGTACCGCGGCCGCCGCTGGGGGGAGTTCGCGTCGTAAACCAGCGTCGGGTATGCAATTTAGGAGTTACGGCGATTCCCGACGGATTTTCGCGTTCGCTACGTCGCCGCTAGTCTAGTTTCCCGTCGCAAAGTTAGTCGTCGTTTGACCTGCCCTAACTTTGCTCAGCAAACGTATTGCTGTTTAAAGTATGGCCGTCGTTCCCGCGACGAAATAAAAAATTTAACGTCGTTTGCGTAACACGTCCGGGAATACGGAAGTACACTACGCGCGTCGACCGTTCGAAAAAATGACGTCACGGCGCGCAAAGCACGACGGGAATTACGAAACTGAGCATGCGGGAGCGCGCCTAATTTAAATGGCACACGCCCATTTGAATTGGCCCGCCTTGCGCCGGAGGCCGCCGGCGTAGGTTTTCATTGCAAGTGCTCTGTGAATCAGGCACTTGCGATGAAAACTTGCGGCGGTGTAACGTATCTACGATACGTTACGCCGCCGCTCACCTACGTGAATCTGGCCCATGGTTCCTAATGTAAGCTATAACAAGCAGGGCCCTCTGATCCCTCCTGTATTGAATTGTATTGTAATTGTACTGTCTTCCCTGATGTTGTAAAGTTCTGCGCAAACTGCGCTATATAAATGCTGTATAATAATAATACTACTAATAAAACACTACTTCTACTAATATTTTTTTTTATAATAATCATCATTATAATATAAATACTAATAATAATAAAACATTACTTCTACTAATGATAATGTTAATAATAATAATAATAATAATAATAATAATAATAATAATATTAATACTATCGTTAATAATAACAATAATGTTAATAATGATGATAATAATAATAATTAACAATTAATAATAATAATAATAATAATAGTAATGATAATAATAATGTTAATAATAACAATAATGTTAATAATGATGATAATAAAAATAATTATAATAATAATAATAATAATAATAATAATAATTAATAATATTAATAATAATAATGGCATATTTCACACCAGTGCGTTCCAGAAAAAAAGTACAATGTGCTTGATTATTTTCTGCACTGAACTGTACTGGAATGCGGTAAAACGCATCTAAAATGCACCAGAATGCACGTGATCTTATTTAGGGCCAGTTCACACCACATGCAGTCCAGTGCATTTTTTTCTGCATCAAAAACGAATGGAAAGTAGGTTATATGGTTTTCAATGGCATAGTTCACACCAATTCCATGCAGTTCCAGTGCGTTCCAGTTCCAGAAAAAAACACATGCTGCATTTTTCCTGCACTGGACTGGAACGCTGTAAAATGCACCAAAAACGCACTGGAACACATCTAAACGCACCCAAAGAAAATAAATGGGGGAAAAAAGTACTGGACTGCATAACAAATTTACCAAAAACACATCAAAAAACGCACTGGAACACATCTAAACGCACCCAAAGAAAATAAATGGGGGAAAAAAGTACTGGACTGCATAACAAATTTACCAAAAACACATCAAAAAACGCACTGGAACACATCTTAACGCACCCGAAACACACAAGAAAATAGATGGGGGAAAAAAGTACTGGACTGCATCAAAAACTCACCAAAAACACATAAAAAAATGCACTTGAACGCATCAAAAACACAAATGCAGTAAAGGAACTGGCTCTTAAGGTAAGGAAAAAAAAAAGAGGGGGAAAGGAGGCACCGGAACGCATCAAAACGCGCATTCAGAAACGTATCCGGACTGCGTTTTTATGATGTGAACGGACCCTAAAAGCAGCATTTAAATCGTCCTGCTTGCATAAAGCCAAATGGTTCTAGTCCCCTCGGCTGTGGTTTGTTCTTCCATATCAGAAATGTTGTGTTTACAGCAATGGACGGTAATCCGGCAAACTCGGCACGGAGAGCGATCTATTGAATAAACACCATCCTCACCATCTGGTCCTCATTACAAAAGAGCTCCCGCAGCCTTTTCTAATAGAACCGGGGCTAAAGAACAAATGCCGCTACGAATTGGAGAAGGAGCAAACAGATTTATAGCTAGATTCAGAGAGAGTTAGGCCGGCGTATCAGTAGATACGCCGACCTAACACGGAATCTGCGCCGTCCTAAGTTTAAGTGTATTCTCAAACTGAGATACACTTAAACCTATCTAAGATACGACGGCTTGCGCCGTCGTATCTTAGGGTGCAATATTTAGGCTGGCCGCTAGGTCGCGCTTCCGTTGAGTTCGGCGTAGAATATGTAAATCACTAGATACGCCTATTCACGAACGTACGTGCGCCCGTCGCAGTAAAGATACGCCGTTTACGTAAGGCGTTTTCAGGCGTATAGTTATTCCATCAAATAGCTGGCCTAGTCAATGTTAAGTATGGCCGTCGTTCCCGCGTCGAAATTTGAAAATTTTACGTTAAGTCGTCCGTGAATAGGGCTGGACGTAATTTACATTCACGTCGAAACCAATACGTCCTTGCGGCGTACTTAGGCGCAATGCACACTGGGATATGTACACGGACGGCGCATGCGCCGTTCGTAAAAAACGTCAATCGCGTCAGGTCACCCCCTTATAACATAAAACACGCCCCCTCAGCCTAATTATGCCGGCCCCATTTACGCTATGCCGCCGTAAGTTAGGAGGCAAGTACTTTGTGAATACAGGGCCAGATTCATAAAGAAGATACGACGGCGTATCTCCTGATACGCCGTCGTATCTTTGAGTCTGGCCGTCGTATCTATGCGACTGATTCATAGAATCAGGTTACGCATTGATCTCCCTAAGATCCGACAGGTGTAAGTGACTTACACCGTCGGATCTTAGGCTGCAATTGTAGGCTGGCCGCTAGGTAGCGATTCCATTGCGGTCAGCGTAGAATATGCAAATGAGTCGTTATGCCGATTCACGAACGTACACTTTGCCCGTCGCAGTAAATGTATGCCGTTTCCGTAGAGATACGCGGCGTAAAGATAAAGCTGCCTCCTAGGTGGTCTAGCCAATGTTAAGTATGGCCGACGTTCCCGCGTCGAAATTTGAAATTTAACGTCGTTTGCGTAAGTCGTCCGTGAATGGCGCTGGACGCCATTTACGTTAACGTCGAAACCAATGACGTCCTTGCGACGTCATTTAGCACAATGCACGTCAGGAAATTTCAAAACGGAGCATGCGCAGTACGTTCGGTGCGGGAACGCACCTAATTTAAATGATACACGCCACATTTGAAATAGGCGGGCTTGCGCCCTGACGGATTTACGCTACGCCGCCGCAAGTTTACAGGCAAGTGCTTTGTGAATCAAGCACTTGCCCATAAAACTTGCGGCGGTGTAACGTAAATGCAATACGTTACGCCGCCGGAATTCTACGTGAATCTGGCCCACAGTACTTGCCTCTCTGACTTAAGGCGGCGTAGCATAAATACGATACGCTACGCCGCCTTAAAGATGCGGCGACCTACTTGAATCCAGCTATTGGAGCCTTTAGTAGGGAGAAGTCGACTATCCAGACATCAACATTGGCGCTCCGTGTTCTAGGGATGGACAAAGCCCTATTCATTACAATGGGCTGCCCTATGCACCATAAACATGGAAAAGAAGTCCCAGACTCTGTCCCACAAAGGTTATACTGAAAGTAAAATGCCGGCCATATGGAATAAGTTGAACTCCGGGCACAAAAACATAAATCTATATATAATTCTTCAATAGCTACAGGAGGGGGCAAAGACAAAACCAGTCACCCTACACATTTTCACAACATTTGCTTGAGTTAAAGGGGACGATTCAACAATCGGTTTCGACCAAAGCGAGTAAAAGTATTAAAGGGCGCGGATGGAAAACCAAACAAGTCATTCAATTCGCTCCCGTCCAACTGAAATCCCAACTGGACTTATGCGCATGCACCTGTCAAAGTGCACTGTTGCCTGCACTGCACTGTTGGCATCACACGTGACCCGCGAGATATCGCGGGATTACAGCACAGCGCGTCTCCTGGGATTCTCATCACTCACTCCCAGGAGACATAGCGCTTGTCGGGGGAAAATGTAATACACGCCCACTCCCGCGGGGAAACGCTGATTGACAGAAGATTAAGAGCTGGATTACAAAGGTAAAGATGCCGATTAAAAAACAAACAAAAAACGATTGTGTATAGTGGATGGGTAATGGTTTAATTAAGCTAAAGTTGTCATTTAGGGTGAACCTGCGCTTTCAGTTCCCCCTACTCCCCCATCCCAGTAGTAATTCCATAGCACAACTCCCTATGCTCCCCAATTCCAGCACTAACTTGGTCACTGAGTTCACCCTGCTCCCCTGTCCCAGCATTGAAATAGATCGACTTCCATCAGAAACTCAGCAGCTCAGCTCTACTTCCTTCCCCCCTCCCAGAAGTGACTTACCATCTCAGTTCCCAGATTCCACCTCCCACTAATAACTCAGCTTAACCCTGCTCAACCTCCCAGCAGTGACTCAATAGCTCAGCCACACCCTCACCCCTCCCAGCAGTGACTCAATAGCTCAGCCACACCCTCACCCCTCCCAGCAGTGACTCGGCAGCTTAGTTCAACTTTCTTCCCCCCTCTCAGCAGTGATTCTGCAGTTTGAGTCCCCATGCTCCCAACTTCCAGCACTAATTCAGGAGCTCAGCTCCAACTCTTCCCCTTACAGCAGCAGTGACTCAGTAGCTTAGCTCCCCCTCCTCCCCTTACAGCAGTGACTTAGCAGCTCAGCTCCCCCTCCTCCCCTTACAACAGTGACTCAGTAGCTCAGCTCCCCCTTCTCCCCTTACAGCAGTGACTTAGCAGCTCAGCTCCCCCTCCTCCCCTTACAGCAGTGACTTAGCAGCTCAGCTCCCCCTCCTCCCCTTACAGCAGTGACTCAGTAGCTCAGCTCCCCCTCCTCCCCTTACAGCAGTGACTTAGCAGCTCAGCTCCCCCTCCTCCTCTTACAGCAGTGACTCAGCAGATCAGCTCCCCCTCCTCTTCTTACAGCAATAACTTAGTATCTCAGCTCCCCCTCCTCCCCTTACAGCAGTGACTCAGCAGCTCAGCTGCACCTCCTCCCCTTACAGCAGCAGTGACTCAGTAGCTTAGCTCCCCCTCCTCCCCTTACAGCAGTGACTCAGCAGATCAGCTCCCCTCCTATTCTTACAGCAGTAACTCAGTAGCTCAGCTCCCCCTCCTCCCCTTACAGCAGTGACTTAGCAGCTCAGATCCCCCTCCTCCCTTAACAGCAGTGACTCAGTAGATCAGCTCCCCCTCCTCTTCTTACAGCAGTAACTTAGTAGCTCAGCTCCCCCTCCTCCCCTTACAGCAGTGACAGTAGCTCAGCTCCCCCTTTCTCCCCTTACAGAAGTGACTCTGCAGCTCAGCTAAACCTCCTCCCCTTACAGCAGCAGTGACTCAGTAGCTCAGCTCCCCCTTCCTCCCTTTATTGCAGTGACTTAGTAGCTCAGCTCCACCTCCTCCCCTTACAGAAGTGACTCTGCAGCTCAGCTCAACCTCCTCCCCTTACAGCAGCAGCAACTCAGTAGCTCAGTTACCCCTCCTCCCTTTATTGCAGTGACTTAGTAGCTCAGCTCCAGCTCCTCCCCTTACAGCAGCAGTGACTTAGCAGCTCAGCTCCACCTCCTCTTTTTACAGCAGCAGTGACTCAGTAGCTCAGCTCCCCCTCCTCCCCTTACAGAAGTGACTGGCAGCTCAGCTCAACCTCCTCCCCTTAAAGCAGCAGCGACTCAGTAGCTCAGCTCTCCCTCCTCCCTTTATAGCAGTGACTTAGTAGCTCAGCTCCACCTCCTCCCCTTACAGCAGCAGTGACTCAGTAGCTCAGCTCCCCCTTCCTCCCCTTACAGAAGTGACTCTGCAGCTCAGCTCAACCTCCTCCCCTTACAGCAGCAGCGACTCAGTAGCTCAGCTCCCCCTCCTCCCTTTATAGCAGTGACTTAGTAGCTCAGCTCAGCTCCACCTCCTCCCCTTACAGCAGTGACTCAGCAGATCAGCTCCACCTCCTCCCCTTACAGCAGTGACTCAGCAGCTCAGCTGCACCTCCTCCCCTTACAGCAGCGACTCAGTAGCTCAGCTCCCCCTCTTCTTACAGCAGTAACTCAGCAGCTCAGCCCCCCCCCCTCACCCTGAAGCTGAGACTCAGCTGCTCATTCCCTCTGATTTCATTAACTCAAGCAGCTCAGCTACTCTGCTCCCCCTCCCAGCAGTAGCTGAACAACTCAGCTCTCCCTCTCCCTCCCTGCCATCATGAAGGCAAAAGGGGGTCCAACCCCGTACTAGCGAGGGGACCTAAAAAGTGTCCGGTGGGTGAATGTCCTTATGTGTTCCTCTAAAACAAATATGCGCAGTGTAGTATCCATGACCTATTCTATACAGACATGCATTCATTCTGTTGATACCATGAAATCTATTTTCAGTGCAGGAATGCTAATAAATATTTCATCCTTCACGCTTCTTAAGTGCCGGGCCTATCCATAGAGGAACTACGGCGGTAAAATAAACTCATTACAAGAGACTTTTGCACCAAAATAATTTTAGTGTATTTTTTACGGAACACATATTTTGATAAAAATATGCACTAATATCGTGCGACATAAAAAAAAAATTGCAACTGCCACAATTTTATTCTCCAGGGTCTCTGCTTTTCATTACATATATCATGTCTGCGGGGGGGGGGGGGGGGGGGGGTTAACTAATCTGCAGGCCTCAAATGTGAATTTGGTTATTGTGTGTCAGTGGACACCGGGTTAAAAAAAGATACATGTATCCTACAAACAGAGTTCAGGTACCTCCTGGTACAGGGTGACAACACTGTCTCTGTCTCCCAATGGTGCTCTTGTGTTGTCACCCTGTCAATGGAGAATACAAGTGGTGATTTCAACACACACTAAGGAGGTTCACTATGGTCATCATCTGGAAACCCACACTGAGAAATGTCATGTCGCCATCGCTGGAGTGCATGGAGAAAAGGGAAGAAAAGGAAAAGAGAAGGGAGGGAAGAGGAAGGGAGGGAAGGAGAAGGAAAGGAAGAGAAAGAGAAGGAAGGGAAGAGGAAGGGAAGGAGAAGGAAAGGAAGAGAAAGAGAAAGAGAAGGAAGGGAAGAGGAAGGGAGGGAAGGTGAAGGAAAGGAAGAGAAAGAGAAGGAAGGGAAGAGGAAGGGAGGGAAGGAGAAGGAAAGGAAGAGAAAGAGAAGAAAGGGAAGAGGAAGGGAGGGAAGAAGGAAAGGAAGAGAAAGAAAGGAAGGAAGGGAGGAAAGGGAAGAGGAAGGAAGGAGAAGGGTGGTATGGAAAAAGAGAAGGGGAAGGAAAAGGAAAAAGTGGAAAGGAGAAGGGAAGGTAAGAAAGGAAAAGGCAAAGAAGCATTGAAGGTAAGAAAGTAAAAGGGAAAGGGGAAGGGAAGGTAAGAAAGGAAAAGGCAAAGAAGCATTGAAGGTAAGAAAGTAAAAGGGAAAGGGGAAGGGAAGGTAAGAAGGGAAAGGGCAAATGAGAAGGGAAAGAAAAGGAAAGGAGAAGAGAAGGTAAGAAGGGAAAAGAGAATGGAAAAGGGGGTAAGAAAGGGAAAGGAACAAGGGAAAAGGAGAAGGGAAGAATGGAAAAGGAGAAGGGAAAGAGGAAAGGAGAAGGGAAGGGAAAAGGGAAAGGAGAAGGGAAGAAGGGAAAAGGGAAAGGAGAAGGGAAGGTAAGAAGGGAAAAGGGGAAGGGAAGGGGGAAAGGAGAAGGGAAGGGAAGAAGGGAAAGGAGAAGGGAAGGGAAGAAGGGAAAAGGGAAAGGAGAAGGGAAGGGAAAAGGGAACGGAGAAGAGAAGGTAAGAAGGGAAAGGGGAAAGGAGAAGGGAAGGGAAGAAGGGAAAAGGGAAAGGAGAAGGGAAAAAGGGAAAGGAGAAGGGAAGGTAAGAAGGGAAAAGGGAACGGAGAAGGGAAGGGAAAGGGGAACGGAGAAGAGAAGGTAAGAAGGGAAAGGGGAAAGGAGAAGGGAAGGGAAAAGGGAAAGGGGAAGGGAAGAAGGGAAAGGAGAAGGGAAGGGAAGAAGGGAAAAGGGAATGGAGAAGAGAAGGTAAGAAGGGAAAGGAGAAGGGAAGGGAAGAAGGGAAAAGAGAAAGGAGAAGGGAGGGGAAGAAGGGAAAGGAAAGGGGAAAGGAGAAGGGAAGGGAAGAAGGGGAAAGGGAAAGGAGAAGGGAAGGTAAGAAGGTAAAAGGGAAAGGAGAAGGGAAGGTAAGAAGGGAAAGGGCAAATGAGAAGGGAAAGAAAAGGAAAAGAGAAGAGAAGGTAAGAAGGGAAAGGGGAAATGAGAAGGGAAGGTAAGAAGGGAAAAGAGAATGGAAAAGGGGGTAAGAAAGGGAAAGGAACAAGGGAAAAGGAGAAGGGAAGAATGGAAAAGGAGAAGGGAAAGAGGAAAGGAGAAGGGAAGGGAAAGGGGAAAGGAGAAGGGAAGGGAAGAAGGGAAAAGGGAAAGGAGAAGGGAAGGGAAAAGGGAAAGGAGAAGGGAAGGTAAGAAGGGAAAAGGGGAAGGAAGAAGGGAAGGGGGAAAGAAGAAGGGAAGGGAAGAAGGGAAAAGTGAAAGGAGAAGGGAAGGTAAGAAGGGAAAAGGGAACGGAGAAGAGAAGGTAAGAAGGGAAAGGGGAAAGGAGAAGGGAAGGGAAGAAGGGAAAAGGGAAAGGAGAATGGAAGGGAAGAAGGGAAAGGGGAAAGGAGAAGGGAAGGCAAAAAGGGAAAGGAGAAGGGAAGGTAAGAAGGGAAAAGGGAACGGAGAAGAGAAGGTAAGAAGGGAAAGGAGAAGGGAAGGGAAAAAGGGAAAGGAGAAGGGAAGGGAAGAAGGGAAAAGGGAATGGAGAAGAGAAGGTAAGAAGGGAAAGGGGAAAGGAGAAGGGAAGGGAAAAGGGAAAGGAGAAGGGAAGGGAAGAAGGGAAAGGAGAAGGGAAGGTAAGAAGGGAAAAGGGAACGGAGAAGAGAAGGTAAGAAGGGAAAGGGGAAAGGAGAAGGGAAGGGAAGAAGGGAAAGGGGAAGGGAAAGGGGAATGGAGAAGAGAAAGTAAGAAGGGAAAGGAGAAGGGAAGAAGGGAAAAGGGAAAGGAGAAGGAGGGGAAGAAGGGAAAGGAGAAGGGAAGGGAAGAAGGGAAAGGGGAAAGGAGAAGGGAAGAAGGGAAAGGGGAAAGGAGAAGGGAAAGTAAGAAGGCAAAAAGGAACGGAGAAGAGAAGGTAAGAAGGAAAAGTGGGAAAGGAAAAGGGGGGAAGCAAAAGGGAAAGAAATGGAAAGGAAAGCAAAGAGGAAAGGAGAAGGGAAAGGAAAAGGGCAAAAGGGGGAAATGAGAAGATAAAGAAACGGAAAGGAAAAGGGGGAAAGGAGAAAAAAAAAGGGAAAGAAAAGGAGAGGAAAGGAAAAAGGGAAAAGGAGAAGGGAAAGGAAAGGGAAAAGGGGAAAGAAGAAGAGAAGACAAGAAGGGTAAAAGAAAAAGGGGAAAGGAGAAGCGAATAAGCATAGGAGAAGGGAAAAGGAAAAGGAAAGGGACAAGGAGCAGGGAAGATAAGGGATAGGAGAAGGCAAAGGAGAAGTAAAAGGAAAAGGGGAAAGGGAAAGTAATAGAATGGAAAGGGGAAGGAAGCAAAAGGAAGGGAAGAGGAAGGAAAAGAAAGGAAAGGAAAGGGATTTTATAAAGAAAAAAAAAGAATTTTTTTTATGATACACAGCACTCAAAGCAAATTAAATGTCATTCAGTTAGAGGTGTATTTATACAAATTAAGTCTATAGCTGCCTGTAAATTTGTTCTGTGTGATTAGGGCAAAATCAAATGGTCTCAGGCTATATTCTCTGTAGATCGAATGTTATTCATTGGAAAAAAAATGTGTGGAAAAATACCAGCTATGGCCTCTAGGGTCATTGGAAATAAATATGCTCCTGAGCTCCATCTAATGGGAACATTTTTTTATTTTTTCCCCATTCATTTTTACCATGAATAACGTTCAATCTGCACAGTATATAACCGGAGAACAGATAATTTTACCCCATTTGGAAAGTATAAATCTACTTACAGATTCGCTGGATGAGCAGCCGCGTGGATTTTTTTACAATATCACCAGTTTATATCAACTTTCATTCTGAATGGCTGCAGTTTCTGTTTTTTTTGCTTCTGTTTTTATTAAGGAGATTTTTTTTTTTAAATAAAAAAAACTGTCAGAAACGATGGCGAAGTACAAAGTGATGCTGCGCCTTCAGGAATGCGAATGATGTCACTAGCGTTCCAGTGAGTGAGAATGGCGACACACTGACGTCATCTCAGTGGCAGACAGAATGAAATATGTTAAAAATGAATCTCGATCGAAGCCAAGGAGCACAGATTTCGTTTTGCGTGAAATAAAATAAATACGCTATGAAATCGCAGGGGCCGGGCGCACCCTTCAGTCTTGTCAGTGCGCCAAAATGGCAGGAGACAGACTGGCCTGATCTGCGCAATGCAAACTCAGCGGGGATAAGCAAAGCCATTCTGGCGAGTTTTGCTGAAGCAAAAATTCTTAGTGTTTTGCAGTTTTTTTTTTGCTGCTTCGGCAAAATTTGATTTAAAAAAAAAAAAGAAAAATTAATTTATTCTTGGGTGCAGTTACCGGTATTTAATTTTTTTTTTTTTTACTGGGGTATTTAGGTTATTTTCCTTTTTTATAAATGTTTTTAAAAAAAAAATTGCATTTCAGTTATTTACTTTTTTTTATGTACTGGTTTATTATTTGTATTCTGTCACTTAATTTTTTTACTGAACTTACTGTAGATATCTGTATTAGAAGAAGATAAATACAAAAATTATATATATATATTATATACACAGTATACTGTATTTTATATATTTTTTATAGTTAGACGAATATGCAAGAAATAAAATAAAACATAAAAAAATAATGAAAAAGGAACCCTCTCCAAAACGTATATACAGTATATACACACACATTTATGGCCCGGATTCAGGTAGATTTGCCCCTTATTTGCGGAGGCGCAGGGCAGCGTTTTTGCCCTGCGCCCCCGCAAATTTACTGCGCTACCCGCGATTTACGGAGCAGTAGCTCCGTAAATTGCATGTGCGCTGTGTAAACTTGCCCTGCATAAGGGCGCCTAATGTAAATGATCCCGTAGGGGGCAGGAATCATTTAAATTAGGCGCGCTCCCGCGCCGAGCGTAGAGCGCATGCTCCATCGGGAAACTTTCCCGACGTGCATTGCGGCAAATGACGTTGCAAGGACGTCATTTGCTTCAAAGTGAACGTGAATGGCGTCCAGCGCCATTCACGAATCACTTACGCAAATTACGTAAAAATCGAACGTCGCGACGCGGGAACGACGGGTATACTTTAGCATTGGCTGCCCCTGCTATTAGAAGGGGCAGCCTTACGCTAAACACGCCGTACGGAAACGACGTAAATTGCATACGCAGGGCTCGCGCAACATTGTGAATCGGTGTTAGTATGCAATTTGCATACTATACACTGAGCACAATGGGAGCGCCCCCTAGCGGTTATCGCTAGAATGCAACCTAAGATATGCGGGCATAAGAGCCTTATGCCACGCAGATTTTAGGCTGCAGTCGGCGTTACGATGTTCCTGAATCAGGAGCATTCGTAACGCCGGGGCAAGTAAGCAATTGCGCTGTGTAACCTATGGTTACACAGGCGCAATTGCTTTTTGAATCCGGGCCACTGTATATACTCGAATATAAGCCAAGGCACCTAATTTTACCACAAAAAACTGAGAAAACGTATTGATTCGAGTATAAGCCTAGGGTGTCCATCTGTATGCCTCACTGGGCCAGATTCACAAAGAGATACGACGGTCGGATCTATGCGACTGATTCATAAGAATCAGTTCCGCATAGATCTCCCTAAGATCCGACTGGTGTGAGTGACTTACACCTTCGGATCTTAGGCTGCAATCTCCCGCCGGCCGCTAGGTGTCGCCTCGGTTTTTTTACGCGTCGGATATGCAAATGTGGAGAACCGCCGATTCAGTAACGAACGCCCGCCCGTCGCTTTTTTTTTTTACGTCGTTTGCGTTCGGCTTTTTCCGGTGGATAGTTACCCCTGCTATATGAGGGGTAGCTAATGTTAAGTATGGCCGTCGTTCCCGCGCCGAGTTTCAAATTTTTACGTCGTTTGCGTAAGTCGGTCGGGAATACGGATGGCCGGAATTTACGTTGCCGCCGAAAACAATGACGTCCTAGCGACGTCATTTGGAGCATGCGCACTGGGAAATATCGCCGGCGGCGCATGCGCAGTTAAATCGGCGCGGGAACGCGCCTGATTTAAATTGTACACTCCCCCCTAGCCGCGGAATTAGAATTCCGCCGGGGGAGTTACGATCCGCCGGCGCAAGTTTGGAGGTAAGTTCTTTGTGAATACTGCACTGGCCTCACAAAAGTGCGCCGGCGGATCGTAAATCACATAGATTACGCGGATCTAAAGATCCGCTAATCTATGTGAGTCGATCTGGCCCACTGTGTCCATGTGCATGCCTCACTGTGTCCATGCCTCACTGTGTCCATGCCTCACTGTGTCCATGCCTCACTGTGTCCATGCCTCATTGTGTCCATGCCTCACTGTGCCCATGCCTCACTGTGCCCATGACTAGACTGACGTTTAACATGGGAGTCTATGGAAGTAGTGCCCAGTTTGAAAAATCGGTGCTTCCCAGCCATAGGTCCCCCAGACAACAAACTTTGCACACTTGTAGGGGAAGAGTGGGGCTACATGTGTGCCAAGTTTGGGGTTCAGGGCACCTACAGCCGGCCGGTACCGGGTCCCCAAAATCCGGGAGAAAAAGGTGACTCGAGTCAGGCCTTCTTGGCCAACATCAGTGCCTGACCTCACAAATGCTCTTCTGGAAGAATGGTCCAACATTCCCATAGACACACTCCTAAACCTTGTGGACGGCCTTCCCAGAAAAGTTGAAGCTGTTATAGCTGCAAAGGGCGGGGCCAACTCAATATTGAACCCTACAGACTAATACCTAGATTCAAAGACGCCGCCGCAACTTTAAGGCGGCGTAGCGTATCGTATTTACGCTACGCCGCCTTAAGTCAGAGAGGCAAGTACTGTATTCACAAAGTACTTGCCTCCTAACTTACGGCGGCGTAGCGTAAATGCGGCCGGCGTAAGCGCGCCTAATTCAAATGAGGATGGGGGGCGTGTTTTATGTAAATGGGTGGTGACCCGACGTCCGTGTACATATCCCAGTGTGCATTGCTCCAAAGTACGCCGCAAGGACGTATCGGTTTCGACGTGAACGTAAATTACGTCCAGCCCCATTCACGGACGACTTACGCAAACGACGTAACATTTTCAAATTTCGGCGCGGGAACGACGCCCATGCTTAACATTGACTACGCCTCCTAGGGGCAGCTTTATCTTTACGCGGCGTATCTCTTACGGAAACGGCGTATCTTCACTGAGACGGGCGCACACGCACGTTCGTGAATCGGCGTATCTAGTCATTTACATATTCTACGCCAAACTCAACGGAAGCGCCACCTAGCGGCCAGCCTAAAAATGACACTTTAAGATACGACGGAGTAGGAGACTTACGCCGCTCGTATCTTAGCCTAATTTAAGCGTATCTGGTTTCCAGAATACGCTTAAATTAACGCTGGCGTAGATTTAGAGTTACGACGGCGTATCTACTGATACGCCGGCGTAACTTGCTATGAATCTGGCTATAAGACTAGGATGCCATTAATGTTCATGTGTGTGTGTAAAGGCAGGCATCCCAATACTTTTGGTAATAGTGGCCTAGATTCAAGAAGCAATTGCGTCTGCGTAACCATAGTTACGCAGCGCAATTGCTTACTTGAGCCGGCGTTACGAATGCTCCTGATTCAGGAACCTCGTTACGCAGATGGCAGCTTAAGATATGACTAGCATAAGGCTCTTATGCCAGTCATATCGTAGGCTGCATTCTTACGTTGGCCACTAGGGGGCGTTCCCGTTGTGGTCAGCGTATAGTATGCAAATTGCATACTAACGCCGATTCACAACCCTACGCGAGCCCTGCGTACGCAGTTTACTTCGTTCGCGTACGTCGGGTTTCGTTTAAGGCTGCTCCTGCTAATAGCAGGGGCAGCCAATGTTACGTATACCCGTCGTTCCTGCGTCGCAAAGTTTAAATTTTACGTCGTTTGCATAAGTGAATCGTGAATGGCGCTGGACGCCATTCAGGTTCACTTTGAAGCAAATGACGTCCTTGCGACGTCATTTGCCGCAATGCACGTCGGGAAAGTTTCCCGAAGGAGCATGCGCACTACGCTCGGGGCGGGAACGCGCCTAATTTAAATGATCCACGCCCCCTACGGGATCATTTAAATTACGCGCCCTTACGCCGGGCATTTTTGAGGAGCGCCCACGCAAATTACGTGGCTACTGCTTCGTGAATGGGGCGGGGGCGCAGGGCAAAAACGGGACGCTGCGCCTCCGTAAGGAGTGCGCAGCGGTACCTGAATCTACCCCAGTGTGTGTGTGTGTGTATATATATATATATATATATATATATATATATATATATATAATATATATATATTAAAGTTAATGCATCTGTAAAGGCAGGCGTCCCAATACTTTTGGATATACTGTGTATTTATATATACTGTACATTACTGTTTCTTATATGTCCCAGGGACCCGATGGGTGTGATCTCTGAGCTGGAACAGACATGGAAGATCTTGAAGAGAGATGGAAAGTTCTCCCAGCATAGTTAGTACTGAATACTAAATCATGAAGAGTTAAGCGTTGGCCTCCTCCCATGCGTCGGCCCCGATGACGGGTGTGGTCCCTTCACGGCTCGTGCCATTATATATATATATATATTTTTTTTTTTCTTGTATTGTGTCTTACTATCATTTAGAATTTTTTCATTTGACTCAAATTTCTGAATATTAGGGCCTTTTTTTTAACAAGAACAGATCCAGGCGAGATGAAGAAACCCCGTAACCCTCGGCCCATTGCAACTGTAACAAAACACCTCTATACCACCTTCGTCTTGGACTCCATTGCACAGTGGAAAAACGTTGAGGATATCTCTTTAACCCAGGGGTCTCAAACTGGTGGCCCTCCAGCTGTTGCAAAACTACAAGTCCCATCATGCCTGTAGGAGTCAGGCTTGGAACTGTCAGCCTTGCAATGCCTCATGGGAATTGTAGTTTTTACAACAGCTGGGGGGGGGGGGCCACCAGTTTGAGACCCCTGCTTTAACCACTTAATGTGAAATGACGGCGGCAGGAACCCTCCCTCCCCCCGGGGCGGACGTCACATGACGTCTTTTCTTCCCGGCATTGTGGCGAGCGCGCGCCGCATCACTGTGGTCCCGATGCGCGTGCCCGGCGGCCGCGATGGGCACCCGCAATTGCTCTTCACAGAGCAGAGACGTGGATCTGTTGTGTGTAAACACACAGATCCACGTCCTGTCAGGGGAGAGAAGAACTGATCGTATGTTCCTTGTATACAGGAACAACAATCGGTCACCTCCTCTCACCAGTCCCCTCCCCCTACAGTTAGAATCACTCCCTAGGACACACAATTAATCCCTTGATCGCCCCTAAGTGTTAACCTTAACCTTCCCTGCCAGTCACATTTATACAGTAATCAATTCATTTTTATAGCACGGATCGCTGTATAAATGTGAATGGTCCCAAAATAGCGCCAGAAGTGTCCGATACGTCCGCCGCAATGTCACAGTCACGATAAAAAAATTGCCGCCATTACTAGTAAAAAAAAATAAATAATAAAAATGCTAGTTAAAGATTTATTGACTGTTGGATCCATATTTATTAGAGCGTTTATTTTAGTATTATCACCCTGACATTTGGGATCCTCCCAGCTGGTGCGTCCCAATTGTTAGGAATATTCGCAATAGGTGATTTACCTCACTAGCGCCCTCTTCCACATCTTTATTCCATTGCACAGTATATTTTTATATTTATATTTTGTTTTCAGAGGAGCAGCTTGGTGCTATAAGTATTTTTTATTTCACGTAGTGATTTAATAATTTTGCTTATTACATTGGCGCGGAAATACACTCCACTTTAATAAACCCTTATTGCGTTTTTTTTTTATAGATTTTTGGGGATATTTATCCATTAGATTGTAAGCTCTTCTCAGCAGGGCCTTCTTAATCCTCTTGTATTTGATTGTATTATAACTGTATTGTCTCCCTTTTATATTGTAAAGCGCTGCGTAAACTGTTGGCGCTATATAAATCCTGAATAATAATAGTAATAATAATAGCAAAAAGTAAAAAATATTGCTTTTTTTTTTTCAAAATTTTCGCTCTATTTTTGTTTATAGCGCAAAAACTAAAAACCAAAGAGGTGATCAGATACCACCAAAAGAAAGCTCTATTTGTAGGGAAAAAAGGACGCCAATTTTGTTTGGGATCCACGTCGCACGACCGCGCA
This sequence comes from Rana temporaria, assembly GCF_905171775.1. Lineage (NCBI taxonomy): Eukaryota > Metazoa > Chordata > Amphibia > Anura > Ranidae > Rana > Rana temporaria. Next base: position 15,250,405 of record NC_053497.1, read on the forward strand.
ATTGTCAGTTAACGCGACGCAGTGCCGAATCGCAAAAAGGTGCTCTGGTCTTTGGCCAGCCAAATGGTCCGGGGCAGAAGTGGTTAACTGCTTGCCGAATAGCCGCCCAGGTCGGCTCTGCTGGGGGAGATCACGTAATATTACGTCATCTCTCCCAGCAGCCCAGCTTCTGACTCCTGCGCGCGTGCCCGGCGGTCGCGATCACTGCCGGGCACCCGCGATCGCTCGTTACAGAGCGAGAAGCGGGAGCTGTGTGTGTAAACACACAGCCCCCGGTCCTGTCAGGGGGAGAAATGCCTGATTGTCTGTTCATACAATGTCTGAACAGCGATCAGTCATTTGTTTCCCCTAGTGAGTCCACCCCCCCTACAGTTAGAACACACCCAGGGAACATACTTAACCCCTTCCCTGCCCCCTAGTGTTAACTCCTTCCCTGCCAGTGGCATTTTTATAGTAATCAATGCATTTTTATAGCACTGATCGCTATAAAAATGCCAATGGTCCCAAAAATGTGTCAAAAGTGTCCGAACTGAGCGCCATTATGTCGCAGTACCGAAAAAGAAATCGATGATCGCAGCCATTACTAATAAAAAAAAAATATTAATAAAAATGCCATAAAACTATCCCCTATTTTGTAAACGCTATTAGCTAGATTCAGGTAGATGTGTGTATCTTTGAGGCGGCGTAGCATATCGTATTTACGCTACGCCGCCGTAAATCAGAGAGGCAAGTGCTGTATTCACAAAGCACTTGCCTCCTAAGTTACGGCGGCGTAGCGTAAATGGGGCCGGCGTAAGCCCGCCTAATTCAAATGAGGATGGGGGGGCGTGTTTTATGTAAATGAGTGGTGACCCGACGTGATTGATGTTTTTTACGAACGGCGCATGCGCCGTCCGTGTACATATCCTAGTGTGCATTGCTCCAAAGTACGCCGCAAGGACGTATTGGTTTCGACGTGAACGTAAATGACGTCCAGCCCCATTCACGGACGACTTACGCAAACAACGTACATTTTTCAAATTTCGACGCGGGAACGACGGCCATACTTAACATTGACTAGGCCACCTAAGGGGCAGCTTTATCTTTACGCGGCGTAACTCTTACGGAAACGGCGTATCTTTACTGCGCCGGGCGCACGTATGTTCGTGAATCGGCGGATCTAGTCATTTACATATTCTACGCCGAACTCAACGGAAGCGCCACCTAGCGGCCAGCGGGAAAATTGTACCCTAAGATACGACGGCGTAGGAGACTTACGCCGCTCGTATCTTAGCCTAATTTAAGCGTATCTGGTTTCCAGAATACGCTTAAATTAACGCCGGCGTAGATTCAGAGTTACGACGGCGTATCTACTGATACGCCGGCGTAAATCTTTCTGAATCCAGCTATAAAACTTTTGTGCAAACCAATCAATAAACGCTTATTGCGATTTTTTTTTTTTTTTTTTTACGAAAAATATGTAGAAGAATATGTATCATATAATTTTTTTTATATATTTTTGGGGGATATTTATTATGGTAAAAAGTAAAAAATATAATTTTTTTTCAAAATTGGCGCTCTATTTTTGTTCATAGCGCAAAAACTAAAAACTGCAGAGGTGATCAAATACCACCAAAAGAAAGCTCTATTTGTGGGGGGAAAAAGGACGCCAATTTTGTTTGGGAGCCACGTCGCACGACCGCGCAATTGTCAGTTAAAGCGACGCAGTGCCGAATCGCAAAAAAGTGCTCTGGTCTTCGACCAGCCAAATGGTCCGGGGCTTAAGTGGTTAAAGAACCCAGACACTAGAGAGATGATTTGTACAAATGTTCATGGGTTTATATTTAGTGCCGCTTAATTACTGTAGTCAGCCAACACACAGCCCTATGACTGCTCCGTGCCTGATAGGCATACTTCCCTGAATTAGCAGCAAACATTCATTGTTTTTTAGGAATTCAATCCTCAGTGGCCCAAATCAACACTGGGGTAGATTCAGGTACCGCTGCGCACTCCTTACGGAGGCGCAGCGTCCCGTTTTTGCCCTGCGCCCCCGCAAATTATTTGCGCTACGCTTCATTCACGAAGCAGTAGCCACGTAATTTGCGTGGGCGCTCCTCAAAAATGCCCGGCGCAAGGGCGCATAATTTAAATGATCCCGTAGGGGGCGTGGATCATTTAAATTAGGCGCGTTCCCGCGCCAAACGTAGTGCGCATGCTCCGTTGGGAAACTTTCCCGACGTGCATTGCGGCAAATGACGTCGCAAGGACGTAATTTGATTCAAAGTGAACGTGAATGGCGTCCAGCGCCATTCACGATTCACTTACGCAAACGACGTAAAATTTAAACTTCGCGACGCGGGAACGACGGGTATACGTAACATTGGCTGCCCCTGCTATTAGCAGGAGCAGCCTTACGCGAAACCTGACGTATGCAAACAACGTAAACTGCGTACACAGGGCTCGCGTAGGGTTGTGAATCGGCGTTAGTATGCAATTTGCATACTATACGCTGACCACAACGGGAACGCCCCCTAGCGGCCAACGTAAGAATGCAGCCTACGATATGACTGGCATAAGAGCCTTATGCTAGTCATATCTTAGGCTGCCGTCGGCGTAACGAGGTTCCTGAATCAGGAGCATTCGTAACGCCAGCGCAAGTAAGCAATTGCGCTGCGTAACTATGGTTACGCACACGCAATTGCTTCTTGAATCTACCCCAGTAAAAGTAAGTCAGATATATTCCAGGTGCATCATAACACAAGGCCTGCAAAGTCTCACAGTTTGTTTTCTTTAGAAAGCAGCCACAGCCCAGGTAAAAAAAAAGCCAGTCTCCTGCCAGCACGCTGCAGAAAAGGACAGTTGCTGTCTGTGGGAGAGCAGTGGTCTCTCTGCAGAGGGCCCAACATGTCCCATGCTGAGTCAGACCCAGAGCTCTCCAAGACACACCCCTGCTGAGTCAGAACTGGGGCTTGCCAATCAGTGTGAGATTTAATGCCCCATGCTGATTGGAGAGCTCAAGGTCTGACTCAGCAGGGGCAGTGAGTCCATAGTGGGCGCAGGAGCGCCGCCCCCTCTCTTCTCTGCACCCATCAATCAACAATGCATAGCTTCATGCATTGCATGAAGCTATGTATTGCCGCCGCTGCCGCCCACTATTCAGATGTCCGGCCCCTTGTGGAGCGCCGGCCATCTGAATAACAGTGGTGGGCGTGTTTTGGAAGCGCCTGATGAGGCTCTAATAGGCTTCCAAATTGTTAACCAGAGGGCGCACATGCTGTGCGTTCCCTGGTTAAACAGTGCTGTGTTAGGGAATCGCTTCCCTAACACTGCTCCGCCTCTCAGCCAATTAGGTGCACCGGGTCTGGTTACCGGTCACCTGATTGGCTGAAGCGCCATCAAGAGGCGGAGAAGACATCGAGGGAGCGTGGAGAGGACAGCTGACCCAAGGAAGGTAAGTGCTGGGCTGGGGGGAAACTGGCTGCATTTGGGGGCACAAACTGGCTGCAATTAGGGGGACAAACTGGCGGCAATTAGGGGCACAAACTGGTGGCAAATGGGGGCACAAACTGGTGGCAAATGAGGGGACAAACTGGCAGCAATTGGGGGGACAAACTGGTGGCAAATAGGGGGACAAACTGGCAGCAATTGGGGGGACAAACTGGCGGCAATTGGCGGGACAAACTGGCAGCAATTGGGGGGACAAACTGGCGGCAATTGGGGGGACAAACTGGCGGCAATTGGGGGGACAAACTGGTGGCAAATGGGGGCACAAACTGGTGGCAAATGAGGGGACAAACTGGCAGCAATTGGGGGGACAAACTGGCGGCAATTGGCGGGAAAAACTGGCAGTAATTGGGGGGACAAACTGGCAGCAATTGGGGGGACAAACTGGCGGCAATTGGGGGCACAAACTGGCGGCAATTAGGGGGACAAACTGGCGGCAATTGGGGGGGAAAAACTGACGGCAATCGGGGGGACAAACTGGCAGCAATTGGGCGGACAAACTGGTGGCAATTGGGGGGACAAACTGGTGGCAAATGGGGGCACCAACTGGTGGCAATTGGTGGGAAAAACTGGCAGCAATTGGGGGGACAAACTGGCAGCAATTGGGGGAACAAACTGGCGGCAATTGGGGGCACAAACTGGCGGCAATTGGGGGGACAAACTGGCGGCAATTGGGGGGACAAACTGACAGCAATTGGGGGGACAAACTGGCGGCAATTGGGCGGACAAACTGGTGGCAAATGGGGGGACAAACTGGTGGCAAATGGGGGCACCAACTGGTGGCAATTGGTGGGAAAACTGGCAGCAATTGGGGGAACAAACTGGCGGCAATTGGGGGGACAAACTGGCAGCAATTGGGGGGACAAACTGGCTGCAATTGATGGGCACAGTGGCGGCAATTGAAGATTTTTTTCATTTTTATTGCGCCCCCCCAAAACTTTTAAGTACCAGCCGCTACTGAGCTGGGGGCACCTTGGACATTTACGGAGAGGCCAATGCTTCTATGCAGAGAACAAGGGTCATTTCTCCTGACTTACGACCCCTTTAAAAGGCCACATGGAGGGGATAAATTGAAAGTTAAATTGGGCATTGGGGACAAGGGGTCACCCTTACAGGCTCACAAAGCAAGTAGGAGCGTGGGAAAAAAGTACTACATGTCTCTTGGGGGGAAAGAAATTGAAGTGAGTTATCCGTGGCTCACTCCATATGGCAGTGCTGGGTCAGCCTGGACTTTGGGAAAGTTCCAGAGAACCATCCGGCTCTGTGGCAAGCTGAATGGGTGGGACCGGGGTGAGGTCGGCAAAAGTGGCTCTCCAGTGCTTTAGGGGGGAACAGCCAGATCTGTGCCAAGCTGACCGGGGGGACGGGGACCAGAGTTAGGTCAGAAAAAAAAGTTGCCAGGCTGGAACCCCCGAGAGGTTGGCCTGGACTTCGGGAACGTGCCAGGGAACTGTCCAGTCTGAAAAATGTCTGTGGTCTCAAAGTAGATTATGTGCAACAAAAGACAATATACAGTCTACAATAGTCTTCATCAAGGCCGTCTTTAAGGCAGGGCAAAAGGGACAGCTGCCCTGGGCCCTGTCATTGTTGTGGGGCCCAAAGCAGCTGCCTCATACTTTCCAACTCTCCCAGTTTATATTCCCTTATCCCTTGAAGTTTTAGTCCTGTGCTGTGTCCTGATATCTAAGTGTGAAGTGCTGCTACTAATGCTGCCCAGCTCTGCCCTATTGTTCTGTACAGGTGACTCACCTGCAGACCCTGGCCCAGATTCTCAAAGGGCTTACGATGGCGCAACGCCATTTACGCCGCCGTAAGTCCTAATCTGGGCTGTGGTATCTATGCGACTGATTCTTAGAATCAGTTACGCATAGATAACCATTAGATCCATCAGGCGTAAGGCTCTTACGCCATCGGATCTTAAATGCAATTTTTTTTTTGTCCGCTACGTGTCGCCTCCGTCGTTTTCCCCGTCGAGTATGCAAATTAGCTAGATACGCGAATTCCCGAACGTACGCGCGGCCGACGCAGTAAAGTTACGACGTTTAGGTTAGGCTTGTCCCGGCGTAAAGTTGCCCCTGGGTCTATGAGGCGCAATGAATGTTTGGCCGTCGTTCCCGCGTCAAAATTTTAAAATTTACGTCGTTTGCGTAAGTCGTCCGTGAATGGGCCTGGACGCCATTTACGTTCACGTCGAAACCAATGACGTCCTTGCGACGTCATTTGGAGCAATGCACCCTGGGATATTTTACGGACGGCGCATGCGCAGTACGTTCGGCGCGGGAACATGCTTAATTTAAATACTACACGCCCCCTACCCGCCTAATTTGAATTAGGTGGGCTTGCGCCGGGTGATTTACGCTTCGCCGCCGCAACTTTACACGCAAGTGCTTTGTGAATAAAGCACTTGCCTGTAAAACTTGCGGCGGCGTAACGTAAATGAGATACGTTACGCCTGCACAGTTTTGCGCGATTCTATGAGAATCTGGGCCCCTGTGTTTACATGTAAATAACTGCCTTTCATATGTAAACAACGGGATCATTCATATGCAAATAGCTGAAGCCGGCAGCATTCATATGTAAATAATGCCCCTCTGCAGTGAAGAGATGATGTGCTGTAACCTCTAGCAACCAATCAGTGAGCAGTATTACTGTACAGTTATCTCTAGCAACCAATCAACAAGAAGAAATCATGTGCTGTAACCTCTAGCAACTAATCAGCGAGCCGTAATGTGTGTTGTAACCTCTAGCAACCAATCACAATCGCCGCCTGATCTGATACAGTAAACTGATTTTAAGTCTAGCTGATATTTATTGTATGTCTCAGAGCAGGTGGAGAGATAAATTGCATGGGAGGGCCCCCAAGATTTTTTTTCCCAGAATCCAATCAACATTAAAGACGGCCCTGGTCTTCATTCACCTTTTTACCCCGGAGAAACCCTTAAAATCGTTTTCAGGTCTCAGGGGAACCCCTGCTTCATATGTATATCAGGCCCCTCTGCAGTGAAGAGATGATTTGCTGTAACCTCTAGCAACCAGTCAGTGAGCAGTATTACTGTACAGTAACCTCTAGCAACCAATCAACAAGAAGAAATCACGTGCTGTAACCTCTAGCAAGTAATCAGTGAGCCGTAATGTGTGCTGTAACCTCTAGCAACCAGTCAGTGAGCAGTATTACTGAACAGTAACCTCTAGCTACCAATCAACAGGAAGAAATCATGTGATGTAACCTCTAGCAACAAATCCGTGAGCCGTAATGTGTGCTGTAACCTCTAGCAACTAACCAGTGAACCGTAATGTGTGCTGTAACCTCTAGCAACCAGTCAGTGAGCAGTTTTACTGTACAGTAACCTCTAGCAACCAATCAACAAGAAGAAATCACATGCTGTAACCTCTAGCAACTAATCAGTGAGCTGTAATGTGTGCTGAAACCTCTAGCAACCAGTCAGTGAGCCGCAATGTGTGCTGTAACCTCTAGCAGCCAGTCAGTGAGCAGTATTACTGTACAGTAACCTCTAGCAACCAATCAACAAGAAGAAATCATGTACTGTAACCTCTAGCAACTAATCACTGAGCCGTAATGTGTGCTGTAACCTCTAGCAACTAATCAGTGAGCCGTAATGTGTGCTGAAACCTCTAGCAACCAGTCAGTGAGCAATATTACTGTACAGTAATCTCTAGCAACCAATCAACAAGAAGAAATCATGTGCTGTAACCTCTAGCAACTAATCAGTGAGCCGCAATGTGTGCTGTAACCTTTAGCAACCAATCACAATCGCCGTCTGATCTGATACAGTAAACTGATTGTAAGTCTAGCTGATATTTATTGTATGTCTCAGAGCAGGTGGAGAGCAGAATTGCACAGAGGGGCCCCCAAGAATTTTTTCTCCCAGGGTCCAATCCACATTAAAGACGGCCCTGCTCTTCATTCACCTTTTTACCCCGGAGAAACCCTTAAAAATCGTTTTCAGGTCTCGGGGGAACCCCTGCTTCATATGTATATCATGCCCCTCTGCAGTGAAGAGATGATGTGCTGTAACCTCTAGCAGCCAGTCAGTGAGCAGTATTACTGTACAGTAACCTTTAGCAACCAAACAAGAAGAAATCATGTGCTGTAACCTCTAGCAACTAATCAGTGAGCCGTAATGTATGCTGTAACCTCTAGCAACTAATCAGTGAGCCGTAATGTGTGCTGTAACCTCTAGCAACCAGTCAGTGAGCAGTATACTGTACAGTAACCTCTAGCAACCAATCAACAAGAAGAATTCATGTTCTGTAACCTCTAGCAAGAAATCCGTGAGCCATAATGTGTGCTGTAACCTCTAGCAACAAATCACTGAGCCGTAATGTATGCTGTGACCTCTAGCAACCAGTCAGTGAGCAGTATTACTGTACAGTAACCTCTAGCAACCAATCAACAAGAAGAAATCACATGCTGTAACCTCTAGCAACTAATCAGTGAGCTGTAATGTGTGCTGAAACCTCTAGCAACCAGTCAGTGAGCCGCAATGTGTGCTGTAACCTCTAGCAACCAGTCAGTGAGCAGTATTACTGTACAGTAACCTCTAGCTACCAATCAACAAGAAGAAATCACGTGCTGTAACCTCTAGCAACTAATCAGTGAGCCATAATGTGTGCTGTAACCTCTAGCAACTAATCACTGAGCCGTAATGTGTGCTGTAACCTCTAGCAGCCAGTCAGTGAGCAGTTTTACTGTACAGTAACCTCTAGCAACCAATCAACAAGAAGAAATCACGTGCTGTAACCTCTAGCAACCAGTCAGTGAGCAGTTTTACTGTACAGTAACCTCTAGCTACCAATCAACAAGAAGAAATCATGTGATGTAACCTCTAGCAACAAATCCGTGAGCCGTAATGTGTGCTGTAACCTCTGGCAACTAATCAGTGAGCCGTAATGTGTGCTGTAAACTCTAGCAACCAGTCAGTGAGCAGTTTTACTGTACAGTAACCTCTAGCAACCAATCAACAAGAAGAAATCACGTGCTGTAACCTCTAGCAACCAGTCAGTGAGCAGTTTTACTGTACAGTAACCTCTAGCAACCAATCAACAAGAAGAAATCACATGCTGTAACCTCTAGCAACTAATCAGTGAGCTGTAACATCTAGCAACTAATCAGTGAGCCGTAATGTGTGCTGTAACCTCTAGCAACCAGTCAGTGAGCAGTGTTACTGTACAGTAACCTCTAGCTACCAATCAACAAGAAGAAATCATGTGATGTAACCTCTAGCAACTAATCAGTGAGCCGTAATGTGTGCTGTAACCTCTAGCAGCCAGTCAGTGAGCAGTATTACTGTACAGTAACCTCTAGCAACCAATCAACAAGAAGAAATCATGTGCTGTAACCTCTAGCAACTAATCACTGAGCCGTAATGTGTGCTGTAACCTCTAGCAACTAATCACTGAGCCATAACGTGTGCTGTAACCTCTAGCAGACAGTCAGTGAGCAGTATTACTGTACAGTAACCTCTAGCAACCAATCAACAAGAAGAAATCATGTACTGTAACCTCTAGCAACTAATCACTGAGCCGTAATGTGTGCTGTAACCTCTAGCAACTAATCAGTGAGCCGTAATGTGTGCTGTAACCTCTAGCAGCCAGTCAGTGAGCAGTGTTACTGTACAGTAACCTCTAGCAACCAATCAACAAGAAGAAATCATGTAAATAACCGCCTTTCATATGTAAATAAAAGAGGCATTCATATGTATATCATGTCCCTCTGCAGTGAAGAGATGATGTGCTGTAACCTCTAGCAACTAATCAGTGAGCAGTATTACTGTACAATTATCTCTAGCAACCAATCAACAAGAAGAAGAAATCACGTTCTGTAACCTCTAGCAACAAATCGGTGAGCCATAATGTGTGCTGTAACCTCTAGCAACCAGTCAGTAAGTGGTAATGATACGCTGTAACCTCTGGCAACCAATCACAAGCGCTGCCTGATCTGATACAGTAAACTGATTGTAAGTCTAGCTGATATTTATTGTATGTCTCAGAGCAGGTGGAGAGCAGAATTGCATGGAGGGGGGCCCCCAAGGGTCCAATCAGCATTAGAGACGGCTCTGCTAACATGCAAAACAAACAAACCCCGAGTGATGATCCATGCGATAATCTCACCGTGTGCGCCGGGCTTAGTGTGGAGACCCCGCTAATGCAACCAATAAAAGCCAACGATGGCTACTTCAAGAGCCTGCTCACGCCACACTGGATGCTACGAGACTTCCAATGAAACAGCTGGGAAGGTGGTGTCCTTCCATAATCCGCAGTCAGGTCCCGGCAGCAAAAGAAAAGATCCTTCTCCAGACCCAACACAAGAAGCAGAGAGACGGGGTACCAACCTTGCCTCCTTCCTGAATCCACGATCCCAGGTCCTTGCTAGGCGCCTTCTGCTGGGGGGTCATCTTCATCCTACGCTCCCGCCGTCCCGACCATGACACGGGGGGACACGGGGGGGGGGGGACACGGGGGACACACGGGGGGACACGGGGGGACACGGGGGGGCACACGGGGGGGCACGGGGGGACACACGGGGGGACACGGGGGGGGCACGGGGGGACACAGGGACACGGGGGGGCACACGGGGGGACACGTCCCAGGCTGGGGGTGCTGGAGAAGAACCTCTCTAGGTCATGGCAGGAAGCAGCGATGGAGGAGAGTGAACTTCTGTCTGCCTCTAAGCTGAGGGAATGCAGGGAAGAGTCTCCACCTCGCAGGCTGACTAAATAAGGACATTCATATAGTAGGCAGAGACTGCTCCTGTCTGCTCACAGCTACAACCTCTCTCCAAGGCTGGAAACAGACAGCCGGCTACCAATACCACACCCTCCGCCAGCTCTGCCTACAGGGGGGCCCCTGACATCGCTCGAGGGCCACAGAGAATACAGACATAGCACAAGAGATGATCAGAGACTGCAGACATAGTACAAGAGATGGTCAGAGACTGCAGACATGATACAAGAGATGGTCAGAGACTGCAGACGCGGCACAAGAGATGGTCAGAGACGGCAGACATAGCACAAGAGATGGTCAGAGATTGCAAACAAACTGCAGGAGATGGTCAGAAACTGCAGATATGTTACAGGAGATGGTCAGAGACGGCAGACATAGTAGATGAGATGGTCAGAGACTGCAGACATGGTATACGAGATGGTCAGAGACTGCAGACACGGTAGATGAGATGGTCAGAGACTGCAGATATGGTAGAGGAGATGGTCAGAGACTGCAGACATGTTACAGGAGATGGTCAGAGACTGCAGACATGATACAGGAGATGGTCAGAGACTGCAGACGTGACACAAGAGATGGTCAGAGACTGCAGACATGATACAAGAGATGGTCAGAGACTGAGGACATGATACAAGAGATGGTCAGAGACTGCAGACATGACACAAGAGATGGTCAGAGACTGCAGACATAGCACAAGAGATGGTCAGAGACTGCAGACATGATACAGGGGATGGTCAGAGACTGCAGACATGATACAAGAGATGGTCAGAGACTGCAGACATGACACAAGAGATGGTCAGAGACTGAGGACATGGTACAGGAGATGGTCAGAGACTGCAGACATAGCACAAGAGATGGTCAGAGACTAAGGACATGATACAGGGGATGGTCAGAGACTGCAGACATAGCACAAGAGATGGTCAGAGACTGCAGACATAGCACAAGAGATGGTCAGAGACTGCAGACATGGCACAAGAGATGGTCAGAGACTGCAGACATAGCACAAGAGATGGTCAGAGACTGCAGACATGGCACAAGAGATGGTCAGAGACTGCAGACATGACACAAGAGATGGTCAGAGACTGCAGACATGACACAAGAGATGGTCAGAGACTGCAGACATAGCACAAGAGATGGTCAGAGACGGCAGACATGACACAAGAGATAGTCAGAGACTGCAGACATGACACAAGAGATGGTCAGAGACTGCAGACATGACACAAGAGATGGTCAGAGACTGCAGACATAGCACAAGAGATGGTCAGAGACGGCAGACATGACACAAGAGATAGTCAGAGACTGCAGACATAGCACAAGAGATGGTCAGAGACTGAGGACATGATACAAGAGATGGTCAGAGACTGAGGACATGACACAAGAGATGGTCAGAGACTGAGGACATGACACAAGAGATGGTCAGAGACTGCAGACATGACACAAGAGATGGTCAGAGACTGCAGACATAGCACAAGAGATGGTCAGAGACTGAGGACATGATACAAGAGATGGTCAGAGACTGAGGACATCATACAAGAGATGGTCAGAGACTGCAGACATGACACAAGAGATGGTTAGAGACTGCAGACATTTCACAGGAGGTGGTCAGAAACTGCAGATATGTTACAAGAGATGGTCAGAGACTGCAGACATGGTAGATGAGATGGTCAGAGACTGCAGACATGGTAGAGGAGATGGTCAGAGACTGAAGATATGGTAGATGATATGGTCAGAGATTGCAAATATACTACAGGAGATGGTCAGAGGCTGCACATATGTTACAGGAGATGGTCAGAGACTGCAGACATGTTACAGGAGATGGTCAGAGGCTGCAGACATTGTAGAGAAGATGGTCAGAGACTGCAGAGCAGACATGAAGAGATGGTCAGAGACTACAGACATAATACAAGAGATGGTTAGAGACTGCAGACATTTCACAGGAGGTGGTCAGAGACTGCAGACATGGTAGATGAGATGGTCAGAGACTGCAGACATGGTAGTGGAGATGGTCAGAGACTGCAGACATGGTAGTGGAGATGGTCAGAGACTGCAGACATGGTAGATGAGATGGTCAGAGACTGCAGACATGGTAGTGGAGATGGTCAGAGACTGCAGACATGGTAGTGGAGATGGTCAGAGACTGCAGACATGGTAGATGAGATGGTCAGAGACTGCAGATAAGATAGAGGAGATGGTCAGAGACTGCAGACATGATACATGAGATGGTCAGAGACTGCAAACAAACTGCAGGAGATGGTCAGAGACTGCAGATATGTTACAGGAGATGGCCAGAGACTGCAGATATGGTAGAGGAGATGGTCAGAGACTGCAGACATGTTATAGGAGATGGTCAGAGAATGCAAACATACTACAGGAGATGGTAAGAGACTGCAGACATTTCACAGGAGATGGTCAGACATTGTGTAGGAATAGGTCAGAGACTGCAGCCATGCTGCATAGTCATAGACTGTGGTCACATTACAGGGAATGGTTAGAGACCATTGATACATTGCAGGAGATTGCCAGACACTGCAGGCATCCTATAGGAGATGGTCAAAGACTGAAGATATGCTACAGGAGATCACCAGAGACTGCAGACAAGTTATATGAGATGCTTAGAGACTGCAGATATGTTAGAGGAGATGGTCAGAGACTGCAAACATACTTACAGGGCATGATCAGAAACTGTAGACATGGTCAGGGACATTTTACAGTCCATGGTAAGTTACTTCAGACATGTTATAGGAGATGGTCAGAGACTGCAGACATAATACAGGAAATGGTCAGAGACTGCAGACATGATACAGGAAATGGTCAGAGACTGCAGACATAATACAGGAAATGGTCAGAGACTGCAGACATGATACAGGAAATGGTCAGAGACTGCAGACATAATACAGGAAATGGTCAGAGACTGCAGACATGATACAGGAAATGGTCAGAGACTGCAGACATAATACAGGAAATGGTCAGAGACTGCAGACATACTACAGGAAATGGTCAGAGACTGCAGACATAATACAGGAAATGGTCAGAGACTGCAGACATTGTATAGGAGCTGTTGCGGACTGGGGACACGCTTCCGGAGACAGTCATATCCTGGAGACACATTAAATGAGACTGCTAGAAATCTCTGCTCTGAGATCCCATTCACACTAAAGCAATGTAAAGCACATTTGTATTCTGCGATCGGTCCCCGGGGGTGAAGAACGAGGAGAGCCGTATGTAAACACAGCTTCCCCGTTCTTCACTGTGGCGCTGTCATCAATTGTGTGATCCCTTTTACAGGGAAACACAATAGATGACGTCACACCTACAGCCACACCCCCCTACAGTTAGAAACAGACATGAGGTCACACATAACCCCTTCAGCGCCCCCTTGTGGTTAACTCCCAAACTGCAATTGTCATTTTCACAGTAAACAATGCATTTTTTGCTGTTAAAAAGACAATGGTCCCAAAAATGTGTCAAAATTGTCCAAAGTGTCCGTCATAATGTCGCAGTCACGAAAAAAATCGCCATTAGTAGTAAAAAAAAAAAAAAATTATAAAATGCAATAAAACTATCCCCTATTTTGTAAATGCTATAAATTTTGCGCAAACCAACCGATAAACGCTTATTGCGATTTCTTTTTTACCAAGGTAGAAGAATACGTATCGGCCTAAACTGAGGAAAAAAAACGTTTTTTTATATATTTTTGGGGGATATTTATTATAGCAAAAAGGAAAAAATATTGCATTTTTTTTCAAAATTGTCGCTCTATTTTTGTTTATAGCGCAAAAAATAAAAACCGCAGAGGTGATCAAATACCACCAAAAGAAAGCTCTATTTGTGAGAAAAAAAGGACGCCAATTTAGTTTGGGAGCCACGTCGCACGACCGCGCAATTGTCAGTTAAAGCGACGCAGTGCCGAATCGCAAAAACTGGCCGGATCCTTTAGCTGCATTTTGGTCCGGGCCTTAAGTGGTTAATTGGACAAAACAAAATGCGTTTAAATCAAGAAGCCGACGCTCAAGTGCGACCCTCGCCTTACAGCCCCACCCCCTCCCTTATGCTGCTTTATTTGTATTCTATTTAGTTCCCCTAAAAATGACTTGTGTGACAATGTATATTTTTCTCAGCCAGATCCATTATAAAAGTATAAGCAGAGAAAAGGGATGAACAGCACAAAAAAAAGTTACAATGTATAAGAAATAGAGGAGCTCTGAGGGCCACACAAGAAGTGTCAAAGGGCCACAGGTTGGGTATCAAGGGCCCAGATTCAAAGAGAATTGCGCGATATTTGCGGGGGAGCAGGGCAACGATTTTGCCCTGCGCCACCGCAATTATTTTGCGCTGCCCTCGATTCACGGAGCAGTAGCTCATTTGAATTGCGAGGGCGCGCCGGCAAATTTGCCCGGCGTAAGCGCGCGCAAGTTAAATGATCCCGCCGGGGGCGGGAATCATTTAAATTTGGTGCGCTCCCGCGCCGAGGGTACAGCGCATGCTCCGTCGGGAAACTTTCCCGACGTGCATTGCGGCAAATGACGTCGCAAGGATGTCATTTGCTTCTAAGTGAACGTGAATGGCGTCCAGCGCCATTCACGATTCACTTACGCAAACGACGTAGATTTCAAAACTCGCGACGCGGGAACGTGGGTATCCTATAGCATTGGCTGCGCCTGCTATTAGGATGTGTAACCTTACGTGAAATCTGACTTACGCAAACTACGTAATTTGCGTACGCAGGGCTCGCGCAAAGTTGTGAATCGGTGTTAGTATGCAATTTGCATACTATACACTGAGCACAACGGGAACGCCACCTAGCGGCCAACGCAAGAATGCAGCCTAAAATCTGCGTGGCATAAGAGCCTTATGCCACGCAGATTTTAGGCTGCAGTCGGCGTAGCGATGTTCCTGAATCAGGAGCATTCGCTACGCCGGAGCAAGTAAGCAATTGCGCTGTGTAACCTATGGTTACACGGGCGCAATTGCTTCTTGAATCTGGCCCAAGGTCTATAAAAGGAACAAATTACTTTTAAAAAAAAAATGAATTGTGTGAATGCCTCAAGCATTCGAACATCCCGGCATTGTGTCTCATATGTTCAATTCCTCTGATCGTCAGCTCCATCTAGTGGCCATAATGCAGTAATTTCACAGTTGAGATAGTTCAGAAAAATACTGCATTCTGGCCACTAGATGGAGCTGATTCATTTCATTTTAATTCATTTAAATCATTTTTTTTTTCCTGAAATGTCATGACAGGATCTGCATGGATTTTCCTTGGTCTCGTTGTGTTTGCACTGGTTTCCTCCCCTAACAGAAAACTAAAGCAGCTGCACAGTAGCACTTCTCTAGACCTGTATTCTGGGTGTTATTCTCAGTATCGGTTCTGATTCTGTATGTATGGGCTCTGCACAGCAATATGATTTTGTATTTCCTACGGTCCAAACTCTTTATCCATCTCGCCTGGGATAGAACTAAATCTGCAGTATTGCCGGAGAGAAGCTTTTAACCACGTGGCGCCCGCGCCATAGCCGAATGACAGCTACAGCGCGGACCCCAAATGCGCTCCCTGCGCGTCTCTGCAGGGCATGCGTGGCACGGGCTGTGATCACCCAAGTCACTGAGACTCGGGTGATCATGGATCCGAGGAAGGGGCCGGTCCTGGCCCCTTACCACGTGATCAGCTGTCAGCCAATGATCACGTGATGTAAACAAAAGCCGGTAATCTTTTTTTTTTCTTTTGTGAAAGGGACATCGGTCCCGAAGAGGAAGGAGGCACATCTGCCTCGTGTGTCGCCAGTAACCCCTACCAGTACCCCCTGCTAGTGCCACCTGAAAGTGCCCACAGTGCCACCTATCAATGCCCAAAAGTGCCACCTATCAATGCCCACCAGTGCCACCTATCAATGCTTCCTTAGCAGTGCTGCCTATCAGTGCCCATTACTGCCCACATCAGTGCCCATCACTGCCACCCATCAGTGCCCATCACTGCCAGCTATCAGTGCCACCTATCAGTGCCACCTATCAATGCCACCTTTTACGTTGTTTTTTTTTTTTTTAAGTGTATTTTGTGCGTGTACTCGATAGAGGAGCCGGACTGCAGGAGTTGGGAGTAGGCAGGCCTCCCCCAGAGGCAATCTGCCACCTTTTTCCATGCCCCGGGTGGCAATGGCGGGTGTGTGAGGGGGTCCTCCCACACAGCCCACCCTACCTGCTCCGCTTTGAAGCCCAACGGGGCAGAGGGACTCCCTATAAGGGAGTGAGAAGATTTGCCCACTCAACCAGCCCCGTTAGTCCTTCGCCTCTCTTTTTAGAGACCGCGTGGTCAAAGTGCGTGCATGTTAACCCAATTTCGAGTGCGTGTAAGTGTGGTGGTTTTTGTGGGAGGGCGGTGGGCGTACTAAGCGCAGGCTTACCTCGCATAGCACACCCACCGGGAGCCGGGCTGAGACCACCAAACTGAATTCACATGTAGCTGAGACCGGGATCCGAACCCCTAGCAGCAGAGGTGAATGGCTTGTCAGTGCAGTGCCAATCGCGTTGGGCCACCGCAGCTCCCTCAATGCCACCTTTTAGTGCCACTTTTCAGTGCCCACCAGTGCCACCTATCAATGCCCTTCAGTGCCACCCATCAGTGCCACCTCTCAGTGTCACCTCTCAGTGCCCACCAGTGCCACCTATCAGTGCCGCCTTATCTGTGCTCACCAGTGCCGCCTTAACGGTGCCCACCAGTGCCGCCCATCGGTGCCTATCAGTGCAGCCTCATCAGCGTACATCAATGAAGGTGAAAAATTATCCGTTTGCCAAATTTTATAACAAAATATAAAAAAATAAATAATACATTTTTATTCAGTATTTTTTTTTAACAAAAAATGAAAACCGCAGAGGTGATCAAATACCACCAAAAAAAAGCTCTATTTGTGGGGAAAAAATTATAAAAATGTCATTTGGGTACAGTGTTGTATGACCGCGCAATTGTCATTCAAAGTGCGTCAGCGCTGAAAGCTGAAAATTGGTCTGGGCAGGAAGGGGGGTTTAAGTGCCCAGTAAGCAAGTGGTTAATTATACATCGCCACCTTCGTTCTTACATGCCCTCTGCCCACTTTGTGTACTGTTGGGGGAACGCCATAAAGCCTCTCTGAGCAGCTTAGGCCTTCCAATCTTTGGACCCCCCGCGGCTAACAGGAGGTTATCTGTGGGGATGATCTGTGGCACACTCACAGCAAACCCTTCACCCCCCCCCCCCCCCTCACACAGTTCACGACTGACAGGAGGTCCGGTGGCTTACCATCACCATGTAATATTCTTCTGCAAATAGGCCCCGCTCGGGCCGAGCGATCCATCCACTAAGCGGCGACGCCACTCCCGGCTTCTCATTGGCACAGAGCAACCGGAAGTCACTACATGGGAAAGCACCGCCCATGTCCTACGGCGGTGCCAATCAAAACTTAGACAGTGAAGAATGACATGGAGGTGAACGAATGGAAGTGTTGCGGCGCATAGCATTGCGCCAAAATGCAGCACAAAACCCAGCAAATTAAGTATCTCATCTGCAATCACGTGATTGCATTGACGTCACGCTTCCCATAGGGCACTGTGTCCGGCGCCTGAACATAGTACACTTAGAGGACCTTTTTAAATTTTTGTATTTTACATTTTTTTTTTAAAGGGCCTTTTTTTGGTCACTAGTTTTTTTTTTTGGGGGGGGGGGAACGTGCGCCCCCTATTGATGGGCCACCACTGGTCCCAGTTCTTCCAGAACAGCATCAATGGGGCAGATTCAGGTACGACTTGCCCCTTTTTTACGGAGGCGCAGTGTACCGTTTTAACACTGCGCCTCCGTAAATTTCCTGCGCTACGCTTGATTCACGGAGCAGTAGCTCCGTAAATTGCGTGTGCGCTCCGGAAAACTGCCCGGCGTAAGGGCGCGTAATTTAACTGATCCCGTAGGGGGTGTGGATCATTTAAATTAGGCGCGTTCCCGCGCCGAGCGTAGTGCGCATGCTCCGTCGGGAAACTTTCCCGACGTGCATTGCGGTAAATGACGTCGCAAGGACGTCATTTGCTTCAAAGTGAACGTGAATGGCGTCCAGCGCCATTCACGATTCACTTACGCAAACGACGTTAAATTTAAACTTCGCGACGCGGGAACGACGGGTATACGTAGCATTGGCTGCCCCTGCTGTTAGCAGGGGCAGCCTTACGCAAAAACCGACGTACGCAAACGACGTTAACTGCGTACGCAGGGCTCGCGTAGGGTTGTGAATCGGCGTTAGTATGCAATTTGCATACTATACGCTGACCACTACGGGAACGCCCCCTAGCGGCCATCGCAAGAATGCAGCCTACGATATGACTGGCATAAGAGCCTTATGCTAGTCATATCTTAGGCTGCCGTCGGCGTAACGAGGTTCCTGAATCAGGAGCATTCGAAACGCCGGCGCAAGTAAGCAATTGCGCTGCGTAACTATGGTTACGCAGACGCAATTGCTTCTTGAATCTGGGCCAATGTCCTTTGATACACCGGCCAGATCAATGCCCAGGGAGTTCAGTTTGCTGTCATATAAAACTTCCTTCTTGGTGTTGGCAATCTCTTTCTGGATTTTAGCCTTAGGGCTCTTTCACACGGGTGGACCGTTCAGATCCGCCTGCCAGTTTTTTAGGCGGACCTGTACAGGCGCTCTGTGCTCCTCTATGGAGCCACCGATGTCAGCGGTGACATGCCTGCTGACATCCGACCCGCTCCGATCCGCCAAAGAGTGACGGAGGAAAAGCCTACTTTTCCATCCGTCTGGCGGATCGGGTGAACACGGACAGACGGTCCGTGTTCATCAGATCCCCCCCATAGGGGAGAGCAGAGAAAAGACAGGGCGGTCCCTGCACAGTGTGCAGGGACCTCCCTGTCATCCGCCAGGCTCAGCGGGGATCAACGGAGCGATCCCAGCTGAGCAAGCGAAGGTTCACGCGGCGGATCCTTACTGATCCGCCCAGTGTAGAAGGGGCCTTAGTTTTCCTTAGGGTCTCCATTCTAATTGCCAGGGAAGGAATCTTATCAGCCATGTGCAGCACAGGTTACAACTTTAACCCCTTTCTGCTTTGCGTCTGCAGCAGTGGAAGCTGGTGCTCAAAATTTTTGGGGGGTGCAAACAAACTGAAAAAAAACCCCCATCAATTGCAGCCACTGTGGCCATCAATTGCCGCCCCTGTGCCCATCAAACGCAGCCACTTCCCATCAAACGCCGCCACTGTACCCATAAATTGCCGCCACTGTGGTCATCAAACACAGCCACTGTGCCCATCAAGCACAACCACTGTGCCCATCAAATCTTGCCAGTGTGCACATCAATTGTTGCTACTGTGCCTATCAAATACAGCCACTGTGCCCATCAAAGGCAGCCACTGTGCCAATTACCACCACTGTGCCATCAAATGCAGCCACTGTACCCATAAATTGCCGCCACTGTGCCCATCAACTGCTGCCACTGTGCCCATCAACTGCTGCCACTGTGCCCATCAATTGCCGCCAGTGTGCCCATCAACTACTGCCACTGTGCCCATCAATTGCCACCAGTGTGCCCATCAAATGCTGCCAGTGTGCATTCCTGCACGCCCGGCTTTTACCTTGTCTCGGTGGGGCAGCGGGTCACGGCGGTGTCCTCCACGTTCCTTGATGTCTTCTCCCGTCCTCTGCTCTGATTGGATGCTTAATGAGCGAGGAGTACTGGGAGCAACAGATGTCTCTGCCCCACTCTGAACTGAACGGGCCCCACTCTGAACTGAACGGGCCCCACTCTGAACTGAACGGGCCCCACTCTGAACTGAACGGGCCCCACTCTGAACTGAAAGGGCCCCACTCTGAACTGAAAGGGCCCCACTCTGAACTGAAAGGGCCCCACTCTGAACTGAACGGGCCCCACTCTGAACTGAACGGGCCCCAATCTGAACTGAACGGGCCCCAATCTGAACTGAACGGGCCCCAATCTGAACGGAACGGGCCCCAATCTGAACGGAACGGGCCCCACTCTGAACGGAACGGGCCCCACTCTGAACGGAACGGGCCCCACTCTGAACGGAACGGGCCCCACTCTGAACGGAACGGGCCCCACTCTGAACGGAACGGGCCCCACTCTGAACTGAACGGGCCCCACTCTGAACTGAACGGGCCCCACTCTGAACTGAACGGACCCCACTCTGAACTGAACGGGCCCCACTCTGAACTGAACGGACCCCACTCTGAACTGAATGGGCCCCACTCTGAACTGAACGGGCCCCACACTGAACTGATTGAAACCGTTGTTTGCGTTAGATCTCACACAGAAGAAGCAATATTAACAGTTATTTGCTGGGGGGGGCTAACCCGTCATCAGCCCCCCTTATCAAAAAAATTACCAAACAGCTATTTTGGAAGCTATTTGTTAGTTCCGGTAAGATCAAGTGGTTTTAACATTCAATCTCACATAATTAGAGACTTATTAAGTGATTAACCACTTAAGCCCCGGACCAATATGCAGCTTAATGCCCAGAGGTGTTTTTACAATTTGGCACTGCGCTGCTTTAACTGGTAATTGCGCGGTCATGCAATGTTGTACCGAAACTAAATTTGCGTCCTTTTATTCCCACAAATAGAGATTTCTTTTGATGGTATTTGATTGCCTCTGCGATTTTTATTTTCCACGATATAAACGGAAAAAGACCGTAAATTTTAAAAAAAAAATAGATTTTTCTTAAAACAAAAAGTAAAACATATCGAATAAACTAAATTTTAGTCAAACATTTAGGCCAAAATGTATTTAACCACATGTCTTTAGTAAAAAAAAAAATCGCAATAAGCGTATATTTATTGGTTTTCGCAAAAGTTCTAGCGTCTACAAACTAGGGTACATTTTCTGGAATTTACACAGCTTTTATTTTATGACTGCCTATCTCATTTCTTGAGGTGCTAAAACGGCAGGGCAGTACAAAACCCCCCCAAATGACCCCATTTTGGAAAGTAGACACCCCAAGGAAACTGTCCCAAGTGATTGAATAATGACAAAAAAAAAAAAGATTTTTTACAAAAAGTTGTCACTAAATGATATATTGCTCACACATGCCATGGTTATATGTGGAATTGCACCCCAAAATACATTCTGCTGCTTCTCCTGAGTACGGGGATACCACATGTGTGGGACTTTTTGGGAGCCTAGCCGCGTACAGGACCCTGAAAACCAATCACTGCCTTCAGGATTTCGAAGGGTGCAATTTTTTGATTTCACTCCTCACTACCTATCAAGGTTTCGAAGGCCATACAATGCAAAAATAGCACAAAACCCCCCCAAATGACCCCATTTTGGAAAGTAGACACCCCAAGCTATTTGCTGAGAGGCATGTGGAGTCCATGGAATATTTAATTTTTTTGCCCCAAGTGATTGAATAATGACCAAAAAAAATGTTTACAAAATGTTGTCACTAAATGATACATTTCTCAAACATGCCATGGGCATATGTGGAATTACACCCCAAAATACATTCTGCTGCTTCTCCTGAGTACAGGGATACCACATGTGTGGGACTTTTTGGGAGCCTAGCCGCGTACGGGACCCCAAAAACCAACCTTCAAGATTTGTGTGAATGAAATCAAAGATTTATGTCCTTAGAAATCCTGAAGGCGGTGATTGGTTTTCGGGGTCCCGTATGCGGCTCGGCTCCCAAAAAGTCCCACACATGTGGTATTCCCGTACTCAGGAGAAGCAGCATGATGTATTTTGGGGTGTAATTCCACATATGCCCATGGCATGTGTGAGAAATATATCATTTAGTGACCACGTTTTGTAAAAAATTTTTTGGTCATTATTCAATCACTTGGGGCCAAAAAATTTAATATTCCATGGACTCAAAATTCCTCTCAGCAAATAGCTTGGGGTGTCTTCTTTCCAAAATGGGGTCATTTGGGGGGGTTGTGTGCCATCATGGCATTTTATGGCCTTCAAAACAGTAATAGGTAGTGATAGGTAGTGAGGAGTGAAATCAAAAATGTATGCCCTTAGAAATCCTGAAGGCGGTGCTTGGTTTTCAGGGCCCCGTACGCGGCTAGGCTCCCAAAAAGTCCCACACATGTGGTATCCCCGTACTCAGGAGAAGCAGCAGAATGTATTTTGGGGTGTAATTCCACATATAACCATGGCATGTGTGAGCAATATATCATTTAGTGACAACTTTGTGCAAAAAAAAAATCAGTTTGTCATTTTCCCGCAACTTGTGTCAAAATAGTAAATATTCCATGGACTCGACATGCCTCTCAGCAGATAGCTTGGGGTGTCTACTTTCCAAAATGGGGTCATTTGGGGGGTTTTTGTGCTATTTTGGCATTTTATGGCCTTCGAAACCTTGATAGGTAGTGAGGAGTGAAATTAAAAATTTGTGCCCTTAGAAAAATGCTGAAGGCGGTGCTTGGTTTTCGGGGCCCCGTACGCGGCTAGGCTCCCAAAAAGTCCCAATCATGTGGTATCCCCGTACTCAGGAGAAGCAGCAGAATGTATTTTGGGGTGTAATTCCACATATGCCCATGGCATGTTTGAGCAATATATCATTTAGTGACAACTTTGCGCAAAAAAAATAAAAATAAAAATATATTTATTTTTCCCGCAACTTGGGTCAAAATATAAAATATTCCATGGACTCGAGATGCCTCTCAGCAAATAGCTTGGGGTGTCTACTTTCCAAAATGGGGTCATTTGGGGGGGTTTTGAATTGTCCTGGCATTTTATGCACAACATTTAGAAGCTTATGTCACACATTACCTACTCTTCTAACCACTTGAAGACAAAGCTCTTTGTGACACTGTTTGTTTACATAAAAACATTTTTTTTTTTGCAAGAAAGTAAAGTTGAATATATTTTTTTAAAGCAAAGGCCCTACAGATTAAAATGGTGGGTGTTGCATTTTTTTTTCCACACAGTATTTGCGCAGCGTTTTTTCAAACACATTTTTTTGGGAAAAAATACACTATATTGCCCAAATTATTGATGAAATAAAAATGATGATCTTAGGCCGAGTACATGGATACCAAACACAACATACTTTAACGCGCAGTGGCGACAAACTATATACATTTTTAAAAGCCTTTACAGGTTACCACATTAGATTTACAGAGGAGGTCTACTGCTAAAATGACTGCCCTCGATCTGCCCTTCGCGGTGATACCTCACATGCATGTGGCAATTGCTGTTTACATATGACTCCAGACCGACGCTTGCGTTCGCCTTTGCGCAAGAGCAGGGGGGGACAGGGATGCTTTTTTTTTTATATATATTTATTTAGCTTTTTTTATTTTATTTGTAAACTGTTCCTTCCATTTTATTTATTTTTTTCCATTTTTATTGTTATCTCAGGGAATGTAAGTATCCACTATGATAGCAATAGTTAGTGACAGGTACTCTTTTTTTTTTTCCTGACCCTGGGAAAGGCAGGGACGTACATGTACGTCCATATGCCTGTACGTGCCATTCTGTGGACGTACATATACATGCGGTGGGCGTTAACAGGTTAACCACTTAAACCCCAGGACCATATTGCTGGTCAAAGACCAGGCCACTTTTTGCAATTCGGCACTGCGTCGCTTTAACTGACAATTGCGCGGTCGTGCGACGTGGCTCCCAAACAAAATTGGCGTTCTTTCTTTATCGTACATCACGGGACACAGAGCGGCATTCATTACTATATGGGTTATATGGAGTACCTTCAGGTGTAGACACTGGCAATCTCAAACAGGAAATGCCCCTCCCTATATAACCCCCTCCCATAGGAGGAGTACCTCAGTTTTTACGCCAGTGTCTTAGGTGTTAGTCATGGTTTAGCTTGCCTCCGCATCCTTGGGATTAGGTGAGCTACCGGTTCTGTCCAAAAAAGCCTCAGCGCTAAAGTGGTCAGTAACCGGACCCCAAACCCTTGGGGTATAGCCCATAATGCTTTTCTTTTTAGAGAGCTGGACCCTGGGCCCAGAACTTAGAAACCTTTGGGTACCTAAAGTTTTCTGTTGCCAGGGTGCTATATGGGCCCAGGACAGTGGATCCTTCATAGGAACCCAGGGCCTGAAGGTCTAGACATCCCCACGGAGATGGGGGAAGATTGGGCCTCTTGCTTGGCAAAGTCCTGCGGCATGGAGCAGGTAAGTGAGGGGAAAACTTGCGGAACTTGGTTCTTAGCAGGTTTTTTTCTGGGGGGTCACAGGGGACATGCCTAAAGTTATGCACTGCATCTGGCAAACTAGTCACATATCATAAAGATAGGATGGCTCTCTATGTATTATTCCCCATAAGATGTGACCTCCCTTGTAGTGTTGGAAAAGCATTGAGTGGGGCCTGTGTTATATAAAAATATATGTGTGTGTCAGAGAGCTTTGCTTACCTGCAGGCCTCCAGGCGATGCTCCATTCAGTCTTCCTCCTCAGAGCCTGCAAGCAGGCAAAACGCTGGCCTCCTCATGGTTCCAGGCTGCAGGCTGCAGTTTGCTGGAACAGAGAGGTCCCTTCCTCCCAAAATCCCCCCCCCCCTCCCCCTGTCGGGAGGGGCATTTCCTGTTTGAGGTTGCTGGGGGGGAAGGGCGGGTCAGTGGCTTAAAGGAAGGGGCGGCCCTTCCTTGTTTGTTCCATCAATACTTTGGAACTGAGGAGAAAGACCAGAGCGGCAGCACGGGGCGCCGAGGACACACAGTGGCCAGAAAGGATATTGCAGTCTTCAGAGGACTGTTTTGTCAAGCCTAGAAATAGGCTGTTTCTTTTCCATCTCATAGTTTTTCTTTGCAATACTACTCAGGGGGACAGAATGTTTTTTCTTTCCTGGATTTGAAACAAAAACGAAAAAAAAAAAAAAAAAAAAAGTCATCTAGGGGAGAGGAAGCATTTTTTTATCCCCCAAACAGGTGTTTGGACAATTAACTTTTATAGTTCCAAATACCAATAGGTAGCAGGTGTACCTCGGTATTGTACCATGGTATGCCGCTGTTTTCCCTACAGGGAGCCTTGGGGCCATCGGGATCTGGGGCTGGAGCTGACGCGGGTCAGTCCAACCCTAAGATGGTCACGGAGGAGGTATTACTCACCTCTTTAAAAGAGATGCAGAAAAGCATGGGAAAAATGATATCCGCAGCTATGCGGGGCAGTAAGCGGAATAGATCTCCGTCGCCCGAGCGCGGACCCTCAGAAGAGGAGGTCCTTTCCTCAGGGGAATTGGACGACCTCTTGGACACGGACCAAGTAGGTTCAGGGATCGAAGACCCGGATACAGAGGAGTCTGGGGCAGTCTCCCTGAGGGAGAGCTGGTGGATTCAAGGATTGTCGGACTTGGTCCATAGGACATTCAACTTGCCAGTACCAGATCTCCAGGTATCGACGGTTTCAGCTTTGGGCTCACTGAGGGCGCCTCAAAGCAATGCTGTGTTTCCGATCCATCCTCTATTAGAGGGAATTTTGTTCCAAGATTGGAACAAGCCAGATAAGATCTTCTTACCACCTAAAAGGTTCTCTGTCCTATATCCTATGGAAGAAAAATTTTCCAAAAGATGGGCTACTCCTGCAGTGGACGCAGCCATCTCATGTGTTAACAGATCGTTAACATGCCCTGTAGAAAACATACAGGTGTTCAAGGATCCAGTTGATAAGCGCTTGGAAGCACTACTTAAGAACTCCTTCACTACTGCAGGGGCAGTAGTACAGCCAGCTGTGGCTGCGATTGGGGTCGCTCAAGCATTATCGGATCAATTTAAGCAGATGCTTAAACTTATTCCGGCCCAGCAGGCAGAAAAATTTTCGGATGTCCCTAAGGCCATATGTTTTACGGTAGACGCAATCAAGGATTCTATCCAGCAAGCGTCACGTTTATCGTTATCCCTTATCCATATGAGAAGACTCTTATGGTTAAAAAGCTGGGAGGCTGAGCCCCCATGCAAGAAGCTCCTGGTAGGGTTCCCCTTCCATGGAGGACGACTCTTCGGAGAAGACCTAGATAAATACATTCAGACCATTTCAAACGGCAAGAGTACTCTCTTGCCAACTAAGAAGAAGGTTCAGGGACCTGCGTTTAAACGACAGTATTCCCCTGGGCAGGGGCCCTCTAATGCCAAGCAGTATCGACGGCCTCCTGCAAAAGCAAACTTCGGCTTCAACAGCAGATCACAAGGACAGGCTGTTAGAGGCAAAAGGCAGTGGTTTCGCAAACCAGCAAGACCAGCCCCCAAGCCAACCTTATGAAGGGGCGCCCCCACCCACAAAGGTGGGGGGAAGGCTGCGACTCTTTTCAGAGATTTGGGAAGCCAGCATTCCCGACGAGTGGGTACGGTCTTCCGTGGCCACAGGCTACAAATTAGATTTCCTAAGGTTTCCTCCTCCTCATTTCCAGAAGTCGAGGATTCCAAACGATCCGGAAAAGGGAGCCGCATTAAGATCGGCATTAGATCATCTACTTTCCCAGGAAGTAATAGTAGAGGTACCAGTCCTGGAACAGGGGCTGGGTTTCTACTCCAACCTATTCATCATCCCAAAATCCAATGGAGATGTCAGGCCAATTTTGGACCTAAAGATGGTAAATGCATATCTAAAGATCCGCTCATTTCGGATGGAATCCGTGCGGTCAGCAGCTGCCACACTCCAGAAGGACGACTTCATGGCGTCCATAGACATAAAGGATGCCTACCTTCATGTTCCAATTTATCAGCCACATCAAAGATATCTACGCTTCATGGTGGCTTCGCGTCACTTCCAATTCGTGGCGCTTCCCTTCGGGTTGGCTACGGCCCCCCGGGTGTTCACGAAGGTCCTAGCTCCAATCCTAGCCAAACTAAGGATCCAAGGGGTCACGATCCTAGCATACCTGGACGACCTCCTAGTCATAGATCACTCGTCTCCCTGCTTGGAGCGAGCAGTGGCCCTCACGGTCCAATACCTCGAGAGGTTCGGCTGGGTCCTAAATCGAGAAAAGTCAGCTTTCCAGCCCACAAAGCAGTTGGAATATCTCGGCATGAGATTAGACACAGAACAACAAGGAGTGTTCCTACCTCTGAGGAAGGTAAAAGCCATCAAGGAATTAATCCTACTGGTTCTAAGCAAGAAAGAACCGACTATTCGCCTATGTATGAGGTTACTAGGCAAGATGGTGGCCACATTCGAGGCGGTACCATACGCCCAGAGCCACACTCGCATCCTACAGGCAGCCATCCTGTCAGCATGGAGCAGAAGGCCACAGGCCTTGGATATCCCGTTGCCGCTCTCATCAAGAGTCCGACAAAGTCTGTGTTGGTGGTTAGACCCTCAGAATCTACTGAAGGGGAGGTCTTTCAGCCCAGTGGCTTGGAAGATAGTGACCACAGACGCCAGCCTGACGGGCTGGGGAGCAATTTTGGATGGTTGCACTCGCCAAGGTACTTGGGCAAAGCCAGAGAAGCAGTTGCCCATCAACATCTTGGAGCTCAGAGCTGCTCGACTAGCCCTCAGGGCTTGGACGTCAAAATTGCAGGGGTTCCCGGTGAGAATTCAATCAGACAATGCCACGGCCGTGGCACACATAAATCACCAAGGGGGAACCAGGAGTCAAGCCGCTCAGAGAGAGGTGAGCTTGATTCTTCTATGGGCAGAGGCTCATGTGCCCTGCATATCGGCAATATTCATTCCAGGAGTGGACAACTTTCAGGCGGACTTCTTAAGCCGCCAGACTCTATGGCCGGGGGAATGGTCTCTGCATCCACTAGTCTTTCAAGCACTCTGCCAAAGATGGGGAGTGCCGGACGTGGATATCATGGCATCGAGACTCAACAAGAAACTAGACAGGTTCATGTCCCGCTCAAGGGATCCGATGGCCTGCGGAACCGATGCGTTGGTTTGCCCTTGGCATCAGTTCAAACTTCTTTATGCGTTTCCCCCGCTCCAGTTACTACCCCGCCTGATGCGCAGGATCCGGGTGGAGCACATACCAGTCATCCTGGTAGCTCCAGCATGGCCCAGAAGGGCATGGTACTCACTAATCTTAAGGATGGTAGTGGGAGACCCTTGGACTCTTCCTCTACGGCCAGACCTGCTATCGCAAGGTCCGATCCTCCACCCTGCCTTACGGCATCTAAATTTGACGGCCTGGAAGCTGAATCCCTGATTCTCAGGGGTAGAGGTCTGTCTCAGAAAGTAATCTCTACCCTAATCAGAGCCAGGAAACCGGTCTCTAGGGTGATTTATTACAGGGTCTGGAAGGCCTATGTAGGCTGGTGTGAGTCCAAGCGATGGCTTTCTCGCAAATTTACCATCGATAGAGTATTAAGTTTTCTCCAGCTAGGAGTGGATAAAGGATTGGCATTAAGCACAATCAAAGGACAGATTTCTGCTCTGTCAGTGTGGTTTCAGCGGCCGCTGGCCACCCACTCGCTGGTTAAGACCTTCCTTCAAGGGGTCTTACGTATTAGACCTCCAGTTAAATCCCCGCTTTGTCCGTGGGATTTAAATCTTGTTCTGTTAAGTTTACAGAAACAACCGTTTGAGCCGTTGGCTGATATTCCTTTGGTTCTACTGACAAGGAAGTTAGTATTTTTGGTTGCCATAGTTTCCGCAAGAAGAGTTTCGGAGCTGGCAGCCTTATCCTGTAAGGAACCATATCTTGTTTTTCATAAGGACAGGGTCGTTCTCCGCCCTCATCCTTCCTTCCTTCCGAAGGTCATATCCAGTTTTCATTTGAACCAGGATTTGGTATTACCATCCTTCTTCCCTAAACCTACTTCCAGAAAGGAAGGGTTGCTGCATACCTTGGATATTGTCAGGGCCATGAAGGCCTATCTTAAAGCTACAAAGAAGATCCGGAAGACAGATGTGCTGTTCATTCTACCGGATGGGCCCAAGAGGGGGCAGGCAGCTGCAAAGTCCACCATTTCTAGGTGGATTAAGCAATTAATCACTCAGGCCTACGGCTTGAAAGGGTTGCCTCCTCCAGTATCATTAAAGGCTCATTCTACTAGAGCCATGGGCGCCTCCTGGGCAGCACACCACCAGATCTCTATGGCTCAAGTTTGCAAGGCGGCAACCTGGTCTTCTGTCCACACGTTTACAAAATTCTACAAGTTGGACGTAAGAAGGAATACTGATACTGCCTTCGGGCAGGCAGTGCTGCAGGCTGCAGTTTGAGACCCTCGGATTCCGGGGGCTCCTCTTGTTCGAGTTAAATTTAAAAATTTTATTTTTCTCAACTAAGTTGGATTTATTATGATTTGAGTATATCTCTAAATTAAATCCTTTTGTCTTGGAGATGTTCTCCCTCCCCTCATTGTAAGCATTGCTTTGGGACATCCCATATAGTAATGAATGCCGCTCTGTGTCCCGTGATGTACGATAAAGAAAAAGAGATTTTTAATACAGCTTACCTGTAAAATCTTTTTCTTGGAGTACATCACGGGACACAGAGCTCCCACCCCTCTTTTTTGAGGACCATTTTGGGAGGCATACTGCTTGCTACAAAACTGAGGTACTCCTCCTATGGGAGGGGGTTATATAGGGAGGGGCATTTCCTGTTTGAGATTGCCAGTGTCTACACCTGAAGGTACTCCATATAACCCATATAGTAATGAATGCCGCTCTGTGTCCCGTGATGTACTCCAAGAAAAAGATTTTACAGGTAAGCTGTATTAAAAATCTCTTTTTTTTTCCCACAAATAGAGCTTTCTTTTGGTGGTATTTGATCACCTCTGCGGTTGTTAGTTTTTGCGCTATAAACAAAAATAGAGCGACAATTTTGAAAAAAATGCAATATTTTCTACTTTTTGCTATAATAAATATCCCCCAAAAATGTATAAAAAAACGATTTTTTCCCTCAGTTTAGGCCGATAAGTATTCTTATATAAGCGTTTATTGATTGGTTTGCGCAAAAGTTATAGCGTTTACAAAATTGGGGATAGTTTTATGGCATTTTTATTAATATTTTTTTTTACTAGTAATGGCGGCGATCAGCGATTTTTTTTTATCAGTACTGCGACATTATGGCGGACACTTCGGACAAATTTTTGGGACCATTGTCACTTTTATAGCAATCAGTGCTATAAAAATGCATTGATTACTATAAAAATGCCACTGGCAGGGAAAGGGTTAACACTAGGGGGCGAGGAAGGGGTTAAGTATGTTCCCTGGGTGTGTTCTAACTGTAGGGGGGGACTGACTAGGGGAAATGACTGATCGCTGTTCATACATTGTGTGAACAGACGGTCAGGCATTTCTCCCCCTGACAGGACCGGGAGCTGTGTGTTTACACACACAGCTCCCGGTTCTCGCTCTGTAACGAGCGATCGCCGGTGCCCGGCGGTGATCGCGTCCGCCGTGCACGTGCGTCGGCGTCAGGGGCGTGAGCGGGGGGCGCGTGAGTGCCTCCGGCGGCGCACGCGCGCCCCGATTGGCTGCTCGGCGAGATGACGTAGATCTACGTGCTCTCACCCAGCAGAGCCGACCTGCCGCCGGCAGGTCGGCAAGCGGTTAATGTATTCAGGGTGTTGTAGCTGTACTTGGTACTGGGGTACCCCCTGGCTGTTTCTGATACTGAAAGTTTTGACTGTGCTTTATTTTGGGGGGGCCCTAGGTTAGGTTTGAAGAGTGTTCAGGGGTACTTGGTATTCCAGGTCTGGTCACTGACCTGCACAGTGTAATAGAAATGAGATATTCCTGTGCTCAAATCTAAGTAGCTTACACCAGTGGTCTCCAAACTGCATCCAGGGGGCCGCATGCGGACCTTTGCTTGCCTTTATCTGGCTTGTGGGGCACTATTCCTCCCACTGATACAAGGCACTATTCCTTTTACTGACAACAACTATGGGTCAATAATGGTTTGTGCACTGACACCAACAGTGGGGCACTATTCCTTTCACTGACACCGATAGGGCACTAATATTTCCCCTAATACCAAAGATAGGACATTGCTTTCTCCTGCTGATGCCAGGACATTTTCTACTCCCACTGGCCATGGTCTGGACTCCCTAAAGTCTGAAAGTTTGTTTAGAAAGTTTGGAGACTCCTGGCTAAGACATATATAAATAACCCATCAGGTGCTAAAGGGGCGTGACCGCTAGGGTGACCATGTGTTCCGAATTTCCCGGGATTGTCCCTTAATTCATATTTGTGTCCCGGGCACCTTCATTCCGAGACAATACAGTGCCCCAGAATGAAAGAAGGACACCAGGTCGGCTCGGCTTGGGCAGGTCCACTATGCTCCGGCGGGGAGCATGTCCGCTTCACTGAAAAGCTACACAAGCCGCCTCCCCCAGTCATCTCTATGGAGGGCTCCATGTGCCGCGCTGCACGCTGGGAAGTGTACTTTACATCGCAGCCCCACGGATTCTCTTCTCACTGACATGGCAGACATGAGGTGTGGAGGGGACAATTATCCCAGGACAGAGAGAAGGAAGAAGAGTCCGGCAGGGAGAGCGCAGGCTTCAGGGAACAGCCTACTAGGAAGAAGTGAGAACGGAGAGGTCGAGGAGACAGTCAGAGACAAGTCCGTATGTGTAAGTGTGAGGTCCCACGGTCCCCCTGTCCATCCCACTGTCCCCCTGTCCATCCCATTGTCCCCCTGTCCATATCCATATCACTGTCCCCCTGTCCATCCCACTGTATATCCCATGGTCCCCCTGTCCATCCCATTGTCCCCCTTTCCATATCCATATCACTGTCCCCCTGTCCATCCCATTGTCCCCCTGTCCATATCCATATCACTGTCCCCCTGTCCATCCCACTGTATATCCCATGGTCCCCCTGTCCATCCCACTGTCCCCCTGTCCATCCCACGGTCCACCTGTCCTTCCCACTGTCCCCCGTCCATCCCACTGTGCCCCTGTCCGTCCCACGATCCCCCTGTCCGTCCCACGGTCCCCCTGTCCATCCCACTGTCCCCCCCACTGTCCCCCTGTCCATCCCACTGTCCATCCTCTTCCTCCTCTCTCCACTAACTACCCCGGCCATACACTCCGCACTCCTCTCCTGTACATATTACCCCCCGCCATACACTCCACTTGCATATGGACCCGCTGATTTCATCCCCGAAAATCTGCAAAAAAATATGTCAACAATCATCTTTTGGGTGGGGGGTGTCCCTGAATGGCAGTTTGAAAATGTATGTGGTCACCCTTGTGACCGCATGTTAACAATAAAAGTTCTGAATGGACCTTATGCACTGCTATGCACCCTTTCTAGCCAACTTTGCATAAAAACAGGGATTTTTAGTTCACCTACATCGCAATAAATGTTTAACTGCTTCCTACCCGGCCCATTGTGAAATGATGCCCGAGCAGGAGCCCTCTTGTTCTGGGTGGATGTCATATGATGTCCTGCCCAGAACGCGCCTCACGTGGGCCGCGCTTTGGCGCGATCTCTCACCCACTGTGTTTCCGCCGGACACAGTAGATGACTGATCAGTGTACCGGCCCGCTGCCAGTACCATGTAATCGCTGTGACCAATTACAGCAGATCACTGCGAGTGAGTTTAGGGTGGAGGAGTCCTGCCCTCAACCCAATAGAACACCTTTGGGTTAAATTAGAGCAGAGACTGTGAGCCAGGCTTTCTCGTTCAACATCAGTGCCTGACCTCACAAATTCGCTTCTGGAAGAATGGTCCAACATTCCCATAGACACACTCCTAAACCTTGTGGACAGCCTTCCCGGAAGAGTTGAAGCTGTTATAGCTGCAAAGGGTGGGCCAACTCAATGTTGTACTTTACTGAGTAAGACTGGGATGCCATTAAAGTTCATGTGCGTGTAAAGGCAGGCGTCCCAATACTTTTGGTAATATAGTGTATACTGTATGTGCCCCTTGTCTCTCTGCCTTCTTTGGTGGTCTAAAGCCGGCCATGCAGAACACATTTTGGCCAATTTCTTCTGAGTCGGGTGAAACCTGAGCTTTGGGCACCTTTCGGCCCAACAAAAGTGGATTCTGTTCAATTTTCCTTGACAAACCTCGCCCCGAACGCCATATACTCTCCTTACCAGCATTCCCTCTCTTCATGGGATTTCTCACTTTACCCCTCCATGGCTCCAATAAATCAAAGAGACCAAATAGCATTTTATTGACATCTTCATTTAATCTTATGTTGCAAAGTAACACAACCAAAACCTCCTCCATGGTGGATCCGATATAATACTACAAAGGGGCATGTAAAGTCGCTGAAACCTGGGATTGAACCAGGGACCTTTAGACCTTTAGTCCAACGCTCTCCCAACTGAGCTATTTCAGCTTTTGGGGGTGGGGGTGGGGGGGATGGGGGGTGGGAGCATGTCTTTAGAGTGTGGGAGGAAACCGGAGTACCCGGAGGAAACCCACGCAGGCACAGGGAGAACATACAAACTCCAGGCAGATGGTGTCGTGGTCAGAATTTGAACCAGCGACCCTTTTTGCTGCTAGGTGAAAGTGCTAATCACTACACCACTGTGCCGCCCGTATAATAAAAGCACACGAATATAGTAAAAGCACACAAATATAATAAAAGCACACAAATATAATAAAAGCACACAAATATAATAAAATATAATAAAAGCACACAATATCACAAGTCCCAGGTCTAATGCGGCCTTGTGCTTAGAGGCTGCCTATTTGTGCTCCTTGGCTGACCTCCAAACTTGGTTTACATGCCGTTTGCTTATAGCAGTAAATTTTACTACTATAGTTGGGCTAAACCTCCCCCTCGTTGAACCCTGACCCTAACCCCCTAACCCTAACTCAGCTGATGAGTCATTGGTTGTTAAGAACATGGCGGCCGGCTTCCTGCCCCACTCCTTAACGACCAGCTATTCTTCACACAGAATTTGGAACAGTCGATCATTTTTCTATAGATCCGAATTAGAATCGTTCCAAACATTTTCCCATTTGAGAAAAAATTCCTTCCAGGCCCCCTAAGGCAATATTTTTACTCCATGAATTTTTACAACCCACAATGTCATCCAGAGGAAGGCAAACCCCATTCTGAAGCACAGCCCCAATAGGAAAAAAAGCCCCTCTGTCACCCTCCCACAGCATTCCTCTGTGCCCCACCCATGGCGTCCCTTTGTCCCACGGCATCCCTCTCTCCCCCACCCATGATATCCCTCTGTCTTCATCCCACGGGGACCATCTGTCTTCATCCCACGGGGACCATCTGTCTTCATCCCACGGGGACCATCTGTCTTCATCCCACGGGGACCATCTGTCTTCATCCCACGGGGACCATCTGTCTTCATCCCACAGCGTCCCTCTGTCTTCATCCCACAGCGTCCCTCTGTCTTTATCCCACGGCGTCCCTCTGTCTTTATCCCACGGCGTCCCTCTGTCTTTATCCCACTGTCTTCATCCCACGGTGTCCCTCTGTCTTCATCCAACAGCGTCCCTCTGTCTTCATCCAACAGCGTCCCTCTGTCTTCATCCCACAGCGTCCCTCTGTCTTCATCATTCGTCGTCCCTTTCCAAAGCGTCATTCCTTTATTTCTTTTTCTTAATACCAACCTTCGATTTTTTAGGCTTTGATGGTTTTGCATGCCTCTTCGGAGCCTTAGGCTGTGGGCTCATTGGCACATGACCTCCCGATGCAGCTGGTCGCTTCGGCAGAGCTTGAGGTCTGTGTTGAGATGGAGACCTCTTTGGCACTTGACCTCCTGATGCAGCTTTTCGCCCCGGTGAAACTTGAGCACTGCGTGGAGCTGGAGGCCTCACTGGCACCTGAGCTCCCGATGCAGCTGGTCGCCCCGGTGGAACTTGAGCTCCTTGTGGAGCTGGAGGCCTCGCTGGCTTCGGCGGCACTTGAGGTGTCTTGTCTGTCTGTGGATGTTGGTGTCCTACAGTGCCATCTTCACTACTGGCTCCTGGTTTTCCAGACTTTTTCTTCTGAGTTTCTAAGCGCCCTCTTCCATCAGGTGAGTGATGTTTACTCTTGCCTGGCTGATCACGCTCTTCTACCTCTGGATTCTCGGGGTCCTCAGATCTCGTTCCTCTTGACAGTAGTGACGACAGCATGTTGGATGAAAATCCACCTGATCCGGTCTGATCAGCAGCGGTGCCCTCCTCTGCCTGATAAGCAGCGGCGCCCTCCTCTGCCTGATAAGCAGCGGTGCCCTCGGTCCCATTACCTTGTGCAGACCAACGGCTGTCGTCGACGGTGACTTCCTCCAGATCTGCAGGATCCATATTATCAGGGTTGTAGTGTGCTGCTGACTTCAGTGTTTGTAAAATTTTATTTAAATCCATATCTTGCTTACGACTGTAAAAAAGAAAATAAATAGTTAAAAACGTCATCATTGGGTAAGTGCTAACATTATAATACATGGAAAATGTTTTTCTTAAAGTGTATATAATCCCTAACAATGTTCTTCTTTTATTTGCACCATTTTGGTCTGTTAATAACACAGTTGAGGGCGTTATGTTATATCTGTTCGATATCTACAAAAATGATATCTATTGATCCTGCCATAAATATTGTGAGCTTATAGCTTCCTGTACTGCGCTCTTAACAGTTCCTGGCTGTCTATGTGGACTATAGAACACCTTCCCTGTCTTATTGAGTCCTGTAGTCGTGTTCTAGGGTGACAATGCTGTTCCTCCATAAATACAGTGGAGGAGTCTATTAATGGCCACCCAAACACAAAAGGTGTGTTATTGGCAGGGTCACCAATGAAAAATTAAGGGGGGGAGGGGAAGTCTACTGCTAATTACAATTACAAATCAGTGGATGAATGTCACAAGATGGCCACCAGATGGAACTGACGATCATAGGAAATCAGCATATTAAGCAAAGTACGGCCACAATTCCTGGTGGCTGGGTGAATGCTTGTGACGTTCATCCACCAAACATTTTATAAATAACCCCATAGTATGGTTAGCCTGCCTCAGGAAGTGCTGTCAGGGTTCGTTGGGTTGGGTTGGGTTGGACAGCGTTGGGTTGGGTTGGACAGCGTTGGGTTGGGTTGGACAGCGTTGGGTTGGGCTGGACAGTGTTGGGTTAGGTTGGGCTGGACAGTGTTGGGTTAGGTTGGGCCGGACAGTGTTGGGTTAGGTTGGGCAGGACAGTGTTGGGTTAGGTTGGGCCGGACAGTGTTGGGTCAGGTTGGGTCAGGTTGGGCCGGACAGTGTTGGGTCAGGTTGGGTCGGACAGTGTTGTGTTAGGTAGGGTCGGACAGTGTTGGGTTAGGTTGGGTCGGACAGTGTTGGGTTAGGTTTGGTCGGACAGTGTTGGGTTAGGTTGGGTCGGACAGTGTAGTGTTAGGTTGGGTCGGACAGTGTAGTGTTAGGTTAGGTCGGACAGTGTAGTGTTAGGTTAGGTCGGACAGTGTAGTGTTAGGTTGGGTCGGACAGTGTAGTGTTAGGTTGGGTCGGACAGTGTTGGGTTAGGTTGGGTCGGACAGTGTTGGGTTAGGTTGGGCTGGACAGTGTTGGGTTAGGTTGGGCTGGACAGTGTTGGGTTAGGTTGGGCCGGACAGTGTTGGGTTAGGTTGGGCCGGACAGTGTTGGGTTAGGTTGGGCTGGACAGTGTTGGGTCAGGTTGGGTCGGACAGTGTTGGGTTAGGTTGGGTCGGACAGTGTTGGGTTAGGTTGGGTCGGACAGTGTTGGGTTAGGTTGGGTCGGACAGTGTTGGGTCGGACAGTGTTGGGTTAGGTTGGGCCGGACAGTGTTGGGTTAGGTTGGGCCGGACAGTGTTGGGTTAGGTTGGGCCGGACAGTGTTGGGTTAGGTTGGGCCGGACAGTGTTGGGTTAGGTTGGGCCGGACAGTGTTGGGTTAGGTTGGGCCGGACAGTGTTGGGTTGGGTTGGGCCGGACAGTGTTGGGTTGGGCTAGACAGTGTTGGGTTGGGTTGGACAGCGTTGGGTTGGGCTGGACAGAGCTGCCCTGACTATTTAATAGCTGACACTGGGGCTTCCTGTAACGGTCGCTTGTGCTGGATAGCTTGGTCTGTTACAGGAATAATGAGTCACTGGCAGGATCACAAGGTAAGACCCTTTGTAAAAGACTCCCTCAAAAAAAACAAAAAACGAACGTGCCTAAAAATAGTTTTGGGGTTTTACATACACTTTGGGGTCTATTTATAAATGTTTACACCCAAGATTCACCCAACTTTCACCCAGGATCTACACATTGTTCCAAATTGGAAAAAAATAGGGGAAGGTCCTGTGGCAACTTTTATAAATAGACCCCCACGATTCTAGGTTAGTCATTTATGAAAATACCAATAAATACTTACAAGTTACGTATCATTATACAGCAGATGGGGATCAGCAGGAGTAATGTGACGCAGAGGATCCCCAAGATGATCAACGCCGAGGCGAATCTTACAGACATTTCTAAAGGAAGAGAGAGAAGAGAGAGAAAAAATATGATTATTACAGCTAAAGGAACCAATCAGCATCAGCCGTCCAAAAAAAGACGGTGTAATAACGACATCTGAATCATTATTAATTCAATAATAATTATTATTGTTATTAATAATAATAATTATTATTATATATAATAATAATCATTACTATTGAATATAATAATTATGATTATTATTATATCTAATTATTATAACAATTATAATAATAATAATAAATTAGGAATGATTGCTTTGGAAGGATCTCATTGCAGGTTGGAGCCCTTTGGTGCCTTCAGAACGTCTTGAGCCACGAGTCTTCCTTGGAAGTGACAACAATTTACTTACTGGTTGGTTTTTGTGACGGAGATTCCAGTTGGCTGTTGTCCGTCTTGTCTGACCGAACGTCATTTGTTTCATCCGGCTGAATATCATTATTATTATTATTCGTCCCGCGCGGCTGAACATTATTCGTCCCGCGCGGCTGAACTCTCCTCACGACTGGCGGAATGGCATTCTTCCAGCCATCTTCATCGTAGTCCGTCTCTTCCTGGACACCTGGATAAACACCTGTAAATTTTAAGTAATAAGAAATGATTAGCAATTATGGGACTTATTATTCTACATTTTTAGAATTTAAAACATTAAATACACAGGCCCGGATTCAGGTAGATTTGCCCCTTAGTTACGGAGGCGCAGGGCAGCGTTTTTGCCCTGCCCCCCCCCCGCAAATTTCCTGCGCTACCCGCGATTCACGGAGCAGTAGCTCCGTAAATTGCGTGTGCGCTGTGTAAACTTGCCCTGCGTAAGGGCGGGCGCCTAATGTAAATGATCCCGTAGGGGGCGGGAATCATTTAAATTAGGCGCGCTCCGGCGCCGAGCGTAGAGCGCATGCTCCGTCGGGAAACTTTCCCGACGTGCATTGCGGCAAATGACGTCGCAAGGACGTCATTTGCTTCAAAGTGAACGTGAATGGCGTCCAGCGCCATTCACGAATCACTTACGCAAATTACGTAAAATTCGAACGCCGCGACTCGGGAACGACGGGTATATTTTAGCATTGGCTGCCCCTGCTATTAGAAGGGGCAGCCTTACGCTAAACACGCCGTACGGAAACAACATAAATTGCGTACGCAGGGCTCGCCCAACATTGTGAATCGGTGTTAGTGTGCAATTTGCATACTATACGCTGACCACAATGGGAACGCCCCCTAGCGGTCATCGCAAGAATGCAGCCTAAGATATGCGTGGCATAAGAGCCTTATGCCACGCAGATTTTAGGCTGCAGTCGGCGTTACGATGTTCCTGAATCAGGAGCATTCGTAACGCCGGAGCAAGTCAGCAATTGCGCTGTGTAACCTATGGTTACACAGGCGCAATTGCTACTTGAATCTGGGCCACAGTATACATGATATAACATAGCAAATTTGAAGAGATAAGAAAAAAATATATATATATATATATATATATATATATATATATATATATTATATATCTCTATATATAGAAATATAATATATATACAGTATATATATATATATACAGTGTATGTATGTGTGTATAATATATATATATATATATATATATATATATATATATATATATATATATATATATATATATATATATATATTTTATTTTTCTTATTTTAAAAAAATTGCTATGTTATATCATATATACCAGGGCTAAAAATTTCAAGTCTTAAGCCACTAGCCAGGCCTCAATGGTTACTCGCCACCAGTTTCCCTGCCCAACCCCTACCATGCCCCGCTCCTAATTCTGCCGCTAATTACGCCCTCATAAATTATCTCCTGAAATGACACTTAATTGTTTTATGCAGAACTAAGTTACAAAAATAAATATTAACTTTATCAGTTCCCCTCAGTACAGCCTCACCTGTGCCCACCATTGCAGCCTCACCATGCCCCACATTGCAGCCTCACCGCGCCCCACATTGCAGCCTCACCGTGCCCCACATTGCAGCCTCACCGTGCCCCAAATTGTAGCCTCACCGTGCCCCACATTGCAGCCTTATTGTGCCCCCACTGCAGCCTCATTGTGCCCCCACTGCAGCCTCATTGTGCCCCCACTGCAGACTCACTGTGCCCCCATTGGGGTTAGGAGGAGGCAGGGCTGTGTGTGAGAACGAGCAGAGCAGAGAAAAGTTCAAGGTTATGCTATTACAGCGGGCTATACCACTCGGTGATACCGCGGTCCTCCTCTACCTCAATGCTCTCTGCCATAGGCGATCGCTGGGAGAACAGCTCCCGATCAACAACGGCCGCCGGCGGTGCTCGCCCCCCCTCTCCCAGGCAGCCCAGCTCCTCGCCAGACCTAATTTTCCACTCGCATAATGCGAGTGGGCGAGTGGAAAATTAGAGGTCTGATATATACTGTGCATAAATGTATACACTGTGGCCTGGATTCAAGAAGCAATTGCGCCTGTGTAACCATAAGTTACACAGCGCAATTGCTTACTTGCCCCGGCGTAACGAATGCTCCTGATTCAGGAACCTCGTTACGCCGACTGCAGCCTAAGATATGCACGGCATAAGGCTCTTATGCCCGCATATCTTAGGCTGCATTCTTGCGATGGCCGCTAGGTGGCGTTCCCGTTGTGCTCAGCGCATAGTATGCAAATTGCATACTAACGCGATTCACAACGTTGCGCAAGCCCTGCGTATGCAATTTACGTCGTTTCGGCAGTCGTACGGCAGTTTTTTCGCGTAAGGCTGCCCCTGCTATTAGCAGGGGCAGCCAATGTTACGTATACCCGTCGTTCCCGCGTCGTGAAATTTGAATTCACGCCGTTTGCGTAAGTGATATGTGAATGGCGCTGGACGCCATTCACGTTCACTTTGAAGCAAATTACGTCCTTGCGACGTCATTTGCCGCAATGCACATCGGAAAAGTTTCCCGACGGAGCATGCGCTCTACGCTCGGCGCGGGAACGCGCCTAATTTAAATGATTCCCGCCCCCTACGGGATCATTTAAATTGCCCGCGCTTACGCCGGGCATTTTGCCGGCGAGCCCACGCAATTTACGGAGCTGCTGCTCCGTGAATCAAGGGCAGCGCAGTAATTTTGCGGGGGGGGGAAAGGGCAAAATTGTTGCCCTGCGCCTCCGTAAACATAGCGCAATTCTACCTGAATCCAGCCCTGTGTGTGTGTATATACACACACACACACACACACACACACACACACATATACAGCAGTCTTAAAAGTGGAGGAATTGATTCAGTGTGAAAATCTCAGCAGTTAGTGCAGAGCCATGCCCGTTGCCATAGCAACCTAGCAGTTAATCTGTGGACTATCATTTCTTAAAGCATAACTATATATCCTGTATAATATCTTTAAATCTCTCTGGATAAGATTGAAAACATCTGGTTCTTTAGAATTGTGAATTACAAGTGTACAAGTGTTTTCTGCAATGTAATGAAATCTGTCTGATCCCTTCTCATAAAAGAATAGAGATAATCTTACCACGTGCCCGGACATCGGCAGTACTGGCCGTTCCGATAAGAACGGCCAAAAGAAAGCAAGTGAAAATCACGTAATTTCTCATGTTTTGCTCCCAATCAACAAAGTAGATGCGCACTCCTCTCTCTCCTCGTGTCATCTGCTGCTAACTGCCTCCGGGGCGGTTTATAAAGGCTGAGCCAGAGTGTTCCATTGTGATGTCATAGGTTCTAACTGCCAGGTTGCTAGGCAACGGGGCATGGCTCTGCACTAACTGCTGAGATGTGAGCATTTGAAAAAAACAAAAACAACTTAAAGTGGAGTTCCACCCATAAATATAACATTACATCAGTAGTTTTAAAAAAATGTCATTAGTCCTTTAAGAATTTTTTTTTTTTTTTTTAGATGCCTTCAAAGTGTTGTTGCTAGGCAGAATAGTTAATCTTCCCACTTCCTGCACCTAGGTGCTTAATGCTTCCTAACCTACACCGCACAGACTCCTGGGAATGTAGTGGGTGTAACTTTCCAGGAGTCTGTGCACTCCCCAGTCTCGAAGAATCATGGACAGTACAGGTGGACAGTACAGGTGCTGAAACCTATTACACTGCTTGTGCAGCACTGAGCATGTGCGAGATCTGCCAGGCTGAAATCCAGGAAGTCATACAGTCTGGCTTCATGATGCCCACACTTAAGATGGCCCCAGTCAATTTCTATTTTATAAAGTGTCTAAATGCTGTAACAACCTAACAAAACGGACCTTAGTTTACAGACTAACTTTACTAGAATACATTAAGCTTGTGTATTACAGGAAATTTAAAAAGTGAAATTGTGGCCGGAACTCCGCTTTAATGTTTACCAACACCAATATTTGATGGATTGCTGTTGGGATCTGGGAGCTATTATTATTATTTAATAATATTAGTGATGATGATGGATGGATGAATGGTGATTATGAATGGATGATGGATGGATGGTGATTATGAATGGATGATGGATGGATGGTGATTATGGATGGATGAGAATGATGAATGGATGAAGATGATGATGATGATGGATGGATGGTGATTATGAATGGATGATGGATGGATGGTGATTATGGATGGATGAGAATGATGAATGGATGAAGATGATGATGATGATGGATGGATGGTGATGATGATGGATGGATGGATGGTGATGGATGGTGATTATGAATGGATGATGGATGGATACTGATGATAGATGGATGAATGGTGATTATGAATGGATGATGGATGGATGGTGATGATGATGATGGATGGATGGTGATTATGAATGGATGGATGGTGATGATGATGGATGGATGGTGATTATGAATGGATGGATGGTGATGATGATGGATGGTGATTATGATGATGGTGATGATGGATGGATGGTGATTATGAATGGATGGATGGTGATGATGATGGATGGTGATGATGATGATGGATGGTGATTATGAATGGATGATGGATGGATGGTGATTATGAATGGATGATGGATGGATGATGATTATGAATGGATGGATGGATGGTGATGATGATGATGGATGATGGTGATGATGATGGATGGATGGTGATTATGAATGGATGGATGGATGGTGATTATGATGGATGGATGGATGATGGATGGATGGATG
Organism: Rana temporaria; assembly: GCF_905171775.1. Taxonomy (NCBI): domain Eukaryota; kingdom Metazoa; phylum Chordata; class Amphibia; order Anura; family Ranidae; genus Rana; species Rana temporaria. Next base: position 15,292,998 of record NC_053497.1, read on the forward strand.
ATGATGATGGATGGATTATGGATGGATGATGATGATGATGGATGGATGGTGATTATGAATGGATGATGGATGGATGGTGAATATGAATGGATGGATGGATGGTGATTATGATGGATGGATGGATGGATGATGATGAATGGATGATGATGATGGATGGATTATGGATGGATGATGATGATGATGGATGGATGGTGATTATGAATGGATGATGGATGGATGGTGATTATGAATGGATGGATGGATGGTGATTATGAATGGATGGTGATTATGAATGGATGGTGATGATGATAGATGGTGATTATGAATGGATGGTGGATGGATGGTGATTATGAATGGATGGATGGATGGTGATTATGAATGGATGATGGATGGATGATGATGATGATGGATGGATGGTGATTATGAATGGATGGATGGATGATGATGATGGATGATGATGATGATGGATGGATGGTGATTATGAATGGATGGATGGATGATGATGATGGATGATGATGATGATGGATGGATGGTGATTATGAATGGATGGATGGTGATTATGATGGATGGATGGTGATTATGGATGGATGGTGGATGGATGGTGATTATGATGGATTGTGAATTACAAGTGTACAAATGTATTTTTCTGAAATGTAATGAAATCTGTCTGATCCCTTCTCATAAAAGAATAGAGATAATCTTACCACGTGCCCGGACATCGGCAGTACTGGCCGTTCCGATAAGAACGGCCAAAAGAAAGCAAGCGAAAATCACGTAATTTCTCATGTTTTGCTCCCAATCAACAAAGTAGATGCGCACTCCTCTCTCTCCTCGTGTCATCTGCTGCTAACTGCCTCCAGGACGGTTTATAAAGGCTGAGCCAGAGTGTTCCATTGTGATGTCATAGGTTGTAACTGCCAGGTTGCTAGGCAACGGGGTATGGCTCTGCACTAACTGCTGAGATGTGAGCATTTGAAAAAAAAACAAAAACAACTTAATGTTTACCAACACCAATATGTGATGGATTGCTGTTGGGATCTGGGAGCTATTATTATTATTTCATAATATTAGTGATGATGATGGATGGATGGTGATGATGAATGGATGGTGATGGATGGTGATTATGAATGGATGATGGATGGATGGTGATTATGAATGGATGATGGATGGATGGTGATTATGAATGGATGATGGTGATTATGAATGGATGATGATGGATGGATGAGAATGATGGATGGATGATGATGATGATGGATGGATGGATGGATGGTGATTATGAATGGATGGATGGATGGTGATTATGATGGATGATGATGATGATGATGGATGGATGGATGGATGGTGATTATGAATGGATGGTGATGATGATGGATGGATGGTGATTATGAATGGATGGATGGATGGTGATTATGATGGATGATGATGATGATGATGGATGGATGGATGGTGATGATGATGATGATGGATGAATGATGATGGATGGATGATGATGGATGGATGGTGATGATGATGATGATGGATGGATGGTGATTATGAATGGATGATGGATGGATGGTGATGATGATGGATGGATGGATGGTGATGATGATGATGATGGATGGATGATGATGGATGGATGATGATGGATGGTGATGATGATGGATGAATGATGATGATGATGGATGGATGGATGATGATGATGGATGGATGGATGGTGATGATGATGATGATGGATGGATGATGATGGATGGTGATGATGATGGATGAATGATGATGATGATGATGATGGTTGGATGGATGGTGATTATGAATGGATGGATGGATGATGATGATGATGGATGGATGGTGATTATGAATGGATGGATGGATGGTAATGATGATGATGGATGGATGGTGATTATGAATGGATGATGGATGGTGATTATGAATGGATGATGGATGGATGGTGATGATGATGGATGGTGATTATGAATGGATGGATGGATGGTGATGATGGATGGTGATGATGATGAATGGATGGTGATGATGATGGTGATTATGAATGGATGATGGATGGTGATGATGATGGATGGATGGTGATTATGAATGGATGATGGATGGATGGATGGTGATTATGAATGGATGGATGGATGATGATGATGGATGGTGATGATGATGGATGGATGGTGATTATGAATGGATGGATAGATGGTGATGATGATGGATGGATGGTGATGATGATGGATGGATGGTGATGATGATGGATGGATGGTGATGATGATGATGGATGAATGATGATGATGATGATGGATGGATGGATGATGATGATGATGGTTGGATGGATGGTGATTATGAATGGATGGATGGATGATGATGATGGATGGTGATGATGATGGATGGATGGTGATGATGATGGATGGATGATGATGATGATGGATGGATGATGATGATGATGGTTGGATGGATGGTGATTATGAATGGATGGATGGATGATGATGATGGATGGTGATGATGATGGATGGATGGTGATTATGAATGGATGGATGGATGGTGATGGTGATGATGATGGATGAATGGTGATTATGAATGGATGGATGGATGGTGATGATGATGGATGGATTATGGATGGAGGATGATGGATGGATGGATGAAGATTATGGATGGATGGATGATTATGAGGATGATGATGGATGAATGGATGGATGATTATGAGGATGATGAATGGATGATGAATGGATGATGGATGGTGGTGATGATGATGGATGGATGATGAGGATGATGATGATGGATGATGATGGATTGATGAGATTTTTTGTTGTGCCTTATACAGGTTTTATTTTTATTTTTTACAGTACTATTTCTCAAATATGTCTGGTATTTATTTTTTCCGAATTACTAAAGGAAATAAATGTAATAAAAAAAAAAAAATCAGTTTAACCACTTGAGACCCGCGCTGTAGACGAAAGACGTACACAGCGCGGCTCTCAACTGCCGGGTGGACGTCCTTTTATGTGCATTCCCCGCGCACGTCGCTGGGGGAAAGACTGTGCCGGCGCATCGCTGAGCTGCCGATGCGCGTGCCTGCCGGCCGTGATGTCCGCCAGGTACCCGCGATCGGCGGTGACAGTAGGAACGTGGAGCTCTGTGTGTGTAAACACAGAGCTCCACGTCCTGTCAGGGAGAGAGGAGACCGATGGTGTGTCCCTTGTACATAGGGGACACAGCATCGGTCACCCCCCCCAGTCAGTCCCCTCCCCCACACAGTTAGAACACACCCAGGGAATACATTTAACCCCTTCCTCACCCCCTAGTGTTAACCCCTTCCCTGCCAGTCACATTTATACAGTAATCAGTGCATATTTATTGCACTGCTCGCTGTATAAATGTGAATGGTCCCAAAATAGTGTCAAAAGTGTCCGATACGTCCGCCGTAATATCGCAGGCCTGACACAAAAAAAAAACGCAGATCGCCGCCATTACTAGTAAAAAATAAAAAAAAATTCCTAAATCTATCCGCTATTTTGTAGGCGCTATAACTTTTGCGCAAACCAATCACGCTTATTGCGATTTTTTTTTATTTTAACAAAAATATGTATAAGAATACGTATAGGCCTAAACCGAGGGAAAAAAAAGTTTTTTTTCCAAAAATTGGGATATTATTATAACAAAAAAGTAAAAAAATTGTGTTTTTTTTTCCAAAAATTGTTGTCTTTTTTTGTTTATAGCGCAAAAAATAAAAAAACCGCAGAGGTGATCAAATACCACCAAAAGAAATCTCTATTTGTGGGGAAAAAATGATGAAAATATAATTTGGGTACAGTGTAGCATGACCGCGCAATTGTCATTCAAAATGCGTCAGCGCTGAAAGCTGAAAATTGGTCTGGGCAGGAAAGGGGGGGGGGGGTGTAAGTGGCCAGTAATGAAGGGGTTAAATGATATATTTCCTCTTAAATATTGTCAGAGATACAAAAAATAAAAATAAATCGCGTAGCAGCGAGGCTTTGAATGTGAAACTATCCAGATGTTTCAGTTGCCATTTCTGAGATGTACCAAGAGGAAAAAAAAAGAAAACGGAGCTGTATATTTATCAAATATTCCCCACAGGCCGGCTTTGAAGCCCATAGCGGTGGGGGGGGGTGTCCGGGGGGGGGGTGGAGCATGTGTTAGCACAGCGGTGCCCGCAGACACAGACGGCCTAGAAGGCTCGCAGTGGCGCACGTGCAGGGCCAGATGTTACAGTACAGTCCGTTTATAGGAGTCCTCCTGTGGATGGTCATCTTTGAAGCTACAAACACTAACCTTTAGCACAAATATTCATCTCCTGATTGGGGGGGGGGGCGGGGGGGTATTGAGAAAATCAACCTAGGGAGCAAAGGCTAAAGCCAGTGGGCCAGATTCAGGTAGATCCACGCAATATTTGCGTGGGCAAAGGGCAACGATTTTTGTTCTGAGCCCACGCAAATATTTTGATATGCCCGCGATTCACGGAGCAGTAGCTCCGTAAATTGCGCGGGCGCTATGCTAAATAGCCCGGCGTAAGGGCGCCTAATGTAAATGATCCCGCCGGGGGCGGGAATCATTTAAATTAGGCGCGCTCCCGCGCCGAGCGAACAGCGCATGCTCCGTCGAGAAACTTTCCCGACGTGCATTGCGGCAAATGACGTCGCAAGGACGTCATTTGCTTCTAAGTGAATGTGAATGGCGTCCAGTGCCATTCACGAATCACTTACGTAAACGACGTGAAATTTAAATTTAAATTTCACGAGCGGGAAGGGCGGCTATACTTTAGCATTGGCTGCCCCTGCTATAGCAGGAGCAACCTTGCGCTAAAGTCGCCGTACGGAAACTCCGTACCTTGCGTGCGCAGGGCCCGCGCAACTTTTGTGAATCGGTGGTAGTATGCAATTTGCATACTATACGCCGATCACAATGGCCGCGCCCCCTAGCGGACAACACAAGAATGCAGCCTGAGATATGAAGGCATAAGGAGGCTTATGCCTGTCATATCCTAGGCTGCAGTCCGCGTAGCGATGTTCCTAAATCAGGGGCATTCGCTACGCGGGAGCAAAACAGCTATTGCGCCACGCAACCTATGGTTGCGCGGGCGCAATAGCTTCTTGAATCTGGGCCAGTACTAATAAGTAAGCCAATAGTAAATAATTATTCATTTTCCTCTGGCCACCAGCTCCATCTAGTGGCCATAATGCAGTATTTTCCCCAATTTACTCTATCCGTTTATCTTGCGTTACAATAAAAGATTGAAACAAAAAAAAACAACAACATTCGACTTGGAGAGAAAATAGCCCAATGACACTCATCCCCCCCCCCCCCCCATTCATATGGCAATTGACAGTAAATGGCTCCAGAAGCTCTTTTCACCTATCTGGACCCTTTTCTAAGCCAGTACAGGTGAGGAGCCGGCTTAACTGTGTAAGACTGAAGGTCAACTTCAAGCTGCTTGATGGTGGTTTAAGGCTGCATTCACACCTCCGCGACAAGATACGCCGCGTATTTTGCCGCGAGTGTGTAACTTTTTTTTTTTTTTTTTTTAACAAAGCCTTCCCATTGCTTTGTATGTCCGAACGCCAATGCCGCCTGAAAAAAAGGGTCCGGGACTTTTTGTTCAGGCGGCAGGCGTCTATGAGATGTGAACCATCTCATAGACAGCAATGGGAATTCTCCCCTCCAGCGGCACGAGCGTCCGGCGTTTTGTCGCGGAGGTGTGAATGGGGCCTAAGACGGAAGGTCAACTTTAAGCTGCTTGATGGTGGTTTAAGGATTCATTAGGCTCCTGGTGGTTAGAGAAGCTCTTTTTACCAATCTGGACCCCTTTCTATGCCCTACCCTCCCCCCTTTGTTTCTCAACAAAGCCAGCAGTGATAATAATAAGTTGGCCAATAGTAAATAATGGCCAGATTCAGAGAGCTTTACGCCGGCGTATTAGTAGATACGCCGTCGTAACTCTGAATCTGCGCCGTCGTACATTTAAGTGTATTCTCAAATTGAGATACACTTAAATGTAGCTAAGATACGACGGCGGGCGCCGTCGTATCTTAGCTGTCTAGTTCCGCTGGCTGCTAGGGGCGTGTACGCTGATTTACGCCTAGAATGCGTAAATCAGCAAGATACGCCTATTCACGAACGTACGCTTGCCCATCGCAGTAAAGATACGCCGTTTACGTAAGGCCTCTTTCACACTGGGCGACTCAGTAATGATCAGCCCCGTGCACCTCCGCTTGCTCAGCGGGGATCGCCCTGTCTTTTCTCCGCTCTCCCCTATGGATGAACACGGACCGTCTGTCCGTGTTCACCCGATCCGATCCGATAGACGGAAGGAAAAGTAGGGTTTTTCCTTCGTCACACTTTGGCGGATCGGAAGTCAGCGGGCGTGTCACCGCTGACTTCCGCGGCTCCATAGAGGAGCACGGAGCGCCCGTACAGGTCCGCAAAAAAACCTGACAGACGGACCTGTACGGGCGCTCAGTGTGAAAGAGCCCTTAGGCGTTTTCAGGCGTAAAGTTAGTCGAACAAATAGCTGGCCTAGCCAATGTTAAGTATGGACGTCGTTCCCGCGTCGAATTTTGAAATTTTTACGTCGTTTGCGTAAGTCGTCCGTGAATGGAGCTGGACGTAATTTACGTTCACGTCGAAACCAATAAGTCCTTGCGGCGTAATTTGGAGCATGCGCACTGGGATACGTCCACGGACGGCGCATGCGCCGTTCGTTAAAAACGTCAATCACGTCGGGTCATGGTTTATTTACATAAAACACGCCCACCTCTTCACAATTTGAATTAGGCGCGCTTACGCAGGCCCATTTACGATACGCCGCCGTAACTTAGGACGCAAGTGCTTTGTGAATACAGCACTTGCCTCTCTGACTTACAGCGGCATAGCGTATATGCGATACGCTACGCCTGCACAAAGTTAAGCCAGTCTTTCTGAATCTGGCTATAAGTATTAATTTTCTGTGGTCACCGGCTCCATCTAGTGGCCATGATGCTTTTTTTTCCCACAGTCATTCTATCCATGAATGCATTGAACATTCAACCTGGAGAGAGAATAGCCCAATAAAGTAAAAGACACGTATTTATTTTCTGTGGTCACAGCTCCACCTAGTGGCCCTAATGCTTTATTTTCCACAATCACTCTATCCATGAATGCATTGAACATTCAACCTGGAGAGAGAATAGCCCAATAAAGTAGGCCAAGTACTTATTTTCTGTGGTCACAGCTCCATCTAGTGGCCATAATGCTTTATTTTCCAAAGTCACTCTATCCATGAAAGCATTGAACATTCAACCTGGAGAGAGAATAGCCCAATAAAGTAAAAGACACGTATTTATTTTCTGTGGTCACAGCTCCATCTAGTGGCCCTAATGCTTTATTTTCCACAGTCACTTTATCCATGAATGCATTGAACATTCAACCTGGAGAGGAAATAGTCAAAATTTTATATATAATAATAATTATTCTGGATTCTAATGTCACTTATTGTTGCTCCTTTTATCCAGTAATTTACAGTAAATGTCTCTTTTCACCTACCTGGACCTCTTTCCTAAGCCAAAAAAGTCTAGTCTTGCTCCTTTGTTTCTCAACAAAGCCAGTAATCATAATAAAAAAGCCAAGTATTCATTTTCTGGGTGCCCCTGGCTCCATCTAGTGGCCATAATGCAGTATTTTCCACATTCACTCTGTCCTTTGAATGAATTGAACATTTAACCTGGGGAGGAAATAGCCTGACACTAATTTTTCCCTAATCATTCAACCTGGAGAGGAAATAGCTTATTGACACTAAGGGTTAATTAGACCCCTGATGGTTACAGAAGTTATTTTTACCAATTTGGACCCCTTCCTATACCAGAAAAGTTTACCCTCCTTTGTATCTCAAGAAAGACAGTAGTAGTTATTAATGGGTAAGCCAATCATTCCTTTCCTGTGGTCACCAGCTCCATCTAGTGGCCATAATGCAGTATTATCCACATTCACTCTATCCTTGAATGAATTGAACATTCAACCTGGAGTGGAAATATCTTAATGATACTCATTTTTGCCCCCATTATTAACAGTAAATGGCTCCAGCAGGTTAGAGAAGCTCTTTTCACCTGTCTAAACGCGTTCCTAAGCCTAAAAAAGTTCAACCCGACCCTTTGTTTCTCAAGACAGTAGTAATAATAGTAGGTAAGCCAATTATTCATTTTCTGTGGTCACCGGCTCCATCTGGTGGCCATAATGCAGTATTTTCCACATTCACTCTATCCTTGAATTAATTGATCATTCAACCTGGAGAGGAAATAGCTTATTGACACTATAGGCACTAAGGGTTCATTAGACTCCTGATGGTTACAGAAGTTATTTTTTTTCCAATTTGGACCCCTTTCCTATGCCATAAAAGCCTTCCTGCTCCACCTAGAGGCCATAATGCAGTATTTTCCACATTCACTCTGTCCTTGAATTCATTGAACGTTCAACCTGGAGAGGAAATAGCTTAATGGCACGAAGAGTTCATTAGACTCCTGATGGTCACAGAAGGTATTTTTCAACAATTTGGACCCCTTCCTATGCCAGAAATGTCTACCGACTCCATCTAGTGGCCATAATGCAGTATTTTCCACATTCACTCTGTCCTTTGAATGAATTGAACATTTAACCTGGGGAGGAAATAGCCTGACACTAATTTTTGCCCCCAATATTGACAGTCAATGGCTCCAGAGGGTTAGAGAAGCTCTTTGTACATATCTGAGCCCCTTTCTAAGCCTAGTAAAAGTCTACCATAACTCTTTGTATCTCAAGAAAGACAGTATTAATAATAAGTAAGCCAAGTATTCATTTTTTTTGTGGTCACCAGCTCCACCTAGTGGCCATAATGCAGTATTTTCAGATTCACTCTATCCTTGAATTAATTGATCATTTAACCTGGAGAGGAACTAGCTTATTGACACTAAGGGTTCATTAGACTCCTGATGGTTACAGAAGTTATTTTTACCAATTTGGACCCCTTCCTATACCAGAAAAGTCCACCCCCCTTTGTATCTCAAGAAAGACAGTAGTAGTTATTAATAGGTAAGCCAATTAATCCTTTTCTGTGGTCACCAGCTCCATCTAGTGGCCATAATGCAGTATTTTCCACATTCACTCTATCCTTGAATGAATTGAACATTCAACCTGGAGTGGAAATAGCCTAATGATACTCATTTTTGCCCCCATTATTAAGAGTAGATAGCTCCAGAGGGTTAGAGAAGCTATTTTCACCTGTCTGAGCCCTTTTCAAAGCCTTTGGGCCAGATTCAAGAAGCAATTGCGCGTGTGTAACCATAGGTTACACAGCGCAATTGCTTACTTGCTCCGGCGTAGCGAATGCTCCCGATTCAGGAACATCGCTACGCCGACTGCAGCCTAAGATCTGCGCGGCATAAGGCTCTTATGCCATGCAGATTTTAGGCTGCATTCTAGCGAAAACCGCTAGGGGGCGCTCCCATTGTGATCTGTGTATAGTATGCAAATTGCATACTAACACCGATTCACAAACTTGCGCGGGCCCTGCGTACGCAAATTACGTAATTTGCGTACGTCGGGTTTCACGTAACGTTACACATCCTAATAGCAGGCGCAGCTAATGCTATAGGATGGCCACGTTCCCGCGTCGCGACGTTCAAATTTTACGTTGTTTGCGTAAGTGGATCGTGAATGGCGCTGGACGCCATTCACTTTGAAGCAAATGACGTCCTTGCGACGTCATTTGCCGCAATGCACGTCGGGAACGTTTCCCGACGGAGCATGCGCTCTACGCTCGGCGCGGGAGCGCACCAAATTTAAATGATTCCCGCCCCCGGCGGGATCATTTACATTAGGCGTCCTTACGCCGGGCAAGTTAACACAGCGCCCCCGCAATTTACGGAGCTTCTGCTCCGTGAATCGCGGGCAGCGCAGAAAATTTGCGCGGGCGCAGGGCAAAACAGCTCCATCTAGTGGCCGTAATGGAAGTATTTATTCAGATTCACTCTATCCTTTGGCACTAAGTGTTCATTAGATGCCCACTGGTTACCAGAAGGTATTTTTACCAATTTGGACCCCTTCCTATGCCAGAAAAGTCTACCGGCTCCATCTAGTGGCCATAATGCAGTATTTCCCACATTCACTCTATCCTTGAATGTATTGAACATTCAACTTGGAGAGGAAATAGCCTAATGATACAAATTTTTGCCCCCATTATTATTATTACTACCAGTAAATGTTTCCAGCGGGTTAGCGAAGCTCTTTTCACCTGTCTAAACGCACTCCTAAGCCTAAAAAAGTCCACCCTGACCCTTTGTTTCTCAAGGGTTCATTAGACTCCTGCTGGTTACAGAAGTTATTTTTACCAATTTGGACCCCTTCCTTTACCAGAAAAGTCCACCCCCCTTTGTATCTCAAGAAAGACAGTAGTAATAATTAATAGGTAAGCCAATTATTTCTTTCCTGTGGTCACCAGCTCCATCTAGTGGCCATAATGCAGTAGTTTCCAGATTCACTCTATCCTTGAATGAATTCAACATTCAACCTGGAGTGGAAATAGCCTAATGATACCCATTTTTGCCCCCATTAATAAGAGTAAATGGCTCCAGAGAAGCTCTTTTCATCTGTCTGAGCCCTTTTCTGTGATCACCAGCTCCATCTAGTGGCCGTAATGCAGTATTTTTTCAGATTCACTCTATCCTTGGCACTAAGGCCCCATTCACACCTAGGCGTTTTTACGCCTGAAGCGCACTGCTCACAAACGCCAGAGGGGAGAATTAACATTATTCCCTATGGTGACTGTTCACACCTGAACGCCCAAACGCCTGTCGCGCGAAGCTCAAACAAGTCCCGGACCTTTTTTTGTCGCGCGTATCGTGCGGTTTGGGCGTATTTGAGCGTTTTTTTTCCCCATAGAAAGTAATGGGAAACGCGCCAATTGAGCGTATCGCGCGACAACGGGCGTTTGCTACGGGCGTTTCGTCGCTTTAATAAATAGAACTTGTTGCCCATGCAGAAGATTAAAAAAATCTACCAACATAGCAACAAGTGATGAAAAGATGATCATTTTTCCTATTGGCTAAAATAAAAAACGCCGAAGTACAAAAACGTCGCACGACGCTGTATGCAAACGCGCAAATACGCGCGACAAAACGCCAGAAAAAAACGCCCAAAAAAAATTACCGAACGACCGACGCTCAGGTGTGAATGCAGCCTTAGACTCCTGATAGTTACAGAAGTTATTTTTACCAATGTGGACCCCTTCCTATGCCAGAAAAGTCCACCCCCCCCCCCTTTTATAGCTCAAGAAATACAGTAGTAATAATAGGTAAGCCAATTGTTCCCTTTCCTGTAGTCACCAGCTCCATCTAGTGGCCATAATGCAGTATTTTCCAGATTCACTCTATCCTTGAATTCATTAAACATGCGACCTGGAGTGGAAACAGCCCGAAGGACATTCATGTGTGCCCTCATTTGCACAGTAATTGAGAGTAAATAGCTTCAGAGGGTTAGAGAAGGTCTTTGAACCTATCTGGAACCCTTTCCCAGGCCAAATAAGTCTACCCTAAACCTTTGTTTCTCAAAGCCAGAAGTGATCCAAGTATTCGTTTCTGTGGTCAACGGCTCCATCTAGTGGCCATAATGCAGTATTTTCCACATTCACTCTATCCTTGAATTCATTGACCATTCAACCTGGAGTGGAAATGGCCCTGTAACATTTGTTTTTGAACACAACGAATGTACATACACTATTACATACTGTAGATCTGTTATTTTTTTTTATATATAATAAATATCCCTCAACTTCTTTTTAATTCTCTGCTGCTTTATTGTCTCTTTATTTCTTTGTAAATAACTTTTTTCTGTAAATATTATTTTATAATTTTTTCTTTTATTATTTTTCTTTTTTTAATTAATTTTATTATTTTTATTTTATGATTTATTTTATTTTATTATTTTATATTATTATATTTTATTATTATTATATTATAATATATTATTAAATATATTATTTACTATATTATTAAGTAAATATTTGATTTGCACCAATTTGACCTTTTCATTATTAACCACTTCCATACCGGGCACTTATACACCTTCCTGCCCAGACCAATTTTTAGCTTGCAGCGCTGTTGCACTTTGAATGACAATTGCGCGGTCGTGCTACACTGTACCCAAACTACATTTTTATCATTTTGTTTCCACAAATAGAGCTTTCTTTTGGTGGTATTTGATCACCTCTGGGATATTTAATTTCTGCAAAGAAAAAAAAAAAGACCGAAAATTTAGAAAAAAAAAACGTTTTTTTTTGTTTCGGTTATAAAACATTGTAAATAAGTACGTTTTCTCCTTCACTGGTGGGCACTGATGGTACTGCACTGACGGACACTGATAAGGTGGCACTGATGTGGTGGCATTGATGGGCACTAATATGCGGCACGGATAGGCGGCGCAGATAGGCGGCTTGGATAGGTGGCGCAGATAGGCGGCTTGGATAGGTGGCGCAGATAGGCGGCTTGGATAGGTGGCGCAGATAGGCGGCTTGGATAGGTGGCGCAGATAGGCGGCTTGGATAGGTGGCGCAGATAGGCGGCTTGGATAGGTGGCGCAGATAGGCGGCTTGGATAGGTGGCGCAGATAGGCGGCTTGGATAGGTGGCGCAGATAGGCGGCTTGGATAGGTGGCGCAGATAGGCGGCTTGGATAGGTGGCGCAGATAGGCGGCACGCATGGGCGCAGATAGGCGGCACGGATGGGCGCAGATAGGCGGCACGGATGGGCGCAGATAGGCGGCACGGATGGGCGCAGATAGGCGGCACGGATGGGCGCAGATAGGCGGCACGGATGGGCACTATCGTATGTGTTGTACTAATGGATGTCAATCAGTGCCAAACAATGCCTGCCAATCAGTGATGCCCATTGTAGGCACTGATTGGCATTCATTGCGTCACTGATTGGCATCCATTTTTTGTGTCCTTCTCATCCCTGGAGGTCTAGGGTGGCATACCTTTTTTTTTTTTGCATCCCTGGTAGTCCAGTGGGCATCCTCAGGGGGGGCTGTGCTGATAATCGATCAGCACAAACCCCCCCCCCCCCCGTCACAGGAGCAGCCGATCGGCTCTCCTCGCGTCTGACAGACGTGAGTGAGGAAAAGCTGATTACCGGCTTTTCCTGTTTATATCGTGATCAGCCGTGATTGGACACAGCTGATCACGTGGTAAAGAGTCTCCGTGAGAGACTCTTTACCTTGATCGGTGTTGCGGGGTGTCAGACTGACACCCTGCAACAACGATCGCCGTGATGCGCTCCCCCGTCATATGACGTCCACTCAGGATTTTACAACCACTTTGCCGACGTCAATTTGTCATTGGCGGGCAGCAAGTGCTTAAACCTTATTTTGAAAAGTAAAAAATAAATCGCCCCCTCACAGATTCAAGGAAGAATACACGTGCCCCTTGCATTTAGACACTATTTGAGTCCAGCTTTAATACATAGGGTCAGTAGTCTATCTAGATAATTGCGTGTTTATTTGTGGTCGCTGCGAGTTTGGCGCCGTTTCCTCTGATTTTGCGGGTAATGAAAGGTCCCTTTGCATTAAGGAAATGCCTCAACAAGAGAAGTATGTGGAGCCCTCTCCTATAAGGGCCGGGCTTCCTGACGCATTCCACGAGCCAACACAACCTCGGAGTCGCCTCATTCCACGACCGCGACTCATGGCGCGGTACCCCCCTGCCTTCCGAGGAGACGCGGCACATCACAACTGCTGTCGGCGGAACCCAAGAGGATGACAAACGCGCTGCGTAGATAGGAAGCAAGGCCGGGTCATCCACGAGGAAGGCGAGGAAATGACCGCCGACAGCTGCTGATTGGAAGAGAAGCTTTTCAAAGAGACGGAAAGTTGGGTTTCAAAATTGTTTTATAAACAGCGCTTGATTGTTTCATGTCCTGGGCCTTTCTGTAACCGTTTGTCGCCCGGGGCGATTTTTATTTTTTTGCACGTCTGCATTTTTGCTAGAAATGACTTTAACCACTTCCATACCGGGCACTTACGCAGGTTCCTGACCAAGCCAATTTTCAGCTTTCTGCGCTGTCGCACTTTGAATGACAATTGCGCGGTCGTGCTACACTGTACCCAAACAATTTTTTATTATTTTGTTCCCACAAAGAGCTTTCTTTTGGTCTATTTGATCACCTCTGCGACTATTTTTTGCGCAACAACTAAAAAAAAACGAAAATTTAGAAAAGAAAATAATTTTTTTTTTTTAAAAATGTGTTAATTTTTTTGTAAATAAGTACATTTTCTTTTTTAATTACGGGCACCGATGAGGTGGCACTGATAGGCGGCGCTTGTATGTGGCACTGATGGGCACATATGGGTGGCACTGATGGGCAGGCACTGGGCATGGATGGACACTGAGGGGTGACACTTGTTTATTTACAATTTTTCCAATCAGTGCCCATGTTGCCAGTCAGTGCCCATTTGTGGGCACCGATTGGCATCTATTGTGCATATTTTTCTACTTGTGGATGGCCATGGGGGATGTACCTGGCCATTCACATGTTTCCTCCAATCCCTGGTGGTCCTGGCGGCTTCCCTGTGGTCTAGTGTGGGCAACCAAGGGGGGGCTGCACTGATAAACAATCAGCGTGAACCCCCCCTGTTAGGAGAGCCGCCGATCGGATCTCCTCTACTCGCGTCTATCAGACACGAGTGAGGAAGAGCGATCAACTGCTCTTCCTGTTTACATTGTGATCACCCGTGATTGGACACGGCTGATCACGTGGTAAAGAGCCTCCGCCGGAGGCTCTTTACCGGGATCGGAGAGGAAGGGTGTCAGACTGACACCCCGCACCACCGATCACCGTGCTGCGCGCCCCCACGGGCGCGTGCCGGCATGAAATCCTGCAGGACGTCAATAGACATCCAGTCAGGATTTCACAACCACTTCCCGGACGTCAATTGTCCATTGACCGGGCGGCAAGAGGTTAAACAAAAATGTTCTCAAAGCAAAGTCCCTGGAGAGTGCCTTGAAAAAGTATTCATACCCCTTGAAATTTCCCACATTTTGTCATGTTAAAACCAAAAAACGTAAATGTATTTTAGGCCCCACGTGTGCGACTTGTCCTGCAACTGCAAAGTCGCAGGGCAAGTCATTTAAGGTGACCACATTTCCAAACTACCATTCAGGGACGCACCCCTTCCCAAAAATCAGCTTGTGCTGTAGCAAATCGGAGCACAGTGATTGGACACGAGAGGCGGGATTTATGATTTCTCCAATCACAATCAGGGGGCGGGGATTTTGCTCCTCCAGACATTCCCAGCCAGGACAAGTACTGTCAGTGAGTAAAGCGGTGATGTGGCGGCCTTTCTTGGGGGCATTAGTTTGGCTTGGGGGGTGGATGTGTCAGTTTCATTCCGGGACACTGTATTGTCCTGGAATGAAGGTGCCCGGGACAGACCTGCAAAATGCGGGACTGTCCCGGGCATTTCAGGACACGTGGTCACCCTAAAGTCATTCCATATACAGTGGAACCTCGGATTGCGAGTAACGCGGTTAACCACTTCAGCCCCGGAGGATTTAGCTGCCCAATCACCATGCCACTTTTGTGATTCGGCACTGTGTCGCTTTAACTGACAATTGCGGTCGTGTGATGTTGCGACAAAACAAAATTGACGTCCTTTTTACCCCCACAAATAGAGCTTTCCTTTGGTGGTATTTATAAACACACAGCTCCTGGTCCTGTCAGGGGGGAGAAATGATGGATCGTCCATTCATACAATGTATGCAATTTCCCCTAGTCAGTCCCACCCCCCTTCAGTTAGAACACACCCAGGGAACATAATTAACCCCTTCCTCACTCCCTAGTGTTAACCCCTTCCCTGCCAGTGGCATTTTTACAGTAAACAATGCATTTTATACCACCGATTGCTATAAAAATGCCAATGGTCCCAAAAATGTGTCAAAAGTGTCCGCCATAATGTTGCAGTACCAAAAAAATATAAAGCTGATCGCCGCCATTAGTAGTAAAAAAAAATAAATAAAGCCATATAACTACCCTTTATTTTATAGACGCTATAACTTTTGCGCAAACGCTTATTGCGATTTTTTTTTTTTACGTAAAAGTTTATATTTTTGGGGGATATTTATTATAGCAAAAAGTGCTCTATTTTTTTTTATAGCGCAAAAAATAAACCGCAGAGGTGATCAAATACCACCAGAAGAAAGCGCCATTTGTGGGGAAAAAAAAAAAAAGAAAAAAGGGCACCAATACCGTTTGGGAGCCACGTCGCACAATTGTCAGTTAAAGCGACGCAGTGCCGAATCGCAAAAAGTGGCCCAGTCATTGACCAGCAAAATGGTCCGGGCTGAAGTGGTTAATAGATAAAGGCACCTCATCCCGGGTTTTTTCAAAGAGAATGCAGATGGGGATTATTGCAGTGCCAAGACAACCAAACCAGAAGTGTTAAAAGGGCAATTTTTATTACATCATATGTCAGACAAATTCCAAAAAAATAAATAAAAAAACAGATCAAAAAGTGGGAGCATATAAAATATACAAATGGCCCAGATTGCAAAGGCCTGTCTGGTGACAGATCCAATATTCTACATGTTTCGCCAAAACATCGGCTTCTTCAGGGGAACATGCCATATTATAACAAATTACTCTACAAAAATATAAAAACAAATACATTTAATCAAAAATTGTAACAATTCATTTGAACAATTATGTTTCAATCCAAGATACTGACTGTATGGTCATTTTTCAAAGGGATAGGATGGAAGCTAGAGGGCATGCAATTACTGTATGCCTGCAGTTTCATTTCGATAAAGGGTACCGTCTAGTTTGTCTTATGAATTACTTTCAATCATCACATCCAGAAAGGCAATTCGCTTAGGTCACATTGCCATAGTACATTTTAAAATTAAAGTTATTTTTGTTCATCATATTCAAATAAAGGATAACAATCATCCCTTGACCACTCCCATACCAGGAAAACGTCATCAATATATCTGTGCCATGCAATGACATCGCCAGAGAATTGAGCGCGTGCCTCGTTTGAGAAACCGCTCTCACTACCCCAGGTACAGATTGGCGTTGGATGGAGCAAAACAAGTCCCCATGGCTATGCCCTGCACCTGGAGGTAGTCATCTCTTGACCACTCCCATACCAGGAACACATCAATATCTGTGCCATGTAAGGACATCGCCAGAGAATTGAGCATGTGCCTCGTTAGAGAAACCACTCACTCCCCAGGTACAGATGGCGCAAACAAGTCCCATCGCTATGCCCTGCACCTGGAAGTAGTTGAACTGAGAAAAATTCTGCAAAAGCTTTTGTAGTTCTAAAAATACGAGCCCAAGTTGGGTGATTGGACAATCCGGCCATTCTTCCCCATCAATCGCACCACCACGTCCAGAAAGGCAATTCGCTTAGGGTCAAATGCCATAGTACATTTTAAAATTAAAGTTATTTTTATTCATCATATTCATATAAAAGGATAACAAATCATCCCTTGACCACTCCCCATACAAGGAACACATCAATATATCTGTACCATGCAATGACATGGCCTGAGAACTGAGCGTGTGCCTCGTCTGAGGAGAAACCGCTCTCACTCCACCAGGTAGAGATTGGCAAAGGATGGAGCAAAACAAGTCCCCATTGCTACGCCCTGCACCTTAAGGTAGTGGGAGCAGGTGAACAAAAAAAAAATAAAAAAAAAAACTATGCTGCAAAAGCTTTTGTAGTTCTAAAAATACGAGCCCAAGTTGGGTGGTGGGACAATCCAGACCTTCTTCCCATGAATCGCACCACCACAGTTGGGGAAATGCCACATTCTCAAGCTGGGCTGCCACATTCTGCCACTGCTGGGGGTTTGGAGGAAACTGGGGAGTCAAACAAAGAAAGAAATTACTACTTCAGCACATATTGCAAGCATATTTGACAAACATTCTTGGCCAACATAAAAGTATAACATTTAAATATGTATTTAAAGATAAAAGTGCAAGCACACATTCCTCAAGCCCTCTGGTGGCCCATTCTAAAACTGCTATGGTGGGGGGGGGGGGGGGGGGAGATGTTTTGGACAGGTAACCCTCTCCCATTTCCATGTGCGCTGAATGCATAATGTGATAATTCGGCCAGCCCCTCCTTAAACTATTGGCTGCCCAGGTAAGGAGTGTCATAATCCCAAAATATGAATACACACTGTCCAAATTGAAGCACATTTGGATATTCATTATTTACCCATCAAGATAATAGGAGACCAAAAGTTTAACCACTTCAGCCGCAGACCATTTTGCTGGTCAAAGACCAGGCCACTTTTTGCGATTCGGCACTGCCTTGCTTTAACTGACAATTGCGCGGTTGTGCGACGTGGCACCCAAACAAATTTTCTTCCCCACAAATAGAGCTTTCTTTCAGTGGCATTTGATCACCTCTGCGGTTTATTTTTTGCGCTAACAAAAATAGAGCGACAATTTTGAAACACACACACACACACACACACACACACACACACACACACACACACACACACACACACACACACACACACACACACACACACACACACACACACACACACACACACACACACACACACACACACACACACACCACTTTTTTAGGACCGAGTACTCACCGATACCAATTACCGATACTGGGCACTTTGATAAGACATCTAGCCCATCCAATCCTGGGACGGGTGATCTATCAAAGTGCCCGGTCAAAGGGGAGGGGCTATGACGATGCGCGGCAGGGAACATACAGCTATTCAAATGAAAGCGGTTATGTTCCCTGAGCGCCAAACTAGATGGCGGCAGCAGCTCTCCTACAGTGGTATGTTATACATACCCGAGGACTGCTCTGCTCTCCGCCTTACTCGCCACCCCTCAGTCTCCTCTCGGACCGCTCCCCGCCCCCACTGAGAAAAAAAAAAAAAAAAAGAAGATTCGGCGAAGCATTTGCGCGAGTACAAGTACTCGCGCAAATGCTCAGTATCGGTCCCGATACTAGTATCGGGACAACCCTAAATATTTACATATACACAAACTTCTCTTCAGTTTAGGCCGATATGCATTCTACATATTTTTGGTTAAAAAAAAAAAAGCCTTTATTGATCGTTTGCGCAAAAGTTATAGCGTTTACAAAATAGGCGATAGCTTTATGGCATTTTTAAGATTTTTTTTTACTAGTAATGGCGGCGATCTGTGATTTTTATTGTGACTGCGACATTATGGCACATGACACCGTTTTGGGACCATTGTCCTTTTTACAGCGATCAGTGCTATAAAAATGACACTGGCAGTGAAGGGTTAACCACTAGGTGGCGCTGAAGGGGTTAAGTTTGCCTAGGGGTGTGTTCTTACTGTAGGGGGATGGGCTATGTGTGACACGACAGTGATCACAGGGAGCTGTGTACACTGTCCTGTCACTAGGAAGACTGGGGAAATGCTTGTTTACATAAGCGTCCCCCCCCTTCTTCCTCACCGTGACACGATCGCGGGTATGCCTGTGGACAGAGTCTGTGGGACCTGCAGTCGGAGTCACAGAGCTCGTGGAGGGGGGCCGCCTGCGGCGTGCACGTCCACAATGCCGCTTCTTAAAGGGGTTAAGGTACAATTTTTCCTAAATAGCTCCCTTTACCTTAGTGCAGTCCTCTTTCATTTACCTCATCCTTTCATTTTGCTTTTAAATGTCCTTATTTCTTCTGAGAAATCCTCACTTCCTGTTCTTCTGTCTGTAACTCCACACAGTAATGCAAGGCTTTCTCCCTGGTGTGGAGTGTCGTGCTCGCCCCCTCCCTTGGACTACAGGAGAGTCAGGACACCCAATAACACACAGCTCCTTTATCTGCAATGTAGAGAGCGTCCTGACTCTCCTGTGGTCCAAGGGAGAGGGTGAGCATGACACTCCACACCAGGGAGAAAGCCTTGCATTACTGTGTGGAGTTACAGACAGAACAGGAAGTGAGGATTTCTCAGAATAAATAAGGACATATAAAAGCAAAATGGAAGGATGAGGTAAGTGACGGAGGACTGCACTAAGGTAAACGGAGCTATTAAGAAAACATTTTTTTACTTTTACAACCCCTTTAACCACTTGACCACTGGGCACTTAAACCCCCTTCCTAACCAGACCAATTTTCAGCTTTCGGTGCTCTCACAATTTGAATGACAATTACTCAGTCATACAACATTGTGCCCATCTGAAATTTTTGTCCTTTTCCCACAAATAGAGCTTTCTTTTGGTGGCATTTGATCACCTCTGGGTTTTTTGTTTATTTTTTGCGCTATAAAAGAAAAAAACACTGAAAATTCTGTAAAAATAAAAAATAAATCTTGTTTGTCATATTAGCAGGTATTGCAGAGTATTGGGGGGTATTGCAGAGTATTGCATTTGTCACAGATCCAGCCCACAGCAGCTGCTGCTGCTTCCGCTCTCCCCCCTCTCCTCTCACCCTGTACCGATCGGTACAGAGAGGGAGGAACCGGCGTCATCACATGACACCGGTTTGTTTATAAGTGATCGCTCCGTCATTTGACGGAGCGATCACGTGGTAAACGGCCGCTATCAGAGGCAATTTACCGCGATCTGTGAAGACCCGGCGCTCAAGGATGATTCCGGGAGCGCGTGAGAGGAGGATTCTGGGAGGATGTCCCAGGGACGTCCTCCCAGAACAACTCGACTGCGCTGTAGACGTCTTTTGTCTATGGCGCGGTGACAAAGAGGTAAAAAGGGGAAGCATATACATACATGTCAAAAAAATGCAACACCAGGCCTAGATGCACGTCTCAGCGCCACAGGACCAAGGTGTCCGAGATAACTTACTGTCAGCAGAAAAATAAACAGAACAAAACAACCACTATCACTCTTTAAAGGATATGGTAGAATAAGCAGCTATTTAACCACTTAAGACCGCCTCCTGCACATATATGTCGGCAGAATGGCACATGTCCGTACAGGTACGTCCTGTACAAGTACCCAGCTGTGGATCGCCGCTGGAGTCACGCGATCGGTCCCCGGAGCTGAAGAACGGGGAGAACCGTGTGTAAACATGGCTTCCCCATTCTTCACTGCGGCTGCAGCATCCATCGCGTCATCCTTTTATAGGGGGACACAATCAATGACGTCACGCCTACAGCCACACCCCTTTACAGTTGTAAACACACTTGAGGGAACACATAACCTTAACAGCGCCCCCCTGTGGTTAACTCCCAAACTGCAATTGCCATTTTCACAGTAAACCATGCATTTTTATAGCATTTTTTGCTGTGAAAATGACAATTGTCTCAAAAATGTGTCAAAATTGTCCGCCATTATGTCGCAGTCACGAAAAACAAACGCTGATCGCCACCATTAGTAGTAAAAAGCAATAAAAACTATGCCCTATTTTGTAAACGCTATAAATTTTGCGCAAACCAACCGATAAATGCTTATTGCGATTTTTTTTACCAAAAAGAATACTTAGCGGCCTAAAAATTGAGGAAAATATATATTTTTTTATATATTTTTGGGGGATATTATAGCAAAAAGTAAAAAATATTGAATTTTTTTCACTATTTTTGATTATAGCGCAAAAAATAAAAATCACAGAAGTAAACAAATACCACCAAAAGAAAGCTCTATGTGTGAAAAAAAAAAAAGCCAATTTTGTTTGGGAGCCACGTCGCACGACCGCGCAATTGTCAGTTAAAGCAACGCAGTGTCGAATCGCAAAAAGGGGCAAGGTCCTTTAGCTGCATTTTGGTCCGGGTCTTAAGCTGCATTTTGGTCCCCCGCTGCAAATGCACGTACCCGTCAGTATACAGGTGATGAGCATATATAGTAAGAGTGACTTCCGAATGGCATTCTCAGGCCCCAGAAGCTTGCGTGTCGTTGCCACAAACAACGCAGATCTTCCTTCCTGGTCTAATGCCTAATTTCCACTGAACGGGTCGGTAAATTTTGAACAGTTCGAATGGACCGGTCTATTCTTGTAAGCGTTTCCACTGCAAATCAGACCGTCTGGGACCATACAGGGTTTAGAAAAAAATGCCTAGCGCGTCCAACCAATGAGTGGAATGTATTGCATCTCCGCCCTAATGGAACCGTTCCATTTTCTATGGCCCCACATCTGAAGCAGGACCCAGATTGGTATGGTACGGTTTTATGGCACACTTTCATAATGGAAACACCCAAAATAGCGTACCGATCCGCTCAGTGGAAACGAGGCATAAGTGAACCACCGGTTCTTTGTGTGGGCAGGTACCCCATCATCATTAGAACGTTTCTTAAATGAGCTGAACAACAGTCATAATATCATACTTGCGTGCGAATATAATCAAGACAGCGTACACTTTCTTGATCTCCATATTTACCGAAGTGAAGAGAAATTAGAGACAAAGGTTTATTTCAAGCCCACCGATGCGAACAGCTACTTACCAGTACAAAGTGACGCTGGCAATAGGGGGGTGAAAGGGTTAACTAGGGGGTGATCAAGGGGTTGAAACCTTTATTGGGGGGGGGGGGGGGGGCTACCCTGGACCTAACACTAAGGGCTCTTTCACACGTCCGCTCCGCCTGTCCGTTCATTACAAGTCCGTTAACGGACTTTTAATGAATCCCTATGGGAACGCGTCCGTTAGTGGATGGAGCATCCGCTAGCGTCCGTCGGGATCCGGTTTTCGGACGGAAGAAAACCCTATTTTTCTTCCGTCCGGCGGAACGGAACTGATGCAGACGGACAGACGGTCCGTCTGCATCCGGTTCCCTATAGGGCAGAGCGGAGCCGAGACAGGGCGGTCCCTGCACAGTGTGCGGGGACCGCCCTATCCGCCGAGAGCTCAGCGGGGATCCCCGCTGAGCCGACGGAGCGAACACAAAAACTGAAAGGACTTGTGATAGAGCCATAAATGCAGTGATCAATAAATAAATGATCCCTGCTATTTAGTGACACCGACAGGGGGCTGGGGGGGTGACTGGGGGATTTGTGTGCCTATGTGTCTGTCAGTGTAGTGCTTGTGCTACTCACTGTGTGATGTAGCCTCTCCTCCGGAGGAAAATACCGGCGGGAGGAGAGGCGACATCACTTCCTCCTTGCCTGTGTTTACAGTTCAGGCAGAGGAGGAAGCGGATTGGCTGGGAGTGATCGCAAGGGGGCGGACAAAAAAGAACAGCCGCCCCCTCATCCCGGATCGCTCCCGACCACTTACCGACCGCCGCACGTAGCGGGGGGTCCCGATCGGACCCGCTAGAAGGCATGGATGTACATGTACGCTTATATGCCTGTACGTGCCATTCTGTGGACGTACATAGTCGTGCGGCCGGTTAACTAGGCTAGGTGTGTTTGGGTCCAGGGTAACATGCTGGGGAGGTTAGTGAAGGAAAATATGCAAGTAGGGCAAAAAATGTATTCAAAGCTTACAGCATGCATGAGGACAAAGACGACATTCACAGCATATTACAATGGGAGTGATAAAAAAAAAAACAAAAAAAAAAAACAATACATTAACATCACATTTCATGTATTTTCTAAAGAATAAAACTTACTCGAATATATCCGAGACTTCTCAAGGTGGCTAAAAGTCTTTGCTCTGGAGCAATAACAGCCCTCACGCAGGTGTCCTGCCTCCTGATATAGGGGAACAGCAAGGACAAGAGTTGAACGTAGGAGTGCCGTCATCCGGAGAATATTCCTTAAGTCATGATGATTACTCTCCTGGAGCTCCTGCAGAAAAGACAAAATGAGAAAATTGGTCACGATTAACCACTTGCTGACCGCCGCACACAGATATAAGTCGACAACATGGCATGGGCAGGCAAATTGGCATACCTGTACCTCCCTTTTAATTTGCCTTGCACGAGTATGCGGGTGGCTTGCGATTGCGGTCGGCAAAGGCAAAACAGGGGGGGATGCTTTGTAAACAAGGCATTCCCCGTTCTGCCTAGTGACAGGTCATTGATCTACTTTTCCCCCCCATGATTGGCAACAGTGATCAGTGACCCGTCACTGGTAACCACACCCTTAACAGTAAGAATCACTCCCTAGTACCAACTTAACCCCTGTAGCACCACCTAGTGGTTAAAAAGGTTATAAAGGTTTGTTTTTTATTTTCTAAATAGGTTCCTTTAACCACTTAAGACCTGGACTTTAGGCAGCTAAAGGACCCGGAAAGTTTTTGCAATTCGGCACTGCGTCGCTTTGACAATTGCGCGGTCGTGCGACGTGACTCCCAAAACAAAATTGGCGTCTTTTTCCCACAGATAGAGCTTTCTTTTGGTGGTATAAACAAAAATAGAGGCCGGCCGATATTCGGTCATTTTGGAGGCATCGGCCGATTATCCAAATGTGGCCAATATTTAGCCATCAGTAGAGTGTGGAGAAGTGAGGAACATGGGGTTCATTCTCACCTGCCAATGCCATCTAGTGCCACCTGCCAACTAATGACATCCAGCGCAACCTGCCAAGGCCATCCAGTGCCACCTGCCAAGGGCATCAAGGGCCACCTGCCAATCAGTACCATCCAGTGCCACCTGCCAATCAGTACCATCCAGTGCCACCTGCTAGTGCCAACTATTGCCATCCAGTGCCACTTTAGTGCTACGTGCCAATCAGTGACATCTGCCAGTACCAACCAGTGCCATCTGCTAGTGCCAATTGGTTCCATCCAGTGCCACCTGCCAGTGCCAATTGGTTCCATCCAGTGCCACCTGCCCAAAAAAAAAAAAAAAAAAAAAGACTAAATATCGTCTGCAAAAAAAAAAAAAAAAAAAGCCATATATCGGCCGCCCCGATTTCTAAATATCGGCCAGAGAAAAACCCATATCGGTAGACCTCTAATAAATATCCCCCGAAAATATATAAAACATTTTCCTTCCTCAGTTTAGGCCGATACGTATTCTTCTACATTTTTTTTTTTTTTAACCAAAAATATCGCAATAAGCGATTGGTTTGCGCAAAATTTATAGCGTTTACAAAATAGGTGTATCGCTCACCCCCGAAGGAGACGCTGGTTGAATTTGGGATCGGCCTGCCAAGTTACCCTGGCGTTGTCTAGGGGTAAAGTTGTGAGAACAGAAGTAGAGAGCGAAGGTCCAGGCAGTGAATAAAGGGTTTTCCAATGCTTTATTTTCCAGGCCCTGACTAGTGTAGCCCAGATGTGACCCAATAACCTAGACCGTTGAGACCCCAGATACTCCACCCCTTCATTGTCCCCCCACTTAACTATATAGTAAAGAGACCACACCTTTGCTTTGGAGTAAACTGGCCACAACAGCCTATTTTATTAAAACATAAACATATCCAAAACTCCCAACTTAAATGAAACAAATATCCAACACATCAATAACATACAATAACCCCACTCTGTTGGTCTTTTCTGGCAGACCCCCGGTCTCCACCATTTTACACTATATAACAGTATGAACAATGCCCTGCGAGCAAACATTAACCTTAGGCCTCCAGTCCGTGTAGTACGCTCGGCGACAACCCCCGCCCGCAGTGCAAACATTACCGTATTCCAACTAACCTTTCGCTGGAATACACCTAAGGGGCCCATAATACTGATGAGCCCCCCACCCCTGTTTTCACACGTTTTCTACTGCCACCATAAAAGACCAACAGAAATAACCGCCACAGCCCGAAAGGATGACACCTCCACCTTTAAGGGCCCCCACACACCCTCAGCGCTCCCTTCCTGAATCCCCATAGACCAAAGAGCAATCCCCACATCCGTCAGATGAACCCCGTCCCTCCTCAGATACATGCCCACGTTGGTCTCCAGTTCCTGATGGCGAACCACCAGCCCCCCAAGGCGTGCCACAAATTTTCCTACCACCCGATTAACCCGAGTCCTGGCTCTATTGAGCCTGGTCACGGACCGAGCCCTGCGCCACTGTGTCCGGGCAACAATGTCCGACCACACCAGCACTGTCCCCGGAAAGGCCGCTCGCAGCCGCTCCATGTCCGCTTTGATGTCCGTGATCAGAGCCCTGATTTTACGGACACCAAAATCGTTCCCCCCTGCGTGTATAACCAGCACATCGGGGGCCTGTCCAGACGGGCGTACCTCTCGACCTCTGGGAGCACCCTACCCCACATCATCCCCGGTATCCCCAGCCACCGCAACACAGCCTCCCTCCTGGAAATACCCAGCTGCCTGCCGTCTGGCTTCTCATCAGCCCTCCTTGCCCCCCAGCACACATATGAGTGTCCGACAATCCAGACGAGGCGTGCAGTCCCTCCATCTGAAATGAAACAAACAAGCCACACTGCTCACCAATGAAACCAACACCCGATAAGGCAAAAACCCCCCCCCCCCCATCTGTCAGCTCTCCCCCCCCCCCCCCCCATTAACCGACCACTAACTGGCCGCACGTACAACCGGAACCTCCGAGATTCCCACCTCCCGATCTTCCGCACTGCTGCCTCGTTCATCCCGCACCTGGCAGCTTCAGTAGCCGCCCCGATGCGGAAGGAGTGAGACGAAAACCCGGAACCGTCCAAGCCCAGTCTTTGCAAGCACCTGCGAAAAACCACCACAAATTGGAACTTTGACAAAAAAGACCCATCCTCGTGCCTAAGCAACGGCCCGTCCCCTTCTGGCCTGACTTCCAAAAAGGCCTTAACCGCTGCCACCGGACACACTCTGGCCCCCGGCAAGGAAAAAAGAACCACGTCCACCCCTCTGCCCGGTTTTTGATCTGCGCAGCCGAATACCCACCTTGTCTTCCGCTATCCACACATCTTCCTTCATCAGCCCCCCGGCCCTCAGGCGAGAAGGGCTAACCAATTCGCTGATGCGGAACGCCCCGTAGAACGCCAGCGAGAAAGCCGCTGCGAATAGTAGGCATTCATAGCGCCCAGTGCAAACCCCGTCCAAGACCTCCCTGATACCTACCAAATTGGAAAAAGAGACCGGCCTCCTGCACCTTGTGCCCTTTCAAGCCTGTTTTACCCAGAAGTCCTTGGTCCAATCCACCCCCCCCCACCAGCTTGAAAAAGAACGCCAAACCCGCCAACTTTTTCTCAATGGCGGACACCCTTCGTTCCATGTTCCTGGCTACCAAGTAAATTACCTGCAGACGATCATCCGGCCCCCCGCTAGACACCCCAGCTTCGGCACCCAACTCCAACCATTCCTTCCATACCTTGGCGTATGCCGACCATGTGGCTGTGCTAACGGACTGCTTTATCCACGAGGCGGCTATTCCAGCGCCAGCTCCCAAATCCAACCCGGGCACGGGACCCCGACAGCCTCCGCGGCCGGGGCCAGCTCACTGAACTTGTCCCACTGAAAACGAGACAAGGAGTCAGCCAGCGTGTTCTCCACGCCCGGGATATGTACGGCATAAATGAAAATGTTCAGTTGCAAACACCTCAACACTAAATGCCGCATGAGCCGAATGACTGGTTGTGACAACGCGGACATGCGGTTCACTACCTGGACCACTCCCATGTTGTCACAATTCAGCCTCAGTTTTAGGTTGCTGCAGGCCTCCCCCCAAAGCTCAATAGCCAACACCACTGGAAAGTTCCAGCAGCACTAGGTTCCGGAGAAAGCCTGCCTCTACCCAAGACTGAGGCCAAGGTTCCGCGCTCCACTGCCCCTTGAAGAAAGCCCCATAGCCTGTGGACCCTGCTGCATCCGTCACCAGGTCCACATCGAAATTACTCACCGGACCGGACTGCCACATCGACCTGCCATTGTAGGATGTCAGGAACTCATACCATACCTTCAAGTCCTCCCGGTGATCCTTGGACAAGCGAATTAAATGAGTGGGGGCCTTCGCCCCCGCCGTAGCCGCCGACAGCCGTCGGCAAAATATTCTGCCCATGGGAATGATCCTACAGGCGAAATTTAGTTTACCCAGCAGAGACTGCAAGGTCCTCAGCTGCACCTTCCGCAAGCCCTGAAACACCCTAACTTCCGTTTTCATGGCCTCGAGCTTATCCCTGGGAAGGCGACACTCCATCGCCTCCGAATCGATCACTATACCCAGGAAACTAATCTCCGTCGTGGGGCCTTCCGTCTTGTCGGCCGCCAATGGCACGCCAAAACCGGATGAAGGAGAGCCGATTTCAAATTCCGCGCCACCGGCGGCACCACCGCCAGCGAACACGGTATCTTGAAACCGTCCCTGAACCCCGAGGACAATAGTTCCGCAGCCGACCTATCCGGGTACCTACTTAGGAAAGGCCGCATCCTTTCCCCCCTCACCGGAGTCTTCCCTTTTTTGAGCAGCGTCACCGGCACGCTTACCTTTTTTAAAACACTTAGCCGCGGGGTGGGATCCCCCACACCCTGAGCACTCGTGTTTGAATTTGCACGATCCTCCGAATTTGCAGGCGTTCTCATTGAACTGCCAGCAAACTCCCCACTTTTTCCCAGCCGACGGTCCTGAGGAGGTCGCACCCCCGGCCCCACCTTGAAAAGACTGCGCCGGGGCCTTAGCCGCCGCCATGAGCCGCATCCAGAGGCTGATGTCCTTCTGATCCCAGCGAAGAGAGGGCCTAACCGCCCGCCGCTGACGGAACTGCTCACCGTACCTGAGCCAAGCCAACCCCCCATACACCCGGTGCGCCTCTCCGATGGAATCCATGTACCCGAACAACGCCGAGCAATGCTCGGGGTTCTTCTCGCCGACGACGCTAGCCATAATGGCGAACGCCTGGAGCCAGTTAACGAAAGTGCGCGGAATCAGCCTATACCGCCTCTTCTCCTCATCCTCCTTTTTAGAATCATCCGGCTTCACCCTATCGAGGTTGAATTTCTCCAACGGCAACAGGGAGAAGATCTCTACGTATTCGCTCTTGTAAATTTTTTCCTTGACCTCCTGCTTCAAATGAGCCCCTAACGGACACTCGTAGCAGATATACACCTCGTCCCATCCGCAATACGTACCAGATCAGACAAGTCACCGCCTCCGGGGCCCCCCCGCCTTTGCCTTCTCCGTTACCACCTGTCCCGCCACAGGGGCCACCGGGGGAAGCTGCGGAGATGCAACCCCCCCCCCCCCCGGCCAGCGCATCCCCCCCCCAGCCGTGCCCGCAGCCACAGGTGCCCACGGGGCCACCTGCGGCGAAGGGCCCTGTACCGCAGCCACCCGGCCCAAAAGCTCCCTGAGGCCCCCCACCAGTTCGTTCAACAAGGCGTCGGACCCGGAGGCGGCAGGCGCGACGCCCGCCACCACCGGTGCAGGCACCGCCACCGGAGGTGCAGACACCCCCCCCCTCCCCAACCCCAACAGTTCACATAATGCGTCAGCTAAAGAAGATACATGTAAGGTAGTGGACTTACCAGGCCTGCCGGGAGTCACTCCCGCCGCCGTAGACCGGACCTCCACCGCTGGCTCCCGCTCCTCGCCTTCCTCCTCGTCCTCCGATAGCTCACCCTCCGACCTGTCCTCCCCGACTGGGATCGGTGCGGCCGACAGCCCCCCAGGAGAAGGTGACCTGGAGGCCGTGGAGTCTTCCCTCTGTCCCGGCCGGCCCTTCGCTGCTCCTCTGCCCCGCGTTGCAGCAGCAGGCAGGCCACCCGACGCCGTCTCTGTGCCGACCCCCTTCCGATCGCCACCGCCCGATTTTCTCTGCGCCGTGCCCCCCCCCACCAGCGGAACCGCCGACCCCACGTGAAGAGGGCCCCGCGGCCGTGCCAGGTGGGTCCGAGGCCTTCTTTTTGCCCCTTGCAGCCCCCGTTCCAGCAGTGGATTGAGAAGGCGTCCCCCCCCCCCCCCACTGCCCGCAGCCGAGGAAGCGGCGCCAAAACGGCCCGTGGCCCCGCCCACCGACGGAGGCGTGTGTCCTGCTCGGTCCCCTCCGCTCCGAGTCACCCGCTGCGGGGGGGGGGGGCGACCGCCCCCCCGGTGGGCTCCGAGCCCCCTTTTCAGTCGTTGAGGGCCCCGGTGAATAGCGGGCCGGAGGCCACGACTTCCGCCCGCGTGGGGTCAACTCAGCGCCGCCCGAACCGCCCGCTCAGAGACCCACTCCGCTGCTCGCCTCTCCAACCAGTCTGCACCTCGAGTCGCAGCCTCCGCTCGCAAACGCGCAAGCACGAGGTCGACGGCCGCCATCTTGGATCCGAGAGCAGGAGGAAAAACCGTTTCCTCTGTGCTCTCCTAGCTGCAACTCAAAAGCCGTTTCCTCTGTGCTCTCCTAGCTGCAACTCAAAAGCCGTTTCCTCTGTGCTCTCCTAGCTGCAACTCAAAAGCCGTTTCCTCTGTGCTCTCCTAGCTGCAACTGACCTTGCTGGCCCCGCCCCGCTCTTTTATAATGCCACTCCCCTGCCTCTTGTGACCAATCCTGCTCTTCTTGCTCCCCCACTAAACTAGTAACCAATCCTGCTCCACCTGGCAACACACCCCTCTCCCAGCCAATCCTGCTCATCATGCCTCCCCCATCCACAATGCTTAAACCTGCCTGTGTCACTAGACACACTGTCATGCCCGGCCCTCTGCTATTCTTTGCTGGCTTTTGCTCCGGGCCTCCCTAACACAGCCAACATCAACATAAAAATTGGAAAGGTCAAGGTTGATGAAGGAAGAAAGGAGAGAACCTTGCAGTATCAGGCCTGGATATTAAATGGAGCAGTCAGAACTGCTCTGTAGAGTACCAATTTGTAACACGTCGCCACTCTGCTTGGAGTGGGTGAAGTGCCCCCGGACAGACCCCTACCACAAGCCTGGCAGCTGAGGTGTCACTTTGGATTTCTGGGAGGAACAGGCCTCTCACAGACCCGGCTCTAGGGCCTCTGCCACAGGCCAATTTCAATTAAAGTACTTGGGTGAATAAAGAGAGCAAATCCTCCCAGTAGACTTTTCTATATGGGTCCCCGGATGACAGCAAGCATACCTGTCAGGAGGTCCGGTCACCCCGATCCCAGCTTGGGATGTTCTCAATAGGTCCGGGAACCCAGTGAAGCACTGGGGTTGCCTCTGGATGAGGCTCGATGCAGGCCGCAGCTTTGGCCAGATAGGCCGCACCGGCGGGGTCCATGGATGCGCGCACCCTGAAGGTGGATGCCGCACCTGGAACGGGGACCCCGCGAAGATTTAGAACTGACACGCGTCACAGATATACTCTTCTCCAGCACGCCCCACGCCCCAGCAAGCTCCTCTAATTGGCTGCTGGAGAAACTTACTCTGCCAGAACCCCACTGGCGCCAACTGCTGGCCAGGGATGGTATTGCATCCCTGGACCACAGATTGACCCAGTGGACTTTCCTGGAATGACAGAAGTCCCAAATTTCAAACAAATTGCGAATGGGAGCAAGGTAACTCTCCCATCCCCCACTAACTTTAGTGTAGTGCCCATACTGAAAGTAAGGGGGCGCTACATAGGGGATAGTTTTATTGCATTTTTATAAAAAATAAAAAAAAAATCCTACCAATGGCGGTGAACAGCGATTTTTTTCGTGACTGACATTATGGCGGAAACGGACAATTTTGACACATTGAGCGGGCGCTGCTCACATAAGTGTTTGCTTCTTCGAGCGAGCTGAGCGCAAGTTACATTTTTTGGCTAAGCACCGAGCCATTTTCTGAGATTTGGTGTTTACAAGTTAAAAAAAAATTACTTTTTTACATATTTTCTAACACCCTAGAGCAGCCCTCAAAATTTACACTTGCCTGCTCGCATTTTGCGAGTGCATTTTGAGGGCTGGAGAGTGTGGGCTGCCTGGGAGCAGGGGTGGGGGGCGAGCAAGGAGTGAATATAGGGGAAGAGAGGAGTGCCGCCGCCTGGTTGTTCAGAGCGTGGGGAACATAACAGCTTTCAATTCAATAGTTGTGTTCCCTACCGTGCGCCGTCATATACAGCCCCTCCCCCTTGTCTGGGCACTTTGATAGAACACCCATCACAGGATTGGAGGGGTGATCTGTATCAAAGTTTCCCGGACAAGGGGGAGGGGCTGTATATGACGGCGCACGGTAGGGAACACAACTATTGAATTTAAAAGTTGATATGTTCCCCGCGCTTTGAAAAAAACAGGCGGCGGCAACTCCTCTTATACCCAGCACAGGTAGGCTGCACTGCGGACACGTGGCTCCACTTTTTGGGAACGGATAAAGCTGTTAATATTTATTTTTATAACTTAATTCTGCATAAAACATTTAAATTATCTCATGAAATGACACTTATGAGGGCATGTCTAGGGGGTGGGACATGGTAGGGGTTGGGCGGGGAAACTGGTGGCGAGTAACCCTTGAGGACTGCCCTAGAAAATAAATGGCGGTCGTTGCAATACTTTGTCACACCATATTTACGCAGCGTTCTTACAAGCGCACTTTTTTGGAAAAAGTTTGAACAGTAAAGTTAGCCCATTTTTTATATTGTGAAAGATAAGGTTACGCCAAGTAAATTGAAACCCAACATGTCCCAGCCACCACCGCCCCCCCCAACGGCATAGGTGGGGCCCAGCCACCACCCAACGGCATAGGTGGGGCCCAGCCACCACCCAACGGCATAGGTGGGGCCCAGCCACCACCCAACGGCATAGGTGGGGCCCAGCCACCACCCAACGGCATAGGTGGGGCCCAGCCACCACCCAACGGCATAGGTGGGGCCCAGCCACCACCCAACGGCATAGGTGGGGCCCAGCCACCACCCAACGGCATAGGTGGGGCCCAGCCACCACCCAACGGCATAGGTGGGGCCCAGCCACCACCCAACGGCATAGGTGGGGCCCAGCCACCACCCAACGGCATAGGTGGGGCCCAGCCACCACCCAACGGCATAGGTGGGGCCCAGCCACCACCCAACGGCAGAGGTGGGGCCCAGCCACCACCCAACGGCATAGGTGGGGCCCAGCCACCACCTCCCCCCCAAACGGCATAGGTGGGGCCCAGCCACCACCCAACGGCATAGGTGGGGCCCAGCCACCACCCCCCCCAACAGCATAGTGGGGCCCAGCCACCACCCCCCGGCATAGGTGGGGCCCAGCCACCACCACCCCAACAGCATAGGTGGGGCCCTGGGGCCCAGCCACCCAACAGCAGCAAGGTGATGCAAGCTTCCCATTCATCACTAGTGGATTGGTTTTGGTTGAGATGAGTCTATGTAGCACAAGAGCTTGCCTGTTTGAACACAAACCATTAAAGCAGGCCCCAGGATAACACAATTGATCGTAAATCTAAGATTATACAATCGCATTGTAACATGTCTGTCACATTTAAACAAACTGTAGCTATTAAATCAACATTCAAACCTAACCAAACACCACTTACCAAACCAACATGGCGGCAGGAAGCCACGTGCTCACATCTGTAGGCCAAAAGAGAGAGACTGTTTCACAAGTGGGAGTATTTATATGTAAAGCAGACATTTTTTTTCACCCAACTTTATTTGTGACAGTACCAAACTGACAAAGCTTACAAACTCTCAAAAAGTTTAAAATAACTATTTTTCTTTTGCAATCGGGGTTTGGATGTGTCGCTGTTCCTGGACAGCTTCAGAGAAGGGGAAATAAAATAAAGTAAGGATTAAAAAAAAAAAAAGAAAGCTGCATGGTTGATTAGGAAGTTAAAGGTCAGCTGACACAGCCACACCTCTTCAACTTTAACCCCTTACTGCCCAGATTTAGTGTCGCTTTAGCATTGCACAACGCAACTTGCCTAAGGTTGTTTTTTGATGGTTTACGGAAGAAACAACAACAACAACAAAAAAAAGGTTTGTCACTTTTATTTGGTCAAATTCAACAATCAAACTGGACATATAGGTTTATTCAATGGTGTATTAGGGCCCGTTCACTTCTGTGTGTTGTGAAACGCACACTGTGTTTTTAGTGCTTTAACCACTTGCTTACTGGGCACATATTACCCCTTCCTGCCCAGGCGAAATTTCAGCTTCCGGCACTGCGTCGATTTAAATGACAATTGCGCGGTCGAGCGACGTGGCTCCCAAACAAAATTGACGTCCTTTTTTTCCCCACAAATAGAGCTTTCTTTTGGTGGTATTTCATCACCTCTGCGGTTTTTATTTTTGGTGCTATAAACAAAAGCGGCAATTTAAAAAAAAACACAATGGGCTAGATTCAGCAAGAATTTACCGCCGGCGTATTTATAAATACGCCGCGTAAATTCAAAGCTGCGCCGGCGTATCTTTTCTGTATTCAGAAAGCAAGATACGCCGAAATTAAGGCTAAGATCCGACTGGCGTAAGTAAGTCTCTTACACCGTCGTATCTTAGGGTGCATATTTACGCTGGCCGCTAGGTGGCGCTGCCGTCGATTTCAGCGTAGAATATGCAAATGACCTGGATACGCCGATTCAGAAACGTACGTGTGCCCGGCGTAACGTTACTCCTGCTATATGAGGCATAGCCAATGTTAAGTATGGACGTCGTTCCCGCGTCGAATTTTGAAAATTTTAAGTTGTTCGTGAATAGGGCTTTGCGTAAATTACGTCCACGTCGAAAGCATTGACTATTTGCGACGTGATTAGGAGCATGCGCACTGGGATACGTTCACGGACGGCGCATGCGCCATTCGTGAGAAACGTAATTTACGTGGGGTCATGTTTTATTTACATAAAACATGCCCACCTCTTCAGAATTTGGGGTGCTTACGCCGGCAGATGTACGCTTCGCCGCCGTAACTTAAGGCGCAGGTTCTTTGTGAATCCAGCCCCAGCCTCACTAAGTTACGGCACGCTACGCCGCACAAACTTACGGTGGGCTTTATGAATCTAGCCCAATATTTTTTACTTTTTGCTATAATAAATATCCCATTTAAAAAAAAAAAAAAAAAAAAAAAAAAAAAAAAAACTTTGGGC
Source organism: Rana temporaria (assembly GCF_905171775.1). Lineage (NCBI taxonomy): Eukaryota > Metazoa > Chordata > Amphibia > Anura > Ranidae > Rana > Rana temporaria. The sequence goes on from NC_053497.1 coordinate 15,327,684, forward strand.
CAAATCCACAAAGCAGATGCGCCGACTTAACTCGAGATTTCAGTTTTTTACACCGCGCGTATCTTTGCGCCCAATCCTCAAAACGAGATACGCCTTAAAATCCGTTTTTTTCCGTCCTACCTAAAATAATTACACCGGCGCATCCTCGGACACAAATTACGCTAGTCACTACGCTGTTTTTGATAGGCAAAGATGCAAATGAGGGAGATAGGGCGATCCACAAAATTAAGTGTGTGCGCTGTAGATTACGCCCTGTGCGCACCTGTTAGTTTCCCTGCGCAAAGTTACACTTTATAAAAGCAGCCCTAATTTTACACCTGCCATGTAAAGGTCTGCTGAAGCAACAGCATTGAGGAAGAGCTGAGAACACATATTTGCTGGACTTCAATCTGTCTGCCAACATGCCCAGGCCATCCATGATCCTAACGGCACTCGCTACTTTAGAGGCGCAAAGAAGGAGGAGGGCACAGAGGAGGAGGGCACAGGGGAGGGTATACCGCCCACGCCGAGATCTCTTTGGCATGCCTGCTTCTGAGGTCTATGGCAACTTCCGTTTTAACCGGGAAGCCATCCTTGAATTAACCCGAATCCTGCAGGATGATCTCACCACCCCAACCCAACGATCCCATGCCCTGCCACCTCTCATCAAAGTAATGGCAACACTGCAGTTTCTTGCCACTGGGTCTTTCCAACGAACATGTGGAGGTCTGGCTGGGATGGCACAATCCTCCATGAGCAGGTGTGTCCATCAAGTAGTCCCTGCAATACTGCGGCGCATGGGCAATCGATTTCAAAAGCCCACCCAGGAGGTCCAGCGATTGAAAACCATGACGGACTTTTACCACATTGCCCGATTCCCACGGACCATCGGGGCCATTGATTGTACCCATGTGGCACTACAGCCCCCCCATGAGACAGAGCACCTGTTCCGGAATCGGAAGCACTGGCATTCCATAAATGTCCAGGTAATCGTAGATGCACATGGCCTCATCTGGCACGTCTGTGCAAAATTTCCTGGATCGTGCCATGACAGCTACATATTCCGGCAGACCAACATCTCCAGAGATTTGGAGATGAACCTGTATGGAGACAGCTGGCTGATTGGCGAGTGACATGGGTGTCAGGTATGTCCCCCCCCCCCATGATGCATACATCACGAGGGGCACATGCATGACTAATATCCTCCTGTCTTTTCCCTTCCAGGTGACTCTGGATATGCCCTGGGACCACATATGATGACCCCATTTAGAACCCCCAAACCCAGGAGAGCAACGCTACAACGAGGCTCACATACGCACCCGGGCAGTTTGGAATGCACATTTGGGCTGCTGAAGTCCCGCTTCAGATGCCTGGATAAGTCTGGGGGTACACTGTTGTATTCCCCAGACTTTGTGTGCCAGATCATCGGTGCATGTTGTATTCTGCACAACTTTGCCATGAGAAGGGGACTGGAGATTGACATACGTGCTGACCTGACCCCCGACCCAGGCAATCCCCCCCCTAACCAACTCTACCCGGTCTGCTGAGGGAACAGCAGCCAGGAGACGCCTCGCAGAAGGCATCTTTTCACAGTAAACGCACATGAATAATGTCACAATGAGAGTGTTTCTTTGCACAGTAAACGCACATTAATTATGTCACAATGAAAATGCATGAATGCACACCACTGTGGGGTCCCTAGCACAGACACATCACATGCACATCGAATTGGATTAGATCCAAGTACCCCCCCCCCCCCCCTTTGGTACTTGGGAGCAGTAACGCCCCGCCACGGCTCCAATTATGTCACTGTGCATTCATACACCATTCAGGAACCTGGTATCACTTCTCCCTGGTCCTGGGGATCCCTTCTCCACCAAAACTGAGGGTGACACCCTTATTTCATCAGGAATGCCACCCCCCCACATTCACACATCATTCACACACATAAACCAAATCATAAGTACAGTATAAACAAAATCATAAAGATAAATTTAAAAAAATAAATAATCAAAAGTACCCCTGCAAATTAATTCCGGCGGCGAGTGCTCCGTCTGGGCTGCCCACGGGCACGACCAACTGCAGGATCTTCACGGGGGGGGGGTGTTAGCAGGGGAGGGAGGTCTTCCCGGGGGGGGGTGTTAGCAGGGGAAGAAGGAGCCTCCCTGGTGTCTGTCCTCCAGCTGGCCTGCCCTCCAAGGCCAACTGCTATCCTGTTCAGACAGACAAGTGATGGCAGCCCGTATTGTCCTGCACAGCCTGGGTCAGGGCAGTCACCTCCTGGGCCACGCCTGTTGTGGCGGTCTTGCAGGGACCACAAACATGTGATGACCCCCCAATGAGTTTGTGCCACATCACCGAGTGACTCCCTCATTGCAACCCAGGCTGTGCTCCATCTCCATCTTTAGCCACCCGAGACTTCAAGGTGGCTAAAAGTCTTTGCTCTGGAGCAATAACAGCCCTCATGCAGGTGTCCTGCCTCCTGATATAGGGGAACCGCAGGGACAAGAGTTGAACGTAGGAGTGCCGTCATCCGGAGAATATTCCTTAAGTCATGATGATTACTCTCCTGGAGCTCCTGCAGAAAAGACAAAATGATAAAATTGGTCACGATTAACCGCTTGCTGACCGCCGCACACAGATACAAGTCAACAACATGGCATGGGCAGGCAAATTGGCATACCTGTACGTCCCTTTTAATTTGCCTTGCACGAGTATGCGGGTGGCTTGCGATTGCGGTCGGCAAAGGCAAAACAGGGGGGGATGCCTTTGTAAACAAGGCATTCCCCGTTCTGCCTAGTGACATGTCATTGATCTACTTTTCCCCCCCCATGATTGGCAACAGTGATCAGTGACCCGTCACTGGTAACCACACCCTTAACAGTAAGAATCACTCCCTAGTACCAACTTAACCCCTGTAGCACCACCTAGTGGTTATAAAAGGTTATAAAGGTTTGTTTTTATTTTCTAAATAGGTTCCTTTAACCACTTGGTTAGTTAGAGACCTGGACCTTTAGGCAGCTTAAAGGACCCGGCCAGTTTTTGCAATTTCGGCACTATGCGTCGCTTTGACAATTGCGCGGTTGTGCGACGTGGCTCCCAAACAAAATTGGCGTCTTTTTCCCACAGATAGAGCTTTCTTTTGGTGGTATAAACAAAAATAGAGGCCGGCCGATATTCGGTCATTTTGGAGGCATCGGCCCGATTATCCAAATGTGGCCAATATTTAGCCATCAGCAGAGTGTGGAGAAGGGAGGAACATGGGGTTCATTCTCACCTGCCAATGCCATTCAGTGCCACCTGCCAACTAATGACATCCAGCGCAACCTGCCAAGGCCATCCAGTGCCACCTGCCAATCAGTACCATCAAGGGCCACCTGCCAATCAGTACCATCCAGTGCCACCTGCCAATCAGTACCATCCAGTGCCACCTGCCAATCAGTACCATCCAGTGCCAACTATTGCCATCCGTGCCACTTTAGTGCTACGTACCAATCAGTGACATCTGCCAGTACCAATTGGTTCCATCCAGTGCCACTGCCAGTGCCAATTGGTTCCATCCAGTGCCACCTGCCCAAAAAAAAAAAAGCCTAAATATCGACCGCAAAAAAAAAACATCCAGTTACACTTACGGTAGCTGTTTTTCTGTAAGTCTTACAGGACAGCACCTTGAGAGTAGACTGGCTCCACCTGACAGGAAACACAATCAGAAAGAGGTTTAAAAGCCCCGCCCCTCCCCGTGCACCTCAGTTAGTGATAAAGTAACCACCATTAGAGCACGGGAGACCAGTATATAAAAAATACAAACCATATAAAATTCTCAGGGTGGGAAGTAGGCCTGCCGTCCAGTAAGACTTACAGAAAAACAGCTACCGTAAGTGTAACTGGTATTTTTCAAGTCGTCTTCCAGGACGGCACCTTGAGAGATAAGCAAGTAACCCTCAGGCCTACCTTAGGCGGGACAACTGCCTGCAGGATTCTTCTGCCAAACGTCAAGTCTTGGGGGTGACAGAAGTTCCACTCGGTAGTGTTTGAGAAAGGTGTTCTGGCTTGACCACGTTGCTGTATCTACAGATATTGTTCCACTGAAACTCCTGCTCTCTCTGCCCAGGAGGTTGCTATAGATCTCGTGGAATGTGCCTTGACTTTAGGTACTGTTTTGCCAGCCTTAATGTATGCTAATGAAATTGCCTGTCTTATCCACCTAGATATAGAGGCTCTAGATGCTTGGCAACCCTTTTTCTGTCCTGAAAAATTAATTAGCAAGTGAGATGAGCGTCTAAACTCGCTCACCCTTTCCAAATAACTAACAGCGGCCTTACATCCAAACAGTGGAAGGTCCTCTCCCTTTCGTTCTGTGGATTTGCGCAAAATGAAGGAAGAATAATTTCTTGTGACCTATGAAATTTCGTTGCCACCTTAGGTAGGTACAGGGGATCCTGACTTAGGACTACCCTGTCTTCAAAAAGACGAAAATAAGGCTCTTTGATTGAGAGCGCCTGCATGTCTCCTATTCTTTTGGCCGTAGTAATAGCCAGAAGAAAGGAGAATTTAAATGTCAACAGCCTAACCGGAATGCTGTCTATCGGTTCAAACGGAGGTTTGGATAGATGGTCTAGAACCAAGGTGAGGTCCCAGGGGGGAACTCTGGAGATTTGAATAGGGGATAACCTATCCCTAGCCGACAGGAACCTCTTGATCAGCGGATCCAGGGCCAGCCTCTTGTCTAAAAAGTAGGACAAGGCGGCTACTTGTACTCTTAAGGTTCTTGTGGCTAGTCCTAGATCAACTCCTTCCTGGAGAAATTCCAGGATGACAGATATTTCAGGTAGTGGGGCTTGCCTGGCTGCACACCAGCGTGAAAAAACCCCCCAGGTCTTAGCATAGATTTTCCTAGTGACCTCCTTATGACTAGCCAAAAGGGTATTACCTTCTCCGAACAACCTCTCCGCTGCAGGTTCCACCTCTCAAGTACCAGGCCGTCAGACTGAAAAAGTCGGGCTCTGGGTGAAAGATCGGTCCCTTGCCGCAGAAGGTCCACTCGGACCGGGAGAGGAAGGGGGGGGGGGGGGGGAAGAACTGACCACGTTCAACAATGGGAACCAAGCTCTTTTGGGCCACTGGGGAGCGATCAGGATCAGCTTCCCTCGTGAGCGACTCAGTTTCTGTAGGACCCTGGGATCAGACTCAGGGGAGGGAAGGCATAGGCCCAGCTGAAATGTCAGGGCCTGGGCCAACGCGTCCACACCCTCCGATCCCTGATCCCGGGAGAGGGAGAAGAACCTTTCTACCTTCTGTTCGCGAAGAGGTCTATCTCTGGTTGCCGAAACGATGTCGAACCCAGTCGAAGACTTCTCGATTTAATTCCCACTCCCCTGGAGGATGGGTTGGCGGCTTAGAAAGTCCGCTTCTAGGTTTAAGACTCCCCTGATGTGGATTGCTGAAAGGGAGAGGACTCTCTGTTCTGCCCAACCCAGAATTTCTAAGGACAGCCTTAGGAGGGAACGGGACCTGGTGCCTCCCTGGTGATTTATGAACGCCACCGTGGTTGCGTTGTCGGAGAGAATCTGTATTTCTTGGTTTATGACTCTCTCCTCGAACGCCTCCAAGGCCTTCCCGACCGCTAATAATTTGCGGAAGTTGGAAGAGGACCTGCTCTGTTGTCGATCCCAGCACCCCTGGGCCTGGAGACCCGACATGTGGGCTCCCCACCCCCAGGAGCTGGCATCCGTGGTTATCCTGAGAGGATTTGTCTGGTTCCATGGGAGGCCTTCCTCCAAATTCTGAGGAATGAGCCACCACCCCAGTGTGCATTTTACCGACTCCGGGATGCTGACCCTGGAGTCTAGGGATGAGTCCTTCCCGTCCCAGGAGGAGAGCAGGAAGGCCTGCAGGGATCTGTAATGAAGCTGGGCCCATGGGACCGCTGGGATGCATGAGGTCATCAGTCCCAGTAACCTCATGATCTGTCTGAGGGAAATTTCTATTGAACCCATGACGGACCTGACCACTGACCCGAGTCTCTGGATCTTGTCCTCTGGAAGAACCAGCTTTTTCTCTATGGAATCTATCAGGAACCCCAGATACATTTTTCTCTGTTCTGGGAGGAGAGAAGATTTTTCTCTGTTTACAATCCATCCCAAAGATTCCAGAGTAGTCAGGACGGTGGCCAGATCCGAGAGAAGGAGTTCTCGGCTGGGGTTGAAAAGCAGTAGGTCGTCCAGGTAGGGGACAAGGGAGATCCCTTTCAGATGTAGAAAGGCGACCACCTCTGCCAGGACCTTTGTGAAAACCCTTGGGCTGGAGGCCAGACCAAAGGGGAGTGCGGTGAACTGCCAGTGCCGACTCCCCTGAGGGGAGGCAATGGCAAATCGGAGGAACCTTTGATGGTCCCTGAAGATTGGGACATGGAGGTAGGCGTCCCTCAAGTCTATGGTTACCATAAAGACTCCTTCTAACAGTCCCTTGAGACTGTAAATGTTTTCCATGCGGAACTTCTTGTAGAGGAGAAAGGTATTTAAAGGTTTTAAATTTATGATCAATCGGAATTTCCCCGAAGGTTTGGGCACCATAAAAATATGTGAGTACACCCCCTGACCCTGTTGTCCTGGCGGAACTGGGATTATGACTCCCTGCTGAGCTAGATCTGTCACATTTCCCAGAAGGGCAGCTGCCTTGAGGGGATCTTGGGGTAGATGAGTGAGGAGAAATATTGGGGGGGGGGGAAGTTGGCGGAATTCCAATCTGTAACCCTCCCTCACTATTTGCAAAATGTGAGGACTCCGTGTTATACTCTCCCAGGCTGGAAAAAATTGGGAGAGTCTTCCCCCGACTCTTAAGTCACTTGGAGTCCTTACCTGCGGGTTTGGGATCGGGGAAAAGGATACCCCCTTTTGGCTTATCCTTTCCCGCGATCCAACGCTTATTAAAGGCCGATCTTCGGTCAGAAGGTCGGTTTTTATTCTGGGGGCCTCGAAAAAATCTTCTCCTGTTAGGTCTAGGTTTTGGGGGGAACCGTTTCCCCTTTTCTGAGGCCCTAGTTAGAGCTTGATCAAGTCCTGCCCCAAAGAGAAGAGTGCCTTCAAAGGGCAGGGCACATAGACGGGTCTTGGAGGCAAGATCACCTTCCCACGTCTTGAGCCATACCGCCCTTCTGGCGGCGTTGACGAGAGCACCCGTCTTAGCAGAGGATCGGACTGTTTCAATCGATGCGTCTGCAAGATGGGCTACCGCACTGCCTATGACTGTAAGAGAATCTCTAATTTCTTTAAACTTGGAGGTCTGAGGTACATGCTCCAGAAGTCTGGTTAACCAGGTATCTGCATTCCTAGCGATGCAGGAAGAGGCTAAAGCGGGTCCAAGGGCGGCCGCATTAGCCTCCCCGGCCCCAGGAAGGGAGGTGTCCGCCCGCCTGTCTAAGGAATACCTTAAGTTCCCTGCATCCTCAAACGAGAGGTCAGACTGCCTGGAGAGATTTGGCTAGAGATTGCATCTAGTTTAGGAGTTTTAAACAAGTATTTTCTAACTCCTTCCTAAAGGGACAGCGCCTCTTCCAGGTCTTGTACCTTAGTAGTTTCTGTGACGGTATTGGTATGATATCTCCGTCAACGTTCCCTTCTTCCCATAACGAAAATCACCCCAATATTCCACGAGGAGGGATATCCCTGGAATCGCCCAGAAAGCCACACATGCCAAGCTTACTGCTAGAACAAGACACTTTAATGACACAAAAACTCAGCTTATATGTGGTTACAGCCTGTTAGGAACGCCCCCCTCACACAGTGGGGTTTCCCATACAGATTATAGGAGACAAGTCGGAGCCGACCATGCAGACACGTTTCTTTAGATAAAGACATCAGTGGAGTTAATTAATACACTGACGCAATCAGAATAATTAACATACTACTTCTCTAATCATTTAGCCTGATGATACATACACATCTTTTAAGGGTAAACACAGATCTTCTTCACACAACACAATAGATCAATTAACGTTTAGAATAGTGAGGGGACATTAGCACGTCAATAACCTGTCAGAGGAATGAATCACACATGAAATTCCTTTCTACCTCTACCCATATGGCTAGCAGGGAGCAGTAAACTGAGGACATATAGGCAAATGTATCACAATGGCCCCCCTTTTGCTCCCCTGCTCGGCAAACCCGGTTGGACCTTCCCTGGTCCAGTAGGGTTGACGGGTTTCAGAGCTTTTAGTCCGAGGTTAACTCCGTTTGGCATGACTGACCTCCCTTGACAACTGCTTCAGACTCAGGTATGCCACCGGGTCGTCAGATCACACGCCCGGTCAGTCCCCAAGTCTTTGTGCGATCTGCCAAGTCACCAGAAGTCAGTGTGAAGACAGCGAATGGGTCTGTGCGCGCCCGTCTAGGTGTCCCGCTATGGGAGGGGGCAGGTTATGGCTCTGAAGTGACAATCACAGGAGATTCATAAAAGAAAAAGTTATATTTGTTGAAATGCTGTAGCACTGGTGCTCAGAGTCCGGGGGGGGGGGGGGGGGGGGGGGGGGGGAGGGGGACTCAGAGCCCCATAAGGTCAGCCACCCCCTGCTCCCTCCGCAGCCGCCGGTTCTCCTCTTTGAGCTTCTCCAGCTCCATCTCCAGTTCATGGAGCCTGGGGGGGTCAGCCCGCTGTGACCTCAGGTGGTTGTTCTCCTCCTCCATGCGGCTTATGCACGCCTCCAGCTCTATGTACTCACGGATCAGATCCTGCTTTCTCATGTCCTGCAGGCTTTCCACGTGGTCCTTCATCATCAGGAACTGGGTGGTGGTGTAAGGGCCACCGGTGGGCCCTTGGGCGAACATCTCGGCCCGCATCTGGGGCGCCTGCTGCGATTCCATCTCCTCCAGTCGCTTCTTCTCCCAGGTCCGCTGGTTATATGACTTCCAGGACCTCTTCTTCTTGGAGGGTAGCTGGCGGTGCCTCTTTCTGCCCAGCTCCCTCCAAGGCCCCTCCGGCTCATGGCTGTCGCCCATGACCAGCTGACAATGGTGTTCCCTGTTGTCCGTAATAACAGATTGTACCATGAGGGCTTCGTAAGGGGTGCCCAATGGTTCTTCCTGACCCAGCTCCTGGGGATCCCAAGCCGAGTCTACACAATGGGCTGCTGCTGGTGGGCGGTACCCAGGTTGAGACCAATTTGACCTGGTGTTGTCATTCATGGGGCAATTCTGCTTGAAGTGACCCAACTGTTTGCACCGGAAGCAGCGTTGTTCGTTGTCCTCCTGGCGTGGGTAGCGAGGGCTAGATGTCATCGGTCTGTTAGGCGGTTGGTATCTAGCGGCTGGTGGGTGTGAGGGCGCCGTTGGTTGTGGGGGTTGTACCCGTGGTGTGACCTGGTTGTCTTGCGAGTATCCGCATATTCATCCGCCACTTCGCGGCCTCTGGTAGAGTCATGGGCCTGCGATCTCTCACCCAATCCTTGACGTCCGTCTGGATGTGATTGTAAAATTGCTCCAGGAGCATTAGTTGCAAAATGTCCTCTGCGGTGGTGGCCTGGCAGCTGTTAACCCAGTTAGAGGCCGACAGGGACAACTGGCATGCCCATTCTGCGTAAGAGTCCTTTCGTGGTTTTGCGTGAGTCCTGAACTTCTGTCGGTGGGACTCTGGGGTTACCGCAAACGAGCCAGGAGCGCTTCTTTAACCCTGGCGTAGCTATGGATATCCTGATCTGGCACGGTCCGGAAAGCATCAGAAGCTTTGCCTGACAGTTTGCCCTGACAATATTGCAACCCACTCTCTTCTAGCTATTCGGTGCAGGTTACATTGTCGCTCAAAATCCACCAGGTAGTTATCAATCTCACAGTCCTTTTCATCAAAAGCTTTAAAAAGCGCTAAACGGAATCTTCCTTGCGTCTGCTGTGCTGTACTCACTGTTCGGAGAAGGTGCGGCTGCTTGTTGGACTGCTGCCAGTTTTAACTGTAGTTCTGCGTCCCTTATTTCTTTAGCCTCCTGTAGCTCTGCGTCTCTTATTTGTTTATCCTTCTGTAGTTCTGCGTCTTATTTGTTTAGCCTCCTTCGCTAACAGGTCCATCACTCTCAGCACCACATCTGCCGTTGTGTTCGGGCCGAACCACGGCTAGCTTCTCTCTCATTAGCTTGTTGGCTGGCGATTCCTCCTCCTGAATCACTGGTGTCTCCATCTCTTGTACTGCTGGCGTTGCTGCAATCCCGTCCTCCTGGTCTATCTCCATTGATTCTGCTATGATGACCACTTGGTTTTGTTGCTAGCAATCCCTCCACGAAACTTCCAGTAGTTCTTCCAGTGTCTGCTTGGAATCCGGGTGTGAAGGGGAATAGAAGGAAAAATCCCACCGCTGCCAACCAATTGTGACAGTATTGGTATGATAATCTCCGTCAACGTTCCCTTCTTCCCATAACGAAAATCACCCAAATTCCACGAGGAGGGATATCCCTGGAATCGCCAGAAAGCCACACATGCCAAGCTTACTGCTAGAACAAGACACTTTAATGACACAAAAACTCAGCTTATATGTGGTTACAGCCTGTTAGGAACGCCCCCCTCACACAGTGGGGTTTCCCATACAGATTATAGGAGACAAGTCGGAGCCGACCATGCAGACACGTTTCTTTAGATAAAGACATCAGTGTATTAATTAATACACTGAAGCAATCAGAATAATTAACATACACTACTTCTCTAATCATTTAGCCTGATGATACAATACACATCTTTTAAGGGTAAACAAAGATCTTCTTCACACAACACAATAGATCAATTAACGCTTAGAATAGTGAGGGGACATTAGCACGTCAATAACCTGTCAGAGGAATGAATCACACATGAAATTCCTTTCTTACCTTACCCATATGGCTAGCAGGGAGCAGTAAACTGAGACATATAGGCAAATGTATCACAGTTTCTTTTCAGGCTCAGCCCATTCCCTCAGAACTATATCTTTAAGTGACTGATGGACTGGGATAACCTTTGTCTGGGGTTTAGCTAGACCCTGGTACATTCTGTCCTGAGGTGACACCAGCTCTGCTGGCTGCTGGATCCCCTCAGAGGCATAGACAGCAGACAGCAGACCCCCCATGTCATCTGCAGAAAAAATATATTTGCCTGATCTGGCATCCTCATCCTCAGAATGACTATCAATCACCCCATCTTCTGGAGCCTCTGAATCCTCGGTGTCAGATAGGAGAGACTCCCTAGCCTTGGAAACTCGTGGCACTGGGGTGGATGAGCTCTCTTAAGAGGGGCCGGCTGCTATGGGCTCAGGATCCCTATTTTTTAAGGTGTCCTTAAATTCCTTTAATGTGGAGAGCATTTGGGATTGGACAGTTAGGAATTCTTTCATAATAAGGGAAGTTTTCCTTTCCTGACAGTTTTTGTATGCATTTGGCACAAAGAAGTTTGGAGTAATCTGCAGCTAGTTTAACGCTACAGTTACCCACACCTCTTGGTTTTGGAAGTGTGTTTTAGGGAGAGATTAGCAGCTTCCCCCTGGGCAGAAACCTCCTCCCCTGTAAGGGGAGAGAAAAATATATCACAGTCCATACATACAAGTGTGAGAGGAGGGGAGGGGGGGGGGGGGGGGAGGGAGAGGACCCAGTCCAATATGCCCCCCTGACATTCTGAGGCAGACTCACCCTTGGTGGTGTCCTCGGCAGCGGCTGTTAGCGAACGATCCTCGCGCTCCATAGCGAAGTCGTGCAGGCGCCACTCTCCTCCTTGCTGCAGTTGAGAACAGCGAGGAGCCGACGCCGCTGGCTGCCGCCATTTTGGTGAAGACCGGAAGCGGAACTTCGTCATCACCGCGCGCCGCCTGTGACGCGGCGTCGACTGCTGGCTCCATTCGAAAATGTCCCCGGAGGGACAGTACACCGGAGCCACGCTGAGGAAGCCCTCACACCCGCCAGCAGGTAAGGGGTCCTGGAGGAGAGGGAACATGGCCAAATAGGAGTACTGGGATAGCCACTATCCCAGGGATTCCTAAGGAAAGAAGGAAAGAAGGGGGGTATTGTTTGCAATCTTCCTCCCCCCCCCTATCACACAGGGAAAACCCCCCCGGGACAGGCATTACACCTTTAGCTGAGGCAGGGACGGCCTCCCAGGACCCACTGCTCAGTACCCGGAGGGGGACCACCAGCCCCAGGCCTTAGGTCTGACAAAAAATAATAAACTGTTTCGCTGGTGGGAAACACAATCAATAACTGAGGTGCACGGGGAGGGGCGGGGCTTTTAAACCTCTTTCTGATTGTGTTTCCTGTCAGGTGGAGCCAGTCTACTCTCAAGGTGCCGTCCTGGAAGACGACTTGAGAAAAAAAGGCATATATCGGCCGCCCCAATTTCAAAATATCGGCCAGAGAAAAACCCATATCGGTAGACCTCTAATAAATATCCCCCGAAAATATATAAAACATTTTTCTTCCTCAGTTTAGGCCGATACGTATTCTTCTACATTTTTTTTTTTTTTTTTTTACCAAAAATATCGCAATAAGCGATTGGTTTGCGCAAAATTTATAGCGTTTACAAAATAGGTGTATTGCTCACGCCCGAAGGAGCCGCTGGTTGAATTTGGGATCGGCCTGCTAAGTTACCCTGGCGTTGTCTAGGGGTGTAGTTGTGAGAACAGAAGTAGTGAGCGAAGGTCCAGACAGTAAATAAAGGTTCTCAATGCTTTATTTTCCAGGCCCAACATCAACATAAATTGGGAAGGTCAAGGTTGATGAAGGAAGAAAGGAGAGAACCTTGCAGTATCAGACCTGGATATTAAATGGAGCAGTCAGTACTGCTCTGTAGAGTACCAATTTGTAACACGTCGCCACTCTGCTTGGAGTGGGTGAAGTGCCCCCGGACAGACCCCTGCCACAGCCTGGCAGCCGAGGCGTCACTTTGGATTTCTGGGGGGAACAGGCCTCTCACAGACCCGGCTCTAGGGCCTCTGCCACAGGCCAATTTCAATTAAAGTACTTGGGTGAATAAAGAGAGCAAATCCTCCCAGTAGACTTTTCTATATGGGTCGCTGGATGACAGCAAGCATACCTGTCAGAGGTCCGGTCACCCGATCCCAGCTTGGGATGTTCTCAATAGGTCCGGGAACCCAGTGAAGCACTGGGGTCCCCTCTTGCCTCCGGATGAGGCTTGATGCAGGCCGCAGCTTTGGCCAAATAGGCGAAGATTTAGAACTGACACGCGTCACAGATATACTCTTCTCCAGCACGCCCCACGCCCCAGCAAGCTCCTCTAATTGGCTGCTGGAGAAACTTACTCTGCCAGAACCTCACTGGCGCCAACTGCTGGCCAGGGATGGTATTGCATCCCTGGACCACAGACTGACCCAGTGGACTTTTCTGGAATGACAGAAGTCCCAAATTTCAAACAAATTGCGAATGGGAGCAAAGTAACGCTCCCATCCCCCACTAACTTCAGCGTAGTGCCCATGCTGAAAGCAAGGGGGCGCGGCATAGTTTTATTGCATTTTTATAAAAAAAAACATTTTTTACTACTAATGGCAGCGATCAGCGATTATTTTTGTGACTGCGACATTATGGCAGACACTTGACACATTTTTGGGACCATTGTCATTTTCACAGCAAAAAAAATCCTTAAAGCGGATGTGCCATTAAAAAAAAATTATTAAAAGCCAGCAGCTACAAATACTGCAGCTGCTGACTTTTAATATAAGGACACTTACCTGTCCTGGAGTCCAGCACCGTCCGCAGCAGAGGATGAGCGATCGCCTGTCTCTCTGCTGCTCCCCCTGCCATCCTCAGTGAGGGAACCAGGAAGTGAAGCGCTCCGGCTTCACTACCCGGTTCCCTACGGCGCATGCGCGAGTCGCGCTGCACCCGCCGATTGGCTCACACGCTGTGTGCTGGGAGCCGAGTGTTCCCAGCACACAACGGGGGACAGACGGGAAGTCAGAAAAACCCGTCTTTTGCCCGAGACGTGTGGCCGGAAGTGGGTGCAAATACCTGTCTTTAGACAGGTATCTGCACCCCCCTGAAGGGTGTCAAATGTGACACCGGAGGGGGGGGTGGGTTCCAATCAGCGCGAGTTCCACTTTAGGGTGGAGCTCCGCTTTAAAAAATGACAATTGCAGTTTGGGAGTTAACCACAAGGGGGCAGTAAAGGGGTTATGTGTGACCTCATTTGTGTTTCTAACTGTAGGGGGTGTGGCTGTAGGTGTGACGTCATCGATTGTGTATCCCTATAAAAGGGATCACACGATCGATCACGGCGCCACAGTGAAGAACGGGGAAGCTGTGTTTACACACGGCTCTCCCCGTTTTTCAGCGGCGATCGGGTTCGTGGGTCCTGGAGCTTCGGGTCGCGGGCGCATGTCCGCGACCCACAGCTGGTCACTAACAGAGGACGTACATGTGCCCAGCCGTGCCATTCTGCCGACGTAAATGTGCAGGAGGCGGTCCTTAAAGCGGGGGTTCACCCAAAAAAAAAAAATTTTAACATAACATTCAGCCAAGTTGTCCTAATGACAATTGGCTGTTTTTTTTCCCCCCCGTACATACTGTATTTCACCGCCGCTTCCGGGTATGTCTTCTGCGGGACTGGGCGTTCCTATCTGATTGACCGGCTTCCGACCGTCGCATACTACGCGTCACGAGTTGCTGAAAGAAGTCGAACATCGGTGCGCAGGCGCCATATAGAGCCGCACCGACGTTCGACTTCTTTCGGCAACTCGTGATGCGCTGTATGCGACGGTCGGAAGCCTGTCAATCAGATAGGAACGCCCAGTCCCGCAGAAGACATACCCGGAAGCGGTGGTGAAAATACGGTATGTACGGGGGGGGGGGGGGGGAACCAGCCAATTGTCATTAGGACAACTCGGCTGAATGTAATGTTAAAAAAAAATTTGGGTGAACCCGCGCTTTAAGTGGTTAAGCTAGTGCATTGTTGGTTCACTTACCTTTTCCTTCCATTTCCCTTCTAAATGTTTTTTTTGTTTTCTTTGTCTGAATTTCTCACTCAGTTAAGCTATTCTAAATGACTTTCCACCGCTCAGATGATGGGGGCAAGCTTACTGAGGAACAGGAAGTGAGGAATTCAAACAAAGAAAAAGAACACTTAGAAGGGAAATGGAAGGAAAAGGTAAGTGAACCAACAATGCACTAGCTTAAAGGAACCTATTTAGAAAATAAAAAGAACCTTTCCATCCCCTTTAACACTTTGAGTAATTTTATGGGTATTTAAATGGGCCTTGCTAAGATGTGCATCAGCACAGGGTGACTAATTACTGTGGATGCATCAGTTTTATTGTACCAACGTCCCGGTAGTATGAAAATGGAAACTAATCTAGACTAGAAAAATTTGACTTTTGGCGGTACAGGTAATCAGTGTAAAAATCTATAAATATTTATTTGTAGAAAATACATAAAAAAAAAATACACAAACGTATAAAACATTGTATAGCACTGATAAAAGTCCCAAAATGGTGTCAAAAGTGTGATGTGTCCGCCATAATGTCGCAGTCACGATAAAAAAAAAAAAAAATCGCTGATCACCGCCATTAGTAGTTAAAAAATAATAATAAAAATGCCATAAAACTATCCCTTATTTTGTAGATGCTATAACTTTTGCGCAAACCAAACACTTATTGCAATTTTTTTTTTTTTTAAATACCTAGAATACGTATCGGCCTAAAGTGAGGGAAAAAAATGTTATATATATTTTTTCGGGGATATTTATTATAGCAAAAATTAGAAAAAAATAAAAAAAAATAAAAAAAAAAAACCACAGAGGTGATCAAATACCACCAAAAGAAAGCTCCATTTGTAGGAAAAGAAAAACACGTCAATTTTGTTTGGGAGCCACGTCGCACGACCGCGCAATTGTCAGTTAAACCGATGCAGTGCCGAATCACAAAAATTGGCCTGGTATTCGACCAGCCAAATGGTCCGGGGTTCAAGTGGTTAAGGACCGAGCCATTTTGAGATTTGGTGTTTACAAGTTAAAAAAAAATTAACTTTTTACATATTTTCTATACCCTAGAGCAGCCCTCAAAATTTACACTCGCCTGCTCGCATTTTGCGAGTGCATTTTGAGGGCAGGCGAGTGTGGGCTGCCTGGAAGCAGGGGTGGGGGGCGAGCAAGGAGTGAATATAGGGGAAGAGAGGAGTGCCGCCGCCTGGTTGTTCAGAGCGTGGTGAACATAACAGCTTTCAATTCAATAGTTGTGTTCCCTACCGTGCGCCGTCATATACAGCCCCTCCCCCTTGTCCGGGCACTTTGGACAGAACAACCATCCCAGGATTGGACAGGGTGATCTGTCTATCAAAGTTTCCTGGACAAGGGGGAGGGCTGTATATGACGGCACGCGGCGGGAAACACAGCTATTGAATTGAAAGTTATGTTCCCGCGCTATTGAACAACAGGGCGGCGGCTGTGACCTCTCTCTTATACCCAGCACAGGCTAGGCTGCACTGGGGAACCCGTGGCTGCACTTTTTGGGACAGGATAAAGCTGTTAATTTTATTTTTATAACTTAATTCTGCATAAACATTTAAATTATCTCATGAAATGACACTTATGAGGGCATGTCTAGGGGGATGGGACATGGTAGGGGCTTGGGCAGGGAAACTGGTGTGCAAGTAACCCTTGAGGCCTGCCCTAGAGAATAAATGTCGGCCGTTTGCAATACTTTGTCCACACCGCATTTACGCAGCGGTCTTACAAGCGCACTTTTTTGGAAAAAGTTTGAACAGTAAAGTTAGCCCATTTTTTATATTGTGAAAGATAATATTACGGCAAGTAAATTGATACCCAACATGTCCCAGCCACCACCGCCCCCCCCAACGGCATAGGTGGGGCAAGCTTCCCATTCATCACTAGTGGATTGGTTTTAGCAGGGGTTCCCCCCCAAGTTGAGATGAGTCTATGTAAGCACAAGAGCTTGCCTGTTTGAACACAAACCATTAAAGCAGGCCCGAGCATAAACACAATTGATCGTAAATCTAAGATTATACAATCGCATTGTAACATGTCTGTCACATTTAAACAAACTGTAGCTATTAAATCAACATTCAAAACCTAACCAAACACCACTTACCAACCAACATGGCGGCAGGAAGCCACGGGCTCACATCTGTAGGCCAAAAGAGAGAGACTGTTTCACAAGTGGGAGTATTTATATGTAAAGCAGACATTTTTTTTTCACCCAACTTTATTTGTGACAGTACCAAACTGACAAAGCTTTACAAACTCTCAAAAGTTTAAAATAACTATTTTTCTTTTACAATCAGGTTCGGATGTGTCGCTGTCCTGGACAGCTTCAGAGAGGGGAAATAAAATAAAAGTAAGGATTAAAAAAAAAAAGGAAGCTTGCATGGTTGATTAGGAAGTTAAAGGTCAGCTGACACAGCCACACCTCTTCAACTTTAACCCCTTACTGCCCAGATTTAGTGTCGCTTTTGCATTGCACAACGCAACTTGCCTAAGGTTGTTTTTTGATGGTTTACGGCAGTGTTTTTCAACTCCAGTCCTCAAGGCACACCAACAGGTCATGTTTTGAGGCTTCCATTATTTTGAACAGGTGATTTGATCAGTTTCACTGCCTTAGTAATCACCACAGTCGTTTCATCTAAAGGAAATCCTGAAAAACATGACCTGTTGGTGTGCCTTGAGGACCTGGAGTTGAAAAACCACTGGTTTACGGAAGAAACAACAAACAAAAAAAAAAAGGTTTGTCACTTTTATTGGTCAAATTAACAATCAAACTGGACATATAGGTTTATTCAATGGTCTATTAGGGCCCGTTCACTTCTGTGCTGTTGTGAAACGCACATTGCGTTTTAGTGCTTTTTTTAACCACTTGCTTACTGGGCACATATACACCCTTCCTGCCCAGGCGAAATTTCAGCTTTCGGCACTGCGTCGTTTTAAATTACAATTGCGCGGTCGTGCACGTTGGCTCCCAAACAAAATTGGCGTCCTTTTTTTCCCCACAAATAGAGCTTTCTTTTGGTGGTATTTCATCACCTCTGCGGTTTTTATTTTTTGTGCTATAAACAAAAAAAGAGCGACAATTTAAAAAAAAAAACACAATGGGGTAGATTCAGATAGATTAGCGGATCTTTAGATCCGCGTAATCTATCTGGTTTACGATCCACCGGCGCAAGTTTTTGAGGCTAGTGCTGTATTCAGAAAGCACCTACCTCAAAACTTGCGGCGGCGTATACTTAATCCCCCGGCGGAATTCAAATTCCGCGGCTAGGGGGAGTGTACTATTTAAATCAGGCGCGTCCCCGCGCCGATTTAACTGCGCATGCGCCGCCGGCTAAATTTCCCAGCGTGCATTGCTCCAAATGACGTCGCTAGGACGTCATTAGTTTCGGCGTGAGCATAACTTGCGTCCGGCCGTATTCTGAATCGACTTACGCAAACGACGTAAAATTCAAAATGTGGCGCGGGAACGACGGCCATACTTAAAGCGGGAGTTCACCCATTTGTTAAATTTTTTTTTTCTCCCCTTAGATTCCTGCTCGTTCGGTCTAGGGGAATCGGCTATTTGTATTAAAATATGAGCAGTACTGTTTTCGAGCTGCATCTTCTTCCGTCGCTTCCGGGTATGGGTCTTCGGGAGCGGGCGTTCCTTCTTGATTGACATTCTTCCGAGAGGCTTCCGACGGTCGCATCCATCGCGTCACTCGTAGCCGAAAGAAGCCGAACGTCGGTGCGGCTCTATACTGCGCCTGCGCACCGACGTTCGGCTTCTTTCGGAAAATCGTGACGCGATGGATGCGACCGTCGGAAGCCTCTCGGAAGACTGTCAATCAAGAAGGAACGCCCATTCCCGAAGCCCATACCCGGAAGCGACGGAGAGGATGCATCTCGTAAACGGGTAAGTAATGCTCATATTTTAAAATAAATAGCCGATTCCCCTAGAGAAAACGAGCAGGAAGCTAAGGGGAAAAAGTGCCCTCTAAGGGTGAACCCCCGCTTTAACATAGGATACCCCTCACATAGCAGGGGAAACTATACGCCGGAAAAAGCCGAACGCAAGCGACGTAAAAAAAAAAAACGACGGGCGGGCGTTTGTTTCTGAATCGGCGGAACTCCTCATTTGCATATTCGTCGCGTACAAAAAACGAAACGCCACCTAGCGGCCAGCGCGAGATTGCAGCCTAAGATCCGACGGTGTAAGTCACTTACACCTGTCGGATCTTAGGGAGATCTATGCGGAACCTGATTCTATGAATCAGCCGCATAGATCCGACCGTCGCAATTCAGAGATACGACGGCGTATCAGGAGATACGCCGTCGTATCTCTATCTGAATCCGGGCCAATATTTTTTACTTTTTGCTATAATAAATATCCCATTTTTTTTTTAAAAAAACTTTATTTTTTCTCAGTTTAGGCCGATACGTATTCTACATATTTTTGGTAAAAAAAAAAAAAAAATCGTATAGTGACTGGTTTTGCGCAAAAGTTATAGCGCCTATAAAATAGGGGACATAATTATTATTTTTTTTTATAAATTTTTTTTTACTAGTAATAGCGGCGATCTGCGATTTTTTATTGGAGACTGCGACATTATGGCGGGACACATCGGACACTTTTGACACATTTTTTGGATCATTCAAATTTATTACAGCGATTAGTGCTATAAATATGCGCTGATTACTGTATAAATGTGACTGGCAGGGAAGGGGTTAACACTAGGGGGCGAGGAAGGGGTTAAATGTGTACCCTGGGAGTGATTCTTACTGTGGGGGCGAGGGAATGACTGGGGGAGGTGACCAATGGTTGTCCCTATGTACAAGGGACACAGCAACGGTCAATCCCTGACAGGATGTGGATCTCTGTGTTTACACACAGAGATCCACGGTCCTGCTCAGTTACTGGCAATCACGGGTGCCGCCAGGCACGCGCATCGTGTTCCCAGTAACGCGGCGGGTGCAGCGCGCGCGCCCCCTAGTGGCTCTAAAGACGAGGACATCATATGACGTCCTGTCAGAACAATGGAGCTATTGTGCCACCGTCAATTGATGGCGGCCGGTAGTTAAGTGGTTAATGTGCTGTGTTAAAATTCAATGCATAATGGCCCAGATTCACAAAGACTTACGACGGCGTATCTCCAGATACGCCGTCGTAAGTCCGAATGAGCGCCATCGTATGTATGCGCCTGATTCATAGAATCAGTTACGCATACATTCTGCCAAGATACGAGCGGCGTAAGTCTCCTACGCCGTCGTATCTTGGGTGCATATTTACGCTGGCCGCTAGGTGGCGCTTCCGTTGATTCCCGCGTTGAATATGCAAATGAGCTAGATACGCCAATTCACGAACGTACGTGCGCCCGTCGCATTTAGTTACGCCGTTCACGTAAGACATACGCCGGCGTAAGATAAAGCTGGTCTCTAGGTGGCACAGCCCATGCAAAGTATGGACGTCGGAACAAGCGTATCTTTTTACGTAGTTTGCGTAAGTCGTACGCGAATAGGGCTGTGCGTAAGTTACGTTCACGTCGTAGGCAGTGTTCGACGTATCTTAGGCATCTATCCGACGCATGCGTACTGGGATACGTCCACGGACGGCGCATGCGCCTGTTAGTTCAAAACGTCATTTACGTGGGGTCATGCTTTATTTACATAAAACACGCCACACTCTTCCCAATTTGAATTAGGGCGCGCTTACGCCGGCACATTACGCTACGCCGCCGTAACTTAGGACGCAAGTGCTTTGGTGAATACAGCACTTGCCTCTCTAAGTTGCGGCGGCGTATCGTAAATACGATTACGCTACGCCCGCCCACAATTACACCGCCCTACATGATTCTAGGCCATAGTGTTTTTTCATGCGTGTTCCTCCATGGTCCCCTCGAGGAAGTATGGACGTAGGTGACTCAAAAAAACGCACTAAAAAAGGTGTGTTTTTCCACAATCGCACTAAAGATGCAGCAAACAGGAATTTTCAAAATGACAGCCCACAGGTTCACATCTGATACATGGGGGCAGATTCATCAATAGATACGACGGCGGATCTCCTGATCCGCCGTCGTATCTGTGAGACCCGACGGTCGGATCTGTGAGATCCCACCGTCGGAGCTATGCGACTGATTCATAAGAATCAGTTCCGCATAGATCTCCCTTGGATCCGACTGGTGTAAGTGACTTACACCAGTCGAATCTTAGGCTGTAATCTCCCGCCGGCCACTAGGTGTCGTCGCGATTTTTTACCCGTCGCATATGCAAATGAGGAAAACCGCCGATTCACGTCCGTACGCCCGCCCGTCGCTCGTTTTCTACGTCGTTTGCGTTCGGGTTTTTCCGGCGGATAGCTACCCCTGCTTCTATGAGGGGTAGCTAATGTTAAGTATGGCCGACGTTCCCGCGCCGATTTTTTAATTTTCTGCGTCGTTTGCGTACCGCGATCGGGAATACCGATGGCCGCAAACGACGTACCCGCCGCAAACAATGACGTCGTAGCGACGTCATTTGGAGCATGCGCACTGGCTTTTTCGCCCCGGCGCATGCGCAGTTAAATCGGCGCGGGAACGCGCCTGATTAAAACTTGTACACTCCCCTAGCCGCGGAATCTTGCATTTCCGCCGGGGGGAGTTAGGATCCGACGGTGCAGTTTGCGAGGTAAGTGCTTTATGAATCATGCACTAGCCTCGCAAAATTGCGCCGGCGCATCGTAAATCAGATAGATTACGCGGATCTAAAGATCCGCTAATCTATCTGAATCCGGCCCATGTATTTAAAAGGGGGATATGCACCTCTGGCACACTCGGCAGCTGCCAAAGTGCGGCAAAGCGTACAGATGTGAGCAGGCCTTAACTTATACAATTAAGTCATACCGAGTTCTCTATAGTAACCTGAATGATTGGTTGGTGTGGGTTACCACATGGCTGCCAAGCATCCAGATCACGCGGGACGCCAGGGATTGTGGGCGCTGTTTGAAAAGGTCCGCCGCGTCTGCAGGGTGTTATTTTCCTCTCAACACTGATGATATGGGACTTAATTTGCTTCTGTTGACACCAACAATACAGTTTATTTTCCTCCCATTGATGCCAGAGATGGGGCCTTATTCTCTCCTCACACCAATGATGGGGCTTATTCTCTCCTCACACCAATGATGGGGCTTATTCTCTCCTCACACCAATGATGGGGCTTATTCTCTGCTCACCCAATGATGGGGCTTATTCTATCCCCACTCACCACCAATGATGGGCTATTCTCTGCTCACACCATGATGGGGCTTATTCTATCCCCACTCACCACCAATGATGGGGCTATTCTCTCCTCACACCAATGATGGGGCTTATTCTATCCCCACTCACACCAATGATGGGGCTTATTCTCTCCTCACACCAATGATGGGGCTTATTCTCTCCTCACACCAATGATGGGGCTTATTCTCTCCCCACACCAATGATGGGGCTTATTCTCTCCTCACACCAATGATGGGGCTTATTCTCTCCCCACACCAATGATGGGGCTTATTCTCTCCCCACACCAACGATGGGGCTTATTCTATCCTCACTCACACCAATGATGAGGCTTATTCTCTCCTCACACCAATGATGGGGCTTATTCTCTCCCCACACCAATGATGGGGCTTATTCTCTCCCCCACACCAATGATTCTCTCCCTCACTCTCACCAATGATGGGCTCTATTCTCCCCCACACCAATGATGGGCTTATTCTCTCCCCTCTCACACCAATGCTGAGCGCTTTTTTATATCCATTTCAGCAGCTGATGTTATCACTTACTGAGTATGCATCTTCTTTTTTTTTTAATCCTTGCCTATGTTTCAGTGTAAGCATGGTGCCACCTTTCGCTGCAATTACAGCTGCAAGTATTTTTTGGGGATGTCTCTACCATCTTTGCACATCTAGAAAGTGAATCTTTGCCATGATTTTTGCAAATAGCTCAAGCTGTCAGATTTGATGGAGAGTGTTTGTGAACAGCAATTTTCAGATTCACAGATTCTCAATGTGATTTAGGTCTGGACATGAATATGCTTTGATCTAAACCATTCACAGGCCAAATGGCAGACACACCACAGCAAGTTAACTGATGCATCACAAAATCTTAATTATGAGGCCCAAATAATGCAGATGGCATCTGCCTACATATTGTATGGCCTTCCTCAGAGGCCGAGGGTGCAATTAGGACTTTAGCACGGCAGGGGGCGTTATCACAGATAAACGCAGCCGCCTGTCCAGAGCCAATGTGGACAAGCTCACGTTCATTAAAATGAACCAGGCATGGATCCCACAGGACTTGTCTGTGCCTTGTGCAGAATAGACACGTATACCCCTCTCCCCCCCCCCCAAAGGCGTGCTCCGATGTGTGTCCACTGTCCAGCAATCCTTCTGAGATGTGTTCAGGCAGCAGCTCAGCATGCCCCCCCTCCCCGTTCTCCGTCTGACACTCTGACCTGTGTCCAGTACCAAGGCCGCTCTCCCTCTGCTGTAGTGTCTTGTGTCCTCCATGTCCAGCAGCTCTCCGTCCCCTCCAGGCCATGTCGCTAGCACTGAGTAGTGCATGCATCGTGGGATAAAGCGTGGCTGGCGGCAGCTCTCTGGGCTTGGGGACAGGTGCACCGATAGATGCAGCAGTTCACGTTGTTCAGAAGTTTTTCTGAGCTGGTGTGGTGAGTAAAAACTTGCTTTCTCTCTGAGTTAATGATATTGTAATTAGACAATTACATGGAATTTTAAATGAATGTGTGTATCAGTGTATGTATACTGACTGTTCCCCCCCCCCCCCCTTCCCCAGGGTGCATTAATTAGCAGTGGTGAAGCAGCATTGATGGGCACATGTGAGATGGCATTTGATGGGCACATGTGAGACTGCATTGATGGGCGCTGGGTGAGGCTGTATTTAATGGGCACAGGTAAGATAGCATTTGATGGGCACAGGTGAGGCTACATTGATTGGCATTTGTGAAGCGGCATTGATGAGCACTGGTGAAGCAGCTTGATGGGCACAGGTGAGGCTATATTTGATGTGCACAGGTGAGATGGCATTTGATGGGCACAGGGGAGGCTGCATGGATTGGCACTGGTGAAGCAGCATTAAGGCCCCGTACACACGAGAGGATCCATCCGCTGGAATTGATCCGCGGACCGGCTCCAGTGGATAGATCCCCTGGTGTGTACAATCCAGCGGATCTGTTTCCGCGGATTTTTATCCCCTGGGATGGATTTCAAGCGGATAAAAATTTGAAGACATGCTTTCAAATCTATCCGCTTGAATCCATCCCAACGGATTGATCCGCTGGTCTGTACAGACTCACCGGATCAATCCGATCCGAATGGATCCCCCGCATGCGTCGTAATGATTCGACGCATGCGTGGAATTCCTTTTATGACAGCGTCGCGCACGTCGCCGCGTCATCATCGCGGCGACGGCGCGACACGTCATCGCGAGGGGATTTTGGAGCGGATTTCGATCCGATGGTGAGTACACTCCATCGGATCCAAATCCTCGCAAATCCTCGAGAGGATTTATCCGCGGAAACAGTCCGGTGGCCCGTATCCGCGGATAAATCCTCTCGTGTGTACTAGGCCTAATGGGCACTGGGTGAGGCTGTATTTAATGGACACATATGAGGCTGCATTGATTGGCATTGGTGAAGCAGCATTGATGGGCACTGGTGAGGCTGTATTTGATGGGCACTGGTGAGGCTGTATTTGATGGGCGCTTCATTAGAAAGGTGGGGTATACATGGGCAGGTCAAAGGGTGTGGGGCTAGGGGTGGAGCCAAGGGGGCGGCAAATTAGGTTTCGCCTAGGGTGTCAAAAATCCTTGCACAGCCCTGACCGCCACCTCCTACTTCATATGGACCTCGTCCTCCTAGGTCAAGATTATTTTTTTTTTTTATGTATTTTATGTATTTTAAGTTATTTCCCTATCACATTTGTTTTGCAGAGTACTTGCCATGCTCTTACCAACATTTTGCTGCCATTTGTAGCCCTTTCCATTACTTTTTTAGTGACATTTTAGTACTCAAAATTTCTGGTCCCCATTGACTTCAATAGGGTTCAGGTTCGGGGTCAAATTCGACTTTTTTTCGAAGTTCAGTCGAACCCGAACATCCAGGTGTCCGCTCAACTCTACCCAAGACTAAATCTGGGTAGGACCACCAACAACCATTTGTAACTGTGGAAAATAAAATGACAACATAATTTATTCACAGAAAAAAATACTGTAGTAAGTACAATACTAGCATGAATTAAATAGCACTCAGGGCCAAATTTAAATAGGACTCCAAAGCCATTTTTAATGTAGAAATCAACATTGCATTAACATTTTCCCTAGAAAAATCGTCCCAAATATTGTAGTGGGTATGTGTTCCTGTATTTAATTTATTAAATACTCTTTTCTTTATCCACTGTATGTGCTTGTATTTGTTTACAGCTCAATACAAGATACACCTGCTTATGGGGCAGCATTCACATTAAGCATATTTATGTGTCATTTGTCCCATGGAAACCAAAAATGCAATATCAACTGTGATAGGTACTCAGGAAATTAAATGCATAATTTATATGTAATTTATGCTCTTTGACAGCCCAAAGGTGCTCCTTGGATTTTGGGCCTCTCTATGCATCTAGGCCGTGAAAAAGCTTCACACATGCGGTATCCCCCATAATAATGACTAATGGTAATGACCAAGCGCTGACATTTACACGAAAGGCATTTACCTCTTTCTCCCTTGCCCCATCTGTCAACCACTTGTCATATGAAGCTTCAATAAAAGGATTTTTGGAAGTGCAGCCGTCTGGAATTATTTCTTCACGGTATCCCCCATACTCGGGAGGAAAAAAAAGAATGTTATTTTGGGTGTAATTTTAAGTATGCCTATACCGTGTGTGAGAAATAACCTGCTAAAATGACAATTTGTGCAAAAAAAAACACACACACACATTTATTTTTATTCTTCATTTTCCAAAATTGTAACAGAAAATTAAAACTTCAAAAAAAACTCACCATGCCTCTTACTTAATACCTTGGACTGTCTACTTTCCAAAAAGGGGTCATTTTGGGAGTATTTGTACTATCCTGGCATTGTAAGGCCTCAAGAGATATGATAGGCCGTCGGTCAGAATTTATACATTTTCTAAAATATATACCAAAGTTTGTAGACTCTATGGCCCCTGATTCAGGTATGGATCGGCGCATCTTTAGAGCGGCGTAGCGCATCTCATATGCGCTACGCCGATGTTAACTCTGAGAGGCAAGAGCAGTAATCACAAAGCCTCGCCCCCCTACGTTGCGCCAGCGTAACGTAAATTGGCCGGCGTAAGCCTGCCTAATTCAAAGTAGGAAGGTATTGGGCGTGATACATTTAAATTAACCGTGACCCCATGCACATGAAGGGCCGAACGAACGGCACATGCGCGTGCATGCTCAGAATCACGTTGTAATTACTCCCTAAGATACGCCGGCTCAATGCCTACGACGTGAACGTAACCTACGCCCAGCCCCATTCACGTACGACTTACGTAAACGACGTAAAATACGACGGCTGTTCCGACGTTTCCGACGTCCATACCTTAACATGACTTACCCCTGCTTTAGGTGGAATAACTTTACGCCGGACATACGCCTTACGTAAATGGCGTATACTACTGCGACGGGGCAAGTACATTCGTGAATCGGCGTATCTTGGTCATTTGCATATTCAACGCGTAAATCAATGGAGCGCCCCTTGCGGCCAGCGTAAATATGCGCCCACTATAGGACGGCGTAGGAAACTTACGTCGGTCGTAGGAAGCCTATTTTCTGGCGTATCTAGTTCTGTGGGCACGGCGCACAGATACGACGGCGCACATTTACACTTACGGGCGTATCTCGAGATACGTCGGCGTAGTGTTTTGTAAATCCGGGCCATATAACTTTCCACACAGACTAAATAATATACCCTACTTGAGTTATGTTTACCAAAGAAATGTAGCAGACTATAGTATGTACATAAATTTCTAAAGAAAAATTGTGTATTTGCAAAATTGTTATAACAGAAATATATATATATTTTTTTTAATGTTTGGTATGTTTTACTTTGTATATAGTGATTAAAGTGGTTGAAACCCTCTCTGACAACTTGCACCTACAGGTAAGCCTAGATTATGCCGGAGTACACACATCACTTTATGTGCTGGAAAAAAAAAACGACGGATTTTAAAAAGACCGTGAGTGGGGAAGGGAACGTCGTTTATATGTCTTCTGAAAAACGTCAAAAAAAAATTAGAAGCATGCTTCAATTTTATTGTCGTGTTTTTCAAACGTCGTTTTTTACTATCACAGCAATTGACCGTGTGTAGCAAAAAACGTCGTTTAAAAACAACGTTTTTACGCCACACGCATGCCCAGAAGCTAGTTATGATGCTGAGCTCAATGGAAAAACGTGGTGTACGTAACCTCGCTATGCTAGAATCATTTGAGAAAAAACGATGGTGTGTAGGCAACTTCGTCTTTGAAAATTGAAGTTTCAAAACGTTGTTTTCTACTTCACAGAAATGTCGTTTTTTTCATCACATAAAGTGATGGTGTGTATGCGGCATAAGACATACCTGTAGGTGCAAGCAATATTGCTTGCAGATATTTGTTAGAAAACACTGCACTGATGTCTACGGCTCATGCGCGCCGTACACAACGGCGCAGGCGCACTGAGCGTCCCGGATTATGGTTGGGATCATGCCGGGATTATGCCGGTCCCGCGCGAATGCGCGGGATCATGGCGGTCCTGCGCACATGCGCGGGGAGTGACGTCATCGCCCGGAAGAAGGCGGGAAGGGGGACATGCGGCGGCAGAGAAGCGCTTTGGGGGCCTCAATCTCAGGTAAGTAATTCATAATGAGCTAGTATGCTATGCATACTAGCTCATTATGCCTTTCCCTTGCAGGGTTTTTTTTTGTAGGGGAAAAAAAAATCGTCTTTACTTCCTCTTTAAATACCACCGCTTTTATCTGTATCATAAAAAATATAAATGTATTTTATTTAATTTGGGTACAGTGCTACATTGTCTTTCCAAGTGTGAGAGCACTAAGAGCTGAAAAATATCCTGGGCAGCAATGAGGTGAAAGTGTCCGGTATCCAAGTGGATAAATACCTCAATAAGAAAAAAATAACACATTGTGGCCACTAGATAGCGCTGATGATCCTAATTAATCACTATACAGTGGAACCTCGGATTGCGAAGTAACGCGGTTAACGAGCGTTTCGCAATACGAGCGCTGTATTTTAAAAAATCGTGACTCGGTTTGCGAGTGTTGTCACACAAGACGAGCAGGATTCAGGCCAAAGCGGTGTGCAGTAGTGCTTTTAACCTGAGGTGGAGGGGGGGCGCCGGAGCCGAGCAGAGCCGAACGTCGCTGATACGCTGCCGATCAGCGCCGTTCGGAAATGCACGGAACGGCCCGAGCACGGCTGACCTCGGGTAGGAAGTCTTTCCGAGGTTTGCCGAGGTCAGCCGAAGTGTCCTCGGCCTTTCGGACGTTTCCGAGCTCTCCCCGGGCGCCCCCCGCCTCTGGCCGCATGCGGTATTGCATCCCATTGAAGTCAATGCTGAACAAATTATTTTTGTTTCCATTGACTTCAATGGGGAAACTCACTTTGATATGCGAGGTACTTTGGATTACGAGCATTCTCCTGGAACGGATTATGCTCGTAATCCGAGGTTCCACTGTATTGAGAAAAATGCAGGAAGAATTTGTCAAGGATGGGTGAATATTTGTCACATTCTTCAAAAAAAAAAAGTTTTTATTTATACATAGACCCCTATGTGTCATTAGATTGGTCTAATCTTCATTTCAGATATCTTATAAGAATAATTGTGGCCTTTTCCAGCATACCAGTTGATACCGTCAGCGAAGGATTCATGAGGTCCTAGCAGGTAAAGCCCATTGAGGTTTGCATGGTGGCAGTTAGCGTACCACCATCCTCCTTTAAACTGGATGGGACATGATCCACTAACGTCGTTGTCCTTTGTGGAGAACGGCATGTTTTCATGACCACTCATGGAGTCACCTTAAAAAAAAAGAAAATTTACATAAATTAATTAAATGTTTATTATCACACCCCCCCCCCTTTCTCTCTTCACACACAGACTCTCAGAACTGCTTGTTTGTAAACTCCCTATTGGAAGAGCCTGAGCCAATTATCAGACAGCAGCAAAGGACTGTGGGGGAGGAGCTAAAAAGTCAGAGGAACTAGGCCAGAGCCTTATTTTTTGCCTGCACTCCATCAGGAGAGCATCTGCACTCTATTAGGTAGATTCAGGTATAATGGCATAAAGTTACGGCGGCGTAGAGTAGCCTGTTTAGGCTACGCCGCCGTAAATTAGCTAGGCTAGTAATGATTCTCTATATACTTGCCTGCTAATATACGGCGGCGTAGCCTAAAACGAGCGGGCGTAAGGGCGCCTAATTCAAATGGGTTGGGGGGGGGGGCGTGTTTAATGGTAATGAGGCTTGACCTCACGTTTTTGACGTTTTTTTTTTCACTGCGCATGCGCCGGGCGCCTACATTTCCCAGTGCGCATTGCGGCTAAGTACGCCGTACGGGCCTATTGATTTCGACGTGGACGTAAACAACGTAACTCCCGATTCGCGGACGACTTACGCAAACGACGTAAAAAATTCGAACCTCGCAGCGGGAACGGCGGCCATACTTTAACATTGTTATTCCACCTAATAGGTGGAATAACTTTAGGCCTGTAAAGGCCTTACGGAAACGGCTTAAATCGACTGCGGCGGCCGGGCATACGTTCGTGAATCGGCGTACAAACTCATTTACATAATCTACGCCGGCCGCAATGGAAGCGCCACCTAGCGGCCATCCGAAAAATTGCAATCTAAGATAGGACGGCGCAAGCCGTCGTATCTTAGATATGTTTAAGCGTATCTCTGTTTGAGCATACGCTTAAACATACGCCGGCGTAGATTCAGGTAGAGTTAGGCCGGCTTATCAGTAGATAAGCCGGCCTAACTCTTACTGAATCTACCTATATGTGTGTGTGGAATCGCGGCCTACCAAGGGGCACACAGCCTGCAACTCCAGCCCAGAGGAACAGATTGTTCATGCAGCTCCAACCCAGAGGAACAGACTGTCCATGCTAAAGAAGGACACCCTGCAACAGCTCAATGACTGAATGCCAATGTGACACACCTGTATCCAAGATCGCTCAGGGGAGGACCGCTGACTGTGTACAGGATTTGCCCAGGAACCTTTAATGCTTTTCAAAGAATACCACATCCAAATATTGTCCACAGAGCTCCTACATTGCCAGTGAAGATAAGAAAACGCAAAGCTTTGCCTCCAGGACATTACTGCGGTTCCTCTTAAAGGGAATTTCACTGGGCGTGTACTAGAGGTATCGTAGGCCGGCCTGGGTTCCCCTTTAGCCACAGCATCCCACACACCCACCAAAAGTTGTTGGGGAGTCTATTTAATCTGTACATATTGTTACTTATTGCTTTCGTTGTTTGCATAGTGTTCCTGACTGTTTTCTTTAAACTGTTTCAACCAAGTCCTGGGTACTTACACAGGTCCTGGCTGACTAATGTTAACCTGAATTTTACTTTTCTTCAAGTAAACTACAAAAAGAACTGTGTTGTGTATTCCTGGTGAGTTATTCCATTAATAACATTGCTAGGTGTGCCAGAGGGGCTGGGACAGTTCATTGGGGTTGAAAGGCAGAGTAACGGACTGAACAAAAAAAAGCAGCTCCCTCTGGGGTTTGCTATATTAAAGGGGAGGTTCACCCTAAAAACGACTTTCTATTATTACATTGGC
This sequence comes from Rana temporaria, assembly GCF_905171775.1. Taxonomy (NCBI): domain Eukaryota; kingdom Metazoa; phylum Chordata; class Amphibia; order Anura; family Ranidae; genus Rana; species Rana temporaria. Next base: position 15,358,420 of record NC_053497.1, read on the forward strand.
CCCCCACATTACAATACAATTATGCCTATTATGTTTTTTTTTATGCTGTACATACCTTGGTACAGCTAATTCACCCGTGGCTTCCGGGTTGCGAGACCCGCGGGAGTGGGCGTTCCTAACATGCTGGTGATTGACGTGATGACCAAAAACGAGCTCCCCCCCGTCGCGTAAGCTGCGTCACGATTGCCGAAAGGAGCCGAACGACGGTGCGCAGGCGCAGTATAGCGCCGACTCGCCGTTCTGCTCCTTTCGCCAATCGTGACACAGCTTACGCGAAGGGGGGAGCTCGTTTTTTGTCATCACGTCAATCACCAGCATGTTAGGAACACCCACTCCCGCGGGACTCGCAACCCGGAAGCCACGGTGAATTAGCTGTACCAAGGTATGTACAGCATAAAAAAAACATAATGGGCATAATTGTATTGTATTGTGGGGGGCCAGTGTAATACTAGAAAGTCGTTTTTAGGGTGAACCTCCCCTTTAATATGCCAGTAGGTGTATACCATTTTCTTGCAATCAGCTGTTGGTTTTTATTGGCAGTTACTGGCAAACATCTGGGTGCTGCCTAAGTTCCTCCCCCAGGAGAACTGCCAGAACTTTAAACAGGGCTCATCAGGCTTAAAGGAGTTGTAAATGAAAAGAAAATTTCACCTTGATGCAATCTATGCATTAAGGTGAAAAAACATCTGATGATGCCGCCCCCCCCCCCCCGAGCCCCCCATTTTACTTACCTGACCCGTCGAAAGTCCCGTGCTGTCCTGAGATCCTCTTCGTCGCTCAGCCTGGCCGCTGATTGGCTAGAGCGGATGGATTGAGAGCAGCGCAGCCATTGGCTGGCGCTGCTGTCAATCACATCCAGTGACGCGGCGCACCGAGGGGCGGGGCCGAGTGATACAGTGAGCGGCTATGGCCACTCGCTGTATCACGGGAGCGCACCCGCAATTACTCACCACCATGCAAGCTCTCGCATGACTGTGGTCAGTACTTGCGGGGAGGACCAGAGACAGCCGCCGAGGGACCACAGAAGATGTGGATCGGGGCCACTCTGTGCAAAACGAACTGCACAGTGGAGGTAAGTATAACATGTTTGTTATTTTAAAGGAGAAACATTTTTTCCTTTACAACCGCTTTAATTCAAAAATTTTCAAGGACCAGTATTTACAACACTGACCTTTTATACATCAATAAGAGACAATGGGGCTGATTTACTAAAAAAAATGCGCTGCGCCGGTTCATGGCTTAGTTGGCACGCCGGATGAATCCTTAATTAGGCGCATGAACCGGCGTAGCAGAGGGCGCAATGCAAAAGTGTTCATTTTAAAGGTTAATATGCAAATTTTTAGCATAAAAAGTGTTTGGGGACCTGAGTCCTGCCCCAGGGGACATGTATCAATGTTTTTTTTATTTTTTAAAACTGATGTTTTTTCAGGAGCATTGAATTTAATAATGCTTAAAGTGCAACAATAAAAGTGAAATATTCCTTTAAATTTCATACCTAGGGGGTGTATAGTATTCCTGTAAAGCAGCGCTTGTTTCCTGTGCTTAGAACTGTCCCTGTACAAAGTGTCATGTCTGAAGAATAGAAAGTCATTTAAAATTACTGCTCCCGAAAAAATGCATTGATACATGTCCCCAGGAGCAGGACCCGGGTCCCCAAACACTTTTTAGGACAATAACTTGCATATTAGCCTTTAAAATTAGCACTTTAGATTTCAAACGTTTGAGTCCCATAGACTTTAATGGGGTTCTAAAGTTCACACAAACTTTTGGTCTGTTGCGAACCGAACGGGGGGGGGGGTTTCGGCTCACCTCTACTCAACAGATAGCTTGAACTCACCAATACTGATTCTATCCACAGAAGTTGCTTTAATCCAAAAGATCAGAATATATCAGATGACAGGTTACAGCAGATGAACAGGTTGTAGTATTGTGTGGTCAAAAGATGACACTGCCTGTAGATTACAATGCAGAATACATGTGCCCATGTTACATGTGTCCTGTAGCTTTCTCCATTATTCAGAAAGTACAAACTTAGGGCCGGATTCAGGTAGCCCAGCGTAATGATACGTTACGCCGCCGTAAATTTGGGGCGCAAGTTCCGTATTCAGAAAGAACTTGCGCCCTAAGTTTACGGCGGCGTAACGTATGTGTTCCGGCGTAAGCCCGCCTAATTCAAATTTGGATGATGTCGGCGTGTTTTATTCAAATTTAGTGTGACCCCACATATTAGAAGTTTTTTTACGAACGGTGCATGCGCCGTTCGTAAAAGAATCCCAGTGCGCATGCTCGAAATTCCGCCGCAAATCGTCAATGCTTTAGACGTGAACGTAACTTATGTACAGCCCTATTCGCGAACGACTTACGCAAACGACGTAAAAATTTCAAAATTCGACACGGGAACAACGTCCATACTTAATATTGCGTACGCCTCATAATAGCAGGAGCAACCTTACGCCGAAAAAGCCTAACGTAAACGTAAAAAAATAGCGTCGGGCGTACGTACATTTGTGAATCGGCGTATCTACCTAATTAGCATATTCCTTGCGTAAATCGACGGAAGCGCCACCTAGCAGCCAGCGTAAATATGCAGCCTAAGATACGATGTGGAGATACGCCGTCGTATCTCCTACCTGAATCCGGACCATAGGGTGGAGAATGACACAGAAAGGAAGTGTGTCATAGATCAGACAAAGAAATAACGAATAGGTGCATTACCACAAAGGTCACTAGATAGCAGCATGTAAACTAAACATAACGTACATAGAAAATGGTTGAGAAACAATATGTATATATAACAAATCTATGCCCATTGGGCGGCACATAAGTTCTGCTTTAAATAATGTTTTTTTATTATGTATTGATGCATACAGAGCCACATTAATTTGTGTCTTTTATATCTGCTGGTAATTTGCCCAAAGTGTGCTAGGCAGCCGTTGCCGGGCAAGGAATTCATTGACTGTTACTTTATTCTGGCTCTGAGCTCATGCTAACATTTTAGAGGTGAGGGGACCAAAATGACTGATCTCGTACATCCACTAGAACAGGGGTCTCCAAACTTTCTAAACAAAGGGCCAGTTTACCGTCCTTCAGACGTCAGGGGGGCCGGATGGTAGCCATTGGTAGTAAAAAATGTTGGGTGTAAAACAATATCCCATCTTTCTAAACAAAGGGCCAGTTTACCGTCCTTCAGACGTCAGGGGGGGCCAGATGGTAGCCATTGGTAGTAAAAATGTTTGGGTGTAAACAATATCCCATCTTCTGATCTATAACACACTTCCTTTCTGTGTCATGCTCCACCCTAAGTTTGTACTTTCTGAATAATGGAGAAAGCTACAGGCCACATGTAACATGGGCACATGTATTCTGCATTGTAATCTACAGACAGTGTCATCTTTTGACCACACAATTCATCTGCTGTAACCTGTCATCTGATGTATTCTAATGTTTTGGATTAAAGCAACTTCTGTGAATAGAATCGGTAGAAACAGTACCCTATTATTGGTGTCATTCTGAGAAATTGTGCCCTATAATTGGTATCTTTGAGCTCCATTGCTGGTGTCATTTGGAGGAATTGTGCTCCATTGTTGGTGTCAGATAGGGGAATTGTGCCACATTATTGGTGTCATTGGCTCCATTGGGAGAAATTTTGCACCATCATTGGTGTAATTCAGCCCCGTTGCTGGTGTCATTAGGAGGAATTGAGCCCCATCATTGGGGTCATTGGGAGGAATTGTGCACCTTTGTTGGGGTCAGATAGAGGGAATTGAATTGTGCCCCATTGCTTGTGTAAGTGAATGAAATAGTGCCCCAAGGGCCAGATAAAAGAGGGTAAAGGGCCACATCCGGCCCCCGGGCCGCAGTTTGGAGACCACTGCACTAGAACAATAACAGCCAGATAGCAATCTCTTACCTGCATTGCCCTCAGTGAAAGCTCCAAGTAACAATTTATACCTCTCAGCCTCTCCCAGAATTTTGAAGGACGCATACTTGGCAAAATGCTTTGTGTTGTCAAAGGCAAGTAGATCAATACGCAATTCCCAGGTGCCTGTGAAAAGATCCGCCAATACAATATATTTTGAAAAGTAATGACACCCTTCATTTATAGATAAGTCAGCTGATCAAGGTGTGAAATCATAAAACTGGCCATACAGGGTTAGATTTTCGTATGAACGTTCATAGAAGATTCATATTCATAAGAACATTCTTTCTTGCCAACATTGTTAACTCTTGAAAACCCTTAAAATGTCCTTCAGACCTGCCACTTGAATGGAATTCCGGGCGTGTTAAAGAGGTTTCATTACAATATGTACAATTTTTAACGAACGAAACCCCAATCACAGAAATTCTTTTGTTCAAGAAAAATCTTCTGTCCTTTCCAAGTTTTTCGTCACTACGATTGAAAATGAATATCATTTGGCCTTAATGACCATTAAAAACGAATCTTCCCAAATGAAACAAATTTGAACAAAATTCTACTGTGTATTGGCCAGCTTAGAAAACAATTTTAGGCATTGGTGTTTTTTTTATTTTATTTAGTAACATTGGTCCAGATATTGGCCAATATTGGTTTTACCTCACTTAGGCGCTAATTCCTCACACATCATGTTGTGGCTATGGGACAGGAACTGAACAGAAATCTCAATGGGACACAGATGGCAAAACAATTTAACAGGGGTTATAACTAGAGCTGTGGAAATTAACTATTTATTCCTCGATTAATAGTTAATTTTTTTGATCGATCAAAATTCTTTTGATTGGTACTCGCCTCTCCGCCGGCTTCTGGGCCTTCAGGGAGTTCCATCGGAGATCCGGTGACATCACGGACACCGGCGGGGCTTGCCGTGTCCATCTGAAGGGCTCCTTTGCTGTGCTTCATATCTGCATGCCGGCGGGACCTCACTATCTGCCACACGCAAGGGCTGTTACACTTCCCTCTATCACTTCCCTCCATCAACCTGGGATTCTACAGCCATCCACTGGGAGTTTTTATAGTGGCCTTCGCAGGACATCTACATGCCGATGGACTGATGTTAACCCCTCCTCGTCTAGATTCAGCAGTGGTATCGTTGTACACATTTTATACCAGTATCATACTTAGCTACATGTTTTTATGACTGTTTTGTACCGTTTGGTATTACTCGCACCATTTTTACAGTTCATGTAGCTACATCGATTTTATCTCCAGTGCAATATTATTTTGTTACCTACTTGAAGACTATAAAAGTTTAATGCTATTCCATCGAGCGCTGCCTTTTGTGTGTTTTTTGTATCCTGCTATCCATTTTTACAGTGGTTGGGAGCTGCACTGGGAATCAGCCTGCAAGGAGATCAGCTAAAAGTAGTTGGATCTGTATGTGCGTTATAATTTCATTGAAATTAGTCGATTAATTGATTAAAAAAAAATCTATTAATCGAACATGAAAATTTTAACCAGTAACAGCCCTAGTTATAACCCTCCCAAAATGAGAGGTTTAGCCTTCAGTTCTACTTTAAACCGAGCTCAAGCACCAATCTCACGTGGAAACACAAAAGAGGGTCCCAGAAGGTGACCCAGGGTCGGACTTTGAAGGCACAGTAAACAATGAGTTGAGTTGAGAGGTATCTTGATATAGCGCGGTCTTACCCCGAAGGGTCCCGATGTGCTTGACTAGGGCCAATTTACACAGGAGCCAATTAACTTACCAGCATGTCTTTGGAGTGTGGGAGGTACCCGGAGGAAACCCACGCAGGCACAGGGAGAACATGCAAACTCCAGGCAGATGGTGTCGTGGTCGGGATTCAATGAAGGATATAGAAAAATGATCACATTTATTAAGACAAAAATACATATATGGTATGAAAAAGAGCATGAAAAACAAATTGAAAAAGCATATATATTAGGATACATGATATATAGTGAGCCCTTGTGCGTCAACGCATTTCGCTGTTAAGCTTCGTCAGGACACATTTGGGGTTCGTTGGTTGCAAAAAAGGGGAGAACGGGTCTCACTGTCTTGCAAGAGAGTCAGCCTTGTTCAACAAGAAGGGGTGATGTCCAGCAGAGGAGGAGAAGAGGCTGGCTCCAGTAGTCTTGTAACAAGAATTAATGAAGGCCAGTGGCTCATATATTACAGGTATCCTCATATAGTGACCTCCAACAGGGGATGATATACGAAAACTTGACAAAAAAACAGAGGGTAACGATAGGCCAATGGCCGAAATATGAGTGGATATAATCCTTAAGTCCAAAGTATCTCAATGACTGTAAAGTCCTCCAGCACATAGGCTCGGCTGTGCTTAAAGCGGAGTTCAGGTCTGATTTTTTTTTGGGCTATTTAAATTAAATTACATAATACATGCCATTAAAGATAGTACTAGATCCGCAATCGATCGTTCAATCAATCATCCACTTGCCTTATTGGTTGCAGCTCATGCTGTGGCTGTTGCCATTCTATGTGTGGGCATCTGAAGCAAAGTCAATTTTTTATGCTTTGTTTTCATGCAGTGGTGCATGCTGGGGCTCGATCCCGCACGTGCGCACTAGAGCAGCGCGCGGGTTGTTTGTGCCGTTGTCATGACAACGGGCGGAGGATCGTCCCGCCACCCGTTGTTATGACAACAGAGATAAAACAATGCACACAATTGAACATGGCGCCGTAAACAGCCTTAATCGCGTAATTTCATGTGTTGAAATCCCATGATTTTTCGGCACAGAAGGGCGCACAGTCTCGTGGGAAATTATGACACTCCTTTCCCAGGAGTCTGTGCGGCTTAGGTTGAAGAGGAATAGGACCGTGGTCCAGGAAGAAGGCAGATTAGGATTTCTGCCTAGCAACAGTGATTTCAAGGCATGTAAAAAAAAAATTTTTTTTTAACTTGGTTAATCGTATTTATAGGAAGCTGGTGCTGTATAGTTTTATTTTAGGGTGGAGCTCCGCTTTAAGCAGAATACTGTAGTGCACTCAAAGCCATATAGTGCCCTTAAGTGAGTTATCAGTATGGAGAGATCTCAGGTAACCCCCTGGGAGAAAGCGGTATGCTCTTCACTTGCCTATATACTGGAGGACTTTACAGTCGTTGAGATACTTTGGACTCATATTTCGGCCAGTGGCCTATGGTTACCCCCTGATCTTTCGTCAAGTTTTCGTATATCATCCCCTGTTAGAGGTCTCAGGTCACTATATGAGGATAACTGTAATATATGAGCCACTGGCCTTTATGAATCCTTGTTATGAGACTACTGGAGCCAGCCTCTTCTGCTGAACATCACCCCTTCTTTAACTACTTGTTGAACAAGGCTGACTCTCTTGCAAGATAGTGAGACCCGTTCTTCCCTTTTTTTTCAACCAACGAACCCTGAATGTGTCCTGACGAAGCTTAACAGAGAAACGCGTTGATGCACAAGGGCTCACTATACTGTATATCATGTATCTTAATATATATGCTTTTAATTTGTTTTTTCATGCTCGTTTTCATACCATATATGTATTTTTGTCTTCATAAATGTGATAATTTTTCTATTTCCTTCATTGTTTACTGTGCCTTCAAAGTCTGACCTTGGGTCACCTTCTGGGACTGTGTTTTGTGTTTCCATATTTACTTAACGATGTGGCAATGTGAGTGCTTCTCTTTCTTATTTCCATCAATCTCATGTCTTTAAGAAGTTCCAGACATCCCGACCAAGTGGTCAGATGGGAAATAATGACCATTCTTGTTAGAACTATGGGGCCAGATTCACGAAGCAGATACGACGGTGTATCTCAGATACACCATCGTATCTCAGCTTTTTTTCAGGTCCTATCTATGCGCCTGATTCATAGAACCAGTTACGCATAGATAGGGCTGAGATCCGACAGTGTTACACTGTGTTACACTGTCGGATCTTTTTTTTGAATTAAAAATGGCGCCGGGGGCGTTCCCGCTGATTTACACTGAATAATATGTAAATCAGCGAGATACGCGAAATTCACGACCGTACGCGGACCCGACGCAGTGTTCTTACGTCGTTTCCGTAGCGCGGTACCCGTCGTATACTTACCCCTGCTAAAAGCAGGGGTAAGTATTGTTAAGTATAGCCGTCGTTCCCGCGTCGAGTTTGAAATTTCCTACGTCGTTTGCGTACGCCGATTCACGAACACGCGCGTCGCAAGTCTAGCTCCCGTCGCAACCACTGACGTCCTATTGACGTCAGTGGGAGCAATGCACGCCGGGAAATTCCCCGGACGACGCATGCGTATTTAAATCGGCGCGGGAGCGCGCCTGATTTAAATATGACACTCCCCTAGCCGCGGAATTTGAATTCCGCTGGGGGATTTAGGATCCGCCGTCGCAAGTTTGGAGGTAAGTGGTTTGTGAATTAGCCACTTGCCTCCTAAACTTGCGGGAGCGGATCTTAATTCACGTAGAACGAGCGGATCTATTAGATCCGCTGCGCTACGTGAATCTGGCCCATGGTTTTTGAAGGTCTCTGGCAGAAGTTCCTCCACCCCTCTCCATAGCAAAAGTTTGCAAATGCTGACTAGCTGAACATTCAAATTGATGTATAAGCTCACATATACCAACACTTGAGGGAACTTTGTACTTGATCCTCTAGCATCTATGAGTGTACTGTATCTAAATATGTGCTGTGAAGGGATGGAGGGGAGATAAAGGTGGTCATGTGGCTCGTTACCTGATGACGTCAACATATGAATATTGTCATTGCCCAGCCAGAACTCAGTCAGGCGACTCCCGAAACCTTTCTTGTAGGAATTCCAATCACGGAAAAAATCAACAGACCCATCATAACGTCTCTGGAAAACCTACACACAGAAAGTTATTACTGCAACTAGGTGGTTGGGCTTATATCTCGTACTTAGGGATACTGTAAGAGAAGCTCAGTTGGAACCAATACACTACATGTTCATGCTAATACTTATGAGCAAAGGTTCAATACAGAATGGGAATTAGCACGCATGCGCAAACATATTAGCGTGTGCCCAAGAAGAATTTGGCATACGTGCACGCACTGGTGCCAAACGGCCTATTAAAGCAGAACTGTGGCAATAACAGATTGTGGAATGGTCTTCAGCTAGTTCCTGTTTACCTGTGCCTTGACCTGCTATATCTGCAGGGCTGGACTGGGACAAAAATTTGGCTCTGGACTTCATCCAGACTGGCCCACTTTGACAGGTCTCACCCATGGCTGCCACACAACTCCCGCAACCCCCCCCGCCCAACCACCCAAGCCCCCTCTCCCCCTTCACTAGCCGTTCTACTTTATTAGAGTAGAACGTCTGGTACTGGTACTCTTATAGGCATTATTTCACCCAGGGCAAAGAATCAGTTCGGTGCCCCCCCTTATGGGACAAGATTAGGCAGAAGTGAGAAACTCCCAGGCCATAGCCTTTGAGTCAGCTGTCTGTCCCCTCCCCCATGCTCCTCTGTCGTCGTCCCTGCTTCTCTGGTCCTCCCCCTGCTTCTTTGTTCCCCCCAGGTGAGCGCTGCAGGGAGGGAGAGGAGGTGAGTGCTGCGGGAAGGGAGAGACAGAGGAGCGGAGGGGGGTGGCGGTTCGCTGTCACTGAAGCCGGCCCACTGAGCCATCGGCCCACCGGGAAACTCCCTGTAGTCCCAATGGCCAGTCCATCCTTTGATAAAGCGTCCTGGCACGCGAAACATGTCAGTCACGGCTCACCATTACAATCTTTGATGCCCCTATACATTTGCAGCAAGCACACTGCAGCTGATGTGTAGTGCTGACACTCGGGAAATCCTCCTAGTGACACTAGCGCCAGCACCTCTACTGCTCGTTTTCTGCCCACACTGATTGGTGCCTGGAGTCACCTGATGCTGGATCGATGGTGTCCGGACACCTCCTTCTCTCTGTGTGACTCTTTCAGGCTTCCGTCCCCCTCTCCTCGCTCCTGTGTGACGCGGCTGCGTCACTGAACCGGCTTGGTGGCTCCCCTCTAGGACTTCCCCTGCCGCTGGAGATCCCTGTCTGCGAGGAAGGTTTCCTCTCCATCAGCCTCAGAGCTTGTGGTGTCCAAACGGCAGTATCCTCTCTGCATGAAATAACTTCTACATCTGCTCCCAGTGTGGCTGTCATCTTCCCACCTATGGATTCCATCTCCCTGCATTGAGACGTTGAAGCGGCTGCTTTTGTCGAGGTATTGTATTACCTCTGCCTACAAGTGTAAGCACACTATTTGGATTCACTCTTAACATCTCCCCCGAAGTGTATGTGTCTTCACTCTACCATCTCCACGTGAACTGCTGCCTGTGTTATGCGGACTATTTTTATTAGTAATTAAAACATTTTAATGTTCTTTTTTCCTGCGTGCTATTAGTGGCTATTTCAAAAAAAAATTCATTTTTTCATGCATATATGTTTTTCCACCCATTACAGACTATAAAGTGACATTCACTTAACCCATGTGCGCTGTATGTTTTTGTTTCATCCCTGTATATCTGCCTACCCGTGCATGACCCGGCTTGCCCTATCTCTGGATTCCCACCTGCCTATTGTGACCTTGACTTGTACTATGACTCTGCTCTTGTCTTGTGTTCCTGTATCCTCGCTGCCTGGCTGTTGATGACCTCTTGGCTTGTGTCCCAGCTAACCTCCTGCCTACTGATTAAGCTTCACTGTGTTCCAGTCTCTGGTTCCTGCCTGGTGATCCAAGGTCATCTGTTCCCTGCAAACTAGGGTTGTCCCGATACCGATACTAGTATCGGTATCGGGACCGATACCGAGTATTTGCGGGAGTACTTGTACTATGAGGAAAAATTAGAGGAACTGAATTTATTCTCTCTTGAGAAGAGGAGAATGGGGGGGGGATGTGTTCAACATGTACAAATATATAAGGGGTCCATATATTGAACTTGGTGTTGAGTTATTCACTTTACCGTCATCACTGAGGACAAGGGGGCACTCTTTACATCTAGAGGAAAAGAGATTTCATCTCCAAATACGGAAAGGTTTCTTCACAGTAAGAGCTGTGAAATAGACTCCCTCCAGAGGTGGTTCTGGCCAGATCAGTAGATTGCTTTAAGAAAGGCCTGGATTCTTTCCTAAATGTACAGAATATAACTGAGTACTGACATTTATGGGTAAAGTTGATCCGGGGAAAATCAGATTGCCTCTCGGGGGATCAGGAAGGAATTTTTTTCCCTGCTGTAGCAAATTGGATCATGCTCTGCTGGGGTTTTTTCGCCTTCCTCTGGATCAACTGTGGGTATGGAATTGGGTATATGGGATTGTATTATATTATATAAAAAAAAATTATGGTTGAACTGGATGGACTTGTGTCTTTTTTCAACCTGACTAACTATGTAACTATGTATTTTAAAGTGGATGTAAACGCTTACATAAACCCGTTGAAGTGAACAGCCTCAGACAATACATAGAGATGAAACAAATTTACCTAAATAAGTTTGACATGTATATCTGCTGTCTTTATCTTTATATACTATTTAGAAAGTCTACATGGTGTTAGATTTTCTCTTCGGCCCCGTACACATGACCGAGTTTCTCGGCAGAATTCAGCCAGATACTCGGTTCAGAGCTGAATTCTGCTGAGAAACCCGGCCGTGTGTACACTTTCGGCCGAGGAAGCCGACGAGGACCTCGGCGAGGAAATAGAGAACATGTTCTCTATTTCCTCGTTGTTCTATGGGAGAACTCGGCCCGCCGAGCTCCTCGTAGGCTCCAGGACTGAACACGCCGAGGAACTTGATGTGTTTGGCACGTCAAGTTCCTCGGCCGTGTGTACGGGGCCTTCCTGGTTAGCACTGCAGTGAAGCCTGGGCATACAGCCAAGACAGCTGACTGGAGGAAAGGCACACGCCTCCTCTCCTCATAGGTAGAGACTTTCAGCTGTTTGTTGAATCGTTCAGGACTCTGCTAATCTATAGCGTCCTCCCCAACACAAGACTCAGGCTGCTTTTATCATATGTGATGGAGGACTTGTCAGGAGTTATCAGGCTAACAGAAGAACGGGGCATTAGACAGCTACGGGACATAGTGCTTTGAAGACGGATTACAAAACACGGCAGATATACAGTGCCTTGTAAAAGTATTCATACCCCCTTGAAATTTTCCACATTTTGTTATGTTACAACCAAAAACATAAATGTATTTGATGGGGTTTTTATGTGATAGACCAACACAAAGTGCCACATAATTGTGAAGAGGAAGGAAAATGATAAATGGCTTTCAGAATTTTTTACAAATAAATATGTAAAAAGTGTGGCGTGCATTTGTATTCACTCTGATACCCCTAATTAAAATATAGTGGAACCCATTGCCTTCACCTAAGTCAACTAATTAGTAAATAGAGTCCACATGTGTGTAATTTAATCTCAGTATAAATACAGCTGTTCTGTGAAGTCCTCAGAGGTTTGTTAGAGAACCTTAGTCAACAAACAGCATCACGAAGGCCAAGGAACACACCAGACAGGTCAGGGATAAAGTTGTGGAGAAGTTAAAAGCAGGGTTAGGTTATAAAAAAATATCCCAAGCTTTGAACATCTCACGGAGAGTATGGCACAACTGCAAACCTACCAAGACATGACCGTCCACCTAAACTGACTGGCCAGGCAAGGAGAGCATTCATCAGAGAAGCAGCCAAGAGGCCAGTGGTAACTCTGGAGAAACTGCAGAGATCCACAGCTCAGGTGGGAGAATCTGTCCAACTATTAGTCGTGCTCTCCACAAATCTGGCTTTGATGAGGCCAAAATGTATCTTTTGGATTTAAAAGCAAAACGCTATGTGTGGCAGGAAACTAACACAGCACATCACCCTGAACACACCATCCCCACCGTGAAACATGGTGGTGGCAGCATCATGTTGTGGGGATACTTTTCTTTAGCAGGGACATGGAAGCTGGTCAGAGTTGATGGGAAGATTGATGGAGACAAATACAGGACAATCTTAGAAGAAAACCTGTTAAGAGTCTGCAAAAGACTTGGGACTGAGGCGGAGGTTCACCTTCCTGCAGGACAACGACCCTAAACATACAGCCAGAGCTACAATGGAATGGTTTAGATCAAAGCATATTCATGTGTTAGAATGGCCCAGTCACAGTCCAGACCTAAATCCCATTGAGAATCTGTGGCAAGACTTGAAAATTGCTGATCACAGACGCTCTCCATCCAATCTGACAGAGCTTGAGATATTTTACAAAGAAGAATAAGCAAAAATTTCACTCTAGATGTGCAAAGCTGGTAGAGACATCCCCAAAAAGACTTGCAGCTGTAATTGAAGGAAAGGAGGTTCTACAAAGTATTGACTCCGGGGGGCGCCATACAAATGTACCCCCCACACTTTTCATACCTGTATATTTATTTGTACAAAATTTTTAAAAACATTTATCATTTTCCTTTCACTTCACAATTGTACCGCTTTGTGTTGGTCTATCACATAAAAGTCCAATAAAATATATTTACGTTTTTTTGGTTGTAACATGAGAAAATGTGTAAAATTTCAAGGGGTGTGAATACTTTTTCAAGGCACTGCATGTGCCCAGCTGGAATTTCATGAATCGGGTCTGCATCAACTTTAGGTTACACCTACTAGTTGTCTAGTAGTAGTCCTAGAAGCACTGTTATAATTTATCGATGGGTTGTTTTGTAGTATGGTCTTCTTGAAAGCAGACTTTTTTCTTACTAAACTCTGTGAACCCTCCACTGTGCACATATTGTATAGTGAACACTCCTCAGTTCTGGCAAAGCACCCCGAGCAGGGTTGCCAACGTTCAGTAAATTTATGAAAAGTTAGCAAAATCTGTACTTTTTGCATCTGTCCTTGAATCTCCATTACGGTCATGTGGGCTGTGTGTCCGTAACTGACGTTCATGGACAGACGCAACAATTATGGATTTTACAAACTGTTTGTAAATTTACTGAAAGTTGGCACCCCTGACCCCGAGAGCTCTTAATGCTGGAAAGATCTGACATGCAACTAGTGTCTTGATCAATAATTCTACCTGCCAGGGGCGGACTGACAACTCACGGGGCCCCTGGGCAATAGGAGATTATGGGCCCCCGCCAATAGGAGATTATGGGGCCCCCATGCAATAGGAGATTATGGGGCCCCCAGGCAATAGTAGATTTTAGGGGGCCACACAGTATACACACACTTACAGTATACATACACAGTATACACAGACACGCAATATACACACACAGTATACACACACATACAGTATACATACACAGTATACACACACAGACACGCAATATACACACACATACAGTATACATACACAGTATATGCACACACATACAGTATACATACACAGTATACACAGACACGCAATATACACACACAGTATACACACATACAGTATACATACACAGTATACACAGACACGCAATACACACACACAGTATACACACACATACAGTATACATACACAGTATACACAGACACGCAATATACACACACAGTATACACACACATACAGTATACATACACACAGACACGCAATATACACACACAGTATACACACACATACAGTATACATACACATTATACACAGACATGCAATATACACACACAGTATACACACACATACAGTATACATACACCGTATACACACATAGACACGCAATATACACACACACATGCAGTATACACACACAGTATACACACACACATACAGTATACATACACAGTATACACACACAATATACACACACAGTATACACACACACATACAGTATACATACACAGTATACACAGACACACAATATACACACACAGTATACACACACATACAGTATATATACACAGTATACACAGACACACAATATACACACACAGAATACACATATACACACTGAAAAGGTACTGGAGAGGCGGGGCAGCTATAATCTTGGGATTTTTTTTAAAAACACTGATTTTTACATACTGTCCCTGGTTTTACTGAGGCTGGCAACCCTGATGGGGCCCCCTAGTGGCATGGGGCCCTCGGGCAGTGCTTTCCCCCGACTTGTTCATTCCCCGACTTGTTCATTCCCCGACTTAGTTGGGGTAGGCGGTACACTTTGGTGGGGGTGGGTCAGCCACGCCCTGTGACCTTTGGGAACCCGCCTTCTGACCTTTGACCTCTGGGGGAGGTCCATGTTCCAATTCCTGAGTCCTAGCCTTATTCTTCAATGGGAAACCCCAACCCCTAACCCCTAACCCTAACCACCCCTGCTACCTGTCCATTCTCAGTTAATGAGACAAAGTTTAGGAGGTTTGTGGATAAGCTGACATTGGCAAGTGGCCCTTCCTTGCTTTCCAGAGTGCTGAAGGTTTTAGGACTCTCTCATCACAACTTTAAAGGATAAGTTCACCTTTTATAACATGTTACACTCATAGTCATGGTGTAACATTTTACAGATGCACTGGTCTCTGCTCCCCCTCGGTCGCTACATTGAAGTTTTGTCTTCTGATCACTTACAGTCCAGCCTCCTCCATCAGTGTGCATATCACACAACACTTTCATGGTCTTCTGGCCATCTGGGTTTATGGTGTGCCAATCACTTAGAATTTCACCCTGCTGCAGGAGTTCCTTGCAGTTTTTTGCATCTGAGGTTAGAAAAAGTATATATATTAATTCCAAGATGTACTGATCACCCAATCCATATAAGTAAATAAGACAATTTCCTAAAACAGATCTAGAAATTTCCGTTACAGGTCATTGAACCCTGATATGGGAACTGCAATCAAAGTTCCAACAAGGCCAAACTAAAACTCACCAGCATAGCTCCCAACTGTCCCTGATTTCGAGGGACTGTCCCTGATTTGATGTCCCTCATTCCTCCTCATTTGTCCCTCATTTTGTTCTGATCCATATAGATGTATATAAAATGCACTTTTTATCTATCAAGAACTGTTTCCCAGTGCTAAACCTTTCATCCGATTTCTAAATTGCTGCATTTGTAAATTCCAAAAGCCAATATAAAGGAATAGTAGTGGTAAAAAAAGCACTTGTGGGTTTAACCAATCTTATGTTTTTGTACAATTCTCCTTTAAGTGGGCGTGGCAAGGGGTGTGTCCTATGCCTGCATACTTTTGCTGATAGGTGTCCCTCATTCCCATCTCAAAAAGTTGGGAGGTATGCTCACCAGAGATGGATAAAAATTTGGCCAGCTCAGTAAGGACCGGCCAAATTTCGAACTTCTGTGGCTATTGCTGATTGAGAGAACTCGACCTATTGATCAGTTCGTTCTGAACGGGACTTTTGAAAAACTTGTGTTCCATGAGAGCTTGCGGCCACGGATCAGTGTATTCTGGCAGTGGGAATGTCCGGCTGTCAGAACACAGTAGTGCAGGGGGAGGATTCCCCGCATCCACACATTCGAGGAATAGGATCACCCGAATCATGAACGATACAAGTTACAATGACCCAATCCATGCAGGGGAGGTTACAAGTGACTTCAGATACACAGTACATAGAACAAAAAACAACCTAAAATGGTGGCACATGCACCAATCCACAGCACCGGGCTTATTCGATGAAGCATCTCCTCTTATTAGAGACATCCAAGTGGGTGCAGCACACATAGGGGGGGCTCAGGAAGCCTTCAAGAGGCCAGAAACAGATATATCAAGAGCCTAGATCAGGGGTCTCCAAACTTTCTAAAGAAAGGGCCAATGTCAGACTTGTACATACCAGACTAAAGAGCCCAATTGAGCAGAGGAAGGTCTCCCTTACGTGTCTGACTTGCGGCCCCTGGTAGTATGGACAGGAGGCACGGGAGTGCGGAGTGGTATGAGAGCCTGGCAGGTAGTTGCAGGAGATGCGGCTCTGGATCCAGGTGCAGAGTGTCAGGTCACCTGTGGCCAGATGACAGAGGCACCCCGTTGGAGTCACGAGTGCACCACAAGGTAGTGAACCCTATGGCAGACTCCTGCGGATGGACCACAGAGTGGATATGGAGGACAGGTCCACTGGAGCACAAACTGGGATCCCACAGGAAGCTTGAGCCCAAGATTCCCCAGGGCGCAGAGTCTAAGATCCAGCTGGTATTCACCAGAGCCTCTAGTGGTGAGGATGGCCTTAGCTGCAACTGAATCCAGGTCGCGGCCCCCAGAGTCCACTAGGTCATGCTCCGTAGGGAGAGAGGGGAAGCAGCCACTCAGGACACAAGAGATAGTGAAGGGTTAAGCCACGGTCGGGGCGACAAGCAGACAAGGATAAACAAGGGTCAGGCCAAGGGTCAGGGTCACAGGCAAACAGGAGTAGTCGGAGACAAGCCAAGATCGGTACACAGAGATAAACGTAGCACACGGCAAGCAGGAACCCAAACACACAATACTTAACAAACAACATTGATCAGCAAGGCAGACCTGCAGTGCACTGGTTAATATAGAGTTCCTGATATGGCCTGGGGTGGAGCCATACAGGGAGGAGAGATGATAAAAGCAGCCAGGTGAGAGGGTCTGGCCTCTAAGATGAACACATGGAGAGGAAGGTAAGCTGCCAGGCATTACTGCATATCCATGACACAGAGAAGAAGGTGTCCGGCTGGACAGGCAACAGGAGACAGGAACACAGGCAGATGGTGCTTAGCATCAGCAGAGCGGGATGGTCAGGTCACAGGCAGGGTTGGCAACAGGCAGGCAGCGAAGTACAGAGAAGCAGGCAGGTTCAAGGTCAAGGCAAGCAGAGGTCAGGTGCAGGCGGAAGGCAGGGGTAATGCAATAGGCATGCCAGGTAATCAAGAGACAAGTGTTCAGACAGGTAACAGGAGCAAAAGGTCACAGGTAGCTGCAGATCAGACAGCACCGATCCAAGGCACTCTGACAGTTTAAATAGGCTAATAGGCGCCAAGTGGCACACATGCGCGCACCCGCATGCACAGGCGTGGGCGCCCACACATCAGGGCGCACACCAGCGTGCACACCAGCGCGCCAGGGCGACCTGCAGTGTGTTCAGCAAGAGAACCTCTCTGACAGCCAGTTTACTGTCCTATAGACTTTAGGCTAACGAGGACAAAGTTGTCACTGCTTCGGAGGCGGGCATTTTATTGGCTATCATCGGAGCGGAGTAATAATCTCCGCTCATAATATCGTGCACTGGACTCTATTCGATTGCCAGTGTTGTGTCCAAACAGCAATTTGGAAATGACATGGTTGGAGTTTTTGACGGGTTGGAGAATTCGACAGAACCCCGGCAAGCAGTGTTTCTTGCACTGACTCCACCTCCTGAAACTCTTCCTCTTAGCACCTCTGTAGTTCAGAAGGCAGGCTCTGTGAAATGTTTGAACCAGCAATCCTTACTTACAAGGCATAGGCCCATATTCTCGTAGACCGGCGCATATTTAGTGAGGCGGAGCGGATCTCCGATGCGCACCGCCGGCTTAACTTGGCGAGAGCCGAACCATATTCCCGAACCACCTGCGTCCTACGCTGCGCTCGCGTAACTTTAATGTGTTGGCGTAAATAGGCGCAAGTGACGGTAGGAGGGATGTGGGCGTGAAGCATTATAATGATCCGTAACCCCATGCAAATGATGTCCAGTCCGAACGGCGCATGCGCCGGACGTGCCCCGCCCTCTGCGCATGCATCCCAGCGTCCATCTATGAGCTGCGCCTCATAGATGGGGAATAACTATACGCCAGACGTAAGCCTTACGCAAACCGCGTATATTATGCGCCGGGCACAACTACGTTCGTGAATCGACGTATCTCCCTCATTTGCATATTTGCAATGAGGCGGCCAGCGTAAATATGCGCCCACGATACGCCGGCGTAGGAAAGTTACGTCGGTCGGATGAAGCCTATTTTCAGGCGTATCTAGTTCTGTGGGCACGACGCATAGATACGACAGCGCACACTTACACTTACGCGGCGTATCTCGAGATACGTCGGCGTAAGTGCTACGTGAATCCGGGCCATAATGTTTAAGGGTTCTAAGTAGGGTTGTCCCGATACCACTTTTTTAGGACCGAGTACAAGTACCGATACTTTTTTTCATGTACTCGCCAAAACCGAATACCGATACTTTTTTTAAATGTCATGTGACAGTTTTCAAACCACAATACAGACTAAGGATATTTTCTTTAGAATTATGAAGAACTCTAACTCAAGACATTATAAAAGAATAAAAATGAGTAAAAATGAATAAAAATGTTTTATTTGCTTGTCACGCAGTAGTAAAAAACTCAAAGAATTTTCATAGAACATGTTGATAAATACAAAAAAAGTATTCGGCCAGGCATCGGGAGAATTTGCGCGAGTACAAGTACTCCCGCAAATACTCGGTATCGGTCCCGATACCGATACTAGTATCGGTATCGGGACAACCCTAGTTCTAAGTGATGTTTTATACATGTAGGAGAGGAATGTCAGAACTGGAAGTGGTTAAAAATTAACTAAAAAAAAGGTAGCGAAAATGTATTTTAACCACTTGCGTACCGCCCGCCGGGAATACCATTGTTATGGTAGCAGCTAGCTACCATAACCCCAGTATCTTCTTCTTCAGCAGATGATCCTCTACAAGATAAAGTGGTCTCTGCGACAGATTCACCGCAAGATCATTTTTATCGGCAGCAGGGGAAGGGGCCCCCCCTCCCGCCGCTCTCCGGTGCCCTCCGCCGCTTACTGGAGCCGTCAGTAGCGGCAGAGGTGATCCGGTCCTATCCCTTGCCATCTCCATATCACTGCAGGGCGGAAGCGATGTCAAAACGTCACTTCCGCCCATACGTCTTATGCCTCGTACACATGGGCAAACATGTACAATGAAAACGGTCCGCCGGACCGTTTTCAGCGGACATGCCCGCCCGGAGATTTCTGTATGATGGCTGTACACACCATCATACAGAAATGAGGGTCAATCCGCGCGGACAGACAGCGCGGTGACGTGTTCGCGCCGTCGCCGCGACGATGACGCGGCGACGTGCGCGACGCTGAAAGGTCAATGCTTCCACGCATGCGTCAAAGTCATTCGACGCATGCGAGGGATGGCGGCCGCTCGGACATGTACAGTAAGTCTGTACAGACGACCGAACATGTCCGACGGACAGGATTCCAGCGGGCATGTTTCTAAGCAAGTTTAGAAACATTTGCCCGCTCAAAAACGGTCTGGCGGGCAAATGTACGCTGGAATCCTGTCCGATCGGCCGTACACACGACCGAACATGTCTGCTTAAACTGGTCCGCGGACCAGTTTCAGCAGACATGTTCGGTCGTGTGTACGGGGCCTTAAAGAGACCTTTTTTGTTGTAATTTTTTCAAATTACAAATTTTTTCTCTTTATTGCATTTAGGCTGCATTCACACCTGAGCGTAGGGCGTTCGGTCGTTTTTTCGGGCGTTTTTTTTCGCGCGTATTCATGCTTATTTGCGCGTTTGCATACAGCGTCGTGCGACGTTTTTGTACTTCGGCGTTTCTTATTTTAGCCAATAGGAAAAATTATCATCTTTTCATCACTTGTTGCTATGTTGGTAGATTTTTTTTAATCTTCTGCATGGGCGACAAGTTCTATTGATTAAAGCGACGAAACGCCCATAGCAAACGCCCGTTGTCGCGCGATACGCTCAATACGCGCGTTTCCCATTACTTTCTATGGGGAAAAAAAAACGCTCAAACGCCTCTGTCGCGCGATTCGCGCGTCAAAAAAAGGTCCGGGACTTGTTTGAGCTTCGCGCGACAGGCGTTTGGGCGTTCAGGCGTTCAGGTGTGAACAGTCACCATAGGGAATAATGTTAATTCTTCCCTCTGGCGTTTGTGAGCAGTGCGCTTCAGGCGTAAAAACGCCTAGGTGTGAATGGGGCCTTAAGTCCAAAAATGAGATGTGAGGTCTTTTTGACCCCAGATCTCATATTTAAAAGGACCTGTCATGCTTTTTTCTATTACAAGGGATGTTTATATTCCTTGTAATAGGAATAAAAGTGATCCACTTTTTATTTTTTTTTAAAACAGTTTTAAAATCAATAAAATCAAGTAAAATCAATACAAAAAAATGTTTTTAAAGCGCCATGTCCTGACGAGCTCGCGTGCAGAAGCAAACGCATACGTGAGCAGCGCCCGCATATGAAAACGGCGTTTAAACCACACATGTGAGGTATCGCCACGATCGTTAGAGCGAGAGCAATAATTCTAGCCCTAGACCTCCTCTGTAACTTAAATTGCTCGAGTAAAGTGCGGTGACGTACAACACGTACGACGGCACTATAAAGAGGAAGTTCCATTCTAATGGCGCCACCCTTTGGGCTGATTATGCTAATTTCCCGTCTCATAACTTGCTTTTAAACATGCGCGTTCTTTCCCCATCGTTAAAAAGTACACACGACCGTTTTTCACGACGAGAAAAACTACGACGTGAAAAACGTGGAGTAAAAAGCTCTGGAGCCCACACACGATCGTTTTTAATGACCAGTTTAAAAAATGAAATTTTTTTCGTCATGAAAAACGGTCGTGTGTACGCGGCATGGGTCTGAAAAACAGGCTTGGTGTTAAAGTGGTTAAACATTATATTACTGTATTTATCGGGGTATAACGCGCACCCCAAACCTAGAAAGGTAGTTTAAGGAAAAAAATAAAAAAACTTACATTTTTGCCCTGCGTCCATCGGCGGCCTTGTCCGGCGTCTGTCTGCGGCCTTGCGTGGGGTCAGTCCAGCCTTGTGGGTGTCCGTCTGCGGCTTCCTTGCGCAGGGTCTGTCCAGCCTTGTGGGTGTCCGTCTGCGGCTTTGGAGGTGTCCGTCTGCGGCTTTCTTAGCGGGGTCCGTCCAGCGTTGTGAGTGTCCATTTTTGGATTTGGTGCCTATGCCGAGCCGAGAGGAGCCGGATTTCCTGTGTGTTCGGCTCCTCTCGCGTGGCTGCGGGCGGAGCCGTGCCTAGCCGAGTGCGCAGTACACTCGGCTCAGCTCTGCTCTAGGCTGCGGCGCTCAGCTCTTCTCGGCTTGTCTCCTCTCGCGTGGCTGCGGGCGGAGCCGAGCGTGGCCGAGCCTAGCCGAGTGCGCAGTACACTCGGCTCGGTCTATTTCGGCGGCGCCCGGGAACAGCAGTATCGGCGTATATCGCGTACCCACGATTTTCCCTGATTTTAAGGGGGAAAAAGTGTGAGGTATACGACGATAAATACGGTATATATATATTTGCCGATTAGGAGTATTCTTGTGGATATTACACCTTCTTTTTACTAACTTCACAGCTACGTTAAATGAATGACAGGTGCGGTAATAAAGACTAATAGATTCTCCTTGGAAAGGTCAAACTTACCATACAAAGAAGTAGGTACTCCGGGGTCCCCTTTGTCTCCTGTGATGGGAAATACAGAATTTTGACTGTTAGTTGTATATAAGGGAGCTGATCTGTGTTGGATTCATTGGGATATACAGGACTTTCTGTACATTTTATTACTTTCTTAGTCACCTGGAACATGTACACAAATGAGGAAAGTCAGAGAAAGGCCAGAAATCCTGGTCCGCATATTTGCTCCAGGCTACTAACTTGAAGTTAAAGGTTAACAGCCAGACAACTATTTTTTTTTTTCAAAATTATTTTTCAGTAATGGCTGCCTCTGTGCTTTTTCATTATACTTTTCCTTTAAAGAATTTCAGGTATGGATATTATATACATGGTTACATTGGTCAAGCTTGGACCGATGTTACTACCAATGCATATACCATATCGGTGGGATGCCTCTAGAACCTGGAAATCACTGTAGTAGGCACCACTGCTCCAGTGATCTCCACCAGCTTCCAGGTCCCATGGTCCCAGGTTGGCTGCTCGGCATGGGCACTGTAACGGAACTCCGCTTGAGTGCTTCCGTCATATACCGCTTCCTATTAGTCTGGATATAGATATCGGATTTTCCAGTTGCTCTCAACACACAACTTGTTTGTGTGCTAAACACGGAGGGCCATATTCTCATAGAAGTTACGATGGAGTATCTCAGGATACTCCATCGTATCTCCCTTTTTTGGCCCGTGTATCTATGCGACTGATTCTTAGAATCATTTTCGCATAGATACACTTAAGATCCGCCATCTGTAAGTCACTTACACTGGCGGATCTTAAATGTAATGACGCCGGCCGCCGCTAGATGGCATTTACGTGAAGGACTCATTTGCGTATGCAAATGATCCTTCTACGCCGATTCCCGAACGAGTTTGCGTCGCGTAACCGTCGCTTACGTCGTTTGCGTAAGCGGAAACTTACTCCTGCTAAATGAGGAGTAAGTTTCCGCAAGTCCCACGTAGGCCATGTTACGGATGGCATCGGGTCCGCGTCGTGTTTATTCGTCGGGTACGTCGTTTCCGTAAATGGCGTTCATGAATACAACTTTACGTCAATGACGCACACGTCGGCGTCATTGACAT
Organism: Rana temporaria; assembly: GCF_905171775.1. Taxonomy (NCBI): domain Eukaryota; kingdom Metazoa; phylum Chordata; class Amphibia; order Anura; family Ranidae; genus Rana; species Rana temporaria. The sequence continues at coordinate 15,381,702 of NC_053497.1, forward strand.
TTTCCGCCGAGAACTGGAGCATGCGCACTGGGCTTTTTGAAGCCCGGCGCATGCGCAGTTCATTAGAATTGGGGGCGCGCTTAATTTGAATACAAGCCGCCCCCTTGGAGATCCGCCAGGCTACGCCGGGGCATTTACACTCCGCCGTCCCAACTTACGGAGCAAGTGTTTGGGGAATACAACACTTGCTCCTGTAAGTTGGGACAGCGGAGTGTAAGTGCCTTAAGCGCAGCCCGCGGATTTTTAGAGAGAATATGGGCCAGAGTGTTTAATAGAACCAAGAATACAATCTTATATACAGTTTAAAGAGGAGGTAACCAGAACATAAATTAACATGAGCTAATTAACTAATCATTTACCCAGACTAGGCGACTCAGATATGACCTTTCAGGGTAGACGTCACGTCTCCACTCACCTGCTATACAATACACATTATCATAAGTGTAAACACAGGACATCTTCACACAATAGCAGGGTCAATTAGCACAGAGAACAGACAGATGTCTGGAGGTGATGGCATTAGCATCTAACAGTATGTGTCCCAACAGTATGAATGAGTCACTCTTACAATTAACCCGTTGAGTTCAGAATCAACAAACAGTAAATAGTTCTTTACAGATATCCTGGAATATATTGTGGATAATAATTACATAATAATCCCATCTCAGGTAGTCCAAGATATAATTTCTCAGTCATCCTATGCCCCTAGTGGACATAGGATGATTTTAGACATAAGAGAGTCCGGGGATGTCCCGGGTGAGTCTATCACAGGCACCATTCAGAAAACGGTTTTAATTTTTTGAATGAATGTAGTGTGCACTGTGCAGGAACCGACCTGTCAGATCTCCGCTCTGCTCTATGGGGGATCGGATGAAAATGAACCGTCTGTCCGTGTTCACCTGAACCGATCCACCAGACAGATGCAAAATAGGGTTTGCATCCATCACATTTTAGTGGAGAGGATCGGATCAGGGATGATCGGGTGTCAGCGGACATGTCACCGCTGACATCCGACGCTCCATAGAGATACATGGACCCGCCCGTTCAGATCCACCTGAAAAAAAACTGACAGGCGGATCTGAACCGTCCACACATGTGAAAGGGGCCTTAGATGTGCCTCTTTTAATCATCAACCATGTGAGTTGCTAAATGTTGTACCTTCATTAAATGTAACCAGGGGCGGACTAACAACTCATGGCGCACCCGGGCAATAGTAGATTATGAGGCCCCTGGTAATAGGAGATTATGGAGCCCCCTGCCAATAGGAGATTATGAGGCCCCTGGGCAATAGGAGATTATGAGGCCCCTGGGCAATAGGAGATTATGGAGCCCCTGGTAATAGGAGATTATGAGGCCCCTGGTAATAGGAGATTATGAGGCCCCTGGTAATATGAGATTATGAGGCACCTGGTAATATGAGATTATGAGGCCCCTGGGCAATAGGAGATTATGGAGCCCCCTGGCAATAGGAGATTATGAGGCCCCTGGGCAATAGGAGATTATGGAGCCCCCTGGCAATAGGAGATTATGAGGCCCCTGGGCAATAGGAGATTATGGAGCCCCTGGTAATAGGAGATTATGAGGCCCCTGGTAATAGGAGATTATGAGGCCCCTGGTAATAGGAGATTATGAGGCCCCTGGTAATAGGAGATTATGAGGCCCCTGGTAACAGGAGATTATGAGGCCCCTGGTAATAGGAAATTATGAGGCGCCTGATAATAGGAGATTATGAGGCCCCTGGGCAATAGGAGATTATGGAGCCCCTGGTAATAGGAGATTATGGGGCCCCCAGGCAATAGATTATGGGGCCACACAATATACACACACGTACAATATACATACACAGTATACACACACAATATACATACACACAGAATACACACATTGAAAAGGTACTGGAGAGGTGGGGCATCTTTAACCACTTGCCGTCACCGCACCGTCGAAATACGTCCACAAGGTGGCTCTGCTGGGCGAGAGCACGTAATATGACGTCCTCTCTCCCAGCCGCCACTAGGGGCGTGATCGCCGCCGGGCACACGCGATCGCTCGGTACAGAGCGGGGACCGGGAGCTGTGTGTGTAAACACACAGCTCCCGGTCCTGTCAGGGGGGGAAATGCTGATCTTCGGTTCATACAATGTATGAACCAAGGATCAGTGTTTCCCCTAGTGAGGCCACCCCCCCCCCCCCCCACAGTAAGAACACACCCAGGCATACTTAACCCCTTCCCCGCCCCCTAGTGTTAACCCCTTCACTGCCAGTGGCATTTTTATAGTAATCCAATGCATTTTTATAGCACTGATCGCTATAAAAATGCCAATGGTCCCAAAAATGTGTCAAAAGTGTCCGAAGTGTCCGCCATAATGTCGCAGTACCGAAAAAAAAAATCGCTGATCGCCGCCATTACTAGTAAAAAAAATATAATAAAAATGACATAAAACTACCCCCTATTTTGTAAACGCTATAACTTTTGCGCAAACCAATCAATAAACGCTTATTGCGATTTTTTTTTACGAAAAATATGTAGAAGAAAACGTATCGGCCTAAACTGAGGAAAAAAAATGTTTTTTTATATATTTTTGGGGGATATTTATTATAGCAAAATGTAAAAAATATTCATTTTTTTCAAAATTGTCGCTCTATTTTTGTTTATAGCGCAAAAAATAAAAACCACAGAGGTGATCAAATACCACCAAAAGAAAGCTCTATTTGTGGGAAAAAAAGGACGCCAATTTTGTTTGGGAGCCACGTCGCACGACCGCGCAATTGTCTGTTAAAGCGACAGAGTCCCGAATCGCAAAAAGTACTCTGGTCTTTGGGCAGCAATATGGTCCGGGGGGTAAGTGGATAATCTTCGGATTTTTTTTAAAAAACACAGATTTTTTCATACTGTCCCTGGTTTTACTGAGGTTGGCAACCCTGATGGGGCCCCCTAGTGGCATGGGGCCCTCAGGCAGTGCCCGAATGGTCAGTCCACCCCTGAATGTAACCATATTGCTACACTTACAGGCGCCTCTCTTCTCTTTTATACTCTGTAGCTCCTGCTGGATTTTGCTTCTAATCCCCTTGTGGAGGCTTCCATTTGTGGATGGACCTTTTTTTGGTTACACAACCTATCACATTGCTATAATCTTTTTATATGGACTATAAACTGAAGGACTTACGAATAAATGGTTGTGAAATGAATCATTTGAGTTTCCATTATTTCTTATGGGGAAATTTGCTTTGATATACAAGTGCTTTGGATTACAAGCATGCTTCTGGAACGAATTATGCTCGCAATCCAAGGTTTTACTGTACTTGTGTTAGACATCACAGTTTGTGAAGATGCTCCCAAGTACATAATATAAAACTTAAAATATGAAAGTCATTACCAATGGAAGACTTACCTTTTTCTCCTTTATCTCCTCTAGAGCCATTATCCCCTAAAATACACATAGAGACACTCTCAGTATCGCAGCACAAACTACGGAGGATGTAGAAGAGGGATAACTAAACTTTACAAACCTTTTCCACCTGGAGGTCCGGATTTTCCCACAGTCCCCTGACTTCCCCTTTCTCCTAAATAATAACAGAACACATATGACATGTTATTCATGAACGTTGTCGTTAATTAATGAATGGCTATCCGCAATATTAAAATGAAAAACTCAAATTTTTGAGAAAACCTGGAGCCCCTGGATTTAGTACTTGATGGGAGATACCCAGGCCATGGGCGTCTGCTGAATTTTTTTCAGGGAGGGGCGCTTCGGCAGCAGCAATACACATTTAACCCTTTCTTTAAACACTAGCAGGGGTTAAAAGCACCACGCTAGCGATCGAATAGCGCAGCTAAAATGATGGTAAAGCGCCGCTTTACCGATAATACGGCCAGCTGGCAGTGTGATATAGCTCTTAAGATAATTCAGCTTCACTCCATGCCCAAATAAATATAGCCTAGAGAATGTACAGACCCCCCCCTTCAGCACAGACCCCTCCATTCAGCACAGATGGACCCCCCTTCAGCACAGACCCCCCCATTCTGCACAAACCCCTCCATTCAGCACAGATGGACCCCCCTTCAGCACGGACCCCCCCATTCTGCACAAACCCCTCCATTCAGCACAGATGGACCCCCCTTCAGCACGGACCCCCCATTCTGCACAAACCCCTCCATTCAGCACAGATGGACCCCCCTTCAGCACGGACCCCCCCATTCTGTACAGACCCCTCCATTCATCACAGACCCCCCTTCAGCACAGATGGACCCCCTTTAAGCACAGATCCCCCTTTAAGCACAGATGAACCCCCCCCTTCAGCACATACCCCCCTTCAGACCCCAATTTCAGCACAGATGGACCCCCCATTCAGCACAAACCCCCCTTCAGCACAGACAGACCCCCCTCCACCATCCCATTCAGTACCTCAGATCAGTCATCAGCGCTGCACAGGCACAGCAGGTTCCCTGGAGGGGGAGGAGGACTCACTCTGCTCGATGTGCCTGTGTGACATCCGGCCCGGGACCGCTCAGACAACCCGAGGCTGCAAAACTCTTTAACACCTTCTCGATTTTCCAGGCGGGGTCAATTGCCCCCCCCCTTGCCCTATGGAGCGGACACCCATGACCCAGGCCCATTGGGATTAGCTCATGGTTTGGGTTGGGGAAATTGTCACACCCTCTCGTTTCTTTCCTTTTAGTTCTTCTCTGTCTTTTGTCTGGGGGAGACCTTCCTATACCAAAGGTGTGGGCGATCGACTCCTTTTTTTTTTTTGAGTTGCAAAGTCATTTTCCTCCAAGGGGTCAACACTGTATCTTGGCCTAGGCCAGGGATCCTCAAACTACGGATCTCCAGCTGTTGTAGAACTACACATCCCATGAGGCATTGTAACACACTGACATTCACAGACATGACTAGGCATGATGGGAATTGTAGTTCCTGAACAACTGGAGGGCCGTAGTTTGGAGACCCATGGCCTAGGCCAACAAGGCCCAGGCTCAGGGCAGCACTTTGCAGGGGGGCAGCATGAAAAGAATCCTCTCCGGCTTGTGCTACACTTTTAGGCCACGTACACACGATCAGTCCGAAGGACCGTTCTCATCGGTTAATCGATGAAGCTGACTGATGGTCTGATGTGCCTACACACCATAGGTTAAATAACCGATTGTGTCAGAATGCAGTGACGTAAAACACGACGTGCTGAAAAAAACGAAGTTCAATGCTTCCGAGCATGCGTCGACTTGATTCTGAGCATGCGCGGGTTTTTAACCGATGCTTTTGCATACTAATAATCGGTTTTGACCTATCGGTTAGGCGTCCATCGGTTCAATTTTAAAGCAAGTTCTCATTTTTTTGATCGAAGGTTAACTGACCGATGGGGCCCACACACGATCGGTTTGGACCGATGAAAACGGTCCTTCAGTCCATTTTCATCTATTTTGACCGATCGTGTGTATGCGGCCTTAGTGTAACGCCAGTCTTATGAGGTGGACTGGGCTGCAAGACAGATCAGTTTGGTGCCCCCATAAAGCGGCCGCACTGCTGCCGGTATGATAGGGATGGTGCGGACACAAGGGACACTGACACGGTCACCTATGCCTGTCAGGTAGGTAGTAGGACTCTCCTGTAATCCTTTGCTTGTTTCAGTTGTACATATTAAAGGGGTTGTAAAGGTACATTTTTTCCCCCTAAATAGCTTCCTTTACCTTAGTGCAGTCCTCCTTCACTTACCTCATCCTTCCATTTTACTTTTAAATATTCTTATTTCTCCTGAGAAATCCTCACTTCCTGTTCTTCTGTCTGTAACTCCACACAGTAATGCAAAGCTTTCTCCCTGGTGTGGAGTGTCGTGCTTGGCCCCTTCCTTGAGGGGGAGGGGGCGAGCAGGAGAGTCAGGACACCCGCTAACACACAGCTCCTTTATCTGCAACGTAGAGAGTGTCCTGAATCTCCTGTAGTCAAAGGGAGGGGGCGAGCACGACACTCCACACCAGGAAGAAAGCCTTGCATTACTGTGTGTAGTTACAGACAGACGAACAGGAAGTGAGGATTTCTCAGAAGAAATAAGGACATTTAAAAGAAAAATGGAAGGATGAGGTAAGTGAAGGCGGACTGCACTAAGGTAAAGGAAGTGGCAGATGAGGTTTAATGTTGATAAATGTAAAGTTATGCACTTAGGGGCTAAGAATATGCATGCATCATACATACTAGGGGGAGTACAACTGGGGGGATCTGTAGTGGAGAAGGATCTGGGGGTTTTAGTTGATCATAAGCTCAATAATAACATGCAATGCCAAGCTGCGGTTTCCAAAGCGAGTAAAGTCCTTTCTTGTATAAGAGAGGTATGGACTCCAGAGACAGAGATATAATTTTGCCCCTGTACAAATCATTAGTAAGACCTCATCTGGAATATGCAGTTCAGTTTTGGGCCCCAGTTCTCAAAAAGGATATCAGGGAACTGGAGAAAGTGCAGAGAAGGGCAACCAAACTGATAAGAGGCATGGAGGAGCTCAGCTATGAGGAAAGATTAGAGGAACTGAATTTATTCACTCTTGAGAAGAGGAGAATAAGGGGGGATGTGATCAACATGTACAAATATATAAGAGGTCCATACAGTGTACTTGGTGTTGCGTTATTCACTTTACGGTCAACACTGAGGACAAGGGGGCACTCTTTACGTCTAGAGGAAAAGAGATTTCACCTCCAAATACGGAAAGGTTTCTTCACAGTAAGAGCTGTGAAAATGTGGAACAGACTCCCTCCAGAGGTGGTTCTGGCCAGCTCAGTAGATTGCTTTAAGAAAGGCCTGGGTACTTTCCTAAATGTACATAAAATAACTGAGTACTAACATTTATAGGTAAAGTTGATCCAGGGTAAATCCGATTGCCTCTCGGGGGATCAGGAAGGAATTTTTTCCCCTGCTGTAGCAAATTGGATCATGCTCTGCTGGGGTTTTTTGCCTTCCTCTGGATCAACTGTGGGTATGGAGTTGGGTGTATAGGATTGTACTGTGTTTTTTATTTTGTTTTTTTGTGGTTGAACTGGGTGGACTTGTGTCTTTTTTCAACCTGACTAACTATGTAACTATGTAACTATGAAGCTATTTAGGAAAAAATAAATTGTACCTTTACAACCCCTTTAAGGAATCTTAATTTTATTTCTGTTTATTGCAATATACAAAGTGAGCACTAGATGGCGCCTGCATATAGGACAACAAGTATCCAGACAAGATGGGTTGGTTTTGCTGAGGAATACATAAACAGGGGAGAAAAAGAAGAAAATGAAAAATAATTGAAAAATGAAATCAATATTATCTCCTATCTTTAAATCAATATATGATCCATACTACAGGGCAGAGATAAATATTCCCTATTTAATAAATTTGTTGGGAATAGTGTACAATAATCCATGATATATTTAGTTAATTAAATTTATTTCCATTCCACTATTTAGCATCGATAAACACACGGTCCTTTTGTTTATCGATGCTAAATAGTGGAATGGAAATAAATACACAATAAATTAACTAAATACACAATGGATTATTGTACACTATTTCCAACAAATTTATTAAAGGGTTTGTAAAGGAAATTTTTTATTTTTTTTTAAATAACAAACATGTCATACTTACCTCCAATGTGCAGTTCGTTTTGCACAGAGTGGCCCCGATCCACGCCTTCTGGGGTCCCTCGGCGGCTGTCTCTGGTCCTCCCTGCAATTAGTCTCCACAGTCATGAGAGCGCTCGCATGGTGGTCACTAATTGCAGGCGCGCTCCCTTGATACAGCGAGCGGCCATAGCCGCTCGCTCTATCACTCGGCCCCGCCCCTCGGTGCGCCACGTCACTGGATGTGATTGACAGCAGCGCCACCCAATGGCTGCGCTGCTCTCAATCCATTCGCGCTAGCCAATCAGCGGCCAGGCTGAGCGGCGAAGAGGATAACGGAACCGCGCGGGAATTTCGAGAGGTCAGGTAAGTATAACGGGGCTCGGGGGGGCGGCAATCAGATGTTTTTTCACCTTAATGCATCCAACAATTGGGAATATAGGGGCAGATTCACATACAATTGGACAGGCGCAGCGTATCAGAGATACGCTACGCCGCCGTATCTTACCTGGCTTAAATTCGAATCCAGGAAGAATTTGCGCCGTAAGTTACGGCGGCGTAGTGTATTTCTGGCGGCGTATTTGAAATTGGGCGGGTTGGGGGCGGGTTTCATTTAAATGAAGCGCGTCCCCACGCCGAATGAAATGTGCATGCGTCGTTCCTAAATTTCCCGCCGTGCATTGCGCTAAATGACGTCATTTTTTTAACTTGGACGTGACTTACATCCATCCCTATTCACGGACGACTTACGCAAAAAAAAAATTCAAATTTCGACGCGGGAACGACAGCCATACTTTAACATGGCAGGTCTATCTATACGCCACAAAATAGCAGCTTTAACTATACGCTGGAAAAAGCCGACTACAGACGACGTAAGAGAATGCGACGACCGTGCGTACGTTCGTGGATCGTTGGAAAAAGCTCATTTGCATACCCGACGCGGAAAACAACGCAAACTCCAACCAGCGGACCCCGAAGTATTGCATCTGCGATCCGAAGGCGTACGAAGCCATACGCCTGTCGGATCTTACCCAGATGCCGTTGTATCTTGGTTTGAGGATTCAAACTAAAGATACGACGCGGGAAATTTGAAAGTACGCCGGCGTATCAGTAGATACGCCGGCGTACTTGCTCTGTGAATCTGCCCCTTGGTGTATTATTTTTCATTTTCTTCTTTTTCTCCCCTGTTTATGTATGCCTCAGCAAAACCAACCCATCTTGTCTGGATACTTGTTGTCCTATATGCAGGCGCCATCTAGTGCTCACTTTGTATATTGCTCTTTAACCGGTTCAGGACCGGCGCACGACAATGTACGTCGACAGAATGGCACGGCTGCGCAAATGGGCGTATAGGTACGTCCCCTTTCATTTGCAAGCCGCGTGGTCGCACGCGCGCCGCCGCCGGCACCCTGTAATTTTTTTTGTGTAATTCCATACAGTAGCTATCTTTTACATTGATTCTGTGTAACTCAGTGGCATCGGGAAGGGGGGCTGACGGGGGCTGGAGCCCTGAGTCTGCCACCAAAAAGCACCGGATCTCGACAGTCCTAAATTCATTATTAGCCCAAGAGCCGCTTCCACAGGCAACAGGGATCGATCTCCCGCTTATCCAGTGCGGCCGAGTGACGTACAAAACGTCCTGCCTTCAGACCTGGCTCCTATGATGGACGTCCCACTGGTCCAATGCTGAGGCCAGGGGACGTGTGAAAAAAAACACAATGGGCTAGATTCACATAGATTAGCGGATCTTTAGATCGGCGTAATCTATGTGATTTACGATCCGCCGGCGCAATTTTGCGAGGCTAGTGCAGTATTCACAAAGCACTTACCTCCAAACTTGCGCCGGCGGATCTTAACTCCCCCGGCGGAATTCAAATTCCGCGGCTAGGGGGAGTATACAATTTAAATCAGGCGCGTCCCCGCGCCGATTTAACTGCGCATGCGCCGCCGGCGAAATTTCCCAGTGCGCGTGCTCCAAATGATGTCGCTAGGACGTCATTGTTTTCGGCGTTAACGTAAATTACGGCCATCCGTATTCGCGACCGACTTATGCAAACGACGTAAAAATTCAAAACTCGGCGCGGGAACGACGCCCATACTTAACATTAGCTACCCCTCATATAGCAGGGGTAACTATCCGCCGGAAAAAGCCGAACGCAAACGACGTAAAAAAAAAAGCGACGGGCGGGCGTTCGTTTCTGAATCGGCGTATCTCCTCATTTGCATATTCGTCGCGAGTAAAACACAAAATGCCACCTAGCGGACAGCGGAAGATTGCAGCCCAAGATCCGACGGTGTAAGTCACACCTGTCGGATCTAAGGGAGATCTATGCGGAACTGATTCTTATGAATCAGTCGCATAGATCCGACCGTCGGATCTCAGAGATACGACGGCGTATCAGGAGAAATCTGGCGCAATATTTTTTGATTTCATAAATATCACAATTAAAAAAAAAAAAAAAATTCCTCAGTTTAGGCCGATACGTATTCTTCTACATATTTCTAGTAAAAAAAATCGCAATAAGCATATATTGATTGGTTTGCGCAAAAGTTATAGCGTCTACAAGATAGGGGCTAGATTTATTGAATTTTTTTACTAGTAATGGCGGTGGTCTGCGATTTTTATTGTGAGCGTGACATTGCAACGGACATATCGGACACTTTTGACAATTTTTTGGGATCATTCACATTTATACAGCGATTAGTGCTATAAAAGTGCACTGATTACTGTATAAATATGACTGACAGGGAAGGGGTTAACACTAGGGGGCGCTGAAGGGGTTAAATATGTTCCCTAGGGAGTGATTCTAACTGTAGGGGGAGGGGACTCACAAGGGGTGTTCCTCTGTACTGGGAACACACATCGGTCTCCTCCCCTCTGACAGGATGCGGATCTGTGTGTTTACACACACAGATCCACGGTCCAGCTGTAATCACAGGCAATCGCGGGTGCCCGGCCGCCGGCATGCCCGCACCCCCTAGACGGCTGGGAAGCACAGGACGTCATATGACGTCCACCCAGGATGGGAGATCCCATTTGTGGACATCATTTGACTATGGGCAGGTAGGGAAATGGTTAAAATACACATTATTGACATGACATGTTAAAAACAAGACAATGGGCCGGATTCAGCAACGAGATACGACGGCGTATCTCCTGATACGCCGTCGTATCTCTGAGTCCGGCCGGTCGTATCTATGCGCCTGATTCAGAGAATCAGTTACGCATAGATATCCCTAAGATCCGACTGGTGTAAGTGTCTTACACCGTCGTATCTTAGGCTGCATATTCTCGCTGGCCGCTAGGTGGCGCTTCCGTATATTTACGCGAGGAATGTGCAAATGAGCTATTTCCGCCGATTCAGAAACGAACGACCACCTGGTGCTTTTTTTTTACGTCGTTTGCGTTCGGCTTTTTCCGGCGTAAAGTTACCCCTGCTATATGAGGGGTATGTGCGGCGTATCCTATGTTAAGTATGGCCGTCGTTCCCACATCGAGTTTTGAAAATTTTACGTTGTTTGCGTAAGTCATTCGCGAATAGGGCTGGACGTAATTTACACTCACGTCGAAAGCAATGGCGTTTTGCGGCGGATTTTCGAGCATGCACACTGGAGTGTTTTCACGATGGCCAATGCGCCGTTCAAAAAAAACGTAAAATACGCGGGGTCAAGCCAAATTTAAATAAAACACGCCCCTAACATCCCCATTTGAATTAGGCGGGCTTACCCCGGCCCACATACGTTACGCCGCCGTAACTTAGGGCGCAAGTTCTTTCTGAATACGGAACTTGCGCCCAAAGTTACAGCCGCGTAATGTATCTAAGATACGTTATGCCGGCCGGATAGATACACCATTGTATCTGAATCCGGCCCATGGTGTTTAGTCTAAACGACGCTCACACCACCTAACACAACCAACTATTACCAGAGTGGAACAGATCGATCAATAATGATTCAAAAATTAGCTGATGTCAAATGGAAGGAGCAGCTGGTTGTGCCTGACCTCACAAATGCGCTTCTGGAAGAATGGCCAAACACTCCCATAGACACACTCCTAAACCTTGTGGACGGCCTTCCCAGAAGAGTTGAAGCTGTTATAGCTGCAAAGGGCGGGGCCAACTCAATATTGAACCCTACGGACTAAGACTGGGATGCCATTAATTCATGTGCGTGTAAAGGCAGGCGTCCCAATACTTTTGTCAATATAGGCCCAGATTCTCGTATCTGGGCGTAAAACTGCGGCAGCGTAACGTATGTCATTTACGTTACGCCGCCGCAAGTTTTGCAGGCAAGTGCTTTATTCACAAAGAACTTGCCTGTAAAGTTGCGGCGGCGTATCGTAAATCCCCCGGAGCAAGCCCGCCTAATTCAAATGATCTGGGTAGGGGGCTTGAATCATTTAAATTAGGCGCGTTCCCGCACCGAAAGTACTGCGCATGCGCCGTCCCTAAAATTTCCCGACGTGCATTGCGCTAAATGACGTCGCAAGGACGTCATTGGTTTCGACGTGAACGTAAATGGCGTCCAGCCCCATTCAAGGACGACTTACGCAAACAACGTAAATTTTCTAAATTTCGACGCGGGAACGACGGCCATACTTAACATTGGTTGCCCCTCATATAGCAGGGGCAACTTTACGCGTCGCAAATCTAACGCAAACGTCGTAAATTCACTGCGTCGACCGCGCGTAGGTTTGGGAATTCGCGTATTTTGCTAATTTGCATACTCGACCGGGAAAACGACGGAGGCGACACCTAGCGGCGGAAAAAAAAATTGCATTTAAGATCCGACAGCGTAAGAGCCTTACGCCTGTCGGATCTAATGGTTATCTATGCTTAACTGATTCTAAGAATCAGTCGCATAGATACGACGGCCCAGATTAGGACTTACGACGGCGCACATTGCGTTGCGCCGTCGTAAGCCCTTTGAGAATCTGGGCCATAGTGTATATAAAGTATATATACATACAGAGAGAGAGGGGGGAGTTTTTTTCTTTTTTGAGCACAGAAATGTTGATATATACTGTATATTTCTTTCTTTGTATGCCATAGCATACCATGCCTCAGATAAAACATATTACTTGCCTTTCACACCTGCGGCTCCAGCTTCTCCTTTTTGGCCGGGAGATCCAGGAAGACCAGGACATCCTCTGAGAATGGTCAGTTTATCTGAGTCTCCAACTCCTATGACCTTTACATCTGCAAGTAGAGGTTGGAACAGGACACGACATTAAGGGGGTTTCCTCAATTAGCAATAGAGTGAAAATCCACTTTTCAGGAGGGAAGAAACACCAGTGGAAGTGGAATAAATGTCCCTAACAGATATGTTATTCCTTGATCCTGCCAGAGGCTGCAAGTGGCCTCCTTGGAGCTTATTTACCTCTGAAGATCTGAAAGTCTCTGGCAGCTTTTGAGTTAGTCTATTGGAATAACTTATTTGCTGGAGCAGGGCCATCTTTAAGGTTGGCCAAAAGAGTCCCATTATTGCAGCTGCCTTATACTTGCCAACTATCCCAGTTTAAATTCCCTTGTCCCTTGAAGTTTTAGTCCCATGCTGTGTCCCGATATCTCAGTGTGAAGTTCTGTTACTAATGCTGCCCAGGTATGCCCTATTGCCGTGTACAGATGACTCACCTGCAGACCTTGTGTTTACATGTAAATAACTAGGGTTGTCCCGATACCGATACCAGTATCGGGACCGATACCGAGTATTTGCGGGAGTACTTGTACTCCCGCAAATACCCCCGATACCTAAATAGAATACTTGATAAACCCATTCACCCCCCCCCCCCCTGCCGCCGCCGCCGACCCCGTTGCATACCGCAACAACGCTGCCGCCGCATGGGTTAAACAGCGTGCGGGGAATATCACAGCTTTCATTTGAATAGCTGTAGTATTCCCGCTGCGCCGCGTATAGACACTCCCCCTTGCTCGGGATCTGTCCAATCCCGAGCAAGGGGGATTGTCTATACGCGGCGCAGCGGGAATACTATAGCTATTCAAATGAAAGCTGTTTAACCCATGCGGCGGCGGCATCATCAAGGTATGGGGGAACATGGCTGGATATAGGGGGACATGGCTGCATATAGGGGGGACATGGCTGGATTTATGGGGGACATGGCTGCATATAGGGGGACATGGCTGCATATAGGGGGGACATGGCTGGATTTATGGGGGACATGGCTACATATAGGGGGGACATGGCTGGATTTATGGGGGACATGGCTGCATATAGGGGGGACATGGCTGCATATAGGGGGGACATGGCTGCATATAGGGGGGACATGGCTGGATTTATGGGGGACATGGCTACATATAGGGGGGACATGGCTGCATATAGGGGGGACATGGCTGCATATAGGGGGGACATGGCTGCATATAGGGGGGACATGGCTGGATTTATGGGGGACATGGCTGCATATAGGGGGGACATGGCTGCATATAGGGGGGACATGGCTGGATTTATGGGGGACATGGCTACATATAGGGGGGACATGGCTGGATTTATGGGGGACATGGCTGCATATAGGGGGGACATGGCTGCATATAGGGGGGACATGGCTGGATTTATGGGGGACATGGCTGCATATAGGGGGGACATGGCTGGATTTATGGGGGACATGGCTACATATAGGGGGGACATGGCTGGATTTATGGGGGACATGGCTACATATAGGGGGGACATGGCTGCATATAGGGGGGACATGGCTGCATATAGGGGGGACATGGCTACATATAGGGGGGACATGGCTGGATTTATGGGGGACATGGCTGGATTTATGGGGGACATGGCTGCATATAGGGGGGACATGGCTGCATATAGGGGGAACATGGCTGCATATATGGGGGACATTGCTGCATATGTGGGGGGACATGGCTGCATATGTGGGGGGACATGGCTGCATATGTGGGGGGACATGGCTGCATTTGTGGGGGGACATGGCTGCATTTGGGGACACATTTAAAAAAAAGTATCGGTATTCGGTATCGGCGAGTACTTGAAAAAAAGTATCGGTACTCGTACTCGGTCCTAAAAAAGTGGTATCGGGACAACCCTATAAATAATCTGCATTGATATGTAAATAGCCATTGAGTGGAGGCATTGATATGTAAATAGAGGCAGCATTCATATGTATATCGTGCCCCTCTGAGGTCATATCTACCATCACTAAGCTGAATGCTGCCCACTGGGGAGGTAAAGGGGCATGCTGGAAAGTTTTGCCTACAACTGTGGACATTAAGCCTACCATCAGCATGTTCTGCAAAGGTAATCAAATAGGAGGTGGAACCCTTTTTCAAAATAACATGGTGCCAAAGCACCCTGAATTTAGTTGCATGTGAATACTCACGTGTCACCAGATGCTTGAGGGTGTAATTAACAATTATACCTCAGACAGGAGGCTCATATCTTATGCATTATCTTTCTTTAATAATGCCCATAGCAGAAATACAGTAAACATTTATTGTAACTTAAAAGAAAAAATTCAAAGAACTACCCTTCCC
This sequence comes from Rana temporaria, assembly GCF_905171775.1. Taxonomy (NCBI): domain Eukaryota; kingdom Metazoa; phylum Chordata; class Amphibia; order Anura; family Ranidae; genus Rana; species Rana temporaria. The sequence goes on from NC_053497.1 coordinate 15,396,786, forward strand.
AGCAGTCCCTGGGCCAGCGTAGGCTGGTTGCCACCTCATCCCTTTAAAAAGGAACACATATTAATTACACAGGTTCTGTGGCTAATTAAGGTGGTAATTAGACTCATTTGGTGCCTTACCTGCATTAAATTAACCTCAGAACCTGTGTAATTCATATGTGTTCCTTTTTAAAGGGATGAGGTGGCAACTCTAAGCGTAGCCCCTCCCAGACCGTAATCTATATAAGGGACTGTCTGAGGTAACCTATTCCTCTTTCTTTCTGCTCATGGCAGAGCACACAAGATAAGTATTTCATGTACCTTTATTATTTACAGGATAGGTACTTCTTGTATCTTTATTATTTACAAGATAGGTGTTTCATGTACCTTTATTGTTTGATTGTATATATGGTCTCTGATACCGAGTGCCCCGGTGTCGGGTGATTTTGTTCAGTCTTGACTGATATGTTTGAGGTATTGTGGAACATGGGGAGTTTCCCTGGAATTCCTCCCTGATACCGAATGCCCCGGTGTCAGGTATTTTGTCGGAATTGATTGTTCTGTAGTTTTTGGAAGATGTGGAATACTGGGGGTTCTCCCTGCTATCCCCGTTTCTGCGCTTTATTTCTGTCTGCCTGACACCGGAGCGGTGTCAGTAGAGTGACCACGTGTCCCGGTCTACCCGGGATCGTCCCGTAATGTACATATTTGTCCCTGGTCCCGGACACCTTCATTGCGGGACAATACAGTGTCCCGCAATAGAAACTGACAGTCTGGGAACAGGGGAGGACCGAGCCGCCATAGTTCTGGCTCTGCTTCCACCTGATCACTGGTTGCTATAGCCGCTTGGCGTCTGGCAACCAGTGACGTCACTGCCCACGTTGAAAGCAGAGGAGGATTTCACTTCTACCTCCTCCTCTGCGCTAGTGCTGCTGGGGAGTCACTGCTGGGGAGTCACTGCTGGTTCTCTCACCTCCGCTCCAGTCACTGGCTTGCTGCTTCTGTGAGGTGTTTCTGTTCCCACATGCTGAGAGGCATCTCTCCCTCTCACTTCCTCCCCCCTCCTGCCCACCTCACACTAACACACGGACTGAAGCCCCCCTTCTCCTTGGCTCGGATGTCAGGAGGGAAGGAGGGGGAGGAGAATGGACACAGCACTCAGGAGGGAAGGAGGGGGAGGAGAATGGACACAGCACTCAGGAGGGGGAGGAGAATGGACACAGCACTCAGGAGGGAAGGAGGGGGAGGAGAATGGACACAGCACCCAGGAGGACGGGACATGCTGATCTGAGGTTAGTACACAAAATCTTAATGCTTGGCACTAGCAGGAGGAGACACAGAGACAGGGGGCAAGTTGTCAAAAAATAATACTTGCAGTGATTTTGGGAGATAAGAGCATGCTGTATGTGATAGGGGGGCACTTTAGGAGGGGAGAGAAATTGTTTTTTATTCACCCCCCCCCTTCCAGAACAATTTCTCTCCCCTCCCAAAGTGTGCCCCCCTAGCACATACAGCATGCTCTTATCCCCAAAATCACTGCCAGTATTCTTCTTTGACAACTTGCCCCTTCCCCATCTTCAAAGACAAGCTGTCTGCTATTGAGGGGGGAAACTTTGCTAGACATTCAGGGCAATTTCTCCAGGTGCCAATGCCCCCCTGTCAGGCAAGTTAGTGAAGCCAAGTGCCTGACCTTTTTTCAGCAATGGGCTCCAAGACTCAGGACTGGTTCACACCACAAATCACATAGGAACACGCTCTGCGTTCCTTTGCGATTCACGTGCCTTCCAGATTCTGTGCGATTTCAGCTCTTTCATTTGAATGGGCTGAAACCCATTGGTCTGCACCAAGAGCTGTGCATGCGCTACTTTACAAAACGCACAGCAACTGGATCGCATGGTACTGCTGATCATACAAACACTACATTTGCTACCTGCATTTGGGTAGTCATTAACCCCTTAGTACCAGCCACACACAAATATGCGGCTTCTCTGTGCCTGGGCCTTGGCACAGAGAGGCCACATATTTAAATGAATTGCGATCAGTAGCGCTGTGCCGAGAGCGCACTCCCTGAGCACCCCCTTTACAGTTACCGGCGTCTAAGTGAAAGCTTGCGATTGCTGCAATCGATCAGGAGTTTTTGAATCGTGTGTGCCAGGAGGTAAAAAGGTTAAGTTGACACCCACAACAGATCGCTATGGGACACAAAACGCAGGATTCCCTCACAGCATTCTGGTATAAACAGACCCTTAGTCCGGATACACAGGATTTCATTTGTATCTCAGAAAGGTCCCACCAAAATCTTGCACATGGGCCCGCTGATTTCATACGCCCCTGCCCCAAAAATCGGCAAAAAATATGTCAAAAATCATCTTTTTGTGGGGGGGGGGGGGGGTGTCCCTGAATGGCAGTTTGGAAATGTGGTCACCCTAGGTGTCAGGCAGATATGTTTGAGAGGCCACGTTTGTTTCCAATTCTTTGATTCTTTGCTCGGGTTTTTTTCCCTTTCTTTGACGCCGGAGCACTGCGGCGTCCGTGCGGGATCCGCGCTGTTTTTCATTCGCTCCCTCGGCGGGCGCCATGCCTGGGCAACTGTCCCCCCCCCCTCCCCACGCTCCCCTTCGCACGCTCAGGTGGGGGGCGGGGTCTCCGCCGCGGCCGCTCCTCTCCTCCTCTCCTCTCTTTCGGTGCCTCTCTCGGTATCGAGAGATGCCTCGGCCCCCCCCCCCCCCCCCAGGTCTCCGAGCGAGACGGGGGAGAACGGTTCTCATCGACCGTTCCGTCCCTCACAACCTCGGGCCAATAAGGACTCCAGAGGCCGTAGTCTCGCGAGACTTCGCCTCTGGAGTTAGAATCTCGTCAGGCTCCCCTCACACCGCAGGATGTCCTTCCCAGCGGTGTCGTAGCCAGGAACCTGCTGCTGTTTCACCATGCTTTCAACCACTAGATGGCAGTACATCTTTTCAGATATATATATATATATAAATATATATTTTTCATTCCAATGAATCAATATCTAATAAATAAATTAATTAATTAATTAAATTAAATAATTTAAATAACCGAATCTACAATATATAATTCAATATATACTCAAATTATATTTCTGGGGAATTTATTCCCTAGAACATATACCTTATTTATCCAAATAAATAAATAAATCAATAAATTAAATAAAGAAATTATAGCATGTTTATCTCCGGGGAATTTATTCCCTACAACATACTCCTAATAAATAATGTATTAAATAACTATCTAAGGATTGAATGAATAAATACATTTATTATTAATGATATTATTATTAATATATATTATTACTTATAATATATAAATAAATCCATTATTCAATTTTACAAATAATAAATTATAGATGGATTATACAAATTATATATTCATATATAAATAAATTATACAAATATGTATAAAAAAAATTGTATTGAATTGTACAAAGATTCTACAATTTAATGAATATCATGGCATTGTTCATGCCGGTACTCCGGATAGGGTGGACACAGTCCTAGGAGGCCAAATCTCAACAGTGTTACACAGTTGCCAAAACTGATCGGTAGACCAATCTTTACGACCATGGCGTCGGTTACCCCCGCCTGCACACCATATGCCCGGACCATCCGGCAACGGTCTACCGCCCCTGAGAAGGGCTGGGCGTTCCAAAACGCTGCCACGTTTCTGTGGCCCTTGACTCCCCGACAGGGGAAGTAAATAATATGTCCCAGGCAGTACCCTACCCGGACTGCCGACCCACTGCCCTCCCAGACTCCGACCGACCCCCGAGCCTCGGGGAGATGCACATGCAGAGGCAGCGATCCGTTAGACGGACTAAGCCAGACCCATTCGTGGACTCTTCCAGAGTTGTCCGCGGAGTCTGAGGCGGCTAACACCTTGAGTCTGAGGTTGTAGATGATGAGAATGATGATGAGTGTTAGGGCAGTGGGCACATGGCGCTCTATGACGACGCCAACCCTGTTCCCAGGGTGACACTCTATGGATTCTCGTAGAGAGCCATTATAGATCCGGGGGCGATATGCCATCCACACTCCGATGACTGGGCACCTCCGCCCGAGGTGATCCAATATATCACATAATGGACCCGGAGATCGGTCGAAAAACTCACCGAATCATTTTCAGGGCGTAACCCCCTTCCTTTACCATTTATGGCTGTGCACACTCCCGAGGTGAACCCCATACCCTGGGGGTATCCCACCATACACGGGAAATCCCCCAAGCTGGGAATAGAGAGGTCCTTCGGATCATACAGACCAGGGCCTTGGATCTTTGGGACCTATCACCATCATCCCACACCTTAGTGAGCAGGCCACGCCGTTGAACAGCCGACTGACCTGTCCCAAATCGGGGCTGGGCCCAACGGGCGGTCGCCTCCTGGGATGCGTGGACACTACGGGTCCGACTGGACACCGCCGCTCGAATCTTAACGTGGCTTGTTCCCCAGCTGTCTCACCTAGCCGAATCAGACCCCGGTCCGACCACCGAGGGCAGGCTAGTCAGGATCACGCTGATTAAGATATTCCAAGACGGTAGGGCTCTATTCCATCCCGGATGAGCCCAAACGTCATCAAAGTCTAACACGGTACAGTGCCGGTCTATCAGGATTATAGGACCGGAGATGGACCTAGTCCCTCTTTCCTCGGTCTTCAGACCTGAACACCGCCCTAATAGACAACAAATTGCAGGGCCTCTGGTTCACCCAAACGATAGTGGAGACGGACCCGCTCTCCCCGGGTTTCCCCAACAACGTCTTCCTGGTCAGGAAAGGAGGGCGGTTATCGCCCGGTAGTAACTTGAGAAATCTCTCGTAATTACTGTATACAGTGACGACATTCTGCGACACAAAGGGTGAGGTTGATTATCTACTTGGACGACCTACTCTTAATGGCTCGTACCCCTCGCCTGGCGAACGAACACGCCTCCGGGACAGTTCCCCATAGATCACGGGGAATCTATCCTCTCCCCATCTCAGGAGGTAGAGTTTTAGGGTTCTTGGTGGACACCAACCTAGTGATCCTTCGGCTACCCATGACCACTTGGCCGCCATCTGCACGAGGTCAGTATCGTGCTGGGCTAACGACGGGTATCCTTACGCGGACTGACTCGCCTGGTCGGCCTGTTTTCCGGCGTTAATCCAGGCCATTTGTCCAGCTTCTTTTCACTATCGAGACCTTCAGAGTCTCAGTCCCTACGTCTTTGCCAGGGGCTTCACTGTGCAGACGTCGTCACTCTGGACACGGAAGCCATAATTGAACTACGGTGGTGGCTACGTCAGGTCGACAGACGGCACGGCAGGTCCACCTGCAACTCCACGACGGATTCATCTTGGAATAGGTTGCCAACCACCTCGGTTGGGGTACTCGATGCGGTCCCTCGTCCACAGGAGGGGCGTGGCCCTCAGCGGAGTCTCTGCTGCACGTTCACACGTGGAAATCCTGACGACCGTCTTGCCATCAGGACTCTAATGCCACACACGTCCACCTACGGTGTGTTCTTGCGTATGGACACCGTATCCGCGGTCCAGTACGACCTTCGCTTGGGGGGTCCTTGACCCCAAATCCTAACGGATCTAGCAAGATCTCTGACATTTCTGCCTGGAACGCGACATCGTTCCAGCTGCAAAATGTACCCCAGGCACTTCCGCTATGGTGTTAGATTGGAATTCTCGTTACCCGCCCAATTCCATCGACTGACGACTGCACCGGTCAGTGTTCCTGGCCCTTGCTCCCTTATGGGATCCTTTCTCTCCCCAGTCTGTACGGGGATCTGCACCCTCTATTCACGACGCACGTCCTACTTCTCTTCGCATGGTTGGGTTTTCGGGGTGTCGGTCACGGACAGCGACCTTTTCTTTTATAATGGGGGTTCCACTTGCCTTGATCTAGGCCTTGGGACTAGATATACATTTCGATCATGCGGAGGACTCTGGGTTAGTTGGTGATCAACGACAAGTTAACCTCATGAAGGCGTTCGTCTGAGATGACCAACTACCTGGTGGACTCGTTTGAGTCCGGGAGGTCCTATAGCTCCCCTGCGCCTTCCGCGCTGCGAACTCGGACTACTGCTCCCTTGTAGACTTACTACCGGTGGGATAACACCCATGGTGTACCGACTTAGTAAGCGTTAAGTTTCAACGCCCATCACACCCAGGGTATCAACGCTCTTGGGAGGTGATCAGTGGTCCTGACCACGCGCCAGGACTGGGGGGACAATCTCACTCTGTCGGAGGTTATTGTCGTTTGAGCTACTGCCCCCTCGTGTCTGATTCCGTCAGACGCATATCGGGTGTCACGACGTTGGCCATTCCAGGAGTCGGATCCCGCCTCGGAGAGTCAGGGTTTTTCCGTCGCGCGTAGGACAGCGGCGGGACTTCATCGGTTTTTTCTACCCGTTCTTCCCCGCACATCGTACCCCGTTGTCTACGGATTTCTTAGTCCTTCACGGTTCCACTGCGATCTTCGCATCTCTTCCTACTCCTCATTCCTACGCTAAACCTCAGTTTCCGGTTTCCTCAGCTACGCTAGCCAGAGGGGTACGATCAATCATGGAAATGGCAGGGTCTTACGTAACCCCGTTGGGCGCCCACCCCTCCAGTGGAGCGGTGGCTCCTAGGTCATCACCCCGGGCGGCTCCCTATAGGATTTACGGCTAGCGGCGGACTGGTAACCACGATTGCTTTCCGCCAATTCTGCTTGGATCGGAGGAACACATATCTATATCAATTTTGTAGTTGTTTCATTTGTTGTCATCTATATATGCATTGTTATAGCTTTGAACTTGCATAAGATATGAGCCTCCTGTCTGAGGTATAATTCGAGATTTTCCTAGCTTGTGACGGAAAATATTGATTATATGAAGACAGGAGGCGAGTATCTTCCCTCCCGACCCAACCCTGTCACGAGGTTGTCTCTCTCTCGTTCTAGACTGTTGAACCACACACCCTGCAAGTCGGAGGCTGGTACGCCCCGGGAGTTCGTTTTCACTAACCCCGTCGGGATTGCTGTTCCGTTTCGATCCATGGGTTTAGTTCACCGCAGATGGAGGCTCCTACTACGTTCCAGATCCGGAGTCGGGATGCCGTTGACTGAATCCGTTGGTCCATGTTCCTGAAGACGACTGACCGGTCGGCTCCGAATGGTTTTGGTTTTCCTATAGTCCCCGTTGGGATGAAGTTGGTCCGGATGAAGTTGGTCCGTGTTGGCCTTGTCCTTTCGTTTCCTCCAGATTCAGATGTTGTGTTCCGGTCGGAAGGTTCCCGGCAGCCGCGGAGATGTCTAATTGGACTTTCGGTTCCTGTTTACACTAATTCGCATGAAGAAAGAGGAATAGGTTACCTCAGACAGTCCCTTATATAGATTACGGTCTGGGAGGGGCTACGCTGGCCCAGGGACTGCTGGGAAGGGTAGTTCTTTGAATTTTTTCTTTTAAGTTACAATAAATGTTTACTGTATTTCTGCTATGGGCATTATTAAAGAAAGATAATGCATAAGATACTCGCCTCCTGTCTTCATATAATCAATATTTTCCGTCACAAGCTAGGAAAATCTCGAATTAATGACACTGCTGTGTATCTGCTAAAGGGCATTGGTGGTCAGTGTAAATCCCTCCTTACATTGTGAATTATTCGAATCCTTTCTTACATTGGTGGTCAATGTAGAAGTCCCCTTTAAATTGGTGGTGAGTGTAAATCTCCCCTTACATTGGTGGCCAGTGTAGAAATCCCCCTTTATTGGTTGTTGATGTAAAATCCCCCAATACATTGGTTGTTAGTATAAATTCTTCATTACATTGGTGTTCAGTGTACATTCCCCTTTACATTGGTGGTAAATGCAGAATTGCCCTTACACTGGTGGTCAGTGTAAATCCCCCTTTACATCGGTGGTCGGTTTAAAAGTGTCACCTTACATTGGTGGTCAGTACAAATCTCCTCGCCAATGGTTATCAGAGTAAATTCCCCCTTAAATGGGGGCCATTGTTTATTCCCCCCTTACACTGGTGGTTGGTGTAAATACTCCCATTTAATTGGTGTCAGTGTAGAAATCCCTCTTTATATTGGTGGGTGGCGTAAAATGACCTGTTACATGGTGGTCAATGTAAATCCTCCCTCACATTGGTGGACATTGTAAATTCCCCATTACATTGGTTGTCAGTCTAGAACCCCTCTCTATATACTTGCCAAAGATTTCCAGCTTTGCTCTACGTGATTCAGAATTTGCCACAGTGTACTGCCTCCTAACGAATCCCATCCCCCACCACTGCCACTGATACCAGGAGTCCTAGGATCCCTAAGGAGTTTTCTGTCTCTTGATGGGTCCCCTCACCTCCCCAGCCCATGGTGTGCAGGCAGTGAGGAGATGATGTGTTGTAACCAGGGCTTTTTTTCAGCGGGAACGCAGGGGAACGCAGTTCCGGCACCTCCCGTTCTGAATGTATGTAATGGCAAGAGGTGCCGGTGGAGGGTCAATTGATGATGGCTGATATTGCTATTGTTGCTGGAGAGGATCTATTTTTGCGAAAGAAGAGGGCCTGGGGAGTTCTTCTGTTGCTCGTGGGGGATCTATGGTTGCTAGGATGGGTCTTATGTTGCAGTTGTTGCTGGGAGGGTTGTACTGTTGAGAGAGGGGTCTCTGTTGCTGGCTGCTGGCGGATCTATTCATGTTGGCTACTGGGGAATATATTGTTGCTAGAAAGCATCTGATTTTGCAGGGGGGGTCTGTAGTTGATGGGGATGTCTACTGTTGCTGATGGGGGATCTATTGTTGCTAGGGGTGGGTCTTATGCTGCAAGGAGGTCAATCTTTGCTGGGAGGATCTACTGTTAAAGGAGGGGTCTAATGTTGCTGGCTGCTGGAGGAACTTTTGATGCAGGCTGTTGGGAGTCCATTGTTGCTGTAGTGGATCTATTGTGCGCTGGGGTGTCCATTGTTGCTTGATCTATTTTATGCCTTTCTTTTTATCATTAACAAATTTCGTACAACATACTTGACACCACAAAATGATACTTGGTTCTGTATTCTCTAAAAGGGGCAGCACTGGGAGGTAGGTAGGGGGTGGAACCAAGGGATGTTGCTCAGAGGCGGGTAGGGGGTGGAGTCAAGGTGCAACTCAGACAGATGGAGTTCCTGCACCTATTCTCTGAGAAAAAAAAATCCCTGGTTGTAACCTTTAGCAACCAATCAGTAAGCAGTAATGATGTTCAGTAACCTCTAGAAACCAATTAGTGAGTGGTATGGATGTCTAGTAACCTCTTGCAACCAATCAGTGAGCAATATAAAAATAAAAATAGTCTCTCCAAATGTGCAAAGTGTGCAAAAAAAAAAAAAAGATGCATAAAGTGTCCAAGTGCAAAGAAAATTCAGGGTAATGGAATCAAACTTGTAGACCCCTTTCACAATCCCCATATAGGGGTTTATTTACGAAAGGCAAATCCACTTTGCACTACAAGTGCACTTGAAATTTGCACGGAAAGTGCACTTCGAAGTGCAATCGCTGTAGAACTGATGCCGCGTACACACGACCTGGTTTTCATGACGAGAAAAATGCCATTATTTAAATTGGTCGTGTGTGGGCTCCAGAGCATTTTTCGCGACGTGAAAAATGGGCATTAAAAATTTAGGGCCAGATCCACAGCCAGCCGCCGTAACTTAAATATTGCCATTTAAGTTACACGGCCGGAAAATTTCTACCTAAGTGCCCGATCCACAAAGCACTTACCTAGAAATTTTCGGCTGTGTAACTTAAATCCGGCCGGCGCAAGGCGTTCCTATTCAAATGGGGCGAGTCCCATTTAAATTAGGCGCGCTCCCGCGCCGGCCGTACTGCGCATGCTCACGACGTCATTTTCCCGACGTGCATTGCGCGGTTTTACGTTACGCCAAGTTTTGTGAATCGCGCCGGGTAAAAAAAGATACGGCGGGAAAAAATAAATAAAAAATAAATAAATAACAGCGTCGCGGGAAAGAAGGGTCTACTTAGACAAGGTGTACTAACTTTACACTTTGTAAACTAATACTTACGGAGAAAAAACAAAGCGTAAAAGCTTAGTGGATCTCCGTAAGTGCTAATTTGCATACCCGACGCGGCATTTCGACTCGAAATGCCCCCAGCGGCGGATGCGGTACTGCATCCTAAGATCCGGCAGTGTAAGTCCCTTACACATGTCGGATCTTCTGCCTATCTATGAGAAACTGATTCTGTGGATCAGTTCCATAGATAGAAACAGGGATACGCCGGCGTATCCCTTTTGAGGATCTGGCCCTTAGAACCTGCTCTATTTTTTCTCATCGTTTTTCACGTTGTGAAAAACGGTCGTGTGTAGGCTTTAACGACGGGGGAAAAAAACGTGCATTCTCAGAAGCAAGTTATGTGAAGGCAAATTTGGATAATTGTCCCAAATGGTGGCGCCATTCGTCGTACGGGTTGTACGTCACCGCGCTTTGCTCGAACATTGACAAGAATTACGTCGAGACATGACATTAAAAACAGTCGTGTGTACGCGGCATAATCCTTCCCCACTCCATCCAAAATATAAAAAGGTTTGCCAGAGTTTTCTTAATCTTTTTTAGTCGGGTCTCCCTTTAAAAGTATGCAAGATCTCAAGACACCCCATTCTAAAATGTTAAAAACATAACTTATCAATGGGAAACCTGAGAATGGAACAATGCACACACGCACCTTGATGAAATTAACTTTTGTATCAGAAGCCCCCCTGCACATCTAAGGTCCCCCCATAACATCAAAGGTCCCCCATAACATCAGAAGTCTCCTTCACACATAGGTGTGCGCACAGGGTGTGCCAGGGCACAGCCTAATCATCCTGTGTGGCACAGATTGCACCAAAATATACGGCGTTAAATGTGCACTAATGCACAGAAAAATACAGCATTAAATGGCACATAACACACTGAAATATACAACGTTAAACATGCAGTAATGCAGGGATCGACAAATCCCGGGCGCCAGGTCGCCATGGCGACTAGAAATAGGGTCCTGGCGACTTGGCTTGGAAGGGGGGCAAAAAAAAAAAAAAATTTTTTTTTTTTTTTTGTGAGCTGGGGCCACCTGGTGGTGAGCCGTTGGTATTACAAGTTAAGCATTACAAGTTAAACAGCAATTCTAATGTCATTTTACACTATTTTCACTGCCATCTTCTTCCCTCTAATTAGAACCCCCAAACATTATATATATTTTTTATCCTAACACCCTAGAGAATAAAATGGCGATCGTTGCAATACTTTCTGTCACGCCGTATTTGCGCAGCGGTCTTACAAGCGCACTTTTGTGAAAAAATTACTTTTTTAAATTAAAAAAAAAGAGAACAGTAAAGTTATCCCAATTTTTTTTTTTATATTATGAAAGATAATGTTACGCCGAGTAAATTCATACCCAACATGTCACGCTTCAAAATTGCGTCCGCTCGTGGAATGCCGACAAACTTTTACCCTTTAAAATCTTCATAGGTGACGTTTAAAAAAAATCTACAGGTTGCATGTTTTGAGTTACAGAGGAGGTCTAGGGCTAGAATTATTGCTCTCGCTCTACCAATCGCGGCGATACCTCACATGTGTGGTTTGAACACCGTTTACATATGCGGGCGCTGCTCACGTATGTGTTCGCTTCTGCGCGCAAGCTCGTCGGGACGGGGCGCGTTTTCTGGCTCCTAACTTTTTTAGCTGGCTCCTAGATTCCAAGCAAATTTGTCAACCCCTGCAGTAATGCACAGAAATATACAGCATTAAACATGCAGTAACGCACAGAAATATACTGCATTAAACGTGCAGCACAGAAATAGACCCCTGATATTTCACCACTACAGCAACAATGGACTCCCAACAGCCTGCATCAAAAGTTCCTAATGTGGCTCCCAAAATAATAAAATATAATAAAAATAAAAACTTTTGACACTGTCCACTGCTCTGCTGACACCATCAGTATACTGTATATGCACATGCAGACACATGCAAATATGTTTGAGCTTTGGGGTGCACACCCTAATGCAATAGGCTGCGCACACCTATGCCTTCACATCAGATGCCCCCATCGCATTGAAGGTTCCCCTATATGTCAGAGTTGTCCCCCCCCCCCTCACGTTAATGTCTACCTATACATCAGAGGTTCCCATTCATCCCAGTCAGAATCCCCCTTATACACAAGAGCCCCATAACATCAGAGTTTTCACATCACCACAGAGTCCTCTCTAATGCAGGGTAAACTGGGTATTGGGCTTGTGGCACCCTGGGGAGAACCCAAATTGCACCCCAGGGTGCCACTCTGGTTGAGAAGTACTGCCATAGAGATACATTTTAATTTAATGGCAAGTGACTTCTTTTTTTATATGTGATTTATTCATTTTAATGGTGTAATAAGACATGTATTTATAGTTAGTGCTGAAAATGTGTGTGCTGAGATTTCTGATGTAGGGGCTCCTATACCCAGGGCCTTTTTTTCAGCAGGAACGCGGGGGGACGCAGTTCCGGCACCTCTAGCACTGAATGCATGTGATGTCAAGAGGTGCTGGGTTGTGCTACAGTGTCTATTGCTGATCTCGGTTGCTGCAAGGGATCTATATTTTGCAGGGGGAGGGTCTATTGATGCTGGGGAGGCATATTTTTGCTGACAGGGCATCTATTGTTGCTGGGATGGGTCTTATGTTGCTGGGTCAGCTGTTGCCTGGAGGGATCTACAGTTGAGGGAGAATTATATTGTAGCTGGCTGCTGGATGGTCTATCGATATTGTCTTTGGGGAGATCTTTTGTCGCTGGGGGGGGGGGGTCTATTGTTGATGGGAGATCTATTGTTGCTGGGGGTCTATTGTTGGCTGCAGGGGATTTATTTTACTGCTTTTCTTGTTATCATTAACAAATTAAAGATGCAGTACTGGGCAGTGGCGGCTGGTGCTCAAAATTTTTGGGGGGGCGCAAAGGAAAAAAAAAAATTGCAGTCTCACTGTGCCCAAACGCAGCCACTGTTACATGCCATCAAATGCAGCCACTGTGCCATCAATTCGCACCACTGTGCCATCAATTCGCACCACTGTGCCATGCCATTAAACGCAGTCACTGTGCCATCCATTGTCACCACTGTGCCATGCCATTAAACGCAGCCACTGTGCCATACATTGTCACCACTGTGCCATGCCATTAAACGCAGTCACTGTGCCATCCATTGTCACCACTGTGCCATGCCATTAAACACAGCCACTGTGCCATCCATTGTCACCACTGTGCCATGCCATTAAACGCAGCCCCTGTGCCATACATTGTCACCACTGTGCCATGCCATTAAACGCAGCCACTGTGCCATACATTGTCACCACTGTGCCATGCCATTAAACGCAGCCCCTGTGCCATACATTGTCACCACTGTGCCATGCCATTAAACGCAACCCCTGTGCCATCCATTGTCACCACTGTGCCATCCATTGTCACCACTGTGCCATGCCATTAAACACAGCCACTGTACCATCCATTGTCACCACTGTGCCATGCCATTAAACGCGGCCACTGTGCCCTTTAATGGTCGCCGCTGTGCCCTGTAAATTGCGTTCTCCCCCCCCCCGCCCGGCACTTACCTTTACTGGAGTCAGGCATCCACGTCCCACGATGTCTTCTCCCGCCCTCGATGACTGACAGGCGTCTCAGCCAATCAGGTTACAGGTAGCCAGAACCGGCCAACGTGATTTGGGGAGATCTTTTGTCGCTGGGGGGGGGGTCTATTGTTGATGGGAGATCTATTGTTGCTGGGGGTCTATTGTTGTTGGCTGCAGGGGATTTATTTTACTGCTTTTCTTGTTATCATTAACAAATTAAAGATGCAGTACTGGGCAGTGGCGGCTGGTGCTCAAAATTTTTGGGGGGGCGCAAAGGAAAAAAAAAAATTGCAGTCTCACTGTGCCCAAACGCAGCCACTGTTACATGCCATCAAATGCAGCCACTGTGCCATCAATTCGCACCACTGTGCCATCAATTCGCACCACTGTGCCATGCCATTAAACGCAGTCACTGTGCCATCCATTGTCACCACTGTGCCATGCCATTAAACGCAGCCACTGTGCCATACATTGTCACCACTGTGCCATGCCATTAAACGCAGTCACTGTGCCATCCATTGTCACCACTGTGCCATGCCATTAAACACAGCCACTGTGCCATCCATTGTCACCACTGTGCCATGCCATTAAACGCAGCCCCTGTGCCATACATTGTCACCACTGTGCCATGCCATTAAACGCAGCCACTGTGCCATACATTGTCACCACTGTGCCATGCCATTAAACGCAGCCCCTGTGCCATACATTGTCACCACTGTGCCATGCCATTAAACGCAACCCCTGTGCCATCCATTGTCACCACTGTGCCATCCATTGTCACCACTGTGCCATGCCATTAAACACAGCCACTGTACCATCCATTGTCACCACTGTGCCATGCCATTAAACGCGGCCACTGTGCCCTTTAATGGTCGCCGCTGTGCCCTGTAAATTGCGTTCTCCCCCCCCCCCGCCCGGCACTTACCTTTACTGGAGTCAGGCATCCACGTCCCACGATGTCTTCTCCCGCCCTCGATGACTGACAGGCGTCTCAGCCAATCAGGTTACAGGTAGCCAGAACCGGCCAACGTGATTGGCTGAGACGCCTGTCATCTTATTCAAGGGGCGTACAGTCTGTGCGCTCCGAGAATAAGCTTCCGGGACCCGAGGGCTGTACTGGGAAAGCCTATCAGAGCCGTTGGCTTTGATAGACATTTCCCTACAGCCAACCAGCTGGCGTTATTCAGATGGCCGGACATTGAGCGCCGACCATCTGAATAACAGCGGCAGCGGCGAAAATAACATAGATTCGTGCAATGCATGAATCTATGTTATTTCACTCAGTGGCGGTGAGAGCCAGAGGGGGCGGCGCTCCAGCGCCCTCTATGGACGAACCGCCACTGGTACTGGGAGGTGGGTAGGGGGTGAGACCAAGGAACGGTGCTCAGAGTTAGGTAGTGGTAAAGACGGGGTAACTCCAAAAGGGAGAGTTCCTGCACCTATTCTCTGAGAAAAAAAAGCCCTGCCTATACCAAACCCGACCAAAGCCAATCCAAAATGTAATGTACGGAGTGTGACAGCCTGGCACTTAGCATGATGTCTCCCAGTACGGTCATCACGTTTTAAGCAATACCTTATAATCAGTATGTAGCTAGTTATAAGTAGAGGCATTATAAAGATGAGGACATCACCCCAACATTGTATATAGAGGACTTACCTGGACAGGTATCACCAGCACTACAGACAAAGGCCACTGCCCAAAGCACTATGAGCGATGGTACCCACATGATCACCGAAATTCCTTCTTCCTCCCCGGACTCCGACCTGCTCTGAGAACAAACTGAGCAACTACAGGGAACTTAACTCCATTGCAACTCCTCCTATTCACATTCCTCCACCCCTTGTAACACAGAGGTGGTGAAAAGGTGAGGAAACAGCAGCAAACAAAAGTAAATCCGCGCTATCCTAACAGTAAGCAGCTACAAACAATCCAGTGAGCAAAGGAAACAAAAACAAACAAAATGCAGCGCTGGGTGATGTGAAAACACTAAATAAATGGAAAAGACACTGGCCCAGATTCTCAAAGGACTTACGACGGCGTATCGCCACGTACGCCGTCGTAAGTCCGAATGAGAGCCGTCGTATCTCTGCGGCTGATTCTTAGAATCAGTTACGCATAAATTTGGCTAAGATATGAGCGCCGTAAGTCTCCTACGCCGTCGTATCTTAGTTGCATATTTACGCTGGCCGCTAGGTGGCGCTTCCGTAGATTTTCGCGTCAAATATGCAAATTAGCTAGATACGCAGATTCACGAACGTACGTGCGCCCGGCATAGCAAGATACATCGTTTACGTAAGACATACGCCGGCGTAAAGTTACCCCTCATAAAGCAGGGGTAAGTCATGTTAGGTATGGACGTCGGAAACGTACGAACAGCGTCGTATTTTACGTCGTTTGCGTAAGTCGTCCGTGAATGGGGCTGGACGTAAGTTACGTTCACGTCGAAAGCATTGACTATTTGCGGGGTAATTTTGAGCATGCGCACTGGGATACGTTCACGGACGGCGCATTGCGCCGTTCGTTAAAAACGTCAATCACGTCGGGTCACGAATCATTAGCATAAAACACGCCCACACTAGCCTACTTTGAATTACGCCGTCACAGTTACACTACGCCGCCGTAACTTTGGGCGCAAGTTCTTTGAGAATACGGGACCTGTGTCACTAAGTTACGGCGGCGTAGTGTATCTGAGATACGCTACGCCCGCCTATAGATAGGCGCGTCTACGAGAATCTGAGCCACTGAGTGTCTGAGTAAGATCACCCAGTGACAAGTGTTGAAACTATGTTCAGTGAAAAAAAGTCCAAATATAAATGATTAATGAAGACTTGATGGCTGGGTAAATATTCCAGATCAACAATGTTTGATACTGAACGTGATGTACAACTGTGATGCCCACCACCAATGTGAGAGAGGCTTACCAGATTGATTGCACCCTAATGTGCTTACGCCCAAAGGGTCAATATAGCTGAGAATGTATGTGAAGATAACAGCATGGGACCAGATATCCAATCAGCAAGGTGCAACAAAGCCATCAATCAAGCGATGGTGTGTGATACTTGGGCGTGCCGCAATTCATACTGGGAAATGTAGTTCTTACATGAACGAGCGAAGCAAACCAGGAAGAGAATGAGAGAACAGAAACTAGAGTGCCGGAGGTGATATAGATGAAGGAATTTAATAGGTATTTACTCGTTTTTTAACAGAATCATGACTATTCTGTCTGTCTACCTTGCAGACATTTAGCCAGATTCAGTAAAGTTATGACGGGCGTATCAGTAGATATGCCGTCGTAACTCCGAATCCACGCCGTCGTAACATTAATTGTATGCTCAAACTGAGATTCGCTTAAATGTTGCTAAGATACAACCGGCGTAAGTCTCCTACGCCGTCGTATCTTAGCTGCCTATTTCCGCCGGCCTCTAGGGGCGTGAACGCTGATTTACGCCTAGAATGCGTAAATCAGCGAGATACACCTATTCACGAATGTACGCTTGCCAGTCGCAGTAAAGATATGCCGTTTACGTAAGGCGTTTTCAGGCGTAAAGTTAGTCCAACAAAAAGCTGGCCTAGCCAATGTTAAAGCGGATCTCCACTCTAAAGTGGAGTCCCGCTGATCGGCACCCTCCCCCCCTCCGGTGTCACATTTGACACCTTTCAGGGGGGAGGGGGGTGCAGATACCTGTCTACAGACAGGTATCTGCACCCACTTCCGGCCCTACGATACGGGCAAAAGACAGGTTTTTTCTTCGCTTCCCGTCCGTCCCCCGTTGTATGCTGGGAACACTCGGCTCCCAGCACACAGCGGGAGCCAATCAGCGGGCGCAGCACGACTCGCGCATGCGCCGTAGGGAACCGGGCAGTGAAGCCGGAGCGCTTCACTTCCTGGTTCCCTCACCGTGGATGGAGGGGGGAGCAGTAGGGTGACGAGCGATCGTTCGTCATCTGCTGCGATCGGCGCTGGACTCCAGGACAGGTAAGTGTCCTTATATTAAAAGTCAGCAGCTGCAGTATTTGTAGCTGCTGGCTTTTAATATATTTTTTTAGTGGCACATCCGCTTTAAGTATGGACGTCGGTCCCGCATCGAATTTTGAATTTTTTACGTCGTTTGCGTAAGTCGTCCGTGAATGGGGCTGGGCGTAATTTACGTTCACGTCGAAACCAATAAGTCTTTGCGGCGTAATTTGGAGTATGCGCACTGGGATATGTCCACGGACGGCGCATGCGCCGTTCGTAAAAAAACGTCAATCACGTCGGGTCACGGTTCATTTGCATAAAACACGCCCACCTCTTCAAAATTTGAATTCGGCGCGCTTAGCCCGGCACATTTACGCTACGCCGCCGTAACTTAGGACGCAAGTGCTTTGTGAATACAGCACTTGCCTCTCTAACTTACGGCGGCGTAGCGTAAATACAATACGCTACGCCGGCTCAAACATACGCCGCCCTACGTGAATCCAGCTAATTAATTTTAGGCAAATTTTTTTTTTCCTTTAGTGACCCTTTAAGTTAATTTAAAGGAGTACTTCCTTTCCGTTACACTGAAGGCAGGGACTGATGTGTAAATTTTAGGCGCTATATAATGTACCTGTTCATTGTTGGCTAAATAATCTGTCAGTATCTTACTATTATTTATAGAAAGAGCTTGTATAGACATTCTTTAACGTTTTAGATATTATGAACACCCAACAACACACATATCACGTTAAAATGCATTATTGATGCGCTCATCGCAGCTAGCAATGTTTCCTAATGATTACATTTACATGACATGGATGGAGGAGTATGGGGAGCAGTGAAGCCAGCCAACCAGTGGCGGCCGCTCTATTAGGGGTACAGGGGTGCCGCCTCCCTTAATCCATGCGCCCAGCCCCTGAGGCTCTAATTGGCTGTAAAAAGGGTGGGATTGGGTCAAAGAGCACTGCGCACCCCCCGAGCCCACCCAGTTGTGTGACAATAGCGAATTAATATTCGCTTTTGTTTTCCTGCTTCTCCTCCTGGCCAATCAGGAAGCGGGTCTTAGCCCTGGTTCACATTGGTGGGATTTGACATGTCAAATCTGCGGTATTTGCCGGCAATTGAGAGCCATGGAACTGCCCGGCGGTGAGCCGCTGCATCTGTGGCGCTGTACCAGTTTTAAAAAGTAGTTCCAGTACTACTTTTTGCGATTTCGGACCACGATTTACATTGACATCTGTGCAGAAACCTGCCCAGATGTCTCTGTAATCTCGTCCGAAATCGGGACTGACAAGCGGGAGTGAAATCGGCCTCATTCCCGCAGCCCTGTGTGAGCCTGGGCTTAGGACCCGTTTTGCAGAGAGGTGAAGTGACCATATTGGCTGGGACCAGAAACAGGGAGGAAGCCGCCAAGGAGGAGATGCAGGGGGAAGCAGCCGAAGCTGCCGAGACCTGGATGGGGTAATTGCGGGGCTGGTGGGTGGACAGGCAAGCTACAGGGGGGAGTGTTGGTTCGCCAATTGACCGAGCGACGGGGGGGAGGCAGTGGGTGTTTGATGATTTGATCGAATGGTAGAGGATTGGGTGGTTTGTTTGCCACCCCCCCAAAAAAATGTAGGCACCAGCCACCACTGCAGCCAACACTACATGCTGCATACATTTTTGGCTTAATGCAATGCACCATGGGCATAAATTACACTGTCATCTGCAATTGACATAATGGGTATACAGAAATGATAGGCATTCGTAAGGCTTTAAAAATGCAGACCTCTGGGGAACAAGACTTACCACGTCTGTGTGTCAGGACCTGGGCTTGAACCTGGGACCTCTTCTGTGTCTGGCGCTGATGCTTCCCACTGAGCAATCTGGGATGCTGAACAGCTCCCTCCCTGATCTATTGGACAAATTCTATCTAATCCATTGGACAACTCTGCCTTGTGTCTTGATTGCTGTTGAACCTTGAACCCCTTGCTCCTCCCATGAACTACCTATAAAAAGCCTTGTCTCAGCACTTCCTCTTTGCCAGGTTATTGTGCCTTCCCAGCTATTTGACCTCCCTGCTGCTGTCTGTATTTTGCTACCACTCGTGATTGACCCTTGGCTTGTTCCTTGACTGCTCTACTGCCTGATCCCAACCTGCAACTACTCGTTACCGACCTTTTGGCTTGCTTACTGACCACGCTGCTGTTTAACCCTTTTCTGCTCATCTGCTTCTGGACCCGGCATGCTCACACCCTGGTGGGGCAAATCTGAGGACTGCGACCTGGTACGAGCACGCAGCTAAATCCATCTCCACCATCAGGAGCTCTGGTGAACACCGGCTATTACTTAGACTCCGCACCTCAGATGAGCTTGTGTTTTTGTCATCTGCCAGAAGTGACTGCCTGTATACCTGTCCTGCAACTGCTTTAGCTACTGGTCTTCAAGCCCGACACCTGATCGTGACACTGTGAGAGTTAAAAGTGCATCCCACCTAGTCCCTCAAACAGCAGCTACAGTTTGACTTTGAACCAGTCCAAAACCTTCCCAAAATCACAGTCAAGTTGTCAGGTCACCTGTGGCCAGGTGACAAGTGCACCCTGTTGGGGTCAGGGATGCACCACAGGGTAGTGAACCCTATAGCCGACTTCTGCTATCAGATAGGAAGCGTGAACCCAAGATCGCCCAGGGCGCGGAGTCTAAGTCAGGGACGAGCCAAAAATGGTACACAGGAAGGTAATCATATCACACTGCAGACAGGAACTTAAGCAAACAACACTGTTGAACAGCACTGCAGGCCTGTAGTGCAACAGTTAATATAGACTTCCTGGGATGGCCTGGGTGGGGCCATACAGGGAGGAGAGGAGATAAGAAGGTAACCAGAACAGAGTCAGGCCTCTAATGGACAGATGGAGACAGGTAAGCTGCCAGACTATTGCATATCCATGACACAAGTTCCTCTACTATGGGTCTACCATCGCCACAGCACCTCCAAGCACTCAATCTACAAGACAAGGTGGCAACTGATAAAAGCCCTTGTTTATCATTGCATTTAGATCTATTAGCATATAGATTTGGTTACAGACAGATAATTCCTATCCCTGTTAACTGGGTAAGAAAGCCCGATTGGAGGGGTTTATAAAGGGGAGTTTCCAGGAAGTGGATACAAAACTGAGCCAATTGATCTTATACACACACACATGAGTTGTTGTATTTCACCCAGGTCAGAAGCAAAGACTATTGGGTTGCTGCATCACGATCATACTCAGGGGTCCTTCCATCTGAATTTGGCTGCAACATTCATCTACTGAAGGGAGAATTAGCTGCATATTGCAGATTGGTACATTTGGTGAAAAACCCAGAAGGGATACAAGTGTAGCGCCCTGCTCCTGTTGATCAGGCGCTGCTTTAAATTTAGTGGGGGTCTGAGCTGTTATTTGGCTCAGACTAGTATGATTAATGGCAAATTTAGAGTTTTCACCATTGCTCGCCTTGGGGTGTCATTACCACACCTGGCCAAGGGTGGCAGCAGCAAGGTCAGGGTGTATTGGGTGTTCCCCCTCGGCAGCGATTCAGTGGAAGTGGTCGCCCCGCTGTGCATGCTGGGAAAGGGGTACTTAAGGGACAGACTTCATTGGTCGGGGTTTGTTCGCGCCTCGTGGCCCGCCTGGCCTGAGGTGCGTGTCCTGAATCCTGACTCCACGTTGGTCCGGGGTCGCAGCTTCGCCTGGTAGGCCCAGTAGTCAGACTGGGGCCTGCCTTTTTGAAGAGATGGTCCTGTGCTGTCCGTCCTGCGGGAGGAAGCCACTTGATGAAGGAAACCAGGGGAGGACCTATCCTGGAGAGGGCCATGCAAGAGGCTGGTATCTTGAGAGAAGGCCTGGAAACTTCATCGAAGGATGCACTATACACTGAGAGGCTTGACGGTGTCGCCTGTCGGAACTAAAGTTCTATCAAAGCTAAGCTGGAGAGATCCGGGTGCTGAATCCTGTGGCAGGGGATTCTGGACCAAAAGTGTCTCCTCATAAAGTAAGGTCTGTGGCAGAGACTGTACTTTATTCCGCGCGCCATTCCGGCTGCTAGGCCAGTGAGAGGGACCTATGCGGGTGAGCAATACCCACTCTGGCTAGAGTGGCGACGAGAACTGTTTGCTGGAAGCAGGAGTGTTTCCTATTTGTGATTATGCACCTGAACCTACCTATCCTTCCACCCCCTTCACTTCTTTTCTACTAAAGTTCTGCAAATAAATCCCAGAAAAAGAAGTGCATTGTGTGGACATTGAAATTCTTCGGACTCCCGCTTCGCCCGGGACAGCGAGAAGATAGAGGTAACGTGCCACCCAAAATTACTCAGCATCTCCTTCGGGGGTAGTGCTACACAAGCCTGTTGTAAAGGACGAGGTGCTAATTGACCTAACTATATAGTGTGTCAAATACATAGGTAAGCAGCTTGTGTGGAAGGTGGTGGAGCACTGTCACTGGTGGGGAACATGGGATAATTGGTGCACATACATGGATTTAGAGGAAAAGGACTCTTCATATAGTAGAATAAGAAAAATAAACATTTTATTTAATGCATGGATATACACTATGGGCCAGATTCAGGTAGATCCGCATAACTTTGCCCGGGCGTAACGTATCCGATTTACGTTACGCCTCCGCAACTTAGACGGGCAAGTGCTGTATTCTCAAAGCACTTGCTCCGTAAGTTGCGGCGGCGTAGTGTAAATCGGCCGGCGTAAGCCCGCCTAATTCAAATGTTGAACAGGGGGGCGTGTTTTATGTTAATGTGCTGTGAGCCGACGTGATTGACGTTTTGCACTTACGGCGCATGTGCTGTCCGTGGACATATCCCAGTGTGCTTTTCGGCAAAGTACGCCGCAAGGACGTATTGTTTTCGACGTGTACGTAAATGACGTCCAGCCCCATTCACGGACGACTTACACAAGTGACGTAAAATTTTCAAATTTCGACGCGGGAACGACGGCCATACTTAACATTGGTACGCCGCAGTTATGCCACCATATAGCAGGGGCAACTTTACGCCGGGAAAAGCCTAACATAAACGGCGTATCTGTACTGCGTCGGCCGGGCGTACGTTCGTGAATTCACGTATCTAGCTGATTTACATCTTTTGACGCGTAAATCAGCTTACACGCCCCTAGCTGCCAGCGTAAAAATGCACTTAAGCTCCGACGGCGTAAGACACTTGCACCGGTCGGATAGAATAGAAATCTATGTGTAAACAATTGGTTGTGAGTGTCACCGGCGCAAAAGAAAATAAATAAATAACTGTGATCTGCTGCAGTACTGTGTGCCCTTAGTGGGGGTCAATAGTGCATGAGGAAGAAAAGTGTTACTGCGCTGATCTAATTATCCAGAGGTATTAAATCTCTGGGAGTATGGACATAAGTGAAATATCAGGGCCACAATGTACCCAATCTTAAATGTGAATAACCTGGATACAAACAATATATAAAAAAAAAAAAAAAAAAAATATAAGAAATATATGAGTCATACAAATGTGACACAGTGATTTCAAACTTGAATCATATATCTAGATCAGTGTGTCAGCATACAATCCATATGCCACAGTGCTTCTATGAGAAAAATGGCTGTTGCTGCTACTGACCAACCAAATAGTGAAAACAATACGAAAGATATTACAAAAAATATTGTGTATATATATATGTGTATAAAACCACAATATGCAGTATGCCAACTGCACCGTGAGTTGTCCAATAACCGATATTGGAACAAAATAAATATCAAAAAAGTGAAATAATTATCAAACAACCATACAAATGTGCAATGTGCTGACTGCACTTAAAAATAGTCCAAATGACAGGCAATCTTGCTCTTATACAATAGGTTCCAGCAAACACAAGGTTCAATGTTGGTAATGCTGTGTACAGGAAAGTGCCGCTATCTCTTCCACCCGACAAAGATGTGCCACCATCACCAATGGTTAAAATCAACACTCACCAGACCCCAGATATTATTAGGCTCCAAAGTGGTGTCTTTTCTTTGTCCGTCAGTGGGTGTTGCCTCCTTTTCCCTTTTACAAGGTCTCATCAATTCCTCAAAAACAAGGGGCTCATCATGGTGTAGTACTGTAGTATATTAAAATATGTATTTATTTAAAAAAGGTAAAAAAATAACACTTACAATATAAAGTGCCTCTGACCGGCACTGAGTGTCTTTGGCAGTGTCAACCGTTAAAAGCCGCTGACCAGCATTTAAATGGCGTCCTAAGAGGTGTGCTTGCCCCGCTGTGCTCCGCATGTATTGCTACAAGGGGTCCGGGCGCGCTGGTGTGCTGCACCCTCTATGTACGTGTCCAAACAGCCTCTACGCGTTTCGCTAATTGCGTCGCCAGGAGAGCTGTGGACACTACTGTTTAAGCTGTATTTATACCCCTGTGGATTCCCTGAAATGCTGCAAGGTAGTCTCAGGAAACAGGAAGTCTTCCGGCCACCATCTTGGCTGATGGCACAGGAAGTTCCTGTTCCACCATTTTGGTTACTGGATACCTGGCTATTTGCCAGTCCTGGCTGTTACTGGGTGTCAGCAATAAAAATATGGATATACCCCTGTGGATTCCCTGAAATGCTGCTAGGTGGTCACAGGAAACAGGAAGTCTTCCGGCCACCATCTTGGCTGATGGCATAGGAAGTTCCTGTTCCCCCATTTTGGTTACTGGATACCTGGCTATTTGCCAGTCCTGGCTGTTACTGGGTGTCAGCAATAAAAATATGCCCAGCAGCCAGAGTGGCTGTATGTGTGGGGCGCTATGTGCGCTGCTACCTCTGTTCGTTTGTGCACCTCCCCCCCCTCCGTGTGCGGTCGCTTATCGCCCTGTGTGTTATTCCCTGTATTATCGCCGCAACCGGAAGTGCTTGTGCGGCCATCTTGCCTCCGTCACCGGAAGTGTCCGTTCCGCCATTTTGGTTACTAGCATCCTATGTTAGTCTATGCCTGTTTTGGGTAATGGCTAATTCTCCACACAGGATGTAATGTTAGTCATTTTAGCTACTGGCAATGGTCCCTGTGTAGCAGTCACCGTCCCTGGTTGACGCTGCCAGGGACACTTTACAAAAAACAACATTTTATCACCTATATTACTTTAAGTGGTCAAAAGCTGTGTTTATTAAAAAAATGTATTTACTAAAAATTAATCAAACACCATGAGGCCATAAACAGCAGGAAACAAATACAGTTTTCATTTTTCTGCTGCTATATTTTGACTTGCGGCGATAATACAGGGAATAACACACAGGGCGATAAGCGACCGCACACGGAGGGGGGGGGAGGTGCACAAACGAACAGAGGTAGCAGCGCAGGAACTTCCTATGCCATCAGCCAAGATGGTGGCCGGAAGACTTCCTGTTTCCTGTGACCACCTAGCAGCATTTCAGGGAATCCACAGGGGTATATCCATATTTTTATTGCTGACACCCAGTAACAGCCAGGACTGGCAAATAGCCAGGTATCCAGTAACCAAAATGGTGGAACAGGAACTTCCTGTGCCATCAGCCAAGATGGTGGCCGGAAGACTTCCTGTTTCCTGAGACTACCTTGCAGCATTTCAGGGAATCCACAGGGGTATAAATACAGCTTAAACAGTAGTGTTCACAGCTCTCCTGACGACGCAATTAGCGAAACGCGTAGAGGCTGTTTGGACACGTACATAGAGGGTGCAGCACACCAGCGCGCCCGGACCCCTTGTAGCAATACATGCGGAGCACAGCGGGGCAAGCACACCTCTTAGGACGCCATTTAAATGCTGGTCAGCGGCTTTTAACGGTTGACACTGCCAAAGACACTCAGTGCCGGTCAGAGGCACTTTATATTGTAAGTGTTATTTTTTTACCTTTTTTAAATAAATACATAATTTTAATATACTACACCATGATGAGCCCCTTGTTTTTGAGGAATTGATGAGACCTTGTAAAAGGGAAAAGGAGGCAACACCCACTGACGGACAAAGAAAAGACACCACTTTGGAGCCTAATAATATCTGGGGTCTGGTGAGTGTTGATTTTAACCATTGGTGATGGTGGCACATCTTTGTCGGGTGGAAGAGATAGCGGCACTTTCCTGTACACAGCATTACCAACATTGAACCTTGTGTTTGCTGGAACCTATTGTATAAGAGCAAGATTGCCTGTCATTTGGACTGTTTTTAAGTGCAGTCAGCACATTGCACATTTGTATGGTTGTTTGATAATTATTTCACTTTTTTGATATTTATTTTGTTCCAATATCGGTTATTGGACAACTCACGGTGCAGTTGGCATACTGCATATTGTGGTTTTATACACATATATACACAATATTTTTTGTAATATCTTTCGTATTGTTTTCACTATTTGGTTGGTCAGTAGCAGCAACAGCCATTTTTCTCATAGAAGCACTGTGGCATATGGATTGTATGCTGACACACTGATCTAGATATATGATTCAAGTTTGAAATCACTGTGTCACATTTGTATGACTCATATATTTCTTATATTTTTTTTTTATATATTGTTTGTATCCAGGTTATTCACATTTAAGATTGGGTACATTGTGGCCCTGATATTTCACTTATGTCCATACTCCCAGAGATTTAATACCTCTGGATAATTAGATCAGCGCAGTAACACTTTTCTTCCTCAGAAATCTATGTGTAACTGATTCTAAGAATCAGGCGCATAGATACGACGGCTCGGATTTGGACTTACGCCAGCGTACATGGCGCTACGCCGTCGTAAGTCCTCTGAGAATCCGGGCCTATAATGATGTTTATGGAGATATAAAGCTAATTTTTATGATGAATTGATTTATGTTACTGTGGTTGTGCTGCGCCTATTCACAAAGCCTGATTGGCCTTATAATGCTATTCGAAGCAGTGCATAATGTTAGCCAACAAGGAACAGCTTTTGGCAGATAAACGACTTACTTTTTTAAAACAATACATTATTTAGATCTGCATTTTCACATATACCACCAGTATAAATTCTGTTGAGAATGTTTATTGATTTTGTCATCTCTGGCATATGATACTCTCCAAGGTATTTGGGGTTAGAAAGACTTTCTGTGTTCTCGTTCTTTTAACCAGGTGAAAATGGGGCAGGGTGGAAAAGCTAACATAGCCCATCGGGATTACTAGGGACACAGTCAAGGTCTTGGTCTAGGTCCAAATGTTACATTCAATTTCGCATACATTTAAAGCTGAACCCTAAGCAGATATAATAAGCACTGCAACACTATACTCATTACTAAAACATAAAACTTATTTTTTTAAATGCAAGCAGTGTAAGTACCTGAATATAACCTGGTATTAGCCTCTTATGCCCCGCACACACGATCGGATTTTCCGTTGGAAAAACCTTGGATGGTTTTCAGATAGAATTCCGCTCAAGCTTGGCTTGCATACACACGGTCACACAAGTTCTCGGAACTTTCGACCGTCAAGAACGCGGTGACGTACAACACTACGACGAAGTTCAATGCTTCAGAGCATGCGTCGGAATTTTGCGCATCGGAAATTGCTACAGACGATCAGAATTTTTTCCGTCTGGAAAATTGTGAAGCTGCTATCAAACTTTTTCCGCCAGCAAAAGTCCGATTGAGCATACACACGGTCGGAAATTTCCAACGAAATGCTCACATCGGACTTTTGCTGGCGGAAATTCCAACCAGGGATGGACTGGCCATTGGGACTACAGGGAGTTTCCCGGTGGGCCGATGGCTCAGTGGGCCGGCTTCAGTGACAGCGGACCGCCTCCCCCCTCCACTCCTCTGTCTCTCCCTCCCCGCAGCGCTCACCTCCTCTCCCTCCCTACAGCACTCGCCTGGGGGGAACAAAGAAGCAGGGGGACGACAGAGGAGCAGGACAGCTGACTCAACAGCTATGGCCTGGGAGTTTCTCACTTCTGCCTAATCTTGTCCCATAAGGGGGGGCACCTGTAAGGGCTTACCTTGAGTGGAGTCCATTTTGCAGGTTTGTATGCTCATATGTAACGCTCCTGCGTATGAGTTTAGTTATGATTTAATTGGATCTCAGCTGCGGAGGTTTCTCAGGGTTAAACCACTACTTCACTCTCTTGTATGGTCAAAGAGTTTAGGGTTTAGTTCATCACAACCTCTTTTTAGAGAATCAACTTAATCATGAATGCTTATTAATTCATAAGCTATGTATAAGCAGATGTAAATACTTAGGAATAAAGTTCTTAAATGGCTGTTTAGGTAATTAGCTAGGCTGTGACTTGTAAGCAGGCCGGATTAATGCATGAGTCTATGGCAATGATATAAGTAATGAAAAACCGATAGCAATAACTTGCAGTACTCAGATAAGTAACCAGGAAAGTTCTGACAAGCAATGTAATGTTCAGCAAGCCAAGTCCTACAGGTAAGCAAAAACAGGCGGATCACAGTATGACTGTATATGGTATTATGTGTAAGATACTTGCGGTTCTGAAGACCATTCCAGGCTGGGTTGAGTTCCCAGGTTGTGACTGGCTGTGGAATGAAGTCCGGCCTGTAGGTAGAGATGGCTCCAGATGGAGATGCCTGTAGCTGGAGATGGCTGAATTAGGAGATAGCCTGAGCCTTTAGAGCAGTTCCTGGTATGCTGATGGTTGGGGCTGAAAGGAGCTGTTAGTGCAGAGAGGGGTCTCCAGGGTCCAGGTAGTGGAGGTCCAGACGTCCTGTCAGCAATTCCAGGTGACGGCAGGAGTACAGCAAATCCAGGGTACGTAAGCCAAAGGGTCAGAAGCCGGGGTCAGTCTTGTAGATGAAGTCAATCACAGGAACACAGGAACCGTTGGCACAGACAGGACAAGCAGAGTACAATGAACTGACACCTGCCTCATAGTGAGGCAGGGCTTTATACCCTGGTTGATTAGGAAACCTGCCTCAGCTGGACCAGGATAAACAGGTGCAGATTGCAGGGAGATTCAAAGACAGGCAATCAGCACATAGTTCAGAACCAGGCTTTGATGGACAGCAAGCAGAATATGAACTTGAGAAGTGGCTCAGTGGCAAAGATCTGGAGCAGTGAAGAAGAAGTCCTGGGTTCAATCCCACCCAGAGCCACTTGGGGCGTGACCACGCCTCGCTGTCTGTTTGGCACGATAGCGATCGTGACAGCACCAAACTGATTCTTTGTCCCGGGTGAAATAATGTCTAGATTCCCCACTGGTACTGCCTATAAGAGTACCAGCCGTTCTACTCTAATAAATAGAACGGCTGGTGGCTAGTGAAGGGGGAGAGGGGGCTTGGGTGGCCGTGGGGGGTGCAGGAGTTGTCCGGCCACCATGGGAGAGACCTGTCAATGTGGGCCAGTCTGGATGAAGTCCAGGGCCAAATTTCTGTCCCAGTCCAGCCCTGATTCCAACCGTGTGCACGCGGCATAACAGTTCCTCATGACTGGAGTGTAAAAGAAAGAAGCAGCCAATCAGTTCATCTGATAGGAAGAGAAAGCAGATTGACAGAGAGATGAACTCATCACTATTCTGCTTCTGCTTTCACTGTCCAGTCACAAGCTGAGACCAGTCCAGGACAGTTTCCGCTCAGAGGAAGTTGGTAAATCATGCTGTCCTTCAGATTGAGCACATCTCCTGGCTTGAAGTGCTATGGGGGAGTGTGTGACAGACCCAACCAGGATAGGGGCTTTTGGAGGGAACTGGCAATTAACCGACAGCTGAGCGGCCAGCTCAGGGAAGGAAGGACTGATCCCAGCCCTGACACTGCCTTTGCATTTTTTCGATACAAGTTCTTCATGTTGAATTTGGACTGTGGGAGTTATTGCCGCTGCACCCACCCACAAATGGACTAGACAGGAGCAAGCAAAATAGCCAACTTTGGTATAACAGCTCCCATATACTGTATGCATTTCGTCTGTGCAGTCATTTGTCTGGAGTCCAGCTTAACGTCTCGATAAAAGCTGAACCCTGTATACCCCATGCTCACTGCCATTTAACCACCACAACCTTTAATTGAGTTTTTATCAAAGTGAAGGTTCACCCGGAAATGTTCATTTTTAACATTAGATTCATGCTCATTTTGTCAAGGGGGAATCGGGTAGTTTTTTTTAAAAACGAAGCAGTACTTACCGTTTTAGAGAGCGATCTTCTCCGCCGCTTCCGGGTATGGGCTGCGGGACTGGGCGTTCCTATTTGATTGACAGGCTTCCGACGGTCGCATCTATCGCGTCACGATTTTCCGAAAGTTGCCGAACGTCGGTGCGCAGGCGCCGTATAGAGCCGCACCGACGTTCGGCTTCTTTCGGCTACTCGTGACGCGATAGATGCGACCGTCGGAAGCCTGTCAATCAAATAGGAACGTCCAGTCCCGAAGACCATACCCGGAAGCGGCAGAGAAGATCGCTCTCTAAAACGGTAAGTACTGCTTCGTTTTTAAAAAAACTACCCGATTCCCCTTAACAAAATGAGCCTCAATCTAATGTTAAAAAATTTTTTTGGGTGAACTCCCGCTTTAAGAAGAAAACTAAATACAAATGTAACAGGGTCCCACTGAAGAGTTGGAGGATCCTTCTTTGGAGGTCTATATTCCTGTCTGGATATGGTAGACACTTCCCATTGGATGTCCAGCGGTGGGGTCCTTTCAGGCTCTAGAAGACTGATGTAGCATGCCGATGTCACAAAGAGGGGCGGCAACAAGACCAGTCTATGTTGGGCCTGGACTGCATTGATGGAACACTGGTCTCCACTCCTGGAAGAGACTCTACAGAGGGTCATATGACGGCAGACTCGGTGTGTTAAAACTTTTTTAACGTTTTTTTTTTTTTAAATGTGTTAATAGGTGGAAGTGTGGGACCGGAGAAAGACTTTAAAGCTATTTAATCTATTATCTTCCAAAAAATAAAATGCTTTATTGTAGGGCTGTGCAAATTAACTTTTAATTAATTGATTAATCTTTAATTTTTTTAATCGATCAAAATCTTTTTGATTGATTAAAATTCTTTTGATTGGTACTCACCTCTCCGCCGGCTTCTGGGCCTTCAGGGAGGTCCATCAGAAATCCAGTAACGTCACGGACACCGGCGGGGCTTGCCGTGTCTATCTGAAGGGCTCCTTTGCTGTGCCTTCATATCTGTATGCCGGCGGGACCTTACTATCTGCCACACGCAAGGGCTGTTACACTTCCCTCTATCACTTCCCTCTATCAGCCTGGGATTCTACAACCATCCACTGGGAGTTGTGATAGTTCCCTTCATGGGACATCTACATGCCGACGGACTGATGTTAACCTCTCCTCATCTGGATTCAGCAGTGGTATCGTTGTACACATTTCTATACCAGTATCATACTTAGCTACATGTTTTTATGACTGCTTTTGGTACCGTTTGGTATTACTCTCACCATTTTTTACAGTTTATGTAGCTACATCGATTTTATCTCCAGTGCAATATTTATTTGGTTACCTACTTGAAGACTATAAAAGTTTTAATGCTATTCCCATCGAGCGCTGCCTTTGTGTGTTTTTTGTATCCTGCTATCCATTTTTCCAGTGGTTGGTAGCTGCACTGGGAATCAGCCTGCAAGGAGATCAGCTAAAAGTAGTTGGATCTGTATGTGCGTTATAATTAATCGAAATTAGTCGATTAATCGATTAAAAAAAAAAACGATTAATCGAACAGAAAAATTTTGATCAGTAACAGCCCTACTTTATTGAATAAGATCAATTTAGCTTATTAAAAGATGTGGGAAAATGTTTTGTATGGTCTTCTTTGGGAATAAAATGAAAGTAATTGTTGTAGTGGTATAACGCTGTCTACTTTTTTTTTTATTATTTTTATTAATATTTGGTAAATTCCACAAAGCTTCTTGCAAGACCTCCCACACAATTCTTTCTCTGACTTTGGCAGTTTTTTTTTTTTATTTGGTCCAAGAGACTCCCCCACAACTTCAGTTGTATTGAAGTCAGAACTCAGAGGTGGCCAATCGAATGTTATAAGTATTTAATTTTCCACTTAGGGGGGTCATAACTGTGTTTGTTTTGAGCCTAGGGGCCATTATCATGATGCAAGATGAAATTGCTTCCAGTTCGTTCTTTTTCCAAAAAGCATGGCAAGATGAATTGAAATCTGTTCAGCATGGAGATGCAAAAAAAAAAGAGACAGCAATACTTTTTGGAAAGTATCCATTATACTTACCTATTTGATGCCTTGGTGATCCCTTTAGGCAACTGTATACTCAACGTTGATACATCCACCTACCACTTGTTTTTGGAATTTGAATGTTTTTACTCATTGGTGTGATCTATTGATTCACTTAGTGTCACTAGTTTCGAGACACCAGGTTCTCACACAGACTTTATATACCGTATTTATCGGGGTATTGCGCGCTCCGGCGTATAGCGCGCACCCCTAAAGTGGACCCGACATTCCTGTAAAAAAAGATTTTAGTACTTACAGTTTTGGTGTCTTGCGCGGCGGCCTCGTCGGGTCCGGGGGCCGTCTGCGGCTTCGGGTGTCCTCTTCGTCGGGTCCGGCGTCCTTCTGCGGCTTCCTCCCCGCTCGAACCCCGCTTTCCCGCACCGAGTTTGAATACTGCGCCGGCATATACCGAGCGCAGTACACTCGTGTATAGTCGGGCAGGCTCGGCTCCTCTCGCGCTCACGTCCTGGACGTACAGGACGTAAGCGCGAGAGTAGCCGAGCCTTCCCGACTATACACGAGTGTACTGCGCTCGGTATATGCCGGCGCAGTATTCAAACTCGGCGCGGGAAAGCGGGTATCGACGTATATCGCGCACCCACGATTTTGCCCTGATTTTCAGGGCAAAAAAGTGCGCGGTATACGCCGATAAATACGGTACATTTATAATTTGTATTATTTGTGATATTTTAATTATTGATCACAGTACTTATTAGCGCTGCACTATTGTTTCACCATTTCTGTTTCACTTTGTTTGTTTGAGTGCTGGCAGCTTTTTTCACATATATGTTTGGTTTAACGCAGTTTTTTCCTATTTTCTTCACCTCTATTTCTTCGCCATCTAGGGTACCAGATGAGAGTTGAGAAAAAGTTCAATGTCTACACTCTAAACTTCTTTTTCTTTGCTTTATTTGTCGAACTTGGTAAAAGAATAAAATATGTAGTTGAAGAGGTGGAAGGGTAAGGGGTAATAGGTTCAGGTGTATAACTTCTATTCGGA
Source organism: Rana temporaria (assembly GCF_905171775.1). NCBI lineage: Eukaryota > Metazoa > Chordata > Amphibia > Anura > Ranidae > Rana > Rana temporaria. The sequence continues at coordinate 15,429,476 of NC_053497.1, forward strand.
AACACTCCTGCTTCCAGCAACGTAGCTTTCGTCGACACTCTAGCCAGAGTGGGTATTGTGCACCCGGATAGGCCTCTCTCACCAACCTAGCAGCCAGGATGTCACACGGAAACTTGGTAAAGTCTCTGCCACAGACCTTCCCAAAGATGGAGATATATTTGGTCCAAAATCCTCTCAACACAGGATTAAGCACCCGGATCTCTCCCAAACAACTTCTTGAAAAATTAGAACTGACAGGCGATCATCATCCAGCCTTCCGGTAATAGTGCATCCTTCGATGAAGTTTAAGGCCTCTCCTAAGATACCAGCCTCATGCTCGGTTCTCTCCAAGATAGGTTCTTCATCGAGTGGCTTCCTCCCTCAGGACGGACAGCACAGGACCACTCTACAAGCGTAGACCTGACTACCGGGCCTACATAGTAGATCACAACCCCGGACCAACATGGTCCCAGAGCCAGAAACACTTGAACACGCACCCCTGGCCATGAGGGCCACACACAGGGGGGGGGTGGTGGGACGACAGACCCAGGATCGGCGACGACCCTGGACTAATGACGTCTGTCCCTTAAGTACTCTTCCCCAGCATGCACAGTGGGACGATCAACTCCCTCTGATTGGCTGCCGAAGGAGAACACTCAAAACACCTTGACCTGACTGCTGCCACCCTCGGCCTGGGATGGTAACGACACCCCAGACAACAATAGTGGTCACTCACATGGCTGGAACAGAGGCCCAAATTTTGTGAAAAATCATACAGTCTGAGTCAACTAACTCTCAGACTACCCTCTAAATTTAAAGCAGTGCCAGCCAAAAAGTAGCGGGCCGCTACATAAGTAATTGTCCAAAAATCATAATTATCAAATTAATCAATCCCCCCCCCCCCAAAAAAAACAGCAATTAAGGATGTTAATAGCATTTATAATGCAATTGAAAGATGTTTTTGCGTTTCGCCGTTTTTATTTTTTGCTAAATAAATTTTAAAAAGTCCAAACATTTTTGAACAAAATGTGTGACATTTTGCAAATAAACAATCTTTCTTCCTAAATGTACACGTCTACAGTTCTTTGATGAAAATAACCGAAATCAGTGTATATTATTTAGGCTGTAGGAAAGTTATATGCCGCGTACACACCATCACTTTATGTGATGAAAAAAAATGACGTTTTTAAAAACGTCACTTTAATTGACTGTGTGTGGGGGAAAACGTCGTTTTATGTCTTGTAAAAAACGACCAAAAAAATGTGTGTGTTTATGTGTCGTTTTTCAAAAGTGCACTTTTTACTACACAGAAATTGACCGTGTGTAGCAAAAAACTTCGTTTTCTAAGACGTTTTTTCATCCACGCATGCCCAGAAGCTACTTATGAAGCAAGCTTCAATGGTAAAACGTGGTGGAACGTAACCTCACTTTGCAAGATCATTGTGAGAAAACGATGGTGTGTAGGCAACTTCGTCTTTGAAAATTGAAGTTTCAAAAACGTCATTTTTTACTTCACAGAAAGTGTCGTTTTTTTTCATCACATAAAGTGATGGTGTGTACGCGGCAATAGAGTCCACGAACTGTGATAGATATATCAATCAGCTTCTAGGCTTTATTGTCAAAGCCTAATTAAACAAGCTGAAGTTAAAGAGGAAGAAAACTTCCCTTGATTGTATGTACCTATTAGGTAAGCCTATAATAAGGCTCCAGGGTGCACCAGTTTTAGTAAATCCCCCCGTCAGTGTTTACTATTGTGATTAGCTATGATTGGCCACAGGTCATCATATGGCACAGATGGGCTGTGATTGGTCCTGTCTGTACCATGTGATCACTGTGACCAATCAGAGAGATCAACACAAAAGTACACAATGAATGGCTTTGAATCAAAGCCATTCATTGTGTTAAATTGTCATGTGATCTGCTGTGATTGGTCACGGCAATCACATGATACCGTCAGCAGGCCGGTAAACTGATCTGTTGCCCGCTGTGTCCAGTGGACAAAGCAGGCGACAGATCATGCTGGAGTGTAGCCCATGGGGCTCGGACCAGGCACGATCCTGGGAGGGTGTCATAAGACGTCCTCCCAGGATAACAGAGCTTCTGCCTGGCTGTCATTTTACAATAGGCCGGACGGTAGGCAATTAAAAAGTTTGAAAATCTTTAGCTAGATTCAGGTAGGGGCGCGCATCTTTGCAGCAGCGTAGCGTATTGTATTTACACTACGCCACCGTAAGTTAGATAGGCAAGTGCTGTATTCACAAAGCACTTGCCTCCTAAGTTACGGCAGAGTAGCGTAAATTGGCCGGCGTAAGCGCGCCTAATTTAAATGAGGATGTGGGGGGGCGTGTTTTATGTATATTACTTGTGACCCGACGTGATTGACGGTTTTTACGAACGGCGCATGTGCCGTCCGTGTACATATCCCAGTGTGCATTGCTCCAAAGTACGCCGCAAGGACGTATTGGTTTCGACGTGAACGTAAATTATGTCCAGCCCCATTCACGGACGAATTACGCAAACAACGTAACATTTTCAAATTTCGACGCGGGAACGACGGTTATACTTAACATTGGCTACGCCACCTAGGGGGCAGCTTTATCTTTACGCGGCGTATCTCTTACGGAAACGGCGTATCTTTACTGCGACGGGCGCACGTACGTTTGTGAATAGGCGTATCTAGTCATTTACATATTCTACGCCGAACTCAATGGAAGCGCCACCTAGCGGCCAGCCTAAATATTGCACCCTAAGATAGGACGGCGCAAGCCGTCGTATCTTAGATAGGTTTAAGTGTATCTCAGTTTGAGAATACACTTAAACTTAGGACGGCGCAGATTGCGAGTTAGGTCGGCGTATCTACTGAAACGCCGGCCTAACTCTCTCTGAATCTAGCTACTTGTGTTTTTTTTAATACATTAGGGAAAAGTTAGACCCTCTGTCAAGTTTGTTTTTTATATTGCTATGCCATATGTCACCCCTCTATTTGTCCTGGTGACCTCTGTCACAGAAAGTAAGGGGAAATACTACATTTTGCAACGGTCATAAAAAGAGTAGAGCATATCTCCCAATAGGGACAAATGCTCTAGAGACAACTGGGGGGAATTGCCCTCACTTTGGGAAGATTTCATCTCACTTTTCTATTGCGTTTCAAGAATAGGAAGTGAAGGTGCTCCAAAAAAAGACATTCTTGAAGTCCAAAGTGTTTTATGAAATCCACAAACAGGAAAAGACAAAAGGCATACTGACACCAACTTTCACTTAGGCCCCTTTCACACTGGGGCGGGAGCCGCGGTGGCGGTATAGCGCCGCAAAAAAAAAATAGCAGAGCTATTTCGTCGGATTTGCCGCATGATTCGGCCGCTATCTGAGCGGTATTAACCCCCGCTAGCGGCCGATAAAGGGTTAATACCGCCCGCAATGTGCCTCTGCAGAGGCGTATTGCGGGCGGTATTGCCGCGGTTTCCAATTGTTTTAAATGGGAAGGAGCGGTATACACGCCGCTTCTCTCACCCCTCCAAAGATGCTGCTGACAGGAGATTTTTTTCTCTCCCGCCAGCGCATCGCCTCAGTGTGAAAGCCCTCGGGCTTTCACATTGAGTATGCAGCGAAGGAGTTTTTCAGGCGGTATAGCAGCGCTATTTTTAGCGCTGTACCGCCTGAAAAACTCCTCAGTGTGAAAGGGGTCTAACTCATCACATAGTTACATGGTGAAAAAAAGACAAGTTCATCTAGTTCAATTAATACAAATAAATTCCATATTTTTCGGACCATAAGACGCACTTTTTCCCCAAAAATATGGGGGAAAATGTCTCTGCGTCTTATAGTCCTAATGTACATCAGGCACCGCCCCCCCCGCTGCCGCTGGCAAAGACCCCCGCCACTGCTGGCACCGCCCCCCCCCCCTGCAGCTGGCAACGCCCCACGCTACACCCGCCCCTTGTCTGCCCCTTACACGATATAACAGTAATACACCCGCCCCTTTCACAATATAACAGTAATATACCCGCCCCTCATCGTCATTTCACAGGCGCCGAGTACAGCTGACTCACAGCTGTACATCTTCAGCTATTTTCGGCGGCTCTGTTGTGGTTCGTACTGTGCACGCGCTGCGCCTGCGCAGTACAGGGGGGTCATTATGCACCGGGAGACCTTTTTCGACAGGACACCGGCACAGGCCCCCGCCACATGCAAAATTACGTCCCATTGCCTTTAATGCAAAAACATCAGCCACATTGATTATATATATTTTTAAATCTGTTTCGGAACCTTACGGTTTCATTAAAAACTCTGTTGAAAAGGCTTATATACTGTACACTGTATATACATTTTAAGGGCAAATAAAAGCCCTCTCCAATATCTTCCACCCATGCATTCTCCCATTTAAATTGTGTAAAAAAAAAAAAAAACAGTGTTTTTCACTTCCCTGTTGTCACATGACCCCGTGCAGCACCTCTTTTGTGAGTAATGACTGGTGTTCCAGCAATGGAGCCAGGGCCCACCGCCTACTGGCCTTGTTTCCACCCCTCTTTCGTTAAGTTTCACTTTGCTGCGTTCTTCGGGACCTGAAAGTACCCTTGCATTTCTAGCCCTGATGAAGCGGGTTCTCTGAGGCCTCGTACACAGGACCGAGAAACCTGACGGGCGAAACAGGTCGAGTTCCGTGTGAAGCCGTCGAGAAACTCGACAAGCCAAGTTTCTCCATTCCCGTCAAGGAAATAGAGAACATGCTCTCTTTTTGGCTCGTCGAGTTTCTCGACAGTTTCCTCGACGAAAATGTACACACGACCAGTTTCCAGCAAAAAAATATCTCCCAGCAAGTTTCTTGCTGTTTTTTGCAGAGAAACTCGGTCGTGTGTACGAGGCTTTAGACCCCCAAAATGCAATCGATACTTTTTGTCCCCCTGACTTCTATTGTAAAAAAGTTGTATCAGGACCTCTTAGCAGTGGTGTGGTGCTTCAATTTCCATTTTTGTTACAATACACTACAAGCCATTGAGACAGTGGAGACCCTCTGGGATGTAGAGGCTGCCTGCACAGGAACCAGATCATTAAAGCGGAGGTTCACCCGTATATATCACTATTTTCCCCTAGATGGATGCTCGTTTTGTCTAGGGGAATCGGCTAGATGTTTTAAAATATGATCCGTACTTACCGTTTACGAGATGCACAGGGATGTATTCTGGCCTAGGCCGACAAGGCCCAGGCCTAGGGCGGCACTTTGCAGGGGGCGGCCGGCCGTTTGCGATTTTGCTGGGTCTGGTAAGAGGGCCTGTTGGCCATTATTCATTACTATTCCCAGGGACTGAGCCATTTGGAAGTGCCTAACCTGCTATTCTCAAGGCCTTATTGACCGCCACAATGTCCCTCTCTGCCCTCTTCCCACAGCGTCCCTCTGTCCTCTTCCCACGGCATCCTTTTCCCACGGCGTCCCTCTGTCCTCTTCCCACGGCGTCCCTCTGTCCTCTTCCCACGGCGTCCCTCTGTCCTCTTCCCACGGCAACCTTTTCCCACGGCGTCCCTCTGTCCTCTTCCCACAGCGTCCCTCTGTCCTCTTCCCACGGCGTCCCTCTGTCCTTTTCCCACGGCGTCCCTCTGTCCTCTTCCCACAGCGTCCCTCTGTCCTCTTCCCACGGCGTCCCTCTGTCCTTTTCCCACGGCGTCCCTCTGTCCGTCACCCACGACAACCCTCTGTCCTCTTCCCACGGCGTCCCTCTGTCCTTTTCCCACCGCGTCCCTCTGTCCGTCACCCACGGCAACCCTCTGTCCTCTTCCCACGGCGTCCCTCTGTCCTCTTCCCACGGCGTCCCTCTGTCCTCTTCCCACGGCGTCCCTCTGTCATTTTCCCACGGCGTCCCTCTGTTCGTCACCCACGGCAACCCTCTGTCCTTCTCCCAGGGCGTCCCTCTGTCCTTCACCCACGGCATCCCTCTGTCCTCTTCCCATGAATATGACAGGGCGGGTCTTAAAGAAGAAGGGGTGTGGCTTTGACAGGAAGGGGTGGGTCATATTTAAATTAGGGGGTGCGCAAGTTTAGCCAGGCCTAGGGCAGCACAAAACCTAAATACACCTCTGGAGATGCATCTTCTCCTTCGCTTCCGGGTATGGGCTGCGGGACTGGGCGTTCCTATTTTGATTGACAGTCTTCCGAGAGGCTTCCGACGGTCGCATCCATCGCGTCACGATTTTCCGAAAGAAGCCGAACGTCGGTGCGCAGGCGCAGTATAGAGCCGCACCGACGTTCGGCTTCTTTCGGCTACTAGTGACGCGATGGATGCGACCGTCGAAAGCCTCTCGGAAGACTGTCAATCAAGAAGGAACGCCCGCTCCCGAAGACCCATACCCCGGAAGCGACGGAGAAGATGCATCTCGAAAACGGGTAAGTAATGCTCATATTTTAAAACAACTACCCGATTCCCCTAGACAAAACGAGCATCCATCTAGGGGGAAAAGGGCAAAAAACAAACAAATGGGTGAACTCCCGCTTTAACATCAACATCAATACATTAAGATAACAATACCAGGCGCTAGTTTTCCACTTTTGTCAACTAGACAGCTAATACGAAGTATCTACTAGTGTTGAGCAGAATACGCCATATTCGATTTCGCGATATATCACGAATATATAGCCGAATATTCGAGAAATATTCGCTAAATTCGAATATTCGTGATATTTTATCGAAATGAAATGTTTGCGAAATTTCGCTATTGCGAATGCGAAAATAATTGCGAAATTTCGACAACTGCGGTAGGAGCACTCTGATTGGCTCAGAATATTCGTGATATTTTTTCGAAATCTCGCAAAATGCGAATGCGATATTTATTGCGGAATTTCGACAACTGCGGTAGGAGCCCTCTGATTGGCTCAGAATATTCGTGATATTTTATCGAAATTTCGCAAAATGCGAATGCGATATTTATTGCGGAATTTCGACAACTGTGGTAGGAGAACTCTGATTGGCTCTGATGCAAAAGAAGGGCGGAGAAAATAATCGCGCAATATTCCTATTGCCGAATATTCGCATTGCGAATATTCGGCAATATAAAATGATCGCTTCAGCTACTCGGCCCAAGGTCTCTAATCATACCAGCAATGCTTTTAGACGTCGATGGAGATCACTATGTGATCTGTTCTAAAAATAAAATTGAAAAAATCCGAATATTCGGAATAGCGAATATTGACCGCGAAATTCAAGATATTCGCGAATACTCGAATATGCCATATTCCAGCCGAATATTCACAATATAAATATTCGTGAGCAACACTAGTATCTACGTAATCAAAGCAGCAAAGTGAAGAACAACCATTCTCCTGTGCAGTCCAAAAGAGAAGACTTTGGACCCATCAAGTCACATGACCACTGATTTAGTTACATGAATTCGTTTTTTGTTTTTTTATCTCAGGGATTTGTTGGAAGGGTAATGGGTCACTGGGTCAGGGGTTGGGGAAATCTGCTCCCTTGACATCAGCTTTCAATATTGTAATTGTGTCCAATGGCCCCTAGAAAATGAAGGCCCTGTTTGCTTTTACTTGATTACATTGGTAGACTTTAGACTATGGTAAATAAGATTCAGCTTTAGTAGTGTAATTTTATATATTATACTAAAACATTCTTTGCATTTTACAGGCTTTTCAACAAGACATTTTATACACTTCCATAAACACACAGCTCTGCTGTATAAATATATTAAGCATTACAGTTATTAAAAAACTACACAGTAAATCCTTACAGCTAGAGTGAAAGATTACAGCTCCGGGCTCATGCACACTGATATTTTTCTTTATCTTCATTTTCTCCTGTGGACATGGGATAACTATACTGGTTTCCTCTGGCGGCTGTAGCTCCTCACGCTGACCCTTATGCCGCGTACACACGATCAGATTTCTGAAGGAATAAAATCTGATTGATTTCTTTGGTCGGAAATCCGATAAAGCTGACTTTGATCAGTCTTCCATACACACACTATCAGACTAAATTCCGACCGTACCAAAACGCGGTGACGTAAAACACTACTACGAGCCGAGAAAAATTAAGTTCAATGCTTCCGAGCATGCGTCGAATTGATTCTGAGCATGCGTGGATTTATCTGGAATGAAGTTCCACACAGACAATCGTTTTTTTTATCCATAGGAAAAATTTAAAAGATGTTCTATTTTTTTACACCGATGGAAAAAGGGCCTACACACGATCGGTTTGTCCAATGAAAAGAGCCCATCGGACTTTTTCATCGGACAAACTGATCGTGTGTACGCGGTGTGACAGGAAGTCAGGTAAATCTGTGGGTGTTGTCACAGATGGAACATACATTTCTGCCTTGTTTAGACGATACACAGATGGTTAGCCCAAAGGATTACCACTGAATTGCTGCATCATTCCTAAGGCTTTGTGAGTAGGAGAGCAGCGTACTGAAAGTCTTCTGAGGAGGTGAGGAGAGGATTGATTTTTCTGTGTGATAAAAATCAAAAGACTATTGTTTTGTGCTGTACGACCAGCACTGTCTACCCAGCAGTAGGCTGTGTTAGACTTCATAGATAGGTTCCTGTGTGGAAGGTAGACGCCCAAAGTGGATAGGATTTATTTATGTTTGATTTTGTTTATGCTGTTTGGATGCTTGCAATTGTTTTCCAGCAAGATGGAAAAAATAAACCAAAAACTTTCTTTTCAACCGTCTTCGACTGCCAGTCTGTATAAATTGAGTGTGTGGTGAACCCATCCAAGGGGTCACACACCCGCTACCGAGCTAACCCCTCACAGCGGCTTTACACTATAGGACCCACTATAGGACACAACAGTCATGTAGGGGTCGGTTGGAAGAACTACAGTGGGATAATGAGCACACCTATGTCAAAAAACACTAATGCCGCGTACACACGATCGGAAATTCCATCAAGAAAACTGTGGATTTTCTTTTCCGACAGAATTTTGGCTTAAATATGTGTTGCATACACACACGGTCACACAAAATTTCAACCGTCAAGAACACGGTGACGTACAACACTACAAGGAGCCGAGAAAAATCAAGTTCAATGATTCTGAGCATGCGTCTAATTGATTCTGAGCATCTGACCAAAAGCTCACATCAAACTTTTCTTATCGGAAATTCTGACCGTGTGTACGCGGTATTAGGCTTGTTTCACACCCACAGGCAGGTTTCCACGCATTTTTCGCGGGAGCCTGCATGCAAAAAAAGGCCAAAAATAAGTCTCAGACTCTTTCCCAAAAAAATTTACCACACTGCGCCACCTGGTGCTATGGAACGATGTGGTTTGGCGAGCATGAAAACCCACATTAACAGTTGCGTATAGGTGTCATTAACAATTTACATTAATTAACGTTCAGTTGTCACTGAGTCAGGAATAGCGGGGGAAATCTTCCACTGGAGACATTTGCTCCAATGACAACAGTCTCTTACTTCTGAGAGATTTCCACTCACTTCCTGTTGTGCCTCAAGACAGGAAGTGAAGGAAAATATCCCCAATGGGACACAAATAGCATAAAAACAATTTGGTTTTGGCTTGGTTTCAACCTTTCCCTACTTTACCCAAGACTAATAAATTGACATACACTTTAAGCAATGGAATGGACTAATTGGATAAGTCACGGCCCTGGCTTGATAAGTCAGGGCCATCAAGTCAAAACCCACCAGATTATATTTCTAATGCCCCATACACACGATCGTAAATTCTGACAGCAAAAGTCCGATGTGAGCTTTTGAATGGAAATTCTGACCATGTGTAGGCTCCATCTGACTTTTGCTGTCGGAATTTTGGCCACCAAAAGATTGAGAGCAGGTTCTCAAATTTCCCAATGAAAAAATTCATATCGTCTGTAGCAATTCCGACACGCAAAATTCAAACGCATGCTCGGAAACAATTCCACACATTCTCGGAAGCCATGAACTTAATTTTCTCGACTCGTCGTAGTGTTGTACTTCACCGCGTTCTTGACGGACAAATGTTCAGAGAATTTTTGTGTGACCGTGTGTATGAAAGCCAAGCTTGAGAGAAACTCCGTCGGAAAAACCATCCAAGGTTTTTATGACGGAAAATCCGATTGTGTGTACGCGGCATAACTCACTTCTCAATGCTTTTTCTTACTTAACACAAAGACTTTCTAGTTAAAGAAGGAGATTTTCAAATAACCTCATTTGCAATATTTTCATAACAGTACGTACACATTATTGGGCTTATTCAATGAAATAGACAAAGTGCAATACAGATGTGCAAAGAGCGGCAATTCAAGCAGCCAATCAGAAGGCAACTCTTATCTGATCTAACTGCAGGAAACCAATTTGGTTCTAATGGTTTACTAAACACAGCACCCTACCCCTGAAGATTGCACAGCTAAATGGGGGGTTGGGCATAATTTATCAAAACTGGAGTAATCCGAATCTGAAGCATCTGTGCATGGCAAACAATCAGTTTCTATCTACTGCTTGTTCAGTTAAGCTTTGATAACGAAAGATAGAAGCTGATTGGTTGCCATGCACAGATGCTTCAGATTCTGAATACTCCAGTTTTGATAAATTCCCATCTATGGGCTAGATTCAGAAAGAATTTACGCCGGCGTATCTATTGATACGCCGCGTAAATTCAAAGCTGCGCCGGCGTATCTTCTTTCTGTATTCAGAAAGCAAGATACGCCGAAATTAGGCTAAGATCCGACTGGCGTAAGTCTCTTACACCGTCGTATCTTAGGGTGCATATTTACGCTGGCCGCTAGGTGTTGCTTCCGTCGATTTTAGCGTAGAATATGTAAATGAGCTGGATACGTCGATTCAGAAACGTACGTGCGCCCGGCGGATTTTTTTTTTACGTAGTTTGCGTAAGGCTTTTTCAGGCGTAACGTTACTCCTGCTATATGAGGCATAGCCAATGTTAAGTATGGACGTCGTTCCCGCGTCAAATTTAGAAAATTTTACGTCGTTTGCGCAAGTCGTTCGCGAATAGGGCTTTGCGTAAATTACGTTCACGTCGAAAGCATTGACTATTTGCGACGTGATTAGGAGCATGCGCACTGGGATACGTTCACGGACGGCGCATGCGCCGTTCGTTAGAGACGTCATTTACGTGGGGTCATGTTTTATTTACATAAAACACGCCCACCTCTTCTCAATTTGAATTTGACGCGCTTACGCTGACAGATTTACGCTACGCTGCCATAACTTAGGGCGCTGGTTCTTTGTGAATCCAGCCCCAGCCTCACTAAGTTACGGCGGCGTAGCGTATCTCAGATACGCTACGCCCGCACAAACTTACGGTGGGCTTTCTGAATCTAGCCCTATGTGTTTCTGCACAGTCCATGTATGGACTGTTTGCTGATCATAAAGGGACAGAAGCTTTTTGGCGGATTGTGTAGATCAGTGTTTCTCAACTCCAGTCCTCAAGGCCCCCCAACAGGTCATGTTTTCAGGATTTCCCTCAGATGAAACAGCTGTGGTAATTACAAAGCAGTGAAACTGATCAAATCACCTGTGCAAAATAATGGAAAGCCTGAAAACGTGACCTGTCGGGGGCACTGGAGTTGAGAAACCCTGGTGTAGGTCAGCCATTCTTAGCTATTGTACCCCAGAGGAACCCCTAAAATAATTTCCAGGTATCGGGACCTCTTACCAAAACCAATTCATTTGTGTTCAGTGGAAGAGACGTTCCTTACATTGGTGGTCAGTGGGAAAAATACCCTCTTTACTGTGGTGGTCAGAATACCACCCTTACAGACAACTAAAAAGATCATAGGTGTCATGAAGCTGGCTCGGTCAAGTGGCGTTGGACCTGGGATTATGTGGGCACCATCAAGTGGGAGGTCAATCAGCCACAGCTCGAGGAACTCCTAAACCTTTGGAGCAACCCAAGTTGGTTGAGAATGGCTGCTGTACATACCTGACAACCACCACTGAAGCTAATGTGAAACATTTCAGGAAGCAGCAATGGTCCTTATGCAACTTCCATGAGAAAACATGCAGCAGAGTCTCCAGATACTCACTAGTACATATAAATATAGTATATGCATAATATCTGTGCACATGAGCCCATGAGCCCTCAATTTGCCCTTATACATGACAGCAGTTAGTATGTACAAACATAGTGATTCAGGCACTACTGGCAATATATAACCTGATGACAACGTGGGACATAAAGTATATCTAAACCCAAAAAGACAAATGTAATAGTTTGCAGTTTACCAATTCTAAAATGTGTTGGGATAATTTGTTTTCTTTTCATAAATGTCTTTCTTTTTTTCACCTGGTGATCCAGCCACTGGCACACTTGCTGTCTTAGGGCGTTCTCCACTTTATGGAGAGCAATGGAGCCATTTTTGGACAGCACCTGTAGGAGGGGGGTGTTAGACCCCTTTCACACTGGGGCGGTTTTCAGGCGCTTTAGCACTGGATATAGCCTCTGCTAAGCATCTGAAAACCGCCTCCCATTCATTCAATTGTGACTTTTCACACTTGGACGGTGCGATTGCAGGAAGTTCCGAAAAGTCCTGCAAGCAGATCTTTGGGGTGGGTTGGGAGCTCTGTCTTCCGTCTCATACTTGATTCAGAGCACGCGTGGAATTTTGTGCATCGGAATTGTCCAAGCACGATCGGGATTTACGAGAACGGATTTTGTTGTCGGAAAATTTGAGAACCAGCTCTCAAATTTTTGTTGACGGAAATTCCGACAGAAAACGTCCGATGGAGCCCACAAACGGTCAGAATTTCCGACAACAAGCTCCCATTGAACATTTGTTGTCGAAAATTCCAAACGTGTGTACGCGGCATTAGAGGCGCCTCTCTTCTCTTTTATACTCTGTGGCTCCTGCTGGATTTTGCTTCTAATCCCCTTGTGGAGGCTTCCATTTGTGGATGGATATTTTATGGTAATACAACCTATAACATTGCTATAATCCTTTTATATGGACTATAAACTGAAGGACTTGTGAATGAATGGTTGTGGAACGAATCATATGAGTTTCCATTATTACTTAAGTCCGACTGACTTTTTTCATCAGAAATTCTGACCGTGTGTATGCCCCATCGGAAATTCCCATGAATTCCATCGGAGTTTAGATAGAGAACATGTTCTCTTTTACTCCAATGGAATTCCGATGTGATTTTGGTCGGACAAAGGTCCGACCATGTGTACGGGGCTTTATGGGGAAATTTGCTTAAATATACAAGTGCTTTGGATTACAAGGATGTTTACGGAAATAATTATGCTCGCAATCCAAGGTTTTACTGTAAAGAAAAAAAGGCATAAAAAATAAAAATTAATGCAGTCACCACATCTAAGAACTGGTAAGTAGCAATTTATGAAATGTTTGCTTTTGGGTTTCGATATGCTTTAGTACAAGTCAATTTCTGATCTTAGGATTACTAAACAAATCGGATAACCTCTCTCTCTACTGTCCCAAGAACTTGGCCAATGTTTTTTTTTTTTTAGTGTCTCATCGCCCTTCAGACTCCATATATGACATTTGTTACAAAATAAAGTCCATACGTCCTACTGGTGTCTTTACATATCCTGGAGGTCAGATACCACATATGACATATAGGGTCCATCTAGAATTTGCTCAATATCTGTGTGTTTGACCAGCCAACATTTGGACATGTGTGCTTGTGCTGTGGAGTCCTTTAGGGATTTTACAACAAGAATGGCAGGAGCTGTTTGGTTATTTCTCTTCAAGACGGCTGAGAAGGTCAGGTCATTGCTCTGCTTTTGCTCGGTGACTTCTATGTGGCTGTTTTGGAACTGACCTAAAGAAAAAAACAGGATTCATTTTTCCACATAAAATTGTTGAGTAGAAAATATATTACATTTGCATCATCCAGGTATTTCATACACACAGGCCCGGATTCACATACATCGGCGCATATTTATGCCGCCGTAGCGTATATCCTTTACGCTACGCCGACGTAGTGCAGAGAGGCAAGCACTGGATTCACAAAGCCAGTGCTGCCAAATCTGCGCTGGGTTTCTTAGGCGTAAGTCGTCGTAAGTGGGTGTGAACCATGCAAATGAGGCATGACCCCATGCAAATGATTGGCTGAGTCTCAGACAGATACGTATATTGAACGGCGCATGCGCCGTCCCGTGGACACAACCCAGTGCGCATGCTCAGAATCACGTCGGAATTACTCCCTAAGATACGCCGGATCACTGCCTACGGCGTGAACGTAACCTACGTCTAGTCATATTCACCTCCTACGTTAACTACGTAAAATACGTCGGCTTGTGTTACCTGGTGCAGCCATTTGCATGGATGCTGCTGACTTACACCTGCTTTATGGGGCATAACTTTTTTCCCGGACGTAGGACTTTATGCGCACTGCGTCGGACGGACGGACGTTCGTGAATCGGCGTATCTCCCTCATTTGCATATGTGAATAGAAAATCAACGGGAGCGCCACCTACGTCCAGCGTAAACGCCGGCGTAGGAAAGTTACGTCGGTCGGATGAAGCCTATTTTCAGGCGTATCTTGGTTTCAGAGTTCGAGATACGTTGGCGTAAGTGCTTTGTGAATCCGGGCCACACTCTTTACTTCATTCACACCCATCCTTAGCAGTCACTAGCGCACTCATATGGAAAGTGCTAACATTGTTCACATGTAGGGTGTGTCGTTACACACACTCGATTACAACATTAGGATCATTTTTATTAATCATGCACATAGACAAATTCTCACAGCGGGAACACACAGATGGTATCAGTCTCATTAATAGGTTTGGTTATATATGTTTTTTTTTTATTATTTATTTTTGCTTTTTTTTTTTCACCCATTTAAAAAAAAATCCACAGATTTGGTACAAGCAAAGTGCGCACACATAGTACACCTTGGAATTTCTGTTGTGGCTGGTCTGGCATGCCCCTTGGCTGTTGCCCCCCTTGGTCCCCTTTCACCATTTTCTTTTGAAAGGGGTCGTCAGCCTTAACCCCCGGGTGAGACAGTACATCCCAGGCCACCGCCCTATTACATCATAGGAGCTGGGTACAGCCTGTGAGCTGTATGCGTAAGTAACTTAAAATTAGCTTGCCCTTACATTTTCCCTCTTTAGAGGGTGTTGGAAGACAACATGAGATAATATAATAGTTCTAAAATGTTGCATCCTGGTTCATACAGCCAGATGGCCCCAAATTGTAAGGACATTCAAAGCTTTGAAACATATCAGAATCTGCATAGCAAGAGGGCTTGGCTCCAGCCCACCTGGTGTGATACAAGCTTCAAAGAGACCAATTATTGATGACAAAGATGGCCCAGGGTGCATGGAGATGATATGGACAATACTGCCACCTAGAGGTCAATACAATATATTACAAGGGCTATCTTTGGCAAATACCTAATTGGACAAAAATGCAAGTGGGGGTGGTTATGAGTGGGGGTGTATGTTTAAGTAAAAAGCTCACAAAAAGTGAGCTCAGTCTCAGCCTTTGCTGGAGCCTGTTGGCTCTCTCTGTCGCCCTGGATTGGGCCTAAGCCATGAGGCTTATCCCTCTCTTTGCCATCTTGAGCTCAGCCAATAAGGATCCTACCTAGAGGATGTGTTAAGTATATGTACTGTTTTATTGTTGTTATAGGCTCTATAGATATCTTCTGTTTAGTGTGTGATATTCCTATCTTCTTGGGAAATAAATAAGATATTGTTTACTAGCATATGTGTCTGTCTTCATAGCTAACTTAATATCATTAGGCCTAGCATACTCTCATAGTTACATAGTTAGTCAGGTTGAAAAAATACACAAGTCCATCCAGTTCAACTACAAAAAAAACAGAAATTCAATAATATCATACAATCCCATATACCCAATCTACACCCACAGTTAATCCAGAAGAAGGGCGAAAAACCCCAGCAGAGCATGATCCAATTTGCTACAGCAGGGGAAAAAATTCCTTCCTGATCCCCTGAGAGGCAATCGGATTTCCCCTGGATCAACTTTGCCTATAAATGTCAGTACCCAGTTATATTATGTACATTTAGGAAAGTATCCAGACCTTACTTAAAGCAATCTACTGAGCTGGCCAGAACCACCTCTGCAGGGAGTCTATTCCACATAAATCGATAGTCTAGCAATTATAGGGATATATAATTGATACATATATGCAATATAGGTTACAATACAGTGTATAATATTGCAAATTTTACTTCAGAGGGCATTCTATACTAATGGATATTTATTTGATTTTCAGCATTTACTGTGCATTTTACTCCTGATGATTGGCTATAAAGCCATGAAACGCGTTGAGTTTTCAAATAAGAGTGCTGAGACATGCTCACCCAAATTATGCATTTTAACCTTAATGTTTACCATTTGTACATGTACTGTGTAAATATACCTACATGTTTTGTATTTTGTATGAATTGCATCTGTATTCATTATGTACTGATTACATCATTTATGTCCATTGATTACGTGTACTAAATATGTTTATATACATTTGCTGAGTAAATCTTTTATGATTACATTGTTATATTTTCTGAATATGATTGATATTGTTATATTACAATTTTTTCTATAATCATGGATGACCATATAGGATTGAGATGTTAAATCAGTACAGATAGATGTATTATTCTATACACAATGACATGTCTCATGCAAAGTCCCATTTCCTTTTCTCTTCTTTGCTGAACTGTGCAGAGTTACTGATGTTGGGACTAAAGAAGTGGAGGTGATGGGTGTTTTGGCCAAGAGCTGTACCTTATGGGCCAGATTCTCGTCCAGCGGCGTAATTTTGTGCGGGCGTAACGTATCCGCTTTATGTTACGCCTCCGCAACTTAGACGGGCAAGTGCTGTATTCTCAAAGCACGTGCTCGGTAAGTTGCGGCGGCGTAGCGTAAATCGGCCGGCGTAAGCCCGCCTAATTCAAATTTGGAACAGGGGGGCGTGTTTTATGTAAAACTACTGTGACCCGACGTGATTGACGTTTTTGCGGAACAGCGCCAGCGCCGTCCGTGGAATTTCCCAGTGTGCATTGCTCCAAAGTACGCCGCAAGGACGTCATTGGTTTCGACATGAACGTAAATGACGTCCAGCACCATTCACAGACGACTAACGCAAACGACGTACCTTTTTCAAATTTTGACGTGGGAACGACGGCCATACTTAACATTTGTACGCCGCACTTATGCCTTATATAGCAGGGGCAACTATATGCCGGAAAAAGCCTAACATAAACGTCGTAACTTTACTGCGTCGGCCGCGCGTACATTCGGGAATTCGCGTATCTAGCTAATTTGCATACTCAACGTGGAATTCGACGGAAGCGCCACCTAGCGGTCAACAAAAAAATGCAGTTAAGACCCGATGGCGTAAGAGACTTACGCCTGTCGGATCTAATGGATATCTATGCGTAACTGATTCTAAGAATCAGGCGCATAGATACGACGGGTCGGATTAGGACTTACGACGGCGTACATGGCGCTGCGCCGTCGTAAGTCCTTTCAGAATCTGGCCCTATGTTTCTGCTACAGTAAAAATATTAACAAGGCTGAAAGTGTGGACATTTCTTATTTCTGGGGTGGGCCTCGGGCTGGAGAATGTGACCAAAGATGTCAGAGTTCCTCCATGTTACAGTTGTGTGTACCCTGTGGAGGGACTCTTGGCCAATATGGACATTGCTGGCGGCGAATCAGGGCCCTGCTAACATCTGTATACATATTGCTAAATCCTCTCAACAGAGGAGGCTTCAAAAAGGGGGTTTAAGAGTGCAAGCAACCCTTTAATTCTTAAACCTCATAGTGGTATCATGTAGCTTTAATATTCTTAACTTGGTTGTGTACCAATAACAATAATTGTGTTTGTGATGTGACTGAATACTATTGCTGCATCCACAGTGTAAATTGTCTACATACTGTAACACTGTACATGTTACAATGCCTCACCTAACAATCCTTTAGAGCTGGAAGACAAGCCATCTCCTCTGACTATGTAGAAACCCAGGTGATTCAGCTGCAGGTACGTTGGATGCTGGTAGTGATGAAACATGATCAGCAACTCCACATTGCGCCCAATCCATATGGTGATGTTGGTGGAAGGAGATATTCTTAAGGCCAGTCTGGGTTTTCGTATTAAAGCAGGTCGATTAACTGGAAGAGTAAGTTCCTTCTCTCCTTTGAGTGTCAAGCTGTCCAAAGTTATGTTGATGATGTAGTTGGAGCGTGGCTGGTTGATTGTGATGGTTACAATATTGAGGTAGGTTCGTAACCGGTCTTCATGGCCAACTCGTGGTGGGGCCTTTATCAAATGACCACTCACGGTGATACCTGTTTAAGGTAGCAATAGATCAATATTCTATTAACAAAAGACACATTTGTTTTTAGTTGACTAATGCTGGCTTTAACCTCCCTGGCGGTATGATTATTTCAGATTTTAGGTGCTGAAAGCGGTACCATTATTTTGCAAGGAAATTTGGCGTTTTATACTGTAGGCCTGCAATTCCTAGGAATAACTCACTTAAATCTGACCAAACAAGAGTCTAGTAGGCATCCCGGGTATGAAAAAGTTTGAAAAACAAAATTATAAATTATAATATAATAAAGAATTATATTTAAGTAAGCTGTGTGAATGGGAACACAAACATACACTAGGGAGGGGTTCTCAAACTTGACTGCAAAGGTGGAAATACATTTTTGGGGAGATTTACTAAAACGGATGCACTCAGAATCTGGTGCAGCTGTGCCTGGTAGCCAATCAGCTTCGAAATTCAGCTTGTTCAATTAAGTTTTGACAAAAAAAATGGAAGCCGATTGATATCTATGCACCAGATTTTGCACACTCCAGTCTTAGTAAATCTGGGGTGTATTCCTCCATCCACCTCTAACCAGCCAACTTAACAGAAGGGTATAAACGTTTAGGCAAAATGGCATGTATACCTGTAACTCGGTCATTGAGGAGCGTTAAAACATTTCCTGGTTGTCCATCTAGAGTAAAGCACAACTTCTCCTGGATCTCAGGTAAATTCACCACGAAATGTGGATCTCCATCAACTGGTATGGTGAAGAGAAAAATAACTTCAGCTAATATTTTCATCAGAGACAATCCAGGGAGCAAGTAAACATAATCAGTGAGGTACTAATCTATCTGAGAAATAGTGTAGCTCTGTTTAAAATCAGAAAATCTCCTAACTTTTCCCATAAATTGAGGTCTCTGCAACTCACAGCAGCCAGAATCTAGAGCAGTCGTTTTTAATTGGAGTTCCTCCAGGGGTTTCTATGGGCTCCTTGAGCTGTGGCTGGTTGACCCCCCATTTGATGGTCCCCCGTATCGTTCCAGGGCCAATGCCAATTGGTAATGTCAGGGGCATGACAGAATGGATCTTTTAACCGCTTGCCGAATGGCACGGGCAGGCAAAGCAATGTATATATACGTTGCTTTGAATCCTGCCCCCTAGCGAGTGGGCGTGCGTGTGCGCCGCGGTCTCCGTGCCCGCGGGACTCGCGGACTTAGTGTCCGCCGGTGTCCTGCGATCGGGTTACGAAACGGCAGAACTGTAGACTTTTTGTATGTGAGAAACAGCAGGGAATATGCACTGGGTGGGTTTAATAACTGTTCTTTTGCCCTTAACACCGAGGTTCTCAGATCATGAGATGGACTACTACTACAACAACAACAACAACAAAGTGTACATGAAAAACTGAAGTATTGAGCAAGTGGGCTGTGCTCCTTGCATGCATCTGAAGTATTCACATTCTGTCTTGACTGAAGTCAAAGAAGGAAATGTTTGGGGCCATTGAGAGTGAGCGGTGCCATTACTCCATTACTCTTCATGGAGATACATATACTTAGAGGTATTTCTGGCAAGAGGTACTTATTCCACAGCAGATGTATTTCATTTAACAGTTTAAAATGTTAGCATATGCATTTAATTCAACATATATTGGTAGGTATAGCTAGTAGTAGCTAGTCCTATTCATCTGGACTTTTATGTAATGTTGAAGGCATTTTGTAGCTTACCAATCCATTACTTTAATCCCATCGTGTGTCAGGGACACCTTAAGACACCTTAATCTAATCACTATGGAATGTGGAGATAGTGATTATGCAAGAACAGGACAGATATGAACGTTGTAGAACTACCCTGTTTGTCAAGAACTGGATCACCTGCCGGTAGCACTGTGGTTTCCGGACCAAGCGGTTGCAGTTCTGGTGTCCACAAGCAGGTGTCTCCCAACAGTCAGCAGATCCCAGTAATCAGTCTCCGCCTAATGCTGGTTACTGGGAGGGTATTTAGTTCCTCATCTACCTTTCTCTTATGCATCAGTGTTTTGCCCTGCTAGCCAGATACTACTTGCTAATTTATTCTGATCTTTCTTTTGCCATGCATCCTGTACCTTACTACCTTGTAGTCACTCCCCTTGTTCCTGATCCCAGTCCTGGTTCCCTTCTTCCTTGCAACAGGTATTACCCTGTTTTTCTGTGTTCCCCATTTTGTATATATCAGGTTGTAGTTAGTTTGCTAGTTAGGCTTTCTGTTACTTGGTTTTGTTGCTGGTTAGGTGTTTTGTCATGTATTTATGGCTCACTTGTATTTTCATGTTTGCTGTGTATCCTGTTTACTGGTGTTTGATGTGTTTAGGTTCACTGCTAATAAACTTGTTTAAATCATATATAGTCTGGCTTCAGTTTCCTAAGTGTAGCTAAGCAAATCTGGCAATCCCTGCTACTGGTTGCCTGCTCTTGGTATCCCTCACACGATTCCAGGTACATGCATAGGTGTTAGTGCCTCGATTTATATGGCTAAAGATGTGAATTGTCTATTGGCATACGTTTTGCCATGGGATTATATAACTAAAACAGGGTAGTGCCACAACTTTCACACATCCCATCTTGTTCTTGGACAATCAACATCTACCCATTCCATGGTGATTATATTATTAGGGTGTTTTAAGGTTATAAATTCTGTGATATCGTTTGGACACGCATTGGAACTGAAGATGTGGCTTGGAAAGCTGTGAAATATTTCCAGTATTACAGAACAAGTCCAGTTGAATGTAACCTACTACTACCAGGTATAGCATGAGTCCATGACCTGGATGAATTGGAAAATACATATTGGTGTAAGAACTTATTCATACATTATTCATACATTCAAAGCATGGCATGTGCGCACAGCCTGCATAAACCTTTGGGGATCTAGAAAATATTTATACGCAGTTTAAAGTGTAAAAGAATTTGATATGAATTAGAGATCACAAGGGAAGGGTTTACTGGCAAATAGTGGACAAAACATCAAAATGTTGAGGAACACTGGCCAAGAAGATACCAACAGAGTCTGATCTGTAGAATTTACTCACCAGAAGACATAAAAGTCTGAAGCAGAGGCGCACCAACAGGTACTACTTTCAAGAGAGGGAAAAAGAATGCATAGTCAATAGTTTTACAACATTTCCTATATGTTTACTTTTAGCTAGTTACTTTACAGTGAGACACGTAATTATTGTGGTCATTAGCGGGCCGAAAAGTGCCAACAAGGAACTAAAGTTGCTATACACAGAGAACATTTTAACTACTACCTGAGGACCCAGCAGAAAAATTCGCTCAGTGGGTGGCCCTGTTGTCCACCTCCTGCTCGACAACTCTCAACTGAAAAATCCAAGGAGCTAGGCAAAAATTTGTCAGATGGACACCACCTGCATCCAATAGGCATGTAGGCACTTTTCGGGTATTTTCACAGCTGGTGGAGCCGGCTGTCAAAATACAATGGCCACAGCGGGCGATTCCCACTTCCATGCTGTGTAGTGTGAATGGAGGATTCTATTAGATCTTTTTTTTGTTCACCCCCACAAGCTGAACGGTAATATTCTATATGTGTATTGCCAGCTTAATGCAAGCATCACTTGACAGCATTAGGTAGATACATAAAAGACTGATAGCAGAACAAGACCAATCAGTCAATCAAGAGATAATTTAATAAAGTGTAATAACGTCTTGTAAAATCTTTATAATGCATACAGTTTGCCCGGAGGTTTTTAATTAATGATGGCTGTTTGACTGTAATATAAGTGTCATGGAACAGGTGGGAGACTGAATTGACGAGGTCGGCCTCTCTTATATCTCCTGTCCTGGCTCCGCTGAAGGTTAGACAGAGGAAGCCGAAGGACAAGAGGGACACGAGTGCCTGAAGAAGAAGGTCCCGGGTGAACTGCTTGTCAGGGTTCAGAGGTCTGGAGTAAACTGCGATGTGCAGAGCAGGAAGGGGAACCAAGAGTTAAAAGTAGCCAGGAACATAGGCAGTTGCAGGGTCTCAGGGATAGCCGTGTTCGTCAGCAGGCAGGCAGTGAAGTACCAAAACGTAGACAGAGCCAGAGTCAGGAACGGAGTCGGGTCAGAGATGGGCAGCAGTACAGGAACAGAACACAGAGCCAAAGTCAAGAACAAGCCGGGTCTTTAAAATAGGAGGGCACACAGGATCAGAGCAGGATTCAGGAGTACAGCTGAAGATCAGTCAGCAAGGCATAGGAGACAGGACCCCCTTTAAATAGGCCGTTGGGCACCCAGAGGTATTAAGCCCATGTGCGGGTGCACGCATGTGCGTGCCTGTTCGCCATTCCATGGCAAACTCTATGCGCTTGCAAAGACATCTATGTGCCAGACGCCTTACAGGGATTCCCTGACAATAAGTTAGGTCCATTATAGTTTTAATTATCTCATTTTATGTGTGTAATGATGGCTCCACAGCTATGTAAACCAACCAGTTGAACCAGTTGTAGCATGGTTAAGAGGTATCTTACCATCATAGTCAATATCTGGTTCCATGAATGGGTCTACTATCATTTCGTAATCAGAATCTGCAAAACCAGGAAAGAAGTGTTAATATTTTCAAACACTACATACAGGTTTATGAAAGGAGGATGTCATGGAAAACATGTAGAATTTAAAATGTACCATACATTGGGGAGATGTACTATATGTTAATGATGCAGCATAAGTGTCCTTCAAGTGCTGGTGGAATGTTATGACATTGTCACAGATCAGCAGCAAAGCTGGTTTGCCACTTGTGGTTCTACCACCACGTGGTCTCTCCCACCTTTATGCTGCACAGTCTGCCCCTTTATTACTTGCTTTAGTATATCAATAAGCTGGCAAACAGTTGCAGACCAAGTATATTGTATAAACGTAAAAAACAAAGGGCCAGTTTATTGTCCTTCAGAATTTAGCGGGGACAGATTTTGGCCAGTGAGAGTAGAAAATGTCCCAGCATTAGTGGAAGAAATACGGCTTGGTGGTCAGTGGGAATTAAAAAAATGGCATCTGTAGTCAGTAGGAAGAGAAATAGTTCCCCATTGTTGGTATCAGTGGGAAGGAAAGTGCCCCCTGGTTGGTGCCAGTGGGAGGAATAGTGCCCCCTGGTTGGTGTCAGTGGGGGGAATAGTGTCCCATATCATTGGGAGTAACAGTGCCCCAAGGGCCGGATAAGGGCAAACAAAGGGCCACACCTTGCCCGTCAACCACAGTTTGGAGACCACTGTTGTAAAGGAACCAGACCAGGGGGCAGACACCCTGCCCATGGCCCATTCCACCCCTGTGTTAGATGTTTACAAACTAACATTTTACACTGCCTGGCTTGCCTGGGAGCAGCAAATCATCCCTCTGGTCCCATCACCCGAATCCATCCAAATCTAGCAATTGCACCAGTTGTGGTCATAGACAATAATGACCGCCCAATGCATGCATCCGGGATGGCTGTTGTTTCCAGGATAAGCAATGGTCTATTTCGAGGCACCAAAGGAATGGCAATACTGCCCTGGCAATGGGCAAGCTAGGTAGTGTGAAGTGCATTGGATAAACACCTATGTGATACAACTATATGAATATTTATGCTATGAATAGGTGGGGAAGGGAACTTACATCTGGAGGTATAATAAAAGGTGGAATATTGTATTTTGTGTCATGTGCCACAAAGACGGTTTGCCATGCTACACGCTGTTCTTGCTCTGCAGATAAGCCAGCATCAGTGGCACAGTCTGTACGGTCATACCTCCCAACCTTTTGAGATGGGAACGAGGGACACCTATTACCAAAAGTATGTAGGCATAGGACACGCCTTCTTAAAGGAGAATTATAAAAAATGATTAGTTAAACCTTTTTTTTGCATTTCTATTCCTTTATAATGGCTTTTAACAATTGCAAATGCAGCAATTTAGAAATTGGATGAAAGGTTTAGCACTGTGAAGTGGGAAACCACTGTATATGGATCAGACCACAATGAGTGAAAAATGGAGGAGAAAAGAGGGACAGAGGGACTTTGATCCATATCAGGGACCGTCCCTTGAAATCATGGACAGTTGGGAGCTTTGTGTATGGTATCTCCTTTATCTACTGGCATAGAAACAAATGCTTGGGTGAGCTGAGAGGTCACCTTTATTCTTTGCATCTAATCCAGTGGTCTCCAAACTGTGGCCCGATGGCCGGATGTGGCCCTTTGCTTACCTTTTTATGGCCCTTGGGGCACTATTTCTCCCACTGATATGAGACACTATTCTGCCACCTCACACCAAAAATGGGACACCATTTCTCCCACTGACACCAAAAATGGGGTACTCTATTCCTCCCTATTAACGATGGGCCACTATTCCTCCCCCTAATACCAAATGTGGCAATATTTACTCCCACTGATGTCAGGGAAATTTTCACTCTCGCTGGCCAAAGTCTGGCCCTCCGAGAGTGTGAAGGACAATAAACAGGCCCTTTGTTTAGAATGTTTGGAGACCCCTGATCTAATCAAACAATCCTTTTCCAAAGGTTAGAAAATATTAAGATCTCTTAGGCCTCGTACACACGGCCGAGGAACTCAACGTGCCAATAGAACAACGAGAAAATAGAGAACATGTTCTCTATTTTCTCAACGAGTTCCTCGGCGGTTCCATCTGGGCCGAAAGTGTACACATGACAGAGTTTCTCGGCAGAATCCGGCTCTGACCGAGTTTCTCGCTGAATTCTGCCGAGAAACTCTGTCGTGTGTACGAGGCCTGGGGCCTCGTACACACGACCGTTTTCCTCGGCAGAATCCATCAAGAAACTTGGTGGGAGAGATTTTTTGCAGAGGAAACCGGTCGTGTGTACATTTTTTGTCGAGGAACTCGTCGAGCCAAAAAGAGAGCATGTTCTCTTTTTCCTTGACGTGAATAGAGAAAATTGACTCGTCGAGTTCCTCGACAAGCCTAACAAGAACTCGATGAGGAAAACGATGTGTTTCGCCCGCCGAGTTCCTCGGTCGTGTGTACGAGGCTTCACATTAATCTGAGATCAATGGGTGTCTTTAAACTAAGCACTGTTATGTCAATGATCTGACCCCACATACAATCTGATTATCTAATGCCGCATACACACGATCGGAATTTCCAACAAGAAAGGTATGATGTGAGCTTTTGGTCGGAAATTCCGACCGTGTGTAGGCCCCATCAGACTTTTTCTGTCGGAATTTCCGACAGCAAAAATTTGAGAGCTGGTTCTCAAATTCTCCAACGGGAAAAGTTCTTGTTGGAAATTCCGATCGTCTGTATGCAATTTCGACGCTCAAAAATCTTACGCATGCTTGGAATTAATTAGACGCATGCTCGGAATCATTGAACATCATTTTTCTCGGCTTGTCATAGTGTTGTACGTCACCGCGTTCTTGACGGTCGGAATTTTGTGTGACCGTGTGTATGCAACTCAAGTTTGAGCCAAAATTCCATCGGAAAAAAAACCCCACGGTTTTCTTGACGGAATTTACGATCGTGCGTACGCGGCATTACTCTTTAAAATATAGACAAATTACAAGAGCCCTCTATATAAATACTACACAGGATTTAACAAGTGACTGTACATACCTTCAGTGGAATATATTTTACTACTCACTCCTGAAAAATAAATAAAATTATGTTAAATTATAAAATGCATTTTAATCTGCTTTGCATGCTCAAGTCACCTATACGCAATGAAAGCATAACTAGTTGTGTGACATTAAGGTGGAACTTCACTCTCACAATCAACAGTGATTATTTTTAGTCCTCATGCTGCTAGCCTTAGTAAATAAACAGGAAAGTACTGTATTTACTCGAGTATAAGCCGACCCGAATATAAGCCGAAGCACATAATTTTACCACAAAAAAATGGAAAAACGTATTGACTCGAGTATAAGCCTAGGGTGTCCATCTGCATGCCTCACTGTGTCCATGTGCATGCCTCACTGTGTCCATGCCTCACTGTCGGTGCCGATCCTGACCTCCCTGGGGCCCTAAGCAAAATCACATGTCACCTGGGGGGCGCTGCCGACAGTGACATGTCACATTAAAGATTAAAGTTGAGGGGGTGTTCTGCGGTCGGAAATTACATCTTACATTAAAGTGAGAAGTGGGGGGTGCTGACTTCTTACCTCTACTCCCATGCAGCCAGCGAGTTGAGAAGCGGGGTGAGGGGCCGAAAATGACTTCTCAATAGGCGGTGACCTCTAGTAATTTGGGGGGCCCTCTGCAGCTTGGCGGGGCCCTAAGCGGCTTGCATAGTGAGCCTATAGGGCGGATCGGCCCTGCTCACTGTGTCCATGACTAGACTGACGTTTAACATGGGAGTCTATGGAAGGGGTGCCCAGGTTTGAAAAATCGGTGCTCCCCGGCCATAGGGCCCCCGGACAACAAACTTTGCACACTTGTAGAGGAAAAGTGGAGCTACATGTGTGCCAAGTACCGGGTCCCCAAAGTTTGGGAGCTCAGGTGCGAAAAGGTGACTCGTGTATAAGCCGAGGGGGGCATTTTTAGCACAAAAAAAATGTGCTGAAAAACTCAGCTTATACTCGAGTATATACGGTATATCATATTTACTTGTTTTAAACTTCCTGATTTCTTGCCTAGGCAAATTATGTCATATATTTCAAGAGGTAAGGAGAAGAGGAGGGGTTTTCTCAGCTAAGCACACTCTCCTGAATGCATGCATGAGGTAAGGGCAGATGAATTCCAGAAAGTAAATGCTACATGAATAATTTGCCCTTACTCAAGCTGGCCGTGGCTGGAAATGCTAGGGGAAATCAAAGTGATTTCTCAAAAAAAATAAAGCATAGAGAAATGGATAGATGGAGGAGTTTGCTTTGAATATTAAAAATGAATTAATTAGTGTTTTTAGTTTGTGGTGCTCAGACGCAGTGAAGATCTGATTTAAATATGGAAAGAGAGATGATAGTTGTACAAATGTCTTCATAATTCAGTGTCAAGTGGTGGACAATATGACGTCAACTGAAAAAGGCTTGCAGACCTGAATTAATACCTAGTTGCTAACAAATCTATAATAAGATCCTGTGGAAGTTATCAACACCTCCCAAACCATCAAGGAATTCTTCAGACCTGGTGGTGGGGAGTGTTGTGGACATTTTATGAAGATGTATTTAATATGTATTGTCATAGTGTCGCCCAGTGTTAGTACCCCCACAGCCCGCTCAAAAGAGCTGACTGGGGCAGACTGACGCTGGTTGAGTTCCGTCTGGTAGTGGAAAACTTCTTGAGGTTGGAGAGAGCTGTTTGCAGAGTGGGGATATGTCCGCCAGCGAAAGGGCCCCTGTGCATTAGCACAGACATTCATCATGTGGGTTATGTTCGCTCTGCAAGGACATTATCGGTTATAGGTGGATGTACGCTCTCGTCTCTGCTGTGTCTGATCAGCACAGGTTGAGATTCGTAGTGTACACCTGCAGATAGCCTCTCATTCACAAGGAACGGTAGTATAATCCGGGTATGCGTTGTTCTCTGGAACAACGCAGAATAAGGATTCCTATCAGCGGAAATACGGGAGTCTTTGGGTTGTTATGGTCAGAGATGGAGTACATGTTTGACAGCCATGCGGCTTTCTTTTGCAAAGCTTCCATGCACCCAGTCTCTGCTCAAACACACCCATAAGACTCCTTTAGCCATTATTCATTGGTTGTTTGTATTAACTCATCCTGTTGGAAGGATTTTGTGTGAAGGTCATTTCCTGTGATGTCATTTTGTATTGAGGAAACGATTGGCTATTGTGGCGATCACTTCCTGTTTGTCATAGCTTTTGTAATGTGGAAATAAAAAGCCAAGCGGACTGGTCGCTAGTAATACTGATGGAGCTGAGACGTAACCTGTGGTGATGTTTGTTTATCTTATCTTATCTTATCTTAGCTAAACAAAAATAGAGCGACAATTTTGAAAAAAAAGCAATATTTTTTACTTTTTGCTATAATAAATATCCCCCAAAAAATATATAAAAAAACATTTTTTTTCCTCAGTTTAGGTCGATACGTATTCTTTTACTTATTTTTGGTAAAAAAAAAATCACAATAAGCGTTTATTGTTCAAGATTTCTAGTGTACATCTTTTGGACTTTATTATTGATAATTAATTTGTGGATTCACAAAGGACTTGATTGTTATATTATTTGGCTGGCGCAATTTTTCTTCTTTTTCGTTTATTGATTGGTTTGCGCAAAAGTAATAGTGTCTACAAAATACGGGATAGTTTCATGGCATTTTTATAAATATTGTTTTTACTAGTAATGGCGGCGACATTATTGGACACATCGGACACTGTGGGACCATTGTCATTGATAAAGCAATCAGTGCTATAAAAATGCACTGATTACTGTAAACATGGCATTGAAGGTGTTAACCAGTAGTGGCGCTGAATCTCGAACATAAAAAGCACTTTCTAAAGGATATATACAGCTGAAGACAGCAGATATACATGTAAAACGTATGTAGGGAGATTTGTTTCATCCCTGTGTATCATCTGAGGCTGTTTACTTCATTGGGTATATGTGAGGGCTTACATCCACTTTAATTGAACAAGCTGATATTAGAAGCTGGTTGGCTACTGTGCAGATTTTGCACTCTCTAGTTTTAGTAAATCAATCCGATTATCGCTTTATCCCACCAAAGTCCTTAGGAGTGGCAATTTTCTAATATCTATGGATACCTACTCGCCTTCTAAATGCAACATGCACAATACCATGATGAAAAAAGTCTATGGGCCAGATTCTCAGAAGAGTTACGACGGTGTATCTCAGGAAACACCGTTGTATCTCTGTTTCTGAGCCTGGGTATCTATGCGAGTGATTCCTAGAATCATTTTCGCATAGATACGGCCAAGATCCGACAGGTGTAAGTCACTTACACCGTCGGATCTTAGATGTAATGCAACGCCGGCCGCTAGTTGGCGTTTACGTTCAGTTCTCATTTGACTATGCAAATGAGCCTGATACGCCGATTCCCGAACGAATTTGCGTCACGTAGTCGTCGCTTACGTCGTTTCCGTAAGCGTAAGGTTACCCCTGCTATATGAAGGGTAACCTTACGCCAGTCCGCTGTATGCCATGTTAAGTATGGCGTCGGGTCCGCGTCGTCTTTTTCCGCCGGTTACGTCGTTTTCCTAAGTCGTTCTTGAATACGACTTTACGTCAATGACGCTCACGTCGGCGTCATTGACGTTTTCCGTCGTGAGCTGGAGCATACGCACTGGGCTATTTTTCAGCCCGGCGCATGCGCAGTTCAATCGGCGCGGGGGCGCGCACAATTTGAATACAAGCCGCCCCCTTTGAATTACGTGGCCATACGCTGGGCCATTTACACTACGCCGCCGCAAATTACGGAGCAAGTGTTTGGGGAATACGGCACTTGCTCCAGTAAGTTGCGGTGGCGTAGTGTAAATGACTTACACTACGCCAATGCAGATTCTTAGAGAATCTGGCCCTATATTTTGAAACTATTAGCACGTTCTGTCCGGAACATTCAGAAAATCCAAACCGTTGTGGTTTTTTTTCCCAGTCTCCCCCACTTCAATGGAAGAGGGAAATTAGAACCACGCACAAGAACATGCAAACAGCCCAGTCAAATCCAGTTTAAAATTGGAGCTGGTAAAGTGTACTTTCAATTTACATTAAATGGCATTAAAATTACTCAACAGTTGGCCAAACTGCCAAGAACAGGACACTTGATCAAAAGTTCCCTGTTTTATCCATCAAAAAGGAGGAAAAGAGCATAATCCTGACACAAAATATTGAAGAGCCCTCTTTAAAATGTATCGTACCTGTGATCTCTTCAAAGTAGCTGTAGACAGGAGGTGGGTTGAGTGACTCCACAAAAGTTGGATATGAGAATGTACCAGGCAAAAGTTCAGTGTCCTCAGGAAGTATAAGAAGCCTTAGGTGAGTGGGGTTTACAGGGAAAGATGTAGGTGGCACAGTAGTTTGAGACTCTTCTACACCTTCCACAAACCCTTCACCAGGAGTATTTGTGCTTTCATATGACGGGACAGAAACTTTACCCGTCGTTGACTCTTGTGTGCTTTCTGTAACATTGACAGTAGAAACGCTGGTTGAAACCAAGGAGTTAGTTGGGTTCTCTGAGCTGGTGGAAATGCTAGGAATTTTCTCTGTCCTGGGTAATGTTGTTCCTGTTGGAACCAAACTGGTTGGGTGAAGTGTGTTGGTGGGAAGCAAAGTAGTACTGTGACGGATGACTGGAAGTTTTGTCAAAGATGGAGTAGAAACTGAAGCCATGGTCGTCAGTTTTTCCAAAGTGTTGGTCGTCGTCAATCCTTGAGTTACACCAGGCTGACCCCTGGTTATGATAATTTGGGTAATTGTTGCCTTAGAAGTGGTTGCCTTTGTTGTGCTTATCTTGGCTGTTGTTGAAGGCTTTGAGGTTTTAGTGACTGGTTTTGTAGGTCGGGCTGTGGT
This sequence comes from Rana temporaria, assembly GCF_905171775.1. Lineage (NCBI taxonomy): Eukaryota > Metazoa > Chordata > Amphibia > Anura > Ranidae > Rana > Rana temporaria. Next base: position 15,460,112 of record NC_053497.1, read on the forward strand.
TGTTATTTTGGCTTTTATGGAAGTAGTGCTTGGAGAAGGGGTAGTCACAGCACGCTGGGATGTAGCAGTTAAAGGAGTGGCTGTAGTGGTAGGATTAGCAGAAGTTGTAGCTATGGTTGTTTTGGGGTCCTCTGAATCATCAGGTTTCACTACTATGAGGGAAGTAACGGGTGTCACAAAGTTGTATTTAAGAGATAAGTTAGTAGCCTTCTCTGTCAGTATCTTTCGAGCTATGGTGTCATTGGCTTTAATCCTAGCCTGCAACAAATCTTGGATCGTGAAGTAGGCCCAAAGCCTCTGGACAAACCACTGAATTTCATCCACATTGCCTGAACACCCGAAGCTGGGCTGTGTAGCGTTATCCACGACAGAGATGTCATTTTCTAGACTTATTTTCTCTTTCTGATTATGTGCAGTCATTCGAACCTGAAGATTTTTGGCTTCCGATTTTACTTTTCCTGTGACAACCAGCTCTGATCCCTCAAAATAATTGGGAAATAGGGTCTGTGTCACATTTTGGGCCGTTTCTCCAAGGTAAGCCATTTCAATGTCAAAGAGGAGAGGGCTGGCAATCTCATCGTAAAATCCTTTTAGCTGCAGAGTGGCATCAGAATGTTCATAGATACGACGTGCTATGCCACGGTTTTCAAGGGATAGCCGGCGCATGAGGTTGTAGTCGGCATCATCGCCAAATGCAAGGCAGAAAAGAGAAGTGGTTCCTCTAAAGGCTTTATGGGCATTTTCAAGGATGCGAGTGGAAGATGTTACTCCTGAGGTGGCCTCTCCATCGGTCAGGAATATGATTAGAGGGATCTTCTGCTTGGTGCCTCCTTTTTCTGGTTTACTTGATGTCACGTTAAAGATAGAAGCAGCAGCCAGAACTGCAGCATTAATATCTGTCCCTAAAGAGATATACAACATTAGATCCCTGTATAAGTAAAACCGATCACTAAAATCTCATACACATTTTATAATGTCAATTATAAATTACTTACAAGCCCTACACCATTTAGACACTAAAACCATTACCTGCATTGATAAAGGCTAAAAAGTCTGAAACTGCATGCATGTTAGTAATACTGGGCCAGATTCACATAGAATTACGTTGCTCCTGGGCAGCGTAACGTATGTGATTTACTTTACACCGCCGCAGGTTTACAGCTTAAGTGCCTGATTCTCAGAACTCTTACCTGTAAACTTGCGGCGGTGTATCGTAAATGCGCTCGGCGCAAGCCCGCCCCATTCAAATGGGGCGGGCACCATTTAAATTAGGCGGGTTCCCGCGCCGAACGTACTGCGCATGCTCCGTCGGGTAAATTACCCGACGTGCATTGCGCTAAATGACGTCGCACGGACGTCATTTGTTTTGACGTTAACATAAATGGCGTCCAGCGCCATTCACGGACGACTTACGCAAACGACGTTGTTTTTTAAATTTCGACGCGGGAACGACGGCCATACTTAACATGGCTTACAACAACTAGGGCTCAGCCCTAATTTTACACGGCGTAACTCGACGGAAACTACGTTAAGTTAGATCGACGGGCAGCGCGGACGTTCGGGGATCGCCGTAACTATTCATTTGCATATTCTACGCCGACCGCAAAGGCCTCGCCACCTAGCGGCCGGCCTAGAATTGCATCCTTAAGATCCGACAGTGTAATTCAATTACACCTGTCGGATCTTAGGGCTAGCTATGCGTAACTGATTCTATGAATCAGTCGCATAGTTAGGATGGCCGTAACACAGAGATACGACGGCGTATCAGGAGATACGCCGTCGTATCTCTTTTGTGAATCTGGCCCACTGACTCTGTAATATTTTGGCTATATCTGTGCTATACACCAGCAGTTTTGGATGCCCTGTTAGCTAAAAGAGGCAAAACGGAAAAAATGAAGAGGGATCTGTGATGGGATGGTCTATGATGAGGAGAGTCTGTGATGGGGGGGATCTGTGATGGGATGGTCTATGATGAGGAGAGTCTGTGATGGGGGGATCTGTGATGGAGAGGGATCTGTGATGGGATGGTCTATGATGAGGAGAGTCTGTGATGGGGGGATCTGTGATAGGATGGTCTATGATGAGGCGAGTCTGTGATGGGGGGATCTGTGAAAGGATGGTCTATGATGAGGAGAGTCTGTGATGGGGGATCTGTGCTGGGATGGTCTGTGATATGGAGATTGTGGTTTGGAATTGAACATAATGATATGTTATATAATTTTGCATATAGACAAGGTGCTGTTGTATGTAAATATGACTTCCTGATCATTTTAATTTTAGTTTTAATTATAATATAAAATAATGGATGTGGGGGCCTTTTGGTGGGCGTGAATTGGAATGTCAATTGCAATTCAGGTTTTCTCATTCAACACCAGTACCTGACCTCACAAATGGGCACAAATTGCCACAGAGAACCTTTGACATTTTGTGGAAAGCCTTCCCAGAAGAGTTGAGGTTGTTCTAGCTAAATAGGATGGGCGGCGAGGAAGAATGAGGGGGAGGGGACAGCTCCATATTTTTGGATATCCAACAAGCTCTGATAGGTGTAATGGTCCGGTAATGGTTTGCAAACCTTGGCCCATACAGTATATCGTACATGAAGTTACAGGGATTTTAACATGGCACGAGCCACTGATTAATGTCCTTTCATTTCCATTTTTACTTTAGAAATAGAATAACACTTCAAATAGCTCTATAATACATAAGCAGGTCAGTAAAATAATCTCACTTACATCCATCAGCTTCAATCTTGTTCACATACTCCTTTGCACTCTTGATATTCTGAGCTGTGGCCTGGATGGAAGTGCCGGGTCTCCACACCTGTACTACATCTGAGAAGGTAATGATGTTAAAGTGGTCATCTCGGTGGAGGTCATTTAAGATGACGTACATAGCACTCTTTGTCTGAAAGGATAATTATAATGTACTTTGTTACTTGTCTGAGTGCAGTGATGGCTAATTGTACAGTTAACCTTCTATTTCTGAAATTATACAGGTTTTTTAAAGACCCAAAACTAAGGCAATTAAAGTAATGTAAAGGAAAAGTTTTTAGTTTTTCAGGGACGGATTAGAACCTCTGCCAATGATGGGGCACTATTCCTCCCACTGACACCAATGATGGGACACTATTCCACCCACTGATACCAATGATGGTGGCACTAATTCTTTCCATTGACGCCAATGATGGGGCACTATTCATGCTACTGACACCAATGATGAGGCACTAATCCTCCCACTGACACCCATGATGGCAGGTTATTATAGATGCCAGGACTATTTCTACTCCCACTGGCAGGGCAGCCATCAAAAATTTTGGGGCCCCTTACACGGTTTTAGGCATGGCCCCCTGGAGCAAACCGGTGGGGGCGTGGGGTGCTGATGAAAAAAAAACAAGTGTAATCTCTTCTCTCCTGACACAAGATAATACCATCGGGCCCTTTACAGGTGTAATGCAAAAAATAAAATTAAAATAAAACCGAGAGGGGGGCCGGCCGGGCCTGTAAGGCCTCGTACACACGGACGGACTGTCCAATGAAAACGGTCCGCTGGACCGTTTTCATCGGACAGTCCGCTGCCGGATTTCTGTCTCATGGTTGTAAACATCATCAAACAGAAATCCGCGCGGACCCCTAAACGCGGTGACGTGGCCGCGCCGTCGCCGTGACGATTACGCGGCGACGTGCGCGGCCCTGGAAGGTCAATGCTTCCACGCATGCGTCGAATCACTTCGACGCATGCGAGGGCTTTCGGCCGAGCGGACATGTCCGGTGAGTCTGTACAGACGACCGAACATGTCCGACGGACAGGCTTCCAGCGGACATGTTTCTTAGCATGCTAAGAAACATTTGTCCGCTGGAAACTGTCCGATCCGCCGGAAAATTGTTCGGTCGGACGTACAGACGACCGAACATGTCCGCTGAAACTGGTCTGCGGACCAGTTTCAGCGGACATGTTCGGTCGTGTGTACGGGGCCTAAGGGGCCCTGGGGACCATTGGGCCCCTTACAGGTGTAATGCAAAAAAATAAAAAAAATGGGAGGGGGCCAGCCGGGCCTGTAAGGGGCCCTGGGGACCATCGAGCCACTTACAGGTGTAATGCCAAAAAAAATGTGAGGGGGCCAGCCAGACCCCTGGGAACCATCGGGCCCCTTACAGGTGTAATACCTGTACCCCCCTGATGGTGGCCCTGCACACTGGACACAATTCAACCCCTCTAAAATCTGAAGGATAGTAAACTGGCCCTTTGCTTAGAAAGTTTGGCGACCTCTGGTCTATATCATACTTTCTCAACCTTTTAAGGGTGGAAGAACCCTTGAAAAAACTTTCCGGTCTCAACAAACCCCTGCTAATAATTACTATATCTACAGATCACTGAACATTGGTGTGATGGTTGCTAAAAAGAGCATTGGTGTAAGTGGTTAATTACCCGAGAGGCTGAAATTGCCCATTGCTGAGGAAACCCCTAGAAACCCTGGAGGAATCCTAGGGTTCCATGTAGCCCTGGTTGAGAAAGGCTGGTCTATATTAAGTAGAACTAGTAGGATACTTACATGACAATGTAGAGATATAACAGCACTCAAATATATATAGACACACACAGAGAGTAAGATACATAGGCTACACAGGGGGTTGATTTGCTAAAACTGGAGAGTGCAAAATCTGGTGCAGCTTTTCATGGCAGCCAATCAGCTTCTAACTTCAGCTTTGATAAAAAAAAAAAAAACATGGAAGCCGATTGGTTTCTATGCAGAGCTGCACCAGATTTTATACTCTCCAGTCTTATTAACCACTTGTCTACCGCCATATAGTAAAATGACGACTGCAGGCACCCTCCCTCCCTCTGGGTGGACGTCATATGACGTCCTTGTTTTCCCAGCATTCTGGAGAGCGCATCACTGTGTACTCGATGCTCATGCCCAGCAACCGCGAAGGCCGTCGGGCACCCGCCATTGCTCATCACAGGGCAGGGACGTGGATCTGTGTGTGTAAAAAATAAAATGAATAATAAAAATTACATACAACTATCCCCCCTTTTGTAGACGCTATAACTTTTGCGCAAACCAATCAATATAATAATATAATAATTAGCTCAGAGTTCAGGAGTGTGATGTGCACAGAGGGCAGGGTTCGGGAGCTTGGCTACGTACAGAATGCAGAGTTCAGGAGTGAGTTACGTAGAGAGCGCAGGGCTCAGCATTTTGTGCTGTGTACAGGGTGCAGGGTACAGGGTTGAGCTGTGGACAGAGTGCAGGGTTTAGGGATCACACTGTGGACAAGTTGCAGGGTTCAGGGGTTTGCGCTGTGGACAGAGTGCAGGGTTCAGTGTTTAGGGGTGTGCTACACAAAGAGTGCAGAGTCCAGGAGTTGCGCTTTGTACAGAGTGCAGGGTTCAAAAGTGCCCTGTGTACAGAGTGCAGGATCCATGTGAGAGCTACATGCAGGGTTCAGGGGGGGTTCAGCTCACACCACCACTACCAGATCTCCCAGCCCCCAACTACTGCCCTGCCACTCACTACTGACAAACCCCTGCAATGGCAAATTACCACCCCCTAAATAACGCCCAGCCCCTCACCACTAGCAGACCACCCTCCCCTGTGAAATCCCCAGGGATAAGCACTTAACTTTTGGTATTCAAGTGGTTCATCCAGCCTGTGTGTCCTCCATTTCAGCCTGTGCCTGCGTGTCCGGCTGACCACTTGGCATGTAAGTTCATTTTTGTAAGCTGCCTGTTCGGCTGCAGCATCTCCGCGCTCGCCTTGTACAGCCTGAAATCGGCGCATGCGCAGTAACAGGAGTCGGGACTCGCCGAGACCATAGAAGTTTCTGTGTTCACAAGTGACGGGAGGAAGAGCGGGTGAGAGCCGGAGGTGGTGGACGACGGCCGCTGCGGGCCACATGACAAGGCTCGGGGGGCCACATTCGGCCCGCGGGCCTTGTGTTTGCCACCTGTGCCATAGAGTATATTTTCTATTTGCCCCAGTGACCATTGTTATTGGGACCATGTAATAAGAAAGCCAAATTTTTACAGTTGTTGCCAAAACAGATGGCAGTTGAATGAATGAATGAATGACTTGTATAGCGCAACTCATGCGAACTGAATCGCCTCTGGGCGCTGTTTCCAGCCAGAGTCTGCTTGGCTGGTGTGGTCATTTTTCCCAGAAGGATCGTGACACGCTGGGGACACACAGTCATACACATATATACTGGGCCAATTTGGACAAGATCCAATTTACCTACCAGCATGTCTTTGGAGTGTGGGAGGAAACCGGAGTACCCGGAGGAAACCCATGCATGCACAGGGAGAACATGCAAACTCCAGGCAGAAGGTGTAGTGGTCGGGATTCGAACCAGCGACCCTTTTGCTGCTAGGCGAAAGTGCTACTCACTGCACCACTGTGCTGCCCCTTGGCTGGGCACAATTTGATTGTACTGTATATTTAGTCACATCTTGTGTCTGCTCATCTAGATTCAATTTGCTAACTTGTGTAGCTTCTATAATGTGTTATGCTGTTTTGCATGGGTGCCAGGTTCACTTCAACAACTGGACCCGACGTGCCACAGATGGACTCACCTGTTTAATCTTCGAGCCAAACATCGACCCGCTGACGTCAATAACAAAGATAACATTTTTCTGGATGGTCGGAAGCCCTCGTGGAGCGAAGTAGTGAACAAAATATCCATTGTATATCTAGGTTACAGACATGAGTAATGGTGAATTATTTTTACAGGTTTATAACTCTCTGTGATAAATAGCACCTTGTGTGTTACATATCACACATCTACCTGAACATCTCCTGCAAGGTCTTTCAAGGCCACATCGTACTGGATAACAAAATCTGCTGCAATGCCGGAACTGGATTGGGCAGCTTGTTCCTTTGGCGTTGGACTGAATGTGATTCGAGCACAGTGGGGGGTTTTCTCTAATTCTGTGGACGGAGGCATTTTTGTCTCCCCTGTAAAAAAACAGACATATAAAGGGTTCAACAAAGCTTGCTTTCTTTTGTAGTTTGTTTTTTACACATACGTGGGACATCCATAATTGTTCACCCCATCTATAAGGTTGGCTGCTTGTTTGGCCAATAAATAACTTTGGATAGAGCAGGGAATGATAAACCCACGTTTGATCTTTTGTTTCCATCTGTGTTCCATTTGAAGGATTTCCTTCTCTTCCCAGCCTGTAGACACAGCAGGAACGGAAAGCAACCCTATCCCGTCCACCACTGTCATTAATACAGGTGCCCCAATTAGAAGACTCCCTTTATTCTATGTAGCGCTACCCCCTCAGGAGCCGCTGGTTGATTTGGGATCGGCGTATTAAGTTACCTCTATGTAGTGTCTAGGGGCGAAGGTAGTGAGTAGAGCAGTAATTGAATGTCCAATCTGCAGATAAGGTTTTTCTGAATGCTTTATTTTTCTGGTCCAACACGACCAACACATCAACTTGAGGACAGGATAGGTTGATGAAAATAGAGTAACTCTGCAGTATCAGGCTTTGAATGAAGAAAGCAGCTCTGCCTTCTGTAATTATAGCGATACGTCGCCACTCTAGCCAGAGTGGGTGAAGTGCCCCCGGACAGACCTCTGCCACAGGCCCGGCAGTCAGAGCGCCACTTTAGGTTGCTGGGAGAAACAAGTCTCTGCCACAGACTTGGCTCTAATTAAATGTTGAGGCCTCTGCCACAGGCCTCCCAATAAATCTCGTTAGGGTCACCAGTTGACAGTGTAAGTGTACCTGTCAATGTCCGGTCACCAGATCCCCGATGGTTCGTTCAAGCCCTTTTGGATAACCTGCCTCCGGGTTCTCCTCAAGCCGATCCCCCACCGAACGGCATACAGCCTGGGACCTTCTAGTAGAAGTGGGGACCCAGTAAGTCACTGGGGCCCCTTGGCAGCATCAGTTGCTCCAGGCCAGGAGGTCCCAGAGTCAGGAACTCTGCATAGCACGCGACCCCAGGCCAGGTGGGCCATAGTGGTGGGGCCCCGTGATGTGCGCACACCCTAAAGGTGGGTGCCACACCCGGAACCAGGAACCCGCGAAGAACCCAGAACAATGGCCTTCGCCACAGAAATACTCCCTCCCAGCATGCCCCGCGAGGGAAAATTCCTCCAATTGGCTGCTAGGAAGAAGCGGCTCCGCCTGGACCTTTTTGGCGCCACCTGCCGCCCAGAGATGAAACTGTATCCCTGGAACGCAGACTGACACACAGAACAATCCAGATTTGGCGTCAGCCAAATTTGACAAAAATCAAGAATGAGAGCAACATAACTCTCTCATTCCCCCACTAAATTTTGCATAGTGTCCTTTCTGAAAGTAAAGGGGCGCCACACTATCTTCAGGTACCAATGTAAAACTTGTGAGAGCATAAATATCTTAGCAGGGACGCAGACAGCAAACACAACCAGGCAGGGCTTCTAAGTCCTTACCACGCTATCCAAAACTAATAGTTTGTTTCAGAGACATTTTAATAAACCCTTGGAGGGTGTAGTGTAACACAAATTGAAGTACAAAACCCCTGCTAAGAGGCCCAGATAAAATTTTATTTACATAAAATTCAGGGAGACAATCTAAAAAGTAGTCGACACATTTCAGCTAATTATTATGCAGCTAATGCTCATTCTCCTGCAGCTACTGCTCATTCCCATGCAGCTTATGCTCGTGCACATGTATCAGCACAAAGATGAGCTCAGGCTAATCTCCAGTATGCCCTGACACACATAGGCGCATTTCTGTGCGCACATCTTTACGCATTGGCACAAAATGGCCTATTTGAAGGAGACCCTGCTGGATGCCAACTGCTGGATGTTCTTCAGCTTCCCTGATCCGTGTTCCTGTGTTCCTACTTGTGCTGACTGATCTTCCGTTGCTAACCCGGCTTCTTCCTGACCTTGCTCTGTGGATTCTGGATTCTGATGTCAGGTTGCCTCTGACTTCTCTGCCTGATCTCAAGTTGCTACTGGATCTTGTCCCTTGCCTGCTTCCCTGGTACCAACCCCGGCCTGCGTCCTGACCACACTGCTGTCTCGCAATGTTTGACCCCGGCTCACCTTGGCTATATGATATACCATGGTAGTCACCTGCTATAAAGCTACTGGCACCGTGCTTCTTTGAGCCTTATACCTCTGCCACCATATTCAGGGGTGCTCGGACCAGAGCCACAAGGGAAGCCCTCTGGTCAACTCGGCCTCCAACCAAGGTACGTGACAGCTTTCGACAACAATGTTAATAAACTAGATGTGAACTGGACCTTTAATATTGTTTTTGCCAGTGTGATTACAAACCTTGTCATCAGCAGGCAAGTTGCTACCAAACCAGCTGCTGATAAGGCCTGTGCTGTCAGACCCCCTGAAACACGTTGGCTACTTTTTGGATTGTCCCCTTGACTTTTATCACAATAAATTGGTATCAGAAACCTTTTGTTATTTTTGTTTTGCTATGAAATAAATGTTTGATTGTTATATTTGTGCTGTAAAGTTCATGGGGGACCAATAAAATCCACCTTTTCATTCGAGTTCTGCAATCACATATATGTAGAAATGTGGTGCTTTTTTAGATTATTTTTTTTTGGTGAGGCGCGGACATAGTATTTGTTCAATCTGTCAATAGCAACTTTTCGGAGCCTCCCAAGTCACATGCCTGATGAAGGGGTCCTGCAAGGCTCCCACTTATAGGCACAGCCATTCTACAGGAATGTGTGCATTGGGAATAGTGTGTTGCAACTTGTCCATAAGAAGCCAGAGGTTAACGAACAAGCAACAACCCCCCCTCAATAAATTACAAGCAACACCCCCCCCCCCCAAATCCCCAAATTAATTACTTGACAAAAAAAATTGAGAATTTAATGCTTCATGATCTTAAAATGTTAACCATAACTGGTCTTTGCCCTTACCAGTACTCCACACATACCTCGAACAGAGTTGGTGATCAGTCGGCTGGTACGCAGAGGCAACACCCGGACATACTCCATCCCAGTTCTTTCAGAGATTGTCACCTGTACAGTGAGGTTCTGGACTATCTGGTTGGGCCTCAAACTGACAGCATACTCATATTTTCCCAGTTGTCTTCTCAGCAGCTCTTCGTAGGTGAGATCAAAGGTTATTTCACCTCCGGCCTCTACATTGACTGAAACACGAAACTTCTCTGTCTCGCGGTCCCTGTGGTGATGTAAAGTCAGACACTATTATGTACAATGTTTTATAAGTTGACTGTAGAATTGGGCTGAAAGTCTGACAAGTAGAATATTTGTTAGAAGGGCTTCTGTGTTAGAAATTACTTTGGGTTGGCCAATTGAATTGGAGTGGTATCCGAAAGCTTTTGAGTCTTAAAGCCTAGGTTCATGTTTTATTTAACTTTAGTTTGTTTGGACCAAGCTGTTCCAAATTAACTATTTCCTTCACTAATGCATGCACCAGCTGTGTGCACTGCATCATGTGTATATACTGTAGCATCAGCTACATACAGTATACAGTGATTTACTGCTCAGCCATTTGCAGGAAGCATTGTGTTTTATGAATCACAATCTCTACGTTAGCCAATCAGAGGAAGCATTGTATAAAATACAAAGCTTCTTGATATTTGGTGTACCAGCCCCAGAGCGCTATGCTCCAGTTGGTCTTGCCATGGGATGCCCTTCTTCACAGATCCATACCACACCTGCATAAGCATGAATTAAAGCTGGAGGGGTTTATGTTCTTGGTGTCCAGGCAACCTCTAGCCCAGGGGTGCCCAACCTTTTGAAGAGTGAGGGCCACTTAAGCAACTTCGTAACCAGTCGCGGGCCACAATGAGCGGAGCGGGCGGATGACAGGTCACGGCTACTCTATAGGCCCTCTGATCCGCCCTGATGGAAGGGGATGAATTCCCTTCTGTTTTCCAATTGGAGGTAGGCGGGCGTAAACGGACACCGGACTCTCTGAAGAGGTGAATTGAGGGTCCCATTTGGTCGGGCTGGTTGTGTGAAAAGGGCCTAAGACTGCTTTCACACTAATGTGCTACGGTTTACCCACACTGCGGGTTCAGCGTAGTGCACCTGTGTCTATCCTGCGGGTTAGCTGAACTTTGCCATTGACTCCACCTGTGGCAAAAGCCAGTGCTGTAGAGGAAACATTGGCTTATAGGGCTCTGCTCCGCAGCAACTTTCTTCCTCTACCACCAGCTTCATTCACACCACTGATGCTGTGGTATGACGGGTCGGCAATCTGCGATCTGGGCTTGCCAACCCGCCATTCCAGAGCAGGAGGTCGCGGGCCACATCAAAGGGCTCCGCGGGCCACATGTGGCCCCCGGGCCACTGGTTGGCCACCCCTGCTCTAGCCCGTCAATAAGCTTTACTGAGGTTAATCAGCACCTTATCGGGACAATGATATATGAAACGCTAACCTCTATTACTTACTGACACCCATGCTAAATATTTGAAGGATTGGGGTCCATAGCTGGACTCCAAAGGGTACCTGCACCTACATAGTTTCCTCCTCTAGCTATGACCAACCTCTCAGGGCTTCATGGGCACTGTCAAGGTTGGGCCTCGTAAAATTCCCTACACCCTTGCCCTTCTCCCTTGTTCCCTCTACTCCCTTCCTCTTTAAACCTACCTTTCTCTCCACTTGCTTATGTCTCTTTCTCAGCCTTCTCCTATATCACAGTTGTTTACTTTCCAACATATAGATCATCTGTACATTTCCTTTGCCCAACCATTTGATGATAATTATTGATTTGACAACGAGGAACTCCCAAAAGACTTGATAGCTACCACTCATGTTTTTTCATGCCGGAATCATTAAGCTGTTCTTTTAAAAGTGTTACTTGTTTTTTTTTATTGATATTCTTCTTGATAACCAGACAACGGAAATTCTACCTCATAGTTATAATCCTGTTATGTCATTTGTACCCTATAACACATTGTACCTGCTGGGAAAAAAATCATCTTTTGTGAAACAAAATACAAAGCTTCCCGTAAATGGCATTCTGTATTGATATCAGACTAGTACAAGGTGGAATTTTATGTGTTGATTTGGGTTCCTGCACTTAAAGTAGATCTAATCTCAAGCTCTAAAATTTCATACAACAAGTTGTAAGATGTTCATGCTAATTTAAAAGATGTTTTGATATTTTGTTCGCTTTTTATATGACTTTTTTCACCAACAATTAAAATGATCTTAGACTCTTTCATCTGGTTTTGGTCTGGCGCTCTTTTCTATATTTCTATGGTTTGTGAATGGTGCCAAGTCAGCAGATAGCTTTACTGTCCGGACAGACTGGGTCTGGTATGCCAATGCATAAAACGGCATTTGAAACAGAACTCTAGGGCTACATTTTTTGAGTGGGAGATTTAACTGTCTGTTGGCAGTTATTTTATTTCAAATAAAGAAAGAAAGAAAAAAAAAGACCTTCAAATCAGGTACTAGTAATATATTGCTATCCAGAGACCACGGCAGAGTTAACTGTTTAAACTAATAACCTTTACTCCCAAAATTACTGTTTACAGGGCTACAATGGAAAAATTCACACAAAAAATGAATAAACCTACCAAAAGTAGTCCAAAGACCGAAAACTGGCCAACCAGCAACAGGGTCATGGGTGACCAAGGCTCATGGATGGGGAGAGAAGGGTGGCCCTTTGTAGTCCGATCCAATAGAAAAGCTACTATAGCTTAAATTGCTGAAAAGGTAATGCTGGTTCCTATATAAAGGGTTTAAAACACACAGTGCTTTGCAGTTTGTTGTGTATGGGGCTGTGTAGCTGCAGACCGGGGAGGTGCCCATGCTGACTCACGTCTAGAGCCTACAATGAGCATCAGAACTGGATCACAGACAAATGCAAGAAGGTGGCCTGGATTGATGAATCACGTTTTCTTTTACACCATGTGATTGGACATGTGCATGTGCGTTGCTTACCTGGTTGGGAGATGGCACCCGAATGCTCTGTGGGAAAAAGGCAAGTCAGAGAGCCAGTGGTGACGTCATCTCTGCTCGCGGCCGAGAGCTAAGACATCTAAACTACACGCTACATGCTATCTTTATCTAAGCCTGCTGTAAGTGTAATTGCTTTTACCTATTAAACTTATCTATCAGTTTTACGCTATGGAGCTTTTATGTGTTTGAGAGCCATCTACCCTGAGATCTTGACGTGGGAAATTAGGCTGGCCGGGAGCCCTCCATCAGAAACGGAATCTGCTGTGCTATCAAGCCAGCAGCATTGGAGATCTATAGGCTTGTTTTAAGCCTGAGGTGAAAGGCTTAGGGAAAGGGAGCACTGGTTTTGCACATTATGAACCATGGGACCTGCTGTGGAGTCAAGCACTTTATTGGAGCACATGTGCACTTTTGAAAATACTGTTGATTGAAGCACCTTATTGATTTATTTTTTGGACACTTGATTGTATCTTATATTTATGCACATATCTTGGAGTGTGGAGTGTGCACAGAGACTCACATTTTTGTATATATAGAGAGAATTTTTTACATATATTTCTGTTTATTATACATCATATATATATATATATATATATATATATATATATATATATATATATATATATATATAAGTCATTTATTCATATATTTATTGCATGTCTTGTCACTTATTATCATATTCTTATGCACCTGAATTATTAGTGGTTCATGGTGTTAAATAATTATTTATATATCACTTCACCTTGAACAGTGTTATTTTACATAATATATCTGGTGGTATCCTTCACACCACCTTTTGGTTCACGTTTACAATAAACGTCACTCAGCCTTACCCCCCTCATCATCCCTGTGATTGGTGTTGGGTATTGATTAAGAGTGATACATCTTCTTCTGGCCCATTTGGCTCATTTTATTTGGATTTGGATTGCGATTCAAGCATTTTAGACCCCAGTTTGTATTTAATATAATATTTCATTTATATCTTTGTCTAGTAGCAAGCTCCATTACCCCTCCCATATATCAACTTTTATCAGTGTGTGAACACTACATTGTCATGGCTACTGCTTGTTGGTATTTTATTTAAGGCCCCGTACAGACGACCGAACATGTCTGCTGAAACTGGTCCGCGGACCAGTTTCAGCAGACATGTTCGGTCGTCTGTACAGCCGAGCGGACAGGATTCCAGCGTACATTTGCCCGCCGGCCCTTTTTCGAGCGGGCAAATATTTCTAAACATGTTTAGAAACATGCCCGCTGGAATCCTGTCCGTCGGACATGTTCGGTCGTCTGTACAGACCTACCGTACATGTCCGAGCGGCCGCCATCCCTCGCATGCGTCGAATGACTTCGACGCATGCGTGGAAGCATTGAACTGCCAGGGCCGCGCACGTCGCCGCGTCATCGTGGCGGCGACAGTGCGGCCTCGTCGCCGCGTATCGAGTACGCGCGGATTTCTGTATGATGGTGTGTACAGCCATCATACAGAAATCTCCGGGCAGACATGTACGCTGAAAACGGTCCGGCGGACCGTTTTCATCGTACATGTTTGCCCGTCTGTACGAGGCCTAAGTGTAATTTTAGCTTTTAGTACTTATTGCTCTAGTTAGTGTGGTTTTGCGCATTAGTTCCCCCCTATAATCAATACTGGGAGTACGCTATAGGCCCCCTAACCTAAAGGGAGGAGGGGGAGGCGCACCTTCGGTAAAAGTAGCGTTCGTAATGAAGATAGCACATTCGTCACGCTGTAACAGATTGAAAAGCGCGAATCGTCTCTCACCAAACTTTTACTAACACGCAGTAACATGAGATTAGTAAAAGCAGCCCCAAGGGTGGCGCAATTGGAATCAAACTTCCCCTTTATAGTGCCGTTGTACGTGTTGTACGTCACCGCGTTTGACGAGATGTTGTCTTGACAGTGTGTATGCAAAGAAAGCTTGACAAGATTCTCAACAAGCCTGACAAGAAACTCGTCGAGGAAAACGACGTTTCATTTACAACGAGATTCTCAGTCGTGTGTACGAGGCCTAAGATATATTTATTTGGTAAAGTGGCAAATTGAGTATAAACCATGATCGGATTGTATGATACTAATTCCAATGCAAAGAAGGTGCTCACCTTGTTCCTACGTGGGCTGTGGTCTTCCCCTGACGCCTTGCTTCATCATACATCTTCTTAGCTTGATGTTTCTCCTTAACCTCTGCTACGTGTGTCTTACCATTTACTGTGCTGCAGGAAAATAATTGTTTTATTAGGTAACCCAAAATGCTTTTGCAGTGATAAACATGATGCCATAAATTTGTAAAGGCTTCCTACATTTTGGTGCTAAAGACTATGGCCCGGATTCAGATAGAATGGTCTATCTATGGGCGGGCGTAACGTATCGCAGATACGGTACGCCGCCGTAAATTTGGGCGCAAGTTCCGTATTCAGAAACAACTTGCGCCCTTAGTTACGGCGGCATAACGTATGTGTGTCGGCGTAAGCCCACCTAATTCAAATGTGGATGATGTGGGCGTGTTTTATGTATATTAACTGTGACCCCACGTATTTGACGTTTTTTACAAACGGCGCATGCGCCGTTCGTGAAAAAATCCCAGTGCGCATGCTCGAAATTACGCCGCAAATCGTCAATACTTTAGACGTGAACGTAACTTACGTACAGCCCTATTCGCGAACGACTTACGCAAACGACGTAAAATTTTAAAAACTTTACGCGGGAACGACGTCCATACTTAACATTAGCTATGCCTCATATGGCGGGGTAACTTTACGCCGGAAAAAGCCTAACGTAAACGACGTAAAAAAATGCGTACGTTTCTGAATCGGCGTATCTAGCTCATTTGCATATTCCTCACGTAAATATACGGAAGCGCCACCTAGCGGCCAGCGTAAATATGCAGCCTAAGATACGACGGTGTAAGACACTTACGCCGGTCGGATCTTAGAGAAATCTATCCGTAACTGATTCTCTGAATAAGTCGCATAGTTACGACCACAATTAAAGGGCACAGTGGTGACAATTGGCACAGTGGCGACAATTGATGGCACAGTGTGTGTTTGATGGCATGGCACAGTGGCTGCGTTTGATGGCATGGCACAGTGGTGACAATTGATGGCACAGTGGCTTTGTTTGATGGCATGGCACAGTGGCTGCGTTTGATGGCATGGCACAGTGGCTGCTTTTGATGGCATGGCACAGTGGCTGCTTTTGATGGCATGGCACAGTGTCTTCGTTTGATGGCATGGCAGAGTGGTGCGAATTGATGGCACAGTGGCTGCGTTTGATGGCATGGCACAGTGGCTGCGTTTGATGGCATGGCACAGTGGCTTCGTTTGATGGCATGGCAGAGTGGTGCGAATTGACGGCACAGTGGCTGCGTTTGATGGCATGGCACAGTGACTGCATTCGATGGCATGGCACAGTGGTGACAATTGATGGCACAGTGGCTGCGATTGATGGGCACAGTGAGGCCGCAATTTTTTTCTTTTTCGTTTGCGCCCCCCCAAAAATTTTGAGCACCAGCCGCCACTGCACCTGTCATGTGGACTTTGACATTGTACTCTCATCCAGTACCCTAGATGGCGAGAAGACAGAGGTAACATGCCACCCATATCAAACCAGCAGCTCCTTCGGGGATAGTGCTACATTTGTATAATCTACGGGGGGAATCATTTATCTGCCTTGTTTTGCATTGAGCGCCGCCTTTTGAAAGCACTGGCCCGGATTCATGTAGATTTGCCCCTTATTTACGGAGGCGCAGGGCAGCGTTTTTGCCCTGCGCCCCCGCAAATTTACTGCGCTACCCGCGATTCACGGAGCAGTAGCTCCGTAAATTGCATGTGCGCTGTGTAAACTTGCCCTGCGTAAGGGCGCCTAATGTAAATGATCCCGTAGGGGGCGGGAATCATTTAAATTAGGCGCGCTACGGCACCGAGCGTAGAGCGCATGCTCCGTCGGGAAACTTTCCCGACGTGCATTGCGGCAAATGACGTCGCAAGGACGTCATTTGCTTCAGAGTGAACGTAAAAAGGGCGTCCAGCGCCATTCACGAATCACTTACGCAAACGATGTAGATTTCAAATATCGCGACGCGGGAACGACGGGTATCCTTTAGCATTGGCTGCGCCTGCTATTAGGATGTGCAACCTTACGCGAAACCCGACGTACGCATCGACGTAAATTGCGTACGCAGGGCTCGCGCAACGTTGTGAATCGGTGTTAGTATGCAATTTGCATACTATACACTGAGCACAACGTGAACGCCACCTAGCGGCCATCGCTAGAATGCAGCCTAAGATATGCGTGGCATAAGAGCCTTATGCCACGCAGATTTTAGGCTGCAGTCGGCGTTACGATGTTCCTGAATCAGGAGCATTCGTAACGCCGGGGCAAGTAAGCAATTGCGCTGTGTAACCTATGGTTACACAGGCGCAATTGCTTCTTGAATCTGGGCCATTGCCTCCAATGAAAAGGAAAACTCCTTATTCCCAGTTGTAATTCACATTCTAGCACACCGTGTTCTGAACTTAGGCGATCTCCCTATTTTTTTGCAAGAAAGGTTAGCAGAATTAATTACCGATGGACTTTAGGACACAAACATCTCTAATTGGTAATGTCCCTGACTTCAAATTAAAAGAAGAAAAAACTTTTGCTTTGAACAAATAATGTTGAGTCTTGCTTCTTTTTTTCTTTTTTCTCTCCCAAGAGACTCAAACAGCTGCTCCTCTGTTTCCAGGTCTCCAGGCAAGCTGAAGTTTAGGAGAGACATGCATAGACGCCAGGCCAGCATAAACTGGAGAAGGACAGGGGCCAGCCAAGATTAACTTGGCCTGAGTGACAAAACCTTTCCTTGTGACAGGGAGTTGTGTGTGTGCGCTCGGATGCGTTGCACCACTTATTCCCCCCTCTTCTGTGTATCCTTGGTTGTTTTCCAAACCTTACTTCAAAGCCATGGGTTATTTTTGAATTATTTTCCTGTAGCCAACATCAACAGGACTGTATGAAAAAGGCAGCAACCTCCTCCGTTAATGTCTTCCATCTTTTAATGACCTAGAGACGGGCATGCTATACACCGACCAAAACATCCAGGGAGTTCATTGTTGCTCCATACAAACTCCCTGAGGATATAAAGATGACAGCTGGGATATTTAATGGTATTATTCGTTCTCAGATTATGGCGGGTGCTACCGTGGGGCAGAGTTGGCAAAGGCTACGAGCGACGCAACTTTTCCTTTGAAGGAACACTAAAGGTTTGTTTTTTTATTAGATCAATTGATTGCTGTAAGCTAGAGCATTTAAATATCACTTACCTCGTTTTTCCTTTTGACCTCCAAAATACAGTAATCCAGGTTTGAAAACGCCATTTCCTGTCACTTCTCTTCTTGCTTTCCACCAGCATCTGAACCGTTTTGCATGGTGGAAAGCAGAATGTGCTCACCCCCTCCCTATGACTACAGCCCTGCGTGAAGATGCTCTCTTATCCCTCACAGGCATGGAGGCCAAGCCTAATGGGAACTGTAGTTCCCATTAGGCCGTGATGTAGCAAGAATGAATGCGCACCGCAAACCAGGAAGTCAGTGAGAATAATCATTCAGGAGTGCTGGAGGTGAATAAAACGGCTCGATTTCAACAGGTATCAAACTAGTTATAATGCAAAACATTACTTTTTACTTTATCAGCTACTGTCAGACTTTAATTTTAGGCCCCGTACTCACGACCAAACATGTCTGCTGAAACTGGTACAGTTTCAGCAGACATGTTTGCCCGTGTGTAGGCACGAGCGGACCATTTTCGGGCGGATCGGACAGGTTTCGGACAGGTTTTGGAAACCTGTCCGCCCGGACATGTACGGTCGTCTGTACAGACCTACCGTACATGTCCGGCCGCCCGCCATCCCTCGCATGCGTCGAATGACTTCGACGCATGCGTGGAAGCATTTAAAAGGCAGGCCCGCCCACGTCGCCGCGACAATTGTCGCGGCGACACCGCGGACACGCCCCACGTATTGTTTACACGCGGACTTCTGTTCGATGGTGTGTACAGCCATCGAACAGAAGTCCCCGGGCAGACATGTCCGATGAAAACGGTCCGCGGACCGGTTTCATCGGACATGTCTGCTCGTGAGTACAAGGCCTAAGAGGAAAATATTTTTGTCTTTACAACCCCTTTAAGCACTTCAGCCCCGGACCATTTTGCTGGTCAATGACATCTTTTTGCGATTCGGCACTGCGTCGCTTTAACTGACATTTGCGCAGTCGTGCAGCGTGGCTCCAAAACAAAATTGACGTCCTTTTTTCCCCACAAATAGAGCTTTCTTTTGGTGGTATTTGATCACCTCTGCAGTTTTTATTTTTTGTGCTATAAACAAAAATAGAGCGACAATTTTGAAAAAAAAAAGGATATTTTTTACTTTTTGCTATAATATCCCCCAAAAATATGTAAAAAAAACGTTTTTTTTCTCAGTTTAAGGCGATACGTATTCTTCTACATATTTTTCGTAAAAAATCAATAAGCGTTTATTGATTGGTTTGCGCAAAAGTTATAGGGCCAGATTCTCGTAGATCGGCGTATCTTTGCGCGGGCGTAACGTATCCGATTTACGCTACGCCTCCGCAACTTAGACGGGCAAGTGCTGTATTCTCAAAGCACTTTCTCCGTAAGTTGCGGCGGCGTAGCGTAAATAGGCCGGCGTAAGCCCGCCTAATTCAAATTTGGAACAGGGGGGCGTGTGTTATGTAAAATAACCATGACCCGACGTGATTGACTTTTTCACGAACGGCGCATGCCGTTTTTGGGGATTTTTGGGGGATATTTATTATAGCAAAAAGTAAAAAATATTGAATTTATTTCTAAATTGTCGCTCTATTTTTGTTTCTAGCGCAAAAAAATAAAAACCGCAGAGGTGATCAAATACCACCAAAATAAAGCTCTATTTGTGGGAAAAAAGGACGTCAATTTTGTTTGGTTGCCACATCGCTCGACCGTGCAATTCTCAGTTACATTGACGCAGTGCCGAATCGCAAAAAGTGGCCTGGTCTGGGGCTGAAGTGGTTAAAATAGGGCTTTCTCCTGCGAATCTATGTAGGGAAGTGAATTGCAGGATTCGGAGAGTTACCAGTCAGTAGCATCTACAGTACATAAGCAATCAAGCCCTGTTTCGAGTCCATTCGGGGTTCTTATTTTAACTGAAGACCTGATGAGGGCGGAGTCTTTTCCGATCATCGAAATGCGTTGGATTTCTCTTAGTAAACGAATAAAAATGTATTTGATCTGGTGCCCCCTCCTTTTTTTCTACTATTTCTGCTAACTTGTTGGGTACAAAAACGTTCATATTAAGCAAGCCTTGCCGCTCACATTTTTACATCCTCTGTCTACCCAAATATTTCTGTGGCTCTGTATGAAATATCAGACCTACTTATGCAGCAGTTGTAGTTGTAGTTAGACCTGAATAGCAAGAGGCAACATTACACTAGCCCAGGGGTCTCCAAACTGTGGCCCGAGGGCCAGATGTGGCCCTTTGCTAGCCTTTATCCGGCCCTTGGGGTACTATTACTCCCAATGATGCACTATTCCTCACACTTACACCAACAATGGGTCACTAGTTCTTCCATTGATACCAATGATGGGATACTATTCCTCCCCTATTAATAGTACTACTTCTCCTCCTACTGACCACCAACCCTGAGGCCATATTTATTCTCACTAATGCTGGGCCTGGGACATTTTCTACCCCCACTGGTCACAATCCGGCCCTCCTAAAGTCTGCAGGGCAAAAAAATGGCCCTTTGCTTCAAAAGTTTGGAGACCCCTGCACTAGCTAGTCACATCATAGCAGTAAGTTAAATCGAGCATACCACCTGCTGGCTGCAAGTGGTAAATAATAAACATTTATAGGCAATATTTCATATATAGCTGAACAAAAAGAAATAAGGAATACTGGGCCAGATCCACGTACAGCGGGCGCAACTTAAATATTCGGATTTAAGTTACAAAATTTCTACCTAAGTGCCCGATCCACAAAGCACTTACCTAGAAATGTGCAGCGGTGTAACTTAAATCCGTCCGGCGCAAGGTGGGCCCAATCTAATGGGGCGAGTCCCATTTAAATTAGGCGCGCTCCCACGCCGGACGTACTGCGCATGCTCCCGACGCGATTTTACCGACGTGCTTTGCGCGAAGTTACGTTACGCCGAGTTTTAAGAATCGCGACGGGTGTAAAAGAAAAAAAAAGAGTTGCGGCGGGGAAAATTTTTTTTAAAAAAATTTGACAGCGACGCGGGAAAGAAGGGTCTACTTTTACATGGTGTACTTACTTTACACTTTGTAAAAGCAGCCCTAATTTTGCGACGGAAACTAACACTTACAGAAAAAAAACGAACGGAAAAAGCTTCATGGATCTCCGTAAGTGCTAATTTGCATACCCGACCCGGAATTTCGACGAGAAATGCCCCCAGCGGCGGCCGCGGTATTGCATCCTAAGATCCGACAGTGTAAAACTATTACACCTGCCGGATCTTAGGAATATCTATGTGTAACTGATTCTATGAATCAGCCGCATAGATAGAAACAGAGATACGACGGCGTATCAGGAGAAACGCCATCGTATCCCTTTTGTGGATCTGGCCCAAAATGTTTTACTTCTGAACCCAATAAATGCCATATTAGACCATTATTACAGACATTAATGATTAATGGTGATTGAACAAAATTTGTTAAAATAGCTGTAATTTACTTACAGTGTGAAGTTGGATATGAATGCTGAACTGGGCAACTCCAATTCAAAGATGGCTTCCTTCGACTCAGCATGAGGATTGACCATAACGGTTTGCACCTTGGTATGGGCATATCGGGATACGATGGTTGACTGAATGTAGAGGCTGCTGATTTTCAGCTATAAAAAAAAAAAAAGAAGATTACTAAGATATGTAAAACATTACATCTGATTCTAGACCTTAAAGTGGACCTTTACTCAAAGAAGATTAGAAAGGCTGAAATATATACAGTGCCTTGAAAAAGTATTCATACCCATTGAAATTGTACACATTTAGCCATATTACAACCAAAAAAGTACATGTATTTTATTGGAATTTTATGTGATAGACCAACACAAAGTGACACATAATTGTGAAGTGGAAGGAAAATGATAAATAGTTTTTCAAATTTTTTACAAATAAATATCTGAAAAGTGTGGTGTGCATTTGTATTCACCCCCTTTACTCTGACACCCCTAACTAAAATCTAGTTGAACTAATTTCTTTCAGAAGTCACCTAATTAGTAAATAGAGTCCACCTGTGTGTAGTTTAATCTCATTAAAAAATACAGCTGTTCTTTGCAGCCCTCAGAGGTTTGTTAGAGAACCTTAATGAACTAACAGCATCATGAAGGCCAAGGAACACACCAAACAGGTCAGGGATAACTCTGTGGAGAAGTATAAAGCAGGGTTAGGTTATAAAAAAATATACCAAGCTTTGAACATCTCACAGAGCTCTGTTCAATCCATCATCCGAAAATGGAAAGAGTATGGCATAACTGCAAACCTACCAAGACATGGCCGCCCACCTAAACTGACCAGGCTGGGCAAGGAGAGCATTCATCAGAGAAGCAACCAAGAGGCCCATGGTAACTCTGGAGGAGCTGCAGAGATCCACAGCTCAGGTGGGAGAATCTGTCCACAGGACAACTATTAGTCGTGCTCTCCACAAATCTGGCCTTAAGGCCTGGTTCACGCATTTTTAAGTGTATTTTCAGTTTTGCAGAAACACACTACAGTCCATTTAACATGGTTTCCTATGGATGTAGTTTACATCTGTGCATTTTATAGAAAGGGCCAGGGATTTGTTTCTGGTTTTTGGTTCCATAAACTTCAATGGATCAAAAATGTGTATTGAAAAACACAAAATGCACCTGTATAGGTGTGAACCAGGACTTATGGAAGAGTGCCAAGAAGAAAGTCGTTGTTGAAAGAAAGCCATAAGAAGTCCCATTTGCAGTTTGCGAGAAGTCATGTGGGGGACACAGCAAACATGTGGAAGAAGGTGCTCTGGTCAGATGAAAAATGTTTACTTTTTGGCCTAAAAGGAAAAGCTATGTGTGGTGGAAAACTAACACTGCACATTACCATGAACACACCATCCCCACAGTGAAACATGGTGGTGGCAGCATCATGTTGTGGGGATGCTTTTTATCAGCAGGGACAGGGAAGCTGGTCAGAGTTGATGGGAAGATGGATGGAGACAAATACAGGACAATCTTAGAAGAAAACCTGTTAGGCCTCGTACACACGACAGAGATTCTCGGCAGAATTCACCGAGAAACTCGGTCCAAACCCGGATTCTGCCGAGAATCTCTGTCGTCTGTACAGTTTTGGCTCGATGGAGCCGCCGAGGAACTCGACGAGAAAATAGAGAACATGTTCTCTATTTTCTCGTTGTCCTCGTTCTTCTATGGGAGAAGCCGGCCCGCCGAGCTCCTCGGCGGCTTCATCCCAAAACTCGACGAGGAACTCGACGTGCCAAGCACGTCGAGTTCCTCTGTCGTGTGTACGGGGCCTTAGAGTCTGCAAAAGACTTGAAACTGGAGCTGAGGTTTGTCTTCCAGCAGGACAACGACCCTAAACATACAGCCAGAGCTACAATGGAATGGTTTAGATCAAAGCATATTCAAGTGTTAGAATGGCCCAGTTAAACTCCAGACCTAAATCCCATTGAGAATCTGTGGCAAGACTTGAAAATTGCTGTTCACAGACACTCTCCATCCAATCTGACAGAGGTGGAGCTATTTTGCAATGGCAAAAATGTCCCTCTCTAGATGTGCAAAGCTGGTAGAGACATCCCCAAAAAGACTTGCAGCTGTAATTGCAGAGAAAGGGGGTTCTACAAAATATTGACTCCGGGGGGCGCCATACAAATGTACACCACACTTTTCACATATTTATTAGTAAAAAAAATTGAAAACCATTTATCATTTCCCTTCCACTTCGCAATTGTGTGACACTTTCTGTTGGTCTATCACATAAAATCCCAATAAAGTACATTTACGTTTTTTTGGTTGTAACATGACAAAATGTATAAAATTTCAAGGGGTATGAATACTTTTTAAAGGTACTGTACCTATGTTCTACTCCTTCCAAGCTGCTCAAATAACCAATACCCTGGCATTTATTTGGTCACGCAAATAGGATTAGGGGGAAAGATCAGCAATCCAATTCTCCACTGAGACCCAGGCCTAGGATTTCAGCCATGTGATCAATACTGAAGGAAGAGTCTGGGGGTAACATTTTGTTCAGGAAACTTATGTTTTTTGTTCTATTTCTCTGTTTTCTGTTTCTTTATTTTTCTATCCCAGTCTGATAGCATAACTTTAAGTTAAAGCGGTTCTCCACCCTACAGTGAAGTCCCGCTGATCGGAACCCTCCCCCCCTCCGGTGTCACATTTGACACCTTTCAGGGGGAGGGGGGTGCAGATACCTGTCTAAAGACAGGTATTTGCACCCACTTCCGGCCCGGCATTCACGGGCAAAAGACGGGCATTGCGTCACATCCCGTCGCCCCCCCCCCCCCCCGTTGTGTGCTGGGAACACTCGGTTCCCAGCACACAGCGGGAGCCAATCGGCGGGCGCGGCTCGCGCATGCGCCGCAGGGAACCGGGCAGTGAAGCCGCAGCGCTTCACTTCCTGGTTCCCTCAGCGTGGATAGAGGGGGGAGCAGCAGGGTGACGATTGATCGCTCGTCATCTGCTGTGGACGCCGCTGGACTCCAGGACAGGTAAGTGTCCTAATATTAAAAGTCATCAGCTGCAGTATTTGTAGCTGCTGGCTTTTAATATTTTTTTTTGGTGGAACATCCGCTTTAACAAATATTTTACCGTTTAATCTGTTTGTGTAATGGTTTGTGTATAGCCAAGTTCCAATCTGAAGGTCTTTGATGTCTTTGAAGGTCTTTGCTGCTCTCCCCAAACTCAACTGTGTGGAATCTCTTTTAATATAGATGTTGTTTCTGGTTCACTGCCATGAAATCAAAGCAATAGAGCAAGAAGAGGCCACTGTAACTTTATGATCCATACCAGCTTCTATATTACTTAGTCTCAGATCCCACCGCTGCCACCACTAAGCTATGACTAAGCACTAGTTTCAGTGCGAAACGCGTCAGCAGTCAGGTTTTATTTTGCTGTGACTTGTAGTGCTGTCCTTCTTTTAATAAAAGGCTACAATTTGTTCAGAGTGCGGCTGTCCAGAGACAATCTTTGTTCCTGCTTTGCTGAGTGCATTGCCTGCACCTGAGTTGTCTGCAACGGAGGATATTCATCTGGGTTCCCACCTGGAGCGGCTATTCTCTTTTCCGCTGCCACCACTAGTTGCTACCCTCAGAATGTGACTATTGTACTATCAGCCTGCACTTTGCAGAGATTTTCCAACTCTTGGGACAACCTAAGCTTCAGTAGACTGAGAGTCCTATGCCACGTACACACGATCGGTTAAACCGATGAGAATGGTCTGATGGACCGTTTTCATCGGTCCAAACCGATCGTGTGTGGGCGCCATCGGTTATTTAACCATCGGTTTAAAAAAAGCCAACTTGTTTTAAACTTAACCGATGGATTCCTAACCGATGGGAAAAAAAAACGATCGTTAGTAGGCACAACCATTGATTAAAAGTCCATGCATGCTCAGAATCAAGTCGACGCATGCTTGGAAGCATTAAACTTCGTTTTTTTCAGCACGTCGTTTTGTTTTACGTCACCGTGTTCTGACGCGATTGTTTTTTTAACCGATGGTGTGTAGGCGCGACGGACCATCAGTCAGCTTTATCGGTTAACCGATGAAAACGGTCCATCGGTCCGTTCTCATCGGATGGACTGATCGTGTGTACGCGACACTAGTCACTGGGGTGGGTTAACTCTGTGGTTAACACTATACACACACCAAACAGTAGCAATGTGTAATACACACTGACTGTCCACAGCATCTGCTACAACAATTGAGAATTTTAAGTAATGTCTGTGACACCCGCTGCCACACCCAGACAGGAAAGTTCAGAGTTTAAAATGTGGTAGCATTCTCAAAAGAGGCAAGGATTCTTTAACCACTTCAATACCAGGCTTTTATACCCACCTCAATACCGGGCCTATTCTGGTACATCTCTCCTACATGTACAAATCATCATGCTTTTGCTAGAAAATTACTCAGAACCCCCAAACGTTATATATGTTTTTATAGCAGACACCCTGGGGAATAAAATGGCGGTCGTTGCAACTTTTTATCTTGCACAGTATTTGCGCAATAATTTTTCAAACGCCTTTTTTTTTGAAAAAAAAAATGGTTTCATGAATTAAAAAATAACAAAACAGTAAAGTTTTTTGTATAATGTGAAAGATGATGTTATGCCGAGTAAATAGATACCTAACACGTCACGCTTTAAAATTACGCACACTCATGGAATGGCGGCAAACGTTGTTACTTAAAAATCTCCATAGGCGACATTTTGAAAATGGGCAGCCGACTGTCAAGACGAAAGTAGCATACAGCTGCGTACAGTTAGAATGCCAACACTGCCAACAATGCCAACAATGGGATCCTGAAGGCTAGTGAAGATTGAAGAACTGGCTCGGGTGAGGATGGTGCTGGGTCCCTGGACAGGTAAGTGTTCTTTTATTAAAAGTCTGCAGCTACAGCATTTGTAGCTACTGAATGTTTTGGTTTTTTTTTCCCAGACTGAACAAATAATTTTTATTTAGAGTACTCAGAGATTCAGCTCAATGATTTTGAAATATTGTTTTAATAAAAGAAATGAAAACATGGTGCAAGAAATATCTACAGAAAAAGAATCTTACAAAAAAGACAATAATAGTAAAATAAATGGGAAGGGGAACTCAGCAAAGTTTTCCTGGGCTTTAGTTCCTGTGCAGAGTACAATGCGCTTCTAAGTAAGCCTGATCTGAAAAAGTCACTGGGCCAGATTCATGTAGCTCAGCGGATCTTTCCGCCAGATCTACCTGTTTTACGATCCGCCGGTGCAATTTAGCGAGGCTAGTGCATGATTCATAAAGCACTTACCTCGCAAATTGCACCGTCGGATCCTAACTCCCCCCGGCGGAATGCAAATTCCGCGGCTAGGGGGAGTGTACAATTTGAATCAGGCGCGTTCCCGCCCAGTGCGCATGCTCCAAATGACGTCGCTAGGACGTCATTGTTTTCGGCGGCTAGGTTACTTACGGCTATCCGTATTCCCGACGTACTTACGCAAACGACGTAACAAATTTAAAACTCGGCGCGGGAACGTCGGCCATACTTAACATTAGCTACCCCTCATATTAGCAGGGGTAGCTATCCGCCGGAAAAAGCCGAACGCAAACGACATTGAAAACGAGCGACGGGCGGGCGTACGGACGTGAATCGGCGGTTCTCCTCATTTGCATATGCGACGTGTAAAAAAAAGCGACGACACCTAGCGGTCGGCGGGAGATTACAGCCTAAGATTCGACTGGTGTAAGTCACTTACACAAGTCGGATCTAAGGGAGATCTATGCGGAACTGATTCTTATGAATCAGTCGCATAGCTCCGACCGTGGGATCTCACAGATCCGACCGTCGGCTCTCACAGATACGACGGCGGATCAGGAGATCCGCCGTCGTATCTCTTGATGAATCTGGCCCACTGTCTTCCTTGTAAATGACCACTCCAGTGTCCTTAGCATTTTCAATAAAAAAATGGGAGCTGCCAATTGCCAACAGCTTTATGTTGACACCCTAGAGCGGGGTTTCTCAACCAGGGTTCGCCTAAGGTTCTTCCGTAGGTTTCTAGGGGTTCCTTGAGCAATTAGAAATGCCTTCTTCTCAGATATGTTCCCACTGACACCCTTAATCTTTTTAGCTATCTCTAATAGGGGAATTATTTCCAATGGCCACAAGTGTAAGGAACATTCTTTCCATTGACCATCACACTCATGTATCATAAGTTATAGTAAATTTTAGCAGGGGTTCCCTGAGATTGGAAAGTTATTTCAAGGGCTCACCACCAGTGTTGAAAAGGTTAAAAAAGGCTGCCCTAGAGGGTGTCCTGAGCCAACCCTCACCCAATCAAAACTGGTGAGTGGGGTGATATAGAAGTGCTGAAGTGTTTTATGAGAATTCAGCAGAAACCTTCCTAATGCTAGTTATTCGAATTATATCCATATTTTCAGATGGCAAGGTTTTACTAACCTACAACCAGCATATTACTGAACAGATCGAAATTATGAGTTAATAAAGATTAAACATGATATAATTGAATGCCCATATAGCTTAGGGGATTTAATATGACCAATTGGGCTGCTATACTTTTTTAGCAGTGCTTCTCAACCAGAGTGCTGCGGCACACTGGGGTGCTCTTTAAGATCCCCTGGCGTGCCAGGAGCATAAGACCCAGTTTGCCCTGGATGAGAGAAAGGTGAGAGGGTGCTGAGTCAGCAAGCAAACTGAGTGAGCCACTTGTTGGTAGTACAGGTTAACCTCAAATAAATTTATACAAGAAAATACTGAATAATGTTAGGTTAAATTTAACTCTGCTTTACATCTTACTTTCAGTGGACCTCCATGCACAAAAATGATCATGTTTTTTCTATCCTTGTATGTCTAGGAACTAATTTTTCATTCTCTAGTAGTAAGAAAATATTTGAATGTTGCTCATTTCCTTTTTCTGGACAAAGTTCCATTCAAAGTGAAAATAACTGGAAATCATGAACCAAGGAGATTATACTTCCATTTCATAATTTTTTTTTTTACACAAGAAAAGCAGTTATATAAGCAGCCTTTTCTGTCAACGTCCATATGTTTAAGCTCTCAGACAACTCTGAAAGAAGGAAATGTATGAAGGAGCCATGATACTATTCTTGTTGGCATCACAGGAAGTATTAAAACACCTGCTTCATTTGGGAGAGGCTTAAAGGGACACTAAAGTTTAGTTTTTTATTGCCTAAATTCATTGGTGTAAGCTAGTGCATTACAGTGTCACTTACCTCGTCCTTCCATTTGCGCTCCAACTGTGAGTAATCCAGCTTTCAAAAAGGCATTTCCTGTCTCTCCTCATATTGCTTTCCACCAGCATCTGAGCCGTTTTGCATGGTGGAAAGCTGAACGTGCTCGCCCCCCTCCCTATGACTACAGCTCTGCGTGAGCTGCGTGAAGACTGTCTACAATTCACAGGCAGGGCATAAGTGGGCGTTTCTATAATGTGGCTTAGTCTGCTGGGGAGGCGGGAATGTGTGTAGACTGGGCAGACATGAATGTGTGTAGGCTTGGGAGGCGGGAATGGGTGTATACTAGGGGCGGTAGGGGCGTGGTGTTGCGGCGTGTGTCCACGAGAACTTTACTCGTTCTCGTTCGGCGATTAATGGCTCTGTGCATGCGTGATGCCGCTAAGCCTAATGGGAAGTGTAGTTCCCATTAGGCTGTGACGTAGCACCACAAACCAGGAAATTAGTGGCAATAAAGATTCAGGAATGATGGAGGATGAGAAACGAGCTCTATTTTTACAGGTGTATATAAGGATTTATAATGGCAATCATTAGTTTTTTCTTTATCAGCACCTCTCAGGCCCCGTACACACGACAGAGGAACTCGACGTGCTTGGCACGTCGAGTTCCTCGTCGAGTTTTGGGATGAAGCCGCCGAGGAGCTCGGCGGGCCGCCTTCTCCTATAGAACAACGAGGACAACGAGAAAATAGAGAACATGTTCTCTATTTTCTCGTCGAGTTCCTCGGCGGCTCCATCGAGCCAAAACTGTACAGACGACAGAGTTTCTCGGCAGAATCCGGGTTTTGACCGAGTTTCTCGGTGAATTCTGCCGAGAAACTCTGTCGTGTGTACGAGGCCTAAGACGTTAGTTTAAGTGGAAAATATTTTTAACTTTACAACCCCTTTAAAGACGCACCACTGGAAAAAGTACTCAGCATTGCATCTCTAACTTCAAAAAGAAGCTTTGCTGTCATGGATGAGTTTCTACTGGCTATCAAGAGACTAATGCCGGGTACACACGAGAGGATTGATCCGCGGATACGGTCCGCCGGACCGTATCCACGGATAAATCCTCTGAGGATTTTGATCCGATGGAGTGTACTCACCATCGGATCGAAATCCGCGCCGAATTTACACCGCGGTGACGTGTCGCGCTGTCGCCGCGATGATGACGCGGCGACGTGCGCGATGCTGTCATATAAGCAATTCCACGCATGCGTCGAATCATTACGACGCATGCGAGGGAGGGGTTCGGACGGATCGATCCGGTGAGTCTGTACAGACCACCGGATCGATCCGCTGGAGCCGATTCCAGCGTATAGATTTGTTAGCATGCTAACAAATTTTTATCTGCTGGAAATCAGAAATCTCCGCGGATAAATATCCGCAGGAACGTACACACCAGGGGATCTATCCGCTGAAACCGATCCGCTGAGATTTTTCAGCGGATGGATCCTCTCGTGTGTACGGGGCCTTAGGATAAACTATATACAGTAGTTAAAGTGAACCTTCCCTCAAAAACTTACCATCATTCTAAGGCCTAGTACACACGAGAGGATCGATAAATCCTCTGGCGGATTTTGATCTCATGGTTGTACTAACCATGAGATCAAAATCCCCAAGGAATTCCCTCCGCGGTGACGTGTCGCGCCGTTGCCGCGATGATGACGCGGCGACGTGCGCGACGCTGTAATATAAGGACTTCCACGCATGCGTCGAATCATTACGACGCATGCGAGGGATGGATTCGGACGGATTGATCCGGTGAGTCTGTACAGACCATCGGATCAATCCGCTGGACTGGATTCCAGCGGATTGATTTGTTAGCATGCTAAGAAATTTTGATCCGCTGGAAATCCATCAGCCCGAAAAATATCCGCGGATAAATATCCGCTGGGTTGTACACACCAGGGGATCTATCCGCTGAAACTGGTCCGCGGATAAATTTCAGCGGATCGATCCTCTCGTGTGTACGGGGCCTAATGCTTCCCCCTCCATGTTACACATTATGGGCCAGATTCACATAGAGATACGACGGTGTATCTCCTGATACACCGTCGTATCTCTGAGTTGTGCCGGTCGTATCTATGCGACTGATTCATAGAATCAGTTACGCATAGATATCCTTAAGATCCGACAGGTGTAACTGTGTTACACCGTCGGATCTTAGGCTGCAATTCCAGGCAGCCCGCTAGGTGGCGTTTCGGTTTATTTACGCGACGAATATGCAAACGAGGAGATACGCCGATTAAGAAACGAATGACCGCCCAGCGTTTTTTTTTTACGTTGTTTGCGTTCGGCTTTTTCCGGCGTATAGTTACCCCTGGGTCTATGAGGCGTAGCTAATGTTAAGTATGGCTGTCGTTCCCGAGCCGAGTTTTGAATTTTTACGTCGTTTGCGTAAGTCGATTCACAAAAGAGCTGGACGCAAGTTACGCTCACGCCGAAACCAATGACGTCCTAGCGACATCATTTGGACCAATGCACGCTGGGAAATTTAGCCGGCGGCGCATGCGCAGTTCAATCGGCGCGGGGACGCGCCTGATTTAAATACTACACTCCCCCTAGCCGCGGGATTTGAATTCCGCCGGGGGATTTACGATATGCCGCCGCAAGTTTTGAGGTAAGTGCTTTGTGAATTACCCACTTGCCTC
The DNA here is from genome assembly GCF_905171775.1 of Rana temporaria. Taxonomy (NCBI): domain Eukaryota; kingdom Metazoa; phylum Chordata; class Amphibia; order Anura; family Ranidae; genus Rana; species Rana temporaria. The sequence continues at coordinate 15,491,665 of NC_053497.1, forward strand.
AAAAACTTGCGGCGGCGGATCTTAAATCACATAGGTTACGCGGATCTAAAGATCCGCTAACCTATGTGAATTTGGCCCTATAGGTATATATTTTGTGAGGGGAAGCAAGTACCTTTTTCACAGGTACTTGCTCCCACCTTCCTATTCTTCGCCTAGGAGAAGATTACGTAGCTCTGCCCATAGCCTCCTGGAATATGTCACACATCTCAGGAGTCTTCAGCACAGTCATCCTGCAGTAGTTCATACATGATTTCATGCATATGCAGGAGAAGTGGGGAAGCAGCTGTGAGTGAGAGAGAACAAGGCTGCATAGTGCACACTTTGTATAGTCCATGTAAGGACTTCCAATGGAACTCAGAATTCCTGCCAGGACTTCCAATGGTACTTGCAGAATCCCTGGCAGGACTTCCAATGGAACTCCCAATCCCTGCCAGGACTTTCAATGGTACTCAGATTTCAGGACTTCCAATGGTAAGCAGATTTTCTGCCAGGACTTCCAATGGTACGCAGATTTCCTGCCAGGACTTCCAATGGTACTCAGAATCCCTGCCAGGACTTGCAATGTTACTCAGTCATCCTGCCAGGACTTGCAATGGTAATCAGAATTCCTGCCAGGACTTCCAATGGTACACAAAATCCCTGCCAGGACTTTTGATGATACTTGCAGAATTGTTTGAATACTTTGACCAACCAAACTCCTCAACAAATGCAAGGCTAGTGTGTGCACTCTTATATTCCAATTAAATTAAAATACAGTTGAAAGCATACATTCAAGTGTAAAGTCCAATCCAAATGTTCACATATGACCAAGAAGTGAAATTTACTGTTCGCTCTGGTTATGGAACCTCTTTCCACCATCCTTAGATGATCAGACTTGGTGGAAGGAATATGTGTTGGCTCTATTGTTGAAAAACGTACCTTATACACTGATGATTAAATGCTACTCCTCAGTGATCCAGGACCCTCTCTCTGAGCTGCTCTGTATAATATTTCTATCTTTACTGCATTGTCTGTGCTCCGGGTCAATTGGGCCAAATCCCAAGTTTTGCCTGTTGACCCGCAGGCCAGATTGCAGGCAGATCCCTCACTCCCCTTAACAGGGACCTCCTCCCTTCATTATTTGGGCATTACCATTTCCCCAAGTGTCTTTGACTTTGCCAAAATAAACCTTTACCCTTTACTCACTTAACTTAAATCAAAAATTGGGCGACTTCTGACGAGTCTAAAGCCTCTGTGGTCCTTGTAGATGCGTATGTGGGGTCCTCCAAATCACTGAGAAACGCTTTAAACAGAGGTGTCAGGGCTTCATTTCCCCTCACGTCCTCGACAAAGGTGATAAAAGTTTGGCAATTACTAGTATGTAAACATCAAGAAGACCCTCACACATGGACACTCCTTTGTAACTCATCCGATACTTCCAAAGTTCCTTTCTATCTCAGATCCAAGGATTTGGACAGCCCAGGGAATCAAAAAGCTGGAGTATATCTGTGTTGATGGCATCCTTCTGTCTTTTGACTCTCTCAAGGAACAATTTGGATTTACTAACCATTATTTCTTCAGGTATCTCCAGCTTCGCTACGCGTTTACTGCTCAATTTGGCTCCGACTCTGTGCTTCTTCTACAGTCTAGTCTGGAATCCTTGTTATGGGATGGCCAATTGGCCAAACCGACATCCAGCACTCCTGCCATTAGTTCATTTTGTCCTGGAGAATCTTTTCTCCAAGTGGCAGAGTGAGATCCCAGGCCTGGATGCAGAGGACTGGGAAGATGCCTGGGAAAAAAACTATTTTGCAATTAGTCTCCGTAAGGGATCGTCTAATTCAATTTAAACTGCTCCATTGGGTGTATACACCACAAAAATTAGAAAGGATTTACTCTGATGTCTTCCCAAACTGCTGGAAATGTGAAGGTAGAGATGCTGACTTTGTAACGGCACTGGTGAGCGGGAGTAGACCACAACTACGGATAGCAAAGATTTAAGTGAGATTTTAGTACTGAGCCCCAGGCGTCACTTCACACAAACAGGAGTTTGGGGGTTCTCTACATCATCTCTCTCTCACATAAAGGAATACGTTGAGCTACTAGGGGTGGATGTATTACAACATGCAACCAAACCCTAGCGTTAAAAATTACGATTCACTAGGAGATTCCAATGCACAACTGTATGCAAGTGATTATCAGTATTGGACCCCAGGCGTCACTCCAATCAGAGAACAGGAGTTTGGGGGTTCTCTACATCATATCCCTGAAACATACAGCAGTGCATTAGGCCACTAAGGGTGCAGTTAAGAAATAGCTTCAACCCTTAGCATAGAAAAGTTTAGGCGAACATGTTCAGTACTTTTGGGCAAAGCCCATATACAAGTAACAACGTATGTCAGGTACGTAGCATATGAGAATACCGTATGCAATAGCAGTTTACTTTAGAGAGACAACTTTAGCGTAAACGAATTTAAAGTGTATGTCCCTTTAAGATACTCACAGCAAGTAGCCAAGAATACAACAGACAATCTCCAGTAGTATGTTATTACCGTATTTATCAGGGTATACCGCGCCGGCGTATAACGCGCACCCCAAGCTTAGAAAGTTAGTTTAAGGAAAAGAAAGAAAACTTACATTTTTGTCCTGCGTCCATCGGCGGCCTTGTCCGGCGTCCGTCTGCGGCCTTGCGCGGGGTCTGTTCAGCCTTGTGGGTGTCCGTCTGCGGCTTCCTTGCGCGGGGTCCGTCCTGCCTTATGAGTGTCCGTCTGCGGCTTTGGAGGTGTCCGTCTGCGGCCTCCATCCAGGTGTCCGTCTCCGTCCAGCGTGTCCATCCGCACCTTGCACGGGGTTGCAGCGGTGTTTGTTTTTTGGATTTGGCACCAAGAGGAGCCGGATTTCCTGTGTGTTCGGCTCCTCTCGCGTGGCTGCGGGCAGAGCCGAGCCAAGTGCGCAGTACCCTCGGCTCTAGGCGGTATATCGCGCACCCACGATTTTCCCCTGATTAGAAGGGGAAAAAAGTGCGCAGTATACGCTGATAAATACAGTACTTAGTAAGCCAATGTTGATTACAGCAATTGATTAGATGCAATATATGTAGTAGATGGTTCTGAAGCACTATAAGTGAAACAATGGCTACTTATCCGTTTTATAGAGGATGAGTCTTGCAGCAAGGCATTGCATAGTGTAGGGAGTCAGCAAGGAATTCCTCTTAGGTTGTCCGCAGTGATGGCAGCCTGGACACAGTGAAGGTCTTGCTAGCTGGCCATAATGTTGCCGATATTGTAGCGTGGCCGGTACGGCTGACAATATTAGAATGGTGTGCAGTCTGCACACCACTCTGTTTATAGGGTAGAGGCAAGAAAACCGCAGTGATTTGCGCCTGAGAGCGCCTGTTACAGTCTTCAACTATATGTTTTGGTCTCGTTCTAAGGATCAAACCTTCTGGAAAAAGATCACAGGATTTATTGCCATTCTCACCACAATCCCTTTACCTTTATATGTGTTAGTCTGCTTGTTGGGATTGGTGGGAGCTTTGGCTCACCGCCAAGCACTCAAGACCCCAATGGGACTATTGCTATTTTATGCAAGGAAAACCCTGCTTTTAAAATGGAAAAAATCTGAAATGCCCTCACTAAACTTTTGGAAAGCACTGATTAACTCGACAATCCCACTATATAAGGCCACTTATCAAGCCAGGGGATGTCCAGCTAAATTTCACAAGGTCTGGCACATTTGGCTAGAATCGAATACAACAAATGCCACACAATAATGCAACCTATTCCAGTCAGTTTCCATACTCAGACTAGGAAACTTGTTACCTTTGTTTAACCTTTACTAACCTTTTACAGTTGATTCTATGTTAGTCATGTACTTCAACTGTGGATCTATTCATTGGTGGTTGCCAAACTTGATCTTCTCCTACTCCTTTTATATATATTGACTTGAGAACACGAGCAGCATTAAACCTTGGTATTTAGTTGTATTGTTAGTAACTAACTTCAGTTGGTGTTTGTTAGGTATGTTGAGATGGGGTATGCCCAGAGGCTCTGTTTTCTGAACCACCTCTCAAATTAAAACTTAATAAACAAAATGTACAAAAAAAAGAATTAAGTGTCTTCTTGAGTAATTTAACATTCAAACGGTATCAATGATAGCTCAGTGAAGCTGTAAATATAAAAAAAAGCAATGCCCAATGTTTTTTTTTTTTTAAAGCACATGATTAAAGCCTGAGGCTCTAATTGACTTCAAAAAGGGTGGTCTCGGGGTGCAGACAGTAGGGTGTGACAGTAGCAAATTAATATTCGCTATTGTGTTCCTGATTCTCCTCCCGGCCAATCAGGAAGCGGGTCCTGAGACCCGATTAGCCAATAGGACAAGGGATTGTATTGTCCACTGAGGAGGAGGAGGAGGAGGAGGAGAAGTAGAGAAAGCCGCCGAGGAGGAGACACAGGCCCGCGACCTAGATGGGGTAAGGGTGGGTTTGCCAATCAACCCACCAAACAAGGGGGTGGGGGATTTGACCGACTGGGGGGGTGGCGGCTGGTTTGTTTGCCGCCCACCCCAAATTGGAGTATGACATCTATGCCCAGTGGTTTGGGATGCAAGATCCATTGGACCCCTCTTGGTTGTCTATCAAGATGGCCAAAAACCTACTCATCCTGGTTGAAGGTGTCACCTGGGTGAATATTCAGATAAAAGACCAGGTTGTGGAGCGAATAGGGGTTGTGGTGACCCATGGGCCAGTAAGTTTAGCAGTACCTATTGTTCTGGACATGAACACACTGAAGGTCTTGGACTTACCCCTCTTACTGGCCAAATTTGAGCACTCAAGCAGGCGTGCGCAAAGTTGTGGCCTGCAAGCTGCCTGGCTCCACATGATCCTGGCCTATGAGGCTTACCAGAGGGCAATAAGAAAACAGACTTAACAAGTAGGGGTTGTCAGTATGCCCCCCCCCCAAGCAAAAACTATTCCTGGCACCCCTCCAAGAGAGAGTCTGATCTCATGCCCACAGGAAACTACAAGGGGCCACAGTAATGGTTGAACCCCACAAAGATTCAGACACCGAGTGGCTTGTTTCTGGTACCTTATCCAAGGTCCACAAAGGGAAGGTGCTGGTGCAGCTCATCAATGCGGGGACCTTCCCGGTCCCACTCCCTAACCATGCCACCATAGCAGACCTCTATGTGGCGCTCCCTCACTGTATCTCTGAGGCCAAATCAGGGGTGGAAGCTGTTTGCGCCCTACTACAGGCAGCCATGGCCTTATTAGAGGAGTCACAATACAAAATATTGCAGGAACAGCTAACCATTCCCTTCCTGGACCATCCACTACTTCAACAGTGACTGCTTCACCAACTGCTGGAGAAACACCAATTGGTCTTTGCCACCAGCCCGGAAGACTATAGCTACACATAGGCCATCGACCACCTGATTCATACAGGCCGCGCTTCACCCATCCAGGAGCAGTACTGCCATATTCCCCCTGCCCTGGGTCAGGATGTCAAGGACTTGATTCGCAACATGCTACAGATTGGGATAATTCATGAAAGTCTTAGTCCATGGGATAGAAGGACGAAAGTCTGCAAATCTGTGAAGACTACTGCAAACTAAATGCCTGAATCCACCGGGATACCTACCAGTTACCCCAGGTGGAGGAGTCACTCATAGCACTGGGCCAAGCCAAGTATTTCTCAACTCTTGACTTGGCAAACGACTATTGGCAAGTCACTGTGAAAGACCAAGATCGTGAAAAGACTGCCTTTATTACAACCCTGGGACTGTGAGTTTAGTCGCATTCCCTTTGGGCTGAGTAATGCCCCCAGTACATTCCAGCACTCATTTTTCTGTTCTGCACATGTCTAGTGTGCATTACATAGACGCCCCTAAAGCCGCGGACACATGACCATTTTTAATGTCCTAGAAAAAAAACTACGTTTTTTTTCTACGTGATTCTTGTGAAGCCTGCCTTGCATACACACGATCGTAAAAAAGCGTGGTGACGTACAACAAGGTGAAGTTCCATTCAGATGGCGCCACCCTTTGGGCTGCTTTTGTTGATTTCGTGTTAGTAAAAGTTTGGTGAGAGACGATTCACACTTTTCAGTCTTCGTGCTTTTCAGTCTGTTACAGCGTGACGAATGTGCTATCTCCATTACAAATGCTAATTTTACCAGAACGAGTGCTCCCGTCTCATAACTTGCTTTTGAGCATGCGCGTTTTTTTTGTTTTTTTTTGTCGTTAAAGCCTACACATGACCGTTTTTCACTACATGAAAAAAAAAAAAAAAAACGTGAAAAACGACGCAAAAAGTTAGAGCATGTTCTAAATTTTTTATGCCCATTTTTTACGTCGAGAAAAATGCTCTGGAGCCTACACACGCTCGTTTTTAATGACCATTTTAAAAAATTGCATTTTTCACGTCTGTATGAAAAATGGTCGTGTGTACGCGGCATTACTTTCTGGATTTAAGTGGAATCATTTCACTTGTCTCTTTGAATTTTGTCACCTTAATACATTCTGATGATGGAGAAAATCAGTAAGTTTCTGCCTCTGCTTTAGAAATTAAGCGCAAAATCTTGATGCCGCACGTCTCTTAACAGATTTAGCTCATGGTTATTCATAAAGGAATGCTGGGACATTGAGGTACATTGATGATTGGGACCTTTCTACCGTTTTCCCAGCAGGCGGGAGCACAGAGTTGTTGTGTAAACATCCTGTCTACCTAACATTCTTCAGATGCTTCCTCTAAAATTAGAAAATTCAGGATCTTAGCAAGAGGTACCTTCTAATCAGTGTATTCATGAAGATGCCAAGAATAAAATCAGTGTTTTGCAGAACATTTTGTCATGCACTGGGATTAAAAATATTTCTGCATTGTATATTATAATAAATTCCATCTAACGACAGATGGTATTCATATTTATTATGTTAGCATTATGTAATGTAATGTAATTATGTAGTTATGTTATGTAGTTATGTAAACCCTAACAATTATCTTCTCTTGTTTGCTCCCCTTTGGTCTGTTAAAGCTGAACTCCAGGCAGATATAAAGCACATAATACAGCTCTGTATTCATGATTACATCAATAAGGACCCATTCACCCTTGCTTTCTGAGGAGCTCTGAAGGTCTCTCAAGAGCTATCCGCATTCAAATACAGAGAAACATTGAAAGGCGGTGGCAAGGTTTGGTATTGCCTCACTGCCTGCTGTTACCCCTTGAACCCTGCACTAGCACTCAGCAACCACGTGCACTGTATGTGGTTACGGGGTGCATGCAGAGCGGCCCCATTCATCTGAATGGGTCATGCTAGGTGGGCGCATTTGAAAGACGGTGACAAGGTTTGGTATTGCCTCACTGCCTGCTGTAACCCCTTGAACTCCGCACTAGCACTCCGCAACTATGTGCATTTCATGTGGTTGCGGTTGCTCTTCAATGTTCTCCTTAATGGCGATGAAGCTGTACCTGAGGACCTTCAGTGCAAGCATCTCCCTGCTTCATTCATTCTGTTGATCTGCACCTCCTTTATCTTTCCTGCTGCTTCTTAAATTTCACTATATGTCCTCCTACTGTCCTCTTCAGCTTTTTTTTTTTTGGAGGGATTTGCGACAGGTACCCACTCCCCACTTCTGCTGGAATCGCCTATGCAGTTCATCTGCCAGGCGATTCCACCAGAAGCTTTATCGCTCCTTTCACAGCCTTCTTCTGGGACATGTCGCAGGTCCCAGAAGGCTGTGGGACCATTCACACAGCACAGCTTGCATAGGTGCAGTGGGAAGCCAGCTGTGGAGCCGCAAGGAGTCACAGCCGACTCCCCACTCTAAACATGCCAACACCGGGGACCCAAAGACCAGCAAAGAACCGTCCCAGGTGAGGAGGGCACTGGATCTCTGGATAGGTAAGTGCTTTTTTATTAAAAGTGATAAGCTACAGTATTTGTAGCTGCTGACTTAATTTTTTTAAACCTGGCTAAAGAACTGCTATAAAGGTTAGACCACCAGTTATCAGTTACCCCGTTATTGGGAAGGAGGCAGCTCTGATAAGAGGGGGCAATGCCCTGCCTCTGCTAAGCTGGCCAACTCCACATAGCGACACATGGTCTGGTAAGAATGGCATTGTAAGCCAGTTATAGAAAATATATCATCTGTAGGGAGTCTACAGGCAATATTGATGTGGTGACTAGTACTTTGTCCTTTTTGTCCGTGACTTCCACCGTACAGTTTCTCTTTAATTCGGTACTATAAGCAAGTTGTTACCAGCGGCAATAGATGTACCAATCATCCAGTGCCTCAAGAGACAGCGGGATCGATTTACTAAAACTGGAGGGTGCAAAATCTGGTGCCTGCTGTGCACCAGCTAGCCAATAAGCTTCCAACTTCAGTTTTCTTCAATTAAGCTTGAACAAAAAACCTGGAAGCTGATTGGCTTCTATGCAGAGCTGCACCATATTTTGCACTCTCCAGCTTTATTAAATCAACCCCACTGTATAGTAGTTATATGTGTAGCGCCCCCTTACTTTCAGTATGGGCACTACGCTAAAGTTAGTGGGGGAATGGGAGAGTTATTCTGTTCCCATTCATAATTTGTTAAATTTTGGGCTGCTATCATTCCAGAACTGTCCTGTAGGTCAGTCTGCGCTCCAGGGATGCGATCCTATCCCTGGGCGACAATTGGCGCTAGAGGGGTTCTGGCAGAGCCACTTTTCCCCAGCAGCCAATTAGAGGAGTTTTCCCTCGCGGAGCATGCTGGGGGAGAGTATATCTGTGGCGGACGCCATTTTTGTTGGGTCTTTGCGGGGGTCTTCGCGGGTTCCTGGTTCCAGGTGCGGCACCCACCTTTAGGGTGTGCGCACATCGCGGGCCCCACCACTATGGCCTACCTGGCCTGGGGTCACGCGCTACGCGGAGTTCCAGACTCTGGGCCCTCCTGGCCTGGAGTGACTGATGCTACTAAGGGGCCCCAGTGACTTACTGGGTCCCCCGTCTACTAAGGAGATCCCAGGCTGTATGCCGTTCGGTGGGGGATCGGCTTGAGGAGAACCCGGAGGCGGGTTCTCCAAGAGGGTTTGAACAAACCATCGGGGATCCGGTGACCGGGACATTGACAGGTACACTTCCACTGTCAACCGGTGACCCTGACTTAATCTACTGGGAGGATTCGCTCGATCCATTCAGCTCATCCAAGTACTAGGCCTGTGGCAGATGTCCCTGGAGCCAGGTCTGTGGCAGAGACCTGTTCCTCCCAGCAACCTAAAGTGACACTTCGGCTGCCAGGCTCGTGTCAGGAGTCTGTCCGGGGACACTTCACCCACTCTGGCCAGAGTGGCGACGAACTGTATCTAATACTACTGAGAGCAGGATTGCTCTTTTCCATATCCAGGCCTGATACTGCAAAGTTCTCTCTCGCTTCATCAACCTTTTCTCTCTACCTCATGTTGATGTTGGTCATGTTGGGCCGCAAATAAAGCATTCAGAAAACCCTTTATTTGTTGACTGGACATTTGCTTACTAATCTACTCATCAACTTCACCCCTAGACAACGGTAAAAGGTAACTTAATATGCCGATCCCAAAACAACCAGCGACTCCTGCAGGGGTAGCGCTACATATGGGAGTTAAAAATTACAGCGACTTCCATTTTATGGAGGCAAATATTCTGAGCAGAATTGGCAGACTGAATTCCAAAAACCGCTTCAAGACGTTTTAGTGGCTATTCATATGTGTTAGCTATTTATAACTTTACGCTATATATACTCTGTGTTGGTCTATAAAGAATGTACAGTAAATACTATTTGACTTTCTGCTTCTTGTGAATGTGGAATAACATTATTTTGGAACTAAAAAAAAATGTCATAAGGAATTTTACAGACTGTTGAGTTATGATCCACTACTTTTGAAAGCCGAACTCCAAGAATAAGAATTTTTGACGACCGGCTATGTGGGAATGTACGTCATGATTTTGATGGTAAATAGCGTTGTTACGGCAGCAGCTAGCTACCATAACCCCAGTATCGTTTTTTTCCCTTAGGCAGCCAGCTTTCCGATAACAATAATCCCAGCGTCAGATTCGTCGCAAGATCACTGTTTTAGGCGGTACCCCTCCCGTCGCTTCCTGGTTGTTTCCGAGCTTACCGAAGTCGTCGGTAATCCCCGATACAGTCGATGGCTAGACAGGAAGTCGAGTGAGCCCTTGGAGGACCAGAGCGACCGCCAACTTTTTTCTTTTGCTTTGCCTTTAAGGGTAAATTAGAGATCTGGGGTCTTTTTGACCCCAGATCTCTCAATAAAGAGGGCCTGTCATGCTTATTTCTATTACAAGGGATGTTTACATTCCTTGTAATAGGAAACAAAGTGATCAAAAAATAAAGAGACAGTGTAAAAAAGTAAAATAAAAAGTAAAATAAATAAGAAAAAAAAATTCAAAGCGATTCATCCCTCCGAGCTCACGAGCAGAAGCGAATGCATATGTAAGTCGCACCTGCATATGTAAACGGTGTTTAAAACACACATGTGAGGTATCTCCAAAATCGTTTGAGCAAGAGAAATAATTCTAGAACTAGACCTCCCTTGTAACTCTAAACTGGTAACCTGTAAAAAAATAAAATTATCGTTGCCTATGGAGATTTTTTATTGCCATAGTTTGTCACCATTCTACAAACATGCGCAATTTTAAAGAATGACATGTCAGGTATCTATTTACTTGGTGTAACATTATCTTTCACATAATACAAACGAATTGGGCTAACTTTATTGTTTTTGTTTGTAATTCTTTAATTCTTTAAGCTTTTGGAGAAAAAAATACAGTGTATTTTTTCTCCAAAAATTGCGATTGAAAGACCACTGTGCAAATACAATGTGATATAAAATATTGCAACGATCATAGTCAATTTATTCTCTAGGGTCTCTGCGGAAAAAAAATGATGTTTGGGGGTTCTAAGTAATTTTCGAGCAAAAAATACAGATTTTCACAACAAATGTCAGAAAAAGGCCTGGTCTTTAAGTGGTTAAACATATTCCGCAATAGCCACAAAGAATGAAAATCCACTTTGTGTGCACCAAATCCCTTTCCAAACTTAGATAATACCTTATAAAATGTGTAATGACATCATCACTGTGCTGTACATAACCTATGCAGACAGCAGAGCTGTGGGAGGGGCCCAGCAGGCTCCACCCACTAAGGCAGCCTGTAGAAAACGACAGGAGGGGGTGGATACAAGACTAATTACCCTGCACGAGTAGAGAGAGCAGCAGTGAGCGGTCTTTATTACAGGAAGAATTTTTTTTCACTTTGATTACTGCACAGATATAAAAGAAATACACAAAGCACACCAAGATTCAAGTAATAATACATTGTCTAGAATGTATTTAGACAATATTTTGTTATCCCGAAGTTCAGTTTTAGGAACAGGAGATTGGCACTGCATCACAGCAATTCTCATTTCATTGTATATACATTAACACATACAATGCACCTTCAAAACACACATGCACTCTTTTTTTGTTCCTGGCGCATTGAAACAGGCTAGCTAAAGCAATATATGAACATAAGGAATCGATCAGCCATGGTACTAAAAACTGCAGCAACAATATGTGAGCCCATCATTACAAGATCGTAACTCCCAACTTTTCAAAATTCAAGAATGTCCCTTACATTGGTGGTCAGTGGGAAGAACATTCCTTACATTGGTGATCAGTGGGAAGAACATTCCTTACATTGGTGATCAGTGGGAAGAACATTCCTTACGTTGGTGATCAGTGGGAAGAACATTCCTTACATTGGTGGTCAGTGGGAAGAACATTCCTTACATTGGTGGTCAGTGGGAAGAATGTTCCATACATTAGTATTCAATGTACATAATGCTCCTTACATTGGGGGGCAGTAGGAAGGATGTTCCTTACATTGGTTGTCAATGAACAGAATGCTCCTTACATTGGTGGTCAGTGGGAAGAATGAGCCTTACTTTGGTGGTAAGTGAGAAGGAATTCCTCCCTTAGGCTCCATGTGATTAAGCACTAAGGCCCAGATTCTCAAAGGCGTTACGACGGCGCAACACCATTTGCGCCGTCGTAACTCCTCATCTGGCCCCGGGTATCTATGCGACTGATTCTTAGAATCAGTTACGCATAGATACCCATTAGATCTGACAGGCGTAAGGCTCTTACGCTGTCAGATCTTAAAAGCAATTTTTTTTTCCCGCCGCTAGGTGTCGCATCGTCGTTTTCCCCGTCGTCTATGCAAATGAGGTAATTACGCGAGATTCCCGAACATACACGCGGTCGACGCTGAGAATTGACGTTTCCGTAGCGTACGCGACGCGCAAGGTTGCCCCTGCTATTAGGAGGGGCAACCAATGTTAAGTATGGCCGTCGTTCCCGCGTCGAATTTAAAAAAAAATACGTCGTTTGCGTAAGACGTCCGTGAATGGCGCTGGACGCCATTTACGTAAACGTCTACGCAAATGACGTCGGGCGACGTCATTTAGCGCAATGCACGTCGGGTAATTTACCCGACGGAGCATGCGCAGTACGCTCGGCGCGGGAGCGCGCCTAATTTAAATGGTGCCCGCCCCATTTGAATTGGGCGGGCTTGCGCCGAGCGATTTAACGATACACCGCCGCAAGTTTACAGGTAAGTGTTCTGAGAATCAGGCTGTAAACCTGCGGCGGTGTAACGTAAATCACATACGTTACGCTGCCCAGGAGCAACGTAAATGTATGAGAATCTGGGCCTAAGTATTCATGTGAAACGTGTCGGCTGTGTGTCCTCATTTTTGTTGTGATTTGTAGTGCTTGTATCCTTATTTTACAAATAAAGGCAACCGAAAGTTTTTTTTGAAATGCGGCTGTCCAAACTTTTTTCTTCCAATTCTAGCAGGGAAAAGGGGGTGGGGTCATGGGTGGAGCCACGGGAGGCAGCAAAATTAGGTTTTGCCTTGGGTGTCAAAAATCTTTGCATCAGCCCTGGTGCACTGATTATAAAGAAGAAAATGCTTATTTTTCAAGCTTGATGTGTAATTTCTCAAGTAAACTCCAAACAGCTTCTCGAAGAACCCTACATTTCCACAGAACCCTGGTTGAGAAAAGCTGTGGTGCGGGGAGACAAAAGACAACTTACACAATAGGAGCTTTAAATTATTATCTGTTCTGAATCTGTCAACTGTGTCCTTTTACTTGAAGCATTTTGAAGCTACAAAAGTCAATCACAGAGACGTATTCACTTTGTTCTGGGAGCATGGAAGAGAGCAACATCATCAATGAGGAATTTACTGCTGCTAAACTTTGAGGAATTGAAGAAGCCAGGCTGCTTTGTATGAGCTGCCTGCCAACATGCCGGTGACTTGTCGTTAAGGTTTCCCTATCGAGATGGTTCCTGTAAGGACTGGGCAGGCGCAATCCTTGCCGACGGAAATCTCCGAACCTCGGCCGGCATCCAGGCTCATTCCTTAACATCCCCGTGGATTGGAGGATGTTAAAAAAAGAGCCAGGAGGCCGAGCGAGCGACGTGAGGCCGACTGGCCACTTTCCTTAAATTCCACGTCGCCCTGGATGCCGGCCGAGGTTCGGAGATTTCCGTCGGCAAGGATTGCGGCTGCGCAGTCCTTACAGGAACCATCATGATAGCCGGAACCAGATCGTCAGATGACCGGAATAATGTAAATGACAATTACAAGTAGCCACAGTTCAAGTTTCAATAACTATGCAGATTTAAAAAAAAATAACAACATATTCCTTACCTCTGTCTTTGTTGCGCGAAGTTGACGTTTATATCTCTGCAATAATAAACATAGTAATCAGCATTCATAAAAGTAAAAAAAATCATAGATTTGTCATGATTTGCCTTTATAAGAATTAGAAATTTTCCGTTTTATATTATTTCCATCAGAATTTTTTAAATTTTCAATTGTAGTCAAGTTATAAGTCCTGAAAACAAGGATCATTGATCGCCTAAAAATGCACAACTTGCTGGACCCAAAGCAGCATGGCTTTACTGAGAGCAGATCATGTCAGACCAATCGGATTGAATTTTACGACTACATTACCAATGTTTGGACCAAGTGCTATGGACATAGCATATTTTGATTTCAGCAAGACATTTGATACAGTTCTACATACAGATCTAATACAAAAGTTGTGCAAGCTAGGACTTAAAGGGGTTGAAAAGGTAAAAAAATTTTCCCCTAAATAGCTTCCTTTACCTTAGTGCAGTCCTCCTTCACCTACCTCATCCTTCCATTTTGCTTTTAAAATGTCCTTATTTCTTCTGAGAAATCCTCACTTCCTGTTCTTCTGTCTGTAACTCCACACAGTAATGCAAGGCTTTCTCCCTGGTGTGAAGTGTCATGCTCGCCCCCTCCCTTGAACTACAGGAGAGTCAGGACGCTCTCTACGTTGCAGATAGAGAAAGGAGTTGTATGTTAGTGGGCCTCCTGACCTCCAGCAGAAGGAAGGAGGTCCTGATTCCTCTATATAGATCCTTATATCACTAGAGGGGTCAACAGAGGGGAGGAAGGAGGTCCTGATTCCTCTATATAGATCTTTATATCGCTGGAGGGGTCAACAGAGGGGAGGAAGGAGGTCCTGATTCCTCTATATAGATCTTTAGTTTTCACTAGAGCAGTGGTTCTCGACCTGGGGGTCGGGACCTCCTCACGGGTCGAATGATGAATTGCTAGGGGTCACCAAATCCGCATTGCTCTCCTAGCTTTTGTTGCGGCCGCCCAGCTGGGCTGTCCCTGGATCCTATGGCTGCCCAGCTGGGCTGTTCCTAGAGCCCACGGCCGCCCACTCAGCCTTTTCGCAGCTGCCCATTCAGTTCATGGCATGGTTGGGGGGCAGAGACTAGAGGTCATCTGATTGGTGAAGAATGTGAAGTGGGAGGGGCTGATGGAGACTATCTCCTGATTTCAACATAGGTGTCACTGCTACGAGACACCACAACGTCGGAGACACAGTGGGTAACACTACCTGTGAATATAGTTGCCATTAAAAGTCCCCACTACAGTTCTCAGATCAGCAGATGATTAGGAGCACCTAAGTTGGCTGATCAGAACTCCAACGAGTATTGGCACTCAAACCAAACCCCCCCCCCCCCCACCACCAAGGAGTAATAGAAGGAATGAAAATAGAGAATACATGGGAGAGGAAAAGAGGGGGAGGAAGAAAAGAGAAAGGAAGAGAAAGAATAAGAGATAGAATAAGAAAGGCAGCTAGAGAGGGAGGGGGGGGGGAAAGAGAAATAAGGATAGAGAGAGATAAAAAGGAAAGAAAGGAGAACAAAGAGAAAGAGTAGTACATCCTAAAATGTATTATACGTTTTTTTTTTTAATACTGTACGAGTGGAAGGGGCTCAGGGAGCGCTAAATGTCCGTGGGTTAGGGGCGCAAATTACTTGTCTTGCCTTGGGTGCTGACAACCCACGCTACGAAAATAATTTTACTGTTAGGGGTCCCCACAATTTTATCAAGGGATCACAGCACTAGAAAGGTTGAGAACAACCGCACTAGAAGGATCACCAGCAGGAGGAAGGAGTGCTTGATTCCTCTATATACCTTATTTTCTGGCGTATAGGATGACTTTTTAACCCCTGAAATTCTTCTTAAAAGACGGGGTCGTCTTATACGCCGGTAACCTAACATGCAGACCGCGGCCGTCCATTTTTCAAAAGCCGCGCCTCCTTCTTCTGCTGTTCCGTGATTGGCGGAAACACTCAGCTTCCCAGCAGAGCCTCTGTTCCGTGTTCCACCTATCACGGATGCCCTCTCGTCCTCGGTCTCGGACGAGAGGGCATCCGTGATAGGCGGAACACTGAACACAGTGTCTCCTGGGAAGCTGAGTGTTCGCCTATCATGGGACAGCACGAGGAGGAGGTGCGGCTTTTGAAAAATGGACGGCCGCGGTCTGATAGATTCTGCATGTCAGGGATAAGGTAAGGGATCGTCGAGACATGCAATGGCACAGTGAGGTATGCAGTGACACAGTGAGGCATGTAATGGTGCACAGTGAGGCATGTAATGGTGCGCAGTGAGGCATGTAATGGTGCGCAGTGAGGCATGTAATGGTGCACAGTGAGGCATGTAATAGAGGCACAGTGAGGCATGTAATGGTGGCACAGTGAGGCATGTAATGGAGGCACAGTGAGGCATGTAATGGAGGCAAAGTGAGGCATGTAATGGTGGCACAGTGAGGCATGTAATGGTGGCACAGTCTGGCATGTGATGGTGGCACAGTCTGGCATGTAATGGCACAGTGAGGTGAGGCGAGGCATGACTAGTAGGAAGGGGGTCGTCTTATAAGGTGAGTATATCCCAATACCAACATTTTAGCTGGAAAATTAGGGGGTCGTCTTATACGCTGGCAAATACGGTAGATCTTTATATCACTAGAGGGGTCACCAGCAGGAGGAAGGAGGTCCTGATTCCTCTATATAGATCTTTATATCACTAGAGGGATCACCAGCAGGAGGAAGGAGGTCCTGATTCCTCTATATAGATCTTTATATCACTAGAGGGATCACCAGCAGGAGGAAGGAGGTCCTGATTCCTCTATAGAGAAGACATGATTGAAACCTTTAAATACATCAAGGGGGTGAATAACGTTCAGGAAGGAGAAATGTTATTCAATATTAAACCAAAATCAAGAACACGGGAACATATATAGTCACATAGTAGGTGAGGTTGAAACAAGACACAAGTCCAACCTATGTGTGTGATTATATGTCAGTATTACATTGTATATCCCTGTATGTTGTAGTCATTCAGGTGCTTATCTAATCCTTTTCCGAAACTATCGATGCCCCCCGCTGATACCACCGCCTGTGGAAGGGAATTCCACATCCTTGCCGCTCTTACAGTAAAGAACCCTCTACGTAGTTTAAGGTTAAACCTCCTTTTCTTCTCATTTTAATAAGTGGCCTCAAACTGACCTCAAACTAACTGGAGGAAAGTTCAAAACTAATCTTAGAAAGTATTATTTTACTAATGCTTGGAATAAACTACCAGCAAAATTTGGTCTTATTTAGTTTATATCCCCAAAAATTTTAAAAATCAGTTGTGATCAAATACCACCAAAAAAAAGCTTTATTTGTGTGAAATAACTGATATAAATTTGTTTTACCTACAGTGTTGCATGACCATGCAATTGCCAGTTAAAGTAGCGCAGTGCTGAATAGCAAAGAATAGCTCACGTGAGTAATCAAGATAAGTTACCGTATTTATCGGCGTTTAACACGCACCCCAATTTAAGAGGGAAGTTTCAGGAAAAACAAGTTTTTTTTTTTCAAGTAAACCACTTTGAAGCAAAATAATGGTCAGTGCCAATCAATGCAGCCTGATTAGTGCCCATCTGCAGCCTCAATGCAGTCTAATGCCCATCTGCAGCCTGATCTGTGCCCATCCAATGCAGCCTGATGCCTATCTGCAGCCTTACTATCTCTCATGCAGTGCAGGAAATCAGGAGTGGGACGAGCGCCGCCAAAATCACCGAGCCGTTATCTTCTGTTTACAGTACTTGGCTCTCAGTCGGCAGTTACATACACAGTTCCGCCTCCGCCATCGCCATTGGACCAGCTCCTGTGATTGGCAGAACACTGGTCCAATGTCCAATGCGCATTAAGAGGTGTATTGGAATATAGTCCTTGAAGCTAAAATATATATTTTAATCGCTAAGGTCTGGTCACATGTTGTAATGCTTCCATCCTTAGTAAATCAACGCCCTTCTATATGTGACAGGAAGATGATGTAGAGACCCCCCAAACTCCTATTGCTAGGAGTGACGCCTGGGGCCTGTCACATACAGAAGCGCATTGAGGTCCTTGTATCCGCAGTTGTGATTCACTCCCGTTTCTCCAGTGCTGTTACAGAATAATACTTACAAACACAATGGTAAAATCAAGCACGAAATTGAAAAAGTCCATCCAGGGCCCCATCCTACAAGGATCCGCTGGCCAGTGGAACCAGGGTGGGGCGATAAAAGTCCAAAATGAGTTGACGCGTTTCAAGGGGACACTCTTGAAATGTGTCTGCTCATTTTGGACTTTCATCACCCCACCCTGGTTCCACTGGTCTGCAGATCCTTGTAGATCCTTGTAGAACGGGGCCCCGGATGGACTTTTTAAATTCCGTGCTTGATTTTACCATTGTGTTTGTGAGTATAATTCTTATATAATAAATATATTCTTTGTTACAAAAGGTAATGCGCAAGACTGGTACGCATTTAATGATGTATTCAGGAATACTGAGCTGTCTGTCTTGATTTTGGTTTTACTAATACTAGACCTAGAACTGTAATGCCGCGTACAGACAATCGGAAATTCCGATAACAAAACCGTGGATTTTTTTTCGACGGATGTTGGCTCAAACTTGTCTTGCATACACACGGTCGCACAAATGTTGTTGGAAATTCTGAACGCCAAGAACGTGGTCACATACAACACATATGATGGCACTATTAAAGGGAAGTTCAATACCAGTCGTGTTAGTAGAAGTTTGGTGAGAGACCATTTGCGCTTTTCAGCCTCACGCTTTTCAGTCCGTTACAGCGTTACATATTAGGAACGCTAGTTTTACCAGACCGATCGCTTCCGTCCGGTACTTGATTCAGAGCATGCGTGGAATTTTGCGCGTCGGAATTGTCCACACACGATGGGAATTTACGAGAACGTATTTCGTTGTCGGAAAATTTGAGAACCAGCTCTCAAATTTTTGTTGTCGGAAATTCCGACAGCAAATGTCCGATGGAGCCTACACACGGTCGGAATTTCCGACCCAAAAGCTCCCATCGAACATTTGTTGTTGGAAATTCCGACCGTGTGTAAGCGGCATTACAGTTACTATGTAAATTTTCAGCAGTCACTATATAAATTCATGTAATAAATAAAGTGATGATACATTCTGATTGCTTAGTGTGAGTTACGTGACTTTACACATTGCCCTTGACTTTATTAAATAATTCCAATAGTGGTAATATGAAAAGTAATAAAAATACATTATCTATTCAGAAATAACTTTGAAAATGTTCTACCCTCAAAAATAACAGGAAGGGGTCTGTATATCCAGACAAAAATGTGCAAATGATGTGGAAAGATTTTCCATCATGCTAGTAAACGGAGAATTATCCATGACTTCTATGGAATATTCACTCCATAGATACGCACATGTCTCTTTTTTAATGTTGGGTTATCCTTGATGTAAGAATGTTCACTTTTACCATTGCAAAAAATAGATGCGTATTGTAGGAGAGGTGGGCCCCTTAAAGCGTTTGTAAAGAAAAAAAAATTTTCCCTTTAAAATAACAAACATGTCATACTTACCTCCACTGTGCAGTTTGTTTTGCACAGAGTCGCCCAGATCCACGTCTTCTGGGGTCCCTCGGCGGCTGTCTCTGGTCCTCCCCGCAATTACTCACCACAATCATGCGAGAGCTCACATGGTGGTCAGCTATGGCCGCTCGCTGTATCACTCGGCCCCGCCCCTCGGCGCGCCGCGTCACTGGATGTGATTGACAGCAGCGCCAGCCAATGGCTGCGCTGCTCTCAATCCATCCGCTCTAGCCAATCAGCGGCCAGGCTAAGCAGCGAAGAGGATATCGGGAGCGCGCGGGATTTTTCGACGGGTCAGGTAAGTAAAACGGGGGCTCGTGTGGGGGGGGGGGGGGGGGGGGCAACACCAGATGTTTTTTTTTACCTTAATGCATAGATTGCATTAAGGTGAAAAAAAAATCATTTACAACTCCTTTAATTGGGTAAAGAGAGATAGTCCAATTTCTGAACTTCATGGAGGCAGCACTCTGTCAGCAGGGGTACCCCAAAAAGTCCTCAGAATTTTTTGGGGGCAGTGGAAAAAATGACAGCACTACAATGATTGGATCGTTCAAGTGCAGTTTTTTTTTCTTCCAGTTTCGATCATTTTAGTTACATGTTTGTACAAATAACAAGATTGCCCATGCAGAAGCTGAGGGATCTGGTGAAAGTAACAGGTAATAGGAACACAGAGGCAGGTTCGTTTAGAAGCTAATTTACAGGGCCCCATAGGCAGTAGTGTATTTAGATTTTGTGCTGCCCTAGGCCTGACTAAACTTGTGCACTAACTAATTTAAATATGACCCACCCCTTCCTGTCAATGCCACACCCATTGCTGTTTAAGACCGCCCTGAAATTTTTGAGTGGGGACACTAGTTATGAGGGCCTGGGGTGGGGGGGGGGGAATGGATTCCCTTCATTTGCATATATTTCCTCTCACTTCCTGTTTGGCTATGGGGCAGGAAGTGAAGGGAAATCTCTGCAATGGGACAGGGATGGTAAAAAATAAACTGACTGTCAGGTCACCTGTGGCCAGGTGACAAGTGCACCCCGTTGGGGTCAGGAATGCACCACAGGGTAGTAAACCCTATAGCCGACTGCTGCTATCAGAGAGGAAGCGTGAACCCAAGATTCCCCAGGGCGCGGAGTCTAAGACCCAGCTTTGTGTTCACCAGAGCCTCTAGTGGTGAGGATGGCCTTTGCTGCAGCTGGATCCAGGTCGCGACCCCTGGGATCCCCTAGGTCACGCTCCGCAGAGAGAAAGGGGAAGCAGCAAGCAGGACAAGCGGTAGTGATGGGTAAGCCGAGGTCAGGGCAACAGGCAGACTAGGGTCACCGAGGGACAGGCAAAAGGTCAAGGGCACAGGCAAACAGGAGAAGTCAGGGACGAGCCAAAAACGGTACACAGGAAGGGGAAAAAAAGGGGAAGGGAAAAAATAGTTTTTTTTATATATTTTTGGGGGATATTTATTATAGCAAAAAGTAAAAAATATTGAATTTTTTTCAAAATTGTCGCTCTATTTTTTTTTATAGCACAAAAAATAAAAACCGCAGAGGTGATCAAATACCACCAAAATAAAGCTCTATTTGTGGGAAAAAAAGACGCCAATTTTGTTTGGAAGCCACGTCGCACGACCGCGCAATTGTCTGTTAAAGCGACGCAGTGCCGAATCGCAAAACCTGGCCGGGTCCTTTAGCTGCCTAAAGGTCCGGGTCTTAAGTGGTTAAAGAATGGCATGACTGTCTACAATTACATAACATTACTTGTATTTGCATGTAGAAACTTGCAATTCCGCAAAGGTTTTAGGGAGGGGGCTGGATCATCTCTCGTCTTTATTTTATTCATTTTTTTATTTTTTT
Organism: Rana temporaria; assembly: GCF_905171775.1. NCBI lineage: Eukaryota > Metazoa > Chordata > Amphibia > Anura > Ranidae > Rana > Rana temporaria. The sequence continues at coordinate 15,512,798 of NC_053497.1, forward strand.
GCGCCCAGTTTTTTCGTCGAGAAAACGGCTAGGGAGCATACACACGACCGGTTTTCACGACCAATATAAAAAATTGCAGTTTTTTTGTGACAATGACACCTGTTTCCCTTTACCGACCAATTCTTGCCATGGTACATAACCCTATAAGACCCTTAGCAAGCTACAAAATAGCTCTGGCAATGGCACTGGGGGCCAGCCAAGGAGAGTTTACTGGTAAACATGCTTTGCATGAAATAGTTGCATGCTTGGGAATGTAGCAGGAAATAATTTGCAATACTCAGGAGATAAAAAGTCAAATGGGTTATAATTACATACTCCACCACCATCATAACTTTGCTGGGAACACTGTTTATTTGTCCCTGTCTGGATTCATTTAAACTGTACAAACTCACATACACCCTGCTCCAAAATGAGATGACTTTCTCTATGTACACTGTGGTTTTCACAATAGAACTATATAAAGCAAATGCATCAAAACCAATCCATACTATACAATCCACTGGCCCGGGATGTTACCGCGTAGGAACAGTACAATAAAATGCTTGTCCTAGCGTATAATCGTTACAGCCAGGATTTATATACCATGAAGCCTTGTTCTGCTGATACGTGGAGGAGAATTTTATATCCTTGTTGGTCTTTGGGGGCTCCTTGAATACCTGACTCTCACAAAAGTCTACTTATTCATTTTTCTTGAAAGTAGATTATTGGTATGCAAAGTACAGAAGATATATAAAAGAGAGAAGGACAAGATGCGCCAATCTGAGTGCAGTAAGCCCAAATTTAATTGATAAAACAAACAATATACATATAAAATGCCTACTCACAGACGAAGATAAATGGTAGGCAAAAGATCAGGATGGGGGGTGCAGATAATCAGCGATGGGGTGCGTAGCCTGGAGTCATACGGTGGTCTCGACTGGTGGGCATCCGAAGCTGCAGCAAGCTGATGTTGAGCGGTGTCAGGGGACAGGAACACCGAGGAGCCACAGAGGATGCGGCGTGCGCTTCACCGTGGAGCGCAACGTCCCGTCGTCGCACCGGAAGTGACGTGGAGGTCCGGGCCAGCCAATGGGATTACGCGTTTCACAGCGTCAGCTGTTTCTTCAGATCCATGCTGTCCATAGAGGACAGGCATATTAAAAAGGAAAAGGAGCTGCTGTGATAGGCTGGCGGCAAGCGTCAATATGCAATCATGGATTAAAATAGACAGAGATGGCTAACATATGAACACTCGGCTAACATAATGTACAATGCAACCATAAAACATATTAATATATAAAAAAACGGACATCTCGAAGTATTTAAAAAAAGGGGACATCTCAGGGTATTTTACAAAAAACATAGAAACAAAGTATTAAGATCAAAAAGGATTAAAAAGGATTATTATTATTAATAGATAGGCATAATAGGAGTACATATGTAACATGAGTATATAATGTATATAAAAGCTAAAAAAAGCCCATATATATATATATATATATATATATATATATATATAAAAAATATATAAAAGATCATGCTATTTAAAAAATCATTATTATTTTAAAAAATTATTTTGTGGAAATTAATCTAAAAAACAAACAAATAAAATTAGGATGTATCAAAAAGATGTGCTATTTTAAAAGGAGTCTATTAAAGATAGATCTATATATATATATATATATATATATATAGATCTATCTACAAAAAACATATATATATATATATATATATATATATATATATATATATATATATATATATATATATATATATATATGCATATATATATATATATGCATATGTATATATATATATATATGTTTTTTGTAGATATATATATATATATATATATATAGATCTATCTTGAATAGACTCCTTTTAACCAGTTAAGCCCCGGACCAATATGCAGCCTAAAGACCCAAGGTGTTTTTACAGTTCGGGACTGCGTCGCTTTAACAGACAATTGCGCGGTCGTGCGACGTGGCTCCCAAACAAAATTGGCGTCCTTTTTCCCCCCACAAATAGAGCTTTCTTTTGGTGGTATTTGATCACATCTGCTATAAACAAAAATAGAGCGACAATTTTGAAAAAAATGCAATATTTTTTACTTTTTGCTATAATAAATATCCCCCAAAAACATATATAAAAACATTTTTTTTCCTCAGTTTAGGCCGATACGTATTCTTCTACCTATTTTTAGTAAAAAAAATCGCAATAAGCGTTTATCGATTGGTTTGCGCAAAATTTATAGCGTTTACAAAATAGGGGATAGTTTTATTGCATTTTTATTAATTTTTTTTTTTTACTACTAATGGCGGCGATCAGCAATTTTTTTCGTGACTGCGACATTATGGCGGACACTTCGGACAATTTTGACACATTTTTGGGACCATTGTCATTTTCACAGCAAAAAATGCATTTAAATTGCATTCTTTATTGTGAAAATGACAGTTGCAGTTTGGGAGTTAACCACAGGTGGCGCTGTAGGAGTTAGGGTGCACCTAGTATGTGTTTACAACTGTAGGGGGGTGTGGCTGTAGGAATGACGCGATCGATGCGCCGCCACAGTGAAGCACGGGGAAGCTGTAGGGGGGTGTGGCTATAAAGGGAATGACGCGATCGATGCGCCGCCACAGTGAAGCACGGGGAAGCCGTGTTTACATACGGCTCTCCCCGTTCTTCAGCTCCGGGGAGCGATCGCGACGGAGCGGCTATAAACAAATAACCGCGCCGTGGTCCCGGATCGCTCCCCGAGCGGACCCGACCTTTGCATGTAGCGGGGGGGGGTCCCGATCGGACCCCCCACCCGCTAATAGGCAAGGACGTACATGTACGCCCATGTGCCTGTACGTGCCATATTGTGGACGTATATGTACATGCGGGGGTCGGGAACTGGTTAAAATAGCACATCTTTTTGATACATCCTAATTGTATTTGTTTGTTTTTTAGATTCATTTCCACAAAATAATTTTTTTAAATAATAATGATTTTTTAAATAGCATGATCTTTTATATATTTTTTATATATATATATATATATGGGCTTTTTTTAGCTTTTATATACATTATATACTCATGTTACATATGTACTCCTATTATGCCTATCTATTAATAATAATAATTATTTTTAATCCTTTTTGATCTTAATACTTTGTTTCTATGTTTTTTGTAAAATACCCTGAGATGTCCCCTTTTTTTAAATACTTCGAGATGTCCGTTTTTTTATATATTAATATGTTTTATGGTTGCATTGTACATTATGTTAGCCGAGTGTTCATATGTTAGCCATCTCTGTCTATTTTAATCCATGATTGCATATTGACGCTTGCCGCCAGCCTATCACAGCAGTTCCTTTTCCTTTTTAATATGCCTGTCCTCTATGGACAGCATGGATCTGAAGAAACAGCTGACGCTGTGAAACGCGTAATCCCATTGGCTGGCCTGGACCTCCACGTCACTTCCGGTGCGACGACGGGACGTTGCGCTCCACGGTGAAGCGCACGCCGCATCCTCTGTGGCTCCTCGGTGTTCCTGTCCCCTGACACCGCTCAACATCAGCTTGCTGCAGCTTCGGATGCCCACCAGTCGAGACCACCGTATGACTCCAGGCTACGCACCCCATCGCTGATTATCTGCACCCCCCATCCTGATCTTTTGCCTACCATTTATCTTCGTCTGTGAGTAGGCATTTTATATGTATATTGTTTGTTTTATCAATTAAATTTGGGCTTACTGCACTCAGATTGGCGCATCTTGTCCTTCTCTCTTTTAACCTCTCAGAGCATTGCTTCTGCTTCAGGTGCTGCCGCTAAGTGTCTTCCACAGCCATTTATACCACAGTTTTTAATCCAGGACTCTCATGGACATTTTTATTATCATTGGACTTCTTAATTAGACTTTCATATACCTCAGTTTATTTTTGTTTGCTCTATTGGATCGTGCGCCACATGTTCTCTTTTTTGCATACAGAAGATATATGACTGTTAGAAATTGCGGGAAACAGCTTGTAGAACCCATATAAAAAAAATTCTATCGATCTATCAAGTTTCCAGCAGGGATGGACTGGCCATTGGGACTACAGGGAGTTTCCTGGTGGGCCGATGGCTCAGTGGGCCGGCTTCAGTGACAGCAAACCACCGCCCCCCCTCCGCTCCTCTGTCTCTCCCTTCCCGCACCGCTCACCTCCTCTCCCTCCCCGCAGCGCTCACCTGGGGAGGAACAGAGAAGCAGGGGGAGGACCAGAGGAGCAGGGGGGGATGACAGAGGAGCATGGGGAAGGGGACAGACAGCTGACTCAACAGCATGGCCTGGGAGTTTTTCACTTCTGCCTAATCTTGTCCCATAGGGGGGGCACCGAACTGATTATTTTCCCCGGGTGAAATAATGTCTAGCTTCCCCACTGGTACTGCCTATAAAAGTACCAGTACCAGTCGCTCTACTCTAATAAAGTAGAATGGCTAGTGGCTAGTGAGAGGGGGCTTGGGTGGCCGGCAAGGGGGGGTGCAGGAGTTGTCCGGCCGCCATTGGGAGAGACCTGTCAAAGTGGGCCAGTCTGGATGAAGTCCAGGGCCAATCTTTTGTCCCAGTCCAGCACTGGTTACCAGCAACACTGCTGTATAGGCATTAAGCTACACACATTTGAACTCTTGCAACCCAACCTCAGCCCCGATGAAGGGGGATTCTTTGGACCCCGAAACACGTTGGCTATCGTTTCACTAGTTGGGACGCTGTAAAGAATAAAGGATATATGGACATTTCAACTTATCATTTGGCACTTGGTTTCTTTTGTTCACATGAGCTTCTGAAGTTGAGTGTGTCTCATTGCTGTGGGACTATCCCCCATTTGATTAGAAATACTACCAACCTGTATCTGAGGAAAGGCAAGCTTTAAAGCGGTTTTAAACACAAAAATAGATTAAAAAAAAAACTGCAAGACAAAGCCGTAATGAGCTAGTATGACAAGCATACTAACTCATTATGCATTACTTATCTTAGATCGAAGCCCCCGAAACCGTCCTCCTCTCCCCCTCCGGCCGCAGACATCTCTACGGAAGGTTAGGGCATCGCCGCTCCGGCGCTCTGATTGGCCGGAGCGGCAATAATGTCCACTCCACGCGGGAGCCGTCAAAGCCGGCATCATTCATTGATAAAACCAGGATTCTCAGTGCGCCTACGCCGATGTCTACGGCAGCATTCGCCGTAGACAACAGTGCATTCTTTGTGGCAAATATCTCCTAAACCGTGTAGGTTTAGGAAATACTGTAGTTACCAGCTATGCTGCTATATAGCCACTAAGGTCTACACATCTATCCATGTTCCTGGTTGAGTTATCTATGCAGGAGGTTTCATCATTGACCACATTTGAAAGCAAGCAATCTTTCATAGACCCTAATGAAGGAGCCCCTCCAAAAGATCAGACTTTTGGACTGATCTTTTGGCTCTTGGTTTCTTCTGTTCACGTGAACTTGGAGAAAGCAAAGCTTTAAGTCCATCTCTTTTAATTTATTTCATTACATTATCTATCTTTCTGTCTGTCTATCTCTCAATCTATGTCGGTCTATCTATCTGTAACTCTTCTATATAGTTCTACATATCTGTTCATGTTCCTAGTTGAGATATACCGAACATTCAGGAGGTTTCTACATTTGAACTCTAAGGCCGCGTACACACGACTTTCTTGGCAGAATTCAGCAAGAAACTCGATGGGAGACGTATTCTGCCGAGAAAACCGGTCGTGTGTACACTTTTCGCAGAGAAACCCGTCGAGGAACTCGTCGAGCCAAAAAGAGAGCATGTTCTCTATTTCCTCGTTGGGCAATGGGAAAATTTGGCTCGACGAGTTTTTTGACAGCCGAACAAGGAACTTGACGGGGAAAACGATGTGTTTCGCCCGTCGAGTTTCTCGGTCGTGTGTACGCGGCCTAACACCAATCCTGGTACCAATCCTGTCAGTATGTTGTCCATGAAGGTTAGGAATAGCGGGCTGGTTATAACCTGACTGAGTTCTGTAAGTGCTCTCGGGTGTAAGCCATCTGGTCCTGGTGAATTATTTGTGTTAAGCTTATCTAGTCTTTCCTTGACTCCCGCCTCTGTTGGCCATAAGGGTACGCCCTGTGATGTGTCACTAACAATACTGTTGTGGTCAGTATACCCCTCCTTTTCCTGCGTAAAAACTGAGGAGAAAAAAGCAATTAGTACAGTTGCCTTCGCTGTGTCATCTGTATACATCCTCCGATCATCTTCTTTTATGTGGGCAATGTGCTCTGATCTTGCCTTTTTACTGTTAATATATCTAAAAAATGTCTTTGGATTTTTTTTACTCTCCTCTGCTATGTGTTAGTCTTTTTAGCTGCTCTGATTTTGTTCTTATACTTCTTATTGTATTCCTTGTAGTGTTGGAATGCTGACAATGACCTCTCTACTTTATATTTTTTTTAAAGGATTTTTTTTTCTCTTTAATGAGACTTTTTACATTACAGTTTAGCCACCCAGGTTTAACCTTCGCTCTTCTATATTTAATACCTTTGTTTAATATAAAGCATTCCCATTTTTCTTCCGTGTTCAATGTTTCTAGGATTAGGTCCCAATTGATGTCTTGTAGTATTGACCGCAGTTCCGAAAAATTGGCTAGTTTGAAATTTAGTGTTCTTGTGCTACCCTCGTAGCTCCTTTTTCTATGATTTATGCTAAATGTGGTCATCCTGTGATTGCTAGAGTTCAAGTTGTATTGTCACAGCTGAGATCAGACTTAGATCGCTCGTAATTAATAGATTTTCATGGATATGCAATAAAGTCTGGCAGCTTACCTGTCTCCATGTGTTCATTAGAGGCCTGACTCTCCTTCTGGCTGCCTTTTATCACCTCTCCTCCCTGTATGGCCCCACTCCAGGAAGCCTATATTAACTGTTGCACTGCAGGTCTGTTTTGCTGTTCAACCTTGTTGTTAGTTTGAGTTCCTGTCTGCAGTGTGCTATGTTTACCTTTCTGTGTACCGACTTTGGCTCGTCTCTGACTACTCCTGTTTGCCTGTGACCCTGACCTTTTGGCCTGTTCCTTGGTTACCCTTGTCTGCCTGTTGCCCGACCTCAGCTTACCCATCACCATCCCTTGTGTCTTCAGCTGCTGCTTCCCCTCTCTCACCACGGAGCGTGACCTGGGGGACCCCAGGGGCCGCGACCTGGGTTCAGTTGCAGCGAAGGCCATCCTCACCACTAGAGGCTCTGGTGAACACCTGCTAGACATTAGACTCCACGCCCTGGGGAATCTTGGGCTCACGTTTCCTGTCCATCTGCAGCAGTCGGCTATTAGGTTCACTACCTTGCGGTGCACCCCTGTCTCCAACAGGCTGCATTTGTCATCTGGCCTAACATAGATCTAGCAATAAATTCTTTCTAGTAGGGGAATCCACCAATTGAGACATAAAGTTGTCCTGTAAGACATTCATGAAATGACGGATCTTTAATGAGTGAGCTGTCGCCTCTACCCAGTCAATATCAAGATAATTGAAGTCCCCCATTATGATGACATAGCCCTGCTTCGCTGCCATTTCTTTTACTAGAATGTTATTGAAATTTTTTCAATAAAGTAAAAAAAGATATCAAATGGTACAGTAACAAAGAGTAGCCATAGAGTAACAATACATCTTGAAAAAAAAGGACGCTTCACAAATATAAGGTAAGAATGACAATAGCCTCAGTCATGAAAACAGACATGAATCATGCAAGACTTACATAGCATAAGTTTGTAAGAACCAGGTCAATCTAAGACACAGGTGTTTTGTTCAAGAGAAGTGTTAAAAAGATAACCTCTAAGCAATCGCCTCACTGCCAATTCTAACTGTGATAGTGGGTCCAGCTCCTCCTCCTCCTTCAGGTTGGGGGGCCTGTCACATACCCCCACTATTAATTGCACACTTACTTTGAAGTTCTACACGCACAAATTCCACCTCCCCTTGTCCCATTCACAATGTCATTCCTTTCTACCACCCTTACATAATTTTTGACATATAGACACACCCCCTCTTCTACTTTCCCTGTCCTTTCCCATGGTGCTCATGCACTCTGCCGTATAGCTGAGCATCATGGGAAATGTAGTTCGAAAACATCTGGGGTGCCAAGGTTCACCATCACTAGTCTATCACATAATATCCCCAAAAAATACATTTAGGCCTCGTACACACGGACGGACTGTCCGCTGTAAACGGTCCGCCGGACCGTTTTCAGCGGACATGTCCGCTCAGAGATTTCTGTATGATGGTTCTACACACCATCAAACCGAAATCCGCACGGACACGATACGCGTTGACGTGGCCGCGACGATGACGCGGCGACATGCGTGGCCCTGGAAGTTCAATGCTTCCACGCATGCGTCGAATCACTTCGACGCATGTGAGGGCATTTGGCCCTCAGCGGACCAGTTTCAGCGGACATGTTCGGTCGTGTGTACGGGGCCCTACGTTTTTGGTTGTAACATGACAAAATGTGGAAAATTCCAAGGGGTGTGAATACTTTTTCAAGGCACTGTATATGTCTATCAGCCTGTCTATCTACTAGTTTATCTATCTAATTTTGGACTGTGTACCTGTCTGTCTATCTATCTATCCATCTTTTTATCTGCCCAAGCCAAGCTTCATGTCTACAGCCTCTACACTATTATCTGTCTATCCTTTTTATTTTTTTCCTCTAGTTAAGCATCCTTGCACAATAAACCAATAAGGCTAGCCATCATTGCACAATAAATAAGCATTGCTCCCAACTGTCCCTGATTTTGAGGGACTGTCCCTGATTTGGAACAATGTCCCTCTGTCCCTCTTTCCTCCTCATTTGTCCCTCATTTTGATCTGATCTATATAGTTGTATATAAAATGCACTTTTTATCTATCAAAAAGTGTTTTCCAGCGCTAAACCTTTCATCTGATTTCTAAATTGCTGCATTTGTAAATTCCAAAAGCCAATATAAAGGAATAGTAGTGGTAAAAAAGCACTTGTGGTTTTAACCAATGCTGTTTTTTTTTTATTTTTACAATTCTCCTTTAAGGGGCTCGGCAGGGGGTGTGTCCTATGCCTGCATACTTTTGCTGATAGGTGTCCCTCATTCCCATCTCAAAAAGTTGGGAGGTATGCATCTCAAGCACTACTGATGTTACACAAATTACACAAATCAAATATAACTTTTAAATGGTGTAGAAGAGATATAATAAATACTTATATTTCTAATATACCTTGATCTGTCATTGGTTGTTATGGGTTACTGCAGTCTAAAAATAATGTTATATACCACTCTTTTTAAACATTATGTAATAAAATTGGAAGTTTTGGTTACATAATTATTTTTGAAAACATATTTTCCCTTTGCTCCAAATAGGCTGAAAACATAGTTTTATATATACAGTGGGCTAGATTCAGAAAGAGATGCGACGGCGTATCTCCTGATACACCGTCGTATCTCTGAGTCCGGCCGGGCGTATCTATGCGCCTGATTCATAGAATCAGGTTACGCATAGATATCCCTAAGATCCGACAGGTGTAAGTGTCTTACACCGTCGGATCTTAGGCTGCAATTTCAGGCTGGCCGCTAGGTGGCGCTTCCGTATTTTTACGCGAGGAATATGCAAATGAGGATTTACGCCGATTCAGAAACGGACGACCGCCCGGCGCTTTTTTTTTACGTCGTTTGCGTTCGGCTTTTTCTGGAGTATAGTTACCCCTGGGTCTATGAGGCGCAGCCAATGTTAAGTATGGCCGTGGTTCCCGCGACTAAATTTGAATTTTTTACGTCGTTTGCGTAAGTCGTTCGCGAATACGGATGGACGTAATTTACGTACGCGTCGAAAGCATGACGAATTGCCGACGTCATTTGGAGCATGCGCACTGGGATTCAGTCGCGGCCGGCGCATGCGCAGTTCGTTCGGCGCGGGGACGCACATCATTTAAATGATACACATCCCCTACCCGCCGAATTTGAATTCCGCCGGGCGATTTACGCTACGCCGCCGCAACTTTACAGGCAAGTGAAATATGTGAAAAGGTCTATTGCGCTACTGCGAGTGTTGGAACGTATAATAAATGAACACGTGTAAAAAACTGAAGCTGCTTAGGGTGCACTAGAACCGTGAATGAAGTATAAGTAAAAATGGTGATCAGCGCTACAATTTAAACAAAAAACAACTAAACTAAATAAATAAGTAAAAGTTTGCACTGTTATTTTATAGTTTAGTTGTTTTTTGTTTAAATTGTAGCGCTGATCACCATTTTTACTTTTACAGGCAAGTGCTTTGTGAATAAAGCACTTGCCTGAAAAACTTAAAATAAGATACGTTACCGCCAGCAGAAAGATACGCTGATCTTTCTGAATCTAGCCCAGTGTATAATATATACATATATATATATAAATCTAAAGCTACACAGTATATATGTGTAAGTATGTATATCTACACAATAGATAATATTTAATATATAGAGCAATTTTTGCAAATTTTGTGAATAATTTTGTGAATAAAGCACTTGCCTGAAAAACTTGCGGCGGCGTAACGTAAATAAGATACGTTACGCCAGCAGAAAGATCCGCTGATCTTTCTGAATCTAGCCCAGTGTATATAGTATATATTTAATATATATATATATATATATATATATATATATATAAATCTAAAGCTACACAGTATATATGTGTAAGTATGTATATCTACACAATAGATAATATTTAATATATAGAGCGTATATATAGCATAGTATACAGTATATGATAATATATATACATATATACACACACACATATAAAATATATATGTTTATACTGTATATTGAGATATAGATATACAATTGTCTTATAATACACTATATGTGCAACATTTAACACAGCATATTTATATTTTATAAAGTTCATATAAAATGCTACAAAAATTTGATTTTTGCTAAAGTATTTAATTTCTCATCTTCAAAAAAAATTATTATTTTTTTAGCCTTTTCAAGAACTAAAATCATGAAAGGAGACAATCTATTCATAAGTGTTAAGCACAAACTAATACGACAAGCTTGCTTACCTTCAGATAGGGGCTCTCCAGTCTGTTCCGATCTTGGAGAGACAAGTCAGTAATGGATAGGATCCCAATCAGTAGTATCATGAACTTTCTTAATAAGTTCTCCATACCTGACAGTCGAAAAACTGTTACTGAGCGATCTGTGAAGCGTCACAAGGAAGACTCAGCTCTCCGAATTCACTTTGGACGGACGGACTTTCCTTTGCACTTTTAAACCTAGAGAATTTTTTCTTTTGGGTGTTAAGGTCTATAAAAGATGCATTCATTCCTTTACAAGCCATGATTGTCCAGATGAGTTAGGCTCAGGACGCTTAATTGGAGCCAGGCCAGCTCCTTCCAAACCTCCCCCTTCGCTCTAAATGAAACCAAAATATTTTGAAGTTCAGCCCAGTTTTCTGAAGTGTGTCAATAGCTCTTTAAATGAAGGCAAAGCCGGAGAAGGACATCAAAGAGGCCAAGAAGGTGGATGGCTGGAAGTTCGGTTTACTTATTTACTGTTGGGTCAACTTTGACAACTGCTACCATACAGGAGCTGGGGGCTATAAGGGCTGTAGACGCAACCCACCATATTCTATATATAATCTTTATCTTATTTTTAGGCTTTACCGGTTTTGTTAAAGTAAATATTTTAATTTAAAATAGTAAGTATAATATATACAGTGGGGAAAATTATTATTTGGTCCCCTGCAGATTTTGTAAGTTTGCCCACTTACAAAGAAATGAAGACTCTATGGGCCAGATTCACAAAAGAGATACAACGGCGTATCTCCTGATACCCTGTCGTATCTCTGTGATCCGCCCGTCCTAACTATGCGGCTGATTCATAGAATCAGTTACGCATAGATAGCCCTAAGATCCGACAGGTGTAATTGACTTACACTGTCGGATCTTAGGATGCAATTCTAGGCCGGCCGCTAGGTGGCGAGGCCATTGCGGTCGGCGTAGAATATGCAAATGACTAGTTACGGCGATTCACGAACGTCCGCGATGCCCGCCGATCTAAATTTACGTTGTTTCCGTAGCGATACGCGTCGTAAAGTTAGAGCTGCCTCCTAGGTGTTCTAAGCAATGTTAAGTATGGCCGTCGTTCCCGCGTCGAAATTTTAAAAATCACGTCGTTTGCGTAAGTCGTCCGTGAATGGTGCTGGACGCCTATTACGTTAAAGTCTAAACAAATGATGTCCGTGCGACGTCATAAAGCGCAATGCACGTCGGGTAACGGAGCATGCGCAGTACGTTCGGCGCGGGAACGCGCCTAATTTAAATGGTGCCCGCCCCATTTGAATTAGGCGGGCTTGCGCCGAGCGGATTTACGTTACACCGCCGCAAGTTTACAGGTAAGAGCTTTGTGAATCAGGCACTTACGCTGTAAACTTGCGGCGGTGTAACGTAAATCAGATACGTTACGCCGCTGTGGAGCAACGTAATTCTCTCTGAATCTGGCCCTATAATTTTTATCATGGGTGTATTTTTAACCACTTCAGCCCCGGAGGATTTGGCTGCCCAATGACCGGGCCAGGCCATTTTTTGCGAATTCGGCACTGCATCGCTTTAATTGTCGTGCGACATGGCTTCCTTCCAAACAAAATTGACGTCCTTTTTTCCCCCACAAATAGAGTAGGGCCGAAACAACTAATCAATTAATCGACAACTAATCGATTGTGAAATTAATCGATTACAATTTTCATAATCGATTAATCGGCCAGTAACATAATGGGGTTAAAAAAACTAGAATTAGCCCTTTATAGTACAAATATACAATATTCCCGTGACCACGTCCCCATCGAGACGAAACGTTGGGAGGCTACGTTCTGACGTCACCGCGTCAAGTGATCAGACCCGGAAGATACGGGCTGCATGTTCGAGAAGCCGGCCGGCTTGATATTTTTATATGCTCCATGCTTTCATCGTTGATGTAAGTGCACATCTTTATATTTTTAATAAAACACCCAAAGATTTTATGCTATGCGAGTTCCCTCTTCTCTCTTCATATATCTTCTACTGGGGCACTACTTGAGGCAACTTATCAGTGAGAACATCTTGGGTTGGCGTTACCATCCAAAGGATTCCATTTGTCTATGCTGTTTTTAGAGATTTAAAAAATTGCAATAAGCGTATATTGATTGGTTTGCTAAAGTTATAGCATCTACAAAATAGGGTATCGTTTTATGGCATTTTTATTAATAATTTTTTTTCTTTTATTAGAAATGGCGGCAAACTGCGATTTTTATCGTGACTGCGACACATCAGACACTTTTGACGCTAATTTGGGACCATTGTCATTTACCCAACAATCAGTGCTATAAAAATGCACTGATTACTGTGTAAATGACACTGGCAGGGAAGGGGTTAACCAGTAGGGGGCGAGGAAGGGGTTAAGTGTGTCCTAGGGAGTGATTGTAACTGTGTGGGGGCTGGGCTACATGTGACACGACACTGATCACTGCTCCCGATTACAGGGAGCAGAAGATCAGTGTCCTGTCACAAGGCAGAACAGGGAGATGCCCTGTTTACACAGGCATCTCCCCCATTCTGCAGCTCCATGACACGAGTGCGGGCACCCGGCAGACATCAAGCCTGCGGGACCCGCAGTTACACTCACAGAGCTCGCGGCGGGCGCACGTGCGTACCCGCAATGCCGCGTCTTAAAGGGGACGTACAGGTATCCTGCTGGATGGAGCCATCAAAAGATGTGTGCACTGTAGTAACAAAGGGATGGACATGGTCACCAACAATACTCAGGTAGGCCGTGGAGTTTAAATGATGCTCAACTGGTACTAAAGGGGCCAAAGTGTGCCAAGAAAATATCCCCCACACCATTACACCACCAGCCTGAACCGTTGATACAAGGCAGGATGGATCCATGCTTTAATGTTGTTTATGCCAAATTCTGAGCCTACCATCTGAATGTCGCAGCTGAAATTGAGGGTCATCAGACCTGGCGCCGTTTTTTGAATATTTTGTTGTCCAATTTTGATGAGTATGTGTGTATTGTAGCCTTGGTGTAGTGTTCTTAGCTGACAGGAGTGGCAACTGGTGCGGTTTTCTGCTGTTGTAGCCCATCTGCTTCAAGGTTCCATATGTTGTGCATGAAGAGATGGTATTCTGCATACCTTGATTGATTGATTGATTGATTGATTGATTGATTTTTGAGCTTAATTAGGCGCCAAATGCCCACTGTGAAACCTTGGTTGTGACTAGTGGTTATTTGAGTTACTGTTGCCTTTCTATCATTTCCAACCCATTCTCCTCTGACATCAACAAGCGGTGTTCCTCTACACAACTAGGTCCTTCTGGCAGGCAAAGCTATAGCACTTCTTTACACTGTAGCTTACCAACATAGATGCAGTACAGTGCTTAGGCAGCCCAATAGCCAATGTAACCAAAGCCTAGTGGTTGTAGTTCATCTGTGGTCTGTAACTTATTCATTTCTAAAGCCAGAAGATAAATATCTGCAAACCTATGTTTTTTTTTTAATAGCAAAGTCATCTACCATATTTTTGCCATGTTGGTTTTCTTTAAACCATGAACTAAAGCATCTGGTCCTATTTTTAGATGCCAGGCTCTGCCAGGTTCTCCCTTGTGACTGTATGTGGGTGTACCTCCGGTGACATCTGTCTCACACTTAGACAGGCAAAAGAAAAATTGCTTATAGAAAATGTGTTTCAAAGTACAGGAACACTAATCGTGGAAAAAGAGTTGAGCTGACGAGACATTCTGACCTTTGGGTTTGTCCTAGTCTTTAGCTAAAAACCCAAAGCAAAATGGCAGATTTAGTTTTTTTGTATACATAAAGTACAAATTGACCTGTACACCTTTTAGAGAAAATGATAATGTGCCACAAAATCTTAGCCCTGAGGCCTGTAGGCGGGGAATGGAATTAAGTGTGTAGGTGAGTGGCCTACTGTGTTAGTTACTTGGTTTAATATATGTGAGGAATACAGCGCAGGTCTATGAATATAATTAATAATGACGTGATATCAAAATATATTAATGAGTGTGGCTGCTGCAGCAAAAAAATGTTAGATGAACAAATGATATAGAATATAAAAAGGATGAATGCTGCGCTGCTAGTATGGTGTGTGTAAATCAATACCGACATGATAAGGTAAACATTATACACACCACAATAAAAAAAGTGCTTATGTGCTACAAAATACAAAAGTGAAATAGTGCACAGAAATATATATAGTCCATATAGCTGTGGTCAGCTAAAAGATGGTTGAACGTAACAAATCTTCATGTAAGCACCCGAGTTGTGTTGGAAAGAAAATCCACAATAAGTGTAAGACAGCTGATTGAAGCACATCCACCTCAAGTAAATATTCTGCTTACCGAACACCAAATAATAAATCTCATGTAGCACTGTATCTGATAGATAACCTCCGTTCCCCAGCTAGGTTCTTCCACACCAGATTGAAAAAATGGATAGTCCTTAGCCAGAACGCACTCGTGCGTTGAACCCAGGAGTGAAGACAAGAAGGGCAAACATAGAGTAGTACTGCTAACAAAACGATTTATTGATAAAACAAAAATTATGCACTCACATGTCCAAAGTAGTACATTGGCGTGTGTTTAAAATGTAAAGCCGGCCGGCTTGAATAATCCGCTCGTTCCTTCCGGATAGTCGCGGGCAAACAGTGATGACGTCAGCACGCCGTTCCTCCCTACGCCGTTTCGTCAGTAGAATGACATCTTCCAGGGGCACGCTTGGTTGCCTAGGTCAGGATGAATGGAGTTAACATTTTGCCGCCTTCCCTGAGTATGTTCACAGGCTTTTTCCATGGTCCAGGACCCTTGCTGTGTATTAAAAAAGGGAATAGGTTCAGGTCTCAGGGGGTCAAGCCTTGATAAAGAACAGGAGCCTTGCTGAATCCAGCTGGGAGTGGACCAGCGGCTCACCAGAGTGCCAAATCAATGTAATACCCATAGCCATGGACATCTCCATTCGAGTTTTGCCATTTATGGACTTCCACCCAAAGGACTGCTCCTGTGCATGTACACTTGGGCAGCCACAGTTAGGTGTAGTAAGGAGAAGAATGTTTATTCATGTTTTACATGTTATGTCGAATGTTCAGTAAAGTTATTTCAGTTGCCATGAGCCTGGTCTGAAGTTTTTCAAAAGGGTACATGTTGGGTTTTGGTGTATTCCTAAAGAACCTTAGTCTGTAGTTGCACTATGGGGTATGGGTAACGCTACTACAGATGGTTAACTCGCAAGGCAAAGGAGAGGAGGTAGTTGCCATGGGTAACCGAAGTGTACATCAGCTACAGCAACCAGTCGTTTGACATGGTACCTGGTTATGTGACAGTTCCTCCGGTAGCAAGGGTGCTGTCCATCTCCTCCAGTCATAGAGAGCAGACTAGCGTTACAGAGATCTAAGGCCTGTTTACTAGGTACAGAAAGGGAAGAGTTAACTCAGGACATGTATGAGACCAGCGCTATGTGTCTGGTGGGGTTCTGCTACTGAGCGTGAAATAACAGAGGTACACTGAACTGGTAGAGTGAGCAATGGCTCTGCATGTCCCTCTGAATGCAACACATACATCAGTACAAGTGTGTAGTTACTCGGGATGAAACTTTGTATATTATTGCTGCACACAAGTGGCTCATCTCTCAGGGACTTAATGTTTGATTCTTCACGTGACCGCAGCCTCCACCTTGTCCCGGGCCATGGTGAGCATGTCTTCAGGCGAGGTGCTACCCCATGTGCATGGGCGCATGTCCATGTGCTAGACCCCGCCCACAAGTGTAAGAATGAGGTTTGTGGTAGGTGCACAGCAGGACCCCATTCTGTCACTGGGAGTGAAGTGGCATTAGACTGGTGGAGAGGGCATAGGCTCAGCAGTGTAGTTTCTAAATGCAACATGCATTGATGAAGATGTGTAGTAACACAGGGCGGAAGGCTGCAACTCTGTTCATTATGTTACAACACAAGTATTCAGCTCATCTCTAAGCCAGGGTACTGCCATAATGTCGATTTTCACATGAACGCAGCCTCGTCTAGTCCTGGGCATTGATGAGAGTTCACACGCTAGAAGGAGAGGTATCCCTGTGCATGTGCAGGCCGAGTAGGCCCAGCCCACGTGCCAAAAACAGAAAGCCTGTTCTCAGTGTTTTTCTTAATCTAATAGAGTTTTAATAATATTGAAATATATATAGCATAATAAAAGTAATAACATCAATGCTGACAGACATGAACCACCCTTGTACATTTTCAGTAAAAGGAATAGATAAGTCAAGGTCCTTGTGACGGACTCCTGACACCCCAACTGGGTATCTTCACCAGAGAGGTGCTTTTGCTTTCTGGAACAGTGGGACAAGGTATTATAGCTGGGAATTGTACCCAAGAACTAGACGACACTAGCTTAGGTGCAAACAGGAACAGCCTTCATTGAAAATTCACATACAATTTATACCACACAAAATCAAATAAAAGCTTAATCACATTATCCTAAACAATGCCCCCTTCAGACAGCCCGGCGCCTAAATAGGAATGCATGGAACAGAGACAGCCATACAGTATAATATTAGTAATTTAGGGGCAAACACAAGGGAACAATCCTTAAAAAATACAGGAAATATAAAAAATACCAAATAACAGGTGGATGTGGATAGAAAAGGTCCCCTCAGTCAGTGTCTGTGACAACCCTTTTGGGGAAAAGGTTCCTTGTAACCCCAATAGGGGGGTCTCCTTAGTCCTAGGTCAGTAGTTAGTGGGAAGAAGGCTGGCCCCCAGGCCCCTCCAGGATCCCAAGTCACAGTGGTTCCTGTGACAGTCCTCTGCAATATAGTATACAAAGAAGGAATGTATTACATAGACATTTGTCAAGTTATCCAATTGCGGAGGAAAAATAAAATAAAAGGCCCAATCACAGACGGGAAAAGTGCAAAATAATATAGCAAATCCCAAGTATAATCGGTTGAGAAACAATGAAAATCACAAGTGTTGAGTGCCATCTCAAATATAGGGATATTTGGATCTTAAAAGTACCCTTGGACACAACAGATCAAACTGAGTATATGTCTCTGCAGCCTGAGTACATTTGATCTAAACACATAAGAGCCACTGTCAGTGCCGGCCCAAGACATTGTGCTGCCTGGGACCAAGAATGAAATGCTCCCCCCCAGAAAAAAAATCACGCCAACCAAAAGGCCCCCACATTCATTATTTTATATCATGATAACTAAAGGGGACCCGTCATGGCTCTATACATGTATAAAGGAGTATAAAGAGGACCTGTCATGGCTCTATACATGTATATAGAGGACCTGTCATTACTCTTTACATGTAAAGGGATATCAAGAGGACCTGTCATGGCTCTATAAATGTATATAGGACTATAAAGGGTACTTAACATGGCTCTATACATGTATAAAGGAGTATAACGAGGGCCTTTCATGGCTCTATAGATGTATAAAGAGAACCTGTCATGGCTCTATACATGTATAAAGAAGTATAAAGAGGACCTGCCATGGCTCTATAAATGCATATAGGAGTATAAAGAGGACCTGTCATGGCTCTATACATGTATAAAGGAGTATAACGAGGGCCTGTCATGGCTCTATAGATGTATAAAGAGGGCCTGTCATGGCTCTATACATGCATATAGGCGTATAAAAGGACCTGCCACGGCATGTATCCAGGAGTATAAAGGGACCTGTAAATTGCCGGCGGCCACAATGTCTTTTGCGCAAACTAATCAATGTACGCTAATTGTGTTTTTTTTTTTGGTACCAAATATACAGTATGTAGAAGAATACATATTGCCTAAACTGAAGAAAATAGTTTATTTTTCTAAATTTTGGGGATATTTATTATAGCAAAAAGTTAAAAAATATATATATTTATAGCACAAAAAATAAAAACCGCAGAGGTGATCAAATATCACCAAAAGAAAGCTCTATTTGTGGGAAAAAAAAGGACATCAAGTTTATTTGGGTAGCGGAGCTGGTGGGCATCAGTATGCTGCCCCCCTAAAAGTGCTGCCTGGTACCCATGGTACCACCCGGTCCCATCATAGGGCTGGCCCTGGCCACTGTTAAAAATCAAGTAGGAGCTGTGTTCTAAAAAGGTGTCCTCAATTTTGCCAAATCAGTCCAGTTGAGTAATGTGATCCTCAATAGAGATGAGCTTGAGCTCATCTATCGTGTGTACTTGATAGAGATGAGCCTGGTCGTTATCCAAACTTCAAATTTGTGCTCTGCTTTGGTCCAGTCATCTGTTTAATGGGTCATTGACTGGCTGGTGACATCAGTGCCCTTATGTGGATACATGCCAATACTGAGTCAATGGAAAAAAAAGAGAGTGCAACATTGAAGTTCAAATAGAAATGAGTTATGGAGAACACCTGAACTTATCTCCAGTACTCAACGGTGTTGCTGCAAGTTCACTAATACGGCTATAATCTCCTTAAGAATGACTCAGTCATGGTGAACAAGAAGCTTACAGTTATACTCATGGACGCCCAAGATAAATTTTTCTGCGTTTGACAACCCTGATTGGACCATTTTCCAATGATGAGCCTTGCCTACTCACTTTCTGGACTTATTAAATTGCTGTATAGTCTACCCGTGGTAGCCTTGGACCTCCCTGGGGTGAGGCCTACTTTCTATGATGTGGACCTTCCCCCTCCTTTTTTTCTTTCTCCTCATTCTTACTTTGCCATTTCTCTTTTTCTGTTTTCATCTGTTAGTTCTCGCCAGTAGCCTGCATGCTGGGTCTGTTTATTGCCTTTTGTCTCTTTTTATGGCATCAATCTTTTTCCAGCATGGTTTTCCGATTTCAGGGCCTCCAGCCGCACAGCAGAAGAGCCTCCAAGCCGGAACCGGCAGACTGCAGGGCTTTCAATATAGTGGATCCCTCCTTAATTAGGTCACAAGTTGGACTCACACGCAGGCACCTCGCGCCAGGAGGGCCACAAGGCGAAGGACCCCATAAAATGGCGTCTGCCCCTTAACCCCTTAACGCCCGCCGCACGACTATTTACGTCCGCACAATGGCACGGACAGGCAGAAGGACGTATATATACGTCCTTGCCTTTCCGCAGGTCGGGGGTCCGATCTGGATCCCCCCCCGCTGCGTGCAGCGGGCGGATTCCCTCTGGGAGCGATCCGGGACGACAGCGCGGCTATTCTTTTATAGTCGCTCCGTCGCGATCGCTCCCCGGAGCTGAAGAACGGGGAGAGCCGTATGTAAACACGGCTTCCCCGTGCTTCACTGTGGCGGCGCATCGATCGTGTCATCCCCTTTATAGGGGAGACACAATCGATGACGTCAGACCTACAGCCACACCCCCCTACTGTTGTAAACACACACTAGGTGAAGCCTAACACGTTCAGCGCCCCCTGTGGTTAACTCCCAAACTGCAACTGTCATTTTCACAATAAAGAATGCAATTTAACCACTTCCCGACCTCCTCATGTACATTTACGTCGGCAGAATGGCACGGACAGGCACAATCACGTACCTGTACGTGCCTGCCTAAACGTGGGTGGGGGGTCCGATCGGGACCCCCCCCCCGGTACATGCGGAGGTCGGGTCCGCTCGGGGAGCGATCCGGGACGACGGCGCGGCTATTTGTTTATAGCCGCTCCGTCGCGATCGCTCCCCGGAGCTGAAGAACGGGGAGAGCCGTGTGTAAACACGGCTTCCCCGTGCTTCACTGTGGCGGCGCATCGATCGAGTGATCCCTTTTATTAGGGAGACTCGATCGATGATGTCAGTCCTACAGCCACACCCCCCTACACTAGTAAACACATACACAGTGATCCCTAAATGTTACAGCGCCCCCTGTGTTTAACTCCCAAACTGCAACTGTCATTTTCACAATAAACAATGCAATTTAAATGCATTTTTTGCTGTGAAAATGACAATGGTCCCAAAAATGTGTCAAAATTGTCTGAAGTGTCTGCCATAATGTCGCAGTCACGAAAAAAATCGCTGATCGCCGCCATTACTAGTAAAAAAAATAAAACTGCAAAAAAACTATCCCCTATTTTGTAAACGCTATAAATTTTGCGCAAACCAACCGATAAACGATTATTGCGATTTTTTTTACCAAAAATAGGTAGAAGAATACGTATCGGCCTAAACTGAGGAAAATTTTTTTTTAGATATGTTTTTGGGGGATATTTATTACAGCAAAAAGTAAAAAATATTGCATTTTTTTCAAAATTGTCGCTCTATTTTTGTTTATAGCGCAAAAAATAAAAACCGCAGAGGTGATCAAATACCACCAAAATAAAGCTCTATTTGTGGGGAAAAAAGGACGTCAATTTTGTTTGGGAGCCACCTCGCACGAGCGTGCAATTGTCTGTTAAAGCGACGCAGTGCCGAATTGTAAAAACGCCTTTGGGCATTTAGCAGCATATTGGTCCGGGGCTTAAGTGGTTAAGTACCCCTCCCCAGGATGCACAGGGGGGTCACCACTCCCACTGTACCGCTGCCGAGAAAGGACACCCAATAGACCATGGTACACCTGCGTTCCAACATAGGGCCGAGATGGCAACACCACCTGCAGGCAACAAGGGAAACTACCAAGTAGTACCACAGCCAGAACAGAGGCAAATTTGTGTTAATCCAACAGGTCTGGGCCCAAATACTGGCCCAGACTTCCCTTAAATTTGAAATAGCGCCCCATGATGCTATCATGTCAATATGGACCAAAATCTCTGAAGGAATGTTTCCAACGCCTTGTAGAATCTATGCCATAAAGAATTAAGGTAGTTCTAAAGGCAACATGGGTGTCCAACCTGGTACTACCGTAGCAAGGTGTACCTAATAAAGTGTGCGGTGAGTGTACATTTGCAGCATTCAGTGCAGGTCTGCTTGTAGCTCATCAGCTGCATTTGGACATAACATGAGAATGTGTAAGTCTACTGATGATGGAATTCTTCTTCTGATTGGAAGTCTTGTTTAATTTTAAAGTAATTTAGAGTTTATAGGAGAGTATAGAATTCAGGTCATCATAGTGTTAGTTTGTGGACTCCCTTTCTACACACTTTCCCTGTCAGTTGACGTTAACTGACAGATAGTTTGGAACATCTCCCCAGTGGCTCATCCTTCTCCACAGCTCCGTTACATAGAGACCCTATTAGAAAAATAAACAATGATGTCGGATTTTTTTTATAGAACTGTAAATGGAAGGCCTTTCAAAACATTAAACTGCAGAGAAAACCAGGAACGTGCTCTCACAGCAGCCATGCCAGGACCATTAGAGCCCAGTAAATGGTGAAAAATTACCTATGCCCCTTTGGCCAGCAAGACTAGATAAATCATCACATTGCTTGCACAGGCTCCAGTTTATCATAGTGGTTGTTAGACCAAATGTCAGGCTAAATTATGATTGGCATTGATAATTGCAAACATCTATAATGAGGGTACTAATCGTACGAGGGCTGTACGGAAAGTACTGCAAAAGTGGTCATTACATTCTTATTACCTGGCATAGGTCCTTCAAATTTTGCATGTTGGTAGAGTAACTATTCCTCTATAGTAACTTTTCTTCTTCTTGTAGCACCCTCCTACATAGATTGCTAGAAAGGCTGGATAAAAGTAGTTTCTGGCTCGCGTGTAATCAGTGAAGCAGTTTGTGATTGCTTTGGGCTGTTCTAGGCTTACCTGACTGCGGGTTTGACTGCTACCCCCTGCCTTCTGGAGGATTCTGGAATGTAATGAGCTGGAAAAGGCAGATTGCAGCCTGAATATTTGTGGTCTCAACCAATCCCTAGGGGGGTGGGGTGCCCAGTAGGTGGCTGGGAATGGCATACATAGTATGGGGTCTAAGGCAGCCCTGTTCGTGTCCAGTAGGAGAAGTTCCCAGTTCAGTGGTAGCTCTAACATGAGCTCATCGAGGTCCCAGCTATGCTAGAGCTGAGGGGCATGTTCTGCTGAAATATGCTGGAACTGATTACGGGATTTTTCACTGAGAATCTAGTCTGGAGAGTTAATGGGAGAAATGTCTGGCTGATATAGGAAGGAGGCATCCATGTATCCAGGGACACTGTGAGTACAGACCTGAGTGTAGTGTTAAATGCATGGCCAAACGCATTATGGATGCGTTTGGCTGACACTAACGGATTTACCTTAGGCTCTTTTAATGGGTAGAGTTTTGTCAGTCTGTTGTTTTTTCTCTGCCTTTTGCCACTTATCTTTGATTAGTTCTTCCAATTCATCAATGAATGATTCCGGATCCTTCTTCAGGTTTGGAAAATATTTTGTTTGTTTTCCGTGGGGCTTCTTTAGGCTCCTCCCATCCAATTGCTACCTTCACAGACCTAACAAACGGCTCTATCATGGTAAAGTCAAATCCTGCTGAGGCCTCTAATTCTTCACTGTCAGATGAGCTATCTGCTGTTTTTGATGTGCTGGGTGTAACCGCTGAGGTAGTCTGAGCAGGCTTATCTGCTTCAGGTGTTGATATTTGTTGGATCGATTCTCTTACCAATTCTCTAATGATGTCAGTCACCTCTCTGGCGTCCATCTCTTTTTCTGTAGTAGCTTCATCGAAGCACGAATGACAGGCCAATTTGTCTGGAAGAGCTATGGCGCCACAGACCCAGCAAGCATTTGTGGTCGGGCGGGAGGGATGGCTGCCCGAAGATGTTCTGTGGGAAGAGGACCTTCTGTGGTATGAGTGACGGTGTCGACAGGGTGACTTTGAGCGACTTTATCTGCGACCTGAGCGGCTTCTCTAAGTTGAGTGACTTCTTCTGTGACCCTGAGCGGCTCCTTTGGTTATCTGAGCGACTTCCTCTGTGTCCTGAGTTGCTTCTTCTGCGTCTTGAGTCTGATGGTCTTATGGACCTGATAGGGCTGTCCAATAAGGCAGCATTAGTGGCAAGGCTCTCTTCTTCTCAATCTTCACTACTTACCAATTTGTCCCCTTACATATAAAGCTGTGGATGGTCTGCTTGGGCAGTGGTCTCCAAGAGGAGTGAACAGAGGCTTCCACCTAGAGTATGCAGTAGGAGTTAGAGAATGCATAGAGAAGCAGACCAGTCACCCATAGTAGAGACTAAGTTAGTCTTACCTTAGTGGAGGAGCAGGAATAGTGAGGTTAGTGGGTAGTCTTTAGCATTTAGTATAATCCAAAAGGAATCTCTGGTGTCTTGCAGTGACAGGAGAAAGAGGAAGTGCTGGAGGTTTTAAATTTGCCTCCATTGCTGCGGAATGATGTCACGACGAGGAGCCCATTGCCATAATGGATGCTAGCAAAACAAGCCCCTGGCTGCGTCACTCCCGCTCACCATGCGCAGAAGGAATCAGATGCTCAGGCGCCATCTTAGGGATGTCAGGATGGCTGTGTGGGACTACAGATCCCATTGAAGTACCATCTAGTCCCGGACAGGTGAGGAAAAAAAGGAGAATACTGAAGTGGGTCCTCTTATACAATTTATAGCTATTCAGTCCCATCAGGTTGTGAGGGGCGGAGTCACAACCCCAAATGTATCTTGCCATGATACGACAGGAAACAGTTTCAGTGCAGGAGGGCGTTATTCAGCAAATTCATAACATAAAACAAACAAAATATCTGCTCACCTGAGCTGCTAACTAAACTCAGGTCAGTTCCCAACAGACATCTGCTCACCTGAGCTACTAACTAAACTCAGGTCAGTTCCCAACAGACATCTTCTCACCTGAGCTACTAACTAAACTCAGGTCAGTACCCAACAGACATCTGCTCACCTGAGCTACTAACTAAACTCAGGTTAGTTCCCAACAGACATCTGCTCACCTGAGCTACTAACTAAACTCAGGTCAGTTCCAAACAGACATCTGCTCACCTGAGCTACTAACTAAACTCAGGTCAGTTCCCAACAGACATCTGCTCACCTGAGCTACTAACTAAACTCAGGTCAGTTCCCAACAGACATCTGCTCACCTGAGCTACTAACTAAACTCAGGTTAGTTCCCAACAGACATCTGCTCACCTGAGCTACTAACTAAACTCAGGTTAGTTCCCAACAGACATCTGCTCACCTGAGCTACTAACTAAACTCAGGTCAGTTCCCAACAGACATCTGCTCACCTGAGCTACTAACTAAACTCAGGTCAGTTCCCAACAGACATCTGCTCACCTGAGCTACTAACTAAACTCAGGTTAGTTCCCAACAGACATCTGCTCACCTGAGCTACTAACTAAACTCAGGTCAGTTCCAAACAGACATCTGCTCACCTGAGCTACTAACTAAACTCAGGTTAGTTCCTGGCAGGGTGTCTCCTAATAGTTCCCCAAAGCCAACAGGCAGCACATGTGCCTTTTTTAGTGGCATGTCAGCACTCAGCCTATTCACCCAGCAGCAGGCTCCCACAGCAAACAGCAAAAAAGCCCTGAGTTTCACCCAGATTTCATATAAACGGCCCATGGACAGCTGAGCCTAATAATGAGGTCTGGCTACCAGGTAAGATGGTAAAATAATGTAAGTTCTAAGAAAAAAAGTGATAATACCTTAAAACAGTTATTCCAGGTTTGAGCAAAGAAGGCATAAATTACCTGCTGGCTTTTTATGTTTCTCAGTGACTCACTAAAAAAGATTCCCCACAGTGGTCTGTATCTCCAATCTGTTCTTACAATGCAGCTGGATTCTTTAATTGTTTATATATCATTACTTATAGTAGATCCATCAGTAGTGCGTGACATCAACATTTGGCAAATGGTCAATGCAGTTAATTAGAACCAGAAGTTCTGATGGGAATAGCAGGGCTAGAGCTATGTGTTTTGGGGCCTCATAGCAAAACCAATAAGTAGACTAGGTGTTTTCATAGCGGCTGTATAAAGTTTCTCAAACTATATGTGCAGTCAGTTTATTCTAATACATGTGGCAAATGCTGTTGCTACCTGTATACATCAGTGTGTAACTATACAACTCTTACATATAGTTACATAGTTAGTCTGGTTCAGTGGAGGCTGGTGCTCAAAAATTTTGGGGGGTGCAAACAAACGAAAACATTAATTGCCGCCACTGTGCCCATCAATTGCCGCCACTGTGCCCATCCAACGCAGCCACTGTGCCCATCAAACGCAGCCACTTTGCTATAAAATTGTCGCCACTGTGCTATAAAATTGTCGCCACTGTGCTATAAAATTGTCGCCACTGTGCTATAAAATTGTCGCCACTGTGCCATGCCATCAAACGCAGCCAGTGTGCCATGCCATCAAACGCAGCCACTGTACCATCAATTGTCGCCACTGTGCCATACATTTTCGCCACTGTGCCATGCTATTGTCGCCACTATGCCATGCCATCAAACGCAGCCACTGTGCCATGCCATCAAACGCAGCCACTGTGCCCATCAATTGTCGCCACTGTGCCATCAATTGTCGCCACTGTGCCCATCAATTGTCGCCACTGTGTCATGCCATCAATTGTCGCAGCCACTGTGCCACCAATTGTCGCCACTGTGCCCATCAATTGTCCCACTGTGCCATGCCAAAAGCAGCCACTGTGCCATGCTATTGTCGCCACTGTGCCCATCAATTGTCGCCACTAATTTTTTGAGCAATTCCTTGGTGGATTTACTTACTATCTTATTGAATCGTCAGTTTTGGGTTCAACTTTCGCACAGATGACCTCACACTCATCAAACACACTTTGACAGGGTGTAGAATTCATAGATGGGCCGAACTCTGCAAGCTGCTCAGGTCCTGAAGCAGCACTGCAACCCTAAACATTACAACCACTTTGCTTCACAGTTGGCATGAGGTCCTTCTCCTGTAATGCAGTCTTTGGTTTGTGAAACACAAGGAGGCCTAATCCTTACCTGAATTTTCAATGGCAAACTGTGGTCTTGTGCTAACGTTCTTTTGGACAGCAAGGGCTTTTTCCTGGCACACTTCCTATGCTGGTTAAATTAGTGCAATTTCTTTCTGATTGTGGATGCATGCACTTTGAAATCAACTAATGCAAGATTTACTATACCCGCACCCTTCAATTAGATTTTGTGGTTCTTCTTAGGCCTTGTACAGACGAGCGAACATGTCCGATGAAAACGGTCCACGGACCGTTTTCATCGGACATGTCTGCTCGGAGATTTCACCATCAAACCGAAATCCCCGCGGACAGACAGCACGGTGACGTGGCGGTGATGTTGACGGCGCCACGACCGCAAACCCGGAAGTTCAATGTTTCCACGCATGCGTCGAATCACTTCAAAGCCATGCGCGGCTTCTCGGGCCAGCGGACATGTCTGATGAGTCGTACTGACCATCGGACATGTCCGACGGACAGGCTTCCAGCGGACAAGTTTCTTAGCATGCTAAGAAACTGTTGTCCGCTGGAAACCTGTCCGCTAGGCCGGGAAACTGTCCGGTCGGCCCTACACATGACCTAACATGTTCCCAGAAACTGGTCCGACGGACCAGTTTCAGCGGACATGTTCGGTCGTGTGTACGAGGCCTGAGACTTCTGTTAGCATCAGGCTGTTAGCTCATGGGATTAAGGCCCCTTTCACACTGGGGCGGGAGGTGCGGTGGCGGTATAGCGCCGCTAAAAATAGCGGCGCTATACCGTTGGAATTGCCGCGGGATTCGGCCGCCAGCGGTGTGGTATTAACCCCCGCTAGCGGCCGAAAAAGGGTTAATATCGCCCGTAATGTGCCTCTGCAGATGCGCATTGCGGGCGGTATTACCGTGGTGTCCCATTGTTTTAAATGGGAAGGAGCGGTGAAGAAGCGGTATACACACCGCTCCTCTCAACGCTTCAAAGATGCTGCTTGCAGGAGATTTTTTTCACATTGAGAATGCTGGGCAGGAGTTTTTCAGGCTGTATAGCAGCGCCATTGGCTGGCGCTGCTGTCAATCACATCCAGTGACGGGGCGCGCCGAGGGGCGGGGCCGAGTGATACAGTGAGTGGCTATGGCCGATCGCTGTATCACGGGAGCGCGCCCGCAATTACTCACCACCATGCGAGCTCTCTCACATGACTGTGGTCAGTACTTGCGGGGAGGACCAGAGACAGCCGCCGAGGGACCCCAGAAGACATGGATCGGGGGCCAGTCTGTGAAAAACGAACTGCACAGTGGAGGTAAGTATAACATGTTTGTTATTTAAAAAAAAACAAAAAACATTTTTCCTTTACTAACCCTTTAACCACTTCCATACCGGTGTAGTGTCACAGTTTGCTGCCTATCCTAGAATGCTCTGGAAGTCACGTGGTGGTCAACTGCGCATGCGCGATGCGTTCCAAACGCAAATGCGATGCGTTCCAATGGATTCACGACAGTGCACACCAGTGAAACCTCGGTCGGCATCCAGGCTCTTTCCTTAACAATCTAGTTGATTGGAGGATGTTAAAAAAAGAGGCAGGAGGCCGAGCGAAGCGAGGACGTGAGGCCGACTGGCCACTTATCTCTAAATCCACGTCGCCCTGAATGCCGGGTTCGCTGGTGTGTACTGTCGAAAATCCATTGGAACGCATCGCACTTGCGTTTGGAACGCATCGCGCATATGCGCAGTTGGCCGCCACGTGACTTCAGCAGAATTCTACGATAGGTAGCAAACTGTGACACTACACCGGGCCTATTCTGGCACTTTTCTCCTACATGCAAAAATCCAATTTTTATTGCTAGAAAATTACTCAGAACCCCCAAACATTATAAATTTTTTTTAGCAGACACCCTAGGAAATAAAATGGCAGTCATTGCAACTTTTTATCTCGCACGGTATTTGCACAATAATTTTTCAAACGCCTTTTCTTTGGGAAAAAAACTGTTTCATGAATTAAAAAATAACAAAACAGTAAGGTTAGCCAAATTTTTTGGTATAATGTGAAAGATGAAGTTACGCCGAGTAAATAGATACCTAACATGTCACGCTTTAAAATTACGCACACTCATGGAATGGCGCCAAACTTCAGTACTTAAAAATCTCCATAGGCGTCGCTTATTTTTTTTTTCACAGGTTACCAGTTTAGAGTTACAGAGGAGGTATTGCACGCGGCGATACCTCACATGTAATAGGAATGGTTTGTGACAGGTACTCTTTATGGAGAGATGCGGGGTCAATAAGACCCCACATCTCTCCTCCAGGCTGGAAAGCATGAGATCTTGAAAAAAAAATCACGGATCTCATGCTTTCAGCCGCGATTGCGGTTTTGTTTACATTCCGGTACCCGGGCGTGATGTCATAACATCGCGCCCAGGCCTCCGACGATCATAGAGACGATCATAGAGATGACTGGTGACCATCTGGTCACCAGTCATCTCTATGCTTCCCAGATCCCTGCAGATCGTTTCTCCGGGTTTCCGATGGCACGGGAGAGCCCGGAGAAGCACCGGATGGCGGCGGGAGGGGGGGACGTCCCCTCCCGTCGCCTATAAGAACAATCAAGCGGCTGAACTGCCGCTATGATCATTCGTATTGTGCACAGGATCGCCGGCTGAAGAGATGGATATCTTAATGATGCCTGTAGCTGCAGGCATCTTTCAGATATCCCCACTGAAAGTCCAGGATGTCATATGACGTCCAGCGGTATGGAAGTGGTTGAAACATATTAAAAATTAACACTCACATTTGGAAGAACGCCATGGGCATATCACAAAGTGCAAGAGCGATGTGTGTGAATGGGAAATTTCCCCGACAACAATTGTCCGATGGAGCATACAAACGGTCGGATTATGCGACAAACAGCCTGCCATCACACTTTTCCCGTCGTAAAATCTGATCGTGTGTACGAGGCTTAAGACTTTTGGGTGGCGGGACTGTGGCCATTGGGATTAGAGAAAAGGTCCCATGATTT
This sequence comes from Rana temporaria, assembly GCF_905171775.1. NCBI lineage: Eukaryota > Metazoa > Chordata > Amphibia > Anura > Ranidae > Rana > Rana temporaria. Next base: position 15,542,560 of record NC_053497.1, read on the forward strand.
TTTTAGTGGCAGTTATTGTTTCCCATTACTGGTGTCAGAGGGAGGAATTGTACCCCATCATTGGTGTCATTATGCCGAATTGTTGTTGTTGTTGGTCCCTTGACGGCAGATGGACACCTTACCTGGGAGACCTTGTTGCACACATATTTGGGCTTGACAGTATGGCTGGTGCTCCATTTTTTTTATGCCACTCTTGGAGAGGGCAATGCAAAGCTCCATGTGACAAGAGAACTTTAAAGGTCAGGGCGTATGTTTCCCCTCTATTAACCTCAGTATAATAATTTCCACCCTGTTGGGCGATATATACTTATCCCTATGAGGATATTGGGTAATGCACCATGGATGGTTACGTCCATCTATATTATTATATCGTGGGGCAGATCCACAAAAGTATTACGCCGGCGTATCTCTTGATACACAGCGTAATTCCAAATTTTGCGCGTCGTATCTTTGTTTTGTATCTTCAAAACAAGATACGACGACATCTCGGCTAGATCCGACAGGCGTACCTCTTAGTATGCCGTCAGATCTAAGCTGCAATTTTTCGGCGGCCGCTAGGTGGCGTTTTCTGTCGAATTCCGCGTCGAGTATGCAAATTAGCTAGTTACGGCGATCCACAAACGTACGTCCGGCGGGCGCATTTTTTTACGTCGTTTGCGTTCGGCTTTTTCCGGCGTATAGTTAAAGCTACTGTTATGAGGCGTACTCAATGTTAAGTATGGCCGTCCTTCCCGCGTAGAAATTTGAAATGTTTACGTTGTTTGCGTAAGTCGTTTCGCGAATAGGGATTTGCGTAGAATGACGTCACCGTCGGAAGCATTGGCTTGTTCCGGGTTATTTTGAGCATGCGTACTGGGATACCCCCACGGACGGCGCATGCGCAGTTAAAAAAAAACGTTGTTTATGTCGGGTCACGACGTATTTACATAAAACACGCCCCCATCACAGAGATTTGAATGGCGTGCTATTACGCCGCCAAAGATACACTACGTCGCCGTAACTTACGGCGCGGATTCTTTGTGGATTAAAAAAAAAGTAGGTTACGGCGGCGTAGTGTATCTTAGATACGCTACGCCCGGCGCATAAATGCGCCGCTGTACGAGGATCTGCCCCTATATCTCTCTGAGCTACACTGAGGAGTTGTGCCCCTGTGTACGCCCAGCAGATGTTCACTGGCATGTGTGACTTTCCACCATATTATATCAGAATATGATACTCAATAATTTGGTTCTGAGGAAGCTATAAAACACATCGGCCAGCGGATGAAAATACACACACCTGCACTCCTAAGTTTTGAGTACAACTCGATAAAAAAAAAAAGGTGTTTGTATAGTGGTCCCAATTGGCACATACAGTAAAACCTTGGATTGCGAGGATAATTCGTTCCGGAAACACGCTTGTAATCCAAAGCACTTGTATATCAAAGCAAATTTTCCCATAAGAAATAATGGAAACTCAAATGGTTCGTTCCACAATAATTTATTCATAAGTCCTTCAGTTTATAGTCCATATAAAAAGATTATAGCAATGTGATTGGGTTGTTTAACCATAAAATGTCCATCCACACATGGAAGCCTCCACAAGGGGATTAGAAGCAAAATCCAGCAGGAGCTTCAGAGTATAAAAGAGAAGAGAGGCGCCTCTAAGGCCGCGTACACATGATCGGTCAAACTGATGAGAACGGTCTGATGGACCGTTTTCATCGGACCAAACCGATCGTGTGTGGGCCCCATCGGTTATTTATCCATCGGTTAAAAAAAGCAATCTTGTTTTAAATTTAACCGATATATACCTAACCAATAAAAAAAAACGATCGTTAGTAGGCACGTCCATCGGTTAAAAATCCACGCATGCTCAGAATCAAGTCGACGCATGCTTGGAAGCATTGAACTTATTTTTTTTCAGCAAGTCGTTGTGTTTTACGTCACCGCGTTCTGACACGATCGTTTTTTTAACCGATGGTGTGTAGTAGGGTTGTCCAGATACCGATACCAGTATCGGTATCGGGACCGATACCGAGTATTTGCGCTAGTACTCGTACTCGCGCAAATACTCCCGATACCAAAATAGAATACTTTTTTTTTTTTGTGACATCGAACACAAATTGGATGGCACCATTGGATGGCACTGATAGGTGGCACTGGCATTGATTGAATGGCACTCATAAATGGATGGCACTGATAGGTGGCACTGGCATTGATTGGGTGGCACTGATGAGATGCACTAATAAGCTGCCTCCCTACACTGATGCACTAATGGGCACTGATCTGCACTGATAGGTGGCACTGGCTAGCTGCACTTTTGGGCACTGGCACCGATGAGCTGCACTGACAGTGATCACTCCTTCAATGATATGTAGTTTTCCAGTACCGTATGCTAAAAAACAGCCCCACACCATGATGTACCAGTTCTTCATAATTCTAAAGAAAATATCTTTGGTCTGTATTGTGGTTTGAAAACGGTCACATGACATTAAAAAAAAGTATCGGTATTCGGTATCGGCGACTACTTGAAAAAAAGTATCGGTACTTGTACTCGGTCCTAAAAAAGTGGTATCGGGACAACCCTAGTGTGTAGGCACGACTGACCATCAGTCAGCTTCATCGGTTAACCTATGAAAACGGTCCATCAGACCGTTTTCATCCGATGGACCGACCGTGTGTACGTGGCTTTAGTGTAGTAATATGGTTACATTTAATGAAGGTGCAACATTTAGCAACTCACACGGTTGATGATTAAAAGAGGCAAATCCAAGTATGCAGGGATCAGGGGTAAAGCTGTCCACATAGACCGTCCTCCTCACCGCTGGCTCTCACCGCTGTCAGTCTGCAATCATGACCGGGAAGACTACCCTGCAGTAGAGCTATCTGAAAGCGAGGCTTCAACCGCTCGTGGAAGGGATGACATCAGTGGCGGTGCAGAGGATGTTCTATGTGGACATCTTTACCCCGGATGCCTGCATACTTAGATGTGCCTATTTTTTTTTCTATTTTATACTCAGTTGTGACATGACGTTACTCTTATATCAAGACATCGCTTGTACATCAAGTCAAAATGTATTAAACAATTTTGCTTGTCTTTAAAACGCTCTCAAACCAAGGTTTTACTGTACGCTATATTACCAAAAGTATTGGGACGTCTGCCTTTAGGCCTCGTACACACGATAGGTTAACCAGAGGACAGCGGTCTGATGGACCGTTTTCATCGGTCAAAACCGATCGTGTGTGGGCCCCATAGGTTATTTAACCTTCAGTTAAAAAAAAGCTAACTTGCTTTAAAATTAACCTATGGATTCCTAACCGATAGGTCAAAACCGATCGTTGGTAGGCACGACCATCGGTTAAAAACCCGCGCATGCTCAGAATCAAGTCGACGCATGCTTGGAAGCATTGAACTTCGTTTTTTCAGCACGTCGTTGTGTTTTACGTCACCGCGTTCTGACACGATCGGTAATTTAACCGATGGTGTGTAGGCGTGACGGACCATCAGTCAGCTTCATCGGTTAACCTATGACAACTGTCCTTCAGACCGTTGTCCTCTGATTAACCTATCGTGTGTACGAGGCTTAACACGCACATGAACTTTAATGGCATCCCAGTCTAATAAGGCTTCATGTACAAGGAACATGTTTACAACCTCTCCTGAACTATTTAACTGGACAGATAGTAACCCACGTTTAAAACGTCAGTTTTGCCGCATTTACATGCCGCGTTTAGCTGCGTTTGTGTTTAGAAGCGCTTCCAAAGAAAAAAACATATTATTTTATAAATAGTAAAAAAACGAAAAACACAGATAAACTATATGCGTTTCAATCGTCAAACGCTTCTGAACCCTGTATTTTGCATTCCACAAAAAGCCTCTAAACTATGGGCCAGATCCTCAAATGAATTACGCCGGCGTATCTATGGATACGCCGCGTAATTTCAAAGTTCCCCCGTCGTATCTCTGTTTTGTATCCACAAAACAAGATACGACGGAATCTGGGCTCGATCCGACAGGCGTACGTCTTAGTACGCCGTCGGATCGTAGGTGCATATTCACGCTGGGCGCTAGGTGGCGTTTCCGTCGAATTCTGCGTCGAGTATGCAAATTAGCTAGATACGGCGATCCACAAACGTACGTCCGTCCGGCGCATTTTTTTTACGTCGTTTGCGTTCGTCTTTTTCCGGCGTATAGTTACCCCTGCTATATGAGGCGTATCCTATGTTAAGTATGGCCGTCGTTCCCGCGTCTAATTTTGAAAATGTTACGTCGTTTGCGTAAGTCGTTCGCGAATAGGGCTTTGCGTAGAATGACGTCACCGTCGTAAGCATTGGCTTGTTACGGTTTAATTTTGAGCATGCGCACTGGGATACCCCCACGGACGGCGCATGCGCCGTTCAAAAAAAATTTAATTAACGTCGGGTAACGACGTATTAACATAAAACACGCCCCCATCACATACATTTGAATTGCGCGGCCTTACGCCGCCTAAGTTACACTACGGCGCCGTAACTTACGGCGGGAAATCTTTGAGGATACAAAAAAAAATAGTAAGTTACGGCGGCGTAGTGTATCTGAGATACACTACGCCGGACGGAGAGAAGCGTCGCGCTTCGTGGATCTGGCCCTATATATATATTTATATATATATAGATATTAAACCTTCAGTGCTACACAACAAACTGCTGTGTTGCCATGCATTTTTTTTATTTTGGAAAAATACAGGGAGTGCAGAATTATTAGGCAAATGAGTATTTTGACCACATCATCCTCTTTATGCATGTTGTCTTACTCCAAGCTGTATAGGCTTGAAAGCCTACTACCAATTAAGCATATTAGGTGATGTGCATCTCTGTAATGAGAAGGGGTGTGGTCTAATGACATCAACACCCTATATCAGGTGTGCATAATTATTAGTCAACTTCCTTTCCTTTGGCAAAATGGGTCAAAAGAAGGACTTGACAGGCTCAGAAAAGTCAAAAATAGTGAGATATCTTGCAGAGGGATGCAGCACTCTTAAAATTCCAAAGCTTCTGAAGCGTGATCATCGAACAATCAAGTGTTTCATTAAAAATAGTCAACAGGGTCGCAAGAAGCGTGTGGAAAAACCAAGGCGCAAAATAACTGCCCATGAACTGAGAAAAGTCAAGCGTGCAGCTGCCAAGATGCCACTTGCCACCAGTTTGGCCATATTTCAGAGCTGCAACATCACTGGAGTGCCCAAAAGCACAAGGTGTGCAATACTCAGAGACATGGCCAAGGTAAGAAAGGCTGAAAGACGACCACCACTGAACAAGACACACAAGCTGAAACGTCAAGACTGGGCCAAGAAATATCTCAAGAATGATTTTTCTAAGGTTTTATGGACTGATGAAATGAGAGTGAGTCTTGATGGGCCAGATGGATGGGCCCGTGGCTGGATTGGTAAAGGGCAGAGAGCTCCAGTCCGACTCAGATGCCAGCAAGGTGGTTTGGGCTGGTATCATCAAAGATGAGCTTGTGGGGCCTTTTCGGGTTGAGGATGGAGTCAAGCTCAACTCCCAGTCCTACTGCCAGTTTCTGGAAGACACCTTCTTCAAGCAGTGGTACAGGAAGAAGTCTGCATCCTTCAAGAAAAACATGATTTTCATGCAGGACAATGCTCCATCACACGCGTCCAAGTACTCCACAGCGTGGCTGGCAAGAAAGGGTATAAAAGAAGAAAAACTAATGACATGGCCTCCTTGTTCACCTGATCTGAACCCCATTGAGAACCTGTGGTCCATCATCAAATGTGAGATTTACAAGGAGGGAAAACAGTACACCTCTCTGAACAGTGTCTGTGAGGCTGTGGTTGCTGCTGCACACAATGTTGATGGTGAACAGATCAAAACACTGACAGAATCCATGGATGGCAGGCTTTTGAGTGTCCTTGCAAAGAAAGGTGGCTATATTGGTCACTGATTTGTTTTTGTTTTGTTTTTGAATGTCAGAAATGTATATTTGTGAATGTTGAGATGTTATATTGGTTTCACTGGTAAAAATAAATAATTGAAATGGGTATATATATTTTTTTTGTTAAGTTGCCTAATAATTATGCACAGTAATAGTCACCTGCACACACAGATATCCCCCTAAAATAGCTAAAACTAAAAACAAACTAAAAACTACTTCCAAAAATATTCAGCTTTGATATTAATGAGTTTTTTGGGTTCATTGAGAACATGGTTGTTGTTCAATAATAAAATTAATCCTCAAAAATACAACTTGCCTAATAATTCTGCACTCCCTGTATATATACTAAAAGAAGGATTACATTTAATTAGATATAATTGGCTATGGTCACCCTCCCAGGAGAGGGAAATTCTTTTGAATGAGGTCATTCAAAGTGATAATGTGAATTTGGGATTTCACAGCTCCACACCCATTTCTCAGTTTCCGTAGTATTTTTGTTATAATTGCTGACAACTTGTATGCCAAAACTGCAAATTTTGCTCAGCAAAGCAGCACTTTTTTTTTTAATATGGCATATTGGGGACAGAGATGTAACCAATGTATATACAGAGGTCTGCTTAGGGCTTCAATTGGGACCCTAAGGTTGCTTTCACAATGCTCCGTTGCAAAAACGCATATGTGTTTTTCCCGCGTTTCCGGTGCCTTTTGTGGTTTCCTGAGTCGTGAAAATGTGACAAAAAAAAGCACCCAAAACTTAAGCACAAGTGCGTTTTTGATGCATTTTTGCATAATTCTATTAATTTCAATAGGGAGGTGCGTTTTTGGTATCTTACCAAGCATGCACCAGAAATGCAGCATGCAGGACATTTAAAAATGCAACTGAAGTGCAACTGACTGGTATAAAGAGTTCCATAGGATTTAATCGTCATGCATTTTTGTTCGGCTTGTTGTAAGTCATAACTGATCGGTTAGAAAAGGCCATTAGAATGGCAGTTTTATGAATGTGATGCATTCTGCAATGTATTGGAGGATACTGCAGGTGTGTGGAAAATTATACGAGACTCTTCCAATATGTCTGTAGCGCCCCCCCCTTTAAAGTTAGTGGGGCGTTACGATAAAGTTAGTGGGGAGTGGGAGATTTAAGTTGCTCCCACTCACAAATTGTTTAGTTTATGCTGTTGCCGGTTTGGTACTGCCTCGTGGGTCAGTCTGCGTGCCAGGGGTGTGTTGTCACCCCGGGGCGATAGTTGGCGCTAGAGGGGTTCTGACGGACCTATCTTTCCTCAGCAGCCAATCAGAGGGTTTTTCCCTCTTCGGGCATGCTGGCGGGGGGTATATCTGGGGCGACCGCCATGAGTTGTTCTGTTCTACGCGGGGCCCGAGTCCGAGGTGCGGCATCCACCTTCAGGGTGCGCGCATCCATTGGCCCCGCCATCGAGGCCTGCTTGGCCGAAGCTACGCACCAAGCAAAATCTCACCTTGATGCTGAGAGGGACCCCAGCGGCTCGCTGGGTCCCAGATCCTAAGCTGGGAGCTGTACGATGGGGGGTCTGCTCGGGAGAACCTAGATACAGAGGTTGTCTGCGAGGTCTGGAAGTGCCACATGACAGGTACATTTCAGCTGTCTATTGGTGACCCTAAATTGGACTTACTGGGAGGATTCGCTAGTTCTACCATTTAACCATATTTGAATATATACCAGGCCTGTGCAGGGGCCCTGTTTTCCTCCCAGTGACTTTATTTGCAAGTGACCTTCTGGCTGCCAGGCTCAAGTTAATCACCTGTCCAGGGGCACTTTACCTACTCCGGCGGGAGTGGCGACGTTTGAACTGTCTATGCTGAGAGCAGGCTTGCTCTCCATGTTCTTGATATATCCAAGGGCTGATACTGCAGTTTCTTTCCTCTCTGCTCATCAACCCTTCTCCTATTGTGTGCCATGTTGATGTTGGCTATGTTCAGGGCTCAAGTCCTGCGGGAACGCGTGGGAACGGAGTTCCTGCACTTTTTTCACAGCAGGAACGCAGTTCCCTTTGCAGGACTAGAGCAGCCGAGCCAATCCCTTACTAAGTGGCGATGCCCAGCTCGAGTCACTGTCAGGGGCAGGTGAATCTTAGTAATCCTTTGTTACTGGCCGCTTCCTGTATTTGGATTCATCAGGTATTGTGCGGGTGTTCCGTCACCTCCTCGATGCCGCAATGTCTCCTGGGAACTTTTGTCATTGTTCCCAGGAGACATTGCGGAGGTCTGCCGCGAGTTATCGCGGGATTTAGAAAGAACTTGCGGTTTAGTAATTATGCACATGAGCGTATCATTTTTTTTTTTTTTGGTGGGGGAGTGGATCTTGGGTGGGAGTTCCCACACTTTTTTCCCCAGGACTTGACCCCTGGCTATGTTGGCCTTGGAATAAAGCATTATAAACTCACACTGTTGTCTGAATACTTGCTCCCTATCCACACTCACAAGTTGTACCCCTAGACAAGAGAACTTGGTTTAATACGCCGATCCCCAAATTATCCAGCGGCTCCTTTGGGGGTGAGTGCTACATGTCATTAGTACATGGGTGCTGTAAAACTGTCTTTCCTACTCTTCCCCCCCTCTGACTCTCTGAAAAACAGGACCAAAATTTATAATCTGAGATTACAGCTCATCTGATCAATTACTAGTTAACCCAGTGTTTCTCAGCCAGGGTGCCATTTGGGTTCCCCCATGGTGCTGCAAGCACAATACTCAGTTTGCCCTAGATCAGAGATGAATGGGAGGGCTCTGTGATGTTATGGGGGGGGGACACTGTCTAGGGGTACTCTGATGTGATGGGGGCTCTCATGTATAGGGGGACTCTGGCGTGATGGCCTTTAACTCTGTGATGGGGGGACTAAGTGATGATGGAGGGCCTCTGAAGTATAAGGGGTACTCCAACGTGAAGGAGGGACCTCTGTTGTGATGGGGACCTCTGATGTGAAGGGGACCTCTGATGTGATGGTGATTGATTGATTGATTTAATGGATTTGTAATGCGCCAAATACTGACCCGTCAGGGAAGCGTCTAAGCGCAGATGGGGGAACCTTTAATGTGATGGGAGGCCTCTGATGTGATGGGGGAACCTCTGATGTGATGGGAGGCCTCTGATGTGATGGTGGGAACCTCTGATGTGATAGGGAGACTCTGATGCAGGGGCGGACTGACCATTGAGTCACTCGGGCACTGCCCGAGGGCCCCATGCCACTAGGGGGCCCCATCAGGGTTGCCAAGCTCAGTAAAACCAGGGACAGTATGTAAAAATCTATGTTTTTTTTACACCCTGATATGTCCAAAACCGACATGCTTTTGATGTGAAAATCCCGAGATTTTAGCTGCCCCGCCTCTGCACTGCCTCCTGGCGTGGTGGCCATCTGTAAGCCCAGGGGCCCCATAATCTTCTATTGCCCGGGGGCCCCATGAGTTGTCAGTCCGCCCCTGCTCTGATGTGATGGGTGAACCTTTGGTGTGGCAAAGGGAACCTCTGATGTGATGGGAGTCCTCTGATGTGATGAATGGAGGGGGGGGGGCTCTCTTGTGAACTGGAGACCTCTTATGTGATGGGTAAACCTTTGATGGGAAGTGGGGAACCTCTGATGTGATGGAGTGGACCTCTGATGTGATGGTGGGGGGCTCTGATGTGAAATGGGGAACCTTTGATGTGGTAGGGAGCCTCTGATGTAATGAGTGAACCTTTAATGTGAAATGGGGAACCTCTGATGTGATGGGAGTCCTCAGATGTGAAGTGGGGAACCTCTGATGTGATGGGTGAGCCTTTGATGTGAATTTGGGAATCTCTGATTTGATGTGAGAACCTTTGATGTGATGTGGAGCCTCTGGTGTGATGGGGGACCTCTAAGCTGATAGGGGGGCTCTGATGTGATTGGAGAACTCTAATGTGATGGGAGACCTCTAATGTAATAGGGGGACCTCCGACATGATGGGAGGCCCTTTAATGTGATGGGGACCCTCTGATGTGATGGGAGGCCTCTGATGTGATGGGGGAACCTCTGATGTGATGGGAGGCCTCTGGTGTGATGTGGCGCCACTGATGTGATGGGGGAACCTCTGATGTGATGGAGGGGACCTCTGATGTGAAGAGGGGAACCTTTGATGTTGTAGGGAGCCTCTGAGGTAATGGGTGAACCTTTAATGTGAAATGGGGAACCTCTGATGTGATGGGAGTCCTCGGATGTGAAGTGGGGAACCTCTGATGTGATGGGTGAGCCTTTGATGTGAATTTGGGAATCTCTGATTTGATGGCGGGGACCACTAATGTAAAGGGGAAACCTCTGACATGATGGGAGGCCTCTGATGTGACTGGGGGGGGGGGGGCTCTGGTGTGATGGGAGAACCTCTGATGTGATGTGGAGCCTCTGGTGTGACGGGGGAACTCTAAGCTGATGGGGGGGCTCTGATGTGATTGGAGAACTCTAATGTGATGGGAGACCTCTAATGTAATAGGGGGACCTCCGACATGATGGGAGGCCCTTTAATGTGAAGGGGGACCCTCTGATGTGATGGGGGAACCTCTGATGTGATGGGAGGCCATTGATGTGATGGGGGAACCTCTTATGTGATGGGAGGCCTCTGGTGTGATGTGGCGCCACTGATGTGATGGGGGAACCTCTGATGTGATGGGAGGCCTCTGATGTGATGGGGGAACCTCTTATGTGATGGGGGAACCTCTGATGTGATGGGAGGCCTCTGGTGTGATGGGGGAACCTCTGATGTGATGGGAGGCCTCTGATGTGATGGGGGAACCTCTTATGTGATGGGAGGCCTCTGGTGTGATGTGGCGCCACTGATGTGATGGGGGAACCTCTGATGTGATGTGGGACCTCTAATGTGATGAGGGGGGTTCTCATGTGAAGTTAATTTCATCACGATGGCTGTGTGCATTGTCCCAGGCTCAGATTTCCCATTGATAAGTAACATTTGCATTTTTTAGACAGGGGTGCCTCGGGATTTTGCATACTTCTAAAGGGCGACGTTAAAATGGTTAAGAAACACTGAGTTAACCTATGAGCGTCATTGTTGCTATTGTAACTGAGTTTCTTTTACAAAGGCTGAGGGTCTCACTGTCGTTTTACAAGAGAATTCCACAAAGCAAGAATCACTATGGGATCTATTTTCAAAAACCTGGAAGAAAGAACATTGAAAAGGGCGAAGATGTCACCACAGTGACCATTCAAATATTTGTAGCTTCAAGTTCTCTGGAAAGCAGTTTAATAATCTACGTGTTTTGTACAACTGATGTGAATTCAGTTACATGGAGAACAAAACATTTTGGAATATATAAAAATAAAAATCAGTAATATGGAATGTTGGTTGTGCTCTGTAAAATAATGGGTGACCTTCTAAAACGTTAGGGAGTATTGACCTTCGCTTTAAAGTGGAATTCCTTTTAAAAAGTGAATTGGCGCAGACTGGAAGTTGTTACACTGGTATCCAGTTGTTGTTGAGTTTTTCTGTCTCTTTTTATGTAATTGAGTTAATTTACACTTTAGTGCTGTTTTTTGTTTTTAACCACTTAACCCCCGGACCATATTCCTGGTCAAAGACCAGAGCACTTTTTGCGATTCGGCACTGCGTCGCTTTAACTGACAATTGCGCGGTCGTGCGACGTGGCTCCCAAACAAAATTGGCGTCCTTTTTCCCCCACAAATAGAGCTTTCTTTTGGTGGTATTTGATCACCTCTGCGGTTTTTAGTTTTTGCACGACAAACAAAAATAGAGCGACAATTTTGAAAACAAATTATATTTTTTACTTTTTGCTATAATAAATATCCCCCAAAAATATATAAAAATACTTTTTTTTTTCTCAGTTTAGGCCGATACGTATTCTTCTACATATTTTTCGTTAAAAAAAATTACAATAAGCGTTTATTGATTGGTTTGCGCAAAAGTTATAGCGTTTACAAAATAGGGGTATTTTTATGGCATTTTTATAAATATTTTTTTTTTACTAGTAATGGCGGCGATCAGCGATTTTTTTTCGGTACTGCGACATTATGGCGGACCCTTCGGACACTTTTGACACATTTTTGGGACCATTGGCATTTTTATAGCGATCAGTGCTATAAAAATGCATTGGATTACTATAAAAATGCCACTAGCAGTGAAGGGGTTAACACTAGGGGGCGGGGAAGGGGTTAAGTATGTTCCCTGGGTGTGTTCTAACTGTAGGGGGGGTGGGACTGACATGGGGAAATTACTGATCTTCTGTATGAACAGAAGATCAGCATTTCTCTCCCTGACAGGACCGGGAGCTGTGTGTTTACACACACAGCTCCCGGTCCTCGCTCTGTAACGAGTGATCGCGTGTGCCCGGCTGGCGATCGTGCCCGCCGGGCACGTGCACGGGAGTCGGGGGCAAGCGGGTCACGCGCCCCTAGTTGCCTGCGCGAGAGCCGACGTTATAGTATGGGCTCTCGCACAGGGGAGCCGACCTGCCGCCGTAAACGACAGCGGCTGGTCGGCAACTAGTTAAAGTATGCAGATCTATCTTACACAGGTTAGTCAGAATAGGGGTTCGATCGGGGGAAGAAGCATTTTTAAGAAAAGTTAGGTTTTGTATGAAAATCTACTTTAAAGGGATACTAAAGGTTCGGTTTAAAAAACAAACATGTTATACTTACCTCCACTGTGCAGTTCGTTTTTGCACAGAGTGGCCCCGATCGTCCTCTTCTGGGGTCCCACAGCAGCTCTCGCGGTTCCTCCCCACAAGAGCTTGTCCCCTCTGTGAAGCTCTCTCCCGAGGGGGTTACCTTGTGGCCGTGTGATGCGTTCGGAGGCGATAGCCACCAAGTGTATGACTCGGCCCTGCTCCCGGCGCCCCGCGTCATTGATTTGAATGACATCAGCGGGAGCCAATGGCTGCGCTGGTATCAATCATCCAATGAAGAGCCGACGAGAGCTGGGGGAAAGCAACGCGGGATCGCACCCACAGAGATTCGGGGCTCAGGGCTTGGGGGGGGGGGGGGGGGGGACGGCATTAAGGTGAAAAAACACAAACCTTTACAACCCTTTTAACCACTAGCCGACCGCGCACCGTCATTATACGGCGGCAGGTCGGCTCTCCTGGGCGAAAGCCCGTAGCTATACGTCCGCTCTTCGAGCAGCCGCTCGCCCCCGACTCCCGTGCGTGTGCCCGGTGGGCGCGATCGCCGCCGGGCACACGCGATCGCTCGTTACAGAGCGGGGAACGGGAGCTGTGTGTGTAAACACACAGCTCTCGGTCCTGTCAGCAGGGGAAATGCTGATCTTCTGTTCATACAATGTATGAACAGAGGATCAGTGTTTCCCCTAGTGAGGCCACCCCCCCCCACAGTAAGAACACACCCAGGTAACATACTTAACCCCTTCCCCGCCCCCTAGTGTTAACCCCTTCACTGCCAGTGGCATTTTTATAGTAATCCAATGCATTTTTATAGCACTGATCGCTATAAAAATGCCAATGGTCCCAAAAATGTGTCAAAAGTGTCCGAAGTGTCCGCCATAATGTCGCAGTACCGAAAAAAAATCGCTGATCGCCGCCATTACTAGTAAAAAAAATATATTAATAAAAATGCCATAAAAATACCCCCTATTTTGTAAACGCTATAACTTTTGCGCACATCAATCAATAAACGCTTATTGCGATTTTTTTTACGAAAAATATGTAGAAGAATACGTATCGGCCTAAACTAAGGAAAAAAAATTTTTTTTATATATTTTTGGGGGATATTTATTATAGCAAAAAATATTGTCGCTCTATTTTTGTTTATAGCGCAAAAAATAAAAACCGCAGAGGTGATCAAATACCACCAAAAGAAAGCTCTATTTGTGGGGAAAAAAGGACGCCGATTTTGTTTGGGAGCCATGTCGCACGACCGCGCAATTGTCAGTTAAAGCGTCGCAGTCCCGAATCGCAAAAAGTGCTCTGGTCTTTGACCAGCAATATGGTCCGGGGGTTAAGTGGTTAAGGATAAATGGGAGGTACAGTATATGAAGCCACTTGTTGATGCAACCAACCAGCATCTGTCTGTCATTGAACTATTTAGGTGAAGTGACATTGGAAAACATTTTTTTGGTGCGTTTTCAGTTTTGCAGAAACACACTAAAGTCCATTTAACATGGTGTCCTACGTTCACATCTGTGCATTTTTATGGAAAGGGCCAGGGATTTTTTTTCTGTTTTTTTTAGTTCCATTGACTTCAATGGATCAAAAATGTGTCTTGAAAAATGCAAAATGCACCTGGAGGGGTAGATTCACGTAGATCCGCGTATCCTTGCGGCGGCGTAACGTATCCGATTTACGTTACGCCTCCGCAACTTAGATGGGCAAGTGCTGTATTCTCAAAGCACTTGCTCCGTAAGTTGCGGCGGCGTAGCGTAAATCGGCCGGCGTAAGCCCGCCTAATTCAAATGTGGGACAGGGGGGCGTGTTTTATGTTAATGTTCTGTGACCCGACGTGATTGACGTTTTTCCCGAACCGCGCATTCGCCGTCCGTGGAATTTTCCAGTGTGCATTGCTCCTAATACGCCGCAAGGACGTCATTGGTTTCGACGTGAACGTAAATGACGTCCAGCCCCATTCACGGACGACTTACGCAAACGACGTAACTTTTTCAAATTTCGACGCAGGAACGACGGCCATACTTAACATTGGTATGCTGCACTTGCGCCACCATATAGCAGGGGTAACTATACGCCGGGAAAAGCCTAACGTAAACGGCGTAACTGTGCTGCGTCGGCCGGGCGTACGTTCGTGAATTCGCGTATCTAGCTGATTTACATATTTCGATGCGGAAATCAGCGTACACGCCCCTAGCGGCCAGCGTAAATATGCAGTTACGATCCGACGACGTAAGAGACTTACGCCTGTCGGATCTAAGGGAGATCTATGCGTAACTGATTCTATGAATCAGGCGCATAGATACGACGACGCAACTCAGGCCCCGTACACATGACCGAACATGTCTGCTGAAACTGGTCCGCAGACCAGTTTCAGCGGACATGTTCGGTCGTCTGTACGTCCGACCGGACAATTTTCCGGCGGATCGGACAGGTTTCCAGCGGACAAATGTTTCTTAGCATGCTAAGAAACATGTCCGCTGGAAGCCTGTCCGTCGGACATGTTCGGTCGTCTGTACGACTTACCGGACATGTCCGCTCGGCCGAAAGCCCTCGCATGCGTCGAAGTGATTCGACGCATGCGTGGAAGCATTGACCTTCCAGGGTCGTGCACGTCGCAGCGTCATCGTCGCGGCGACGGTGCGGCCACGTCACCGCGTATCCTGTACGCAGGGATTTTGGTTTGATGGTGTGTACAACCATCAGACCAAAATCCGGCAGTTGACATGTCTGATGAAAACGGTCCGGCGGACCGTTTTCATCGGACAGTCCGTCCGTGTGTACGAGGCCTCAGAGATACGACGGTGTATCTGGAGATACGCCGTCGTATCTCCACTGAGAATCTGGCCCGGAGTATGCAAACTGCAACTTGCATAGGTGTGAATCAGGCCTTAATGTTGTTGTCTATTATCTTTGCCTTGTTTCTTGCTTCATTAGCTGTCCCAACGACAAGTTAAGTATCAGGTGGTAGGTGAGGTAGATCATCCAAACCTTGCACGCACCAATTTAACTGCGCCAGATGCTTTCTATTATCTACAAAAAAAAAAACATGATGCTCATCAATGTCTAACATACCTGTTCCATGAATTAATATGTTTTCCTGACAACTGATGAACTCAGAGGTCTAACTCACTCAGTGTGTGTCTTGTTTCACATTTAGAGACATGAAAAGGCGGAAAGATTATAGGAACAGAAATATGTATTAAAAGACTCCCAAGTGGTCTTCTCTTTTTACACAAACACGCTCAGTACCATATGTTGTTCTACAACTAAAATAGCAAAACCTTGCAGATGGTCCACATAAAAAACTGCTGCCCACGCTTTGTTTGTTTCAGCTCTTGCTTCATCTCCTTTAAAAACCTATAATCACGCAACCCCACCAGATGTTTTGGCAGTATCTTGCAACGGGCCGAAGGTGACAAAAATTCCTTTCATAAAGGAAGCATCTCAGTTGAGGATAGTAAAGTAAACTTCATATAATACTGTAGCACTTACCCCCGAAGGAGCTGCTGGTAATTGATTGGGCCTGTACTCTGCTTTTCTACCCCAAATAATTTGTCTCAACCCGCTTGACACAGCTGTGTAACAGTGTGGATGTGAAACCTTCACTAAACGGAACAACCCCACATAACAGTGTGTATATAGTGTACCTTTATCGCTATCTGGGCATCCGTTGTTCCACCTGTTAGAATAATGAACAAGCCTCACACCAATTGTGATCAACCAAAATGTAAGTTTACTGGAACTAGTATAAAGACAGTAGTTATAATAACTGCATCAACATACAACTTACTATAATAGTGCAATGAGTGTACACAAATTATTAACACTTAAAGGTCCCTTGAGCCTCTACTGCGGCGCGTCTCCAAGTGGGACTAGTGCTCAGAGTGACAATGCCTTGACACTGGTCACCTTCCCACTTCCAGTACGGCCGCACCAAACATACCAATGCAAAGATATCAACACAGCACAATACAGTTTCTCAAGAGCTTCCCCTGAGGTATAAGGCAGCCTTTTGTCTTACTGTATCCAAAGCACAAACCCTCCCAATGAGAAGTGTAGTCTCTGGTCTTCTTTGTCTTCGGCTAGCAATTATACTGCAGTGTTTGTAATCCAATGGTTTAACAAGTAATGAAGTAACATAACTGAAGAGTGATAACAATTCCTGCTATACAACACACTTGTAGATGCCTTCGGTGTAGGTATAACTTAATCATCAGTCAGCCCTCAATGAAGCATAGGCTTTTAAACCTGATTGAACTCAGTCTATTTGAATGAGACCTCCCCGTAGGACTACAGGTCCCAGCAACACTGTGAAATGAGTCTAAGTGTGTTACGGGTGTTAAATAACTTCTGGGCGACAGCCCTCTCACCACTCCAGGGCCCAGATTCACGAAGCAGATACGACGGTGTATCTCAGATACACCATCGTATCTCGGATTTTTTCTGGTCCTATCTATGCACCTGATTCATAGAATCAGATACGCATAGATAGGGCTGAGATCCGACAGTGTCACACTGTGTTACACTGTCGGATCTTTTTTTCGATTTAAAAATGGCGCCGGGGGCGTTCCCGCTGATTTACACTGAATAATATGTAAATCAGCGAGATACGCGAAATTCACGACCGTACGCGGACCCGACGCGGTGTTCTTACGTCGTTTCCGTAGCGCGGTACCCGTCGTATACTTGCCCATGCTAAAAGCAGGGGTAAGTATTGTTAAGTATGGCCGTCGTTCCCGCGTCGATTTGTATTTTTTTACGTAGTTTCCGTAAGTCGTTCTCGAATACGGAACTACGTAGTTTGCGTACGCATCGAAACCACTGACGTCCTATTGACGTCAGTGGGAGCAATGCACGCCGGGAAATTCCCCGGACGACGCATGCGTATTTAAATCGGCGCGGGAGCGCGCCTGATTTAAATATGACACTCCCCTAGCCGCGGAATTTGAATTCCGCTGGGGGAGTTAGGATCCGCCGTCGCAAGTTTGGAGGTAAGTGTTTTGTGAATTTGACACTTTCCTCACAAACTTGCGAGGGCGGATCTTAATTCACATAGGTTACACGGATCTAAAGATCCGCTAACCTTTGTGAATCTGGCCCCAGGTCTGGAAAGTTGTGAACCTCCGCTCCGGCTGTCTCAGTCCTGCTGCCAGTCAGCACTGTCACACTGCTCCGCTCCGCAAGCAAACCGGACATCCACTTTGCTCCATCAAGGGTCCTGGGTCCTCAGACCCGATCACACTGCCTCTCCAGCACACTGTGGTAAGGCAGAGTCAATGGATGTTGTTCTGCTCTGCACGATGTAGGCCCTCTCTGAACACTCCTTCACAGATCCTTGCAGGCAGACCATGCATCCAGAAGAGACAGAAAATGGCTGCACTCTCCCTTTTATTTCCCACCCAGCATGCGGTTCAGCCATTTAGTGTTCATGGGTAAGTGAGTGAGCATTATGGGTAAGTGAGTCTCTTCACAGTCAATAAACATTTTCTGCTCTGCATGTGTAAGTTAATATATCTCTCACATTGGCATTTGGCTCCCTCTAGTGGTATGCAATCTTTAGCATTACATGACAAAAATACCAGTGCTACATACTCCCCCTGCTTTAAAGCGGTTGTAAACCGCATAAACTTTTTTTTTTTCCCCCCAAACCTGCAATGCAAAAGGCATAATAGGCTAGTATGCATCGCATACTAGCCTATTATGAAATACTTACCTCGGAACGAGGTGTGTACCACTTACCTGGTCCACGCCGAGCAGGATGTCATCTTGCTCCGGCGTGTCTTCCGGGTATCGCCGCTCCAGCGCTGTGATTGGCTGGAGCGGCGATGACGTCACTCCCGCGCGTGCGCGCGGGAGATTTAAAATCGGCAGGGTCCGGCGATGCCGGTCCTTCAGCCGTGGAGTCCCCCCTGCGCATGCGCCGCCCGCATTGCGGGGGTAATATCTCCTAAACCGTGCAGGTTTAGGAGATATTATCCTTACCTACAGGTAAGCCATGTTGTAGGCTTACCTGTAGGTAAAAGTCCAAATAGTGGGTTTACAACCACTTTAAGTCTTTGGTCCCCAAAGATATTCAAACTCTTAGCTCTATTACACATTTTTGCCTCTAGGCGATTGCACAATACTGACAGAGGAGCCTCCCACCAGTTCTCATGTGATGGGAGACTGTTCTGTGCACTCACAGCTGACACTGTAGTGTCTGGTACAGATGTGTCAAGGGGTGGGTTGGGGTTCTCTCTTTCTGAATTGACAGTAGAGAGACCAGGCATTTCAGAATTTCTTTTGGCAGTAAACCGAGTCTGGTTGGAGCATTCACCCAGCACATCATACGTTAATCTTTTGGGTGCATGAATCTCTCTTTTAACTCTTTGTCTCTTGGGTGTAGGCACTATCTTCGAGCAGGTACTATCCTCTCCCACTTCAGACTCTTGTACTTCAATGTCATTAAAGGACGAGTGATCCTCAGAATGTCCATTTTGTGACACAAATTCTGGGGCTTCTGGTCTAAGAATTCCATTGTCCTTTCTTCTTCTGTGGGGTGAACAGTTTGCATCAACTCCTGGCATTTCAGGTGACCACAACCAGCTTATCTCCATCTCCTCCTCCTCACTACCTTCTGTGGCAAGGGATCCAGATTGAGACCTAGTTACAGGTCGAGGTACAGCAGTAGACGTGGACGGTAGTTCCTGTCGTGAAGTTATTCGGACTGCTTCTGTTAGAGGTAGGAGGTGATTCCGGTGCCACATTTTTAATGGTCCTGTACTCCCTTCCGGTTTGATATGATATACCGGCAGTCCTGGGAGTCGTTTGCATACAATGTACGGCTGTGACTTCCAGCGATCAGCCAGCTTGTGTTTCCATGGTATGCCCAGGTTTCTCAACAAGACTCGGTCACCAGGTTGTAGATCTTGAATCCGTACCTTGAGGTCAAAGTTCCTCTTGTTTCTACTTCCTCTTGTGTCCGATGTGGCTTGGGCTTTTTCATATGCGGCCTTCAAACTTCTCCGCAATCTGTCTACATACCCTCGGTGAGAAGTCTCTGAGGTGTGGTCCAGAGAAGTGCCAAAAGCCAAATCCACCGGTAGTCTGGCTTCTCGTCCAAACATCAGACGATAAGGCGAATACCCTGTAGCATCACTTACGGTGCTATTGTAGGCATGTACCATGGCTGTGATGTGTTTACTCCACTGTTGTTTTTGTTCAGAGGCCAGAGTCCCCAACATGTTGAGAAGGGTTCGGTTAAACCTCTCTGGTTGAGGGTCCCCTTGTGGATGGTAGGGAGTAGTCCTGGATTTTTTTATGCCTAGTAGATCCAACAGTCGTCTAATAAGGGTACTCTCGAAGTCTCTTCCCTGATCTGAGTGGATCCGTTGAGGCAAGCCATAGTGAATGAAGAATTTTTCCACTAAGGTCTTCGCCACTGTAGATGCCTGCTGATCCCTGGTGGGAAATGCCTGAGCGTATCGGGTGAAGTGATCAGTGACTACCAGAATGTTTCCTTGCCCACTCAGGTCAGATTCCAAACATAGGAAATCTATGCATACTAGATCCATTGGCCCTTGACTCTCTAAATGGCCCATTGGGGCGGCTCTCTGGGGTAAGGTCTTCCTTTGTATGCACCTGAGACAGGAATGACAGTAGCTCTCCACTTCAGTCCTCAAGTATGGCCAATAGAACCTGTCCCTCACCAGTTGGAGAGTCCTTTCTGATCCCAGGTGGCCATGGTGATCATGCAGGGCAATTAATACTTTCTCTCTATGCTTCTCTGGCAAAAACAACTGCCACTTCTCTTCAGAATCTTCAGAGGGGCCCCTTCTGTAGACCACCCCTTGCTGCAGCTGCAACCGATCCCACTCTTTGCGAAGCAGGCGAGCTTCCTTCTGAGCGCTCTGGAGAAGTAGATCAGGGTGTTGGCTCTCCAAAGCCTTCAATACCAGGCCACAAAGGGGATCTTCCTGTTGGTCTCTCCGGAGGTCCTTCCTAGATAGCTTAGGTAGACCCTCCTCCACAATTTGAGTGACATTACAATAGCACTTAGGCACCCCCGCAGCGGACACTCCGACTTCTTCAGCCCTGGCTCCACCTTTCACTTGTTGTTCCGCCCCCTCACAAAGGGCTCTCACACTCTCAGGGGTAAGCTGGGTCCATCCTCCTGAGTGGTCCTGGGAACAGTGGGGCCTTCTGGACAGTGCATCAGCGTCTCGATTCCCAACTCCTGGTCGATATTTCAGGCTGAAAGTAAATGCAGAGAGGGCAACCAACCATCTATGGCCTGTGGCGTCCAATTTTGCTGTAGTGAGCAAGTATGTGAGAGGATTGTTGTCCGTCTTAATCACGAACTCGGCGCCATATAGATAGTCTTTTAATTTGTCTACTACTGCCCACTTCAAGGCCAGAAACTCAAGCTTGTGAGTTGGGTAAGACTCTGGCTCACATAAGCAATAGGTCGTAAATGTCTGTCATACTCCTGATAAAGCACTCCACCTAGTCCATCTCGGCTGGCATCCACGTGCAGTTCGTAGGGTCTGGTAGGGTCTGCATAGGCCAAGACCGGGGCAGTGGTAAGGCTCCACTTCAGCTGTCTAAAGGTCTCTTCGCATTGCGGAGTCCACTGGTCTTCGATGGACTCTTTCTTCTTCCTAGGTCCCTCTTTTGGTTTTCCAGGTTTGTCCGAGTCTAAACCAGCTTCCTCTTGGTTCTTCAACAGCTCATTGAGTGGATGAGCTATCTTGGCAAACCCTTCTACGAACCTACGGTAGTATGAACAGAACCCTAAAAATGACCTAAGCTCGGTCACATTCGTGGGTCTGGGCCAAGAGGTGACAGCTTCCAGCTTCTGAGGGTCTGTGGCCACTCCTTCGGCGGACACAATGTGGCCCAAGTAACTCACTGAAGGTTGATAGAATTGGCACTTCTCCATGGAGAGCTTCAGGCCTTCATCATGGAGTCTCCTCAAGACTTTCTCCAGGCGCTCTTCGTGCTCCTCCAATGTTCTGCCAAACACTATGACGTCATCCAAATATACCAGCACTTCAATCAGGTTCATGTCACCTACAGTCTTCTCCATCAACCTCTGGAAAGTGGCTGGGGCTCCAGACAGACCCTGTGGCATGCGATTGAATTCAAAGAATCCTACAGGAGTAATGAAAGCGGTCTTCTCCCTATCTTCGGGGTGCATGGGGATCTGGTAGTACCCACTTTTTAAATCCAGCACACTGAACCACTTTGCCCCCGACAGGCTCTGTAAAGCATCTTCTATTCGGGGTGTGGTGTATTGGTCGGGAATGGTCCTTCGGTTCAGTGTCCTATAGTCAATGCACAGTCGTAAAGACCCATTCTTCTTCCTCACTACCACTATTGGGGAAGCATACGGACTCCGAGACTCTCGGATGATTCCTGTCTTCTTCAGCTCAGCCAGCTGTTCCCGCAGATCTTCCAAGTCTCCCAATGGAATCCGCCTGACCCTCTCTCTGAAGGGTTTATCTTCCTCCAATCTAATCTTGTGTTCAGCACTTTTTGCAAGCCCCACATCAAACTCACTTTTTGAAAACGCAGTTCTCCATCTTAGGAGCTGACTTTTTTGCACTCTCCATCCAATCAGGTGTTAGGGGGGTGTTTTTCGGGTAGAACTCTTCCATAGGAATCTCTCCCTCTTGTCCACCCACGATACCATACGATAAGACTGGGGTTGCTTGATTCACCTGCCCCAGCAACACTCTAGCTGGCATCTTCACAGGTGAGGTTGTGGTGTTCCGGACACTGACTGAGACCTTCCCTCTGCTCCGCTTCAGCGCCTTGGTCGATAACAATTCTGGGATTATTTCCAACTCCTTATCTTCCTTCTCTCTGTCCGTCTCAAGGACGATGAAAGGGCCAGGTTGTCTCCAAGTCAGTTTGATAGAAGCTTTCAAACAGACTACTTCACCTGGTTGCACAATCTTCTCACTTCTGTCTAGGCGCCAGATTTTTCCCACTCCTTCCGCCGGGGCTTTCTGCTCATGCAATAGATTCTGGTACACTTGTGCTAGCATTGGGTGTACCTTCGTGGCTGGAGTGCTCTGTACTTGGACAAGCGGTGTCAAAAGTCTTCGGACCAGGTCGGTATTTGTCCCAATGATGAGAGAACTTCTATCAGCCCCTGGGGGGCGGGGACATACCACTGCCAGGGTATCGAAGGTTTCGGCCTTTCCCGCCACACTCGGGTCGAAGGTGAGCTTAATGGGTAGGTAGCCGTCATAAGGGAAATTCTGGGTCCCTAGGCCCCATATCTCCAATTCCTCCAGCTTCTGCAGTGGCAAGTGTCTGAGATGTTTTTCATAAAAGTCACTGTAAAGTAAAGTCACTTGGGCTCCAGTATCCAACAGGGCTTTAGTATAAATCCCTTCCACTTGGATGGGGACAATTGGAGAATGTCCCACTAGCTCAGGAGGGAATCCATGGGGAGTGGCAGGTTTAGCCTGTTTGGTAGTTTGCACTTTTACGCCTCGCTTCTGTGGGCTCTTGACCGGATTCGGCCTAAGTGTGTCCCCAGGGACCTGGTGTGTATGAGGTTGTTTGGAGCTGGCTGTTGTAACAGGGCGCCCAGCTGGCTCCTTCACTGGGGCCCTCTGAAGTTTTTCCGCCGGCTTTTGACGTTTTTTTTTCAGGATTTGCCGGGCTTGGGCATACTTGACGGTAGTGTCCAACTCCCCCGCAGTTGAAACAGGTCTTTGGCTTCGCCGGTTTCTCAGTCTGAGCGGCTGTAGGATCCATCGGGGTCTTAGGTGCCGGGACTTCCTCCCTCTGTGGTCCAACCAGCTTAGCAGTCAATAGGGCCATCATTTCCAACATCTCTTTCTGCATTTGAAACAGTTTTCCTAATTCAGACTGGGGCAGATGTTGTACAGGTAAGGACCAGGGTATTTGATCAGTGTTCACCGTCAGGACACTGGGTTCCTGGGAGCCCTGTAGAATTTCAGATTGATGCCCTTTGGTTCTTACTGTGGTGCTGGACTGAATTTTCCTTTGTTTCTTCTCCCTTTCCATCTCCATCTTGGCTGCTTCATTAGTCTCTTCAATGAGCACCTCATCTGTAGTGAAAGGATCGTCCAAGTACTGCCTTAACTGGAACTTGATATAGTCACTTCTCAGTCCTGTAGCCACAGACCTCAGGAATTTCTTTTGGATCAGTTCAGCCCCAAAGTGTTCATCTGAATCTTCTCCTTTCGAGACAGACAACAGGCGTTCTTTCAATTCAATGGCCCTGAATAAGAAATTCTGGGGAGTCTCCTGACTGCTCTGTGCCATATTTATCAGTTGATGATATAGCTCAGCAGCATCTTCCTCTTTGTAGTAGCTCTTTAGTATTCTCCTGAGTTGTACTAAAGTCAGTCCATTTTTCATTTCCAGCATGCCTCTGATACTCAGACCTGGGCTAATGGCGTTGACTACAGCATCTACAATTTCGGATTCAAGATATCCTCTTTGGAGTCCCAGTTCAATCTGATGCAGAAGATTTGTATAGGACAGGTTGCCTTTCTGTTCCTTCTCTCCTATCTGACCTTCAATCTTGAAATCTTTCCGGATCGTCACCTCTGGCAAGTGGCTATGAGTGCGTCTCTGGATGACTGAAGCAGGTCTTTGCCTTTGCTTACCACCGCTCGAGTCCTTGCACGGGACACTTAACTCAATGTGTCCTGCGATCATGCCGGAGGTCTCCTTGAACCTTTCTTGTATATTGCGGTACTGCCGTTTTAGGTCAGCTAGTTGTCGTTCCGACTGGGAACCTCTCCTGTGCGTGTCAACCACGGCCTCTTCCTTCTCCAAAGGGGGCCTTGTACTGATTTTGGTTGGAGTTGACCCAAAACTAACTCCCAGCATTGTTGGCTTAACATGTCTAGAGTTGGCAGAGCTCCCTCCAAGCCCCCTCTGGGTGCGTCAGGTAAAACTTGGTTTTGCCAGCTAGCTGCACACTCGAGCCTCTAAAGTTCTCCGGAATTCCCTTTCTCCATTCCAATAGGGCATAAGTGTGAGAGGTCCCACAATCTGGTCTGATGGCAATCACCCAGGCCTTTCTATCTGGGGACAATGCCTTTACAATCTGGCTGACCTGTCCTTCCTCCCAAGCTTCTCCTGGGAGTGCGATTGCCACGCTCGCTTCTGAGCGAGCGCCTTCTGCTTCACACCACCGCTCCACTGTGACTGGGTCCATACTGGTGCCAAGAAGGTGGGCTTAATTTCAGAGTAACAGGATCCCGGACGAGCCCCCACTTGTAGCACTTACCCCCGAAGGAGCTGCTGGTAATTGATTGGGCCTGTACTCTGCTTTTCTACCCCAAATAATTTGTCTCAACCCGCTTGACACAGCTGTGTAACAGTGTGGATGTGAAACCTTCACTAAACGGAACAACCCCACATAACAGTGTGTATATAGTGTACCTTTATCGCTATCTGGGCATCCGTTGTTCCACCTGTTAGAATAATGAACAAGCCTCACACCAATTGTGATCAACCAAAATGTAAGTTTACTGGAACTAGTATAAAGACAGTAGTTATAATAACTGCATCAACATACAACTTACTATAATAGTGCAATGAGTGTACACAAATTATTAACACTTAAAGGTCCCTTGAGCCTCTACTGCGGCGCGTCTCCAAGTGGGACTAGTGCTCAGAGTGACAATGCCTTGACACTGGTCACCTTCCCACTTCCAGTACGGCCACACCAAACATACCAATGCAAAGATATCAACACAGCACAATACAGTTTCTCAAGAGCTTCCCCTGAGGTATAAGGCAGCCTTTTGTCTTACTGTATCCAAAGCACAAACCCTCCCAATGAGAAGTGTAGTCTCTGGTCTTCTTTGTCTTCGGCTAGCAATTATACTGCAGTGTTTGTAATCCAATGGTTTAACAAGTAATGAAGTAACATAACTGAAGAGTGATAACAATTCCTGCTATACAACACACTTGTAGATGCCTTCGGTGTAGGTATAACTTAATCATCAGTCAGCCCTCAATGAAGCATAGGCTTTTAAACCAGATTGAACTCAGTCTATTTGAATGAGACCTCCCCGTAGGACTACAGGTCCCAGCAACACTGTGAAATGAGTCTAAGTGTGTTACGGGTGTTAAATAACTTCTGGGCGACAGCCCTCTCACCACTCCAGGTCTGGAAAGTTGTGAACCTCCGCTCCGGCTGTCTCAGTCCTGCTGCCAGTCAGCACTGTCACACTGCTCCGCTCCGCAAGCAAACCGGACATCCACTTTGCTCCATCAAGGGTCCTGGGTCCTCAGACCCGATCACACTGCCTCTCCAGCACACTGTGGTAAGGCAGAGTCAATGGATGTTGTTCTGCTCTGCACGATGTAGGCCCTCTCTGAACACTCCTTCACAGATCCTTGCAGGCAGACCATGCATCCAGAAGAGACAGAAAATGGCTGCACTCTCCCTTTTATTTCCCACCCAGCATGCGGTTCAGCCATTTAGTGTTCATGGGTAAGTGAGTGAGCATTATGGGTAAGTGAGTCTCTTCACAGTCAATAAACATTTTCTGCTCTGCATGTGTAAGTTAATATATCTCTCACATTGGCATTTGGCTCCCTCTAGTGGTATGCAATCTTTAGCATTACATGACAAAAATACCAGTGCTACAATACTAATATAATTTGTATTGCTGGCTGCTGGACCGAACGTTGTTCTATTATGTTCGCTTGCACCATATTTAAAGGGCAACTCAACTCAACAATATATTATGATATACTCTAGCAGGTGACGTTGGTTCTCCCAGGGCTTGGAATATAAGTATCAGTTGGTCTTCACCACAGCTCCTTGTGGTGGAGATGGGCTGGAAACCCTAGTGGTCCCAAGAACTCTTTAGTGCATTGGTTCTCAACCGTCTAGCGCCGTGACCCCTTGATAAAATTTCCCAAGTTGTGGGGACCCCAAACAGTAAAATTATTTGCGTGGCAAGACAAGTAATTTGTGCCCCTAACCCACAGACATTTAGCGCTCCCTGAGTCCCTTCCACTCGTACAGTGTTAAAACGTTATGGTACATTTTTGGACGTACCACTCTTTCTCTTTGTTCTCCTTTCTTTCCCTTGTATCTCTCTCTATCCTAATGTCTTTTTTTTTCCCCATCACTCTCTCTAGCCATCTTTCTTGTGTGTACGAGGCATTGGGCTTTTATTGTAACCCCTCCAGCAAAATATTACTCTAAAGCCTCGTACACACAATCGGACATCAAACAAACTTTCCCTTGGATTTTTGTCCGAAGGGAGTTGTCCGGTCACACCCATAGCATCCACACGCTCGAACTTTTTCGGCAACAAACAGTGACGTTTCAACGTACTGACGAGAGTTTAAAAGAGGTAGTTAAATTCTCCGGCGTCACCCTTTGGGCTCCTTCTGCAAATCGAGAGTTAGTAGATGTCCAATCAGCGAATGAGGTTTTTCTAAATTCTTTATTTCTCGGCCCAACACATGGCCAACATCAACAGGAGGGGGACAGAAAAGGTTGATGAAGTAGAAGAACCTTGCAGTATCAGGCTTGGATAGAAGGAAAGCAATCCTGCTCTCAGCAGTAGTTGTACAATTAGTCGCCACTCCAGCCAGAGTGGGTGAAGTGCCCCCGGACAGACCCCTGCCACAGGCCTGGCAGCCGGAGCGTCACTTTGGGATTGTTGGGAGGAACAGGCCTGGCTCTGATTGAATTAAGATGCCAGTTGAGGCCTCTGCCACAGGCTCAATGCTGACAACGTGAACGCAGAGCGAATCTTCCCAATAAGTCACGTTAGGGTCACCGTCTGACAGTTTCAGTGTACCTGTCAGTAACCGGTCACCAGATCCCCGATGGTTCGTTCAAGTCTCTCAGACAACCTGCCTCCGGGTTCTCCTTGAGCCGATCCCCCACCGAACGGCACACAGCCTGAGATCTCCTCAGTAGAAGGGGGACCCAGTCAGTCACTGGGGCCCCTTTGTGGCATCAGTTGCTCTAAGCCAGGAGGGCCCAGAGTATGGAACTCCGCGTAGCGGGTGACCCCAGGCCAGGTGGGCCATAGTGGTGGGGCCCGCGATGTGCGCGCACCCTAAAGGAGGGTGCTGCACCCCCTCCCAGCATGCACAGCGAGGCTCAACTCCTCTCATTGGCTGCTGGGAAGAAGCGGCTCCGCCTGGACCTCTCTGGCGCCACCTGTCGCCCAGGGATGGCACCACATCCCTAGAACGCAGTCTGACCCACAGAACAATCCAGATTTGGCAACAGCCAAATTTAACACAATTAGGAATGAGAGCAACATAACTCTCTCATTCTCCCACTAACTTTAGCGTAGTGCCTTTACTGAAAGTAAGCGGGCGCTACAGCAGCTTTTAGTATTATGACATTATAAAGAAGAAGAAAATGTGCGCTGCTTTTCTTGATTTTAGAACTTGCACCCTCACGAATGTGATCTTTCAAATACGAACGCTAGTTCTACCAGACAGAACGCTTCCAGCTGGTCTTTGCTTCTGAGCATGCGCGTTTGTACTTTGTACAAAAGTCCGATTGCTTGCTGTACACACGGTCAGACTAGGCACCATCGGACTCTTGTTGGCGTAAAGCTTGTCCGTTCGCAGACCGAACTTTTTGTCCTATGAAACCCGAAAAAGTTTGTCCGATGGAGCGTACACACGGTCGGACTATTTTGAAAAGTTGCTCATTTTGAAGTTTGTTGGCAAAAAGTCAGACCGTGTGTACGGGCCTTAAAATTCCCTGTAATGCTAATCTGCTTAAAAAAAAATGAAAAATTCAACTGAATGAGATATATATTTTTTTATTCCATTACTGAGCTTTGTATGGTGTGATCTTTAGATTTACCATCAGGGCACCAACTGCGTCTATGTCAGGCACTGGTAATGTGATGGGAAAATACAGGGGTAGATTCACAAAAGAGATACGACGGCGTATCTCCAGATACGCCGTTGTATCTCTGAGTCTGGCCAGTCGTATCTATGCGCCTGATTCATAGAATCAGTTACGCATAGATTTCTATTAGATCCGACCGGCGTAAGTCTCTTACGCCGTCGGATCGTAACTGCATATTTACGCTGGCCGCTAGGGGCGTGTACGCTGATTTACACCTAGAATATGTAAACCAGCTAGATATGCGAATTCACGAACGTACGCCCGGCCGACGCAGTACAGTTACGCTGTTTACGTTAGGCTTTTCCCGGCGTAAAGTTACCCCCTGCTATATGAGGCGTATATGCGGCGTACCAATGTTAAGTATGGCCGTCGTTCCCGCGACAAAATTTGAAAAGTCGTCCGTGAATGGGGCTGGACGTCATTTACGTTCACGTCAAAACCAATACATCCTTGCGGCGTACTTTGGAGCAATGCACACTGGGAAATTCCACCGACGGCGCATGCGCCGTTCGTGAAAAACGTCAATCACGTCGGGTCATGGTTAATTTACATAACACACGCCCACCTCTTCACAATTTGAATTAGGTGGGCTTACGCCGGCCTATTTACGCTACGCCGCCGCAACTTTCTTTTGAGAATACGGCACTTGCCTGTAAAAGTTGCGGAGGCGTAACGTAAATAGGATACGTTACGCCCGCACAAAAATACGCCATTCTACGTGAATCTACCCCACAGTCTTTAAGGAACTGTGCTTCAATAAATCTGCAAAGCATAAATATAACTACTACTACTGGTGTGCATAGGAAAAGCTTTCTAATTTGTGAAATTTGATTGGATGATTAGATTTAGTATCTTAAGAACTGCATACTTTAAACATCTGTTGAATATCTTACTAGGGCTGGGAAAAGCGGCCCTTCCATGTAAGGGTAGAATTTTCTTGAAAAGCGGCCCGTCCATACGAGGCACAAGGGCGCAGCCCCCCTAATCCATGTGCCCAGCCCCTAATCTACATACAGGGCATCGGACGCATGGATTCCAACAGGGTTTTTTTTTTTTTAAGAACGTGATTAGAGCCTGAGGCTCTAATTAGCTTAAAAAAAGGGGTGGGCTTAGGGCGCAGAGCACTGCACCCTGAGCCCACCCAGTTGTGTGACAATAGCGAATTAATATTCACTATTGTCTTCCTGATTCTCCTTCCGGCCAATCAGGAAGTGGTCTTAGAACTTAGAACTCCTGGCCAGTCGGGTCTCAGGACCCATTTCCTGTTCAGCCAGGAGGAGAAGCAATGGCCCTGGAGCGAGATCCTTGTCACCTGCCTCCTAAGGTAAGGAGGCCTCTGATCACTGCTCACCTGTCTGTTTCCCGTGGGGGGGGGGGGTGTTGAGATCACTGCTATCCCGTCCGTCTTCTGTAGGAGGGGAAATTGCTGCCTTCCCGTTCGTCTCTCGGGGGGGGGGGGGGGTTGGTTTGTTCGAGGCAGTGTTGGTTTTCTGTGCCCCCCCAGCAAAATATTGAGTACCAGTCACCACTGCCTCCCACTAAGATACATGTATCGCTTACCTGGTAGCAGAGCCTGATATGATGAGGAAGGCCTCTCTTACACATCTGACTCGGGCCCCTGATAATGTGAACAGAAGGCGTAGGAGTGCAGAGAGGCACGAGTGCCTGTAGGTCTTGCTAGCAGAGCAGGTGTCCACGCTAGGCAGATGTAGTCGCCAGAGGTCTTAAGGCCGCATTCACACTGTAACGCGGCGTATTTTGGCGTATTTTGCCGCGACAAATTGCGGCGTATTTAACCCGCGATTTGCCGCGACAAAACGGGTCTTTTTTTTTTTGACAACACATTGTTGTCTATGGCCGAACGCCAATGCCGCCTGAAAAAAAGGGTCTGGGGCTTTTTTTCAGGCGGCAGGCGTACAGCGTTTCGGCGTTTGGCGTGAGATGTGAACCATCTCCATAGACATCAATGTGAAATCTTCCCTCCAGCGGCACGAGCGTCGGGCGTCTGGCGTGAAAACGCCTAGATGTGAATGGAGCTTAAGTGAAGCAGGCTGGGTGGCAGCTGGTGAACAGCAGACCAAAGCAGGCTGGTACTGGCAATAGCAGGCAGGTGAGGCATACACTGGTAGCAAGCAGTGGGTAAGCAGGTGCAGCCAATCGACCGGTAGGTCCTGGTGACAGCAGAAGAAATAGTAGAGTCAGGCAAGCAAGGTCATGCACTGGCAAGACAGATTAGGTACAGGGGCACAGGCAAATGCATGGTCAATGTTCAATCCGGGTCAAGAGCCGATCAGTGGAAAAGTAGCAAATGGAGCAGGCAGAAGCGGGAAGCGGTGGTCAGAAGGAAAGCTGGGGTCAGTACAGGCAGAGTTCAGGGAGTAGTTAGTTAGGTCAGTAATTGAAGACAGGATCACAGGTTCTCAGAACACAGAAGGCTGAAGACAAAGTAGCCCCCAAACCTGAGCACTGGTCCATTTGGTGCCTCTATCTGTGATGGGTGCACACGAGCATGCAGACGTGCACGTGTATGCGCACTAATATGCGTGCGCATGTGCATAAATATTAGCATGTGCCCAATTCCTGCATGCATGAGAAAGAATGTGGATTAGCCTGTGAAGATGCACACAAGTCCGCCCATAGGAGCCACCTTATCTACTGGCATGCCAATCCTGACATTATGGCAGTAAAACTGACCTTCCATTTTATTTGCTATAGAAGGGCTTAGTGTGCTCTAAGGAAGTAGGTGAGAAGCCGTCTTCATTTTTGTTTTTATCTACAAAGGTTGTAGGGTATTTTAGAACGATGAGGCCAGGGGCAGACTGGTACTAGTAGGTAGATTCAGGTACACTGGATTAACTTTAGGGCTGCGTAGCGTAGCCTGTTTAGGCTACGCCGCCGTAAATTAGCTAGGCTAGTAATGATTCTCAATCTACTTACCTGCTAATTTACGGTGGCGTAGCCTAAAACGAGCGGGCGCAAGGGCGCCTAATTCAAATGGGTTGGGGGGGCGTGTTTCATGGTAATGAGGCTTGACCTCACGTTTTTGACGTTTTTTGTCACTGCGCATGCACCGGGCGACTACATTTCCCAGTGTGCATTGCGGCTAAGTACGCCGTACGGGCCTATTGATTTCGACGTGGACGTAAACGACGTAATTCCCGATTCGCGGACGACTTACGCAAACGACGTAAAAAAATTTAATTTCGCGGCGGGAACAGCGGCCATACTTAACATTACTATTCCACTAGAGCCTAGTTCTAACTTTACGCGGCCTATCTCTTACGTAAACGGCGTAAAAGTACTGCGTCGGCCTGGCGTACTTTCGTGAATCGGCGTATCCCCTCATTTACATAATCTACACCGGCCGCAATGGAAGCGCCACCTAGCGGCCATCAGAAAAATTGCAATCTAAGATAGGACGGCGCAAGCCGTCCTATCTTAGATATGTTTAAGCGTATCTCTGAGCATACGCTTAAACATACGGCGGTGTCGATTCTGAGTTAGGCCGGCTTATCTACTGATAAGCCGGCCTAACTCTTTCTGAATCTACCTACAGGTCACCTTGCCTATGCAGTGTCGTGAAAGGAAATCCCTGACTCCCATATTTTTACCTTACCTGTGCTCCCTGTCAGCTTTTTGCTCCTTCACAGCCAGCAAAAATATCCAAAGGTGCCATGTTACCTGTTGCCTGTGATGGTGCCATTTGGCACCATGGCACTAGGGCTGATCATTTGAATTGCCATTGCATCAGGGCCAATGTCTCTTTCACCAAAGCAAGATAATAGATCCCTCCATCACCATGATAAAGCCCCAATGCTTTTGTCACAAAGGCCACAAGGCTGGTCCACCATCACAACATGGCCTTTTCAACAACGCCATTATGTACTCCCATCCCATCACCATATGTAAGAAAAGTATTGATACTGCATTTATAAATAATGTAAATATTGGTCAAAGGTAAAATCTGCTCCTAATGTCACGCTATCTCCACCCAGAATCAGAGCTCTTTGTTCACACGTTGTTCCCTCTTCACATATTTGCTGACTCTTTGCATTCGTATATTGCAGCTCTCCCTACACTATCTGTTCTTAACCAGGAATCCTTGGGACCTTAGAATTCCTCCAGAAGATACTAGGGGTTCCTTTATCTGTGGTTTGATAACTTATCATAGTTCCAGGGCCAACATCTCATGGCAAAGACCATAAGAAAGACATCAGTTAACCTTTTTGCATTCTGACCTCTATTCTTATGCCGCGTACACGCGATCGGAAATTTCCGACAAGAAAAGTTTGATGTGAGCTTTTGGTTGGAAATTCCGATCGTGTGTAGGCCCCATCGGACTTTTTCTGTCGGAATTTCCGACAGCAAAAATTTGAGAGCTGTTTCTCAAATTTTCATACGTCTGTATTAGGGCTGTTACTGATCAAAATTTTTCTGTTCGATCAATCGTTTTTTTTTTTAATCGATTAATCGACTAATTTCGATTAATTAGAAAAACAAAAAAAAACTGCGCTACAACACAATGATCACCAAGGCAGCTGCTAACGTGTGAAGTACACAAATAAACATAAAAGACAAAAAAGCCGCGCCAAGATTAGATTGATAAAGTCCACTACTACAATATAAAAATTATCGATGGATAAAGTCTGTGGGTTTTAAAGCAGAGGCAAAGTTGCACTCAATGATAAAAAGACACTTGTTCCATGTAGTGTGGCACAACGATGTATTGATGGATATAAATTCCTCCAACACCCAGTGACATGCATGCAGTACGTGAATTCCTCCACCTGAAAATCAAAGCCTCTTACCAGAAGGTAAGAACTCAAAGCGGATGGCTATAGCCCAGCCTCGGCCTTTATTTTCTCCAGGAATCCCGGATCAGGAGTCCGCAGTGTCACAATCAACAGATCACAGTCGCTCCATAGGAGGGAGTGTATAAAAAAAGGAAGACGCATATAGCGTAATACAGTACAGTACCAAAATTTATTGAAACAGTAGTCTACTTACATCAATGTTGATAAAAACAGTCATGTGTTTAAAAATTGAACAAGCCGGCCGGCAGACAGGAGCCCTTCCTCCCGAGCGTGGTGACGTCATTGACGTAGCCTCCCAGACGCGTTTCGTCACAGGTGACGTTATCAATGGGTAACGTCACCTGTGACGAAACGCGTCTGGGAGGCTACGTCAGTGACGTCACCACGCTCGGGAGGAAGGGCTCCTGTCTGCCGGCCGGCTTGTTCAATTTTTAAACACATGACTGTTTTTATCAACATTGATGTAAGTAGACTACTGTTTCAATAAATTTCGGTACTGTACTGTATTACGCTATATGCGTCTTCCTTTTTTTATACACTCCCTCCTATGGAGCGACTGTGATCTGTTGATTGTGACACTGCGGACTCCTGATCCGGGATTCCTGGAGAAAATAAAGGCCGAGGCTGGGCTATAGCCATCTGCTTTGAGTTCTTACCTTCTGGTAAGAGGCTTTGATTTTCAGGTGGAGGAATTCACGTACTGCATGCATGTCACTGGGTGTTGGAGGAATTTATATCCATCAATACATCGTTGTGCCACACTACATGGAACAAGTGTCTTTTTATCATTGAGTGCAACTTTGCCTCTGCTTTAAAACCCACAGACTTTATCCATCGATAATTTTTATATTGTAGTAGTGGACTTTATCAATCTAATCTTGGCGCGGCTTTTTTGTCTTTTATGTTTAATTTCGATTAATTATAACGCACATACAGATCCAACTACTTTTAGCCGATCTCCTCCTTGCAGGCTGATTCCCAGTGCAGCTACTGACCACTGGAAAAATGGATAGCAGGATACAAAAACACACAAAGGCAGCGCTCGATGGAAATAGCATTAAAACTTTTATAGTCTTCAAGTGGGTAACATAATAAATATTGCACTGGAGATAAAATCGATGTAGCTACATAAACTGTAAAAATGGTACGAGTAATACCAAACGGTAGCAAAAGCAGTCATAAAAACATGTAGCTAAGTATGATACTGGTATAAAAATGTGTACAACAATACCACTGCTGAATCCAGATGAGGAGAGGTTAACATCAGTCCGTCGGCATGTAGATGTCCCATGAAGGGAACTATCACAACTCCCAGTGGATGGTTGTAGAATCCCAGGTTGATAGAGGGAAGTGATAGAGGGAAGTGTAACAGCTCTTGCGTGTGGCAGATAGTGAGGTCCCGCCGGCATGCAGATATGAAGGCACAGCAAAGGAGCCCTTCAGATGGACACGGCAAGCCCCGCCGGTGTCCGTGACGTCACCGGATCTCCGACGGAACTCTCTGAAGGCCCAGAAGCCGGCGGAGAGGTGAGTACCAATCAAAAGAATTTTAATCGATCAAAAAGATTAAAGATTAATCGATTAATTAAAAGTTAATTTGCACAGCCCTAGTCTGTATGCAATTCCGACGCGCAAAAAAAACACACTCTTCACTTTTCTCGGCTCGTTGTAGTGTTGTACGTCACCGCGTTCTTGGCGGTCGGAATTTTGTGTGACCGTGTGTATGCAACACAAATTTCAGCCAAAATTCAGTCGGAAAAAAATCCACTGTTTTCTTGTGTGTGTACGCGGCATAAGGTTGCATTCTTCCTACTGACCACCAGTGTAAGAGGCATGTTTGCCATCGACCCCCAACCAATAAATCGATGTTAGTAAGGTTTTTTCCGAGACCTGGAAATTTCTTAGGGGTCCCTCTAATGCTGTGTACACACGATCGAATTTTCCGTTGGAAAAAACCTTGGATGGTCACCAGTCATCTCTATGATCGTCGGAGGCCCGGGCGCGATGTTATGATGTTGCGCCCGGGTACCGGAATGTAAACAAAGCCGCAGTCGCGGCTGAAAGCATGAGGTCCGTGAATTTTTTTCCTGATCTCATGCTTTCCAGCCTGGAGGAGAGATGTGGGGTCTTATTGACCCCGCATCTCTCCACAAACCATTCCTATTACAAGGGATGTTTACATCTCTCTCTCTCTGTCTTTCTTTCTTTCTCCCTTCGTCCCTCATTCATCTCAGACTCTAACCACATCCCCTTTCCGAGCCATGCCTATTTAAGCCACGTCCGCTATCCTGCGTAAACCACGCATATTTTCCGCATTTTTCTATTACGCTATGCCACGTCAACAAACGAATGTCCCGCCACCTAATTATAACAAGGCTCCACCTACATGCAAAAAAGTGTCCCGTTTTTTTTTTTTTTGCAATGTTGGCAACTATGGCCCGGATTCAGATACAATTGTGTATCTTTGTGCGGGCGTAACGTATCTCCGATACGTTACGCCGCCGTAATTTTGGGCGCAAGTTCCGTATTCAGAAAGGACTTGCGCCCTTAGTTACGGCGGCGTAACGTATCTCGTCCGGCGTAAGCCCGCCTAATTCAAATGGGGATGATGTGGGCGTGTTTTATTAAAATGAATCGTGACCCCGCGTATTTGACGTATTTTACGAACGCAAAGCCTCATTGGTTTCGACGTGAACTTATGTACAGCCCTATTCGCGAACGACTTACGCAAACAATGTAAAATTTTCAAAACTCAACGCGGGAACGACGTCCATACTTAAAGCGGGGGTTCACCCTAAAAAAAAAAATTGTTTTTGTCTACCATGCCATCCAGCATACTAGCGTCAGCTACAGTATGCCTTTATTTTTATTGTTTTGCGCTGTACTCACAGTTTAATCCATTAGTTAAGTTTCAGACTCCCGCGGGGAGTAGGCGTTCCTCTGAAGAGGGGAACATGATTGACGACCGGCTATGGCGCGTCACACTTCCCAAAAATAGCCGAAATAGGACTTGGCTCTTCACGGCGCCTGCACAGTCAGCTCCTAGTCTGTGCGCAGGCGCCGTATAGCGCCGTGAAGAGCCGAGTCCTACTCCGGCTATTTTCGGGAATGCGTGACGCGCCATAGCCGGCCATCAATCATGTTCCCCTCTGCATAAGAACGCCCATTCCCCGCGGGGAGTCTGAAACTTAACTACGGGATTAAACTGTGAGTACAGCGCAAAAAATAAAAAATAAAGGCATACTGTAGCTGACGCTAGTATGCTGGATGGCATGGTAGAAAGTTGTTTTTTAGGGTGAACTTCCGCTTTAACATAGGATACCCCTCATATAGCAGGGGTAACTTTACGCCGAAAAAAGCCTAACGTAAACGACGTAAAAAAATGCGCCGGCCGGACGTACGTTTCTGAATCGGCGTAAATACCTATTTAGCATATTCATCGCGTAACTATACGGAAGCGCCACCTAGCGGCCAGCGTAAATATGCAGCCTAAGATACGACGGTGTAAGACACTTACGCCAGTCGGATCTTAGGGAAATCTATGCGTAACTGATTCTATGAATCAGTCGCATAGATACGACGGCCCGCACTCAAAGATACGACGGCGTATCTGGAGATACGTTGTCGTATCTGGAGATACCCCGTCGTATCTCGTATCTGAATCCGGGCCTATGTCTTTCAAATTATACAAACAAATTGGGGTAAATATTGATTATTATTTTTTATTCGTGGGATTGTCATTTTTTTTCAAAAAATCTCATTTGAAAAATTGCTGCGACAATACTCTGTGACATAAAAAAATTGCAACTGTCATTTTATTTCCTTAGGGCCTCTGCTAAAAATATATATAATGTTTGGGGATTCTGAGTAATTTTGGTGATGATTTTTACATTTAGGAGAGGAGTGGCAGAATTGGCCCGGTATGGAAGTGGTTAAAGCCAAAGGTATGTGGAGCTTTCTGTGACCTATAAGGATCATATCTTTTTTTTTTATGTCCACACAGGACCTTCCACAGCCATTGTTATTGTTTTTCATAGCATTTGCAATGTGAGAGCACAGCCAATCATGGCCCGTCCTTCTCCTCCGGCCGCCAATCATGGCCTTCCTTTCTCCTTCAGCTGCCAATCACAGCCTATCAGTCTCCTCCAGGCGCCAATCAAAGCCTTCTTTTGTTTTCCCGCATATATCACTCTTGAGGTAAATGGGCGGGAATATAAACGGAGGACGGCAATTGGTCGGTCGGCGCCTGAAGTCCCGGTGTTTGAGGTGGGAGGTGAGTACCGGGTGGCTTGTGTGGGGGGAGTGTATTCCGGTGTAAAGCAGCGGGTTCCGAGCTCCGGGGTTATTCGCCTGTGTATTGCCGCCATTTCTGCGTGTGGAGAGGCCGGGCGGGGTGATGTACAGTTTTCTCCTGTATATTTTAGTATTAGTACATCGCAGCGACCCTCTGCTCCGAGCTTCCTTCCCAGCTAACCTTTCACAACATTCCTCCATGCATCCCTTCGTTACCTCATCGCGCTGCTCGTCGCCTGCGGCCACTTCCGGTGTACAGCTTCTCCAGAAAAGGGAGCACTTCCTGCTGATGGTGACAACGGAGGTCCCTGCCTGTGTAATGTGTAGGGGGTTTACCACCTCATCCCTCTAAACCTGAACACCTATGGATTACACATATTCTGAGGCTCATTTAACGAAGATAAGGCGCCAACGTGAGCTTACAAACTGCGGTTTAGGAGATATTTGCAAAAAAGACGGGCACCGATGTCTACCGCGCAGACGCACTGTGGAAACCTTTAGAAACCGCGATCGTGCCGTGTTTGCCAGCTCCCGCGTGAATGCGTGGGAGTGATGTCATCGCGGCTCCGGCCAGTTACAGCGCTGGAGCTGCGATACCTGGAAGTCACTCTGGGAGAGATGGCGACGGAGGAGGGGAACGAGGACCGCTGCGGGGGCTTCAATCTCAGGTAAGTAATGCATACTAGCTCATTATGCCTTTGTCTTGCAGGGTGTGTGGTGTGGGGGTGTTTTTTTTTTTTGCACGCTATAAACATAAAGAGCGCAATAATAAAAACAAAAAACAAACACCATCTTTTAACTTTTGCTTTAACCACTTAAGCCCCGGACCTTTAGGCTGTTAAATGCCCAGGCCAGTTTTTAGCGATTCGGCACTGCGTCGCTTTAACTGACAATTGCGCGGTCGTGCGACGTGGCTCCCAAACAAAATTGACGTCCTTTTTCCCCACAGATAGAGCTTTCTTTTGGTGGTATTTGATCACCTCTGCGGTTTTTATTTTTTGCGCTATAAACAAAAATAGAGCGACAATTTTGAAAAAAATTCAATATTTTTTACTTTTTGCTATAATAAATATCCCCCAAAAACATATAAAAAAAAAAATTCCCTCCAGTTTAGGCCAATACGTATTATTCTACCTATTATTGGTAAAAAAAATCGCAATAAGTGTTTCGATTTGGTTTGCCCAACATTTATAGCGTTTACAAAATAGGGGATATTTTTATTAAATTATTTTTTTTTTTTTTTTTTTTTTTTTTTTTTTTTACTACTAATGGTGGCGATCAGCTTTTTTTTTTTTTCGTCACTGCGACATTATGGCGGACACTTCGGCCAATTTTGACACATTTTTGGGACCATTGTCATTTTCACAGCAAAAAAATGCATTTAAATTGCATTGTTTATTGTGAAAATGACAGTTGCAGTTTGGGAGTTAACCACAGGGGGCGCTGTAGGAGTTAGGGTTCAGTTTGTGTGTGTTTACAACTGTAGGGGGGTGTGGCTGTAGGACTGACGTCATCGATCGAGTCTCCCTATAAAAGGGATCACTCAAACGATACGCCGCCACAGTGAAGAACGGGAAAGCCGTATTTACATACAGCTCTCCCCGTTCTTCAGCTCCGGGGAGCGATCGCAATGGAGCGACTATAAACAAATAGCCGCGCCGTCGTCCCGGATCGCTCCCCGCGGGAATCCGACCACCGCATGTAGCGGGGGTCCCGATCGGACCCACGTCTAGGCAGGGACGTACAGGTACGCCCATGTGCCATTCTGCCGACGTATATCTACATGCCGAGTTCGGGAAGTGGTTAAGGTGAGCTTAATGTGGTTGTAAAACCTTCCAGACCACTTTAACCACTTCCCGACCGCCGCATGTATATGTACGTCCACAGAATGGTACGTACAGGCAAATGGGCGTACATGTACGTCCTTGCCTTTCCATGGATCGGACCCCCCCCCCCCCCCCCGCTACATGTGGCGGTCGGGTTCCCTCGGGGAGCGATCCGGGACGACGGCGCGGCTATTCGTTTATAGCCGCTCCCCGGAGCTGAAGAACGGGGAGAGCCGTGTGTAAACAGGGCTTCCCCGTGCTTCACTGTGGCGGCTGCATCGATCGAGTGATCCCTTATATGAGGGAGACTCGATCGATGACATCAGTCCTACAGCCACACCCCCCTACAGTTGTAAACACACACTAGGTGAACCCTAACTCCTACAGCGCCCCCTGTGTTTAACTCCCAAACTGCAACTGTCATTTTCACAATAAACAATGCAATTTAAATGCATTTTTTGCTGTGAAAATGACAATGGTCCCAAAAATGTGTCAAAATTGTCCGAAGTGTCCGCCATAATGTCGCAGTCACGAAAAAAATCGCTGATCGCCGCCATTAGTGGTAAAAAAAAATTTTTTTTTTATAAAAATGCAATAAAACTATCCCCTATTTTGTAAACACTATACATTTAGCGCAAACCAATCGATAAACGCTTATTGCGATTTTTTTTTTTTTTTTTTTTTTTTTTTTTACTAAAAATAGGTAGAAGAATACGTATCGGCCTAAACTGAGGGGGAAAAATAAATTTATATATGTTTTTGGGGGATATTTATTATAACAAAAAGTAAAAAATATTGCATTTTTTTTTCAAAATTGTCGCTCTATTTTTGTTTATAGCGCAAAAAATAAAAACCGCAGAGGTGATCAAATACCACCAAAAGAAAGCTCAATTTGTGGGTAAAAAAGGACGCCAATTTTGTTTGGGAGCCACGTCACACGACCGCGCAATTGTCTGTTAAAGCGACGTAGTGCCGAATCGCAAAACCTGGTCTGGGCATTTAGCTGCCTAAAGGTCCGGGGCTTAGGTGGTTTACCTACAGTTAAGCCTGGATTAAGGTTTACCTGTAGATGTAAGAAATATCTCCTAAATCTACACTGTTTATCAAATATTTGAAAAAAAGGCGGGCACCGATGTCTGTCTAAGGCGCATGCGATAAGTTCACCTTTTGCACCATGTTACACTCCTGTTTGAGGCTTATACACCCCCCCCAAATTACATTTAGACATTGGCACACTGGATGCTTCACACTGCCCTGCAGATCACCAGCACCAAAACTTTTCCCATACACTTCTATGGGGCCCTGTGATTTTGGTGCAGTGTCGGAAAGCACACCAAAACTCCTGCATGCTTCATCTTCTGAGCGCATTCTGAAACCGCGCTGTAATCATGGGACATCCTAGATGTCTATGGGAACGGGCTGCGCGATCACACTGGGGTGGTGTGAAGCTGCCCTTGGGGGGGCATCTGGCGTGTTTGGTTTGTGTGCTCCCTTTTTTCTTTTTTTTCTTTTCCAATGAACTGATTTAACACCCAATCGCTTGTTCATAAGCATCAATTTAAAAAAAAAGTTTTCTTGCCATAACACTGCTGCCATGAGGAAAGGCGTCTAGGAGAGATGACCACATTGCACTCTGCATGAGGCTTTATCGTGGGTGTAAACCCACTTTTTGGACTTCTCCTATAGGTAAGCCTTAGTCTAGGCTTACCTGTAGGTAGTGGAAATATCTCCTAAACGTGCGCCAGTTAGGAGATAATTCACTTGCAGTCCGCCGAAAATCCCAACTGCGCATGCGTCAGGGTTTACTTCCTCTTTAATATTTTATTTTCCTCCCGTGCAGTTGATGTAAGCTCTCAGGAGTCTGGCCCTCTGAACCCTCTTGTTTTGCATTGTTATGCAACTGTACTGTCTCCCTTTATATTTTGTAAAGTGCTGTGCAAACTGTTGGCATAATATAAAAAATAACTAGCGCCGTTGTTTCAGGTTGTACAGACATGGCACAGCAGAGGAGGAGAGGTCGTCCCAGTGCTGTCCCGGACACATCAGCTCAGGTACCCTGGATTCTCTAGCATGTAGTTTTTGTCATGGTGTTGTGTGTTTGGTTTATTTTTTGGTGTGATCAGAGCAGCCTCTGGTGAAATCGTTCCTTGGCTGTTTATACCGCACCGTAAAGTAATAATATGCTGCTGTTCAGAGTTAACAAGACGCTTCAAGTGTGGCGTTCTTGACACAGCTTGCAGTACACTTTGGGGTTGATTCACTAGATCTGGAGTTTAATATCTGGTCCAGCTGTGCATAGAAACTAATCGGCTTCCAGGTGTGTTTTTAAATTTTTTTGTGTCAAAGATTAAGGGCCCTTTCACACTGGTGCATTTTTGCCGCGTTTTCGTGGTAAAAATAGCGCTATTAAAACGCTCCCCATACCCCTCTTCATTGAAATGAATTAAAAACTCGGTAAAATCGCGGTATTTTAACACTCCGTTTTTACAGCGGTTTTTAATTCATTTCAATGGAGGGGGCATGGGAAACGTTTTAGGTGCATTTTAATAGCGCTATTTTTACTGCAAAAACGCGAGAAAAACGCACCAGTGTGAAAGGGCCCTAAGGGTCCTTTTCACACAGGCGGTCCGCCCAGCCAACTTGGCTTTACTCAGCGGGAGATCGCTCCACTGAGCAGGTGGATGACGGGTCCATCTCCACTCACTGTGCAGAGACAGACCTGTCAGAAGCCCACTCATCTCTATGGGGAGATCGGATGAAAACAGACCGCCTGTCTGTTTTTCATCCGATGGACGGATGGAAAATAGGACCACCATCCGTCTTGAATTTCACGATCGGAAAGCAGCGGGTGTCGGCAGACACGTGTCGCCGCTCCATAAGAGTGAATGGAGGTTCCGATCAGGTTCCGCCTGGAAAAACTGTCAGGCAGACCTGATCGGAAACGCTGTGTGAAAGTGGCCTAATTGAACAAACTGAAGTTAGAAGCTGATCGGCTACCCTTGCCCAACTGCACCAGATTTTGCACTTTCCAGTTTTAGAAAAATCAACCCCAATCTTTATGTCTTACAAACTGGCTCCACCTTTAAACTTTGTATTCATTTTTGGGTGTATTGTATCAAAACAACCGCAAGTTCCTTGAAGTGAAATTCCAGACACATACTCAACTCATCTTTTGGCTGAGAATCCCGGCCGTGTGTATGTTCGTCGCAGTTTTTCCGACTGCCAGAAAACTGCCAAATCCGCCGGCAGCTTCCCCCCGACTGACTTTTTCCCATTGGAAAAATCCTATGTGTACACACAGGGGCATTAGCTGTTTTCAGGGAGAGGGAGAGAGAGATTTCTATTTTGTTTTAAGTCGCAAGATTTCTCAAATATTTTCTGCATCAATTTGCTAATATCCATATTTGGAGCATGATGCAGTTAACCACTTTGC
Organism: Rana temporaria; assembly: GCF_905171775.1. Classification (NCBI taxonomy): domain Eukaryota; kingdom Metazoa; phylum Chordata; class Amphibia; order Anura; family Ranidae; genus Rana; species Rana temporaria. Next base: position 15,585,362 of record NC_053497.1, read on the forward strand.
AACCGGCCCATAGCTGAATGACGGCTACATGTCCTCCCAGAGAATCGTTCCCGCGGGTGCGCACTCGGGAACATCCGCGCTCGCCGGGTCCACGAGACGTCGCAAAATACAGATCGTGGTAAAGGACCAATGACGGCGGTCCTTTACCACGTGACTGCTCTGTCAAATGACGGAGCGATCACAAATGTAAACAAGACAATGTAGTGGGGTCATCCCAAGTTCATGCTCTCCTCTCCTCACACAGATCAAGTGTGAGAGGAGAGTGACCCTGTGACAATAGTAAGTGCCCAGCAACCCCCCAGTGCCATCTGTGCCACCTCTGTGCCACTTGTGCTCATCTGCGCCACTGCAGTGCTGCGTTTGCCCACCATAATGATGGTGAGGGGGGCTGCAATGAGGGCACAGTAAGGCGGCATTGAAAGTGAGGCTGCAGTGAGAGCACGGTAAGGCTGCAATGATAGTCACCACTTTTTTTTTTTTTTTTTTTGGCAGTGAAGGACCCGGCCTTCTAACAGTGAACTGGCCCCCTGTTTAAAAAGTTTGAGGACCCCTGCCCTAGAACATCTGATGGTGCTTCTTGGATGTCGGGCCTCTATGTGGCCAGGCTGTAAAAAACAAAAATCGCATGTGGTATCGCCATACTTAGAAGGAGCAGCAGAATATATTTTGGGGTGTAATTTTTGCCATGTACATGCTGTGTTGGAAATATCCTATAAATGGACAACTTTGTGTAAAAAAAAAAAAAAAAAAAAAATACTTTTTTTTTTAAACATCTGGGAAAAAATGAACCGTTCAAAAGACTCATGCCTTATAGATTATACGTTGGGGTGTTGGCTTTACAAAATGGGGTCACTTTGTGGGCGTTTCCATTGTCCTTGTGCTCCAGGGCCTTCAAAAGTGTAATGGGTGGTTGAGAGATTAGATGTGTAATTTATGCTCCTAGAACGCCTGAAGTTGCTACTTCAGTGTTGGGCCTCTGTATGTGGCCAGGCTGTGTAAAAGTCTCACATGTGATATCGCCATACTCGGGAGGAACAGCAGAATGTTTTTTGGGGTGTCATTTGTGGAATATACATGCCATATGAGAGAAATAACCTGTTATAATGACAATTTAGTGTGGGGGGGGGGGAAATAAAAAAAATCTTAATTTTGCAAAGAATTGTGGGGAAAAAATTACAACTTCAAAAAACTAACAATGCCTCTTACCAACTACCTTGGAATGTCTACTTTCCAAAAAGGGGTGATTTGTGGGGTATTTGTACTTTACTGGCTTGTTGGGGTCTCGAAATGTCAGTACATCATGTGTGATCAAATTGATACATTTTCAGTAATTTGCACCATAGCTTGTAGACCCTATAACTTTCACCCAGACTAAATAATATCCACAATTTTTTTTATTTATTTTTTCCATTTTTATAGCGGGGGGGGGGGGGAAACGCAGAGGTGATCAAATACCACCAAAAGAAAGCTCTATTTGTGTGAAAAAAAGGACAAAAATTTCATATGGATACAGTGTTGTATATGACTGAGTAATTGTCATTCAAAATGTGAGAGCACCGAAAGCTGAAAATTGGTCTGGTTATTAAAGCGGGGGTTCACCCTAAAAAAAAATTCTAACCTTACAATGAGCTGACCTGTGACACGGACATTATGCTGTGTGTTTTTTTTTTTTTTTTTTTTTTTTTTAAATTTATTTTTCTTCGTACATACCGTTGTATCTGTATTTTCTCCCTGGATTTCCCGCGGGAGTGGGCGTTCCTATTCACAGGGTAAGTGATTGACGTTCTTCCGACCGGCGCATACAGCGCGTCACGACTTGCCGAAAGAAACCCAACGTCGGGACGGCGCCTGTGCACCGATGTTCGGCTTCTTTCGGCAACTCTGACGCGCTATATGCGCCGGTCGGAAGAACGTCAATCACTTACCCTGTGAATAGGAACGCCCACTCCCGGAGGAAATGCAGATAAAACGGTATGTACAAAAAAAAAAAACAGCATAATGTTCGTGTCACAGGTCAGCTCATTGTAATGTTAGAAAATCGTTTTTAGGGTGAACCCCCGCTTTAAGGGTGTTTAAGTGCCCAGTGGTTAATTAACATTGCAGTGAACTTGGCAGTTGTGTGGCGCCAAGTCTGGGAGCCTTTATGGTGTATTCACACTTGTGAATACACCCTGCCCACGATTACCTGTGAATAACCCCAACGGTGGTTCCTGCAGTTGGCTGCGGGAGGCAGCCCTATTGAAAGCAATAACAGGCAGCCAGCTCCCGTGGGTTATTGTGCCCACTTGCATGTAATTTGCTCAAGCGGCTATTGCATGCCTGTGATTGGGCCCCGGGCGCTCACATGTGATTGCATGAGAGCGGGAGCAATCTTCTGAAAGAGCCGGAAACCTCCCATTGCTTTCAGTAGGGCTGCCTCCTTCAGCTAATTGCAGGACCCTCATGCTGAGGTTCTTGCAGGTAATTGAGGGCAGGGTGCAAGTGTGATTGTACCCTCAAAGGTATACGTCATAGAGAGAGACTGACCACCGTTGAATGAAATTTGTGTTGGGTGTCTAGGCCGAGGTAGGTCCTTTGGGTACATGGTACTGACAAAGATGGGCTAATCTTTTACTACCTGTGTTTTTTTTTTTTTTTTTTTTTTTTTATAGTGTTTTATAATCTGTGGGTACCAAAAGGAGCCACTACCATGAAAAAGTCCTTCTAAAATTTGAATAAAAGCTTTTGTGGTGTAAAGGGAACGACAAAATTGTGCAGATCTGCAGCATTTTGAAATGTTGAGTTGTGCCACGTTCTTTCCTTTTGAAAACTGATCGTTGAGGCTAACCTGAATATTTTCTCTTATAGGATATGGAGGAAGAGCTGATCCAGACCCAAACGCTAACGCAGGCAAAGAGGAACCTGGAGAAGCATTCTCCTGACCAAGTAAATCTCAAGGTACAGAAGGTTCACCCTTGTCATTCTATGCTGTCTTTCAGAAATGTGCACTAAGTCAGTGCTTTATAATTATAAAAAAAATCTCTCCTATGCAAAATATTCTTGTCACATTGGACTTGTGTCTTAATTTTATGTTCTGTATGCAATAATACTGTTATTGATTGTGTATCCTAAATGGAAACCTATTTTTAATTTGGGCTTGGTACACACAGTTCCATTGCAGTAATGCGGAGGAACGCACATTGGTTGGGCTGCGGTGTTCATTCTGAACACGCCTATGTTGCAGTCAACTGCATTGTATGGTAACCAAAGTTTAATAAAAGGTCCTTTGCACTACCAAATAAAGTGATCCAAATGTTAAACAAAATGGTGATAATCCCAAAAATATAAACTAACTGCAAAACCTAATAGTGTTCACAATACACATACAAACAAATTGAATAGATGAGTGATTTTGCGCAGTAATATATTATTACGGCCAATAGTATGTGTGACAAATAATGTAAATGAAGTATAGTCCAATGCCATATTGAAATGGCTCCAATATCAAGAACCACATGGATTTGGAATCTTTTGGGACTATACTTTATTGACATTATTTTTGTCACCTATACCAGACCTCAAATTTTCCACTCGCATTTTGCGAGTGGAAAATGAGGTCTGGCGAGGAGCTGGGCTGCCTGGGAGGGGCGAGCACCTCGGTGGGCTGGGTTGATCGGGAGCTGTCAGACCACGGAGGAAGAGGAGAGCTGCAGAGCGGTATTGCCCGCTGTTAGAACTTGCATTGAAATTTCCTCTGCTCTGCTCGCTCACACAGCCCCGCCTCCTCCTGACCCCATGCCTGTGATAGACAGAATGTGGGTCCAATGCTGGGACGTGTTGTCCATCACAGGCGTGGGGTCAGGAGGAGGCGGGGCTGTGTGAGAGCAGAGCGGAGGAAATTTCAATGCAAGTTTAACAGCGGGCAATACCGCTCTGCCATCCGCAGCTCTCCTCTTCCTCTGTGATTTCTGACAGCTCCCGATCAACTCAGCCCACCGCGGTGCTCGCCCCCACTTCCGGGCGATTCTGTCATGATCTGGCCGCCAATGGGGGGGCACAAGGACTCTGCAATGTGGGGGGGGGGGGGCACAAGGATTCTGCAATGGGTGCACAGTGGGGCTGAAATGTGGTGCACAGGTGAGGCTGTGCCGAGGGGATAAAGTTGTTGTTAATATTTATTTCCGTAACTTAATTCTGCATAAAACATTTAAGTGTCATTTCATGAGATAATTTATGAGGGCGTGATTAGCGGCAGAATTAGGGGCGGAGCAGTGTAGGGATTGGGTTGGACAACTGATGGTGAGTAACCCTTGAGGCCTGGCTAGTGGCTCAAGACTTGAAATTTTGAGCCCTGACATACTATTGGCTGCGATTAATATATTACTGTGCAAAATCACTTGTCTATTTAATGGATGGCGAGCCATCCCTGCGTGAACTGCATTGCTAAAATGTGAAGAAGCCTATTCAAATGAATAGACTGCCTTAAAGGAAAAGTATAGCCAAAGCTTGTTTGGCTGTACTACTCCTGTGACCCGTTTTCAGCAGAGAGGGCTGAAGTCTGCTCACTGACGTCACAGAAGTTGGTCCAGGGTCAACGTCCTCACGACAATGGAGTCTAGATCTGCCAGATCCCTGGACCAACACCCGGATCAGTCTCTCAGCGAGCCCCTGAGACCCTGACCTGGCCAACCCTGCCCCCTCCACAGCCCAGCGCTTCAATGAGCGAGGAGGGGGGCAGAGCAGAGACCGACAGTCACAGCTCTCTACTCTGGAAGCTGAGAACTGAGCAATCGGCGATGTTCGATCACTCGGCTCTGTGTAGAGATGTCAGTGGACAGATGCAGCATTGGACCCATGCTGCATCCACCTAGTTAAGTTTGATTCAGGTGGGGGGGGACCCATACTTCACCTCTCCACAACTGGTTATAAGAGGCCTGTGCAGTCAAAGTGACAGGGTTTAGAGCATGCACATGCGTACATCCCACCCCTGGGGTCTACCATGTAGCTACACTGTAGGAATCTGTAGGCTGTGCTTGATTTCAACATTGGTCTGAAACTTGGCTCAAGTGTGTATGTGTTGTGGTGTTTCAGCTTACTTAAAAAAAAAAAAAAAAAAATGTTTTGTTACAGGTTGGCGAATTGGTACAATATTGCTTGGTGAGGGACCAAAAAAAGCAGCTCATTAAACGTGCAGGTATGTCTTCTGCCTATTTTTTTTGTGGGTGTGGTAATGCAGGTACACTGGAATATGGTGTGTGGGTTTTTTTTTTTTTTTTTTTGGCATTGTGATCACAGGATTTATTCTGAGGCTGGGTTCACACTTGTCTGACAAACGGTCCTACATTGGGAGCTCATGTAGCATGACGTGTGAAAATCAATGTTTCCCTATGAGAGCTGTCTTAACTGGTCCTACACAAGTCGGTCCGACTTTAAAAATGCTCCCTGTACTACTTTTGGTCCTACATTGATCCTACTTCAACCCATTGAATATCATTGAAGTCGGACCAAAGTAGTATCCTGTTCATGAAAGTAGGATGGATGTAGGACCAATGTAGGACCGATGTAGCAGAGCAAAGTAGGATGAAAGTAGTGTGAACCCAGCCTCAGTCAGTTAGTTTGGTATCTGATTGTCTATACTTCGTGTGGAAAGATAGTACTGCGCTCTGAGCCCACCCAGTCGTGTGACAATAGCGAATGAATATTTGCAATTTTCACAGCGATTCTCCTCCCAGGCAATCGGGATGCGTGTCTGTGACCCGTTTCCCGATTCTCCGAAAGGAGAAGCGTTGCGATCAACCGCCGAGGAAGAGCAGGGAAGGAACCGCCAGTCGCCGCTGCACTTTAATATATTGAGAGCATACATGAAAGATTATCCTGTAATTGCCATAGACTCCGGAGTTCTGACACTTGCTGGTCGAGTCATTCATGTGGTGTCTGTCTCAGACGTGGCCTGCTCTGAAGAAATGAGAAGTTTTTCAGCATTTCTAAAACTCTTTAAACTCCAATTCTAGAATAAATAATTCCTAACCAGTTCATTTAGTTTCCATTTCCTTACTGCTTATCTCCCCAGCGCACCAGGCTGTGGAATGGCTTAAATGGTGCCAACACATGTGGGTGCTGTTCTATGCAAGCTACAAGGAACACTCTGTGAGCCCAGACATCTGTCCCTAATGGCAGATCACTGCTGGATGTGAGATGGGGATGGATGATTACTGTGGCAGACACATGCAGCTTCTTCCAGCCTGAGCTGCCGTTGCTGGTCTTAAAGTGATACTAAAGTTTAAAAACGTTTTTTTATTTTTTTTCCTTGACCCATTCGGGTAAAAATTTAATATTTCTCTGTCCTCCGCAGTGTGTGTGTGTGTGTGTGTGTGTAGAGCCAATGCTGTGCATGACTGCATCTCTTCTCCCTTTTCAGACGGACTCAAGCAGGAGCCATTGGCTCCTGCAGCTGTCAATCAAATGCAGTGGGGGCAGGGCTTATTCCCGCTGTGTGTCTCTGGACTGCGTCTCCAAAGTGAGCAGGCGCAGTGTGTCCCCATAGTAAACTGCTTGCTATGGTGACACACAAAGAGTTGGAGCCAAGATTGCTGTGGGGGACTTGAGAGGGGGGGGGGGGGAATTGGGGCCGCTCTGTGCAATATTTTTTGCAGTGTGTGTAATTAATTAATATAAATATATATATATATATATATATATATATATATATATATATATATATATATATATATATATATATATATATATATATATATATATATATATATATATATATATATATATATATATATATATATAGTACTCTAACCCTTTTTAGTAGACTATAGGAATAAAACTTAACTAGTATTAAAAAAAAAAAAAAAAAAAAATCTCTCTCCCCCCCCAACACTTCTGACCAACCTGTGTAAGGAAGATGTACATACTTATTTTCAGCCCACTACCCTCCAGTCACCTGACTGGCTCCCCTGTGTCAGCCAGCGGCAGCTGCAGGGTAGAGGAAGGAAAACCGACCATGGATGGGCTATAGGAGCCCATGGGTGATGTTACTGCTCCAGGCTCTACTAGCTGTTAAGCACTTTCTCCTCTCCCCTGCTGCTGCTGACTGACACAGGGGTGACGAATCGCATGACAGGACCGAAGCAGGCTGAAAATGGGTAAGTGTGTATCATATCCATGTTTTAACCATCTATATTGAATTAATGTCTTTAGTTACATTAGTCGCTTGGTTACAAATTTATTGGTCAGTGTGTCTACAGCACTGTTGCAAGCCTTGGGTTTAATGGGTTTTATACTCTAGAAATTTAGTCAATACATAAAACCAAACAATACTTTTTGTTTTTGCAGCTAGTACTGTATATGATTCTGTCTTATGACAACACATTACTGTATTTTGTTTGTAGTAGGCCAGGAAAAGCTTGCACTGCATTATGGAAGATGAGCTTTGGATTAGATTTACTGTGCTACACATTCTGTTTTTCTTTACAGATATTATAAAGAATGTGGTGAAGGAATACAAGGATGTGTATCCTGAAATACTTCTCCGTGCTAAGAGAACTCTGCAGGAGGTGAGTGAGTGTTTTTTTTTTTATAGATAGATAGAGATATATATATATATATATATATATATATATATATATATATATATATATATATATATATATATATATATATATATATATATATATATATATATATATATAATCTATCTATCCCCTGTAAACGCGGTAACTTGCAAAATTACAGGCAATTTGAATGGAGATTATTTATTTTTTATCTTAAACGCTCGTAAACACTTCTAAATACAGCAAAAGGGACGTTTTTTAATTGTCATTTACCATCGGTCTAGTTAAAGCATTCAAGGGAGGTTGTAAAACATCCTGTGTAGATTAAAGGGTCACTAAAGGAAATTTTTTTTTTTTTTTTTTTCTTTTTTTTTTAGCTAAATGGCTTCCTTTACCTTACTGCAGTCCTGGTTTCATGTCCTCATTGCTCGTTTTTGCTTTGCTGTTGCTGTAAAACTGCTCTGATCTCCACACTTCCTGGTTGTCTGGCTCCTTATAACCATCGTACTGGGAGCTTTTCACTGTAGGTCTAGGCCATGGGTCTTCAAACTACGGCCCTCCAGTTGTTCAGGAACTACAATTTCCATCATGCCCCTAGTCATGTCTGAATGTCAGTGTGTTACAATGCCTCATGGGATGTGTAGTTTTACAACAGCTGGAGGGCCGTAGTTTGAGGATCCCTGGTCTAGGCTGTCATTACTGTGTGTCTAAAACTTACAGAACCAATCAGATTAATTTTAAAAACAAAACGCTGCCCTGGATTTGTTTGTTTTTGTTCTGTGTGTCTCTTTACTTCACATAAACATGAAACCAGTTTAAAAACCAAAGTGAAACTACAGGCACATTATATGATTGCATTTAATCTATTTTTAATCATTTTTAAAAGGAATTAGTTAACTTGTATGTCTCTATACCCTGTAAACAGTCATTTCAGGAAAAAAAAAAAATTTCCTTTATTGATTTAAAACATTTTTTGCTTTTATTTTTTTAGGTATTTGGTTTTGAGCTGGAGGAGATCGACACCAAAAACCATATATATGTTCTCACCAACAGACTGGAGCCTGTAGAGGGGGATGGAATTAAAGTGTAAGATATGTATAAACATTTTTGTGCGGGGTGGGTGTGGATGACTAGATTTTCAGATCTTATTGTCTGGTACATGTTGCTGCATGGTAGATTTACCTTAAACCTGTTGCCGCTCGTGTAACGCATGTACGCGTCAGGCAAAAGTGAGGCTTTAATGCCCGCAATATGCGCATATATGCCGCTGGGTGTGTGATAATTCTGTCCTAAGGGCATGGTCACTGCGTGGACCAAGCAGTCATACACCTCTCGGTCTGGATTAATGATTGGTAACCAAACGGACTATCTCTTGATCAAGTGGCCACTGTGACAGCCAATCACAGCAGTCACATGATTGCCTGTCCTTTCTGCCCCCCTCCCAGGCATTTGGGACATTTTAAAGGGATGCCAAGGTGGGTGGGAAGGGGTTAAAGGACTCTTAGTTTTGCAGGCCAATAAGTGTACAAAATTTTCAGCTATGTAGAACTCCAGGAATACACCTTCTTGGACTTAACCCTTTATAAACCAGCATATTTTGTAAAGGTTCTGGCGTTCCATTTACCATAAGAACACATGAGGTTGATTTACTATTACTAAAGGCAAATATACTGTGCAGTTGCCCTTAGAACTTGGAATACCCAATCAAATGCAAGGGGGCAAAAAAAAGACGGCATTTGCTTGCACAGGATTGGAAAGTAGGTTCTATGGTTTCCAGTGGCAGGAGGCAGTTCCACCAACATGCTGGCTTTGTTTTGTTCTCAAACGACTACTCTCCAAGTGTGGCTTTACTCAGGACACCGGGTGCTCCTTTTTTCCTGCCTAAATATTAGGGAGCATGCTGTCGCAGATTACAGCAGTATATTCCACCAAGAAGTGTGCGTAGATTTGTAGTGTGTGTGTTTCCCAGAATCCGTGCCAGTGGAGGGTTTCTGGTAAATGGTAAGCAAATCATAGTGTTTGTTTTTTTTTTTTTTTTTTTTTTTTTTTTACTACCCCTTCCAGTGGACACAAATATTTTACATGATAAAAGTGAATACAAATCTTATTTCATACAGGTAAAAACTTTCGTCAAGAACATTCGTACTACCAATCATTCCCCATCAGAGGGATGGAGATTGTTTAACAAGGTAGTCTTTTGTTATAAGGTGAGGGCAAGGGTTGATGTGTTTTGTGGGAGCACCCGCTTCTTCGGGATCTTATCTCATATACAGGTACAGGAGAAACAAGTTCTAAAGACAAAAATGCATGCAAGTCACATGATGTCAATATACGATATTTATCATAATTCGCTGTCAAAACAATTCATCTATCCCCAGGGAGTAAGGGGGACAAAAGTACAATTCGTGTGTGTGTCCCCTTACTCCCTGGGGATAGTTGACTTCTTTTGACATTGATTTATGATAAATGTTGGATATCATGTGACTTGCATTTTTGTCTTTAGAACTTGTTTCTACTGTACCTGTATGAGAAGGGAGGTCCGGAAGAAGCATGTGCTCCTGCAAAAAAACGAGTGTACCTCTCTGCTCTCAAGACTACCTTGTTAAATGACCCCCATCCCTCTAATGGGGGGTGATCGGTAGTATGAACGTTTTGATATGTTCTTAACTGTAAGAAATAAAGATATTTGTATTCACTTTTAAGATTGTGTCCACTGCAGGGGTAGTTAATATCCTACGAGGTTATTTGCTTGTGTGCCTAGTGATCTGGGACATCAGGATAAAAAAAAATGGAATGGAGCTAGGAAGGACTGAATGTTGAGTGATGAAGTGTGAAGTAGGGCTGCAACTAACGATTATTTTCATAATCGATTAGTTGGCCGTTTTATTGTTTCGATTAATCGCATAATAGCCTTAAAAAAAAAAATTAATTTTTTTTTTGGGCCAATTTGTTGGGCAGATTACAAAACACAAATTGCCGCAAAACACATTTACATGCTTTTCTGCAGCTTCTTCATTGAAGTATATTGAACCAAAAAAAAAAAAATGGCACCGTTTTGCGTTAAAGTCCTTACCCTTTCCAAATACGCAGCAGCTGGGAAAAAAAATCGTGAATGTGTCCCATAGGAAAATGAACTGTATTGTGTTTCTGCAAAAAACAGAGGTGTGACCCCAGGCCTGAGATGTTCAGTAACATATTGGGGTTAAAAAAACAAAGTACAAAAAGAGCAAATCGCTACTGTAAGGGGTTTATTTTTTTACTGTGGGACAGTGAAAGTAATATTTACAGTAGCGATTTGCTTTTTTGTACTATAAAGGGCTAATTTTTTGTTTTTATGTAACCCCATTATGTTACTGTCCGATCGATTTATGAAAATTGTAATCGATTAATTTAATAATGGATTAGATGTTTCAGCCCTAGTGTGAAGTGGATTTTTCTTGAATGTCTTCTCAGGAGGGATGTATACAGTATGGCATGCTGTGAAATGTGTTTTTAGGGGACTGTGTATCTTACTCTTTCCTGGGGTCTTCACTTGTCCTCAACCCTCATAGACCACCACTTTCAATGCTCTGCTGCCCCATGGAGTTGTATTATCCTAATAGCTGCTAAATGTCTAAGATGTAGCTTGGGTCTTTCAGACAGGCCTGGTAATTGAAATGATTTCGTAACCTCTGAAATGTATTTACCCTTTCGTCTTCCAGGACAGCCATGAGATATAGCTCCTCCCTCCGGGACAGGAAACACATTAACCCCAATTATAAAAGGCGGTCCTCCAGGCCTCTTCCTCAGTTTTTTGTGTTTCCTGCCGGATGGGAAGGAGCACATTAGGAACGTTTTTTTGTATAAAGGGCTGAACCTACCTTTTTTTCTTCCCAACAGCACACCTCTGGCCCTAGGGGTAGAGAGTGTAGCTGTACTCACCTCCGCCAGGACTCGGCGAGAGTTGGACCCCGGGTGACGGAGGAGCTCGGTCCCCCAAGCTGCAGCATCCCCTGGCAGCGGTAAGGCGAGAGACGCCAGCAGACCGCGTGCGGTGGAAGGATCTTCCGGATTCGCCAGCGGGAGGCGGGGCTCCTGCGTTCCAAAGAGGGGAAGTGTCGTATTCCCCGGCGGAAGCGCGTCATCAGGGGGCGCCCGGAAACGTCGTTCCGGTTTCAAAAAAGGGCGCGGAGGTGCGGTGAGGGAACCCGGCGCTGGTGTGTGTGTTCGGAGCGCTGAACGAGGACACCAAGAACCATGGAGGCAGCAGTGGCTCATTTGGATCCAGGTTCAACAGGCTCCGGTGCCTCTCAGGTAAGCTTGGTGACAGCACATGGCTTACGCTGGGGGGCGGGGGTCTTACTAGACCCAAATACCCCCCCTTGGTGGTGAACCTAATGGTGGAGGGTTGGCACTTTTCTAGGAACCTTCACAGTGGTGAATAGGGTTTTGGCCAGGTTATAATGAGGTCTATTTTTGTCTGCTTTCTTTAAACAGGTTAAGGTCCATGACAAATCTCAGAACCAGCCTCCTAGAAAGAAATGTGCCGTGTGTGGGACTAAGCTAAGTTCTAATTGGGAAAAGCCGTTATGTCCCGAGTGTGTCAATAGTTTGGTTAAAGATAATGCAGTAACCACTTGTCACCAGATTTTGTCATCTGTGAAGGATGAGATTTCATCTACCTTTCAGTCCTTTAAAGGTCTGATTGACAAGATGCAGGGTCCTCCCTCGTCCCTACCTAGAACCTCTAGTGCTTCTTCTGTTCCTCAGGTTCAGGAGGAAGAAGAATGTAGGGAGAGGACTCCTAGATCAGTTGCTTCCTCCCAGGCAGGTTCAGCATCTGATTCAGAAGGGGAAGAGGATTCCTCCAGGGTGTCTAGATACAAGTTATCATTGGACGATGTTGGGGATCTTCTAAATGCTATTTATGAGACGTTAGAGATCCCAGAAGAACAGGTTCAGCTCTCAAAGCATGACCTTATGTATCAAGGAAATGCTAATAGAACCAGGGTTTTTCCGGTTCATAAATCTTTAATTGATACGATTCTGCGTGAATGGGAACAACCTGAGAAAAGACCTTTCTTTTCTGGTAGCCTTAAAAGGAGATTCCCGTTTGAAGCGGATGTATCACATCCCTGGAACAAAGTTCCTAAGCTGGATGCCCCTTTAGCCAAAGTATCAAGAAAGACTGATCTGGCCTTTGACGATCTGGGTTCCCTTAGGGATCCAATGGACAAGAGGGGAGATTTGTTGTTAAAGAGAGCGTGGGATGCCTCCTCTATAGGTTTAAAGCCAGCCCTCGCAGCTACTTGTGTAGCTAGAAATTTGGAGTGTTGGCTCGCTCAGCTACAAGCACACATTTTAGCTGGTACCTCCAGACAGGAGCTTCTAAAATCCTTTCCGCTCTTAATTAAAGCAGTAGGATTCCTAGCAGATGCCTCAGAGGAATCAGTGAGGTTAGCGGCCAGGTCAGCAGCTCTGGTTAATGCAGCCAGAAGATCTGTATGGCTAAAGACTTGGGCTGGCGATGCCGCCTCAAAATTAAAATTATGCGGATTACCGTTTTCAGGAGACCACTTGTTCGGGGCCGGCCTCCAGGAGGCATTGGAGCGAACTCAAGACAGAAAAAAGGCCTTTCCTGAAAAGAAGAAGAAGACAGAAGGAAAGGGTTTTTTTCGAGGCTTCAAGGGATCAGGCTTTTGGCAGAACCAAAAGAAAGAGGGTCAGCCCAAAAAGCATTGGACAGGTCAGAAGGGTCGTGGAAGAGGAGGAATCTTGTTCAATCCTCCTCAATCCACCCCAAAGGCCCAGTGACGCCTGGGTCCCGGTGGGGGGAAGGTTGGGGCAGTTCCTCCCACAATGGACCAAGGCAACCTCAAGCCCGTTCATATTAGATCTGATAAAGTTCGGGTACAAACTGGAGTTAACGTCACTGCCTCACCTAAACTTTATGGTTACTCAGCCGCCCAGGGACAGGGCAAAGGCAGAAGCCTTGTTCCTGTCTCTGGGAGAGTTAGTGGATCAAAGAGTCCTAATTCAGGTCCCCCAGGAGGAGCAGGGACAAGGGGTATACTCCCATGTCTTTATAGTAAAAAAACCATCGGGAAAATTCAGGATGATCCTGAACCTCCGACCTCTGAACAAATTTGTGAAGTACAAAAGGTTCAGGATGGAGTCGATCTTTACGGTAACAAGATGTCTGTTCCCAGGGTGTTACATGGCAACCCTGGATCTCAGGGACGCTTACCTGCATATTCCCATACACCCAGATTACCAAAGATTTCTCAGGGTGGCTGTAAGGGTGGATGCAAGGATTCAACATTTCCAGTTCCAAGCTCTCCCCTTTGGGCTATCCTCATCTCCGAGAATCTTTACGAAGGTTCTAGCAGAGGCCCTTGCCCCTCTAAGAGACAAAGCGATCACTGTGATCCCATATCTGGACGATCTGCTGTTCGTTGCAGGATCAGTTCAACAGCTAGAGAAAGATCTGCAGATAGCACAGGATTTTCTCTCCTCACTCGGATGGATTATCAACCGAGACAAATCACAGTTGATCCCATCCCAGGAGGTCGTGTACCTAGGGTACAGGATCTCTTCGGTAGAGAAAAAGATTTATCTCCCCGAAGAGAAGATTGCCAAAGTGAATCAAGCAGTAGCCCTGTTACAGTCCAATCAGCCGACTTCGGTCAGGGAAGTGATGAGGGTGCTGGGATTCATGACATCATGTTTTCCAGCAGTTCCTTGGGCAAGGTTTCACCAACGTCCTTTACAGGAACTTATGCTTCGTCTCTGGAGTGGTCAAAGCCAGGACTTAGAAGTACCGATCCTAATCTCAGACAGAGTAAAAAAGACACTGTGGTGGTGGCGAACACACCACAATCTGAGCAAAGGTCTAGATTGGACCTTCCCTGTGGAAAGAATAGTAACTACAGACGCCAGTGCCTGGGGGTGGGGAGCCCACTTGGAAGAGGAAGTAGCTCAGGGAGCTTGGTCTCCCTCAGAAGCAGGCCGCTCTTCAAACCAAAGGGAGCTCTTGGCGATCCTAAGGACGATCGAGTCATTTCAGAGAAGCATAGTAGGAAGGCACCTGCAAGTTCGCACAGACAACGCAGCGGCTGTCGCGTACTTGAACAAGCAGGGAGGGACAAGAAGTCCTGCTCTTCAGGAGATATCCAGCAGGATCCTCTCCTGGGCAGAAGCCAACTTGTCTTCGCTAACAGCTGTCCACCTAAAGGGCACTCAGAATTTTCTGGCAGATTACTTAAGTCGCCAGCCATTAAGGCAGGACGAGTGGTCCCTGAACGAGGAGGTGTTCTCTCAGATAATACAGAGATGGGGTCTTCCAGAGGTAGATCTGTTTGCTTCCGAACAGAACAGGAAAGTAACACAGTTCTTTTCAATTCACCCAAGAGACCAGGCCTTAAGGATAGATGCCTTTTCCGGTCCTTGGAGGTTCAACATCTGCTACGCTTTCCCTCCAGTGAGGATGATTGCAGCAGTACTTCAAAAATTCCGGACGGAAGAAACAGATCTAATTTTAATCACGCCTTTTTGGCCAAAGAGACCCTGGTTTGCAATTTTGAAGAAACTGAGTGTTCTCCCCCCATTTCACCTTCCAGTCCGGAAGGATTTGATTTCACAGGGTCCAATTCTGCACCCACAGGTAGACAGACTAAACCTAACTGCGTGGTTTCTGAGGAACAGTTATTAAGAGCGCAGGGTTTCTCTGAAAGGGTCATAAAGACCTTGTTGCAGTGCAGGAAACCAGTAACAAGGGCAATTTATGCAAAATACTGGAAGAGATTTTGCTCATGGTTAAAAGAACAGGGTTTGGACCAACCTGGGATTCCAGCTATCTTAGACTTCTTGCAAGCTGGCGTGGAATTAGGGCTCTCCCCTAGCACCTTAAAAGTACAGGTGGCAGCTCTTAGTATCTTTCTACAGGATTCCCTACAGCAGAACCCATTTGTTAAAAGTTTTTTCAAAGCATTGTCAAGATCAAAGCCAGCAAGAGTAACAGCCTGTCCTTCTTGGGATCTTTCTTTGGTGCTTAAGGCACTGTCAGAGAGTCCATTCGAACCTCTGGAGGAATCCGTCCTTAAATGGGTTACACTTAAGACAGTACTTTTGGTAGCAGTCACTTCAGCCAGACGGGTGAGTGAGCTTCAGGCTCTTTCCATTAAGGAACCATTTTTGTTGATTTTTGAGGATAGAATTATTTTGAAAACAGATCCCAGTTTTCTCCCAAAGGTAGTATCCAAATTTCACAGGACACAGGACATTGTCCTACCTTCTTTTTGTTCCACCTCAAGCTCTGAGGTAGCATCCCCAAATTCACTAGATGTCAGGAGATGCCTCTTAATTTATTTAGAAGCTTCCAAGATTTTTAGGAAGTCTGATTCTCTTTTTGTGAATTTTTCGGGAAGTAAAAAAGGACAAAAAGCGTCTAAATCTTCCATTGCTAGATGGATCAGGATGGCAATAGGAAAGGCTTATGAGTTACAGGGCAAACAGGCCCCGTTTGTTAAGGCACACTCAACTAGAGCTGTTTCGAGTTCATGGGCAGAGAGGGCCGGAGCTTCTCCAGAAGAGATTTGCAAGGCGGCAACGTGGTCAAGTTATACTACTTTCGCCAAGCACTATCGCCTGGATTTGATGTCTGAGAAGGATCAGGCATTTGGCAGAAGGGTCCTCCAAGCAGTAGCCCCACCCTGATAAGTAAGTTTCTTGCCAATCATCTCATGGCTGTCCTGGAAGACGAAAGGGTAAAACCGGAGTTAGGCTTACCGGTAACTCTTTTTCCAGGAGTCTTCCAGGACAGCCTGGCTTCCCACCCGGTGTTTATATTATTAACTGGAAGTGGATGTATGTACTGACGGTGTGTTAGTAATTTTATGTCTTTCAGAGCCTTCAGGAATTCTTGGTAATACTGAGGAAGAGGCCTGGAGGACCGCCTTTTATAATTGGGGTTAATGTGTTTCCTGTCCCGGAGGGAGGAGCTATATCTCATGGCTGTCCTGGAAGACTCCTGGAAAAAGTTACCGGTAAGCCTAACTCCGGTTTTTTTATTTATTTTTTCTAGGAATGATGAGACTGCCAAGTTGGGATTGCTTACAGTAATTTTGAGCCTTATTTTCATGAAAGGGAACACCGTTAAAGAATGTAAGTAATTGCTTATTTTTTTTTATTGTGAGTAATTTTTGTATTTTTAAAGGCTTCCAGTATTTTCATGGTCCTGAGCCAAAGCCCTTTCCCAGCCCTCGGGCTGTTTCTGTTATGCTTTTTGAATAATTTGAGCGTTCTCCAGTACATATCTCTTTGCTATTGTGATCATGGGAATGTACAGTATGTGGCATGTTGGGCTAGTATGCACTGCATATTGGCACGTTTTGACACTCGCAAAAGGTATCCCTCCAATGGTGTGCTGTCACCCCTGACAGGGCTTCTATCTTCACCCGGTTTTTATTACAGGTTCACAGGCTACGGCTGATTAAATGGCCAAAGATTCTATGTCGTCATGATCGCCTCACTGTGCTCCTCATTTAGTGTGCCGTCGCCAGCTGAAGAAATTGTGATTCTGTCCTAAAAGGGTGCACATTTTTTAGGAGATATTTCATTGTACCTGCAGGTAAGCTTTATTCTATGCTTGCCTGTAGGTACAAGTTACCAAGCGGTGTTTACTACCTTTTTATAACTTGGCAAGATTCCATAAGTAGTGTATTGTACATTAAAAAAAAAGGTAGATTAGTTTAATATCCATGCGAACAATCCCCATATTTACTAGCTGTTGCTTACATTGGGTCAACTGTCTGTTTTGCTTCTCTATATAGAGATAATAAATGCAGTAGACAGATCTGATGTCAGTAATATCATTTTTATTTTTTTCCCTTTCCTTTTGGCAGCGGCTGTATGGGAGATGTTGAGGCACCTGCGCATTATTCCAGGGTATGTTACCAGTGTTTCCAACCTACCAGATTGAAATTTACTGACACAACACCCAAAATAAGAATGGGTGGCACACACACATAAATTGACTCTCACAGTGAAACTGACAGCAGTGTGCAGATGAGACCACACTGATGCAACATGCCCCCTCCTGACTCAGTGACCGTCTCTCTCCAAGCCTAATGGTCCCTCCAGTCTAAACAGCACTGACGGTCCCGGGTCCCAGCCTGCCTTGCTCCCATACACCAGGCTCTGGCTGCTCTGCCTGGCTCCATTGCACCATGACATCACACGACATGCTCAGGCACCGCCTCCTCCAGAGCCGCCCGATTACACTGTAGCAGGCACTCTGATGGTCTCAGCTTGCTCTGGACCAAGCCGTGTCAAAGCGCGCTCTTCTTCTTTTTTTTTTTTTTTTTTTTTTATTTACTGACTGCCAGTAAAAATAATGACGGTTGGCAACACTGTATGTTACAAAGCTCCTAGTGGACATATTGTTAAGGGGCTTTTACACATAAATGGGAAACTGACTCTTTATTCAAATGGACAGTTTTATTCTCCTAGAATATAACTAAAGATTTGGCTTGGCCAGTTACTCCTCTTACATGTAAACAAACAAGTAATTTTTATCCTCCCTACTGAGGCCTGCTAAATACATTTTTAAACTGGTAAAAATGTAGAATTTCAGGGGCTTCAGGATTGGGACAGAGGCATGAGATGAGGATAGTGGGGATCTGTTTTACACCCAGAGCCAGGAATTGGCTGTTCAACAGTATCCCGAGAACTTCCTGATGTTTGTCTCAGTGCCCATATTGCAAGGAAAGTGTTAAAGGGGTTGTAAAGTTCGCGTTTTATTTATTTTTTTTCCCTAAATGGGCTCCTTTTTAAGCTAGTGCATTGTTGGTTCACTTACCCTTTTTCCTTTGAAAATGTTTTCTTTTGTCTGAATTTCTCACTTCCTGTTTCTCCTTGGTAAGCTTGCCCCCATCATCCATGGGGGTTAGTCAGCCAGAACGGCTTGCTAAGGAGGAACAGGAAGTGAGAAATTCAGACAAAGGAAAAATACATTTAGAAGGGAAAGGAAAAGGTAAGTGAACCAACAATGCACTAGCTTAAAGGAACCTATTTAGAAAATAAAAAAAACAAACCTTTGCAACCCCTTTTAAGCCTAGTACACACTATGAGAAAATCAGATGACCTTATTATTCAATTTTCCACGACTGTGCATATCATGATGTAGTTGGCATGGTACTGGCTTGTGCAAAAATTATCGGCCGCCAAAAGCAAATGTAGCTATGTACTAACCTAGTAGAATAGGAAGTGTGCAGTTGTGTTCTGAGAATGCGCATTTATTTTTTTCTATTTGATTTACATACGAGTACTGTACACATTACCACTTTAAGACCAGTCTTTTTCTGTCACTTTTTGTAAACCTCCCTTGTAATAGAAAAAAGGATGACAGGTCCTCTTTATAGAGAGAGAGATGGGTTTAAAAAGATCCCCAAAATCTTCACCTTTTTTAAAAGCAAGAGAGAGAGTGTGTGTGTGTATATATATATGTGTGTGTATATGTGTGTATATATATATATATATATATATATATATATATATATATATATATATATATATATATATATATATATATATATATATATATATATATATATATATATATATATATATATATATACACACATATATACATACACTCTTTGATCCCCTATGGGAGCAGCCGGCTGACCGCCGGATAGTTTCTCAGGTAAAACTGTAAGCCTGAGAAACTCCAGCGAGCGGCTGGAGAGGGGACATCACGTCGTCAATCTCCGTCCGTCCGTCCGTCCCCCCCATCAATCTTATGGTGTGTAATGAGCCTTTTAGAATTGTTTTGTTTTTAACTTGACCAACTATATAACCTGTTTAATTCATATTGTATCTGTTTGTTGCTTATACAAAAGAACATCTTGTTTTCTTCTAATTTTACAACCAGGGAGAAGCATGAGCAATTTGGGGATGTGAAAAGACTTGTGACGGATGAATTTGTCAAGCAAAAGTAAGTGGTATGCATTGTTGGGTCTACTAGGTGAATAAGTGGTGTGATCAGAGCAGCTTATGTATAGTAACTCTGCTGTTTACAGCACACCACAGAGCAACGTGCAGTTCTTCTGGCAGGGTTCAGGAGCGAATTCTGCAATGATTAACTGCATACACAATTTCCTATTTTTGTAATATGTCATTTGTTCTATTAAAGGTGTGTTTTTTTTTTGTGTGGGGGGGGGGGGGGGGGGGGGGAGAATGCATATCTGCCTAAACTGTGGAAACTTGGGGGGGAACGCAGAGGTGATCAAATATACCACCAAAAGAAAGCTCTATTTGGGGGGAGGAAGGATGTCAATTTTGTTTGGGAGCCATATTGTACTACCGCAATCGGTTAAAGCGACGCAGTGCCAAATCGCAAAAAGTGCTCTGGTCAGCCAAATGGTCAGGGGCTTAAGTGATTAAAGACTTGACTTTTGAGGAAAAAACATTCCCCTCTGGGTGATCTCTGTACATTGCAGGAATTTAAAAAACTTTTTGTAGATTCCCACCTTTTTTGTTCTGAAGGAATACATGTGTGTTTGTGTGTCCATGTGGGGAAGTGAATCTAATGGGCTTGGGATGGGAGTGGTTTCATAATTCTCAATGAGCTCTGAGAAAAGCTGCTGGGCCTGCATCCTGTGTTTTTCATTTTTGGTAAGATACTCCAAATAGGAACAAACATTTTTGTTGCAGGAGATGTCTGTAACCTGACTCATATCTTGGGGCAGACTTCCGGGAAAATCTATTTTCATTCCCCCCCCCCCCCCCCCCCCCCCGACCCCATTCAAAGCCTCAGGTAGTGCATGGTTTTAGCTTGTTATAACCAATACTGGTTCTTTCTTACAATTCTTTATCTGCACTTTAGATATCTGGAGTATAATAAGGTCCCCCATACAGATCCCACAGAGTATGAATTTCAGTGGGGAGCAAGAGCCTTTAAAGAAACTTCTAAGACGAGAATCCTGGATTTTGTCTCCAAGGTAAAAAAAAACCTGGCTTGGTTTTTTCGTTTTTCTTTCAGGTTCCAGAAGTAAGTTGTTTTTTTTTTTTTTTATTCCTCTATTCCTCCCACTATCGCACATCTGTAGGCTTCCTAAAGTTCCATTCACGCAACCCCTTAGGTTCCTGAGCACTAAAATGGAAAAGTAGTAATAAGACACAGGAGGTCTCATGTGTGACTGAGAAACATTTGTGTTGCTACAGCAAATTACAAAGACAGATTGTTTGCTAGGAGAGACAGGGGCCTCTTAATTTTTTGAAAGACAGGAGTGAGGTTCTTGTCACATTGGCAACCTTGTCACTGTTAGCAACTTGCCACCAATCGGATCACTTAGGCCAAGTTCACACTATTGCAAATTGGATGCGGAAATATCTGCGTCCAATTTTCAATTGCAGGAGACTGTGACCGGTTCTCTATGGAGCCGGTTCACATATCTCTGATGCGGCTCCGGTACGAATTCGGACTGAAATTGGACCCCTGCTGTGAGCCGCATCGAAATTGGGTGTAAACGGAGCCTTTGGCTCCATCCACACTTGTGTGACTCCAAAGTTGTGCTGACTTTGGAGTAAAACTGTGGATGGGTGCAACTTCAATAGGCCTTTGACCAGTCATAATGGATAACTGTTGCACTGTATTCATTCAGGTACATGAATGCACCTTTTAGGGTCAACATTGAAGAGGTTACTGAGTGTCGCCAGCACTCTCCTCACGGAGCTCTGAGCAATCGGTGGTGTTAGATCGCTCGGTTGTCAGTGTTGACGCTGGCAGGGGGATGCAGATGCAGCATCCACCTAGGCTAGTATGAATCTGAAAGTGTTTAAAAAAAAAAAAAACACACTTTTAAAGTGTGTGTGTGTCTCTCTCTAAATATAATTGCCATGCCCCTTGCTGTCCTAGTTTATCAGTACCTGTACATAAAGGTTTTGTAGGTACTTAATTGCTCCTTTTTTTTTCAGGTCATGGCTCTTCTGCAATCCTTGGATAGCAACTGTATTTTTTATTAACTAGCCAATAGAAAACAAAAATGGCTCCAACCTATCATGAATGTAGGCCAACACTGACATGGGTTATATCTCTCCCTTATGCTCCGTACACACGATCAGAAATTCCGACAGCAAAAGTGTGATGTGAGCTTTTGAACGGAAATTCCGACTGTTTGTATGCTCCATCAGACTTTTGCTGTCGGAATTTCTGCCAACAAAAGATTGAGAGCTGGTTGTCAAATTTTCAGATGGAAAAAATTCCTACTAATCCGATTGTCTGTAGAAATTCCGACGCATGCTCAAGCATTGAACTTCATTTTCTCGCCTCGTCGTAGTATTGTAAGTCACCGCGTTCGACAGTTCAGAGAACTTGTGTGTGTGTGTATGCAAGCTTGAGTGGAATTCCGTCTGAAAAAACATTCAAGGTTTTTCCCAACGGAAAATCTGATCGTGTACACGCCATTACTCTATCCAAGATGGCGGAAGCATGCCTATAGTTCTACTTTTAATGTGTAAAAAAACTACTCCAGTTTTGGGGAAATTTAACCCCCCTGCCAGTGTTTTCTTTCCTTCTGCGCCTCCCTTACCATTTTGGGGGGGGGGGGGGGGGAGAGATTCACTTTTTTTTTTTTTTACCCTGACATAATACCAAGTTGTAGTTTCATTGTGAACATATTCCTATTTATTTTTTTAAGACTTTCTGTTTTAAATGGCCATTTTTTTTTTTTTTTTTCAGATTCAACAGAAGGAACCCAAATCCTGGGAGTCGCAGTACAAAGATGCACAGGACCCAGCACCGTCTACATCACAAGGATCTTCTTCCTCACAGTCCACCAGGCAAAGTGTAGGTTCCTCTCAAGCTGCCGCCAAGCAAAGTATAACTTCCTCACAGTCTGCCAGGCAAAGGTTGGCTTCCTCCCAACCCACCAGGAAAGCTATCACTTCCTCGCAGTCTGCCAGGAAATCTAAATAAACCGGATGAAGTTTTGTAAGCTTTATTTACACACAGACCAAAAGACTTTAAGAGTTTATTTAAAAACAAGGTTGCATCCAAAAGTTCAGGCTTTACCATCTCAATTTTGCCCACCAGGGGGCATTATAATACCAGCAATTTCAATGTTCTTGATCAACAAGTTGCACAAGTCTCATTCATAGTTCCCGGAGGTAGTTTCCTCCAAGTCTTGTTATGGATGAAGTTCTGTGCCAAGTATTCCAGTGTGCCTTTTTGTTGATGCTCATCAGTTCCTGGTGAACTTTGTAGATGGCTGAATAAAAAAGTTACCGTTGGAAATATTTTCTTTCTTTTTATATTTAACAGTACTTGCAACCAAACATGCATGATTTATCTATAAAGTCATATTACATTAGTTATTTGTAATTATGGCTGCTTTATACTATAGCCTCCACAAAAGGTGACCAAATGTCAAAAGGACACAACAAAGTGATTAAACTCCAGAGCCTTAAAATAACTAAAGGCTTGCTATACTTCAGTGTTTCTCAAGGCGCCCCAACAGGTCATGTTTTCAGGATTTCCCTCAGATGAAACGGCTGTGGTAGAAAGCCTGAAAACATGACCTTTTGGGGTGCCTTGAGGACTGGAATTGAGAAACACTGCCCTACTTAAAAAGGAAAAACAGGCACATTACATGTCTTATTTTTAAAGCCTCTTGCACACAGGGGCATCCATCTGCTGTGCATTCCATCCTGGCATGTTTAGAAATGACGGGTGCAGTGTCCAGCCCATCGGTCTGCAGCAAGCTGTGAATGAATGGGGGGGAGGCGCTTATTAAAATTGCTACAGATATGCATCGTAACCAACCGGCTTCTAACTTCAGCTAAGTTTTGAGAGCCTGGAAGCAGATTGGTTATGATGCGCAGCTGCACCAGTTTTAGTAACGTTTACTGAGGCAAAACAGGAAGTGAGAAATTCAAACAAAGAAAAAAAACATTTAGAAGGGAAATAGAAGGAAAAGGTAAGTGAACCAACAATGCACTAGCTTAAATGAACCAATTTAGAAAATAAAAGATAAACCTTTACAACCCCTTTAAGGTATAAACATGCACTACAGACTGTTTTTTTTTTTTTTAAGTAAAATTTCCATTCTATTTTATTTAGTCTTGACAAATGCCATTTGCGGCTGGGCTCACACTGGTACGACACGACAGTCATACAACTTTCATCCTACTTTGCTGTGCGATATCGGTCCTACATTCATCCGACTTTCATGAATAGGATACTACTTTGACCCGACTTTGGTCAAACAAGTCCGAATATCAATCAAGACAATCCCAGCGCGAGAATTTTTTATTTTGCTGCTGCTGTAGTAATCACAATGTTGGATGGTTAGGACAAGGATCCGACTTCAATGGGCTAAAGTAGGATCAAAGTCGGACAGGAACTTTTTTCAAAGTTGGACTAACTTGTGTCGGACCAGTAAAGGCCCCTTTCACACTTGTACGACTTCAAAGTCGTGCGATGTGGCCGTGATTTTTGGATCCGTACTACTTTGGCATTAACCAATGAAAACATACATAGTGTGAGGTAATTCCTTTTCCTGCCAGTTCCTGTTTTCTTCCTGGTTGTTGTGTGACAGAAAATGTTTGCTACTCAATATATTGCCACAGAAGTTGTCATTGCTGCAGCACATGAGGAGGACACAACTTTTTTTTTTTTGGGCTGTTTGGAGCACATTGTTTCTGAGGGAATAACCAGGAAGTGAATGTGTGCTTGGGAGGCGCTACTATGGTGAAAGGATTGGGTGGACAAGGGTCAAAAAGCAGCTTGTGCTTACAAAGTTGTACTGAAATTGTGTCTATTATTCAGGTACGATTTACATGCTACTTGAGGGTTTAACATTGAGGTCTATGGACATCAACTCGCATGGAAGTTGGACCAAAGTAGTGCAGGAACTACTTTGAAGAAGTCTGTATGACTTAAAGTCCTGCCAACATGAATGGAAGTCATTGAAAATCATGGAGAATGACTTGTCATGCTATTTTTTTTTTTTTTTTTTTCCAAAATCATGGGACAAGTCGTGAAAGGGGACGAAGACGACTCTCATAGGGAAACATTGTTTTTCATGCAACATTATCTCCTAATTTTGGATCGTTTGTGAACCCGGCAATCTCAATTAAGTTTTTTTTTTTTTTTTTTTTTTTTTAATCTACTGAATTTAACACTGGTGTAACAGCATGAAGATGGTGGTGACAAAACACAGAATCTGACAGAACACTGGCAAGTGTGAAAGAGGACCTCTACACTGAGGCCTCGTACACACGACAGAGTTTCTCAGCAGAATTCAGCGAGAAACTCGGTCAGAGCCGGATTCTGCCGAGAAACTCTGTCGTGTGTACACTTTCAGCCCGATGGAGCCGCCGAGGAACTCGTCGCGAAAATAGATAACATGTTCTCTATTTTCTCGTTCTATGGGAGAACTCGGCCCGCCGAGCTCCTCAGCGGCTTCAGGGCTGAACTCGCCGAGGAACTCGATGTGTTTGGCACGTCGAGTTCCTCGGCCGTGTGTACGAGGCCTGATAGTGCCCTGGTTCTCAGCGCACATCAATGAAGGAGAATTACCTGTTTCCAAACGGCAACTTTAATTCTTGCAACGCTTCCCCCCCCCAACGTTGTCTGTTTAGCCAAAAAAAAAAAAGTGATTAAATACCACCAAAAGAAAAGCAGTCAAACAAAAAAAAAAGATACAAATGTCGAGTACAATACTGCATGACTGCAATTTTCATTTAATGTGTGAGCGCTGAAAATTGGATTGGGTAGGAAGGTAGTGACAGTGTCCAGTAAGTG
The DNA here is from genome assembly GCF_905171775.1 of Rana temporaria. Lineage (NCBI taxonomy): Eukaryota > Metazoa > Chordata > Amphibia > Anura > Ranidae > Rana > Rana temporaria. The sequence continues at coordinate 15,610,688 of NC_053497.1, forward strand.
GTTAAACTAGTGGTGGGCTGACAGTGGCTGCTGCACACAGCAATTAGGGAGACAGGTGCCCAAGCCTGGATGCTGTCGGCCATCATGCTGCTCATGAAGGGTTTCCTACTTGCTATGGGTTATACCAGGGCTCTCCAAACTGTGGCCATTGGAGCACTATTCCTCCCACTGACAATGGAGCACTGTATCTTACACTGAAACCAATGATGGGGGAAGACTAATCCTCCATATTTATTCACACTGATGCTGGGCCTGTGACATTTCCCGTCCCTGCTGGCCACAATCCGCCCTCCTAAAGTCTGAAGGACAATAAAGTGGCCCATTGTTTGAAAAGTTTGGAGACCCCTGGGTTATACAATGCTTATCTTGCACTTCTGGCCTTCTCACACTTTAATCTGACAATGCTTTCCCACCTCCTATGACACTGGCATTTGACAGACATTGTATACAGCATTCTAGGGTTCCGCTGCAAGAGCAGCAACTTTCTGAATGGAGGGGTTGTGTTCAAATATACACCGACATGGAGTTTGCTTACAGAAATCAAGAATCCCTGGGCAACAATACATATTAAAAAGTGAGAACAAACCTGAACGTCGGTCCTTATCATGCGGACTGTGTGGGCTTCCTTATGTGAGGACTGCAAGCCCCAGAATCTACCCAGATGTCCGACAATTGCTGCTCTGTCACACCAACACAAAGCAGCTTCACAGCTCATGAATGTACCCAAGTAGAACTAAATTGTTATTCCTAATGTGGCCCTATACTGGGATCGTTAACCATGAAGTATTTTACAAATGTGTTTTTTTTTTTCATCTTGCCTCATGTTCCAACTTCTACTTTTGTTCTTGTGCATTCCTGCACTAAAGCCACAGGTGTTCAAAACCCCACATTGGACATCCAAGTCACAGTGCATTCTTTTCAATGGCACCCGTTAAAACTGCAGCTCTGAAAAGGTGTCTGCACTACTTCGATCCAGAGAGTGTAAAGTCTGATCCAAGTCACACTGGAAATTGTGACTGACTAGTGCAAAAGAAGCCTTTAAGCCATGTACCTTTTTTTTCCCTATTCAACCCCCATGGGGTTGAATAGGAAAGCTCCAGATCCAATCACCCCTCCAGGGGTATAGTGCGTATAGGATAAAACTCCTCTGTTCCTCCACTTGCCAGACTGGTCGTTTGTGAAAGAGGAAGGGAGCCAGGAGTTTTATCCTATACACACTATACCCCTAGAGGGGTGATTGGATCTGGTGAGTGGGGACCCATGTGGGGGAGCACTGCTAATACTTCAAGAGCACCTGTATTCACCTCAAGATCACTTGCTGTGTTTCACTATTATATTGCATTGTGAGACTTTTTCACTGGCTTTTGGATATTGAAAGGAATCCCAAAAGTGTCATTTATGGGACTTTATATACACACCTGTGATTGGACTTTCACTTTCTAAACAAAAGGCCGGATTACTGTTCTCCAGACTCTAAAGGGGGCCGGAATGTGGCCATCAGGAGTACAAAATCCCCCATCATTGGTGTCACTGGGGAGGAGTTCTGCCCCGTCACTGGGGCAAATGAATAAAAAAAAAGCACCCCTAGGGCTGGATAAAAATCAAGCAGGCCCCAGTTTGGAGACCACTGCTTTATATACTTGATACATGTGCACATTTATTTATATATTGACCATAACTTATATATTGTTTCAATCACTTGAGGCACTAGTCAGCAGCTTTGGCTGTCGTATTTATTTTATTTTCATTCCATTTACTTACCATATTCTCCTAAGGAAGTATGATTACAGATCTCACTCTTTATGAATAATACTGAATAGACGCTCAGGTACCCCAGTATTATAGGTATACAGGTGCACATTTGGTCCCTGGTATCTATTCACACGTATGGTGAGGGATTATCACTTAATTAAGCTTAGGACACAGCATGGTTAACCCTTTGCAGATCCCCGCAGCTATTGTGTCCTGGTTAGGTAGCGCCATTACCCCCCCACCCACCTTTTTTTTCCTTCCATCACAGGTTCCCCTTTGGGGAATTTAATAGGGGGGGGGGGCAGCAGCCTTTTTCATACAAACATCTTAAGCGCAGGACACATACATTTTTTTATATTTCCATTATTTTGCACAGGTGATGTGATCAGTTTCACTGCCTAATGCTGGCCATACACTATACGAAAAGTCGTTAAGAAAGATCTTTCGTTTTTCGGCCAGTTAATGGGCACAAAATTAATAATCGTTTGGACGTTTTTGAGCCAAAAAAAACGAAGGACAAGTTTGGAAATGTTCTGCCGAACGAACGATAAAATCGGAAGGTTAATGTGTTTGCCGTCCGAACTTTCTGCACTAGGTACATGTAAAATAAAAAAAATAAAAACTTTTTTTTTTATGTCCACTGAACGATTTATTACATGATGGCACTATCGTTTGCGCTCACTAACAAACTTTCGTTTTTCGAAAGTTCGTTCGGACAATTTTTCGTGGAGTGTATGGCCAGCATTAGTAATCACCACAGCAGTTTCATCTGAAGGATATCCTGAAAACATGACCTGTTGGGGCGCCTTGAGGATTGGCGTTGAGAAACACTGCCCTAGAGAATACAATGGCGATTGTTGCACGGTATTTGCGCAGCAATTTTTCAAACACGTTTTTTGTGGGGAATAAAGTAAAATTTAAGTTAGCCCAATTTCTTTGCATAATGTGAAAGATTTTATGCCAAGTAAATAGATACCCAACATGTCACACTTCAAAATTGCACACGCTCGTGGAATGGCGCCAAACTTTCGGTACTTAAAAATTCTCATGGGCGACGCTTTAATAGAAAAAGACCCCAGAAGAGGAGGGTCGGGCCACTCTGCAAAACCAACTGTACAGAGGAGGCAAGTATGACTTTTTTTTTTTTAACTAACCTTTACATATCCTTTAAAGTGGAGGTTCACCCTAAAAACAAGTATATACCATTCAATCCAGCATACTGCCGACATGTACAGTGTGCTGGTTTTTTTTTTCGGTTTACATACCGTAGTATAGGTATTTCACCCCCCCTCGGCTTCCGGGTAGTAAATCCCGCAGGACTGGGCGTTCCTATTCGAGACTAAGTGATTGACGTATGACAAAAGCTTGCCCCCCCCGGCGCAAAAAGCGCGTCACGTTTCCGAAAAAAACCGAACGTCGGTGCGCAGGCACCGTAAAGCGCCGACTCACAGTTCGGCTTCCTTCGGAAACTGGTGACGCGCATTATGCGCCGGGCGGCAGGCTTTTGTCATACGTCAATCACTTAGTCTCGAATAGGAACTCCCAGTCCCGCGGGGTTCACTACCTGGAAGCCGGGGGGGGGGGGATACCTATACTACGGTATGTAAACCAAAAAATTAATAAAAAATGTATACTGTACATGTTTGCAGTATGCTGGATTGAATTGTATATACTTGTTTTATGGTGAACCCCCCACTTTAAAGTACACACCTGTTTAAAAAACACCCACACAAAATAAAAAACACCCACACAAAATAAAAAAATAAAACCCAGCATTTACAATCACTTTAAGGCAAAACAGAAATATGTGCAGCCACTTGAGGAAATTAAAAACAAAATAAAAAATACCATTTTAGAGAACAGGTCTTCTTTAATACTGCAGATGTATACATTTTAGGCAGAGATGTCAATTTACGTTTCCTAAATGTTTCAGTTCCGACAAGTTTTCTACTTAACCACACAACTTTTTTTTTTTGTACAATCTTTTAGATCTGCCAACAACCATGTTGTACACGGGAATGCCTGACTGGATACAGATCGAACAGTCTAGGTAGGTCTTTATATCACTTTGGTAAATCTAAAGTGAACTGTATGGTTAGAGTGTAACGTGTAGCGAGCCTAAAGTCCACACTAAAACTAAAATCTCTGCATCTACAGACATCCACATTCCAACACTAACCCTGCAAAAGAAGAAATCAGTACACATCCCTGTTCTGAAGCCGATCTGCTCTCTGGTAGCGGAAGCTCTGCAGAGGACACAGCCGACAACTGCAGTGAAATAAATGGAAGTGACTTCACCCATAGACTTACTATGGGGCTTCCGTTGTCGTCCGTGTCCTCTGCACCCGCCTCCACAGCAAAGCCGTGGCTGACAGCTCCGTGTAGGATTGGGTCGAAGCGGCTGCAGAAAAGGTTATGTATACCGATCTTTTCTTTGCCGGGTTAGTGTTAGATCGTGGATTTCTGTAGCTGTAGCTTTTAGTTTTAGGATGGACTTTTACTTTAAAGCGGTGGTTCGCCCTAATATTTTTTTTTTTTTTTAATAGCATTAAATTAGGCATAGTAGCGCAAGCTACAGTATGCCTGTATTGATGTTTTTAGCCCGGTACTCACTGTGCAATGCTATATAGAAGATTCCGACTCCCCGTGGGGAATGGGCGTTCCCATCAAGAGGGAGGATGATTGACGGCCGGCTAAGGCACGTCACGCTTCTCCGGAAATAGACGAAATAGGACTTGGCGCTTCACGGCGCCTGCGCATAGTCTGTGCGCAGGCGCCGTATAGCGCCGTGAAGAGCGGAGACCTGTTCCGGCTATCTTCGGGGAGCGTGACGTGCCATAGCCAGCCGTCAATGATCTTCCCTCTGGATAGGAACGCATCATCTATATAGGATTGCACAGTGAGTACCGGGCTAAAAAAAAAATCAATACAGGCATACTGTAGCTCGCGCTACTATGCCTAATTTAATGCTAAAATGTTTTTAGTGTGGGTGAACCACCGCTTTAAGGCTCCATTCACACTTGTGCAACTTGTCATGCGACTTTGGACACAGTCTCATCCCATTATTTTTAATGGCACTCGTTCCGTTTGGAGCAACTTAGAAAAGTTGCCTGCACTACTTTGAGGCAACTTAGTGCCAGATAGCGTAAAGTCAGATCAAAGTCGCACTGAAAATCTTGAATTGGAGCCTAAACGTTGCATACCTATGGGGGACATGTCTGAACAGTCATTCCTCCGATAGGATTATGACAGTTCATACAAAACACAACCTCTATGGCGTGAATGCGACACCCCTGGGGCATAAAAATAAAATAAAAATCAGTTCATTGCAGCAAGGCACATCCATCATGACTGCCTCTGTACAACACTCCATAGATGTCCATGTCAAAGCCCTGTCTTGCAATAGTGCAAATTAAAGCAGTTTTTTTTATTTTTTTAAGAACGAGAAAAAGGGAGGGGGGGGGGGGATCCCAAAAAATAAAAATGTACGCAAGACTGTTTGCAAACAAATACGTTTAGGTCCTTAAAAAATAAAAACGAATAAAAAAGGGTACAGCACTCTCGCCTTTTCTGTTGGGACATTCACTCTGTTCAAAAGCTAAAAAAATATTAAAATGTGCCCAATGCAGGACACGTAACAAGTCCACATCATCAGGTTTATGGCTCTTCTGTTAGTGTTTTTCTTCTTTCTTTAGGAAAATAAAAAGGTTTTAAAAGTCAGCTTCTTTGATCATTTTAAAAATGTTCAGGGACGGTCTCCAAAGCCTCATCTGGATCACGAGACACTTCCACATTCTAGTAGAAAACAAAAAGAATTGTTAAAAAAATTCTGCACATGTCCTCATTTTACTTCATTGAAAGTCATGTTGGAGCAAGTTTATAATTTGTTTAAACCAAAGAAGATAAAAATCAGTCAGTCCATGAAAACTACCCATGTTACATGGATGGCTGGAGAGAAAAAAAGTGTCATGCCCAACAAATTGTATGAACCAACGTTACAAAAAAACAAACAAGGCACTCCACACAAACTCTGCTTTGGGTTACCTTTAAAGGGTCACTAAAGGAAACCTTTTTTTTTTTGCTGAAATTACTGTTTACAGGGTATAGAGACATAATAGTTACCGTATTTTCCGGCGTATAAGACGACTTTCTACACCCATATTATTCTGCCAAAAGTGGGGGGTCGTCTTATACGCCGGGTGCAGAGGCCGAACTGTTAATTTTACTAGTTTTGGGTGCTCAGTACCTGTTATGGAGGCTGCCAGGTTGCAGAGGAGATGCCGCGGTGCTCATTACAGCGTGAAGACGCCATGCTTAAACCCCCGCCTGTTCCTCCGTAGTGAAGTTGTCCCTGTCGGGTGCCGAGCATGCAGTGTAATACAGTGCACGCCGCTCAGCCAATCCCGCGCTCTGTTGCACTCTGTTGCTGACTAAAGCCTGCTCGGATTGGTGCGGCGCAGGCTGATGATGTCACAGCCTCTGCCAATCCGAGCAGGCTTTGCATCCATCAACAAGGTAGTCAGATGCATTGCCTGCCGTGATTGGCTCAGCGGTGCACACTGTAGTCTGCACTGTAAAGTACCAGAATATAAATTTTAAAGGTCCAGTAATACAATTAATGATACGGTACTAAAAGATTGTTCTGCCAGCCAATTATTCAGCTAAGGTATTAGCTTAGCTAATTATTCAGCCAAGGTATGTCCTGATAAATGGAAAGGGGATATGAAAGAAAATAAATTTTAAACGTCCAGTACTACAATTATACAATTAATGATACGGTATACTAGATTATTCTGCCAGCTAATTATTCAGATTTTAAAAGATGTTTTTTTAGGTTTCTGATTTTTTTTTTTTTAAATGGTGTTGTCTCGGAAAGGGGTAGTCTTATACGGCGAGTATAGCCCAAAACCCAAGTTTTCACTGGAAAAATAGGGGGTCGTCTTATACGCCGGGTCGTCTTATACGCCGGAAAATACGGTAACTGATTCCTTTTAAAAATGATTAAAAATAGATAAACAATCATATAATGTGCCTACAGTTTAGTTTTGTTTTTGCTGTTGTTTCCTGGTTCTCTGATGTAGAGAGCCAATAGATGGCAGTGAAGGTTTTGCAAAACGAAACTGGATTGGTGCTGAAGGGTTTTAGACACACCTCCTTGATTAGTCACCACAGTGAGAAATCTCCCAGTACTGTGGTGATCAGGAAACAGACAACCAGGAAGTGTCCAGAACAGAGAGGAATTACAGCAACATCAAAGCAAAAACGAACATGGAGGGCATGAAACCAGGACTGCAGTAAGGTAAAGTAAGCCATTTAGCTAAAGTGACCCTTTAAATCGCAAAACATTTCCCCCCCCCCCCCCCCCCCCCCACTTTACACTGACCGTTTTCATTTACTGCCAAAGGACAGACAAGGCATTTCTAACCCAAATCACTCGTCTGCAAGTCGTTAAAAATACGGCCGCTCGACTTGTGACTGGGAAAAAAAACATGGGAATCAATCTCACCTTCACCGAGATCCCTTCATTGGTTGCCAGTAAAAGACAGAATCACTTTTAAGGCGCTCTGTCTGACACAAGTATGTTCAAGGAAATGCCCCCCAATATCTATGCGAAAAATTTAAATGTCACAACCCCAATTGCGTTCTGCGATCCACCAACCAAAATCTACTCCAGATACAAGTCCAAAGGAGAACGAAGATTTGGAATCCAAGGACCTAGACTATGGAACGCTCTACCAACCAGCATCTGGTTGGAGGTGAATCACCTGGCCTTCAGAAAAAAACCTCAAAACCCATCTTTTCTGAGGGCAAAAGTACAGTAGGGAAAGGATACTAAGCGCCCAGAGGCGATTCAGTTCGCATGTGTTGCGCTATAAAAGTTTCTCACTCATGCAAAAGTACCGTATTTTCCGGCGTATAACACGACTTTCTGGATGCAAAAACATGCATCCAAAGTCGGGGGTCGTCTTATACGCCGGGTACGGTCTCAGTACTCACTTTTTTTTTCCAGTGGTGACAGTCTCCCGTGCTGCGAGCGCGAGCGTTAATGATTTGAAAGCCGCGCCTTCTCTTCAGAGTGTTCTGTGATAGGAGGAACACAAATCTTCCCAGCAGTGCCTCTGTTCTGTGTTCCTCCTATCACAGATGCCTTCTCATCCTCGGACGAGATGAGAAGACGTCCGTGATAGGCGGAAAACAGAACAGAGGCGCTGCTGGGAAAATTTGTGTTCCGCCTATCACAGAACACTCTGAAGAGAAGGCGCGGCTTTCAAATCATTGATGCTCGCAGCATGGAGACTGTCACCGCTGGAAAAAAAAGTGAGTGTTTACGGTTATTGCACTGGGGGGCAAGTGATGGCACAGAGAGGGGCAAGTGATGACACAATGAGGGGCAAGTGATGACACAATGAGGGGCAAGTGATGACACAATGAGGGGCAAGTGATGACACAATGAGGGGCAAGTGATGACACAATGAGGGGCAAGTGATGTAATGGCACATTGAGATTTCAAAAAGCCTGTTTCTGTCAGCGGTTCTGGCTACCCCTCAGCTTCCAGAAAGACTAGTAAGAAGGGGGTAGTCTTATACAGTGAGTATATCCCAAAACCAGAATTTTTCCTGGAAAATTAGGGGGGGTCGTCTTATACGCCGGAAAATACGGTACCTTGCGATCCAGTGTGGACAAATGCAGTGCATTAGCGATCTGCATTTGGGGTGTCGTTTACTTTGACAACCGTTGCAGAACACAAGTGTACTGCGTTTTGCATGTGGGTTTAATCGCACTGCGTTCCTGTGTGATTTTGGTGACGATCCGTCCCAGTCTCAAGTCTTGTAGACGCTAACCGGTTTTCTTCTGGAAGATTGCCCTGTATTTGGCTCCTACATCTTCCCATCAACTCTGACCAGCTTCCCTGTCCCTGCTGAATAAAAAGCATCCCCACCACATGATGCTGCCACCACCATGTTTCACGGTGGGGATGGTGTGTTCAGGGTGATGTGCCGTGTTAGTTTTCCGCCACACTGAACTTTTTGGCCTAAAAGCAAAACGTTATATTTTGGTCTCATCTGACCAGAGCACCTTCTTTCAAATGTTTGCTGTGTCCCCCACATGGCTTCTCACAAACTGCAAACAGGACTTCTTATGGTTTTCTTTCACCAATGTCTTTCTTCTTGTCACTCTTCCATAAAGGGCAGATTTGTGGAGAGACCACTAATAGTTGTCCTATGGACAGATTCTCCCACCTGAGCTGTGGATCTCTGCAGCTCCTCCAGAGTTACCATGGGCCTCTTGGCTGCTTCTCTGATGAATGCTCTCCTTTCCCGGCCAGTTTAGATGGACGGCCATGTCTTGGTAGGTTTGCAGTTGTGCCATACTTCAGATGATGGCTTGAACAGAGCTCCGTGAGATGTTCAAAGCTTGGGTATCCTAACCCTGCTTTATACTTCAACTTTATCCCTGACCTGTCTGATGTGTTTCTTGGCCTTCATGATGGTATTTGTTCAATAAGGTCCTCTAACAAACCCCTGAGGACTTTACAGAACAGAATGAAAGTGGACACTGTTGACCAATTAGATGACTTTTGAAGCCAATTTGTTCCACAAGACCAGAGATATGCAATTAGCGGACCTCCAGCTGTTGCGGACCTTCAGCTGTTGCAGAACTACAAGTGCCATGAGGCATAGCAAGACTGACAGCCACAAGCATGACACCCAGAGGCATGATGGGACTTGTAGTTTTGCAACAGCTGGGAGGTCCTCTAATTGCATATCCCTGCCCTAGAGGCAGGGGTGGACTGACAACTCATGGGGGCCCCCGGGCAATAGAAGATTATGGGGCCCCCGGGCAATAGAAGATTATGGGGCCCCCGGGCAATAGAAGATTATGGGGCCCCCGGGCAATAGAAGATTATGGGGCCCCCGGGCAATAGAAGATTATGGGGCCCCCAGGCTATAGAAGATTATGGGGCCCCCGGGCAATAGAAGATTATGGGGCCCCCGGGCTTATCGATGGCCAAGCCAAGAGGCGGGGCAGCTAAAATCTCAGGAATTTCACATCAAAAGCATGTCGGCTTTAGACATATCAGGGACAGATGTAAAAAAAAAAAAAAAAAAAAAAAAAAAACGGATTTTTACATACTGTCCCTGGTTTTACTGAGCCTGGCAACCCTGCTGGGGCCCCCTAGTGGCATGGGGCCCTCGGGCAGTGCCCGAGTGCCTCAATGGTCAGTCTGCCCCTGCCTAGAGGGTGGCTGAGCGAAAAAAAATGCATCATAAGCAGCCATCAGTAAGCAACCGATTGCAGTTTACAATTGGTCATAGCAACAGAATTATTCGACTTTTTTATTCAAATAATCAGTCATCCCGTCACACACACCAGCAAAACTAGGTGGCAATAAAAACTAAAGTTTGCATGCCCTGCGAGAAAAATCACTTCTACAAGTCCTCCAGTAGTCCCAACTTACCAATGGCTTTTCCCTATGTGTGTTCACAGCTTCAATATTCAGAAAGATGGATTCAACTTTACAACCTGCAAGCAAAGTAGTAAGATAAATACAATAATGAGATTAATACAATCTGTTCTACAGTATTAAAAATATAGTGCCAAAAATAACTCCATATACAAACCTTAAAATGTTTACACCCCCCCCCCCCCCCCAAAAAAAAAAAAATGTATGAACGCCCTAAATATCTTCTTGGTATACCTGGCATCACGTCCCTTTTTGCGACTCTGTTGCATAATCTTTACCATTACCAGCACTTCCTGTTGCAGGCCGACAATGATGAGCCACTTTCTCACAAAACAGCACGCCATGCTGGCCACTGGTCTACAGCTGGCCACTGGCCTGTGTCCACCAAATATTTACTCTTGCAGTTCTGCCCCTCTAGTTATCTACGTGGAAAACATAGAAATCGATGGACAGCCGCACTCCGGATAAACTTGAGGAAGTTGTCTTTATTGACAAAAGTAAGACATGTACAACCAAAGATAGTCACATAAGGGGACAGCCAACGCGTTTCGCACACAATTAGTGCTTAGTCATAAGCCATCACTAAGCACTAATTATGTGCGAAACGCGTTGGATGTCCCCTTATGTGACTATCTTTGGATGTACAGGTCTTACTTTTATCAATAAAGACAACTTCCTCAAGTTTATCCGGAGTGCGGCTGTCCATCGATTTCCATGTTTGCCTAGTGCATTGCCAGCACCTTGGACTCCTGGGAGGTTCCTCCAATTGTCTGCTAAAGATCCACCTGGAGCGGTGACTCCCTTTCCTCCTCTAGTTCTCTACCTGGACTTCAATGCATTTGCAGATAGTCACATTTCATGTTGGCCTAGGCCAGTGATGGTGAACCTTGACACCCCAGATGTTTTGGAACTACATTTTTAATGATGCTCATGCACTCTGCAGTGTAGTCGAGCATGGGAAATGTAGTTCCAAAACATCTGGGGTGCCAAGGTTCACCTTCACTGACCTAGGCAGGAAGGAAGAAAAACCAGCATGTACCCAAAAGGTGAGCACTTCAATAGCACTATAGCATGGGTGCTCAACCTGTGGCTCTCCAGCTGTTGTGAAACTACAAGTCCCATGAGGCATTGCAAGCCGCTGACAGTTACAATCATGTTCCCCAAAGGCAGAGGCATGATGGGACTTGTAGTTCCGCAACAGCTGGAGGGCCACAGGTTGAGCACCCATGCACTATAGCAAACCTACTGCACCGATCCCCCTACAAGAGGCCCGGTGGTACCCCCCGTTGGTGGCCCTGGTTACACCTTATCAGCAACACTGGCAACAAAAAATTTAATAAAGCCACATTTGCAGAACGAAGCAGAAACTGGCCAAATAAACCACATTGCGATCCATCCACATTAGAAACTGAAGAGATATTTCAAATTGGTCACTCACCATAGGCCACAGGCGTCAGTTTCAAGACGGTGTGAAGAGGACATTTCAGGTATGGCAGCTCTTCTAGGGAGAATAAAAACATATCACACAGTGCGTATACAGTCCCAAGTCTCGCCATCAAAGCGTGAACCAACTCCTATTCCTTAGGATACAGCTATCATGAAAGAAATATGTAGGCTCCCATTGTTTCCTGCTGCTTTCTGAAGATGCCAATTGCCTGGCTGTCACGCTGATGTGGAGGCTTTAATGCTTTCTGAGCCAACCAACCAGAACAGGTACAGCAATAAGGATACAGACATTTTTTGCATGCTTCATGTTTGAAGCCTGTCAGTAATTTCAGAAGCAACAGTAGACTACACATTTCCCCTTACATATCCAGAAGCTGCTACTCTGCTCATGCCATCCACACATCTGTTTCAATGGCTATAGGCTGGCAAATATCCCTGAGAAGGGTACATTGAGAGATGTATCTAGGTGCAGAAATCGTCAATCCTCACCGATCGTAACAGAACCATAATACTCTCCCTTTAGAGATATAAATATTTAGGTGGGGGGGGGGGGGGGAAGCACATGTCGCCACATCCCATAATACACCAATCTGTTGGCATGTCTGCTTCCTGGTTCACAATAATTAGCCGGGACTGGAGCCATCAGTGACAGCCTCATAAAGCAGCAGCTAGCTGTCAGAGTACGTATTCAGTGAACGTCTCACAAGCGATAGATCATATGTCCTGTTGCCGACTCCAACTTTGGCTTGGTGACCCAAGGCCATCCAAGCTAATGGATTTGATCAGGCTACCCCCCCAGTCTTGTGACAACCCCACCCCTTTATCTTAACTGCCTCCCACCCATCCTATAAACAAATGACAGCTGAGTGGAAGCACTGGTATACTGGAAGGACATTATGGCCTCTGGGGGCCATACTGCAAAGCAATCCGTCATCTGCTGTAAAAGGCCTGGTGCCATTTGACCAATCAGTCATCACCTGACAGTTGTACAAAAACGGATTTCATTTATAGCCATTGTGTACTATTGTAAGGATCTGATTGGTCACTGTACTATGATTTACAGACAGGGCTAGTCACAGCATCAGTACCATGGGATAGCTGTGGCCAGCCTCAGTACCATGGGATAGCTGTGGCCAGCCTCAGTACCATGGGATAGCTGTGGCCAGCCTCAGTACCATGGGATAGCTGTGGCCAGCCACAGCCATCACAATAGTACACATTAAATGGCTATGAATTAATGGATGCCATTAAAGCAGTGTTTCTCAATTCCAGTCCTCAGGCCCCCCCAACAGGTCAGGTTTTCAGGATTTCCCTCAGATGAAAAGGCTGTGGTGATTACTAAGGCAGTGAAACTGATCAAATCACCTGTGCAAAATAATGGAAAACCTGACCTGTTGGGGGGGCCTGAGGACTGGAATTGAGAAACACTGCATTAAAGGAACACTAAAGATTTTTTTTTTATTAGATCAATTGATTGCTGTAAGCTAGAGCATTTAAATATCACTTACCTCGTTTTTCCTTTTGACCTCCAAAATACAGTAATCCAGGTTTGAAAATGCCATTTCCTGTGTCTCCTCTTCTTGCTTTCCACCAGCATCTGAGCTGTTTTGCATGGTGGAAAGCAGAATGTGCTCACCCCCTCCCTATGACTACAGCCCTGCGTTAAGGTGCTCTTATCCCTCACAGGCATGGAGGCTAAGCCTAATGGGAACTGTAGTTCCCATTAGGCTGTGATGTAGCAAGAATGAATGTGCACCGCAAACCAGGAAGTCAGTGAGAATAACGATTCAGGAGTGACGGAGGTGAATAAAACGGCTCGATTTCAACAGGTATCAAACTAGTTATAATGCAAAACATTACTTTATCAGCTATTGTCAGACTTTAATTTAAGGAGGAAATATTTTTTTTCTCTACAACCCCTTTAATAAAAATGATTGCTTATAACACTGGTGGTCACTGTTATAAGCAATCAGTGTGAAGAAAAAAAAAAAACAAACCCTGATCACTTCACCATAGTACAGCAATTATGGTGATATGGTACTACCAGTGCTGTGGTCAAAGATGTGTGTTTTTTTTTTTTAACATAGGTCACAATGCCTCTTACTAAATACCTTGTACTGTCTACTTTCCAAAAAGGGGTCACATTTGTACTGCCCTGGGATTTTAGGGACTCAACAACTGAGGCTGTCAGTACATCATGATTGATCAATTTTGCCCCCGTTGGCTTAAATATTGAGTTGGCCCACCCTTTGCAGCTATAACAGCTTTAACTCTTCTGGGAGGTTTAGAAGTGTGTCTATGGGAATTTTTGACCTTTCTTCCAGAAGCGCATTTGTGAGGTCAGGATCTCAGTCCTTGCGCCAATTCACTCCAAAGGTGTTCTATCGGGTTGTGCAGGCCAGTCAAGTTCCTCCACCCCAAAACGCCATGTCTTTATGGACCTTGCTTTGTGCGCAGTTATGATGGAACAGAAAGGGGCCATCCCCAAACTGTTCCCACAAAGTTGGGAGCATGAAATTGTCCAAAATGTCTCCGTATGCCGATGCCTTAAGAGTTCCCTTCACTGGAACTAAGGGGCCAAGTCCAACCCCTGAAAAATAACCCCAACACCATAATCCCCCTCCGCCATATTTGACCAGTGCACAAAGCAAGGTCCATAAAGACATGGATGTGAGAGCTTGAGGTGGAGGAACTTAACGGACCTGAATGTTTGACCATTCGTCCAGAAGTACATTTGTGAGGTCAGGCACTGATGTTGGACTAGAACCTGGCTCACAGTTTCCGAAGAATGGTCAAACATTCCCATAGACACTCTCCTAAACCTTGTGGACGGCCTTCCCAGAAGAGTTGAAGCTGTTATAGCTGTAAAGGGTGAGCAACTCAATATTGAACCCTACAGACCCAATACTTTTGGTAATACACACACACCAAGAAAACAAAAAAAAAAAAAAAAAAAAACACACCACTATAATTTTTAATTACCGTATATACAATTTTTTGCATTACCCCTTTAAAAAAAAGGAGTATTGGGCACATGGGTGCAGCAATGTGATGCATCATCTCAATGCCGTATCACCGTATTGTGGAAGGATAATGGGCCGCACTCACCGGCTGTTTTGTCTAGAAAGTAGGCCAGCAGGCAGCGCATAACAGCTTGGTGGCAGATCACCAAAACATTCTCCTGACGCTCCAGCTCCATAATAACCGGCTCCAGTCTCTGTACAATGTCCTCATAGGACTGCAGGAAGAAAGAACAGAATGTAACAGAAAGGGGGCAAGGTCTGCACATCATTCAAGGGAAGGAAAAAGTAAAAATCCAAGTCTTTATGCAAGGCACCAAATTAGAAAAAAGGATACAGATTTATAGCCCCCCCCCCCCCCCCCAGGCACATATACTTGCCCAGCCACACTCCCAGAACTCCATTCTAATGGAATGAGGCTCAGCTGGGGGGGGAAACAGGTCACCCCCTCATGTGAGGGTGCTCAGGTCCCAGCGGCAGATTCGTTTGTGTATTTTTAGCATAGTACAGGCGGTCCCCGGGTTACAAACAAGATAGGGTCTGTAGGTTTGTTCTTAAGCTGAACCTGTTTGTAAATTAAAACAGGTACATTGTGTAGTGTAGCGCCAGCCAAAAAAAAATAAAATAGCATAGGGAAGGGTCATCACCCCTGTAACATTTGTTTTTCTGTCTGTGCCCCTGTTCAGACGATTTCACCTCACTGTCCCAATGACAATTGGATTTAAAAAAAAATAAAAAATGAGTCGTTAGGAAAACACAACATCAGTGGAGACCCCTTTTTCCCCCATATTAAAGTGGAGGTTCGCCTAAACACACAAAAAAAATTACTGTATATACTTGAGTATAAGCTGACCCGAATACAAGCCGAGGCACCTAATTTGACCACCAAATAAAAAAAAAAAAAAAAAAAAAAAGGGAAAATGTATTGACTCAAGTATAAGCCTAGGGTGTCCACCTGCATGCCTCATTTGCCCATGCCTAGACTGACGTTTAATATGGGAGTCTATGGAAGGGGTGCCCGGCTTTGAGGAAAAAAAAAAAAAAAAAAGTGCTCCTCGGTCGTAGGTCCCCTGGACTACAAACTTTGCACACTTAGAGGAAGAGTGGGACTACATGTGTGCCAAGTTTGGAGTCCAAGGGACCTACGGTCGGCCGGTACCGGGAACCCAAAATCCAGGAGATCAGGCACAAAAAAGGTGACTAGTATAAGCCGAGGGGGGCATTCTCAGCACAAAAAAAAAAAAAAAAAAAAATAATGTGCTGAAAAACTCGGCTTATACTCGAGTATATACGGTATATTAAAAGCCAACAGCTACAAATACTGCAGCTGCAGACTTAAGGTGACACACTACCTGTCCAGGGTGCCTGCGATGATAGCAGCCGAACAATCGCTCTGCTGCCTCAGCCACCATCCTTGGTGAGGGAATCAGGAAGTCAAGCGTTGCGGCTTCGCTTCCCAGTTCCCTACTGCGCATGCACGAGTTTCACTGTGCGTTACCCAGAAGACAGCGGGGGGTGACGGGAAGGGGCGTGACCCCCGTGGGAGTCTATGCTCGGAAGTGGGTGCCAATACC
This sequence comes from Rana temporaria, assembly GCF_905171775.1. NCBI lineage: Eukaryota > Metazoa > Chordata > Amphibia > Anura > Ranidae > Rana > Rana temporaria. Next base: position 15,626,947 of record NC_053497.1, read on the forward strand.
TGTATTATACAGGTAATGGCACCCCCCTCCTCCTTTTTTTAAACGTCGCCTATGGAGATTTTAAAGGGTAAAAGTTTGTCGGCATTCCACGAGCGGATGCAATTTTGAAGCGTGACATGTTGGGTATCAATTTACTCGGCGTAACATTATCTTTCACAATTTAAAAAAAAGGGATAACTATACTGTGGTCTTATTTTTTAATTAAAAAAGGTGTATTTTTTCCCCAAAAAAGTGCGCTTGTAAGACCGCTGCGCAAATACGGCGTGACAGAAAGTATTGCAATGATCGCCATTTTATTCTCTAGGGTGTTAGAACCACCAAACATTATATATATTTTTTATTCTCACTAGAGGGAAGGAGATGGCAGTGAAAATTTCAAGTTAGGCTTACCGGTAACTTGTTTTCCAGAAGTCTTTCAGGACAGCACCTTGAGATATCATGATCCTCCCACTCCATCAGGAAACACCTTCTTTCATCCTTTTAAAAGGAGGCCCCTCCTTGCACTCCTCAGTTGTTATAGAGAAAACCTCCGGCCCCGGCTGGAACACACAAGCATATATGTTAGTCACAGCATAGTACATCACAACAATAGGGCGGGTCGTTGCTGTCCTGAAAGACTTCTGGAAAACAAGTTACCGGTAAGCCTAACTTGAAATTTTCCCGAGGCGTCTTTCAGGACAGCACCTTGAGAGGACCACAGAGACTTACTACCTTAGGGCGGGACGACAGCTTGTAGGACCTTCCTGCCAAAAGCCTGATCACTAGCTGAGGCGAGGTCCAACCTATAGTGTCGCACGAACGTGTGGAAACTTGACCACGTCGCTGCCCTGCAGATTTGCTCCGGCGTGGCACCAGCTCTTTCTGCCCAGGAAGTTGCGAGAGCTCTGGTCCAATGGGCACGGATACCTTCAGCCTCCCTGATAGCCAGCTTCAGCCATCTAGCTAGTGTTCCCCTAGATGCCTGCTGACCCCTTTTGTTACCCCCAAAAAGGACAAATAAAGAATCCGAGCGTCTAAACGGGTTTGTTATTTCTAAATAATACAACAAGACCCGTTTGACATCCAACATATGAAAAAATAATTATTTTTCACCCGAAGGGTTAGAACAAAAAGTGGGAAGTACAATGTCCTGTACACGATTCCTGTTAGAAGCCACTTTGGGCAAAAACTTAGGGTCAGTTTTAAGCACTACCCTATCTGAAAATATACATAAATAAGGCTCCTTCACTGACAGGGCCTGCAACTCGCTGATCCTACGTGCTGAGGTAATAGCGATTAAAAATAAAGTTTTAAAGGTAAGGTTCCTAACTGAAGCTTCCCCTAAGGGTTCAAAAGGCTTGCTTGTCAAAGATCTCAAGACCACTGAGAGTTCCCACTTCGGGAAACCCTTTAACCTTGGTGGTCTAGACCTCAAAAGAGATCTAAAAAATCTCACCACCAATGGTTCAATGGCTACAGATCTTTCCAAAAAAACTGAAAGTGCGGATACCTGTACCTTAAGGGTGCCAACAGCCAAGCCCTTATCAGCCCCCTCCTGTAAAAATTCCAGGATGGATTTTAGCTCCCTAGGGTCCTGACTCGAAGAGCTACACCAAGAGGAAAAAACTTTCCAAACCTTGGTGTAAATGGCTCGGGTTACTTTCTTCCTGCTGTTGAGTAAGGTGGAAACCAAGCGGTCGGAGAACCCCTTTCCACTCAGGATTTCCCTTTCAGAAGCCACGCGGTCAAGGACAGCCGTGCCACATCTGGGTGAGAAATTGGACCCTGAACTAGGAGGTCCTGCCTGAGGGGCAGGTGCCAGTAAGGCCTGGTTGACAAGGCTAGAAGCGTTGCAAACCATGCCCTCTTGGGCCAGAATGGGGCGATGAGAATGACCGGCACACTTTCTCTCTGAACTTTCCTCAGAACTAGGGGAATTAGCTGAAACGGGGGGAAGGCAAAGCAGAGGCGGAAATCCCAGGGATGCGACAGAGCGTCTACCCCTAGGGACCCATCCCCCCCGACTCAGCGAAAAGTATTTTCCTACCTGGGAGTTCTCCCTCGAGGCAAATAAGTCTACCTCTGGGAGACCCCACCTGCTGGTGATCTCTGAGAAGACCTCCGCATTCAGGGACCACTCTGACTCCCGAATCTGGTGTCTGCTTAAGAAATCCGCCACCGTATTGAGGGACCCCTTTAGGTGTAGGGCTGTCAAGGAGAGCAAATTGCTCTCTACCCAGGAGAGAATCTCTGTGGCCAGGGACAGAAGCGAAGGGCTTCTTGTACCCCCCTGCCTGTTCAAGTATGCTACTGTTGTAGCGTTGTCCGATAGGACCTGAACATGATGGCCTCTGAGAAATGGAGCAAACTCCACTAGAGCCAGGGCCACCGTCTTTAGTTCCCTCCAATTTGAGGACTGCCGGGCTTCCTCCCTTGACCACCTCCCCTGTGAAAATTTCTCTTCTAGGTGCGCTCCCCATCCCCAGGCGCTGGCATCCGTGGTGAGCCTCAGTCCCACGGGGAAGGACCACTCCAGACCCTCTGCAAGCACCCGCTGGTTTTTCCACCAGTAAAGGGATCTTACTACCCGGGCCGGAATTTTTACCCGGGTGTCCAGAGAACTGGTTTTCCGATCCCATGTCTTTAAAAGAAAAGCCTGCAGGGGCCTGAAATGTAACCTCGCCCATTGGACCGCCGGCATGGTGGAGGTCAAAATTCCTAGGGATGCCATTACCTGTCTGACCGTCAAAGACTGATGGGACTGAAGCAACCGAACAGTGTCCAAGACCTTGGATGCTTTTTCTGGGGGGAGAAAAATTCTCTGGTTCCGTGAATCCACCTGGTATCCCAGAAAACGAATCTTCTGAGAAGGAACCAGGGCGGATTTTTGAAGGTTTAAAATCCATCCTAGGGATTCCAAATGGGTTCGCGCCAGAGAAAGATCCTTCAACAATTTTTCCTCTGAGGGAGCAAAGAAGAGGAGGTCGTCCAAGTAAGGGATGACTGCTATTCCTTGTAGCCGCAGCGGGGCTAAGGCTTCGGCCAGCACCTTCGTAAAGATCCGAGGTGATGATGACAGCCCGAAGGGGAGGGCCCTGTACTGGAAGTGCTGGACTTGACCCCCTATCTCTACCGCCAGTCTGAGAAACGTCTGGGACTGAGGGGAGATAGGTACGTGAAGGTACGCATCCCTCAGGTCTATCGACGCCATGTAGCAATCTGGCGTCAGTAGATTCCGGATTGAGAATATTGAATCCATTTTGAATCTCCTGTACAGGACACATCTGTTTAAGGGCTTTAAGTTTAATATCAGCCTGAACTTCCCCGTGGGTTTCCTTACTAGGAATACATGGGAATAGAACCCTCTGCCCTGTTCTACTAGGGGAACCCTGACCAACACCCCCTGCTGTTGAAGTTCCAACAACGAGGACTTTAGCGCTACGTACTTCACTGAATCCCTTGGGGCCTGGGTGACCAGGAATCTCTTTGGCGGAGTTTCTGAGAATTCTATAGCGTATCCCTGAGCTAGAGTGGTCAGTATGTACTGGTTGTTTGATACAGCTGACCACTGCGGAAGGAACCCCTGTAACCTCCCGCCTACCCTCAGGGTAGAGTCATTGCGGCTTATTGGCCGGCGCAGGAGGATGGAAAAGGACTCCCTTTCCTTTGCCCTTCTGCGCTGCCCAGTTCCTTTTTCCTTGCGGTCTTTTTCCCTTATCCTGCTGCTTAAAGGCCGAAAAAAACGTTTGGGAGGGGGGTTCTTATTTTTGACCGGGAAGGCCTTCTTCTTGTCGGCCGTCCTGTCCAGGATACTATCCAGTTCAGGGCCGAAGAGAAGATCCCCAGAAAACGGGATTCCACACAGCTTGCTTTTGGAGGCTGTGTCACCAGGCCAGGTCTTGAGCCATAAAGCCCTTCTGGCTGAGTTGGCTAAAGCAGCGGATCTAGCGGACATTTTGATCGCCTCGGCCGAGGCATCTGCCATATAGGCTACGGCTGCAGAAATGGTAGAAAAAGAGTCCAAAATGTCCTGTTTTGGGGAGTCTGCCTCAATATGAGCTTTGAGTTTGTCTAACCAGAACTCTAAGTTGCGTGCCACACAGGTGGTAGCCATGGCAGGCTTGAGGTTAACCATAATAGACTGCCAGGCTTTTTTAAGGAGAAGATCCATTCGCTTATCCATCGGGTCCTTCAGGATCCCCATATCCTCAAAGGATAAATCTGTGGACCTAGACACCTGGGAAAAAGCTGCGTCGAGTTTAGGAATTTTGTTCCACACGACTGATGGATCTTCTCCAAAGGGAAACCTCCTTTTGTGGGATTTTGAAAAAAATGGTTTCTTTTCTGGGTCCTGCCATTCCCGCAAGATTGTTTCGGAGATGACCGGATGAACTGGAAATGTAAGCCCCTTGGGCTTGCAGAGACCGGCATACATGCGATCGTGCAGGCTTAAGTCCCTCTTTTCCTCACTGAGACCTAAAGTGGCATAAATAGCCCTGAGGAGGCCATCCACATCCTCCAGGGACAGCTTAAATTTTGAGGGAGGCTCTATTTCTTCCTCATTTTCTGAGTCCTCACTAGAGGGGGCCTGAGGCTGACTCTCCCTGGACCCCTCGTTATCAGAGGGCCTAGGAGCCCACCCTGTCTCCTGAGAAGACTGATGTGGAGGGCTGAGAAATGGTGACAGGAACTAATGACTCTCTCATAGTCTGAAAGGTGGCCAAAAGCTCATCTTTGACAGAAGCCATCAATTCCTCTCTGACTGAGGCTGACTCTTTCTGTACTAAGGCTGCTATACATGCCTTACACCATGGCTTCTTCCAACTTTCCCCCATTTTCTCCTTACAAGAAGGACATCTCTTTTTTTCAGGCTTGACCTAAAAAAAGGAACAGGGAGAGAAGAAAAAATATAGGGGGATCCAGCATGAGACCCGGTCTCAATAAACAAACATGACCCCCCCCTCACCAAGGTGCACTTAGGAACAAAAGGTGTCCACCCGTGCCCTGACAGGCCCCCATGCCACTGGAGGGAAAAAAGTGAAGAGACCGAGAGAGAAATCCCCAAAAAAAAAAAAAAAAAAAAAAAAAAAAAAAAAAGGAGAGAACCCTCACCCCTGGGGAAAAACAGACTTACGTTGCTGCTTCCCGCCGAGGTCCTGCTGGTGCCCGTGCCTGTCTCCACCGCTGATGCATCTGCAGCCTCCATCGCAGGAATCAGCGTTCTCTGTGGCATCCACGGCGCTTCCCGGACTCCAATAGCGCCGCTGCGCCGGACCAGGAAGCGGAAGTAGGCTCCAGCGTCCGCCCTACCCCTCCTCCTGGAGCGCCGGAAATGACGCGCCTCTCCGGCGACGCCAAAATGGCGACGCCCCGCAAAAACGAGGCACCTCACGATCGCCGAAGGCTGGCTCCACTGAGCACCGGGAGAGAGAGGAGCCCGACTACCATCACCACCGCGCGGGTGGCACGGGAGAGCGGACAGTCCCTGAAAAAAAGGTAAGAGAAAAGGGTCCGTTTTTCAGGCAGCACCTGAGACATCAGACCCTTCCCAAGAAGATGCTCCCTCCGGAGGAGGAAACACAAAAACTGAGGAGTGCAAGGAGGGGCCTCCTTTTAAAAGGATGAAAGAAGGTGTTTCCTGATGGAGTGGGAGGATCATGATATCTCAAGGTGCTGTCCTGAAAGACGCCTCGGGAAAACAGTGATAAATTACACATTAGAACTGGTTTTACTTGTAATGCCAATGGCCACCACCAGATGGTACCAGGTCACAGAAGGAAGATTGGGACTTCACAAGGCTGCGGCCTCAATTACCGGCCGTCGCGGGGGCGCACAGAGACACCCACCTCCGGAGGCACCTGTGCCTCCCCCCACGAGCGAACGCAGGGGGGGCCCGCGACAACCGGTAATTGAGGCCACGGCCTTGTAGGCCGCAAAGCTGTGGCCTCAATTACCGGCGGGCGCCAGGTCACAATTTCTTGTCGCAATTGCGACCTGGCGCCCGGATATTGTCGAGCCCTGCTTTAAGTGCAGACATCATTTTTCCCTGAAGTTGCAATGCAACTGGGTTTCTAAGATCACCTATACTGGAATATAGCTATTGCTCACTTCTGCTTCTAAAAACAATGGTCCTCTGGCAGTCATTTGCTCCATTGGCTGTAATGCTCCAAGTCATTGACTCGGCCACGCGACAGTGAAATTGTGCAACTTCGTACGATTTCAAAGTAGTACTACTTCAGGTGCCACTTTAAAGTCTGCGACTTCATGCACAGATGTCTATGCAAGTTGAACCTGAACTTCGTGCAAGAACTACTTTCAAAAGCTGTGCGACTCAATGGAGTTGCATCGATTTGACCATTTTCATTGCGAACAATTGGTTGTACAACTCATCATGTGATTTCAAAATAACAAATCACATGACAAGTCGCACCAGTGTGACCTGGGGCTTAATGCATGACTGGTAGAAAAGATTAACCACTTAAAACCCGGACCTTTAGGCAGGTAAAGGACCTGGCCAATTTTTGCAATTCGGCATTGCGTCGCTTTAATGGACAATTACACGGTCGTGCGACGTGGCTCCCAAACAAAATTGGCGTCTTTTTTCCCCCCACAAATAGAGCTTTCTTTTGGTGGTATTTGATCACCTCTGCGGTTTTTATTTTTTGCGCTATAAACAAAAATGGAGCGACAATTTTGAAAAAAAATTCAATATTTTTTACTTTTTGCTATAATAAAAATCCCCCAAAAATATATATATAAAAAAATGTTCTTCCTTAGTTTAGGCAGATACATATTCTACGTGTTTTTGGTTAAAAAAAAAAAAACACAATAAGCGTTTATAGATTGTTTGCGCAAAATGTATAGCGTTTACAAAATAGGGATAGTTTTATTGCATTTTTATTAATTTTTTTGTTTGTTTTTACTACCAATGGCGGCGATCAGCGATTTTTTTCATGACTGCGACATTATGGCGGAACCATCGGACAATTTTGACACATTTTTGGGACCATTGACATTTTCACAGCAAAAAAAAAAAAAATGCTATAAAAGAATGCACCGATTACGGTGAAAATGACAATTGCAGTTTGGGAGTTAACCACTAGGGGGCGCTGAGGGGGTTAAGTGTGACCTCATGTGTTTCTAATTGTAGGGGGGCGGGGCTGGACGTGTGACGTCATTGATCGTGTTTCCCTATATTAGGGAACACACGATCAATGACAGCGCCACAGTGAAGAACAGGGAAGGTGTGTTTACACACAGCTCTCCCCGTTCTTCAGCTCCGGGGACTGATCGTGGGACTCCAGCGGCGATCGGGCCCGCGGCCGCAACCCACGGCTAGGCACTTAAAGAGGACGTACAGGTACGTGCTTGTGCCCAGCCGTGCCATTCTGAAGACGTATATGTGCAGGAGGCGGTCCTTAAGTGGTTAAGTAGTAGCGGTTTGCAAACCTTTTCCTGTCCATCTGGTCCCAACATACCACATTAACAGAAGATGATTTACTTGCAAATAATCTGCACATCGTCATAACATGACTAGTACTTTGCCAAGCGCCAGCGGCACATTTTTCTGAACATTCCTTGCGACAGCGGCAGCTCAGCTTCCTCCACACTCACCTCTCCCTTGGGGTATCTGTAGCGATATTTGTCCTGGTCCCTTAGTGCAAATTCCTCAGGAAAATGATCCTGTATCTCTTCATAAGTCATCTCCTCACACACGCCCTGCAGAGATTAGATACAAAAATGATTTCCTTTCGGAAAACAGGAAGGTCATCACCGCAAAGATACACAGGATGGATAAAATTATGGAACTTTGAGCCTAAAAAAAGATCTACAGGTTAAAAAAAAAAAAAAACAAAAAAAAAATGATATGGCTAAAAAAGCCGTTATACAGTACATTAGAATTCACAACAATTTTCCACCTCTCAACACCATAATATTCAAAATGCCGAATTTGAGACTATTCCAAAATGTTTTAGTAGCTTCCCTTCTGTCCTATATTTTGTTTATTGAGGCGTCCTCCACCAGTGCAGCACCCTGCTAAAAAGTGCCTACCCCTTCCTGGGTGACCCACTTGAGCAAAGCCTTTCATACTACATTGTGTCCTTCTGCACCCGCAGTACTCTACCCTTTAAAAGTGCCCTCCTCCGTATTAGATGCCCAATTCAAGCACAGTCCTATATGCTACTAGAGTGCTCTCCTGTGGCAGGGCCCTTCACCCTATGCAGAGTGATTCATTTTATTACAATTTACAGTACAACCTTGGTTTGAGAGCATTTTGCAAGACAAGCAAAAAATGTTTAATACATTTTGACTTGATATACAAGTGATGTCTTGGTATGAGAGTAGTGTCATGTCACAACCGAGTAAAAAAAGGAAGAGGCGCCTCCAAGTGTAGCAATACGATTACATTTAATGAAGGTACGACATTTAGAAACTCACATGGTTGATAAAGAGAGGCACATCCAAGTATGCAGGTAAAGATGTCCACATAGACCATCATCCGCACCACCATTGATGTCATCCCTTCCACGAGTGTGTCAAGCCTCGCTTTCAGATCACTTTAATGCAGGGTAGTCTTCCCAGTCACGACTGACAGCAGTGTGGACTGTCTATATGGATTGCTTTACCCCAGATGCCTGCATACTTGGATGTGCCTCTTTTAATCAACCATGTGAGTTGCTAAATTTTGTACCTTCATTTAATGAATGGCTTTTTTTCCAGCGGGAACGCAGTTTCGGCACCTCCTAGACTGACTGTATGTGATGGCAAGGGGTGCTGGGGTGTGCTGCAGGGTATTGATGCTCACTGCCCGTACAGGACCGGGTGACATTCAAGACACTCTGCCTCACCCACAAATGTATACAGGGGAACGCTCCAATACTTAAGCGAGAAAATAAAACCCTACGTCACCAAGCACGTGCTCCGGTCAACCAACCGAAACCTTCTCCAAATTCCTAAATCCCGCTACAAATCGAAGGGAGAAGGTAGATTTTCGGTCCAAGGACCACGGCTCTGGAATGCTCTACCCACTACCATCCGCTTGGAGGAAAACCATCAGGCCTTTAGGAAAAAACTAAAGACCCACCTCTTCTGAAGGACCGGCACGACTGGATGCTAAGCGCCTTGAGGTGATTAAGTTTGCATTTGTTGCGCTATACAAGTTACTCACTCACTGCTGGGGGATTTATTCTAACTGGAATGAATCTATTTTTTTCAGGGGGGTCTATTGTTGCTGGTGGGGGACATATTGTTGTTGGGGGTGGGTCTTATGTTGCTGGGGGGGGCAGTTTTTGCTGCAAGAGATCTACTGTTGGAGGAGGGGGGTCTATTGTTGATGGCTGCCAGAGAGTCTATTAATGCTGGCTGTGCGGAGATCTGTTTATGCTGCCGGGAGTCGATTGTTGCTGGGGTGGGGGGGTTTGTTGTCGCTGGTCCATTGTTGTTAGAGGGATCTATTGTTGCTGACTGCAGGGGGATCTATTTTACTGATTTTCTTGATATCATTACCTAATTCCATACAAATTTCTTAGCACCACAAAATGATGCTTGGTTCTGTATTGTCTAAAATGGGCGGTACTGGGAGTCGAGTATAGGATGGAACCAATGAACGGTGCTCAGAGGTGGGTAGGGGCAAGAAAGAGGGGTGACTCAGAAAGGGGGAGTTCCTGCACCTATTGTCTGAGAAAAAAAAGCCCTGATTAAATGTAACTATATTGCTACACTTGGAGGCGCCTCCCTTCTCTTTTATACTCTGGAGCTCCTGCTGGATTTTGCTTCTAATCCTCTTGTGGAGGCTTCCATTTGTGGATGGACATTTTATGGTTACACAAATCACATTGCTATAATTTATATGGACTATAAACTGAAAGACTTATGAATAAATGGATGTGGAACAAATCATTTGAGTTTCCATCATTTCCTATGGAAAAATTTGCTTTGATATACAAGTGCTTTGGATTACAAGCATGCTTCCGGAACGAACTATGCTCGCAATCCGAGGTTTTACTGTACAACAAACAATTTTAAGGCTGGTACACATGGTCCAATATCGGCCTGTTTAATAGAAACCAGATGACATTCGGTCAGTGTGCAGCAACCTGTCCAGCTTCTGTCAAACGGGCATGCTGGAAAACCAGTAGCCAATCGGCAACTGTTGTAAATTGCCTTTTTTTGGGGGGGAATTTCTAGGCAAGTCAAATATCACACACACACACACACACACACACACACACACAACTTCACTTTTCATTAAAATAAATCCTTTAAAAAGGAGACGTACAGCCAAAAGTTTGTTTGGCTGTACTTCTCCTTTGGATCACAGAAGTGCCGTTTCGCCCTGCACAGCGGGCTGAAGCTTGCGCGGGTCCAGGCTGGGGGCAAGATGGCAGCATAAAAGCCAGGATCCGCCCACAACCCTGGACCACACCTGGCTCAGCCTCTCAGCAAGCCAGTGATAGCCTAAGCCAGCCACTTCCGCCCCCCTCCACATTGAGCATGGGGGGGGGCAGAGACGAGAGACAGCGACTGATGAAGCTCTGAGAACCGAGCGATCGGCTGTCTTTTTATAAAACTCAGTTCTGAGTCTAAAGCCCGGTTCACACCTGTGCAGGTTGCAGTTAATGCATATTCCAGGTGCATTTTGCAATACACGTGTTTTTGATCCATTGAAGTCTATAGAACAAAAAAAAAAAAAAAAAAAAAAAAAAAAAAAAAAAAAAAAAAACTTGCCGTTTCCTGGCCCTTTCCATAAAATGCACAAATGTGAACATGACATAGTAAACCATGTTAAATGGACTGCAGTTTCTGAAAACGCACTAAAAATTAAGTCATAAACCAGGCCTTCGAGCCGGCAGGGGGACAGACAGCATTGGATCAATGCTGCATCCACCAAAGTACAATTCAAAGGGGAAAAAAAAAAAAAGCCGAACCCTTTTTAACCACTTAAGCCCCGAACCTTTAGGCAGCTAAAGGCCCAGGCCAGGTTTTGCAATTCGGCACTCCGTCGCTTTAACTGACAATTGCGCGTTTGTGCGAAGTGGCTCCCAAACAAAATTTACGTCCTTTTTTTCCCACAAATAGAGCTTTTTTGGTGGTATATGATCACCTCTGCGGTTTTTATTTTTTGCGCTATAAACAAAAATAGAGCGACAATTTTGAAAAAAAAATGCAATATTTTTTACTTTTTTCTATAATAAATATCACCCAAAAATATATAAAAAAACATTTTTTCCCTCAGTTTAGGCCGATACGTATTCTATCTATTTTTGGTAAAAAATAAATAAATAAAAAAATAAAAAATAAATAAAAAAAAAAAAAAAAAAATCGCAATAAGCGTTTATCGATTGGTTTGCACAAAATTTATAGCGTTTACAAAATAGGGGATAGTTTTATTGCATTTTTATTAATTCATTTTTTTTACTACTAATGGCGGCGATCAGCGATTTTTTTCGTAACTGCGACATTATGGTGGACACTTCGGACAATTTTGACACATTTTTGGGACCATTGTCATTTTCACAGCAAAAAATGCATTTAAATTGCATTCTTTATTGTGGAAATGACAGTTGCAGTTTGGGAGTTAACCACAGGGGGCGCTGAAGGGGTTATGTTTCACCTAGTGTGTGTTTACAACTGTAGGGGGGTGTGGCTGTAGGAGTGACGTCATCGATTGTGTCTCCCTATAAAGGGGAGGACATGATCGATGCAGCCGCCACAGTGAAGCATGGGGAAGCTGTGTTTACATACGGCTCTCCCCGATCTTCAGCTCCGGGGAGCGATCGCGGGACTCCGGCGGTGATCGGGTCCACGGAGCTTCGGACCGCGACCCACAGCTGGGCACTTAAAGAGGACGTACAGGTACGTGCTTGTGCCCAGCCGTGCCATTCTGCCGACGTATATGTGCAGGAGGCGGTCCTTAAGTGGTTAAACAAGATTTAGAATCCTGCAAAGGCATTATTTAGTAATAAGTCTACAAAAGATCATCCATGCAACTTACCGCATCAATCTCATTCAGTGCCTTCCACTGCTCATACGGGACGTGCAATGCTTCTGCTGTCTGGATAGTACGCTTCATGTGACTGGTCCAAACCTTCAGGTCTGGGATCTGCTGAGACTTAATGAAGTTTCCTAGTTCATGAGCATACTGCAAGAGACCAAGGAGACAGTGAGCAAACTGCGATTTCTCAAGTGGGGTCCAAGCCCAATGTTAGCACTAGCTACACAAGAGGAACATAGGGAATCACACACACAGGAATTAAAGTCTCAAAATAGTCATGTGTTTAGAAAAAGCTGCATATATATATATATATATATACATATATACATATATACATACATATATACATACATACATACATATACACATATATATATATATATATATATATATATACACACATACATACATACATATACACACACACACACACATCCATCTACACACACACACACACACACATACACACACACACACACACTCTTTTCTTTATGGCAAAATGTACACCAATGTTTTTCTGGGCTTCCGAAAAGCGGAAGTTCCATTTTTGGGTGGAACTTGGCTTTAAAAAGGAGTTGTAAAGGTACAATTTTTTTTTCCTAAATAGCTTCCTTTACCTTAGTGCAGTCCTCCTTCACTTACCTCATCCTTCCATTTTGCTTTTAAATGTCCTTATTTCTTCTGAGAAATCCTCACTTCCTGTTCTTCTGTCTGTAACTCCACACAGCAATGCAAGGCTTTCTCCCTGGTGTGGAGTGTCGTGCTCGCCCCCTCCCATGGACTACAGGAGAGTCAGGACACCCACCAACACAGCTCCTTTCTCCATCTGCAACATAGAGCGTCCTGACTCTGATGTAGTCCAAGGGAGGGGGCGAGCACGACACTCCACACCAGGGAGAAAGCCTTGCATTACTGTGTGGAGTTACAGACAGAAGAACAGGAAGTGAGGATTTCTCAGAAGAAATAAGGACATTTAAAAGCAAAATGGAAGGATGAGGTAAGTGAAGGAGGACTGCACTAAGGTAGAGGAAGCCATTTAGGGGTACATTTTTTTCCACAGGCACTTCCGCCCGCTGAAACGCACAACGGCTGAGGCTTGGAGCGCACGCCAAGGAGTAAGCAGTAACGCTGGACAGGCTAGTGCCGGCTTAGGCACACGAGCATGTGAGTGAACAATTCTTTTATGTTTTATAAATAAATCGTCTTAAACGTACTGCACCATATGGGGTTTTTCTTTTTTGAGAGCCCAAAGACCCCATGAGGAGTTGGAGCGCAAGAGTCCTGAACCAGCAGTGGGAACGTATACCAACATATGATTACATGCTGTATACCTTTTCGGATCTGGTGAGCGCATAGTAGAATAGGAGGTGGTGGTGACACTTTAAATAAGGATGAAAAAGTCACGAATTTTACGGCAAGGCACCATTTCTTCACTTTTTGAAGCATATTCTGAAGATATTGCATCAGTGCACGATTATATTGGACTTATCACAATTTGTTTTTTTATTTTTCATTATTTATTATTTATATCACATATATATTGTCTCATTGCTAGCGCATTGGCGCTTTTGATGTTGATTGAGTTTGCGCAACAGGGTCACTAGTTTATAATGGGGTCCACAAGACATAGATTGACTCACTGATGTGAGTATACCACATTTGAGACTGCACGTTAAATTTGGTAATATTTGCATATTTTATGAGTATGTTTTTTTGACTGGTACTTGAAGTCCAATCACACTGTATAGGTGATTTAAGTATTTTGAGGTCAGCGCAGTAGTACATGTTATATGTACGAACACTTATAATTTACATTTTTTTTTACCTTTACAACCCCTTTAAGTTCCAACATTCAGTAATTTACCATACGGAGGAGCAAGTGACCCACACCTACTTCTCATGTGATGGCGCTGATGACGCAGGGCTTTTAGCCCAGTGCCGTCACAGGGTGGAAGGAAGACCTCAGCCATAGCCAAGGTCATGAATAGGATACTTCATGAGGCTTTGTTCCTCATTCCCAGCCGCTAACAAAGCATCTGTTGTGTGGTGGGGGCATTAATGCTTTTCTGTTCTGCATTGGCAAACCACAGGATTTATACCAGTGATGGCAAACCTTGGCACCCCAGATGTTTTGGAACTACATTTCCTATGATGGAGAAGTTCAGCGAAAGAGGGTGGTGACGTCAGCACGTCGCTCGCGCCACCCAACGCGTTGTGTTAGGTCACTTCGTCTCGGGGCACCATGCACCCTGCATTATAGTGGAGCATGATGGGAAAAGTCTGGGGTGCCAGGGTTCGCCATCAATGGTTTATTCGATGGCTAGGTAAGGCCATAACTTACGGTATTAGTGTACTTACCTGTTTTCCTCGTCCCGACAGTCCAGAGTCCCCACCAATCCTTCCCAGAAGATTGAGCTCGCTCTCCCCATGGCGGGATAGGTAGATGGAGCGTGGCGTTACGTGTATATTCATCAAGTAGTAAACCGCCCGGCTTTGAATGTGATCCTGCACTCTATTCACCAGATAGCGGCTCCCAACATTAAAAATCTTAATATAAGACAAAGAGCTGCAACAAAAGGGGAAACAAGATATCAAATACTTTAGCATTTAAGAATAAAAAGTCTGTTAGGCCTCATGCACACTGGACGTTAAAAAAGCAAAACTATACTCCCACTAAAGCCTTTGGATCAAACGCTGATAAATGCAGAATAACTGCGTTTTTTAAAGCAGTTTTCAGAGTTGGAGCATTTTTATAGCTGAAAAACCCCACTACTGGTAGTTAGTTTTTTTTTCCCAGCTAGACAATGCCCCAGACAAAAACTGATAACCTATGTGTGTATGGACACAATGGATAACATTCTGGGGAGTTTACTGACTGCGGAAAAATAAAAATAAGTCTGAAGCCAAAAATAGCAGCTGTAAAAACGAGGCCTTATATTTAAAGTAAGGTGCACCAATGACATTGGTTTTTAAAGACAGCAGTAGTGCGACTATCCAGTTCTGCAAGCCAAGCTTTGTATAGATCCCTACAGAGCAGAGACATGAGCAACCGCTTTGGCTCTTCAAGCTGCGTGTGCAATCTGAGCTTCAGCTACTCATCTTGTAAGCAGGTATTTTGTTGGCAAAACAGTTGGAGGTTAAAGCGGGGGTTCACCCTAAAAACAACATTTCTAACATTAGAGCCAGCATACTAAGGACATTTACTGTATGCAGGTCTTTTTTTCTTTTCTCTGTACATGCCGTTATATTCTGATTTTGTCCAGGGCTTCCGGGTTCTGATGACTGCGGGACTGGGCGTTCCTATCCCTATCTACTAGTACAGAGTATTTTTAATTAAATACATTTCTTCCCCAAAAAACTGCGTTTGAAAGACCGCTGCGCAAAGACAGTATATATAATGTACAGGACATTAAATTACAATTATTAAAACACTATATGTATACATACACCAAGCTCAATTTTATTTTGTGTCAATACAGTGAAAGCAAGTCAACGAGAACTTGCATTCTACAAGCCCAGATTTATGATTGCAATCTTCCACACAGGCAATCATTTGCATTAATGCAATTTTAAACCTTTAGAAGCATTACAGGAGGTCTTTGGACG
Source organism: Rana temporaria (assembly GCF_905171775.1). Classification (NCBI taxonomy): domain Eukaryota; kingdom Metazoa; phylum Chordata; class Amphibia; order Anura; family Ranidae; genus Rana; species Rana temporaria. The sequence continues at coordinate 15,642,527 of NC_053497.1, forward strand.
TACCTGTCCAGGTCGTCATGCAATGGCTCATAATTCATTTGATAACAGTCAATCCTCTGCAGGAAGTCCTCCACCACCTTCTCCCGATCACAGCCCATGTAGTCTGGGCTGGAGATCTTCACTTGCTAGAGAACAAAGACACATTTGAGAGCCGATCATAGACTTCTAGCAGCATGAATACCCATTTTCCCGGCTTAGTAACTTACGGTGATGTTTTCGGCAATGATATCTGGGTCATCACAGATTGACTCTATGAAGAACACCTTAAAATAGAGAGGAAAATTAAATACAACTTCAGGTAAAAGGGCCTTAATTTAAAGCAGAAGTTTACCCATAACTTGAGAAAAAAAATTCAGTAAGGAGCATACATGCCACATAATTATGCCACCAAAATGAGTATGATATAAATTGCCTCCAGCATTGCTCCCGTTTCTTCTTACCGAAGGCTGCCATTTTGCTAAAGCTCAAAGTCCCTGAACAGCAGTAAATCTTTAGGCTGTTAGCAGATCAGCCTGTACATTTTTGGTAACAATGCCTAAAAATAGAGAAGCAAATCGAGCATGTGCAGAGCATTACTGGATTTTACACAGTATAGGTGCTTATTTTTAATGTTTTGCATAGATATGCCTGCAAAGGCGAGTAGCCCAAGGTAATTTAGCAGGACTTACCGTATTTATCGGCGTATACCGCACACTTTTTTTGCCCTGAAAATCAGGGCAAAATCGAGGGTGCGCGGTATACGCCGATACCCGCTTTCCCTTGCCGAGTTTGAATACTGCGCCGACATATACCGAGCGCAGTACACTCGTGTATTGTCGGGCAGTCTCGGCTCCTCCCGCGCTGACGTCTTGGACGTACAGGATGTCAGCGCGAGAGTAGCCGAGCATTGCCGACAATACACGAGTGTACTGCGCTCGGTATATGTCGGCGCAGTATTCAAACTCGGTGCGGGAAACGAGCGGGGAGGACGCCGCAGAAGGACGCCGGACCCGACGAAGAGGACACCCGAAGCCGCAGACGGACCCGACGAAGAGGACACCCGAAGCCGCAGACGGACCCGACGAAGAGGACACCCGAAGCCGCAGACGGACCCGACGAAGAGGACACCGTGCAAGACACCAAAACTGTAAGTACAAAAAAAAAAAAACGTTTTTTCCCACAGGATTCGGGGCAACTTTAGGGGTGCGCGGTATACGCGGGAGCGCGTTATACCGCTATAAATACGGCAAGTGATAAAGTTTTTTTTTTGTTGTTTAAACAAAACATGTTATACTTGCCTGCTCGGTGTAGTTTTGCACAGAGCGGCCCAGATCCTTCTCTTCTTGGTTCCCTCTTTGGCTCTCCTGGCCACTCCCTCCTGTCGAGTGCCCCCATAGCATGCAGCTTGCTTTGGGGGCACCCGAGTCAAAGCTCTGTGCGTGTCTGATAAGACAGAGCCACAGCGTGGCCCTGCTCTCTCCTCATTGACTCACTGACAGACAGCAGCGGGAGAGGATTGGGGCTCAGTCTCTAAATCAAAACAGATCTGACTCAGCTTGGGTGCCCCCATAGCGAGCCGCTTGCTGTGGGGACAGGAGGGAGGGCCAAGAGCACCGAAGAGGTGTCCAAGAAGAGAAGGATCCAGGGCCGGATTATTGTCCTTCAGACTCTTGGAGGGCCGGACTTTGGCAAGCGGGGGGGGTGGAAATTTTCCTGGCATCAGTGGGACTTAACATATAGTATTAGGGGGAGAAATGGTGCCCCATCGTTTGTATCATAGGGAGGAATAGTGCCCCATTAGTGGTGTCAGTGGGAGAAATGGTGCTCCACTGTCGGTGTCAGAATAGTGTCTCGTATAAGTGGGAGGGATACTGCCCCAAGTGCCAGATAAAGGCAAGCAAAGGGCCGCATCTGGCCCTCGGGCCGCAGTTTGGAGACCACTGATATAGGGTATGCTTTGCTTGGCGCAGCGCCCTCCGAGTGAGCCCAACTCAGGTGAACGGGCCGATCTGCGAGCTTTAGTATAGGGTTCAAGGAGGTTAAAGCAGGCACTGAGGAGGCAATACGACACCTTACTTTTCAAATGCTCGCTGAAGTGTGATCCAAATGCAGATGGCTTTAAAACGAGAACAAAGTGTGAAAAGCCCTTAGGCTTTGTGAACATGAACTTCACCTTTTTTAAAGGGCAACAGGCTTTTACAAGGCATTTGCAAAGCTTTCAGCTGGCTTTGTTGAAACATTCAAAGTGCAAGTCAGATCCAGTATGGGAATGCTTAACTAAGATCTTAATGGGACGGCCACTTTAGACCGGCTGCCAACAGGCTTCGGCAGGCTTTTTAACAAGTCTGAAGTAGTGCAGAAGCTTCCTGAAGCCTGCTAGCAGTTTAACATGACCGTCCAAACTTCCATTAAATTCTGTCTTTACCATTCTAAAACTTGTACTGAGGAGTTATTTAACCGGTTCAGCTCTCATACCTATACACCGCCTATGGACCAGAGAAATATTTACATAACCTCTATGGACCCGATTTGGCAATAACGGGTCGTTACTTAGAGCGGACCTTCACTCACAACCGAGCTGCACATTTTAGATTAGGCCTGGTTGCCATGTTTTTGTATAGCTTGGTCGCTGGATTTTGTGTGGGGACACACTTGACACCAGCAGCCGCCATTGTGCACTTGCGCTATACATTATACACACACACACACAGTATACAGAGGAGCCTTGACAAGTTATAATCACCAATCTCCCTCCTTTCAGCTGCTTTATTGAAGGCCACCAAGATCAGCAATTGTAACTTGACTGCCGCTGCACGATTGTTCGAGTGTCCAGGTATCGGACTAGGCATTGGGAGCATTTGTACGAGTACAAGTACTCCTGCAATTACTTGGTATCGGGACAACCCTACTTAATGCATTATACAGGGGCAAAGGCTCCTTTACGTATTAAAATGTTGAACTGCAGGCAACAAAAAGTAAGTTTCCTTAGCAAGAGCTCAGGGAGACACCCTGAACAAGGCTCCCGTTGCAGAAGCAGGTCTTTAACGTGTTAATTTGATAGAAATATTTAGGGATTGTTATTCAATTAAAAAAAAAAAAAAAAAAAACACACACAACTAGGCATGTGTGCATTAGCCTCAATCCAAAGAACCTAGGCTGTGCACGTTTCCCTACGAGACTGTTTAGGCGAGTCTTCCATTCAGGTTTCACTCAGCCTCGGTTGATACATTGATGACCACTTTAGACTAGACCAATTGGAGGCCTGTGTCTACAAAAGCCTGGTAACATTAGTGACCATCTATTATAGGGGTGGGATCCCTCGAGGTGAAAAACAGCATAAAATTTGCTTGCGATAATTCAGGCAGGCTTTACCTTGTAACCCCGTTCCTTGGCAAACTGCAAGATCACGGACCTCCTCTCTCTAGTGGTATTGGTGGCATCAAATACCTAAGACACAAAAAAAGGAATTAAAAGCTTTGAAACGTATAAACACACACGGTTAACTAGGGAGGCCAATTATATGGTCATAGTTTGTTAGGTTGGAGAAACTATGACACAAAGACATGTCCATCTAGTTCAAAGAATAGAAAACTTACATAGAAAGAATTCTATATACACACACACACACACACACACACACACACACACACACACACACACACAGTTGATCCAGAAGGTGGCAAAAAAAAATCTTATTAAAAAGCATTCGATACAGTTACACACACGGCTCATATGTAAGGTAAAGTCTACAGGCTTGGAAATATCAGTTTGTAAATGGATAAAAAAAAACGGGGTTACTTACCGGTAACATCCCTTTTCCTGGAGTCTTTCAGGACAGGTACTGTAGAGAGACACAGGCTCCTCCCCTCACAGGAAACACCGCCTTCCAATTAAGAATTTAAGCCTCATCCTCCCTCAGCTCCTCAGTTTTTTCCAGAGTACCTCCGGCCAGCTGGGGAGACACAAGAACACGTCATAAAAGTATAAAATTACATCTTACCTGACGGCCTCGTCTGATGAGTTTCCATAATATCCCCTACAACAAAAGAGGGTGGGTACCAGTGCTGTCCTGAAAGACTCCAGGAAAAGGGATGTTACCGGTAAGTAACCCCGTTTTTCCCTGTTCGTCTTTCAGGACAGGTACTGTAGAGAGGATAAGCGAGCACCTTACCCTAGGGTGGGACAACTGCTTGCAGTACTTTGCGTCCAAAAGCCTGGTCTTTGGTTGAAAGTAGGTCCAGTCTGTAATATTTTACAAACGTTGAGAAACTAGACCATGTTGCAGCCTTGCAGATCTGCTCCGGGGAAGCACCAGCACACTCTGCTTGGGAAGTTGCTACTGCCCTGGTGGAATGAGCCTTGATACCCTGTGGAGGCTCTACCCCCCTAGAAGAATAGGCTAGAACGATGGCTGCCCTTAACCACCTGGCTATCGTGCGTCTAGAAGCCCTAGACCCTTTCTTGGACCCAGAAAACAAAACAAATAGTGAATCAGCTTTCCTGAACTGACTTGTGTAATCCAAGTACAAAAAAATCACCAGTGAAGCTGTACAACATGATAAGGGAACACCACCCCAGGGTTCTCCTTACCTTAGAGTGGCTGGTGCTGTCGTCATCCGGAGGTGCACGGGAAGCCTCTGCTTCCGACATCTCGCTGAGGAATGTGGTCGCGACTGCCTGCCAAAACGCCGACCCTACGGCTGAGAAGAGAGAGGCCGCACCAGCCCAGCGTCAGGCCTTTTCACACTGCAGCGTCCGGGACCAGTGACGCGTATCCGGCGGAAGTGCCCGCCCCCCCCGGAACTGACGTCACTCGTCATCCGGTCCGGCCCAGCTCCTGGCCGACTGTGAAAACTCACAGGGAGCGTGCACCCCGCCTGCAGCGCCACCCCTGTGCGTTGAGTGAATAGGCCTCCGCGGCTGAATCCACCCCAGGAATGTCCGCGGGACGCTACACGGCGATGTCCTGGGTAAGTGACTTCCCCAGTCAACCAGGACGCCATGCGTTTAAAAAATAGCCCTGAGCCCAGGGAGAACAGGTCCCCCCTCTCAGGAAAACTGGCCTCAGCTTCCCCAGCTGTCTGGCCCTTGGCCCCCAGCGGTGTCTCCCCTCCGGAGGAAACACCATAAACTGAGGAGCTGAGGGAGGATGAGGCTTAAATTCTTAATTGGAAGGCGGTGTTTCCTGTGAGGGGAGGAGCCTGTGTCTCTCTACAGTACCTGTCCTGAAAGACGAACAGGGAAAAAACGGTCTAAAAGACAGAATTCCGAGAGTAGTGGTTATTGGTTAATGATTCTTACTCTGAATGGTCCAAGGTTATCGGTGGCGTACCCCAAGGTTCCCTGTGTTGGCACCCTTACTTTAATATCTTTATAAGTGATATTGGGTTTGGGATCAAAAGTAACATTTCTGTCTTTGCAGTGGAATAACGTCCTTAGAGGAAAGGGGGGGGGGTGGAGTACAACTGGGGGGGATCTGTAGTGGAGAAGGATCTGGGGGTTTTAGTTGATCATAAGCTCAATAATAACATGCAATGCCAAGCTGCGGTTTCCAAAGTGAGGAAAGTCTCTTTTATAAGAGAAGTATGGACTCCAGAAAGATATCATTTTGTCCCCCCCTGTACAAATCATTAGTAAGACCTCATCTGGAATATGCAGTTCAGTTTTGGGCCCCAGTTCTCAAAAAGGATATCGGGGAACTGGAGAAAGTGCAGAGAAGGGCAACCAAACTGATAAGAGGCATGGAGGAGCTCAGCTATGAGGAAAGATTAGAGGAACTGAATTTATTCTCTCCTGAGAAGAGGAGAATAAGGGGGGATATGATCCACATGTACAAATATATAAGAGGTCCATATAGTGAACTTGGTGTTGAGTTATTCACTTTACAGTCAACACACACAAGGGGGCACTCTCTAGGTATAGAAGAAAAAAAAGGTTTCTTCACAGTAAGAGCTGTGAAAATGTGGAATAGACTCCCTCCAGAAATAGTTCTGGCCAGCTATACAAGAAGTGAATTTTTTCCCCCAAAAAAATTTGCTTGCAACACTGCTGCGCAAATGCGGTGTGACAAAAAGTATTGCAATGACCGCCATTTTATTCTCTAGGGTGTTAGAACCCCCAAACATATATATATTCCCCCCCCCCCCCCCTCCAAGTAATTTTCTAGCAAAAAAAAAAACTGTTTTAATCTTGTAAACACCGAGTCTGAAAAAACAGGCAGGGTCCTTAAGTGGTTAGACTTTAATTTTCCACGTTTTTTCATGAAGAGGAAGTTTTCTCTTTTTCAAAACACGTTTGTTTTTATTATGGGTATTGCAAATTAAAGGTACTTTGGACTATCTGATTACTTTGTGGTTTGACACCCATTTGTATTGTCTAAAATGCCTTTAATGCTCTTACCAATATTGTTAGATAAAAACAACATCTAGTGTTTTAGGGGGCAAAAAAAATAAATAAAAAAAATTGCCCATTTATCAAAACTATGGATTGTCTGATCTGGTGCAAAGCCTCCTTTTGAATGGGGGCTGGGACTTTTCCCCATCGTCACAATTGTTATAATTCCCACCCAACAGGTGGTTTTAATTACACAGATCCAGTGGGTTCATGTTTTAAGGCTATTCAAGTTCTTATTCCATTTGAGCCCCCCTGAAACCAGTGGTGGCTGGTGCTCAATATTGGGGGGGGGGGGAAAGGGGGGGGAGTCTTTAATCAAACCTGCCCCCCTCATCCTCCGAACTCCAATCAGGGCAAGAGCTGCATCTCTCCGCTCAGTCTATTCCCTTCAGCTTACCGAGTGGCCGTTGATTCTCCTGCCGGCCGAACAGGAAGTGGGTCCTGAGACCCAATTGGCCAGCAGTCCCAAGACTCCCTGACTGGCTGGGATGAGAAGCAGGAAGACATTGGCGAATATTAATTTGCCAACGTCACACAACTGGGTGGGCTCTCTGAATGAAATACTCTCTGAATTGCCAGACCCGACAATTCATTATAGCCGCAAGTCCAGTTTTAAATTACTTTTTTTCCCCCTTTCAGAAATGACACTTTGTGCAGGGACAGTTCTATGTACGGGAAACATGCGATATTTCACATGGCCCCCCCCCAAGGTAGGAAATTTAAAGGAATATTTCACTTTTAGCTTTATTAAAAGCTCCTGAAAAAACAGCCGTTTTTTAACTTTTTTTTTGCATAGATACATGTTCCCTGGGACAGGACCCGGGTCCCCAAACACTTTTTAGGACAATAACTTGCATATTAGCACTTTAAAATTAGCACTTTAGATTTCAAACGTTCGAGTCCCATAGATTTTAATAGGGTTCTAAAGTTCACACGAACCTTTGGTGTGTTCGAAAGTTCTGGCACGAACCGAACAGGGGGCGTGTTCGGCTCATCCCTAATGGTCACATAGAACATTCAACATGTTTCAAGGGCAGCACAACTCTTCCTTCATTAGGGCTTGGGAGAAAAAAAAAAAAAAAAAATGGAATGACTTGGAAACTAAAATCAAAAAAAGTATCTATTGTAACTGGTATTACAGGCAGTTAAAAGGCACTTTGGCCTCACTTGTGGATTGTCGCCCTTTTGTAAATTATGATTGGCTTCCATATAATCAGCCAGGCACACTCAAGTGTTGCAGGCGACTGGCTTCTTTACCTGTGCAGCCTATAGACTCAGGGTCGCCATCAGGGGGGTACAGGCAGTACACCTGTAAGGGGCCTGGATGGCAACCCCCTTTTTTTTATATATATATAAATTAGGGCTGTGCGTTAAACGCAATATTAACGGCGTTAACGCAAACCCATGTTAACGCCGTCAATATTTTTATCGCGCGATTAACGCAGGAGCCCTCGGGGTGGACATGCAGAGTGTGCAGCGGCGCGGCCTACCTTCTTGCTGGATTCACAGGCAAGTTACTCACCTTGTCCCTGGATCCAGCGATGCCACCCCGCTGTGTGATCGAGCGGGTCCTCCTCGCTCGGCGGGTCCTCCTCGCTCGATTCACAGTGCCTGTGTGCCGCCGAGCTCCGTTCCCTGCGACGTTACGACGCACGGGAGCGGAGAACGGCGCCAAATTTTAAAAAGTAAACAAACACAATACACACAGTATACTGTAATCTTATAGATTACAGTACTGTATGTAAAAAATACACACACCCTTGTCCCTAGTGGTCTGCCCAGTGTCCTACATGTTCTTTTATAAAATAAAAACGATTCTTTCTGCCTGAAAAACTGTAGATTGTCCAAAAGTGTCCCTTTATGTAAAAAATGGTTTTAGATCAGCTAGAAAACAGCGATAATAAATTATAATCACTTGCAGAATTGTGCGATATTTGTGGGGAAATTCGTCATAAATTAGAGCGATTAATCGTGAGTTAACTATGACATTAATGCGATTAATCGCGATTAAAAATTGTAATCGTTTGACAGCACTAATATATATATTAATAATATCTCTCTCTCTCTCTCTCTCTCTCTCTCTCTCTCTCTCTCTCTCTCTCTCTCTCTCTCTCTCTCTCTCTCTCTCTCTCTCTCTCTCTCTCTCTCTCTCTCTCTCTCTCTCTCTCTCTCTCTCTCTCTCTCTCTCTCTCTCTCTCTCTCTCTCTCTCTCTCTCTCTCTCTCTCTCTCTCTCTCTCTCTCTCTCTCTCTCTCTCTCTCTCTCTCTCTCTCTCTCTCTCTCTCTCTCTCTCTCTCTCTCTCTCTCTCTCTCTCTCTCTCTCTCTCTCTCTCTCTCTCCCCCCCCGTTTCTCTGCTCCAGGGGGCCCATGCCTGAAGCTGTGTAAGGGGCCCCATAATTCCTGATGGCGGCCCTGACTAACAGTGAATCTGACTGCTATACAGCATTAAAAGAAAGAAAAAAAAAAAAAAAAAAAAGAAGTTGTACAAAACACCTTCTCCAAGCAGCTGGATTAATACAGGAGATCTGATTAAACGCCCTCTGAAAACCCGACTGCAACAGCAGAATCCATTAGTCACTAGCAAATGCTCAGGCTTTCAGCGGTTTTCTTCCAGTCCTAGCAACAAACGCGCTTTCTTCTAAACGGCACGACATGGAAGACGGGGAGGGCACGCATACATTAATTCTGCTCAGATGATGGACCCCCCCAGGAACCTGTCGTTTACATAATGTGCTGCTTTCCATCTTCTAATCAAAGGATTTTTTTTTTGTATTCTAAAAATCTGCTGTACATTTGTAACGTTTCTTAGATAATGAGGCATACCCAAGGCTGTAATTTTCCCAGCAGAGAAGGAAAAAAAGAATTGCAATCAGTAGAAATTGAGATTTGAGAAATATGAACTTACAGCAACGTGTCCCTCCTCCCGTGAGAGGTAGGTGTGGACATCTTTCAGGGCATTGAGTGCACACTGCCTGCAAGACAAAGACATGCCTTTATTAAAAAGGGAATCTTTTTTTAAAAGGGGTTAAAAAATAAAAAACTCGCCTTTACAAAATTACTAGATGCACAGGAAGAAATAATAAAAAACAAAACAAACATACAAATTATTATTTGTTGTTAGAAGCCTGTAAGGTCAGTGGTTGTCAACTCCTGTCCTCGGGACCAACTAACAGGCCAGATTTTAACCACTTGCCTACTGTGCACATATACCCCCTTCCTGCCCAGACTAAATTTTAGCTTCCGGCACTGCGTCACTTTAACTGACAATTTCGCAGTTGTGCGACGTGGCTCCTAAACAAAATTGACGTCCTTTTTTTCCCACAAATGGCTTTCTTTTGGTGGTATTTGATCGCCTGTGCTATAAACAAAAAAAAGCTACAATTTTGAAAAAAATAAAAAAAAATAAAAAAAATAAAAAAAAACACCCCCCCCCACACAATAATTTTTTACTTTTTGCTATAATAAATATCCAATTTAAAAAAAAAAAAAAAAAGTTTATCTCTGTTTAGGCCGATACGTATTCTACATATTTTTGGTAAATAATTAAAAAAAAAAATTGCATTAACCGTATAGTCACTGGTTTGTTATATTGCCTACAAAATAGGGGGACATAATTATGATTTTTTTTTTTATTTTGTACTAGGAATGGCGGCGATCTGCAATTTTTTTTTTTGGGACTGCGACATTATAGCGGACACATCGAAAAAAAATTGACAAATTTTTGGGACCATTCACATTTATACAGTGAACAGTGCTATAAATATGCATTGATTACTGTATAAATGTGACTGGCAGGGAAGGGGTTAACCACTAGGGGGTGAGGAAGGGGTTAAATGTGTAGCCTGATCAGTGTTCTAACTGTGGGGGGTGACCGATCTGTGTCCCTATGTACAAGAGACACAGATCGGTCTCCTCTTTCCCTGACAGGACGTGGAGCTCTGTGTTTACACACAGAGCTCCACGTCCCCGCTCAGTTACCGGGCAATCGCGGGTGCCCGGCGGCCATGCCAGCAACGCGACGGGTGCGCGCGCGCCCTAGCAGCTTCTAATGACAGGACGTCATATTGAGCGCTTAACGTCTGGCGTTTTTACAGCTCTACTCTGGAGCTTCAGAACGCCCTGGTCCTGCGTTTTTTTTACAGCTCAAAAACGCCTACCGTGTTTCCCCGAAAATAAGCCCTACCCTGAAAGTAAGACCTAGCGTGATTATCAGAGCGGGCTGCAATATAAGCCCTACCCCGAAAATAAGTCCTAGTAAATTTCATAAAAAACATGTTTTGTAAAACTGGGGCAGTGTCTGTTTGTTGCTGTATTAAAAATCCCTTGTTTACACCCACCGCTGACCCGCTGGAGGTCCTCTTCTCTTCTCCCGGCTAACGTCTGCTGCCCCTCCCTCTTCAGTTCATGGAGCGAGCCGACGTCAGAGCGAATCTCAGCTCTTCTCTTTCCTCCCCTCCTCCCCGCTGATGTCGCCCGCCCCTCCCTCTTCAGTTCACGGAGCGGGCTGATGTCAGCGACACTCTTGGCTCGTCTCTTTCCTCCTCTCCTCAGAGAAGACAAGGGAGCTATTATACATTTTTATAAAATATTTTATTGATTTATTTCATGCTTTAAAAGGAACAGGATTTTTTTTTTTTAGGGGTTACAACCACTTTAAGACTGTCAGCCAGACAGACTTGAGACTTATTGCATGCTGTATACAGTATGTATACAGTATTAATACAGTAAATAAATAAGCCCTACCCCGAAAATAAGCCCTAGTGTGTTTTTTATAGCCAAAATAATATAGGACCCAGTCTTATTTTTGGGAAAACACAGTATGTGGGCATGATGCCATAGAACATGGACAGGAGTTTTTAAGCTGTAAAAAACGCTCAGAAAAGTGGCTGTAAAAACGCCAGTGGAAATGAAGCCTAAAAAAAAAAAAAAAAAAAACACACACACACTAGAAAACATGCGATTTATAATGGTTTATTCCTGCCATCACATAGAAGCGTTACGCGTTGAACCTGAGGGTTAAACCCATAAGTGAAGCAAATTTGCACCTGGGGAACTTCAGATTATGAAATAAACATTTTCATAACTGAAATGATTAATGGAGCACAAACATCAGACAGGTCTTGACTCACTTGCGAATTTTCATGGCTTCCTGGTTGTCGGCACGGAAGAACTGGAAGTTGTTGTAGCTCTGCGTGGCCTCCCGGCGATACTGTCCCACATTAAACACTGCATGTGAGAAGAGGGAAAGAGAACATGTGGAAGAAGGAAACAAAACTGACAGACGTGACTGTACCGACAGGATATCACATTACACAACATGCTGCGATCCAGCCTTACACCATATCCAACGCAACACAATAGTTCACAGAGTACACATTCCTCAAGACAAAGTTATTCACAGGGGAGGCGGGGCATTTAGTGCGAGACTTCATATGTATCGCTTACAGAAGTTACAAGATTTTTTTCTTCTGAAACTTTAACCCCCGGACCAGAATGCTGCCCAAAGACCAGAGCACTTTTTGCGATTCGGCACTGCGTCGCTTTAACTGACAATTGCGCGGTCGTGCGACGTGGCTCCCAAACAAAATTGGCGTCCTTTTTTCCCCCCATAAATAGAGCTTTCTTTTGGTGGTATTTGATCACCTCTGCATTTTTTTGTTTTTGCGCTTTAAAACAAAAATAGGAGCGACAATTTTGAAAAAAAAAAAGAATATTTTTAACTTTTTGCTGTAATAAATATCCCCCAAAAATATATAAAAATATTTTCCTCAGTTTAGGCCTATACGTATTCTACTTTTTTTTTACAAAAAAATTGAGAAGAAATAAAAAAAAACGCAATAAGCGTTTATTGATTGGTTTGCGCAAAAGTTATAGCGTTTACAAAATAGGGGGTATTTTTATTACTTTTTTTACTGGTAATGGCGGCGATCAGCGATTTTTTTTTTTCGGTACTGTGACATTATGGCGAACACTTTTGACACATTTTTGGGACCATTGATTACTATAAAAATGCCACTGGCAGGGAAGGGGTTAACAACGGGGCGGGGAAGGGGGTCAAGTATGTTCCCTGGGTGTGTTCTAACTGTAGGGGGGGTGGCCTCACTAGGGGAAATCACTGATCTTCTGTTCATACATTGTATGACCGCGCAATTGTCATTCGAAATGCGACAGCGCTGAAAGCTGAAAAATGGCTTGGGCAGGAAGGGGGTGAAAGTGCCCAGTAGGCAAGTAGTTAAAGGAACGCATTTAAACAAAAAAAAACAAAAAAAAGAAAAAAAAAAGAAAAACAAACCTTTTACAACCCCTTTAACGCAGGATGGGACAGATGCTAAAAGTGCACCTCCAGCGGCCACTCCGCCCGGTTTTAACATTATGCATGTGCAGTGCGTGCCTTTATCTGCCGCTACAGATGAAGCGCACGGTTTGGACAGCCAGAGAGGCCGTTGCGGGTATACTTTTAGAATCTGGCCCGTCTAGCTACAAAGGGGTTAAGTTACCAAAGGGGGCCCCCCCCCCAAACAAATCGTCACGGCCTGGCCTACATATATGTGGGGGGAAATGGGAGCAAAGGAGGACCAAGATCAGATCACATGCTGTTAAGGGCACAAATTGGCACCATTTTCACACATCCTGTTCTAGATAGAAAGCACTTTGTGAACCGAGTCAACTTAGCCCTTCCCTTCTTTGCAATGCAAGCCAGAGTGAGGACCCCTATACCAAGAGGTGTGGCTGTTACTCAGCTATGCCAGCACAGAGTATGGATGAGGAGTGTGGCTATACCAAGGGATGTTTCTGTTACTCAGCTATGCCAGCACAGAGTATAGAGGAGTGTGGCTATACCAAGGGGTGTGGCTGTTACTCAGCTATGCCAGCACAGAGTATAGAGGAGTGTGGCTATACCAAGGGATGTTGCTGTTACTCAGCTATGCCAGCACAGAGTATAGAGGAGTGTGGCTATACCAAGGGGTGTGGCTGTTACTCAGCTATGCCGGCACAGAGTATAGAGGAGTGTGGCTATACCAAGGGATGTTGCTGTTACTCAGCTATGCCAGCACAGAGTATGGAGGAGTGTGGCTATGCCAAAAACAGAACCGATATTACAAGTAGAGGCCCTTGAGGACCCTCTTACCTTTGGTTGCAGTTCCAATCCAGTTGAGGTAGCGAGTGAGTTTTTTTGAAATGTAAGTCTTTCCACGTGCAGGGAGCCCAACCATTACAATCATTGTGGGAGAGTTTGTAAACTGGGGTATCGATGCTGCAAACAAAATAAAGAATCATTTAAAAAAAAAGGAGTCACCCAACTTTTAAGATGACATTATTACATATGCATTACATAAAGTGGAGCGCATGTAAACATCACAAGCCAACTGCTGCTTCCAAGAACCCTGAAATGTGTTTAAAAATAAAAAAAAATGTGCATGAACCCCTCAGCATGTTTATTGGGCTCCATTATCCTACCTGATGATCTCTAGCTAGCAAGAACCTGGAAACAAGGTGTATTGTGTCACTTTCCCCAACTATTGGTCCCCTATGAGGGAAAAACTGCTCTAGCAGGGGAGGTGGATGGCAGCTTTGTGGTCCTTCATATAATCAGGCGTCTCCAAACTTTCTACACAAAAAAGGGTAAATTTACAGTCCTTCAGACTTTAGGAGAGCCGGACTGTAGCCAGTAGGAGCGACGGTGGGAGGCAACGCTGTATCCTGGCCTAGGCCAACAAGGCCCAGGCCTAAGGCAGCACGGAAAGAGTCCCCACCGGCTTGCGATACACGGTTACTGTAGCGCCAGTCTTATGGGGCGGACTGGGCTGAGAGGCAAATTAGTCTAGCGCCCCCATAAAGCAGCTGCACCGCTTCCGGAATGCGGACGGCCGGCATTCCACAACTGTTTGGGGGGGGTGCTGCTTCTAATTTTGACCATCCTATCATCCTGGACTACAAACCTTCCTCACTGCTATACGTTTTCTGTTGCACCCTTGGCATGGTTATATCTTTAGTCCTCTCCGAAACATCATCATAAATATGTGCTTAAAGTAGAATTATAGGCAACACTTATAGCCCCTGTCAGTTTATTTTTTACCATCCGTGTCCCATTGCAGAGATTTTCCTTCACTTCCTGCCCCATAGCCAAACAGGAAGTGAGAGGAAATCTATGCAAATTAAGGGAATCCATTGCCGCCCCCCCAGCCCCAGGACTAGTGTCCCCACTCGAAAATTTCAGGGTGGGTCTTAAACAGCAAGGGGTGTGGCCTTAACAGGAAGGGGTGGGTCATATTTAAAGTAGGGGGTGTAGAAGTTTAGTCTGGGCTAGGGCACCACAAAACCTAAATACACTACTGGTGGGAGGGCATGGTGCCCCATTGGCCCAGATGAAGGCAAGCAAATTCAGCCTAGTTTGGAAACCGATACTATAGGATAGATAATCCATTGGACTCAAGATTTTATTTATCCATGACCTAGGCTCTAAAGCAGGGGTGTCAAACCATGTCATCGCGGGCCGCATCAGCATTAGGATTGCCCTCAAAAGGGCCGGTTGCATCTGTAAGATTAGATGTCCAGCGCATCCCCTCCCCTTTACATTAGATGTCAAGAGCCTCCCCACCATCAGAAGTTGAGTCCCCCACTCTCCCTTACATCACAGTGTACCCCCCTTTCTTTATGCTGTTGCTGGGAAGAAGCTGGATGGATTGCTTGAAAGCAGAATGTAAGGGTCTGGAGAAGGCCCAGAGGAGGGCTGGAGCTCTCCTGCAGCTGCAGGAGAGGTGCGAGGGCCACATGAAATGGCCTGGAGGGCCGGATTCGGCCCACGGGCCTTCTGTTTGACACCTGTGCTCTAAAGGATCCTTCAGCAAAAAGGAGTATAGTAGCCACCATTCCAGACTTCCTCTTCTCACAAAACTGGTTCCCCAACTATTCAGATCACAGACTCCAAGTCAGCATGTCAAAATATTGACACCAGGAACAATTGGAGAACAAACCAGAAAGACAACCCTATAGACATAGGTGTGCGCAGCCTATTGCATTAGGGTGTGCACCCCAAACACACACTACCAATCGCTCACAGTGTTCATTTAGAAAGGGAAGGGGGTCGGTAAATTACATATTTATTGGCCCCTTCCCCACTCCTAAAACATCCCAGGAGCAACAGCCGATAGAAGGAGGAGGGAAGCTGCCAACGCTGCAAGGGGAAAGATGGGAGCCAGGGCAGTAGGGGAAATCTGTGCTGCATAGGGTGATTAGGGTGTGCCTGGGCACACCTGGCACACCCTGTGTGCACGCCTATGCCTAGAGAAGATTTTCCTCCAGAACCAGCAAATCAGGTGCTTTTTTTTTTATCACTAGATCTTTGATCACCAGGATGACTGAAGATTCCTAGAGATGTGCAGCAAAGGTCAGCGCTAGAGCACATCTCCAAGTCTACAAACTGGTATGACCCAGTGCTCACCATAGAGCGGAGGCTGCTAGCCAAACTGGTATGACCCAGTGCTCACCATAGAGCGGAGGCTGCTAGCCAAACTGGTATGACCCAGTGCTCACCATAGAGCGGAGGCTGCTAGCCAAACTGGTATGACCCAGTGCTCACCATAGAGCGGAGGCTGCTAGCCAAACTGGTATGACCCAGTGCTCACCATAGAGCGGAGGCTGCTAGCCAAACTGGTATGACCCAGTGCTCACCATAGAGCGGAGGCTGCTAGCCAAACTGGTATGACCCAGTGCTCACCATAGAGCGGAGGCTGCTAGCCAAACTGGTATGACCCAGTGCTCACCATAGAGCGGAGGCTGCTAGCCAAACTGGTATGACCCAGTGCTCACCATAGAGCGGAGGCTGCTAGCCAAACTGGTATGACCCAGTGCTCACCATAGAGTGGAGGCTGCTAGCCAAAAGCTACAAACACTAAACAAGTCTTTCAAGATGCAGGAGCTTCTACCCTGGGGAGGTCAGACATTTCATTTTTTTTTTTATTTAATAGTGTAAGCTTTGATAAATTGTTCAGAACTTACAGTAATCATGTCACAGCACAATATAAACACACATTACATGAGATCAATCATCATAATTCTGCACTGAACATATGACCATGACACCATCAATACAACGAAATACATAGAAAAAAATAAATAAAAAAAATAAAATAAAAAAAAGGGGGGGGGGGACATACAGCACAACCACATTAATATTGAGGCGATGAGGAAAGTGCCATAGGAATGGTTATAGCTAAAAAGGGTAGAGTATTTGGTCCCCATATTGGGATATGGTAGTCAAGGCTGTCTTAATGCCTGGGCACTGCCCAGGTGCATAGGGGCCCCATGATAGTCTTGCATTACATCATATTTGCCAACTGTCCTATATCTGCTATCTGCTAGGATAGTCATGCATTTTACCAAGTTTTCCCAGGATGATGGCCTTGTCCTGAGTGGCATACCAGAACTTGTACTTTGCCTTCCCGATGCCCTTCTGCCTCTCCCCTGTGGTCTTTGTGTTGATTTAGTCTTTGAATTATGGCATGTTTACCTATTGTTTAAAATCAATTTTATTGAAAGTACGAATATATATATATATATTCGTACTTTCAATAAAATTGAATATCTCGCTATCTCAACTATTTATACTTTAATGACTGAGTAGGTGCATAAATTTGGGGCAGGCTGGCAGGGGCCCTGGTGCATTACTTTGCCCAGGGGCCCATGATGCTATTAAGACAGCCCTGATGGTAGTAACATCATGTTAAACGCGTAGTGTAGGCCAAGAAACAGAAGGGGTTAAGCGCAAATGGGGGGGGGGGGGGGGGGGGGAGAAAACAGGGTAGGTTGGCAGCTCATTCGCCCCAATCATCCTCAATACCTCGGCCTATACCCAATGTCCAGTCAATGAACTGTTAGGGTCCATTTACACCAGCTGCTACTTTATAACGTAGCAGCTGGTATGTAGTCAGGTGGGAATCCCCACTCTGTACTGCACTGTTTTTTTTTTTTTTTTAAACAAACTTTATTGAAATGAAACAGACATATTGCATCAAGTTACTATGGCTGCCGTACAGTGCCTCGCACCGCATGCACTTCTATCGGCACACTGTGTGTACGCGGCTTTAGTGTATCCAATTAAACTCCTTTATATTGAAATTGGAGGGTAGTAGTGATATCGATTAAGAACCAAGTAGATTAAACTTTGAGTGGCAGCAGATAAGCCCTCCATGGCCATTATCACTCTGACCATGGCAAATCAAAAAGATGCAGTGCGGTAAGGAGGAAGAGGGGGGGGTAATCTTTCTTGCAGAGAGCTGGTATATAGGCCTTAGCAACATTGGGAAAAGGTTTTGTATGTGACAGAATGTGCTCTAATCAGTACTCAGCAATAGAACCAAGTTAACATACCCCTTCTGTTCAATACAAGCCAAAGGATCCTTGTACTGAGGGGTGTGGCTATTACTCAGCTATGCCAGCACAAAAGCAAGGGGGGCATAGCCGTTACTCAACTATGCCAGAACAGAGCACTGAGGCTGGCATAGAGCATGGGAGAGGGAGACCAGGAAGCAGCATTATTGAAAGAAATGGGCACTTGTAAGCATTTCCAACCAATAGTCATAAATAAAATATTTTGATAGTGGAGAAGCAGGTTTTTGCCCCCGCTAGAGATTTGCGATTCAACCCCCTGAGGACAATTATCCTTGAGTGTGAAAGAAAAACCCAAATTAGGTGTTGTCACCACATAATCTTTTGTGGTAGGAAAGTGAAGGGAAAGCTCCCCAATGGGTCAAACAAAACAAAAACACTGCAAGAGTTATAACTCCTCCTTATTCTATAAGGAAACACACACACACACACACACACACACGTTTTTGTTCCATTACAAGGATTAAAAAAAGCATTTTGGAAAAAAAATAAAAAAATTCAACTCTTTAATAGGTCACCAAGCAAGTTACTCCTCTTTGAAAAAGGAGCAATGCAGCAAGGCCATCTGATAAAGTCTTCTGCTTCTGAGGGGCGGAGGAGCTCCTGCCGAGTCACAAGACAAACCCATTTCTGTACACAACACTATGTAGAGGTCTCAGTTCATCCGAGAAGATCCAGAAAAGACCCAAGCACGATCAGCTGCCAAGGACACATTTTCCAATACATTCTACTGCACAAAAAGCAAAGCCTGCCCCTTCCCACCTTATATAAAAAAAGGCTTACTTCAAATTCTAATGTTTACACAACTTTAGAATTTAAAGCCAACCATACACTGGAAGAATTACATACGAAACCAGTGGCGGCTGGTGCTCAACGTTTTGGGGGGGGGGGCAAACGAAAAAAAAAAAAAAAAAAAATTGCAGCCTCACTGTGCCCATCAAATGCAGCCACTGTGCCATGCCATTAAACGCAGCCACTGTGCCATCAATTGTCACCACTGTGCCATGCCAAACACAGCCACTGTGCCCCTCAAATGCAGTCACTGTGCCCCTCAAACGCAGCCACTGTGCAAGTCACTGTGCCCTTTGATGCCACTGTGCCCTGTAAAATGCACTTACCTTAATCCTTCCACGTCCCGCGATGTCTTCTCCCGCCTTGGTGACGCTTCAGCCAATCAGGTTACCGATCAGCAGAATCGGCGAACCTGATTGGCTGAGACGGCCGTCAGTCTTATCCAAGGAACGCACCCCCCGAGGATAAGACATCCGGGAGACGAGGGCTGTACTCGGAAAGCCTATCAGAGCCTTGGCTCCGATAGGCACTTCCTCAGTCAACCAGCTGCCATTATTCAGGTGGCCGGCGCTCAACATCCAGCCACCTGAATAGACCAGCGGCAGCTGGCAATAATAACATACATTCATGCAATGCATGAAATGTATGTTATTTTCAGTGGCGGACCGCCGCTGTATGAAACAGTCATATGGAAATAAAAATAAAAAAAGTTAAGTTACTTTTATGCCAGAGACTGCTGGGAGGCTGAGGTACCGGCAATACAGGGGGGAGGATTTGGATGATATGTGGGATCGCCCATTTCAACATCTAGTGGCGGCTTGAGACAGACTGACCCAGTTTAAATTCCTACATAGCGTGTACTATACTCCTGCTAAGTTGGCCGGGATCTATCCCTCTGTTCCCCCGGAGGGTTGGCGATGCTCTTTTGCACCAGCTGACGCTCATATCTTTTGGAGCTGCCCCCAAAATTCAGGCATACTGGACAGGGGATCACCTCCTGTATAGCCAAGGTCCTCCAGGTTCCGATTCCATTGACAATCAGTGTTTGCCTCTTGGGTTTGGTGGAGCAGGTGGTTCCGTCACGGGCTCATAGGACATTACTTAAAAGCGGGAGTTCACCCTAAAAAAAAAAAAATGTAACATTAGATTGAGGCTCATTTTGTCAAGGGGAATCGGGTAGTCGTTTTAAAATCGAAGCAGTACTTATCGGGACTGGGCGTTCCTAGTTGATTGACAGTCTTCAGACGGTCGCATCTATCGCGTCACGAGTAGCCGAAAGTCGGCGCGGCCCTATACGGCGCCTGCGCACCGACGTTCGGCTACTTTCGGAAAATCGTGACGCGATAGATGCGACCGTCGGAAGCCTGTCGGAAGACTGTCAATCAAATAGGAACACCCAGTCCCGCAGCCCATACCCGGAAGCGGTGGAGAAGATGCATCTCTAAAACAGTAAGTACGGCTTCGATTTTAAAAATACTACCCGATTCCCCTAGACAAAACAAAGCATGAATCTAATGTTAAAAATTTTCATTTCCGGGTGAATCTCCACTTTAACATTCTGTTATTTTATGGGAGGAAGGCGATCCTGCTCCGTTGAAAAAAAAATAAAAAATCTGGGGCGAGTTGGCGTTCTGGAAGGGGTTGATAAAAACAATGCTTGTATATCTAGAGGCTGTAAAAAGAAATTTGAGAAAGTGTGGAGGGCAAAGTATGATTCAGATCAAACTGTGGGCTAGGTAGTTTCAGAAATATGGTGGTTGGGATAGTCCAGTAATTGTCTATGGAATTTTCATATAGGGGTGGAGCTATACCCTGGAATGGATATGTGCAGGGGGGGGCGATTTGCTCATCCGGATCCGCAATGTTAGGATGAGGGGCAGGGGAACTGAGTGGGGGGGGGGGGGGGGTTCTGTTTTTGTCATTTTCTTTGTTTTTCGGTTTGGTATTAGTGCCGTCTAACGATGGTGTGTGCTGTATTTTTGTTCTGCCGGCCATGTTGGCCGAATTGCTAGACTTGGTGGTGTGCCGAGTCTTGTAAGTGTTGTATGTTATGTCTTTTAAAAATCAAATAAAATAATTTTTCAAAAAAAAGGTTACTTTTATGCCATCGTGGAGTCAGCAAATTTCATTCAAAGGCCCCAATATTTCAATTGAACCACAGACCTATTAAAACAGATTTCGTTACAAAATGCACAATGTTCTCTGCAACAATTACAAAACTTTGTTCATTCAAGATTCGAAATTCCTTCCTGCTCCTCTGAAATTTTATGCTACTATAGTCAAAAGGAAACCTTGATTTGACCAGCGGCAGGTCGTCAATTAGGGGCGCTCGGGGACCACCCTCTCTCACTAATGGATAGATTCATGCATTGCACAAATCTATCCACAGCCGCTATAGCCAACCCCCATTCAGACGTCCGTCCCCTTTTTCGGGCGTCTGAATTACAGCATGGGGGGGGGGGGTTTGAAGCACCCGATTAGAGCCATTAAAATAAATAAAGTGCACTGTGAGCGCAAACCATTGCGCTCACAGTGCACCCAGGTGTGTTAGCCAAGCAAATTTGCTTTGCCAACACAGTACCACCTCTCAGCCAATCAGGAGGCCCGGATGTTGTGCTGGGCATCGGATTAGAAAGGGTAGAGGCGATCCCATTGGCCGCTGTGCAGAACAGGAAAAAAAACAAGTCCTGCTTGTCGCCTGTCTGACCCACCACCACGATGGGGTAAATGCCGGGCAGACAGCGGATGGGAAGGCACAGGTGGCGGCATATGTTTTTGTTTCAGTATTTTAAAGAATTTGCTCATCTGTACTCCCCCCCCCCCCCCTCCTCCAAAAACAAAACACTGGGGCAACAGCTGCCACTGGCTTTGACCCCACCAACAGTTAGCTAAATACCTTCCAGATGTGAAAATGTTTCTATGAAATTCTTCTGGTGTATGGCATATCACAGGATTATTTTTTAATTATAATTTTAATAATCATCATAATTCTTTTTATTATATAAACAGTTTTCTTTTTTGTTAAAAACACTGATACACAGCAAACTAAAGGGGTGGTTCACCCTAAAAACTACTTTTTTTTTTATTACACTGGCCCCCCACATTACAATACGATTAAGGCTATTTTTTTGATGCTGTACATACCTTTGTACAGCATATTCACCCGTTGAGAGTCCCGCGGGAGTGGGCGTTCCTCACATGTCTGATTGACATTTTGACCAAAAACGAGCTCCCCCCCGTCGTGTAAGCCGCATCACGATTGGCGAAAGGAGCCGAACGGCGATGCGCAGTATAGCGCCGACTCGCCGTTCGGCTCCTTTCGCCAACCGTGATGCGACTTACGCGATGGGGGGGGGGGGGGGGAGCTCGTTTTTGGTCAAAATGTCAATCAAAGACATGTGAGGAACGCCCACTCCCGCGGGACTCGCAACGGGTGAATATGCTGTACAAAAGGTATGTACAGCATCAAATAAATAATAGCCTTAATCGTATTGTAATGTGGGGGGCCAGTGTAATAAAAAAAAAAAAAAAGTAGTTTTTAGGGTGAACCACCCCTTTAATGTCACTGAGGGCTTACATCATTTGGCGGCAGGTTTGTTCCAGGCCAGCGGCTTGAAGCTAAACAGGAGAATCAGATCAGCCAAGGCAAACCCCGGGATTCACTAATCACCGCTGTACTTTAGTAAAAATACCCGAGAGCCAGCAGGGATCTGACACAGTAAACGGTTAATATAAAATGAGCCGCACAACCTTAGAAAAGGGAAAGGACAGAATGTGATGTCTTCTACAAGGAAAAACAAAAAACACCAAAAATAGAAGCAATCGAGTTCAATGAAAGATCAGCAGATTTGCCAAAAAGCAGGAACAAAGTCATGAGTATTGCATAAGCTGGAAAGTAAATACAGCCAGCAGTGTTTGCAGATTAAAGTCCGATACATGCGCGGTCTTCTATATAGTGTATAAAACTAGTGCAACTATAAAGAATATATAAAAATTTGTGAAAATGCATAACAAATGTAACGTTTGACTTTTTATTTATAGAAAGCGTATATAAAAAAAAAATAAAAAAAAATAAAAAGATTACAAATCAGTGGTACTGTTCACCCCTGGGGTTCGGTGTCCCTTGAAGCTTAAAGAGGTACATGAGCTGCTTTAGGGCAGAATTGCAATTCTAAAGATGTCACCAGCAAACCAAAATAAGTCAAAATCCTTAACCACTTAACCCCCGGACCATATTGCTGGTCAAAGACCAGAGTACTTTTTGTGATTCGGCACTGCGTCGCTTTAACTGACAATTGCGCGGTCGTGCGACGTGGCTCCCAAACAAAATTGGCGTCCTTTTTTTCCCACTAATAGAGCTTTCTTTTGGTGGTATTTGATTACCTCTGCGGTTTTTAGTTTTTGCACCATAAACAAAAATAGTGACAATTTTGAAAAAAAAATAATATATTTTACTATAATTTTTTTTATCCAGAAAAAAGTTTATTAAAGCACAAGTACTTTTTGCTATAATAAAAATATATAATCCCCCAAAAATAGATAAAAAAAAAAAAAAATTCTCTCAGTTTAGGAGGATTCGTATTCTCATTTTTTTTAACGAAAAATAACGCAATAAGCGTTTGATTGGTTTGCTCAAAAGTTATAGCATTTACAAAATAGGGGGTATTTTTAGGGCATTTTTATTAATATTTTTTTTTTTTTACTAGTAATGGCGGCGATCAGCGATTTTTCGGCACTGCGACATTATGGCGGACACTTCAGAGACTTTTGACACATTTTTGGGACCATTGGCATTTTTATAGCGATCAGTGCTATAAAAATGCATTGGATTACTATAAAAATGCCACTGGCAGTGAAGGGGTTAACACTAGGGGGCGGGGGAAGGGGTTAAGTATGTCCCTGGGTGTGTTCTAACTGTAGGGGGGGTGGCCTCACTAGGGGAAATAACTGATCTTCTGTATGAACAAAGGATCAGCATTCCCCCCCCCCCCGAAAGGACCGCGAGCTGTGCGTTTACACACACAGCTCACGGTCCCCACTCTGTAACGAGCGATTGCGTGTGCCCGGCGGCGATCGCGCCCACCGGGCACGGTAGTCGTGGGCGCGCCCCGCGAGACAGCCGACGTAGAGCTACGGGCTCTCGCGCAGGAGAGCCAACCTGCCGCCGTAGAATGGCGGCGGCAAGTAGTTAAAGGGGTTGTAAAGGTTTGATTTGTATTTTCTAAATAAGTTAAATTTAAGCTAGTGCATTGTTGGTTCACGTACCTTTTCCTTTGATCTCCCTTCTAAATGTCCCCCCCCCCCCCCGTCTGAATTTCTCCTTTCCTGTTCCTCCTCACTAAGCTTGCCCCCCCATCATCCGAGCCGTTCTGGCTGGGAGTTAGTCAGCGTGCTCGCCCCTGAGCAGCAACCCTGGTTCGAATCCGGGTCACGGCACCAATGTAGTGATATAGATGTATTGTGTCCAGTAGTTCGGTTAGATAATTGATATCTTAGATGTTCGTATGAGGACTATAAATTTGCTGTTTCGCAGCAACACACCAGGCTCTCCAGAGAACGCAAAATTGAATTGACTTCCAATAACATACAAAGTCCACAGATGATCCAAACAAATCCAACAGAGTAATTCAGAATTCCATCTTTTCCTAGACTTGTGCCATGTTCATATCAGAGAGAATACCGGGAACACATTCTCTCTGTGACAAGACTGAACTTCCAAGATTATATTGCTTGTTCACTGAATAGCTGAGCAATTTGATTGGTCATCTTTGATCTGAAAGACAGGAAATACATCCTGTCTTTTAGGCTACATTCACATCTAGGCGGACGAAATTGCGGTGTTTTGTCGCCGCATATCACGGTAAAAATAGCGGCGTTTTGTACCGCGATTTGCGGCGACAAAACGCCGGTATTGTCCGCCTAGATGTGCCCCAAGATGACCCCCTCTATGGAGATGATTCCCATCTCCTAGCCGAACGCTCGAAGATGCCTGAAAAAAAGGTCCGGGACCTTTTTTCACGCGACAGGCGTCCGGCGTGGAGATGTGAACCATCTCCATAGAGGGACATCTGTTTTCAGCCCTCTGGCGGCAGCGGCGTAGCGCTACAGGCGTAAAAACGCCTAGGTGTGAATGCGGGCTCAGAGTGGCAGGTAAATGACTGCAGCCGGAGTCACTAAATTAGTATGCATCCTTGCATACTAATAAGCCCCCTCTAATAAGCAATTAGATTGCATGTGATCTGGGCAATTGTTTGATGTGTAAAAACGGACCCATCCTGTCTTTGCCTATTTGACAATAGGCAAACCTCTTTTGATGTGTAACATGTAATTACAGGTCTGATGTGTAAACTAGAGATATTGTGTGTAAATTAGAGATATATATATATATATATATATATATATATATATATATATATATATATATATATATATATATATATAATATACATATACATATAGACACACACATATTAATATTACAACAGCCCCCTCCCTTGGGACTACGTTCAAGGGAGGGGGCGAGCACGCTGACCAACTCCCAGCCAGAACGGCTTGGATGATGGGGGGCAAGCTTACTGAGGAGAGACAGGAAGTGAGAAATTCAGACAAAAAAAAACAAACAAAAAACACATTTAGAAGGGAAATTGAACGAAATAGTGACCCAACAATGCACCAGCTTAAAAGGAACCTATTTTTTTTTTTTTTTTTTTTTTTTTAAAAACTACTAACCTTTACAACCCCTTTAATCAGGGGCCCGAAACATTGCTATATGCTAGAACAAGGGGATCGCCGATTAAAGACCCATTTTGGAGATCTTGGTGTGCTGGTGACATCTCTCAGACTATTCAGGGTTCAAAGCTGGTGGCCACTTACACATACAGCCATCGCTACAGAAATGTGTGGGTTAGGGTTATAGTGCGTTGGAATCTGCACTTTTTACTAGTACAGCAGAATTTACTGGGAATGCCAATAAAAAATAAATAAATAAAAAAAAAAAGTTTATAAAAATATCACAACACACACCCCTCTACATTGGCTGGCTGTGCAACACCAATGAGCCACAACATTATGACCGCCCACCTACTAATACTGAAATAAGTCCCCTTTTGCCACCAGCCCTGATCTAAAGAAGAACTGACCCTCCTAGTCAGGGCTTTTTTTCCGGGGGAACTCAGTTCCACCACCTCTGGCTCAGACCCTTTGGTACCTGCTCACAACAATCACTTGTAAACACAGAAGTCTGGTTTCTGTGTTTACAAGTGACAGCTCTGCACTCTGCGTGTAGCCTAGGGTTGTCCCGATACCACTTTTTTAGGACTGAGTACGAGTACCGATACTTTTTTTATGTACTCGCCGATACTGAATACCGATACTTTTTTTTAAATGTGTCCCCAAATGCAGCCATGTCCCCCCCCATATCCAGCCATGTCTCCCACAGATGCAGTCATGTCCCCCCCCATATCCAGCCATGTCTTCCCCCATATCCAGCCATTGTCTTCAACCCCAATTTAAATTAAGACTTTTTACTAGTGATTTAAATTACGATTTAAATCGTGATTTAAATTGACTTGATTTAAATTAAATCCATCCCGCTCAAATGTTTAAAGTCAGGATGAATTTTTAATTTCCATAGGTACAGCTGCATTCCATAGACAGAGCTGCACTATTTTGACTAGTTGCTTGGCAATCACAAGCATACATTAAAAAGAGAGAGTCAATAAATGCCACACAGAGCTATTATTTTTCTTGGTGTTTTACAATATAACATTTTCCACAATGGTGATATTAACCTTCATTAAGGTAATAAAGCTCTTTGATATTTAGGGAAAATAAAAAAATACTTGCAACAAGCAGAATTCCTCCACACTGTCTCCCCCCATATCCCCCTTACCTGCATCCGCGCTGCCGCCGACTGTTTAACACGCTCGGGGAGTGTAATGATTGGCGCCGCGCTGGGTACAGACACTCCCCCTTGCTCGGGATTGGACAGTTCACCCGAGCAAGGGGGGAGTGTCTATACGCGGCGCCAATCATTACAGCTGTAATGTTCCTCCCCGCGCGTATTAAACAGTCGGCGGCAGCGCGGATGCGGCGGGATGTGACGTGGCGGCGGGGGGGGGGGGGGGTAGAGTATTCTATTTCGGTATCGGGGGTATTTGCGGGATACTAGTATCGGTATCGGGACAACCCTAGTGTAGCCAATGGCGAATCACCACACTGATCAGTATTCCACCTACTCCTCCCATCAACCAAATGTTCAATACAACCCAACGGACTCACATTCATCCTCTGTACAGCAGAGCTAAGACAACAGAGGAAGGAGGATTAAAAGAAAGCTGTTAAAACTGAATCATGCTTCCGTTTTTGTGATAATTAAAAATAAAAAACGAATCCTTTAATGAAAAGCCATCTTATATCTGCCTGGATTTCCATCGATTCATGCAGAAAATGTTACAACCCAAAGCAAACATGTCCGACACTTCTCAATTATAACAATCCATGGTTTACACTGTAACCAATATGAACCTTCGAACAATGTGTTTAACAAAAATCAGAGATCTTCAGCAACATTTTAAAGGACAGCTTTTAACTCATGGTGAACTGAAGCTCTAGTCCAAGTAATCATATTTCTTATAGAGTTACCAAGAAAAATACAAATCCAATATATATATATATATATATATATATATATATATATATATATATATTTTTTTTTTTACTTTTATATACTTTAAGACAGAGTACAAGTACCAATGCTTCCCCCCCCCCCCCCCGGTACTTGCCAATACCGATACTTTTTTTTTAATGTCATGTGACAATTTGAATGGGCACCGACGGATGGATGGCACTACACTGACCACTGCTCACTATACCACTATTCCTATACTGACCAATTCTCTGAATTTACCGGCGTATAAGACGACCTCCTAAATTTTCCAGCCAAAATGTTGGTTTTGGGATATACTCACCGTATAAGACTACCCCCTTCCTACTAGTCATGCCTCGCCTCACGGTGCCACCATTACATGGCCAGACCGTGCCCCATTACATGACCAGACCGTGCCCCATTACATGACCAGACCATGCCCCATTACATGACCAGACCGTGCCCTTACCTTATCCCATGCGAATCGCGGCCGTGTAACCTAACATCTTACCTTACCAGAATCGCGGCCGTACGATTTTTCAAAAGCCGCGCCTCCGACGTCTTCTGTTCCGTGATAGGCGGAACATTCAGCTTCCCAGGAGGCACTGTGTTCAGTGTTCGCCTATCACAGAGGCCCTCTCGTCCGAGGACGAGAGGGCCTCAGTGATAGGCGGACACTAAACACAGGACGAGAGGGCCTCCTTGATAGGCGAACACTGAACACAGGACGAGAGGGCCTCCGTGATAGGCGAACACTGAACACAGGACGAGAGGGCCTCCTTGATAGGCGGACACTGAACACAGGACGAGAGGGCCTCTGTGATAGGCGGACACTGAACACAGGACGAGAGGGCCTCCGTGATAGGCGAACACTGAACACAGTGCCTCCAAATTAATCTCCCCAATTGTGCCCTTGCTAGTGCGCATTCAATATTAATCCATCTTTTGTCATGTGTCTCTTTTGCCCACTCAATAACCCGTGAGAGGACCGAAGCATAGTAATATTTTCTGATGTCCGGAACAGCCAAACCACCCCTTTTCTTATTCAGTTTTAGAACTTGAGCGGAAATCCTATGTTTTTTATTTTTCCAAATGAAGTTCATTAGAGAGTTTATTATTTTAATGTAAGACTGAGGCAAGATCACTTCCCGTTTCTCCTCTGACTTTCCACCACTCGGATGACGGTGGAAAGCTTACTGTCAGAACAGCTTACTGAGGAAAAACAGGAAGTGAGAAATTCAGACAAAGAAAACAAAGAAAAAAAACATTTAGAAGGGAAATGGAAGGAAAAGGTAAGTGAACCAACAATGCACAAGCTTAAAGGAACCTATTTAGAAAATAAAAAACGAACCTTTACAGCCCCTTTAATTCAACCTAATGTGAATGGGATCTAAAGAGAACCTGTGCAGAAAGAAACTGCTAGGCTGCTGACCTCTTTCCTAAACGCCCATTCGCCCGAGTGTCAGTTCAATCCATTGGTTTTATCATCATCTGGGTGATTGACCAAGAATTATGCCGATGGGCTCATTAGGACCCCTCACTGCGTACATCTTCCAGGTCAATGGCTAAATGTATTACAATTGGAGACAAGCAAGGTTTTTTTAGGCGGTTGGCGAGTACAGCGTGCAAAAAGGTCCTTCAGTACAGTTTTCCTTTAATTCTGTAATGTAGTATCACACTGCACAAATGCCAAGTGCTGGGATAGAAAGAAAAATTTATATAGAGATATTATTATTATATATATATATATATATATATATATATATATATATATATATATATATATATATATATATATATATATATATATATATATATATATATATATATATATATATATATATATATATATATATATATATATATATATATATATATATATATATATATATATATATATATATATATATATATATACACACATACATATATATATATATATACATATATATATATACATACATACATACATATACACACACACACACACACACACACACACAATATCCCTGGGTAAGTAGACAGATTTTTTTTTTTTTTTTTTTTAAAGGGTGCCATAGACATAGAACCAGCAGTTTACATAAACACATTTTATTGATACATGGTTAAAAGTAGTGGTTGTAAACCCCCCCCCCCCCAAAAAAAAAATGCAAGACAAAGGCATAATGAGCTAGTATGCATAGCATCCTAGCTCGTTATGCATTACTTACCTTAGATCGAAGCCCCGCAGCCATCCTTGACCCCCCCCTCCAGCTGCGGACATCTCTCCCGGAGCTTACTTCCGGGTATCGCAGCTACCCGCGATGTGATTGGCCGGAGTGCGTCGGAGCCCCCGGTAACGGCACATCTAATTGAAGCAATGGCACGACGTGCCATTGCTTCAGTGCGCATGTGTTAATCACGTCGGGGCACATGCAGACACAGGGGGGATATCTCCTAAACCATGTAGGTTTAGGAGATATCCTGGGTAGCTACAGGTAAGCCTTAAAGGGGTTGTAAAAGGTAAACAAGTTTTTTTTACCTAAATGCATCCTATGCATTAAGGTAAAAAAAAAGTACCGACAGCACCGAGCCCCCGTTTTACTTACCTCACCCCTCGAAAGTCCCGGGTGCGTCCTCGTCATCCTGTTCGGTTCCCAGCCTGGCCGTTGATTGGCTAGGTTGGACTGATTGATAGCAGCGCAGCCATTGGCTGGCGCTGCTCTCAAGCACAGCGGATGGCGCGGGGCCAAGTGATACAGTCGGCGGCTATGGCTGCCGCTGTATCACGCTCGCAAAAGTTTTCCACCATGAGAGGGAGCTCGCATGAAGGTGGGAAGCTTTTGCGAGGAGCCGAGACAGCCGCCGAGGGACCCCAGAAGAGGAGGATCAGGGCCACTCTGTGCAAAACGAGCTGCACAGTGGAGGCAAGTAAAACATGTTATTTTACCCCCCCCAAAAAAAAAAAAAAAAAAATAATTCTTGCCTTTAGTGTTCCTTTAATATAGGTTTACCTGTAGCATAAAGTTAACAGAATGGGTTTACAACCACTGTAACAGACAGAAGGGCAACAGCAACCTGTCTGACTGCATCTCACACAGTTTTTTCTTTAGCCTTTTCACATAAAACTGACGGTTTAAAGTGGTTGTAAACCCACTCTGACAACTTGCACCTACAGGCAAGCCTTAATCTAGGTTTATCTGTAGGTGCAAGAAATATCTCCTAAACCTACACGGTTAAGGAGATATTTGCAGAAAACACTGCACCGATGTCTATAGCGCACGCGTGCCGGTTTTCTGAATGGAATAATGCTGGGACCACATGCATGCGTGGGAGTGACGTCATCACTGCTCCGGCCAGTCACAGAGCCTGGAGCGGCGATACACGGAAGATGATCGACGGGGACATGGCGGGGAGGGGGGAACAAGGAGCGCTTTAGGGGCTGCGTGCTATGCATACTAGCTCATTATGCCTTTCTCTTGCAGGGTTTTCCCCCCAGAGGAGGAAAAAAAAAAAAAAAAAAAAAAAAAAAAAGTTTACTTCCTCTTTAATATCCATCATTACATGTTTCGCCACCAAGGGCTTCCTTAGGGGATTTTTTTTGTATACAAAAGTCACCAGTTCGAAGACAAAGCTTCCAATTAATAATGCAAAACCAAAAAAAAACTGTTAAACACTACTAACTTTAACCATGTATCAATTTTTTTTTATTATGTACACACACACACACACACACACACACACAAAATGTCTATGGCACAAAAATAATAAAACTGTACTTCTTACCCAGGGATGGAGGTGCCATATACAAATAATAAAATGTACACACACGACCCTCTGATATACAAAATATTTTGTAAACAGCAAGTCAACACTTGCACATTTTGCTTCAAAGATTTTTTTTTATTCCCCCCCCCCCCCTATTTGTTTGCATGCAGTTACATTTTAACCACCTTTTTTTCATTACTACTCATGTATGTGATTGGGTATTCTTTGCAAGGAAATTTTTTATTTGCTTCACCAAAAAAAAAAGTGGTTAAAATGTAACTTTGCATGAAAGAAAGAGAAAACATTTGTACATTTTGCTTCAAATATTATTTTTTCTCTTCCTTGCATGCAAAGTTACATTTTAACCACTTTTTTTTGGTGAAGCAAATGAAAAATGTCCTTGCAAATACCCAATCACATACATGAGAGATAGATATATACAGATATAGATACATACACATGTACGTACATACATCCATCTCTCTCTCCCCCTATCTATCTCTCCCTATCTATCTCTCCCTATCTATCTCTCCCTATCTATCTCTCCCTATCTATCTCTCCCTATCTATCTCTCCCTATCTATCTCTCCCTATCTATCTCTCCCTATCTATCTCTCCCTATCTATCTCTCCCTATCTATCTCTCCCTATCTATCTCTCCCTATCTATCTCTCCCTATCTATCTCTCCCTCTTCACTCACGCATGCAATTTTTTTTTCCTTGCAAAAAATATTCAAAGTGGTTAAAATGTAACTTTGCATGCAATGAATGGGAAAAGAAAGTAAAAAAAAAAAAAAAAAAAAAAAAATCCCTTGCAGAGATGAGTATATTTTCGGTAAGTGAACCCCATAGTTGGGCATCACACAGGAGCAAGGACATCCTAGGTGACAGTAGCTGGGCAGGTGATTGGCTGCTCAGGTGCTGAATGTCACCTGTTTTTAACCATACCCTGAAGTACGAGGCTCTTCCAAGTGCTACAACAAAAATTACAAGGTCAGGTTTTAAACCACACACACACACACACACTAGAAAACCACAACAGACACATGCAGCTCAGAGATGATCTGCGTCATCTCTACTCCAAATCTTATCACTAGAGAACAAAGAAGAACACATGTTTTGTCCCCCCCCCCCCCCCCCCCATTGCTTTCTGGTATACACACACACATTGTATGTATTGGAGGGGGGCAATGTGTGTCCCCCCCCCCCCCCACACACACACACACACTGTCCCCCTCCCCGGTGGGTGTCACTCACATCCCCTCCTCTGCTGCAGACGATCACATTGATGGGGGATCCAGATCTTCTGCAGCCTGGTCTGTGTCAGTTCCCGGAGCCGGTCCGCCATCTGCTTCTTGTTCGGTGTCCTCCCCGCCTCTGACCGAGCCGAGTCCGCGTCCAGACTGTGCATGGCCAGCTGTGCCTGCCTGGGGGTCACCCGAGGTGTCACCTGACCCGGGGCCGTGTCCTGTGTGTGGATCGGAGCGTGCACAGTCCGCCGCGATCTCCTTCCACCACCGTACTGAAGGCTGCCAGAGGGGGCGGGGCTGAGCTGAAGGTGAGGCACGCCCCCCCTATCCTTATACTAGAGGAGCTGCCAGAGGGGGCGGGGCTGAGCTGAAGGTGAGGCACGCCCCCCTATCGCCTTATACTAGAGGCGCTTCCAGAGGGGGCGGGCTGAGCTGAAGGTGAGACACGCCCCCCCTATCTCCTTATCCTTGTACTAGAGGAGCTTCTAGAGGAGCTTCCAGAGGGGGCGGGATGGAGAGGAGACACCCCCCTGATCCGTATCCTTGTACTGGAGGAACTTCCAGAGGGGAGACACACCCCCCGACACCTACTACACTGCCGGAGAGGGGGAGGGCCGACCTGAAGGAGAGCCACACCCCCATCTCCTGTACTGAAGGGGTGGGACCTCGAGAGGTGAGCCACACCCCCATCTCCTGTACTGAAGGGGTGGGACCTCGAGAGGAGAGCCACACCCCCATCTCCTGTACTGAAGGGGTGGGACCTCGAGAGGAGAGCCCCCCCCCATCTCCTGTACTGAAGGGGTGGGACCCCCTTTTTCTGCACTACAGGAGCCGACAGAGGGGGAGGGGCCGCGGAAATTAGAGCCACACCTCCATTTGTTGTTGTACTACGTCTGCTACACACCTGATCAATGGTTCTGCAACAAGGGGGAGGGGCCACAAGGGGCGAGAAGAAAGCCACGCCCCCGCTCTACTTCCAGTACTAAACGGCTTCCAGAAGGGGGAGGTAACAGAAAGTAGAACCACGCCCCCAGATCTCCTGCACCAATTGGTTGCCACAGGAGGAGGGAGGGACCCAGAACATCTTCCCACCCAAGCCAATTCGGACATTTCACTTACATGTAAACAAACATATTTAACCACTTAAGCCCCGGGAACCATTTGGCTGGCCAAAGACCGGGCCGCTTTTTGCGATTCGGCACTGCGTCGCTTTAACTGACAATTGCGCGGTCGTGCGACGTGGCTCCCAAACAAAACATTTACATCCTTTTCCCACAAATAGAGCTTTCTTTTGGTGGTATTTGATCTCTGCATTCTTTTTTGCGCGATAAACAAAAAGAGCGACAATTTTGAAAAATTTATTCTTCTACATATTTTAGGTAAATCGCAATAAGCGTATATTGATTGTTTGCGCAAAAGTTAAAGGGGGACAGAATTATGGCATTTTTATAAAAAAAAAATTTTTTTTACTAGTAATGGCAGCGATCTGCGATTTTTATTGTGACTGCGACATTATGGCGGACACATTTGACACTTTGGGACCACTGTCATTTTTACAGCGATCAGTGCTTTAAAAGTGCACCGATTACTGTGTAAATGACCAGCAGTGAAGGGGGTTAAACCACTAGGTGGCACTGAAGGGGTTAGGTGTGCCCTAGGGAGTGTTTTTAACTGTAGGAGGGGGGGGATGGGCTGTGTGTGACACGACACCGATGGCCGCTCCCGATTTACAGGGAGCTGTGATCAGTGTCCTGTCACCAGGAAGACTGGGGAAATGTGACATCGAGTCCGCGGAACCCGCGGTCAGAGTCACAGAGCACGCCCACAATGCCACTTCTCAAAGGGGACACACACACGTCCTTTTGCCTGGCCGTGTCATGCTGCAGACGTATATCTGCGTGCGGCGGTCGGCAAGCAGTCAAGGATTTAGGCTGCATTCACACCCGAGCGTAGCATTTTTTTTACCGCGATTTGCGGCGACAAAACGCAGCTTTTTTTTACCGCGATTTTGTACAGGTCTAGGGTCACCAATTTAAAACGCCAAAATACGCTCAATTCGAGTGACAAATAAGGGTCCAGAACTTGTTTGGGCTTTAGGCGTTCGAGGGTCAGGCGTTTTGGAGTGGAGATGTGAACCATCTCCATAGAGAATAATGTATTTTTTCCCCCCTCTATCGTTTTGGGGCGTCGCGCTTCAGGCGACAAAACGCTCAGGTGTGAACGCAGCCCAAGCCTGACACTTGTCTACAAGTTAAAAAAATAAAAATAATAAATTTTGCTAGACAATTACTACATACATAATGGGCTAGATTCAGGTAGGGCGACGTAAAATTGTGCGGGCATAGCCTATGTTATTTACGCTACGCCGCCGCAATTTAGAGAGGCAAGTGCAGTATTCACAAAGCACTTCCTCCGTAAATTGCGGCGGCGTAAATCTGCCGGCGTAAGCGCGCCAAATTCAAAATGGTCAAGAGGTGGGCGTGTTTTTTTATGTAAATAAAACATGACCCCACGTAAATGACATTTCACACGAACGGCGCATGCGCCGTCCCGTGACCGTAACCCAGTGCGCATGCTCCTAATCACGTCGCAAATAGTCAATGCTTGCGACGTGAACGTAATTTACGCAAAGCCCTATTCGTGAACGACAGATGCAAAATTCGACGCTGGCCCGGCGTCCATACTCAACATTGGCTATGCCTCATAGAAGCAGGAGTAATGTTACGCCTGAAAAAGCCTTATGCAAACGACGTAAAAAAATCCGCCGGGCGCACGTACGTTTCTGAATCCGCGTATCCAGCTCATTTGCATATTATACGCTGAAATCTACGGAAGCGCCACCTAGCGGCCAGCGTAAATATGCAACCAAGATACGACGGCGTAAGAGATTTACGCCAGTCGTATCTTAGGCTAATTTCGGCGTATCTTGCTTTCTGAATACAGAAAGAAGATACGCCGGCGCAGCTTTGAATTTACGTGGCGTATCAATAGATGCGGCGACGTAAATTCTTGCTGAATCTAGCCCAATATATATTTGTATTTTTTTAGCAGCAACCCTAGAGAATAAAATGGCCATTGTGGCAATACTCTGTCACACCGTATTTGCACGGAGGTCTTACGAAACGCAATTTAATAAAAAAAAAAAAAAAAAACACAGGTTTGAATTAAAACCGCAGGTTAACCCAATTTTTTTTTTTTATAATGTAAAAGATAATGTTATGCCAAGTAAAGTAATACCAAACATGTCACGCTTTAAAATAGCGACCGCTTGTGGAATGACGACAATCTTCGGTACTAAAAATCTCCATAGGCGAAGAGTTAAACATTTCTATGGGTTACCAGTTTAGAGTTAGAGGTGATCTAGTGCTAGAATTATTGCTCCAACGATCCCTCACATGTGTGATTTGATCATCGTTTACATACGCAAGTGTTCTCGGGTTTTTCAATTTTGTTCTTCTTAAAGCCCCAAGATGCCGCCCAAACGCCCTGCACCTTCTAAGGCTTTTGGCAAAGAACCCAAGCGCCAAAAGAAGTTGAAAAATTAGGCATTTATAGACTTTTGACCACATCCGGTTTTTCACAATCCGCGTTTGATCTACGGACGAAACTCCTGTGAATTGGGGGGGGGGGGGGGGGGTCAACTGTATGTATTATTTACTATAAACAACCACCATAATAAAACTACTACAAATTTCCATATACATATTAACCACTTAAACCCCGGACCAATATGCTGCTAAATGCCCAGAGGCGTTTTTACAATTCGGCACTGCGTCGCTTTAACAGACAGTTGCGCGGCCGTGCGGCGTGGCTCCCAAACAAAACTTGCGGAAGGGGTTAAGTGTGCCTATGTGTGTGGTGTCAGTGTAGTGTTAGGTGCGACTTACTGTGCGAGTCTTCTCTCATCTCGGCGGTTTGAAAATACCGCCGAGATGAGAGCTGCATCACTTCCTCTGCCTATGTTTACATTTTACAGGCAGAGGAAGTGACACGGAGGAGGCTCGCGGGATTGGCTGGGAGCGATCACGAGGGGGCAGACAGAAACGAACAGCCGCCCCCTCGAGTCTGATCGCTCCCGCAGGTAAGCCGCCCGCCGCGGAGGGGGTCCCGATCGGACCCCCGACCCGCTAGAAGGCAAGGACGTATATATACGCCCTTCTGCCTGTACGTGCCATTCTGTGGACATAAATAGTCGTGCGGCGGGCGTTAAGCGGTTAAATACATATGATTAACCCACTTGCCCCCCTCTTCATGACCAGGCCATTTTTTTGCGATACGGTACGGCATTACTTTGACAATTGCGGGGTCGTGCGATGCTGTACATGAATAAAATGTCCTCCCCCACAAATAGAGCTTTTTGGTGGCATTTGATCACCTCTGGTTTTTCTGTGCTATAAAACAAATTTCACCAATGTAGAGCCGGTTCACACTGCGGCGGCACGACATCGGGGGCGACTCGGCAAGGCGCCCTAAAGACATTTTCAGAGGCGACTTGCAAAATGACTTCTGTATAGAAGTCAATGCAGGTCGCCCCCGAAGTCGTACAAGAACCTTTTTCTAAGGCTGCATTCACACCTAGGCGTAGGCGATTTGCGGTGTTTACCGTGACAAATTGCGGCATTTTATACAGCGATTTTCGCTGGAAGGGTGATTACACATTGTGTAATATGGCCGAACGCCGAAGACGCCTGAAAAAAAAGGGTCAGGGACTTGTTTTTAGCTTCAGGCGTTTCAGCGTGGAGATGTGAACCATCTCCATAGCCGACAATGTTAAATCACCCCTCCAGCGTATTGCAGGCTGCAATAGCGGCGGGCGTGAAAACGCCTAGGTGTGAATGGAGCCTAAGTCGGAGCGACTTGCGTCGCTCCTATTAGAATGGTTCTGGTGAATAGAATGGGACGCGACTTGTCAGGCGGCTGAGTCGTCTGATGAGTCGCCCCAGTGTGAAGCGGCTCTTAGGCTGCATTTACACCTGAGCGTTTTGTCGCCTGAAGCGCAACGCTCAAAAACGCTAGAGGAAAAAAAAAAAAATACATTATTCCCCATGGAGCTGGTCCACATCTCCACTCCAAAACGCCTGAAGCTCAAACAAGTTCTGGACCCTTTTTTGTCGGACGTTGAGCGTTTCCATTTCCCATAGAAAGTAATGGAAACGCTCGATTCAAGCGACTAGCGCGACAACGGGCGTTTTGTCACTTTAATAATAGAACATTTCACCCAGGCAGAAGATAAAATAAATCTACCAACAAGTGATGAAAAGATGATAATTTTTCCTATTGGCTAAAACAAAAAACGCAGAAGTACAAAAACGTCGGACGCTGTATGCAAACAAGCATGAATACGCGCGAAAAATCACTGAAAAAAACGACCTACGCTCAGGTGTGAATGCAGCCTTAGGTCAATATGTATTCTGCTACATATTTTAGGTAAATAAATCTCCATAAGCATATATTGATCGTTTTGCGCAAAAGTTAGTGTCTACAAACATTTGTTTATTTTACTAGTAATGGTGGCGATCAGCGATTTTTAGCAGGACTGCAACATTACGGCGAAAACACACACACACACACACACACACACAGTGATCAGGGCTAAAAAAATGTCACTGTACTGGCAAGAAAGGGGTCAATTCCAGGCTGATCAAAGGGTTAAATGTGTTCCTAGGAGTGCTTTTACTAGGGGAAGGCACAGATCCTGTTTCTGCCAAGCAGGAGCACGGACCACTACCTCCCCTTCTCACAGAATGGCAATCTGACTTGTCATAGACAAACAGTGGTCTGCCTCTCTGGAATTATCAGCAGGTCCTGGCGAACGCTGCCAATTGGCCAGAACGGGAGCCAATCACAGCAGGAGTGGGACACAGGCAGTGCACGTGAGCGCCCCAAACCTGAAAATGCAGGATCAATTACAGATACATGTAACAAAACCTGGTGAATGCCCAGGGAAAAATGCAGCGAATTGAGAAGCGGGGGGGGTGGGGGCCCCCCCTTTACAAAAAAAATAAAAGTATATAAAAAAATAGGGGGGTAGCCCTCTGGGCCCTTTAATAAAAAAGATCTAAATATATATTTTTTTATTAAAAAGGGGGTTGCCATCTGGGAATAATAAAAAAAAAAAAAAAAAGGGGGTTTGCCATCCAGGGCCCTGGGATTATCTTTTTTTTTATTAATAAATATACATACATACATACATACATACATACATACATACATACATACATACATACATACAGCTTTTTTTCAGGGGGAACTTGGGGGAACTCAGTTCCACCACCTCTGGCTCAGACCCTTTGGTGCCTGTTCACCACAATCATTTGTAAACACAGAAGTCTGGTTTCTGTGTTTACAAGTGACAGCTCTGCACTCTGTGTGTAACCCCCTGAACTCTGCACTCTGTATGTAATGCAATTCTGGTATTTAATGCCCCTTTGAGACCCTTCTACTGTTTGTGAAATCTGAACGGGGTCGTGGTTGAGTTCCTGCACCTATTTTCTGAGAAAAAAAAGCTCTGTGTGTATGTGTGTATGTGTGTATGTGTGTGTGTGTGTGTGTATGTGTGTATATATATATATATATATATATAAAAAAGGGGGGTTGCCATCCGGGCAACCTGGGGACCTCCGGGCCCCCTTACAGGTGTACTGCCTGTACCCCCCTGATGGCGGCCCAGCCTGCAGAACAACCAATTAACCTGTCTTAACAGTATGCGTTAAAAACAGGGGTTTTGTCCGCACGCATTTGCAAACGCATGCGTGAGCCACAGAGTGGCGCCAAGGCACCCTGTAATCTGTG
Source organism: Rana temporaria (assembly GCF_905171775.1). Lineage (NCBI taxonomy): Eukaryota > Metazoa > Chordata > Amphibia > Anura > Ranidae > Rana > Rana temporaria. The sequence goes on from NC_053497.1 coordinate 15,681,513, forward strand.
GTCCTAACTACTATTACGAATACTTTAAATAGAAAAACAAAACACCTAAACAGCCCGACAACCAGGCTACACATTACCAACCTCAGCACAAGGCCAACAGTATAGCTCAAAGGCCAATAGAGAAAAAAATAATTTAAAAAAATTCTCCAGGGTCTTTGCTTGCAGAAAATATGTTTGGGGACTTTAATCAGGCTTAAAATGATTTACATGTGCAAAAAGGGGTTCTCAAACTACGGCCCTCCAGTTGTTCAGGAACTACAATTCCCATCATGCCTATAAATATCAGAGTTTTACAATGCCTCATGGGACTTGTAGTTCCGCAAATGCTGGAGGGCTGTAGTTTGAAGATCCCTGGGTTAACCACTTCCAGACCACCGCATGTATATGTATGTCGGCAGAATGGCACATTGGCGTACGTGCACGTCCCTGCCTAGACGTGGGTCCGATCGGGACCCCCTCCCCCCGCGCTACATGCGGCGGTCGGAAACCCGCGGGGAGTGATCCGGGACGAGGGCTACTCGTTTCTAGCCGCCCGCTCCCCGGAGCTGAAGAACGGGGAGAGCCGTATGTCAACACGGCTTCCCCGTTCTTCACTGTGGCGGCTGCATCGATCGAGTGATCCCTTTTATAGGGAGACTCGATCGATGACGTCAGACCTACAGCCACACCCCCCTACAGTTGTAAACACACACTAGGTGAACCCTAACTCCTACAGCGCCCCCTGTGGTTAACTCCCAAACTGCAACTGTCATTTTCACAACAAACAATGCAATTTAAATGCATTTTTTGCTGTGAAAATGACAATGGTCCCAAAATTGTCCGAAGTGTCCGCCATAATGTCGCAGTCACGAAAAAAAAATCTGATCGCCGCCATAAGTAGTAAAATATAACTAAAAATAAAACTATCCCCTATTTTGTAAACGCTATAAATTTTGCGCAAACCAATCGATAAACGCTTATTGCGATTTTTTTTTAACAAAAATAGGAAGAATACGTATCGGCCTAAACTGAGGAAATGTGTGTGTGTAATATATATATATATATATATATATATATATATATATATATATATATATATATATATATAATATTTATTATAGCAAAAAGTAAAATATTGAATTTTTCTCAAAATTGTCGCTCTATTTTTGTTTGTAGCGCAAAAAATAAAAACCGCAGAGGTGATCAAATACCACCAAAAGAAAGCTCTATTTGTGGAAAAAAAAAAAAAAAAAAACCCAATTTTGTTTGGGAGCCACGCCGCACGACCGCGCAATTGTCTGTTAAAGCGACGCAGTGCCGAATTGTAAAAACCCCTTAGGTTGTTCAGCAGCATATTGGTCCGGTCCTTAAGTGGTTAAAAGGAACGCAATGAATGGATGATTTTTGGCCACCAAATTGGATGTTTTTTGGACATTCAGGTCCCTTTCAAGGGAATCTTCCTTTTCATCCAATCCAGAAAAAAAAAAAAAAAAAATTAACACACCCAGATGGTAAATAATTAAAAAAATTACAATAAAATCATTAAATATCCGCTCAGAGTATATGTCTGGCTTTACAATACCAGCCTGCTATACACACACACACTGAGATCATCACGCACATTGCTGGGTCCTCACAGCAGACACGCAGTCGCTGCCAAAAACGGATTTGGCTCACCAAGCGATCACAGACGGCAAATTAAAAAATGATCGGAAACGCTTAGTAATAATCTACAGTGTAAACCCAGCAGCCGTTTACAATGTGCTAATCTCCGCTGTGGACACAAGTTCTTAAACCCCCCACCCCCCCCCCTCAGCTCCCATTTAGGTCAGGATTCAGATGACGTCTGGCCCAGCTTTTCTGGTGCCAGCTATGTACAAAGAATACTCAATCAAAAATATTTTGTCAGTCCTTGGCACTCTAATGACATTTTTTCACCGACTAGTGTGTGTGCGCCACAAGGCTGCAGGTCTGGGGCAGTTGTAGTGCTCCCCCTGCTGGTCAACTGGAGTTGTCCAGCCCCAATTTTTTGCATTGCATTGAAATGCATAAGATTATTTCTTGTAGTATCCCGACATCTAGTAGTGGTTTTGGGCCACTGCAACTTATTTACTAATGCGATTTTGCCATCTGTCCTCCCCTCCTGTTTAGTACCATTTAGTATAGTCAGTTAGACCCTCTCCACTGCTTCCATGTTCTGTCAGTGTTCCTTATTAGAGAACGGGCTTAGGAATATCATTGTCTTTTTAGGCCCCATGCACACGAGACGCTGCTAAACTCGAGTTCAGAGGCATTTGGGCATTTTTTTCAACTGCCCCTGAACACATTTAATGTTATCCTATGTGTCCATGCACACAGTCACGTTTTTTGGCGTTTTAAAGCAGTTGGGTTTATATCCGTTTTTTCAGACGCAAAATTTTGGGTTCAGAAGAGTTTTATTTTTGCATTTAAACTTTGGGAGGGTCTACAAGGTCTTTAAAATAAGCGCTGACAGCCACAAACGCGGTAAAACGCAGCTAATCGCAGCAAAACGCTGCGCAATTCGCAGCAAAAATGGGCGTTTTAAACGCCGTTTTTTGCCTTTAAAAACGTGAGTTTAGAGGCGTTTGTAATTGCTTCTCGTGTGCATGGGGCCTTATAAAAAAAAAAAAAAAAAAAAATCTCCAACAAAACACTACAATATTAGGGTGAAGAAATATGACAAAAAAAAAAAAAAAAAATACCCTCCCGGAACCATTACACCTATATAATTAGAAGTCAATTCTAATATGGAGAGGGATGGCCAATACTGAAGCATGTCTTTTAACCACTTGCCGCCCGCCAATGACATATTGACGGCAGCAAAGTGGTTGTAGAATCCTGACTGGACGTCATATGACGTCCTCAGGATTCTGACCTGCTGCGCGCCCCCCGGACCACGCCACATGGACCACCAGGGAAGGGCAGATAAAAAAAAAAAAAAAGATGCCAATCAGTGCCCACAAATGGGCACTGACTGGCAACATAGCTAAATCAGTGCCGCCCCAGTGTCCATCAGTGCCACCCCACATTGTCCATCAGTGCCACCCCACATTGTCCATCAGTGCCCAGTGCCCACCTATCAGTGCCCATCTGTGCCACCCATAAGTGCCGCCCATGAGTGCCCATCTGTGCCGCCTATGTGTGCCCATCACACATAGCCGCCTATGTGTGCCCATCAGTACTACCTCATCGATGTCCATCAGTGCCATCTCATCGGTGCCCATCAGTGCCGCCATATCAGTGCCCGTAATTGAAAGAGAAAACGTACTTATTTGCAAAAAAATTAACAGAAAAAAATAAAAACATTTTTTTTCAAAATTTTCAGTCTTTTTTTAGTTGTTGGTTAAAAAAAAATATAAAAAAAAAAAAATTCGCAGAGGTGATCAAATACCACCAAAAGAAAGCTCTATTTGTGGGGGAAAAAGGACGCCAATTTTGTTTGGGTACAGTTTAGCATGACCGCGCAATTGCCATTCAAAGTGCGACAGTGCTGAAAGCTGAAAATTGGCTTGGGCGGGAAGGTGTATACGTGCCCTGTATGGAAGTGGTTAATAAAACAAAATGTTTTAAACAACTCTCACATGCCAACTTTAGTACCAAGAGGAGTTCTACAGGGTGGGCCATTTATATGGATACACCAAAAACAAAAGTTGGATTCAAAATGGCCGCCATGGTCACCACCCATCTTGAAAAGTTTCCCCCCTTACATATACTAATGTGCCACAAACAGGAAGTTAATATCACCAACCATTCCCATTTTATTAAGGTGTATACATATAAATGGCCCACCCTGTAGTATCCATGCCCTTAACATCTACCATTGAATCTAAGAGGGTGGATTGGCACCCACAACCAGATCTATTCTGAATATTTGGTAGAAATACCAAATTTCTCATGAGTTTTCGGATTGGATACTCCAGCTTTATAATACCATTACCGGGATGACTGTAGCCAACACATGGACAATATCAACAAATTTATGTCTCACTTGGAAGTTGTATAGGGAGTCATTGAAAATGCAAACACTTATAAGGGAGACAACTGTAGGGCTTAACTTGGTCCAACTGTCCACAAATATTAGGAACAATGGTCTGCCTTAAACTTGACCGAGTTCCTTAAGGGCCCATGGGTGCAAGCCATCTGTTCCTGTTGACTTATGTTAAGTTTTTCAAGACCATGTCTAATTCGGTCTTCTGTTAGCCATGAGGGTGCTTCTTGTAACCCACTATGAAAATGAACATTACCATCTTGGTTACTGTTACTTGGTTACCCCCTTTCCCTAGTGAAGACTGAGGAGAATATATGCAAAAAAAAAAAAAAAAAAAAAAAAAAAAAAAAACTCTTGTAACCAGATTCTCTTCGTCATCCTTTATGGGGCCTTCTGCTCTGGCCTCCCTTTCCATTTATATACTGGTACTTAAAAAAATCCCAAGAAATTCTTTAACTTTCCTCTATGTGCCTTTTGTATTCCATCTTAGCCGCCCTGATTGCACCCTTACATTTCTTATTCCATTCTTTGTAAAGTTGGAATGCTGACAATGACCCCCCCCCCCCCTCATTAGCCCTTTATTTTTAAAGGCCTTTTCTTTTATATTCATTTTTACCTTAAAGTTCAGCCACCAAGGATTTGTATTTGCATTTCCCCTTGGAAGGCACTGGCCAATACCTTTATTTCGTATACTCTTAAAGCGCTGTTATTTTTGCTCTGTGTTCTTGGCAACTAGGATATTATCCCATTTAGTATCTAGCAAAGAGCGCAGTTCAGGGAAGTTGGCTCTTTTTAAATTCATTGCCTTTATATCACCCTTGTGTTTCCCGATTTCTGCAGTTTATACTGAAACCAATTGACCTGCGGTCGCCGTCTCCCAAGTTGCAACGTATTTTCACATCCGCAATCAGGTCTTTGTTAGTAATCAGTAGGTCTAGTAACGCATTGTTTGTGCATTCACCATCTGACCCATGAAATAGTCAGATATTTAGGAAATGACAAACCTTAGACAAATATGTGGTTCCTTCCGACAAGTGTACATCTGGGTAATTAAAATTCCCCTCTTAGCATCTTTGCCACCATTCCAAACTGATAGGAGGGTCTGCATCCCCCTCCTTCTGGATAGGGGGCCTATAGCATACTTCAAGTATTACATCCCGCTTAGTTTCCTCCCCTTAAAGCTCTACCCATAAGGATTCCACCTCCTCCCTTGCTCCATTAATGATGCCATCCCTCATTCACTTGTGCATCGTTCTTCATGTACAGGCATAACCCTCCCCTTCTCTTACCCTCCCCATCTCTGCCATATAGGAAATACCCTTGAATGGTTGCCAGCCAATCATGAGCGCTGATAAACCAAGTCTCTAAAATTGCCACAAAATCTCAAACATCAACAGCTCTAGTTCTCTCATCTGGTCAGCCAGCCAGACTTCTAGCATTTGTGTACAAGCCTCAGTTTTGTCCGGTTGCATACCATCTCCTTGCTGGTTGTTATGAGGTTGCAATTTGGATTTGTCAAAAAAAAATACTTACCTTGGGCTTAGGTACTGTGGTCACCCTACTGCTAATGCCCCCCCAATACTACCTTCTAAACCTTGTTCAACACTGGCCATCTCTAAGGCCTCATACACACGATTGGTTAACCAGGTTAACCAGAGGACAACGGTCTGAAGAACCGTTGTCCTAGGTTAACCTATGAAGCCGACTGATGGTCCGTCGTGCGTACACACCATCAGTTTAAAAAAAAAAAAAAAAAAAAAAAAAAACACAATCGTGTCAGAACGCGGTGACGTAAAACACAACGACGTGCTGAAAAAAAACGAAGTTCAATGCTTCCAAGCATGCGTCGACTTGATTCTGAGCATGCGTGGATTTTTAACCGATGGCAATCCAATCGGTTAAATTTTAAAGCACGTTGCCATTTTTTTGTTTTTAACCCAAAGGTTAAATAACCTATGGGGCCTACACACGATCTGTTTGGACCGATGAAAAAGGTCCTTCAGACCGTTGTCCTTCTGGTTAACCTATCGTGTGTACGAGGCCTAACAAGTCGTTGGTGAATACTGCACATTTCAATTCCTGCTGGTCCATTTGTAAACCAGTAATGGATGGTTATGTGTAAGAAATATTGCTAAAAGTTCCATTACTAAAAAACAGGCAGGGAGGGGAGGGGGATGGACATCCCTGACGGGTGCAATTATGAATGGGAAAACTTGAATTCAGGGATGCATCAACCTGTATTTTACCACTAGGTCTAGGCTATAGTGCCAAGATTTTATGCAAAATAAATCAGACCAGCCCTATTTGCACTAAAGGTTTGCTCAAGAAAATTCCAGCCAACATGCTCAAAAGCCTTCCGTGTCAACTGAGAAGGCAAGCCAGAATTTGTGCAGTTAGGGCATGACCCGTAAGCAATAGCGTTTTGAGTATTAAATCACATGCTTCTCACCCGGAAAAAAAATCCAACCTGGTCCATATGTACCATGTTCGGAAGAAGGGGTTGAAGATATGTGGAAATAAGCTTGGCATAACATTATTTACATCTACCCCGATTGGGGATAGAGGGCGATAGCTGGAGCATAGCATTGGGTCCTTGTCTAGTTTCGGAAGGAAGGTGATATGAGCCTCCAGTGTGAGTGAGTATTTATCTCTACTACCAATGTATTCCCCAAAGTATAAATGGGTTTAAATGCTCCTTATATGTGAGCCAAATCCATCCGGTCCTGGACTTGTATGGATGATGTATTGGTCATCTCCTCCAGTAATTCCTTATACAAAGAGGGGGCATCCAGGGAGTCCCTCGTGTCCCCCCCATCTAGTGTTGGGGGGGGTCACGGTTTCTTGTACATAATCCAGTAAGTGTGGGAACTCCCACCCAAGATCCAATACCCCACCAAAAAAAAAAAAGCCAGAGGCCGTTAGAAAACTACAGCTGTTCAGAATGAAGCAATCAAGGCCTTTATAAGTAGCCAGAGGATTACCACTTGGTTGCTGCATCACTCCTAAGGCTGTGTGAGTAGGAGAGCAGTGCCAGAAAGTCTGATGAGGTGAGGAGACCATTGACTTTGTCCTGTGTTATCAATGTCAAAAGACTACTGTTTGTGCTGTATGACCAGCATTGTCTGCCCAGCGCTAGGCTGAGCCAGACTCCTTAGATAGGTTCCTGTGTGGAAGGTTCCTGTGTGGAAGGTAGACACCCAGAATGGCTAGGATTTATTTTATATTTGATTTTGTTTATGCTGTTTGGATGCTTGCAATTATTTTCCAGCAAGATGAAAAAATAAACCAACATTTTTTTTTCCAACTGTCTTCGACTGCCAGTCTGTATAAAATCAGTGTGTGGTAAACCCAAGCAAGGGGTCACACACCCCGCTACCGAGCTAACCCCTCACTATACACACACACCAAAAGTTTGGACACACCTTCTCAAAGAGTTTTCTTTATTTTCTTGACTATGAAAATTGTAGATTCACACTGAAGGCATCAAAACTATGAAGTAACACAAAAAGTTAATTCAAATTGAAGGCATACTGAACCAGCATGGCTACCACAGCATCTTGCAGCGGCATGCTATTCCATCCAGTTTGCGTTTAGTTGGACCATCATTTATTTTTCAACAGGACAATGACCCCAAACACACCTCCAGGCTGTGTAAGGGCTATTTGACCAAGAAGGAGAGTGATGGGGTGCTGCGCCTGGTGACTACCTCTTGAAGCTCGTCAAGAGAATGCTGCCTGACATCCACTGGTTGTTGTTGTGTTGTGTTGCGTTTGACACCCTGGGCAGGCGCAAGGCCTGTGGGCTGAATCTGGCCCTCCAGGCCTCTTCATGTGGTCCTCGCACCTCTCCTGCAGCCCTCCTCTGGCCCTACTCCAGATCCTGCTTTCAAGCAATGCATCCAGCTTCTTCCCAGCAACAGCATATGGAGCCTGATTGGGTGCAGATCTACTGAAGTATACATGATTTGGAAACATTCCCAACAACTCCCATACTCCGAGAAAAGTCAGTTTGGAAAGACTTTAAACATCCCTGGGCCCCATAAGACCGGTGCAATTTCGGTCTACCCATCTGGTAAGGAGACTATATTCTCTGTCCTTTTTTTGGTGGAGGATCTTTATTTTCATCTATAACACTCACCAGCACACCATCAAATTTCTTCTCATTCAATCAGTTGGATGTGGATCACGTTTATGGACTTTTATATTATAATTTTTATTCCTGTATGTCATGTTTTTTTTCAATATTATTTAAATAATATATTGGTTTTCATTGTTTAACACACCATTATTTCTCAACCGTTTAATGGTTGTCCTGATTTATTGAGCGCCGTACTTCTTTGTTTATATTGTTTTATTTACTTTGGTTTCTTGAGTAATAGTACTGGCAGCTTTTTCTACATTCATGTAGGTTTTTGCTTATTTGTTAGCGCAGTGTTCTTTTCCTTCCTCTTGTAGGAAAGAAAATATATTTTTCATCAAGAGAATGCCAAGAGTGTGCCAAGCAGTAATCAAAGCAAAAGGTGGCTACTTTGAAGAACCTAGAATATGAAATATATTTTCAGTTGTTTCACACTTTTTTTGTTATGTATAATTCCACATGTGTTCATTCATAGTTTTGATGCCTTCAGCGTGAATCTACAATTTTCATAGTCATGAGAAATAAAGAAAAAAAAAACAAACTCATTGAATGAGAAGGTGTCCAAACTTTTGGTCTGTACTGTATACACACACACCGTCCAACTATGTTTTAAAGCGGAGGTTCACCCGTACATAACACTTTTTCCCCTTAGATGGATGCTCGTTTTGTCTAGGGGAATCGGCTAGTCGTTTTAAAATATGAGCCGTACTTACCGTTTACGAGATGCATCTTCTCCGCCGCTTCCGGGTATGGGCGTTCCTTCTTGATTGACAGTCTTCCGACGGTCGCATCCATCGCGTCACGATTTTCCAAAAGAAGCCGAACGTCGGTGCGCAGGCGCAGTATAGAGCCGCACCGACGTTCGGCTTCTTTCGGCTACGAGTGACGCGATGGATGCGACCGTCGGAAGCCTCTCGGAAGACTGTCAATCAAGAAGGAACGCCCGCTCCCGAAGACCCATACCCGGAAGCGACAGAGAAGATGCATCTCGAAAACGGTAAGTACTGCTCATATTTTAAAACAACTAGCCGATTCCCCTAGACAAAACGAGCAGGAATCTAGGGGGATTGTTTAAAAAAATAGATTAATGGGTGAACTCCCGCTTTAATACATTCTAAAATGTGTTTACATGCATTTATAAGAGTGTGTGCCATATCAATCTTTACACACACACACACACACACACACACACACACACACACACACACACACGTATCTGAGCTTGGGGGTGCACACCCCAATTCAATAGGCTGAGTCCACCTATGGCTACAAGGAAGACCAGGCCGACTTCATTAACTAGTGCACCTGCCCCTCCCCCTTCCCCATACAAGGACATTAGGGATTTGAAATGAAATTTTATCTAGGCAGCATGACATTCCTCTTTAAAATTGGGCCCGGACAGTAGTTTAGTTTATCATTTTAGTTTTTAGTTTGTGTGACCAAGCCTGTGTATGCCCAATAGGCTCTGTATTGTATTTTTACCTTGAAATTACAAAAAAAATAAAAATAAAAAAATAAAATAAAAAGAAATGGGGCAGGACTGGAGCATAAAATGATGACAGGGCTACATAGGGGACAAGAGATAAAAGGAGCCAACAGTCTGTGGAGGAATATTGAGCATGTGAGGAGAGATAAGGGATAAACTAATTACAAAAAGCTGGGAGGAGGGACTGCAGAAATGTGCAAAGAGCAGCAAATAAGCATCATCAGCACTTGCGGCCAGAGTTAGAAACAGGCATTTTCCCCACTCCTGTTAACATTACATGGCAGCTCAGGTGATGCTCATGCAAAAAAAAAAAACAAAAAAAAACAAATTTATACAACAGGATGAGAAAAGCCTGTGGCGCTCGTGCCTTTGGAGTAGCAGTCCTGGGGTGCCGTACAAATTCACATTGAAGAAATTCAGTTTTTAGTATGGCACCTAGGTCACAGCACTCCTGCCCCCCCCCCCCCCCCCCCCCCAACTGGCCTTTTCAGCTGACAATTTTTATACTGGCCCAAAGGCTAGCCAATGGCTTCCACTTTGGCACTGTAGTGCTACCCCCGCAGATCAGGATGGGTACGGTGTTTCGACTCAACCTTTTCCAAAAAAGCCTCAGCCACACACACACACACACACACACACACCAGGTTGAGTGTACAGACATACAATATCACCAAAAGTATTACTTGGTACCTAGTAGTGCAACATCAATTAGGGCCCAAACCAGGTAGTAAAAAAGAAAGCTTAAAGTGGAGTGTCACCCTAAAATGGAACTTCTGCTTTTCAGATTCCTCCCCCCCTCCAGTGTCATTTGCCACCTTTTGGGGGGGGGGGGGAAGATACATGTACAATGCAAGTATTTGCTCCCACTTCCAGGCACAGATAGCTGCAGAATCCGCGTAAATCTATGCCTCCGTCCACCCCCTGCTGTCTTCTGGGAGACACAGGTCCCGGGAGACAGCAGGGACCAGATTGCCCAGCGTGGGGCGCCGCCCCCCTCCTGTAGTCAAAAAAAAAAAAAAGGCCCTTTAAGGCTTTTAAAATGTAGTTTTGCAGCGCAACGCATTGCATGAGTATAGGTTATTGTGGCCAGCCTATTCAGATAACCGGACATTGGGCACCGGAACGTAGTGGGCTACGTCACTTGGATAAGACTGACAGCCGTCTCAGCCAATCAGGTTCACCGATTCTGGTTATCAGTAACCTGATTGGCTGAAGCGTCATCGAGGGCGGCAGAAGACATCAAGGGACTGTGGAGGGAGCATGGCAAACCCCAGAAAGGCAAGTGCCGGGCGGGGGCGGTTGAGATTTACAGGCACATTTCACTTTCATCAGTTTGGGGTCGCCTGGAGAAAGAAAAATGATGGCTAACTGTTTTCTATGGCTTTTTACTTATTTTCTCCTTTGCTTATTAAGGAACAACCCTTGCTTTATGGAATTGTAGATTGATGTTGTAAGGCAAGAAGCTGCTGTAATCACTAGATCTAATAGATTATTGACACTTTAATCATCTGCTTTGCACTGGGAGAGAAGTTAAAATGCAACCCAGACCCTTAAATGGTTGTAAGCCCTCAGATATACCCACTGAAGTTACTAGCCTCAGGCGCTACACAGAGATGAATCCTCCTGCATAGATTTCCCCCCCATTTATCCGCAGGCTGACTGGCAGCATTTTACAGGGCAAAGTGGCGACAATTGATGTGGGCACAGTGGCGACAATTGATGTGGGCACAGTGAGGCTGCCTTTGATGGGGGCACAGTGAGGCTGCAATTGTTTTTTTGTTTTGGTTTTTCTTCATTTGTTTGTGCCCCCCCAAAAATTTTGAGCACCAGCCGCCACTGAGCTACAGCATTTGTAGCTGCTGACTTCAGAACTCCGCTTTAAAGTGTTACTAAACCCACAACAGTAAAATTAGTCTGCATCTTTAGTAAAGCACAGGTGTCGAACAAGGCCCGCGGGCCGAAACCGGCCCTCCAGGCCATTTCGTGTGGCCCTTGCACCTCTCCTGCAGCTGCAGGAGAGCTCCAGCCCTCCTCTGGTCCTACTCCAGACCCTTAGTTCTGCTTTCAAGCAATGCATCCAGCTTCATCCCAGCAGCAGCATAAGGAAAGGGGGGTGCACTGTGATGTAAGGGAGAGTGGGGGACTCAACTTCTGATGGTGGGGGGGGGGGGGCTCTTGACATCTAATGTAAAGAGGAGGGGGATGCGCTGGACATCTAACCTTATAGATACAATCCTTTTGAGGGCAATCATAATGCTGATGCGGCCCACAATTAAATGGAGTTTGACATCTCTGCAGTAAAGCATGCTTGTTATACTCACTGTGGGATTCTAAGGCCCCTTTGTACGTGCCCGGATGAAAAAAAAAAAAAAAAAAAAGGGACATGCATTGGTCCCTATGAGATCGTGGGTGTCAGCGGATGAACATCCGCTGACACCGATCTCGCCGCCTCCGCATTCTTCGGACGGAGGAAAACCCTATTTTTTCTTCAGTCTGCGGATCGGATGAACACGCACAGACAGTCATTGTCCATCTGATCCCCCCATAGGGGAGAGCGGAGAAAAGACAGGGCTGTCCCTGCACAGTGTGCGGGGACCGCCCTGTCATCCGACGGCTCAGCGGGGATCAACAGAGCGATCTCCGCTGAGCAAACAGAGGTGCACGGGGCGGATCATTACTGCCCCGTGTGAAAAGGGCCTAAGGGGTTAATCCTCCGCATTGATCAACAAGGCAATTTTTATCCTGTCTTTCCCTTCGCAGTCTCCAATCCATCTCCTGATGGAACAGAGGCTAGGGGGACAAGCTGCACATGCTCAGTTTGGTGTGTATTGATAGAGAGTTCGATTTTTTTTTCCCCCTGGGAGAGCACATGTGATCCACACAGGGCCAAACAGCTCTGCGCATACAGAGGGTCAGGGGTCATGCAGCCTCATTAGGACAATCACAGGAGAATGAAGACTCTTGCAAGTTTTAACCAGACACTGATAGAAGTCACATGACTTTTATAGAACTGCCGATAAACACATACACTGCATATATCATTTGAGGAAAATGTACTTAAAGTGGGGGTTCACCCTTAGAGGGCACTTTTTCCCCTTAGATTCCTGCTCGTTTTCTCTAGGGGAATCGGCTATTTGTATTAAAATATGTGCAGTACTTACCCGTTTTCGAGCTGCATCTTCTTCCGTCGCTTCCGGGTATGGGCTTCGGGAATGGGCGTTCCTTCTTGATTGACAGTCTTCCGAGAGGCTTCCGATGGTCGCATCCATCGCGTCACGATTTTCCGAAAGAAGCCGAACGTCGGTGCGCAGGCGCAGTATAGAGCCGCACCGACGTTCGGCTTCTTTCGGCTACGAGTGACGCGATGGATGCGACCGTCGGAAGCCTCTCGGAAGAATGTCAATCAAGAAGGAACGCCCGCTCCCGAAGACCCATACCCGGAAGCGACGGAAGAAGATGCATCTCGAAAACGGGTAAGTACGGATCATATTTTAATACAAATAGCCGATTCCCCTAGACCGAACGAGCAGGAATCTAAGGGGAAGAACATTTTTTTTTTTAGAAATGGGTGAACTCCCGCTTTAAATAGTAAACCATTTGCCAAAAATATGTCCTTGGATTTCATTTTAAAAATCTGGTCCCCTTTGAAAAGTTACAATGTATCCCTATTCTAAGTCAGCTTGTGCAACAGTAGCAATATTAAGGCGCTGCTTGCAAGGAAGAGATACTATGTAACAAAAAGGCATGGAAATCGGTAAACAACTTTTTAACCACTTCCAGGCCGCCCGCTGTCGTTGTACATTGGTACTTTGATGTTGAATACCGTTAGGGCAGCAGATAGCTGCCAAAACCCTGATATTTTCTGAAACTGGTCTCCCTGGTGGATTCGCCGCAAGATCACTTGTCGGCGGGAAAGGTGTCCAACCCCCCCCCCCCAATCCACGTTTCGGTTGACGCTTACCGGAGCCGTCTGTAGCGGTGGAGACGATCCAATCCTTTCCACTCAGAGACACCAAGTAAAATGGGGGAAGGGTTGCCCTCATTCGACTCAATGCCGTTGGATTCCCCCCCCCCCTCCCCCTGAAAACATTTAAAATGCATTGTTTACTGTAAAAAATTACAATTGCAGTTTGGGAGTTAACCACTAGGGGGCGCTGAAGAGGTTATGTATGACCTCATTTGTGCTTCTAACTGTAGGGGGGTGTGGCGGCTGTAGGTGTGACATCATTGATTGTGGTTCCCTATATTAGTTAACACAGTGAAGAATGGGGAAGGTGTGTTTACACACAGCTCTCCCCTGTTCTTCAGCTCCAGGGACCGATCGCGGGACTCCAGCGGCAATCGGGTCCGCGGCCACAAAGCTTCGGACCAGGGCGCAGGCATTTAAAGAGGACGTACCTGTACGTGCCCAGCAGTGCCATTCTTCCGATGTATATGTGCAGGAGGCGGTCTTAGGTGGTTAAGCCATGTACACGGCCGGGAATCCCGTCAGGGAATAAAAAAAAAAAAAACGTCAGTTTTCCCGACAAGCTTGGCTTGCCAAGCCATGCATACAGATGGCCATTCAAAAGAACCGCCGTTCTTTTGAATGGCAAGAATGTGGTGCCGTCGCCATCTTGCTACACCCTACACTATGCCTTGTATGATACTGCACATGCGTCCAAGGCTTATCGAGCATGCGCGGGTTTACCTTCAGAGCATACAGACGACCGGTTTTCTCGACAGGAAACACTCTGCTGGGAATCCCAATGAGAAAATAGAGCAGGTTCTCTATTTTCCCGTTGGGATTCCCGGCCGTTATCCTGACGGGAACACTGCTAGGGAGCATACACACGGCCAGGATTCCCAGCCAAATGCTCTCCTGACAGTTTTCCTGCCGGGAAAAGCATTTGTGTGTCCGCCCGCTGCTTTGCTCAGCGGGGGATTGATCCACTGATCCCCGCTGAGCAGGCGGATGACAGGTCCATTTCTGCTCACTGTGCCGAGATGGATCTGTCAGAGTCCTGCTCTCTTCTATGGGGAGATCAGATGAAAAGGACCACTTACCCCAATTTTTCATCCGTTCCGCCAGACAGAAGGAAAATAGGGTTTCCATCCATCTGGATTTCACAGACAGGATCGGAGAGCAGCTGGTGTCAGGACACGTCACTACTGACATCCGCCGCTCCATAGAAGTGAATGGAGTGTCCGATCAGGTCCACCTAAAAAAACTGACAGGACCTGATAGGAAAGCTTGTGTAAAAAGGAGCCCAAGTCACATGGATGCACTAGGCAATGCATTTATAAAATCAATCTCCATAGAAATTCACCCACTGAAGGTGCAAAAAAGGAAACAACATCACAAGGCCATTTCCTGTGCTGGACTAAAGTTTCTCAGATAATAAAAAAAAATAAAAAGAAGAAGGGGGGGGGGGGGGGGGGGGGGGGACACACACTACATTTGGCCTCTAGATAGAGTGAATTACCATTAGGAATTTCCATTGATATTTAGCGCCATCTGGTGGCAAAACACATTTTAAAAAATCGATGAAAAACAAAAATGTATCCAGCAATGGATATAGCACAACTTGTATTTTTCTCTCCATATTTATACAGACAAAATATACATGCATGTTCACTGGACACACACACTCCGTTTTACACAGGGTCAAGAGATAAGAAACAAAAGCATATCTAAAAGTTGAAGTCTGTGTTATATTTTTTTAAATGATCTGTAAACCCCCCCCCCCCCTCTATAACATACGCATAAAAAAAAAAAAAAAATGTATATCTTAAAGTATAACTAAAAGGCAACAAATCCTAAACGATAATGATAATTTCAGTTTATCATTCAAACATGACACTAGCTGTCTGGAGTTCACATGTTGTCCCTGTGTAGGTTTCCTCTAGGTACTCCAGTTTCCTCCCACCCAAACACATGCTGGTAGGTTAATTACCTTGGCGTATACCACGCACTCCCCCCCCCCCTTAAAATCAGGGAAAAATCGTGGGTGCGCGATATACGTCGATCCCCGCTGTCTCCGACATTGTCCGAGCCGAGTGTACTGCGCACTCGGCTAGGCTCTGCCCGCAGCAACGCGAGAGAACACAAGCCGAGAGGAGCCGAACACAAGGAAATCCGGCTCTCGCCAAAAAAATAAAAATAAAAAAAAAATAAAAACACGAACACCGGAGACGCTCACCTGCATGGAAGCCGCAGACGGACACGCCGGACGGAGACGGACACCTGGATGGAGGCCGCAGATGGACACCTCCAAAGCCGCAGACGGACCCCGCGCAAGGAAGCCGGACAAGGCCGCCGATGGAAGCAGGGCAAAAATGTACGTTCTTTTTTTTCCCCCCTTTTTTACCTTGCTGAGCTTGGCGTACACGGTATACCCCGATAAATACGGTAGCTCCAGTATGTGTATGTACGAGTGGGTTAGGGACCTTAGATTGTAAACTGCTTGAGAACAGGGCACGGATGTGAATGTACAACGCATAAGTAAAAGCGCTGTGTAAATTGACGGTGCTATACAAGTACCAGAGATAAAAAATATAATTCCAAAAAACTAAAAGGCAACATCTATATATATAAAACTCAACGTGTCTGTGTATGTATGTATGTATGTATGTATGTATGTTCCAGCATCACGTCCAAACGGCTAAAGATATTAACATGAAACTTGCCACACATGTTACTTATATGTCAGCAACAAACATAGGATAGGTGGTTTAACCCTTACCCACCCCCATTTGCCATGGTCGGGGTTTTCCTTTAAAGTCCTATTCAACTCTATGGGAAATACATGTTACTTCATAACTTCCAAACGGCTGTAGATATTTCCATAACACTTGGTGACATGTTACTTATATGTCCACTTAAACTATAGGATAGTTAATTTATCCCTTAACTACCCCCATTTGTGAGGGTCGGGGTTTTTGTTTAAAGTCCCATGCAAATCAATGGGAAATGTATGTTCCCACATAAGGTACATATATTACTTATATGCCAAATAAAAATATATGACAGTTACATTAACCCTTACCTACACCCTTATATAAAAGATGGGTATATTTATATTACTATGATTTTCCTCCCCAAAAGGTTAAGATAGGAAGACCGGGCAACGCCGGGTGTTCAGCTAGTATCCTATAAAATAAAGCGATTTGAAACTTTAGTTTATCATTTAGACCCTTTTTCACACTGAGGCGGTTTTCAGGCATTTTAGCGCTAGAAATAGCGCCTGACAAACACCCCTTTTATTAATTACACTGAAACTTTACACACTGGGGCGATGCACTTGTGGGACATTAGTTAAAGTTCTGCAAGGAATATCTTTGGGAGCGCTGTATACAGCACTCCCAAAACGCCCTACCCACTGAAATGAATGGGCAGCACCGCAAGGACTTTAACCCCCTTCTTTGGTTGCTAGCGGGGGTAAAAAGCATCCCGCTAGCAGCCAGAAAAAGCTGCTTAAACAGCACTAAAGCGAGTGCCGCTTTACTGCTAACCCTCAGTGTGAAAGTAGCCTTAGGGCCCTTTCACACAGGGTGGATCAGTAATGATCTGCCCCGTGAACTTCCACTTGCTCAGCGGGGATCATTCCGTTGATCCCCGCTGAGCCGGCGGATGACAGGGCGGTCCCCGCACACTGTGCAGGGACCGCCCTGTCTTTATTCCGCTCTCCTCTATGGGGGGGGGGGGATATTAAAAAAAAAAAAAAAATTGGGTTTTCCTCCGTCTACAGAATCAGAGGAATGCGTAAGCGTGCGAGAACGGGTGTCAACAGATGTTCATCCGCTGACACCCGCAATCTCATAGGGACCAATGTATGTCCCTTTTTCATCCGCACACGGATGGATGAAAAAGCAGACATATGGTCCGCAGGTTATTGCCTTTTAGTTATACTTTAAAAGATAAAAAGAAAACATTGTTGTTTATCATTAAAGGGATTGCAAAGGTACAATTTTTTTCCTAAATGGCTTCCTTTACCTTAGTGCAGTCCTCCTTCACTTACCTCATCCTTCCATTTTGCTTTTAAATGTCCTTATTTCTTCTGAGAAATCCTCACTTCCTGTTCTTCTGTCTGTAACTCCACACCGTAATGCGAGGCTTTCTCCCTGGTGTGGAATGTCGTGCTCGCCCCTTCCCTTGGACTACAGGAGAGTCAGGACGCTCTCCGTTGCAGATAGAGAAAGGAGCTGTGCGTTAGTGGGTGTCCTGACTCTCCTGTAGTCCAAGGGAGGGGGCGAGCACGACACTCCACACCAGGGAGAAAGCCTCACATTACGGTGTGGAGTTACAGACAGAAGAACAGGAAGTGAGGATTTCTCAGAAGAAATAAGGACATTTAAAATCAAAATGGAAGGATGAGGTAAGTGAAGGAGGACTGCACTAAGGTAAAGGAAGCTATTTAGGAAAAAAAAAAAAAAAAAACAATTGTACCTTTACAACCCCTTTAACTACTCAGTCCCGGGCCGTAGTAAAATGACGGCCCCAAGGTGGCTCTGTAAATCCGGGACGACGTCTTCGCGTCCTCTGGCCACTGGGGGGCGCGCGCGCACCCGAGATGCCAATGCGCGTGCCTGGCGGCCGCGATGTCCGCCAGCTACCCGCGATCGGCAATGACAGAGCAGGGACGTGGAGCTCTGTGTGTGTAAACACAGAGCTCCACGTCCTGTCAGGGAGAGGAGACTGACGCCGTGTCCCTTGTGTAGCGCTCACCCCTGAAGGAGCCGCTGGTTTGTTTTTGGGATCGGCATATTGAGTTACCTTGGTATGGCCCAGGGGTGCAGTGGTAGGAAACAAACAGTGAGCGAAGGTCCAGACAGTGAATAAAGGGGTTTTTCCAATGCTTTATTCTCCAGGCCCAACATCAACATAAATTGGGAAGGAAAAGGTTGATGAAGAGAGAGGGAGAGAACTTTGCAGTATCAGGCCTGGATATTACTCTGCATAGTACCAATTTGTAACTCGTCGCCACTCCATACGAGTGGGCAGGGCCGTTTGAAGACATTTGGGGGCCCCAGGCAAAAAAAAAAAAAAAAGAAAGTGACATTTCAGTTTTTAAGTTGAGAAGCGGGGGGGGGGGGGTGCCGACTTACCTCTATCGACGCACCACGCCGGCAGATGTTGGTGTCCGCAAAGGGAGGGCCCTTGCTGCATCCTCCTGCAGTCCGGTCGGCCGTGTAACATTACCGCGTGGAACAGGAGATTTAGTTTGCTGTTCCCGGGGCCGGACTGAAAGATAGTGAACACTCAGAGTGTGCACTTCCTGTCAGTCCGGCCGGGAACAGGAACCTGATTCTCCTGTACTGCGCGGTTATGGTAAACGGCCGACCGGACTGCAGGAGGACGCAGCGGTGCGGCAAGGGCCTTCCCTGCTGGGGCCCCTGGCCAGCTCGGGGCCCGAGGCAAATGCTTGCTTTGCCTGACGGGTTCCGACGGGCCTGCGAGTGGGTAAAGTTCCCCCCGGACAGACCCCTTTGTACAAGTCTGGCAGCCAAGGTGTCACTTAGGATTTCTGGGAGGATGCAGGCATGTCTCGCAGGCCAATTACAATAACTGATTTAGGTAGATAAATGGAGCGAATCCTCCCAGTAGATTTCTGCGTTGGTTACCAGATGACAGCAACATACGTTTCAGTACTCCGGATCCCCAATTGGTTTGTCCAAGCTCTGTTGGACGACCTGCCTCTGGGCCCTCCTCAAACCGACTCCCCAATCGTACGGCACCCAGCCTGGGATCCCTTCAATAGAACCGGGAACCCAGCGAGTCACTGGGGTCCCCTTGTACCTCTGGATGAGGGTTTTCGTAGCCTGCAACTTTGGCCAGGTGGGCCACGCGGGCGGGGTCCATGGATGCCGCACCTGGAACGGGGACCCCGCAAAGATTTTAGAACCCATGACACCTGTCACAGATATACCCTTCCCCAGCATGCCTTGCGAGGAGAAACTTCTCTAATTGGCTGCTGGGGAAAACTTGCTCTGCCAGAACCCCTCTGGCGCCAACTGCTGGCCAGGGATGATATTGCATCCCTGGACCACAGACTGACCCAGTGGACATTTCTGGAATGACAGAAGTCCCAAAATTTAAACAAATAGTGAATGGGAGCAAGGTAACTCTCCCATTCCCCACTAACTTTAGCGTAGTGCCCATACTGAAAGTAAGGGGGCACTACACTTGTACATAGGGACACAGCATCGGTCACCTCCCCCCACAGTAAGAATCACTCCCAGGATACACATTTAACCCCTTCCTCGGCCCCTAGTGTTAACCCCTTCCCTGCCAGTCACATTTATACAGTAATCAATGCATTTCTATAGCACTGATCGCTGTATTAATGTGAATGGTCTCAAAAATGTGTCAAAAGTGTCCGCCGCAATGTCGCAGATCACTGTATTACTAGAAAAAAAAAAAAAGGCAGAATTCTATCCCCTATTTTGTAGCCACTATAACTTTTGCGCAAAACAATCACTATACGCTTATTGTGATTTTTTTTTTTTTACCAAAAACATGTAGAATACGCATCGGCCTAAACAGGAAAAACAATAGTTTAAAAAAATAAAATAAAAATGGGATATTTATTATAGCAAAAAGTTAGTGTTTTTTTTTCAAAATTGTCGCTCTTTTTTTGTTTATAGCGCAAAAAATAAACCGCAGGGGTGATCAAATACCACCAAAAGAAAGCTCTATTTGTGGAGAAAAAAGGACGCCAATTTTGTTTGGGAGCCACGTCGCACGACCGCGCAATTGTCTGTTAAAGCGACGCAGTGCCGAATTGTAAAAAACCCTTGGGTCATTTAGCAGCATATTGGTCCGGTCCTTAAGTGGTTAAAGATGAGCTCAGGCGTGTTCGCAAACCAACCGCACGTGCAGAGCCTGCCAGGAAGTCGGCAAACGTAGAGCGCTAATCACAAGTAAGGATGAGCTCCGGCGTGTTCGCATAGTACATGTGCAGAGCCCGACAGGAAGTCTGCACGGCGCTGCGCTAACCACAGGCAGGGAGACATTTCCCGATCTCTGCAGCCGAGTATCGGGACAATGTCTCCCTGGCTGTGATTAGCGCAGCGCCGTGCAGACTTCCTGGCGGGCTCTGCACGTGTACTATGCGAACACGCAGAGCTCATCCTTAATCAGGAACTGTCTGCGATTAGCGCTGGGCATTGCCGACTTCCTGGCGGGCTCTGCATGTGCGGTTTGCCGACTCGCCAGATTAATAATAACATATATTAAAGTTAGTGACAGAGTTCATCATGCACTATACTCATTTTTCCCTTCCCCCCATAGATCATCCCATGTGCGTTTGCATGCTGTGGTTGAGTACGAAATCCCTTTAGCACTCAACGTGGTTGTGCTGCAAGTTGTCATAGAAAAAGGGAGACACTAACTGGTTACTAGAGGTACCACAGACAGTTCTTGTCTCAGCAGGCCTGATAATAAGAAGTATAGTTATTGAGGATAGAAGCATAGAGAGGATTGGGACTCCCCCATGCACAGACAGTTCTTGTCTCAGCAGGCCTGATAATAATAAGTATAGTTATTGATGATAGAAGCATAGAGAGGATTGGGACTCCCCCATGCACAGACAGTTCTTGTCTCAGCAGGCCTGATAATAATAAGTATAGTTATTGAGGATAGAAGCATAGAGAGGATTGGGACTCCCCCATGCACAGACAGTTCTTGTCTCAGCAGGCCTGATAACAAGTATAGTTATTGAGGATAGAAGCATAGAGAGGATTGGGACTCCCCCATGCACAGACAGTTCTTGTCTCAGCAGGCCTGATAATAAGAAGTATAGTTATTGATGATAGAAGCATAGAGAGGATTGGGACTCCCCCATGCACAGACAGTTCTTGTCTCAGCAGGCCTGATAATAAGAAGTATAGTTATTGATGATAGAAGCATAGAGAGGATTGGGACTCCCCCATGCACAGACAGGCTGGGTGACTCACCTGGGATCTTGGAGGCCTTGTCTTCCAGTAGTTTGTAGTTGCCCTCCATTGTGTTGTGTGCATATGACCTCAGACACAAGCAGCTCACAGAGGCGTCAGGAAAGGTCAGCTTTCCCACCCAGGAATAGAAATAAAAGCAGCCCTTGCCCTTTCTCTCTGTACTGACTGCAGCTTAATATATTCCCCCCGGCACCTGCTGCTCTGCTCCTCTCAATAATCCCCAAGTGAGCCGCTGACACACCAATCCCAGGACACAGCTGACTTACAACACATTAGTGGGGATGAGAGTGTAGCAGGACAGGTAGCAGAGCACACTGACAGAGCCAGCTGGGATTACTCTCCTATAGGCCAGGCCTGCAATATTTATATATAGAGATGATGGGCTGAGCCAGCCATGGCAATGGGAGAATTAAAGGAGCCAGCTGGGGTAGGCCATGGAGGGGTGTGCACAGCTTGGATTGCAGAAAACCAATACCCCCCCCCCCCCCCCCGGCTGACCTTGAGCAAGCCAGTGCAGCCCAGGATGGGTGATTACAGCCGGACGGTGATTGATTGCTGGACTGGGGTGAAGGATTGAGTGTTAACCATTCACAGTCATGTGACGAGGGTCATAGAATGGAGGGAGGCCTTCGTTGTCTGTTTTTCGGGTAGATTCACGTAGGGGTGCCTAAAAATAGGTCGGCGTAGCCTAGCGTGTTTACACTACGCCGCCTTAAGTAAGAGAGGAAAGTACATGATTCAGAAAGCACTTACCTCCTTACTTAGGGCGGCGTAGTGTAAACACGGCGGGCGTAAGGGCGCCTAATTCAAATGGGTTGGGGGGGGCGTGTTTAATGCTAATGAGGCTTGACCTCATGTTTTTTGACGTTTTTTCTTACTGCGCATGCGCCGGGCGCCTACATTTCCCAGGGCGCATTGCGGCTAAGTACGCCGTACGGCCTGTTGATTTTGACGCGGACGTAAACGACGTAACTCCCGATTCGCGGACGACTTACGCAAACGACGTAAAAATTTCGAACCTCGCGGCGGGAACGGCGGCCATACTTTAACATTGTTATTCCACCTCATAGGTGGAATAACTTTAGGCCGCCTAAGGCCTTACGGAAACGACGTTAATCAACTGCGGCGGCCTGGCGTACGTTCGGGAATCGGCGTAAAAGCTCATTTACATAATCTACGCCGGCCGCAATGGAAGCGCCATCTAGCGGCCAGCAGAAAAATTGCAAGCTAAGATAGAACGGCGCAAGCCGTCGTATCTTAGATATGTTTAAGTGTATCTCTGTTTGAGCATACACTTAAACATAAGTCGACGTAGATTCTGAGTTAGGTCGGCGTATCTACTGATAAGCCGGCCTAACTCTTTCTGAAATCTACCTATTTGAGCACATCTTTTGGGGCTTACGTCACACTGGCGGCAGAGGGCTGGTAAAATTAGCGCAATTAATCCATGTTTTTACCACCCCATTCCCAGCTGCCCACCTCCACATTTACATGGCGGGCATAAAGGAGGATTCATATTGCCGCAGCCAGCAAATATATCTCAGCATTTCACTTATGAAGCCCTTGTGTACCTGCGTGGCTGAGGGGCGGTAAAAAAAAAAAAAAAACAGGCCACTAACGAATTTACACGGGGGAATTCATATTGTCTGCAGTTTGTAAACTTTCTCCGCCTCCTGACTTCCCCCTTTACATAGTGACAGCAAACGGTGAGTTCAAATGGTCGCAGGTAGCTGTTTTAACTCAGTGTGTTGTGTTTGAGACCACCTATCAGTGCTCATCAGTGCCACCTATTAGTGCGGGATATTAGTGTCAGTGCTGCCTCATCAGTGCCGCTTTATCAGTACCCGTAAGTGCTGCCTCATTAGTGCCCATAAGTGCTGCCTCATCAGTGCCCATCACTGCCACCAAAGACATGAAGCAGAATACATTTTGGCCTAAATTTATGAAGAAGGATTATTTCTTTGCAAAATTTTATAACAGAAACACGTGTTTTTTTCCTTCAAATTTTTCTCTCTTTTTTGTTGTTTATTTAGTAAAAAATAAAAAATCCAGAGATAATTAAATACCCCCAAAATCAAACCCTATTTGTGTGAGCAAAATGATCAAAAATTTCGTATGAGTACAGCGTTGTACGACCGCGCAATTGTCATTCAAAGTGCGACAGCGCTGAAAAATGGCCTGGGCAGGAGGAGGGGGGGGGGGGTGAAAGTATTGAAGTGGTTAATAATATGTGAAAACTGAAACGTGCGACTCCCCCTGGCAGACAGCGTGTGACAACTGTGATCAGAATTTCCCCGACTCATCTTTCACATGTCTGGACTCTGGAGGGTAAACACAGCCCAGGCCAGCACACGTGCTCCTCCTGTTATTGCTGCCAGGATCGCCCCGCCTCTCTCACTATACTCCTCCCCTACAGACGTGTACTGTCAATGTTATTGCTGCCAGGATCGCCCCGCCCCTCTCACTATACTCCTCCCCTACAGACGTGTACTGTCAATGTTATTGCTGCCAGGATCGCCCCGCCCCTCTCACTATACTCCTCCCCTACAGACATGCACTCTCAATGTCATTGGTTGTAGGATCGCCCCGCCCCTCTCACTATACTCCTCCCCTACAGACATGCACTCTCAATGTCATTGCTGCCAGGATCGCCCCGCCCCTCTCACTATACTCCTCCCCTACAGACATGCACTCTCAATGTCATTGCTGCCAGGATCGCCCCGCCCCTCTCACTATACTCCTCCCCTACAGACATGTTCTCTCAATGTTATTGCTGCCAGGATCGCCCCGCCCCTCTCACTATACTCCTCCCCTACAGACATGCTCTCTCAATGTCATTGCTTGCAGGATCGCCCTGCCCCTCTCACTATACTCCTCCCCTACAGACATGCACTCTCAATGTCATCAACGTCTGTAGGGGAGGAGTATAGTGACAGGAGCGGGGCGATACTGCAAGCAATGACATTGAGAGTGCATGTCTGTAGGGGAGGAGTATAGTGAGAGGGGCGGGGCGATCCTGACAACGATGACATTGAGAGTACATGTCTGTAGGGGAGGAGTAAAGTGACAGGGGCGGGGCGATCCTGCAAGCAATGACATTGAGAGTACATGTCTGTAGGGGAGGAGTATAGTGAGAGGGGCGGGGCGATCCTGCAAGCAATGACATTGAGAGAACATGTCTGTAGGGGAGGAGTATAGTGAGAGGGGCGGGGCGATCCTGCAAGCAATGACATTGAGAGAACATGTCTGTAGGGGAGGAGTATAGTGAGAGGGGCGGGGCGATCCTGGCAGCAATGACATTGAGAGAAAATGTCTGTAGGGGAGGAGTATAGTGAGAGGGGCGGGGCGATCCTGGCAGAAATAACATTGAGAGTACATGTCTGTAGGGGAGGAGTATAGTGGGAGGGGCGGGGCGATCCTGGCAGCAATAACATTGAGAGTACATGTCTGTAGGGGAGGAGTATAGTGAGAGGGGCGGGGCGATCCTGGCAGCAATAACATTGAGAGTGAATGTCTGTAGGGGAGGAGTATAGTGAGAGGGGCGGGGCGATCCTGGCAGCAATGACATTGAGAGCACATGTCTGTAGGGGAGGAGTATAGTGATAGGGGCGGGGCGATCCTGACAGCAATAACAGGAGGAGCACGTGTGCTGGCCTGTGCTGTGTTTACCCTCCAGTCATTGGAAAGCGGGCGGGGCGGCCCCTATCACTATACTCCTCCCCTCTCTTGCAAACAGGTACTGCCTCCTGTCATCAGCGTCCCCGCCCCTACCACGTTGCCTCGCCTATCACTCGCGCCCTCTGTCATTGCTCGCAGGATTGCCCCGCCCTTCTCCTGGCACACACGCCCTTCTCCTGACATACACGCGTTCCGAATGTCAATGTTGGTCCTCCCCCCCGGTGATGACGTACATTCTCTGCGCCGAGCGGCTGTGCTCCTCCTGTCAGCTCTGCGAGCGGGAAATAGAAAGCGCAGTGTAACACGGCGATGAGGTGGGACCGGGTGCTGTAGACATGTCGGTGGACGGAGGGAAGAGCTGTAGGTGTGTGTGTGATGTGTATAAGAGAGGAGCCATATTACCCAGAATCCCTCTGTGTGGAGGGGGTGACTCGGTCATGTAGTGGGCTAGGTTATAAATTGGGGTGACCATGAGGAGCCCAAGACCTGGGAGCCCAAGGGCCCCTTCACACCACAAACTGTACGTAACTGTGTTTTTACCACTTAAGCCCAGGACCATAATGCAGCTAAAGGACCAGGCCCCTTTTTGCGATTCGGCACTGTGTCGCTTTAACAGACAATTGCGCGGTCGTGCGACATGACTCCCAAACAAAATTGGCGTCCTTTTCCCCCCAAAAACAGAGCTTTCTTTTGGTGGTATTTGATCATCTCTGCAGTTTTTATTTTTTGCGCTATAAACAAAAATAGAGCGACAATTTTGAAAAAAAATTCAATATTTGTAACTTTTTGCTATAATAAATATCCCCCAAAAAACATTTAAAAAAACAACGAAATTTCTTTCCTCAGTTTAGGCCGATACGTATTCTTCTACATATTTTTGATAAAAACAATCGCAATAAGCGTTTATTGATTGGTTTGAACACAAGTTATAGCGTCTACAAAATAGGGGATAGTTTTATGGCATTTTTTATTATTATTTTTATTTTTTACTCGGAATAGCGGCGATCTGCGATTTTTTTTTTTTTTTTTTTATCGTGACTGCGACATTATGGCGGACAAATCGGACACTATTGACAAATTTTTGGGACCATTGGCATTTTTACAGCGATCAGTGATGTGAAAATGAAACTGGCAGTGAAGGGGTTACCCACTAGGGGGCACTGAAGGGGTTAAGTGTGTCTTAGGGGGTGCTTCTAACTGTAGGGGGGATGAGCTGTGTGTGACTCGACACTGATCACCGCTGCCGATTACAGGGAGCTGTGGTCAGTGTCCTGTCACTAGGAAGACTGGGGAAATGCTTGTTTAATTCAGCCTTTCCCTGTTCTTCCTCTCCGTGACACGATCGCGGGTATGCCCACGGACATCAAGTCTGCGGGACCCGGAGTCGCGGAGGGCGCGTGCCCACAATGCCGATTCTTAATCACTTAAGGACCGCCTCCTGCACATATACGTCGGCAGAATGGCACGGCTGGGCACAAGCACGTACAGGTACGTCCCCTTTAAGTGCCCAGCCGTGGGTCGCAGGCGTGCTCCCGCCACCCGGTCCGAAGCTCCGGGACCCGCGGACCCGATCGCCGCTGGAGTCCCGCGATCGGTCCCCGGAGCTGAAGAACGGAGGAGAGGTGTGTGTAAACACGGCTTCCCTGTTATTCACTGTGGCGCTGTCATTGATCGTGTCATCCCTGTTATAAGGAAACACGATCAATGACGTCACACCTACAGCCACACCCCACCACAGTTAGAAACACAAATGAGGTCATACATAACCCCTTCAGCGCCCCCTTGTGGTTAACTCCCAAACTGAAATTGTAATTTTTTACAGTAAACAATGCATTTTAAATGCATTTTTTGCTGTGAAAATGACAAGGGTCCCAAAAATGTGTCCGAAGTGTCCGCCATAATGTCGCAGTCACGAAAAAAATCGCCGATCGCCGCCATTAGTAGTAAAAAAATAATAATTAATAAAAATGCAATAAAACTATCCCCTATTTTGTAAACGCTATAAATATTGCGCAATCCAACCGATAAATGCTTATTGCGATTTTTTTTTTTTTTTTTTTTACCAAAAATAGGTAGAAGAATACGTATCGGCCTAAACTGAGGAACATTTTTTTTTTTCATATATATTTTTTTGGGGGATATTTATTACAGCAAAAAGGAAAAAATATAGCATTTTTTTTCAAAATTGTCGCTCTATTTTTGTTTATAGCGCAAAAAATAAAAACCGCAGAGGTGATCAAATACCACCAAAAGAAAGCTCTATTTGTGGGGAAAAAAGGACGTCAGTTTAGTTTGGGAGCCACGTCGCACGACCGCACAATTGTCAGTTAAAGCGACGCAGTGCCGAATCGCAAAAACTGGCCGGGTCCTTTAGCTGCCTAAAGGTCCGGGTCTTAAGTGGTTAAAGGGGGCGTCCTTTTGCGCAGCCGTGCCATTCTGCTGATGTATTTAGCCGTGCGGCGGTCGGCAAGTGGTTAACTGCGCTGAACTGCACCGCAATGATGTGAACTATCCCCATAGGAATCCCTTGATGTTGGGCTGTCTATTCAGTTGGAGGGAAGTTCGAAATTCATCCAACTGCCCTCGGTGTAAACGGGCCCCCTAAGCCCCCATTCACATCTAGGCGTTTTTACGCCTGTAGTGCTACGCCGCTGCCGCCAGAGGGACGAAAACACATGTCCCTCTATGGAGATGGTTCACATCTCCACGCCGAACGCCTGACGCCTGAAAAAAGGTCCCGGACCTTTTTTTCAGGCGGCATTCGGCTAGGAGATGGGAAGCATCTCCATAGAGGGGGTCAATCTGGGGCACATCTAGGCGGACAATACCGGCGTTTTGTCACCGCAAATCGTGGTACAAAACGCCGCTATTTGTACCGCGATTTGCGGCGACAAAACGCCGCAAATTTGTCTGCCTAGGTGTGAATGGAGCCTAAGAGACCAAGGGGGTGCTAAGGCTGGTGAATGGGAGCCCCAAAAATGTTGAAGACTGGAAACTCTGAAGACTTGGGTGTCCCGGAGGCAGAGTCTTTCAGAATGGAAGCACCTGAGATTGGGGAGACTCCAAAGACTGGGGGGGGGGGGTTACTATGAGCCCGAGACAGGAAAATCTTGAAGACTGGGGTGACCCTAAAGCCATGGGGGGGAGGGGACTGAGACCCTGATGACTGGGGAGTCCCAGAGACTGTAAAGCTGAATGGAAGCACCTGAGATTGGGGAGACTCCAAAGACTGGGGCGGAACTATGCGCCCGGAGACAGGAAATCTGGGGAGATCCTAAAGACTGCAGTGACCCAAAAAAACACGGGGGGGATGGGAACTGAGACCCTGAAGACTGGGGAGTCCTGAAAACAGAGTACAGCTGAATGGGAGCACCTGAGATTGGGGGGACCTGGAGACTCTGCGGGGGAGGGGGGGGGGGGACTATGAGCAAGGAGCCAGGAAATCCGGGGGAGACACTGAAGACTGGGGTGACCCAGAAACCCTGAAGAATGGGTAAGGGTGAGTCTGAGCCTCTGAAAACTGGGAAGATCCTGGAGACTAGGAGCCTGGAAACCGGGGAGCCCTGAAGACCACGATCGCGGAGGTGGGGGGGAGGTTGGGCGTGGACGATGTTCTGAGACTTCAAAGACTGGGGTGAAGAAAATGTCACCAGCACACCAAGGATTCCATCAAAGGGTCCAAAGCTTTATTTTCACTTGCCTAATGAAGGGTCCCTGTGTGGCTCTGAAACGTTGCTGTATGTTTATCATGTGACGGCGATAATAAAGCTTTGGACCCTTTAGATCAGTGGTTCTCAACCTTCTAGTGCTGTGACCCCTTAATAACATTTCCCAAGTTGTGGGGACCCCTAACAGTAAAATTATTTTCATACCGTGGGTTGTCGGCACCCAAGGCAAGACAAGTAATTTGCGCCCCTAACCCGTGGACATTTAGCGCTCCCCGAGTGCCTTCCATTCGTACAGTATTAAAACTTTTATATGGTACATTTTAGGATGTACCCCTCTTTCTTTGTTCTCCTTTCTTTCCCTTTTATCTCTCTATCATAATTCCTTGTTTTTTTCCCTCTAACTGTCTTTCTTGCATTTCATCATTTGACCCCCGAGGGGGTCCCAACCCCCAGGTTGAGAACCACTGCTTTAGAGGAATCCTTGGTGTTAGGGTTGTTTCGATACTAGTATCGGGACCGATTCAGAGTATTTGCCGGGAGTACTTGTACTCCCGCAAATGCCCCCGATGCCTCATCCGATACTCGCCGCATCCCCGCTGGCGCCGCCGCTTGGTTAATACGGGCGGGGAACATTACAGCTTTCATTTGAATAGATGTAGTGTTTCCCGCCGCGCCGCATATAGACACTCCCCCTTGCTCGGGTGAACTGTCCAGTCCCGAGAAAGGGGGAGTGTCTATACGCAGCGCGGCGCGAAACACTACAGCTATTCAAATGAAAGCTGTAATGTTCCCCGCCCGTATTAACCAAGCGGCGGCGCGGCAGCATGTAGGTAAGGGGGACATGGCTGCATATATGGGGGGGACATGGCTGCATATATGGGGGGGACATGGCTGCATATGGGGGGGACATGGCTGCATATGGGGGGGACATGGCTGCATATGGGGGGGACATGGCTGCATATGAGGGGGACAAGGCTGCCTCTGTGGGGGGACAAGGCTGCCTCTGTGGGGGGACAAGGCTGCCTCTGTGGGGGGACAAGGCTGCCTCTGTGGGGGGACATGGCTGCATTTGTGGGGGGACATGGCTGCATTTGGGGACACATTTAAAAAAAATAAGTATTGGTATTTGGTATCGGCGAGTACTTGAAAAAAAGTATCGGTACTTGTACCCGGTCCTAAAAAAGTGGTATCGGGACAACCCTACTTGGTGTGCCAATGACTTTTTCTTCACTCTGATCATCCATGGTTTCCAGCCTATGGTTATCACAGCACCCAGCATTACCGAGCAGCCAGTTTGTTGAATGTGTGTGTCTGTGGGAATATTACGCTTGGTTCCAAAGACTGGGGGGGTTCTGGAGACCGGAGACAGAAACCTGGGAGCCCCAAAGACTGGAGACACTGAGGACTAGGGGGGGGGGGGACTGGGGAGAGAGTCTAAAGGCTAGTGAGAGCAGGGATTGGGAGGACTGGGGGGAACCCGGAGACAAGTTGCCCGGGGATAGGGAACCAGGAAGCCTCAAAGATTGAGGTGATTGGGAGCCCAGAGACACGGAGACCCTGAAGATTGGGGTAATCCAAATACCCCAAAGGGGGTGCGGGGTGGAGACTGGAAGCCCAGAGATGGGGGAACTGAAAAGCCTCAAAGATCAGGGCTGGGAGGGAGGAATCTAAGACCCTGAAGACGGGGGGGGGGGGGGGTAGAAGACCAAAGCCTAGATAGGGAGACCCTAAAACTGGAATGACCTGGCGACCCCAAGGATGGGGGCGGGGTGGGATGGGGATTGTCTTGAGACCTAGAAGACTAGAAAGTGGTCCTGTAGACCGGGAGCCCAGGGACGGGGGGAAACTGCACACAAAATCTTTGTATGCAGTAAAATGTATTTTAGTTTTATTTTTTTCAGGAAAATTTGTGTTTGATAAACTGCCGTGCAAAAATTGTGAGGCGTAAAAAAAAAAAATGCAACAGCCACTATTTTTTATTCTCCTTTTAAAAAGCCTTTTTAGAAGAGAAATATAAGAATCCATTAACCACTTAAGCCCCGGACCAATATGCTGCTAAATGCCCAAAGGCGTTTTTACAATTCGGCACTGCGTCGCTTTAACAGACAATTGCGCGGTCGTGCGACGTGGCTCCCAAACAAAATTGACGTCCTTTTTTTCCCACAAATAGAGCTTTCTTTTGGTGGTATTTGATCACCTCTGCGGTTTTTATTTTTTGCGCTATAAACAAAAATAGAGCGACAATTTTGAAAAAAAATGCAATATTTTTTACTTTTTGCTGTAATAAATATCCCCCAAAAACATATATAATTTTTTTTTTTCCTCAGTTTAGGCCGATACGTATTCTTCTACCTATTTTTGGTAAAAAAAATCGCAATAAGCGTTTATCGATTGGTTTGCGCAAAATTTATAGCGTTTACAAAATAGGGAATAGTTTTATTATTTTTTTTATTTTTTTTTACTACTAATGGCGGCGATCAGCGTTTTTTTTTTTTTTTTTTTCGTGACTGCGGCATTATGGCGTACACTTCGGACAATTTTGACACATTTTTGGGACCATTGTCATTTTTACAGCAAAAAATGCATTTAAATTGCATTGTTTATTGTGAAAATGACAGTTGCAGTTTGGCAGTTAACCACAAGGGGGCGCTGTAGGAGTTAGGGTTCACCTAGTGCAGTGTTTCTCAATTCCAGTCCTCAGGCCCCCCCAACAGGTCATGTTTTCAGGATTTCCATTATTTTGCACATGTGATTTGATCAGTTTCACTGCCTTGGTAATCACCACAGCCTTTTCATCTGAGGGAAATCCTGAAAACCTGACCTGTTGGGGGGGCCTGAGGACTGGAATTGAAAAAACACTGACCTAGTGTGTGTTTACAACTGTAGGGGGGTGTGGCTGTAGGTGTGACGTCATCGATCGAGTCTCCCTATAAAAGGGATCACTCGATCGATGCGCCGCCACAGTGAAGCACGGGGAAGCTCTCCCCGTTCTTCAGCTCCGGGGAGCGATCGCGATGGAGCGGCTATAAACGAATAGCCGCGCCGTCTTCCCGGATCGCTCCCCGCAGAAATCCGACCACCGCATGTAGCGGGGGGGGGTCCCGATCGGACCCCCGACCCGCGGAAAGGCAAGGACGTACCTGTACGCCCATTTGCCTGTATGTGCCATTCTGTGGACGTACATATACATGCGGCGGTCGGGAAGTGGTTAACATCTGTTAGTTGTATATCTCTTACTCCAGCGTGCGACTTGATACCTGATATGTGTTACCTGATTGTTTACCAACTATGGCCCAGATTCACAGAGAGCAAGGCGCACATTACGCCGCCATAGAGCAAACACTGTACGCTACGCCAACGCAGCGCAGAGAGGTAAGCATTGCTTTCAGCAAGCCAGTGCTTCCAACGCTGCGCCAGCGTGGTTTGGTTTCGAAGTTGTACGCCGGCGTAGGTGGAAGTGGGCGTGACCCAATGCAAATGAGGCGTGACCCCATGCAAATGATGGCCTGAGCGCCAGACAGGTACGTATCACGAACTGCGCATGCCGTGAACGAACTGCCTAAGCTACGCAGGATCACTGCGTACGCCGTGAACATAACGTACGCCCAGCCAGACACACGTCCAACGCACAATACGCCGACTTGTGTTCCCTGGTGCAGACCTGAGCATGTCTGTTGCAGGGTTGCGCCTCCTTTATGGGGAATAACTTAACGCCAGACGTACAACTTGCGCGCATCTCGCGTAGCATGCGCCGGGCACACTCACGTTCGTGAATCGCCGTATTTCCCTCATTTGCATGTTTGAATGGATAATCAATGGGAGCGGCACCATGCTCCCAGCCTAAATGTGCGCCCACTCTACGCCAGCGTAGGCAAGTTATGTCGGCGGGGTGTAGCCTATTTTTAGGCGCATGTCTGTTCGTGGGTCTGCCGCACAGATAAGACGGCGCACATTTGTACTTGCGTCGGCATAACTTGTTATACGTCGGCGTAAGTGCTTTGTGAATCTGGACCAAAATGTGTTAGGTGTGTGTCGGGGGGAGGGGTCTTTTAATATTAACATTTCATTTTTTTTTTTTTTTTTTTTTCCAAAGAGACTTTCAGTATTTAATTTTCCGGTGGACTGGCCCTATAATATCTTGCAAAGTATTCATAACAATTTATTTTATTTTTTGTTCGCAGGATGAAGATTGTGAGCTGGAATATAAATGGGATTCGGGCAACTCGGGTGGGACTGAAAGAAATCCTTGACTCGCTGGATGCAGACATTATCTGCCTGCAGGAGACCAAAGTGACCAGTAAGCAGCCCTGGTGGGGAAGCAGACGCACCATAGGGTAGGGGAGTGGCAATCTCGGCACCAGCTGTGGTGAAACCACTGATCTCAGTCTGCCTTTGGCAGTCATGGCTGAGCCTGTCCATTTTGCAATGCTTCATGGGACTTGTAGTTCCACAACAGCTGTCTTGCGGAAGATTGTTTACCCCTGCTGTCGGGAATGATGATCTGTAAAAACATTTGCGTATAGATGTAAAAAAACATATAAAAAGCACTTTTCCTCTTTTTTCTAAGTGATTACCTACCCTCTGTTATTGGCAGCATAAGGAACTCGGAGAGCTTGCTAGTAAAAATAATAAAAATATCCCATAGTTTGTAGACGCTATAACTTTTGCGCAAACCAATCAATATACGTATGCTTATTGGGATTTTTTTTAACAAAAATGTGTAGCAGAATACATATTGGCCTAAATTTATGAAGACATTTTGATTATTTTGGATATGTTTTTATAGCAGAAAGTAAAAAATAGTTGTGTTTTTTTTTTAGTTCGTTTTTATAAAAACTGCAGAGGTAATGAAATACCGCCAAAAGAAACCTCCTATTTGTGGGGAATAAAGGACACGCATTTTATTTGGATACAGAGGTGCACGACCGCCCAATTGTCAGTTAAAGTAACGCAGTGCCGTATCGCAAAAAATGGGGGGAGGGGGTAAACCTTCCAGAGGTTAGGTGGTTACCCTGAAAATTCCAAGAGGCTGTAGGCAGTTGGGGGCTAAACCATTCCTGCCTAGGCAAGACATTTTGAGAGATTATTATGCAGTTTTTTTTATTTATTTTTTATATATATATATATATATATATATGTGTGTATATATATATATATATATGTATATTATAAATAAAATGTACAATGGGCCATGACCAGAGCATATACAGTAAAACCTTGGATTGCGAGCATAATTAGTTCCGGAGACATGCTTGTAATCCAAAGCACTTGTATATCAAAGTGAGTTTTCCCATAAGAAATAATGGAAACTCAGATGATTTGTTCCGCAACCATTTATTAATAAGTCCTTCAGTCTATAGTCCATATAAAAAGATTATAGCAATGTGATAAGTTGTGTAACCATAAAATGTCCATCCACAAATGGAAGCCTCCACAAGGGAATTGGAATCAAAATCCAGGAGGAGCCCCAGAGTATAAAAGAGAAGAGAGGCGCCTCTAAGTGTAGCAATATGGTTACAGTTAATGAAGGTACAACATTTAGCAACACGCATGGTTGATCACCGCTGTCAGCTTGCAATCATGACCGGGAAGACTACCCTGCAGTAGAGCGATCTGAAAGTGAGGCTTGAACCGCTCGTGGAAGGGGCGACATAGGTGGCGGTGAGGACGACGGTCTATGTGGATTGCTTGACCCCGGATATCTACATGCTTAGATGTGTCTGTTTTAATCATCAACCATGTGAGTTGCTAAATGTTGTACCTTCATTAAATGTAACCGTATTGCTACACTTAGAGGCGCCTCTCTTCTCTTTTATACTCAGTTGTAACATGACGCTGCTTTTATATCAAGTCAAAATTTATTAAAACATTTTGCTTGTCTTCCAAAACGCTCTCAAACCAAGGTTTTACTGTACGTTTATGGAAATTGGGGATTGGACCCTTTGTACATTGGAAATAAACCAGCCTATACAGATGACCATGTGATTGCCATCATCCCTTGAAAATTTGAAGTGTGAAAACCTCTAGGGTTGGGATTATGTGGGCAACAAAAAAAATTCCAAAAAGTATATAAAAAAATAAATGTAATATACAAAAGTAGAAAATTACATCATAATACAGTATCGCATCATAAAAAGGATAACAAGCATATAAATAATCAATGATCAGCCACTCTTCACTTTACCCTTGTTGGGGAACTTTGAGATGTGGCACTGTGTCCTTTTGTTATTTATATGCTTGTTATCCTTTGTATGATATGATACTGTATTATGATGTAATTTTCTACTTTTGTATATTTATTTTTTTTATATATTTTTTGGATTTTTTAATTAATTAATCCCAACCCTAGAGGTTTTCACACTTCAGACCCTTTGTACATTTTCCCTGCAGTATACGGTTGTAATGTTTCACGGTTTTCTTGTTTAGGGGATCTGCTGGATGAACCTACCGCCATAATAGAAGGCTACAATTCCTACTTTAGCTTCAGTCGTGCACGGAGTGGATATTCAGGTAGGCGAGTTGTTGTTATATACAACATTGTATATCTACAGTCTCAGTGGAATCCTCCTTATTAAAACGGTTATAAACGTCAAAACCTAAAATGTCATATATTGCAACTTGCCAATCCTTCAATGTGGTGGCTGCATTCCTTTTCTTATTTTTAGGCTCCCCCCTCGGTTTTTCCCAGGCTGATCAGGCCAGTAACACACCTCCTGTATTGGTGTCCCCTATCTAGGTGAAGAAGCACAGGGGACACCTTTTGGCCAGCAACATTGTCAGTCTGGGGGAGAGTGTTAGATGTACTAGCAGATTTAGATACACCAACAAATTGAAGGCAAACTCCAGCTCGCACTTTATAAGTAGTTTACAGCAAAGGTTTTTATATATATTTTTTTCTTTACTTTTGGGATAAAGGTTTTACATTAATTAATAAAACAGATCATTCTAAGCACCTCTGTCACTAGTAAATGGTTTGTCTCATTCATGGTAAACTGATGCATTCTGCTGGAGAGCTTGTGCTTTTGAAAAACAGACTTAAAGGGGTTGTAAAGGAAACCTTTTTTATTTCATAATAAGCACACATTCTTCTTTTCACTCCCTCATTGTTGGTTCTTGCTCAGAAGTTGCTCTATTTCTTCTCTGTTCTGTTCACTTCCTGCTTGTCTGATTTTACTGACCACCCTGAAGGGAGGCTTTCCTGCGGTGGTCAGTAACGTGCTCACCCCCTCCTGGGAACTACATCTGTGCAGCAGGACGCTCTCTACGTGTTAGAGACTTCAAGGAGGTGTGAATTACTGGGCGTGCCGCAATGCATACTGGGAAATGTAGTTCTTACATGAACGAGCGCCGCAAACCAGGAAGTGAATGAGAGAACAGAAACTAGAATGCTGGAGGTGATATAGATGAAGGAATTTAATAGGTATTTACTCGTTTTTTAACAGAATCATTACACTATTCTGTCTGTCTACCTTGCAGACAATAATTTTAGGCAAAACATTTTTTTCCTTTACAACTCCTTTAAGCTTGATCACTAGATGAAAATAAAAGCCTAAAAAGAAAACAAATGCAGCCGTTGCATCTAAGAATTTGTAA
Source organism: Rana temporaria (assembly GCF_905171775.1). Taxonomy (NCBI): domain Eukaryota; kingdom Metazoa; phylum Chordata; class Amphibia; order Anura; family Ranidae; genus Rana; species Rana temporaria. The sequence continues at coordinate 15,718,000 of NC_053497.1, forward strand.
GCTGCGATATTTTGTTTGTGTATAGGTCTTTAAACTGCACCCTATTTGTGTGCAGAAGCTTTCTCTCATTTATGTGTTAGTTTTTTTGTAAATTGATCCTGCCATTTCCAAGCACTTCCCCACTGTCAGTGGAAACCAATCCCCTGGCTGCTGCCTTGCCCCTCTTAGTACACATGCTCTGTCTGCTGACAATGGGAAAAGATGAAACTTCCCTCCAGTGATGCACTTTTCACAAAGAAAGTGTTTGGCTTAAAGCAGAGTTAAAAAAATATAAAATAAAAATCATGGCAAAAGATTTGACCTTCACCATGCCTCTAATCAAATACGTTGGCAGGGGGATACTTTGCAAAAGGGGGGTTATTATGTGGGGTTTTTTCCTATTGTCCATCAATTCTGGGACTCCAGATATGTTTTAGATATTCAGGTAATTGGATGTATTATTTATGCCCCTTGAAAGCCTAAAGGTGCTCCTTGGATTTTGGGCCTCTCTATTTGTCTGAGCAGCGAAAAATTCTCAATGTTGTATCCTTATACTAGGGAGGAGTAGGAGAATGTGTTTTGGGGTGTGATTCTAAGTGTGCCTATGCGTTCTAAATTGTATTAACTTTCTTCATTTCACTAAAAATTAAATCAAATAATTTTAAAACTTTTTGTTTTGTGCTTTTCCTGGCATTTTACGGCTTCAAGAAATGAGATCTGTGAAAACTTAGGAAGGATGACACCTAATCTATTACACGTTTCTGTGTGATTAGGGGTTGCCACATTCTGTAAGGACCGCGCAATTCCACATGCGGCAGAGGAGGGGCTATCGGGGCAGCTCACCAGTCAGAAGGGATCTGTCGGCTGCTATGGCAACACAGAGGAGTTCTCGGAGGAGGAGCTGCTATCTCTGGACCTAGAGGGAAGAACAGTCATCACACAACACGGCATCCTGTAAGAAAATAATTCAGGTTTTCCTCTAAAGCACAGGTGTCAAATACAAGGCCCGCGGGCCGAATCTGGCCCTCCAGGCCATTTCATGTGGCCCTCGCACCTTTCCTGCAGCTGCAGGAGAGCTCCAGCCCTCCTCTGGTCCTACTCCAGACCCTTACTTTCTGCTTTCAAGCAATGCATCCAGCTTCTTCCCAGCAGCATAATGAAAGGGGGGTGCACTGTGATGTAAGGGAGAGTGGGGGACTCAACTTCTGATGGTGGGGCGGCCCTTGACATCTAATATAAAGGGAAGGGGATGTGCTGGACACCTAATCTTACAGATACAACCGGCCCTGAAGAGGGACCCAAGAAGAGGTTCTGGACTACTCTGTGCAAAACCACTGCAACAAACAGGTAAGTATAACAGTATTAACCGCTTCCGGAACGTCCCACATACATTTACTTCGGCAGGGCGGCCCGGGTGCACAAAATCGCGTACCTGTACGTGATTTAGTGCATGCGGTTTAGGGGGCTGGTGTGCCGCTCCTGCTTTGGACACAGAAGTAACGGTGGCTACGACCCGCCGATCGTTTACAGGAGAGACGGATCAGCCGTGTGCCGTTGTAAACAAGGCACATCGCTGATCTGTCAGGGAGGAAAAGTAAGTGATCATGTTTCAGCTAATCGCGATATCTTTTCCTCCAGTGAATTAACCCCCCCACAGTTAGAAACACCTGCCAGGGAACACATTTAACCCCTTGATCGCCCCCTAGTGGTAAACCCTCTCTGCGAGTGTCATTTATACAGTAATCGGTGTATTTTTTTTTTTTTTTTTTAGCACTGATGACTAATGTCACTGGTCCCCAAAAAGTGTCACTTGGGGTCAGATTAGTCCGCCGCAATGTTGCAGTCCCGCTAGAAACCACAGAACGCTGCCATTACCAGTAAAAAAATTAAAATAAAGTCCCTAAATCTATCCTGAAGTTTTTAGATGCAATAACTTTCGCAAACCAATCAATATACGCTTATTGTGTGTTGTTTTTTTTTTGCCTAAATGTTCTATTTTTGGGGGGATATGTATTATAGCAGAAAGTAAAAACATTATTATAATTTTTTTTTTTTTTTTGGTTTATAGCGCAAAATAAAAACCACAGAGGTGATCAAATTCCACCAAAATATATCTATTTATGGGGGGAAAAAAAGGACATCAAGATTGTTTGAGTCAGCGTCACATGACCTTGCAATTGTCAGTTAAAGCAACACAGTGCCGTATGGCAAAAAATGGTGTGGTCAGGAAGTGGGTAAATGGGGGGGGGGGACACACAAGACTTCAGCATCACTTTTAATTATACAATTCTCATCCAGTGAAACCTGTGTCTTTTCCCATTGTGCCAAATGACCGGATCTCTTGTAAGTACACCACCCCGCTCCCACCCAGCCGCTGATTCTCCGCTTGGCAGAGCTCTGTTGGTGAGGCTGGTGAATATTCAGATTTACCCCTCCCAAGAATGCAATACTCCAATCTGAGTGGCCGATTGTCAAACCTGAACACTTCTATGTGAGGAGGTGGTGATTGTTCTCCCTTTTGTAGGCTTTAACATAGAGCTTGCATAAAAACTAGAATTTCATGCTCTATGTAGGTATTAGTAAGTGTAGAGTTCTTCTTACAAGAGAACCTGTCACTTTGCCCCTTTTTTTTTTTTTTTAATGCCACAGTGGACATGCCAGACAAATATTGTTTTTAAAGATGCCTCTCGCTGTGTATATAACTTTCAGGATTTTTGCTGCCTTTCAGAACTTCTGATAACAAAGAGGACATGCTGACGGTGATCAATGTATATTGTCCACGGGCCGACCCTGAGAAGCCGGAGCGCAAGACCTACAAGTTGCGCTTTTACAGTTTGCTACAGATACGGGCAGAAGCTATTCTGAGAAATGGCGGGTGAGTTTTTATTCTTGGTGAGAAGTATGGTGACACCATCAAAATTAATTTGATAAAAAAATCTAATCCATTTAAATAAAAGAAATCTGATTTTAACCACTTTAAGGACCCCATTCACGCCGATATACGTCGGCAGAATGGCACGGCTGGGTACAATCACGTACATGTACGTCGCCTTTAAGAGCCCAGCCGGCGTGCTCGTGACCTGGTCCTGTTCTCCGTGACCTCGCGATCGCCGCCAGTGTCCCGCGATCGGCTCACAGAGAGGAAGAACGGGGAGAGGTAAGTGTAAATAAACCTCTCCCCGTGCTTTCTATTGAGCCCGTCACTGATCATCTGTTCCCTGTTTTGGGGAACAACGATCAGTGACATCACACGCACAGCCACGCCCCCCACAGTAAGAACACTCCCTTAGGACACACTTAACCTCTACAGCGCCCCCTCCTGGTTAACCCCATTCACTGCCAGTGGCATTTTCACAGTAATCGGTGCATTTGTATAGCACTTTTCGCTGTGAAAATGACAATGGTCCCAAAAATGTGTCAGAAGTGTCCGCCATAATGTCGCAGTCACAAAAAAAATCACTGCTCGTCGCCATTACTAGTAAAAAAATAAATAAAAAAAATATTAATAAAAATGCCATAAAACTATCCCCTATTTTGTAAACGCTATAACTTTTGCGCAAACCAATAAATAAAACGCTTAATGCGTTTTTTGTTTTTTTTACCAAAAATATGTAGAATACGTATCTGCCTAAACCGAGGAATTTTTTTTTTTTTTTTTTGGGGGGGGGGGGGATATTTATTATAGCAAAAAGTAAAAAATATTGATATTTTTTTCAAAATTGTCGCTCTATTTTTGTTTATGGTGCAAAAAATAAAAACCTCAGAGGTGATCAAATACCACCAAAAGAAATCTCTTTTTGTGGGGGAAAAAAGGACGCCAATTTTGTTTGGGAGCCACATCGCACGACCGTGCAATTGTCAGTTAAAGCGACGCAGTCGCAAAAAGGGGCCAGGTCCTTTACCTGCATAATGGTCCGGGGCTTAAAGTGGAGGTTCACCCAAAAAATTTATTTTTAACATTACATTCAGCCGAGTTGTCCTAATGACAATCGGCTGTTTTTTTTTTCCCCCGTACATACCGTATTTTACCGCCGCTTCCAGGTATGTCTTCTCCGGGACTGGGCGTCCCTATCTGATTGACAGGCTTCCGACCGTCGCATACTACGCGTCACGAGTTGCCGAAAGAAGCCGAACGTCGGTGCACAGGCGCCGTATAGAGTCGCACCGACGTTCGGCTTCTTTCGGCAACTCGTGACGCGTAGTATGCGACGGTCGAAAGCCTGTCAATCAGATAGGAATGCCCAGTCCCGGAGAAGACATACCCGGAAGCGGCGGTGAAATACGGTATGTACGGAAAAAAAAAAAACAGCCGATTGTCATTAGGACAACTCGGCTGAATGTAATGTTAAACATTTATTTTTGGGTGAACCCCGCTTTAATTGGTTTAAATCCAAAAACTTTTTTTTTTTTATAATTGATTTATATCCACCCTGCACCTTATATAAGGAATGGGTTACTGACAGATTGCATTGCTCTCCATGTTTCAGCCATGTGATTATACTGGGAGATGTGAACACCTCGCACAAGCCTGTTGACCACTGTGATCCCGATGATCTGGTGAGTTCTGCTTATTTGGCCAGTGCATTGGCAGCATATAAGGGACAGTGTTGTATCTTGGGGGGGGGGGGGGGGGGATTAGATCAAGCATAAGCTTATCTCCTGCTCTGAGCTGTCTGCTCTGGGCAAAAAGCCAAATACAAAGGTGAAACGCAAATCTATGTACTGATTTACCTGCCATAGTGTTTGTAATTCCATGCAGTTATCTGATTTACACATGTTTTGCACAATGTCAGACATGTGACCTACAGTATGTAGTACACACTATATAGAAGGATATGCTTTGCTCATATTTCATGTCTGAGGTTTACAACCACTTTAATTTCTTTGACATGATCAGTCCTGACTGCAAATACAAGCCAGACTTGCTCCACCAGTTTTACTGAGTCGCTTCAGTTTTGAAGATAAATCCTATTTGTCATGACATGGGTTTCATTTTTTAGGAAGTGTTTGCAGAGAACCCAGGGCGTCAGTGGTTGGATCAGTTCCTTGGTGTCCCGGCGGCATCTAAAACAAGTGATGTCAATCCATCCGAAGGAGGTCTTTTCCTTGATACCTTCCGTTACTTCCACCCCACTCAGAAGAATGCCTTCACCTGCTGGCACTCAGGATCGAGGGCCCGACAGACCAATTATGGCACCCGCATTGACTATATTCTGGGCGACCGGAGCCTGGTTGAGACAGAATTTATGGATTCGGTTATAATGCCAGAGGTTGAAGGATCTGACCATTGTCCGGTGAAGGGGTTTATGAAATGCAGGCCAGTTGCAGCAGATAGATGTCCCCTTCTCTGTACTAAATACCTCCCAGAGTTTGCAGGACGGCAGCAAAAACTCTCTCAGTTTTTTGTGGTAAAGAACAAAGATTTTTCAGATGGAGAGACCATGGACCCGTCAAGTTCTCAGCCTTCAACTGAAGGGTCTGAGCAAGCTTCCACCCGGAAGAGGACACAAGAAAAACTTAATGGAACCATCAGAAAGAAGAACAAAGTGGACGGCAAGAGTGGGAAAGTCAATCTCCTTGACTTTTTTAAGCCAGCGGCACTAAAGGCAACTGCTACACAGCCACAAACTAACACCGCTAAGCTGGAACCTGAAAAGGAGCTTCCCAAAGGTACAGAAGACCATTTGCTTGCTTCTCAGAAAGCTAACCAACCACAAGCAGCCTTCTGGAAGACTTTGCTTAAAGGACCTCCACCTCCACCCAACTGTAAAGGCCACGGGGAACCTTGTGTTCTGCGGACAGTGAAGAAGGCCGGTCCTAACTGCGGACGCCAGTTCTATGTGTGCGCCCGTCCTGACGGGCATTCTTCCAATCCGCAGGCCCGGTGCAACTTTTTCCTTTGGGTTAATAAAAAGAATGGAATGGATGGCTGACAAAGGATTGTAGGTGCTGTATTGTAGTACAACATGGTGCTGTGTACCCAGTGTTATGGGCCAAATCAGGGGCTAGGCCTTCTCGTTCATGGCAGCTTCCAGGGCCCCTTCTTAATAATAAGGTTTAACTGGATAAGGCGTTCCAGATAAGTAACTATAACCAACTTCAAACTTTTAGGTAGATTCACAAAGAGTTAGGCCGGCTTATCAGTAGATAAGCCGGCCTAACTCCGAATCTACGCCGACGGATGTTTAAGCGTATGCTCAAACAGACATACGCTTAAACATATCTAAGATACGACAGCTTGCGCCGTCCTATCTTAGATTGCAATTTTTCGGATGGCCGCTAGGTGGCGCTTCCATTGCGGTCGGCCTAGATTATGTAAATGAGGTGATACGCCGATTCACGAACGTACGCCCGGGCCGCCGCAGTCGATTTACGCCGTTTCCGTAAGGGTTTTGCAGGCCTAAAGTTATTCCACCTATGAGGTGGAATAACAATGTTAAAGTATGGCCGCCGTTCTCGCCGCAAGATTCGAAATTTTAACGTCGTTTGCGTAAGTCGTCCGAATCGGGATTTACGTCGTTTACGTCCACGGCGAAATCAATAGGCCCGTGCGGCGTACGCAACCGCAATGCACACTGGGAAATGTAGTCGCCCGGCGCATGCGCAGCGACAAAAAAACGTCAACGGTCAAGCCTCATTACCATACAACACGCCCCCCTCCAACCCATTTGAATTAGGCGCCCTTACGCCCGCCGTGTTTACACTACGCCGCCCTAAGTAAGGAGGTAAGTGCCTTGAGAATCATGTACTTGCCTCTCTTACTTAAGGCGGCGTAGTGTTAACACGCTAGGCTACGCCGCCGCAAATTAGCGCGCCCCTACCTGAATCTACCCATTTGTTTTTAAGCTTGTGGAACTGGAATAAGTGAGATGTAGGCAAGCAGAACTCATTGTGTGCCTATCGCACATACTTTAGATATTGTCAATCTACTTCCGCTACCTCAAGCAAGCACTGGAGGGAGCTGAATGATTAGGCCAGCAGAGTGGATTGGCTTTACCGTCATTGGCTCCACAACCATTTGGGGCAATCTGCCAATTGGGTGACGACTCTCTCAGAAGGCTGGCATTGGACTGAAGGGTATTTGGGTCAGGGGCCTTTGGAAAGAAGACGTTTCTGTAGGTACATTTAAGTTTGACTAACATTGGAGATAGATTGTACAAAGCGCATAACAGACCAGAGTTTGGGAAATACTACTCCCTAAGGCAGGGGTCTTCAAATTATGGCCCTCCAGTTGTTCAGGAACTACAATTCCCATCATGTCTGTGAATGTCAGTGTGGTGCAATGCCTCATGGGATGTGTAGTTCTACAACAGCTGGAGGGCAGTAGTTTGAGGATCCCTGCCCTAAGGATTTGTCAAGGAGTATTTATAGGAATCGGTTGCTTGGCGAAATTCATAGGCTGCCATTGCTGAGCTGCTAAAATGTATTAGCCTGGCTGTCTCTTGGTTCAATAACTTAAATCATCCATTATCGGCCAGGGTTCCTCCAGAGGTTACTAGGGGTTCCTTTGAGCAATTTCTACCTCCCATTTGATGGTGCCTGCATAGTCTCTGGGCCAATGGCACTCAACTAAACTAGTGGCCTGTCACCAATGCTCTTTTTTGGGTATCCGTAAGGGGTGGTGCATTCTGACCACCACTGTATGGAGTGGAATTTTTCTTCCAACTAACCACCAATTTAAGGCTCAGTTCATATGTATGCGAGTCGGATGTGTGTTTTTTAACCACATCTGATTCGCATAACATGTGAATTGAACCAGCTTTCAATAACGCTGGTTCACACATGTCTGCGGCAGCCGCGGTCCTTTCTGAAAAGCGATGTGTGATTTTTGGGTCTGGTTTAGGTGCGAATACAACAGGGATATGCAATTAGCGGCCCTCCAGCTTTTGCAAAACTACAGGTCCCATCATGCCTCTGCCTTTGGGTGTCATGCTTGTGTCTGTCAGTCTTGCTATGACTCATGGGACTTGTAGTTCTGCAACAGCTGGAGGTCCACTAATTGCATATCCCTGGAATACAATAAAGATTTGCACCTGAGCTGGTGAACAAAACCGCACCGGACTGCAAACCGCAGCTGGATATATATGAACCTAGCCCAGTGATGGCGAACCTTGGCACCCCAGATGTTTTCAAACTACATTTCCCATGATGCTCATCTCCACTGCTGAGTGCATGAGCATCATGGGAAATGTAGTTCCAAAACATCTGGGGTGCCAAGGTTTGCCATCACTGACCTAGCCTAAGAGACGTTCTTCCTATCAACCACCAATGAATTGGTGACTTGAAAACTAGTTTGTTTCCTCTCAAGTTAAAAAAAAAAAAGTTGGGAGAGAGGTTGCTTTAAGGCAGAGATATGCAATTAGCAGCCCTCCAGCTGTTGCAAAACTACAGGTCCCATCATGCCTCTGGGTGTCATGCTTGTGGCTGTCAGAGTCTTGCTATGACTCATGGGACTTGTAGTTCTGCAACAGCTGGCGGTCCACTAATTGCATATCCCTGCTTTAAGTCATTGAAACATTTATTCAGCCAGTTATAGCAGAGCTTCAGTCCCCATAACTTTCTTTTTTTTCTTAAAAAAAAAAAAAAAAAAAAAAAAGCGCCCTCGTGATTGTTAAAACTTCTACTATAATATTTGCATAATGTTAGTAATGTCTTCCTGCTTCTTTTCTTAGAAAGCAATAAAATATTACCTGATCAGACGGGGCCACTGAGGTTGCAGGCATCTGAAGCCTGCTTGTGTTTATTTTCGGGATTAGGTGCAGCTGGTTATCCAGCATTCACCCCCCGATCTCTTGCATCTGCGCAGTAATGACACTGCGTGGCCCAGTTTCTTCATGACAGTTTGCCACCTCCGCTTACTGCTTTTGCCACTCATGCCACCGCCGCTACTGATTCCTTCTCCGCTGCCGCTCAGTGACAAATAGGCCCAATTTTGAACTGTGGGCTCTAACTCCTCCTCACATTGCGTCATTTCCCATTTTGAAATAACGCAATGCCAGAAGCGTCGAATTGCCCATTGAATCCTGGGGTTAATGACACTGATATCCCAGGAGCAAACGGGAGAGTGTAAATGATGTACCTTCACCACGTCATGGTGGTTTTCATTTTACGTGCTGAAGCCATTGGATCAGCATGAGAGGCCGATGGCATTTCAGCAATGGTAGCCCATGTATAGATCTCACAATGAGTTGTTTTAATATAAAGCACTTAAATGTCGGTACCCAGTGTCCTGCTTTTTATTACTGTTTTTACTGTCCTGTACAGATTGTCAGTTTTGAATAATAAAAATCACAATTTTTTTTTGTACTTCGTCAATAAATGTAATATTAATATGTTTGTGTTTTTTATATTTAAGTGTTCCTTTTCCATTTACAGAACGTAAAGTGACATTATTATTAGGGTGGTACCGATACTGGTATCGGGACCGATACCAAGCATTTGCCCGAGTACTTGTACTCGGGCAAATGCTCCCAATGCTTCACCCGTTACTTGTACTGTCGGCTGTGATCAGTGCGTGGGGAAGTTACAAGCACCGATCACCGCTGACTGTCCCATGTCCTCCTCCAGCCCCCTCCGTTTTTGCTGCAGTCTGTCTCACTCTCTCCATGTCCCCTGGGAGTGTGCTCTGCCTAGCATGGTCAGTCTTTTTTAATAGGAAAGCAAAGCGACTGGTAGGAACAGAGATTTCACACAAAGGAAACCATACAAAAAGAACAGAATGCTTTTTCATACAAGTACATGGTACAGCAGGCACATACCAGGAATCTGAAACGCTTTAACACAATGCTTCTGTGCTCAGGTTGGCCAGGAGTCCATTGGGTGTGAAAATCGGATACTATGCCCCAAGAAAGCCTAAAGACCCTCAATGCATCTAGACAGTGAGAAATTCTCACACCTGGTATCTCAATACATTGAAACATCATATGCAATAGGACTTAAGTTTTGGTGGGATACTCCCTAAGGCAGGGGTCTCCAAACGTTCTAAACAAAGGGCTGGTTTTCTGTCCTTCACACTATTGGGGGACTGGGCCTTGACCAGTGGGAGTAGACATTAGCCCATCATTGCTGGCATTTAGGAGGGAAAGTGCCCTATCATTGGTATTAGTGGGGGGAATAGTGATCATCATTGGTGTAAGCGGGAGGAATATTGTCCCATCATTGGTATCAGTGGGAGGAATAGCACCCCATCATTGGTGTCAGTGGGAGGAATAGCACCCCATCATTGGTGTCAGTGGGAGGAATAGCGCCCCATCATTGGTGTCAGTGGGAGGAATAGCGCCCCATCATTGGTGTCAGTGGGAGGAATAGCGCCCCATCATTGGTGCCAGTGGGAGGAATAGCGCCCCATCATTGGTGTCAGTGGGAGGAATAGCGCCCCATCATTGGTGTCAGTGGGAGGAATAGTGTCCCATCATTGGTGTCAGTGGGAGGAATAGTGTCCCATCATTGGTATCAGTGGGAGGAATAGCGCCCCATCATTGGTGTCAGTGGGAGGAATAGCGCCCCATCATTGGTGCCAGTGGGAGGAATAGCGCCCCATCATTGGTGTCAGTGGGAGGAATAGCGCCCCATCATTGGTGTCAGTGGGAGGAATAGTGTCCCATCATTGGTGTCAGTGGGAGGAATAGTGTCCCATCATTGGTATCAGTGGGAGGAATAGCGCCCCATCATTGGTGTCAGTGGCAGGAATAGCGCCCCATCATTGGGGTCAGTGGGAGGAATAGCGTCCCATCATTGGGGTCAGTGGGAGGAATAGTGCCCCATCATTGGTGTCAGTGGGAGGAATAGCGTCCCATCATTGGTGTCAGTGGGAGGAATAGTATCCCATCATTGGTGTCAGTAGGAGGAATAGTATCCCATCATTGGTGTCAGTGGGAGGAATAGTGCCCCATCATTGGTATCAGTGGGAGGAATAGCGTCCCATCATTGGTGTCGGTGGGAGGAATAGCGTCCCATCATTGGTGTTAGTGGGAGGAATAGTGCTCTAAGGGCCACAGTTTGGAGACCACTGCCCTAAGGGTTAACAACTTCTAAAGGGATGCCGACACTGCAGCTGTTCTCATTATAATCACCTGGTGCCCTCAGTGTTCTAATGAACAGACCCTCCCATTCAGGAGTCATTCTGGGAAGAAATGCTGGGACAGATCTTTCTCTTCACAACAGCAAAGGTAGGAAACTGCTACAAAGTCTAAAACCCTTCCAATGTACATAGATCATATTTTTGTTTTTTGTTTTTGTTTGATTTGTTTTTTCCCTCTTGGAGATGGACACTGAAGCTGTGCTAATGATTAAAGCAACATCCTTAGTAGAGAGTGGCCACAAGAAATAGCTTTAAATTCAAAGGAGAATTCCTTATTTTGCAAAAAGCAGATTTATTTTATATATTTTACATCATTTGAGCCGGCAAAGCTTTGCAACTGCCATCAGCGGTGTCCTGTGCAATGCTCTGGCTCCTGCAGGCCCTTCCTCCAGCTCAAGTTACAGATCTGGAAATAAAGTATCAATGCAATACAGTAGGGCGCTTCACTAGTTGGAAGAGCGAGGGCCACTTAAAGCGTAACTTCAGTAATTTTTTCGGATTTTTCTATCGTTTTTTTATCTATAGGAAACATTTAAAACATGTTCTATTTTTGTTGCACCGATGGGGGGAAAAAAAACGACGGGGCCCACTCTGTTTTCATCAGAAAAAAAAAACGATGGGGCCCACACACGATTGGTTTGTCCGATGAAAACAGTCTGTTTTCATCGGACAAACCGATCGTGTGTACATAGCTTTAGTGCACATTTGTAGTATTTTTATGCACATTGCACACTGTTACTAGATTTATTCATATTTATACTTTCCTTTTAAGATTTTTTTTTTTTTTAGTCGCCTGGTTAGCATTGTTTGCACCCCTGTACTTATCTACATTCTATATCAGTTTGTATCGCTTTCTCCCTATACTTTTGGAACAGCGCAGCACCAACTTCCACTTTTATTTAGGTTATGGTAGTAGCAAGAAATTTACAACTACATTTAAACTCCTATTTTTTTTTTTTTTTTTTTCAAAGGAAAACTGGACCAAAATAGTAAAAAAAAAAAAAAATCAGGAGATATCTGTAACTATTTACTACCAAATGACAAAACGAAAGCACAATTTGTCCAGAAAAAAACCTGGTATAATCCACCTGGGTGCTCACAGGAGCTGTGGCGATATGAAGGGTTTTACTAAAACGTGTCAAAGTTGCAAAATTGTGCTTAGGCATTTAGATTTGTATTACCATAGACGTGAAGGGGTTAAAGTGATTGTAAAAGCATTTTTTTTTAAATCTTTATGCATTGAGATAAAAAGCCTTCTGTGTGCAGCCTCCCCAATACTTACCTGAGCCCCATCTAGATCCAGCGGTGTTGTAGGAATGTCTAGGCTGCCTGTGACTCCTCCTCATTGGCACTATTGGCTCCCACTGCTGTCAATCAAAATCAGTCAGCCAATATGTAGAGAAAGGGGCCGGGTCTCAGGTCCATGTCTAAGGCTGGGTTCACACTACTACACTACTTTCTTCCTACTTTGCTCTGTGTTCAATGTTTCCCTATGAGAGCGTCTTGTAGCGTCCTACACAAGTTGGCCCGACTTTGAAAATGCTCCCTGTACTACTTTTGGTCCTACATTGATCCTACTTCAGGCCCATTGAATATCATTGAAGTCGGACCAAAGTAGTATCCTGTTCATGAAAGTAGGATGGATGTAGGACCAATGTAGGATAAATGTAGGACCAATGTAGCAGAGCAAAGTAGGATGAAAGTAGTGTAGTAGTGTGAACCCAGCCTAAAGGTACACAAGGAGCTGTGACTCGGCTCAGGTGCCCCCACAGCAAGCAGCTTGCTGTGGGGGGCACTTGACTGGAGGGAGCAAAGAGGGACCCAGAGAAGAGAAGGATCCGGGCTGCTCTGTGCAAAATCACTACACAGAGCAGGTACGTATAACATGGCTGTTATTTAAATAAACAAAACAAGACTTTACGATCACTTTAACCACTTAAGAACCGCCTCCTGCACATATACGTCGGCAGAATGGCATGGCTGGGCACAAGCACGTACCTGTACGTCCTCTTTAAGTGCCCAGCCGTGGGTCGCGCGCCCGCGTCCGAAGCTCCGCGGCCCCGATCACCGCTGGAGTCCCGCGATCGGTCCCCGGAGCTGAAGAACGGGGAGAGCTGTGTGTAAACACACCTTCCCCGTTCTTCACTGTGGCGCCGTCATCGATCGTGTCTTCCCTTATATAGGGAAACACAATCGATGACGTCACCAGACTAGCCCCGCCCCCCTACAGTTAGAGACACAGATGAGGTCACACTTAATCCCTTCAGCGCCCCCTTGTGGTTAACTCCCAAACTGCAATTGTCATTTCCACAGTAAACAATGCATTTTTATAGCATTTTTTGCTGTGAAAATGACAATGGTCCCAAAAATGTGTAAAAGTTGTCCGATTTGTCTGCCATAATGTTGCAGTCACGAAAAAAAAACGCTGATCGCCGCCATTAGTAGTAAAAATTATTTTTTTATAAAAATGCAATAAAACTATCCCCTACTTTGTAAACACTATACATTTTGCGCAAACCAATCGAAAAAAGCTTATTGCGTTTTTTTGTTTTTTTTTACCAAAAATATGTAGAAGAATACTTATCGGCCTAAACTGAGGGAAAAAAATGTTTTTAGATATTTTTGGGGGATATTATAGCAAATACCACCAAAAGAAAGCTCTATTTGTGGGGGAAAAAGGACGCCAATATTGTTTGGGAGCCACGTCGCACGACCGCGCAATTGTCAGTTAAAGCGATGCAGTGCCGAATCGCAAAAACTGGCCCGGTCCTTTACCTGCCTAAAGGTCCGGGTCTTAAGTGGTTAAAGGCCAATTCACACGATCTGCGGTGACAGGTGTTTTACCACGTGGTAAAAGGTCTGTCACTGCAGGGACACATAGGAAACGCTTGTTTCCAATGTGTTCCGCTCATGCTGCATTTTATCGCAGCGCATCGGCCCAAGTTAGATTGCAATGTCAGGCAATCGCGACTCACAAGTGTGAATTCTCGCTGTTCTAAAATGTCCTTCAAGTGAAATGAACTTTTGTACCAGGTGCTCCTCAGTACACCTCTAAGAATACATCAACTTGGAGCGAATAAAAATATTAAAGCGGAGTTCCACCCAAAAGTGAAACATCCGCTTTAAGTACTCCTCGCCCCTTACATGCCACATTTGGCATGTCATTTTTTTGGGGGGGGGGGGATCGGGGGCTTTGTTAGTAGTGGGACTTCCTGTCCCACTTCCGCCTAGGCAGCGACTCCTCCTCTCCACCTAGGTGACCCCTCCCTCTATGCCAGCGATGGCGAACCTTGGCACCCCAGATGTTTTGGAACTACATTTCCCATGATACTCAACTACACTGCAGAGTGCATGAGCATCATGGGAAATGTAGTTCCAAAACATCTGGGGTGCCTAGGTTCGCCATCACTGCTCTAGGCGATCTCCTGGGAAACGTGACAGGTCCCAGAAGATCGCCTGTCCCCTCCGAGAGCGGCCAGGTGCCCAGAGTGGCAATGGAGGTGCCGGCAGAGAGGAGCGACGCTCCGTGCGGCCGCATCGCTGGACCGTGGAGCAGGTAAGTGTGTGTTTATTAAAAGTCGGCAGCTAAACTTTTTGTAGCTACTGACTTTTAATAAACATAAAAAGCCTGGATCTCCTCTTTAAGGCAAATTTCTAACATTTCTCCCAAGTCAACGTCTTTGCATCTGCAAGTATCCAAAAACAACACGCCAAAATGTTTGCACCACTCTTTATTGTCAGTTTTTTTTCAAGTGTGGACTTCTTATACACACCCAAAGCCTGGACACGGCTGAACAATGGCTATAGAGTGCAGATTTTAGAGTCAGTTGTACTTTGTAAGGTTAATAGGGATCAGTTGTAAGTTAGGTTAAAAAAAAAAATGTACTTAATAAAGTGAACCTGTTATTTGCACTATACTGGACACATTTAATTAAATGTAATATATTGCAGCTCACCCATCCTTAGATGTGGTGGCTGCATTCGTTTTCTTTTCTTAGATCTTTTCCTTTTTATTTTTCTTTATTGATTCTGCAAATGGGGGGAGAAGACAGAACGGGGGGAGAGGGGCACGGAGGGGGAGAAGACAGCACGGGGGGAGAGCGGCACGGAGGGGGACAAGACGGCACGGGGGAGAGCGGCACGGAGGGGGAGAAGACAGCACGGGGGGAGAGCGGCACGGAGGGGGACAAGACGGCACGGGGGAGAGCGGCATGGAGGGGGAGAAGACAGCACGGGGGGAGAGCGGCACGGAGGGGGACAAGACGGCACGGGGGAGAGCGGCACGGAGGGGGAGAAGACCGCATGGGGAGAGTGTCACGGAGGGGGAGAAGACAGCACGAAGGGGGAGAAGACAGCACAGGGGGAGAGCGGCACAGAGGGGGAGAAGACAGCACGGGGGAGAGCGACACGGAGGGGGACAAGGCGGCACGGAGGGGGACAAGCCAGCACGGAGGGGGAGAAGACCGCACGAGGGGAGAGCGGCACAGAGGGGGAGAAGACAGCACGGGGGAGAGCGGCACGGAGGGGGACAAGACGGCACGGGGGAAGAGACAGCACGGAGAAGACTTGTAACTCCCCCCACCACCTGATACCTGACTGCCCAGGTATCGGGTGAAGCATCGGAGCATTTCAGCCGAGTACAAGTACTCGGGAAATGCTCGGTATCGGGACATCCCTAGTGACTACTCTCTCTGTTCTCATTGCAGGACAATGTTGTCACCCTAACACAGGAAATGTATTAGGACTACAGAAAAAAACCCCAGTTAAAAACACTTTCAATGGTATGCTTAACAGACCAAAAGGCAGCAAATAAGAGAAAATCATCATTAGGGTTTACATACACTTAAAGTCCCTACTGCAGGGGTCTCAAACTGGTGCCCCTCCAGCTGTTGCAAAACTACAAGTCCCATCATGCCTCTGCCTGTGGGAGTCATGCTTGTAACTGTCAGCCTTGCAATGCCTCATGGGACTTGTAGTTTCGAAGCAGCTGGCGGGCCGCCAGTTTGAGACCCCTGGCCTATTGGGTCTGTTCTTTTGTCCAGTATGGGCCAAGTACGGATTCACTTTAAGTTCATTCTCTTTTCACTGTAATAATCTCAGCGGCAATAGGCAGAATATAATTGTTAGTTGTTGATGGTATAGTACAGTGATGGCGAACCTCGGCACCCCAGATGTTTTGGAACTACATTTCCCATGATGCTCAACTACACTATAGAGTGCATGAGCATCATGGGAAATGTAGTTCCAAAACATCTGGGGTGCCTAGGTTCGCCATCACTGGTATAGTACAAAGCTAAATTACATTTGTATAAGCATTAAGTGCAGTTAGTATATGACAGTGATGGCGAACCTCGGCACCCCAGATGTTTTGGCACTACATTTCCCATGATGCTCGTGTACACTGCAGAGTGCATGAGCATCATGGGAAATGTAGTTCTAAAACATCTGGGGTGCCAAGGTTCGCCATCGCTGGTATATGGGGGTGTACTTAAAAAAAAATGCAGAGCTATTCAACCTGTAAAACTGCACGTGCGTTCGTTCTGTGTGAATGGAGGTAAAATTTAATGTTGGGCTTTTTTTTTTTTCTGGTCAAGTGGTATTCAATCAAATAATAGAGTGGTTTGGGAAAATACTGTATTATGGCCACTAGAGGGAGTTGACAAAGTAAACAAGTATTTACTTCCTCGGCTCCACCTAGTGGACCTAATGGGCCAGATCCACAGACAGAGTACGCCGGCGTATATCTACTGGTGCGCCGGCGCACTTTCAAATTACCCGCGTCGTATCTTTAGTTTGAATCCTCAAAACAAGATACGACGGCATCTGGGTTAGATCCGACAGGCGTACGGCTTCGTACGCCTTCGGATCTTAGATGCAATACTTCGGCGTCCGCTGGGTGGCGTTCTCGTCGTTTTCCCGCATCGGGTATGCAAATTAGCTATTTCCGACGATCCACGAACGTACGCGCGGCCGACGCATTCTCTTACGTCGTCTCTAGTCGGCTTTTTCCGGAGTATAGTTAAAGCTGGTATTTTGCGGCGTATAGGTAGACTTGCCATGTTGAGTATGGCCGTCGTTCCCGCGTCGAAATTAGATTTTTTTTTATTTTTTGCGTAAGTCGTCCGTGAATCGGGATGGACGTAACTCACGTCTAAGTTAAAAAAAATGACGTCCTAGCGACGTCATTTAGCGCAATGCACGGCAGGAAATTTCAGGACGACGCATGCGAAAGTTCATTCGGCGCGGGGACGCGCTTCATTTAAATGAAACCCGCCCCCTAATCGCCAATTTGAATTCCGCCGCCAGAGATGCACTACGCCGCCGTAACTTACGGCGCAAAATCTTTGAGGATTCGAAATTCCGCCTGGTAAGGTACGGCGGCGTAGCGTATCTCTGATACGCTGCGCCCATCTATTTCTCTGTGGATCTGGCCCAATGAGATTATTTTCCGAAATTGCTGTATGAATGAATAATAATCATCCTGGAGGAAAAAAAAAAAATAACATTACATTTTGCCCCCATTTTCACAACACAAATATACATGCAGTTTCATGGGATGATTGGCCCCACAAATTTTATATAAATGCACCCCTACGTACTTTTGTACATTGCAGGCAAGAAAGAAGGGGCGGGGCTTCAGAAGCTATGCGGTAATTGGTGCTCAGGAGGTTCCTGGTCACCATTCAAGCAAGCGTGATAATAAGCCTGTGTTCCCAATAGCAGCCAATCAGATTCTGGCTGCCCTTTTTTTTAACTGCAAGTTACAAAGTGCCATGTAGAACCTAGCTGACCACTCTCTTTTCTATAATTTTTTATATGCAAGGCCTGCTGTGCGCTATCAGAATGATGATTGGAGGTATCAAAGGTTTATTGGTGGAGTTGCTTCATGAAGACCGCTGGTCTGGGTGTGGTGAGCCTCAGAACGTGGTGGTGGTGGTTAGGCGTACATGGTGATGTATTTCGGCTCCATATTCCCAAAGTAGGTACGCTCCCACTCGCTCATCAGGTCAAAGTGTAGGGGGCGGTGGCAGAAGTTGCACTCGGCTGCAGATGGTGATTTCAAAGGCATCCCGACTTCCTTCCATGTGTGTACCAGGCTCTCTGCGAAATGGAAATCCAAAGATGCTATTAAGGTCCTCCAGTTGGGATGAAGCCGCAAGAAAACATACAAAGGGGTCTAAAGTGGGGATCGAAAGTTTGGACACCCCAGGTAAAAATTTGTATTAATGTGCATAACGAAGCCAAGGAAAGATGGAAAAATCTCCACAAGGCATCAAATTACAGATTAGACATTCTTATAATATGTCAAAAAAAGTTAGATTTTATTTCCATCATTTACACTTTCAAAATTACAGAAAACAAAAAAATGGCGTCTGCAAAAGTTTGGGCACCCTACAGAGTTAATATCTTGTATCGCAGCTTGTAAACGCTTTTTGTAGCCAGCCAAGAGTCTTTCAATTCTTGTTTGAGGTATCTTTGCCCATTCTTCCTTACAAGTCTTCCAGTTCTTTGAGATCTCTGGGCTGTCTGTCACGCACTGCTCGTTTAAGGTCTATCCATAGATTTTCAGTTATGTTGAGGTCAGGAGATTGTGAAGGCCATGGCAAAACCTTCAGTTTACGCTTCTTGATGTAATCCCCTGTGGATTTTGAGGTGTGTTTAGGATCATTATCCATTTGTAGAAGCCATCCTCTCTTTAACTTCAGCTTTTTCACAGATGGCATCAAGTTACCATCCAAAATTTGCTGACATTTTATTGAATCCATTTTTCCTTCTACTCGTGAAATGTTCCCTGTGCCACTGACTGCAATACAACCCCAAAGCATGATTGATCCACCCCCATGCTTCACAGTTGGACAGAGGTTCTTTTCATTAAATTCTGTGCCCTTTCTTCTCCAAACGTACCTTTGCTCATTCCGGACAAAAAGTTCTATTTTAACCTCATCGGTCCACAGAACTTGTTTCCAAAATGCATCAGGCTTGTCTATATGTTCATTTGCTAAGTTCAAACGCTGATTTTTGTGGTGAGGACGTAGAAGAGGTTTTCTTCTGATGACTCTTCCATGAAGACCATATTTGTACAAGTATCTCTTTATAGTGGAATAGTGTACCACAACTCCAGTGTCTGCCAGATCTTTCTGGAAGGATCGGTAGTCAAACGTGGGTTTTGAATTGCTTTTCTCACAGTCCTGCGAGCTGTTCTGTCTGATATTTTTCTTGGTCTTCCAGATCTTGCTTTAACTTCCACTGTTCCTGATGACTGCCATTTCTTAATTACATTCCGAACAGAGGATATTGACATCTGAAAACGCTTTGCTATCTTCTTATAGCTTCTCCAGCTTTGTGAGCATCAACTATTTTCACTTTCAGTTTTTTTAGACAACTGCTTAGAAGAAGCCATGGTGCTGATTGTTGGGGCAAGGTCAGATGAGTCTGGGCATTTAAAACCTTTGAGATTGACATCACCTGGTCTTCCCAGACGATGATTGAGAACAATCCGTGATGCTGGCAGGTCTCAGCTTTGCAAAGGGGGCAGTGCATGCTATAAATTCTGCAGGGTGCCCAAACTTTTGCAGACGCCATTTTTTTGTTTTCTGTAATTTTAAAAGTGTAAATGATGGAAATAAAATCTAACTTTTGACATATTATAAGAATGTCTAATCTGTAATTTGATGCCTTTTGGAGATTTTTCCATCTTTCCTTGGCTTCGTTAAGCACATTAATACAAATTTTTACCTGGGGTGCCCAAACTTTCGATCCCCACTGTATTTGTTCAATGTTTGCACAGCCACAATGAAAAATTGCTGTATTTTGTCGATTTTGTGATTTTCTAAGATTGTTATCGCCATCTAGTGGCCACAATGCCTTATTTTCCTGATCTATACCCATCAGGAACATGTTGGATTCTGGCACTAGATGGCTCCTATGATCATAGGAAACATGAGCCAAAATATGACAACTTTTCATTGCAGCTTATGTTCATCACATTCATACAGCATGTTTTTTTTATTCAAATAAATAGACCACAAAATGTCAGATTATAAGTACCTTGTGATCCTTTTTGACTGACAACTCCAGCATGACTTGTACACTGAAAATGGTGCTAAAGAAGTCAGTGAGAGGAAGCTTATAGGTCACAAATCATAGGACCAGGGTGTGATCTTCGTTTTTAAACCTCAAGGGCTCATTTACACTTGTAACACACATTTTAGCGCCTACTGCTTCAACATTTTTGATGCGTTTTTGATGCTTCGTGATTTTTTTTTTTAAGCTTTAGGTCCCTTTCACACTGGGGCAGTAGGAGCGTCGGCGGTAAAGCGCTGCTATTTTTAGCGGAGCTTTACCGTAATTTTTGCGGCATTAGTGGGGCGCTTTTAACCCCCGCTAGTAACCGAAAAGGGGTTAAGACCAGTCGGCGGTTCCGCGGCGCTACCCATTGATTTCAATGGGCAGGGGCGCTGTAGGAGACACTGCTCCTAGAGTAGCTGCTAGCAGGACTTTTTTTTAGCGTCTTGCCAGTGCACTGCTCCAGTGTGAAAGCCCTCGGGCTTTCATACTGGAGTGAATGGAGCCGCTCTTTCAGGGCGCTTTGCAGACGCAATTTTTTGCGTTATAGCGCCTGCAAAGCACCTCAGTGTGAAAGGGGTCTTAATGAAGTTTGGAAAATGCCTTGTGTGTGTTGATCTTCTTTTGGCTTTAAAGGGCCCAGTAGTAACCCTCTCAGCAGATCCCTAGCTCATTAGTAACTCCAATGCAGCAGGTCCCCCTGCTCAGTAGTACCCCCCAGCTTTGCTGATCCCCCTGCTCAGCAGTAACCCCCAGCTCTGCTGATGTCCCACTCAATGCTGTATCTTGGCCTAGGCCAACAAGGCCCAGGCCTAGGGCAGCACCAAAAGAGTCCCCGTAGCTTGCGCTACACTTTTAGTGTAGCGCCAGTCTTGGGGCGGACTGGGCCGGGAGGCAAATCAGTCTAGTGCCCCCATAAAGCGACCACACTACTGTCGGTATAATAATACTGGCAGGGCCACCATCGGGGGGGGCAGCCCATACACATGAAGGAGGCTAGGGAGGCAGACCCCAACCAATGAGTTGTGTGGGCGGGTGGCGTTCCGCAACTGGGGGGGGCTTTGCGTTGCTTCTAGTTTTGACTGTCCTATCATAACAGTAGACCTCCCACCTGAGATCTCCGCTAGAGAGAGTCAGATGCCATGTCGGGAGGCTAAAAACTGTCAAACAGTCAGCTGACGAGCTCCATAGCAAGACAGGAAGTCAGAGTAAATTCCTGCGAATTAGGGGACTCTACTGCCCCCCCCCCCCAAGACCCTCAGAACTAGTGTCCCCACTGGAAAATGTCAGGGCAGGGAATTTCTGATCGTGTGTACGCGGCATAACTCTGGATAAAAGCTCCATAGCCAGCGTTTTCATAGACTTCTATGGAGGCTTTAAAGCACCAAGAAAATTACATGGGTTATAATTTATCAAGAAAAGCAAATGCAACGTATGAATAGGACTGTAAGGTAACCATTTTGTTTAGTGAGAGGTGCTTTGATTGGCATTTGGAGTGCTTTAAAAAAATGTGTCCAATGCCACATTTTGAAGCAAGCCTAAATCAGCCCAGGGTCCATCCTGACCCAACTATTGATTATGACCAATATTCGATGCGTTATGGAAGCGTCTATAACCTCCTATAGAATATTCCTTACCTACGAAGTAGCTCATCATGGCGGGAGTGTGGTGAGGGGAGGGAGCCAGCCTGAGCAATTCTTCTCCACGGGGAACGGTTGGGTAGTTGATGGCTTGGACGTAGATGTTGTTCTCAGACAGAAGTATGTCACAGATCCTGGTGTTCATGGCGGCATTACCAACCTGTTATGCAGGACAAAGTAAGAGAAGTGGAAACGCTGCCCCCATATTCTATATTACTTGCCTGGGTTATTCTGTCTATGTGCAACCTCATTTAAAACCACAACGGTGAGAAGGTTTATCGGAAACAAAGACAACTGGTCTAGTACAGATGCCTCCATCCTAAATACTTGCAAAGAAGCAAAAAATAAAACCATTTCCCAAGGGACTTTTTTATGAAGGTTAGACAAGTCCAAATACCATTTATAAAAGCGGATTCATTATACTTTGTTACATAGAAAAAGGTTAAAACAAAGAAATGCAAAACGAAAATGATCCTGGCTGATGTTGAACGAACAGTTGACGGCACTGGTCCAGGATAAAATGAAGTTATTCCATGGAGTATGGGACCCGTGGCTTGGATATCTTACTAATGATTTAAGGACGCTGGAGACGTAGTTATGGTGGTACCGTGTTTCCCCCGAAAATAAGCCCGGGTCTTATATTAATTATGCCAACAAAATACACAGTAGGGCTTATTTTCGGGGTAGGTCTTACCATGTAATGTGCTGTCTTCTCTCCCCCTCTCCCTCCCTGCCTGTCAGGAATCCCCAGTGTGAACTGAGTTAAAATGCTTGTAAAATCCTATAATCCACTCTATTACGGTATTATATAATGTACAATGTGTGTGTTTCTGTAATATAATTGTGCCAAATACCTTTGTTATAGAGCCGCTCTGTGCTTCTGTTACCCGCCGGAGCTCTCTTCCCCCGCAATTATATTACAGAAACACACACATTGTACATTATATACTACTGTAATAGAGTGGATTTTAGGATTTTACAAGCATTTTTAACTAGGGCTTATTTTCGGTGTAGGGCTTATATTGCAGCCCTCCTGGAAAATAACGCTAGGTCTTATTTTCAGGGTAGGTCTTATTTTTGGGGAAACGGGGTATTAGATGGATTTTGGGGCACTGGACTGTTGCTCTCCTGTTTCTTTCTCTCTTTCCTTTTTTCTGTTCTTCTTTCTCAAGAATTCTCAAACACTGGTCCTCATGCTGAGGTTATAGTTCTGACAGTAAGATGGGTCTATGATCTTTTGCCCGGGGATCCTCAGCCTGTAAGACTTGGGGTCCATGGGGTAAGCACTGATTGTTATTTTCATTTGGATGCAGTTTGGGTCATGCCCTAGAGTTGTTTTTTGTCGAATTTTGTTGATACTTCTGTTGGACTTTATGTTTTTATTTTTTTCCTTAAGGATGAACTTCATTAGTTGCAAACTACGCAACGATCAACTGTTGACATAGACAATCCTGGAAAGTTGGAGATCTACCTTTTGTTGGGAATAAATAGCTGCTTCTTTCACCAGACTGATTGTAGACCGATCCTGTCTGGGAGGGGCAGGATCAGTCTACAATCAGTCTGGTGAAAGAAGCAGCTATTTATTCCCAACAAAAGGTAGATCTCCAACTTTCCAGGATTGTCTATGTCAACAGTTGATCGTTGCTGTGCTGCGTAGTTTGCAACTAATGAAGTTCATCCTTAAGGAAAAAAATTGGATCCATAATTGAGAACGCATTCGATGGACACACATGGGGAAGTGACATTGATAGTTGGACGATCTGATCGACTGTGATTGTCGGATCGAGGTTTTGCTATTCTCCCCCGCTCCATCTTTTCAGGCTTTACTTTCGCCGGCTGTTTACATACAGTTGCCGTGTCGAGCTCTGGATCAGGCTGATTCTAAGTGGGGATATTCACCATTGAGGCTTCACTATTAGATGAAGGATTGAATCTGGCCCTGCAGTGGAGACTGGATATCTGTGTTTATGCTGATTTTAATTTGATTTGCGGTAAGAGTCAGTGTTACCCGTGGGTGGAGGTCTCCTGTCTGTACTGATCACTACGTCGCAGATGTATTTGGCACCTTGGGATCTACTGCTGCTTTTTTCACTACACTTTGGGACTGTGCTCAAGCCTTTGGCTCCGTTTTTTCAATTTTTCTTATATTGCACTATGGTCAATCATGTTGTATTGATATTGTTATCACTATTTATGTTATCACATAAATTTCACTGATTAATTTTTATTGATCCAATTGACACTTATCAGTGTCCTTTCACATTTTTTAGAAGCGCGACTCCCCTTTTTTCCCCATGTTTGTTTGATGTTGTATGACATCTTTGAGACGCAGCTAGTATATTTATTTTGGTTATTGGGGTATGCGCAATATTTTTTCTGTGTTACTTCTTTAACCTTGATGTAAGTCGATAATTTGTTTTAATAACGGAAGGGGTACCTTTCTCCCACATTTGCAAAATGCTGGGAGCCAGGGACTTAAAGAGCCTCTGCCTGACCCAAGATGGCTGCTCGAGTCACATGGGGCAGCAGCAACATCTAATTGGATCACTTTCCTGTTAACCCAGGAAACCATAGAGGAACCATGTTCCTCCTAACTTCCTCTCCAGCTGCAGTGCTGCTGCGGAATAGCACCACCTAGAGGGGAGAAAATAGACTGCATCTGCCTACAAGCTAATTTAGTTATTACCACTACAGGTCTCCCCGAGGGAAGATTCTGCCTCACCTCCAGTATCGACAAAAAAAAATGTTGGATTTCTCATCGCTTTTAATACTAAGGGCAGTGGTCACCAGGACCAATGGATAAAGGTAGCGTAGACTCCTGGGGCGGAGTACAGACATATGTGGTGCTTTCTCTTTGCTAAATTTGGCTTTTTATCTGAGTCTCATGGCCATGTACAAAAGTTTAACGCGGACCTTCAGGGCTCTTTCAAACGGGACTGGTCCGTGATGATCCGCCCCTTAAACCTCTGCTTGCTCAGCGGGGATCGCTGCGTTGATCCCCGCTGAGCCGCTCTCCTCTATGGGGGGATCGATTGAATGCAGGGACCGTCTGTCCGCGTTCATCCGATCCGCAGACGGATGAAAAAAGAATTGTTTTTTCCTCCGTCTGTAGAAACTGAGCATAGCGGAGCCTGACGTTCCTGATGTTCATCCGCTGACATCCGCAATCCCATAGGGATACATGAATGTCCGTTTTTCATCTGAAAACGGATGGATGAAAAACGGACATACGGGGCCGGATTCAGATACCTGAGGGCATCTGTCTGGCCGGCGTAACGTATCTCAGATACGTTACGCTGCTCTAACTTTGGGCGCCAGTTCTTTATTCAGAAAGAACTTGCGCCCTTAGTTACGGCGGCGTATTGTATGCGTTGCGGCGTAAGGCCGCGTAATTCAAATGGGGATGTAGGGGGCATGTTTTACTCAAATTTGGCTTGACCCCGCGTATTTGAAGTTTTTTTTTGAACGGCCCATGCGCCGTTCGTGAAAACATCCCAGTGCGCATGCTCGAAAATCCGCCGCAAAACGTCATTGCTTTCGACGTGAACGTAAATTACGTCCAGCCGTATTCGCCAACGACTTACGCAAACGACGTAAAAATTTGAAAACTTGGCGCGGGAACGACGGCCATACTTAACATAGGATACGCCTAACATACCCCTCATATAGCAGGGGTAACTATACGCCGGAAAAAGCTGAACGCAAACGACGTAAAAAAAAAAGCGCCGGGCGGTCGTTCGTTTCTGAATTGACGTAAATAGTAATTTGCATATTCCTCGCGTAAACAAACGGAAGCGCCACCAAGCGGCCAGCGTGAAATTGCAGCCTGAGATACGACGGTGTAACACACTTACACCTGTCGGATCTTAGGGAAATCTATGCGGAACTTGATTCTATGAATCAGTCGCATAGATACGACCGACCGCACTCAGAGATACGACGGCGTATCAGGAGATACGCCGTCGTATCTCTTTCTGAATCTGCCCCACGGTCCACATGTGTGAAAGAGCCCTTAGTCATTTCTTTCAACTTTCCATCTATTAAATCTTCTGCCCTTCTTGTTTTAACTTTGGATAGTAAAACATTTTTTTCTGCCAGTAAATCCCTTATACAGCCCACTTCCTGTTTCTTGTCTGGTCATTAGCCTAGGCTTATGACATCATGCATCTCTCTCTCTCTCTCTCTCTCTCTCTCTCTCTCTCTCTCTCTCTCTCTCTCTCTGGGGTGTGGGAGTCATAAGAGGGCTAATGAAAGCTGCAGATCTGGAGGTGTGCCTGTGTAAATCCAGGACGTGAACGGAGCTTCAGTTGCCCACAGTTAAAATGGTTGCAGCCAGACTCAGCGGAGGGAGATTTCTGCAGAATATTTGGCAAGTACAGATATCAACTCACCCGTATGGGGATGATGTGGCTCGGGCAGTTGATGACGGGCAGCCCAGCATCCATTAGGAGTTGGCGCATGTGCTTGACGTTACGCTGGTGGGCACGTCGGAGAGCTTGCCCCTCTTCACTCTTTAGGACACGCACAGACTCCAAAGCTCCGGCCAGCACCATGGGAGGGAGGGAGGTCGTGAAAATGAATCCGGCGGCATAAGAACGCACTGTGTCTATGAGTGAAGCGCTGCTTGCTACATAGCCACCGAAACAGCCAAAGGCCTTTCCTGAAGAGTAAAGAATGGAGAATTGAATAGCGCATGTTTCAAGTGACAAAACCATCTGTCTATAGAAGTATTTGAGTATTCTTTATCTCTCCATAAAGTATCATATAAAGGGTCACCTACACATCACTCTCTCTATATAAGCAGCAATGAAACTTGAAGCCCCATTCCACCTTCCAAGCACACCCAAAATACACCATGGGATCAATTTTTATTTATTTGCTGTGCGAATCCCTCAAGTCTTCACACATCAATCGTGTATAATCACCGTAATGTGTCCAATTGGCTAGATTCACAGAGAGTTATGGCGGCGTATCAGTAGATACGCAGTCGTAACTCTGAATCTACGCCGTCGTAAATTTAAGCGTATTCTGGAAACCAGATACGCTTAAATTAGGCTAAGATACGAGCGGCGTAAGTCTCCTACGCCGTCGTATCTTAGGGTGTATATTTACGCTGGCCGCTAGGTGGCGCTTCCGTTGTTTGCAGCGTTGAATATGCAAATGAGCCAGATACGCCGATTCACGAACATTCGTGCGCCCGTCGCAATTAGTTACGCCGTTTACGTTAGAGATACGCCGGCGTAAAGACAAAGCTGCTCCCTAGGTGGCGCAGCCCATGCAAGGTATGGACGTCGGAACAGGCCTATCTTTTTACGTCGTTTGCGTAAGTCGTAGGCGAATCGGGCTGTGCGTAAGTTACGTCACGTCGTAGGCAGTTTTCGGCGTATCTTAGGCATTCTATCCGACGCATGCGCACTGGGATTCTTTCACGAACGGTGCATGCGCTGTTCGTAAAAAACGTCAAATACGTGGGGTCACACTAAATTTAGAAAAAAACACGCCCACATCATCCATCCACATTTGAATTAGGCGGGCTTACGCCGGACCACATACGCTACGCCGCCGTAACTTAGGGCGCAAGTTATTTCTGAATACGGAACTTGCGCCCTAATTTACAGCGGCGTAACGTATATGAGATACGTTACGCCCGCCGACAGATACACTCTTGTATCTGAATCTGGCTAATAATGTTTATTTGCTAGCTTCACCTAGAGGCCTAATGCAGTATTTAACTGAAAAACCACAATCGGGGGAAATACAATATTATGGCCACTAGATGGCGCTGCCAATCATTGTAAATAAACACATTTGATACATTCATGACAGCTGTGTGAATGCTTAAGGCATATGCACAGTATTTATATATATATATATATATATATATATATATATATATATATATATATATATATATATATATATATATATATATATATATATATATATATAAATATGTGTATAGACCCCTCTGCGTTTTGGGTGGCTAGGTTGACTCTACTACCCATATAATTATTTTTAAGTAGAACTGTATGCAAAGCTTTTTTTTTTTTCATTTTGGATAGATTTTGTTTCCCCCATCTGTGTCCTATTGCGGAGATTTTCCTTCACTTCCTGTCCCATAGCCAAACGGGATATGAAAGAAAATCTCTGCAAATCAACCGATTGAGGACCCGCCGCACGAAAATATACGTCGGCAAAATGGCACGGCTGGGCACAAGGGTGTACATGTATGTCCCCTTTAAGATCCCAGCTGTGGGTGGTGAGCGTGACCGTCCCCGCCGGGATCAGCGGACCCGATCGCCGCCGGTGTCCCGCGTTTGGGTCACAGAGAAGTAAGTGTAAACAAACCTCTCCCCGTGCTTCCTAGTGAGCCTGTCACTGATCGTCTGTTCCCTGTCATAGGACGTCACACGCCCAGCCACGCCCCCCCCACAGTAAGAATCACTCCCTTAGGTCACACTTAACCCCTACAGCGTCCCCTCATGGTTAACCCCTTCACTGCCAGTGTAATTTTTTACAGTAATCAGTGCATTTTTATAGCACTGTTCGCTGTAAAAATTACAATGGTCCCAAAATAGTGTCAAAAGTGTCCGATTTGTGTCCGCCATAATGTCGCAGTCACGATAAAAATCGCTGATCGATCGCCACCATTACTAGAAAAAAAAATATTAATAAAAATGCAATAAAACTATTCCCTATTTGGTAGACGCTATAAATTTTGCACAAACCAATCAATAAACGCTGATTGCGTTTTTTTTTTTACCAAAAATATGTAGAAGAATACGTATCGGCCTAAACTGAGGACATTTTTTTTATATATATATATTTTTGGGGGATATTTATTATAGCAAAAAGTAAAAAATTGCGCTCTATTTTTGTTTATAGAGCAAAAAATAAAAACCGCAAATGATCAAATACCACCAAAAGAAATCTCTATTTGTGGGGAAAAAAGGACGCCAATTTTGTTTGGGAGCCACGTCGCACGACCGCGCAATTGTCAGTTAAAGAGACGCAGTGCCGAATCGCAAAGTGAAGCCCACAAGCACTTACTTCCTGGAAGTCTTGGATGGGGAGTGATAATTGGACAGCGCACTGCATCCTGGGAAATGATGACACACATTTCCCAGGAGCATTAGAGGGAGATGATGTCAGAATCCTAGGTGATTCCAAAGGCAGATTTCGTGGGACCGCATAGCAACAGGCATTTCCAGATGAGTAAAAATGTTTCTTTTTTTTTCTTTTTTTAGGTCTAATGAGCACAATAATGAAAAAAAAAATTTTGGGATGGAAACTCCCCTTTAACATAACTGGACTTTGTTTTTATACCCCTAGTAAATGTCAGGCATAGTATATAGTGGTATATGGCGGCCAGTGCTCAGCACAGCTGATTTGGGTCCTGCTTGTTGTGAACACACCCAGTCTGCACTGACGACTACCGATAAGGCCCCTGGACGCAGATATCTGCCCCACCCAGAGGCTGGGGTACATGGCAACCAACACACGTCAGAGCACATTATTCAGCAACTGCTGAGCAAAGATTAGTAGTATTTTTAAAAAGATGGTATAGCAATGGCAGCCTTACTATATAAGGGCTATATAAGGGCTATTTTCGCAAAGGGGACAGTCTTCTCTGCCCCCTGAAAAGCAATCAGTGGTAGATTGCTTTTTATAGGGCAGTAAGAAGGTATTAACCCCCAATATTATACTGGGACTTTATAGGCAACTGGAAAACCAAAAATTGTATTTGCATAAAAAACACTTCTGCCCTGTTTGCGGTGACACCCCGTTCTGTTCAGCCTGACACCAACTAGAAGATTGTTTTTTTTGTCAAGCTCGGCTGGGCGACCCTTGCAAGGATCATATATTGGGCCCTGAATGTGGGTACGCATTAATATCTCCATCATATGGCAAAAGTCAATTCTGCTTTTATACACTTCAGTGGCTGTAGCTTGCGCTGCTCATCATCACGAATGAAACGAAATGCGGTGACTCTCTCTCAGAATACCCCTGAAGAAAGGATTGAATTCCTCCTGAAACGCGTTGGGATGGAGAGGAGATACTGGGCCAGATTCAGATAGGTCAGCGGATCTTTAGATCGGCGTAACCTATCTGATTTACGTTACGCCGCCGCAAGTTTTTGAGGCAAGTGCTTTATTCAGAAAGCACTTGCCTCTAAAGTTGCAGCAGCGTATCGTAAATCCCCCGGCGGAATTCAAATTCCGCGGCTAGGGGTGTGTAAAATTAAAATCAGGCGCGTCCCCGCGCCGAACGAACTGCGCATGCGCCGTCCGTAAACTTTCCCAGCGTGCATTGCTCCAAGGACGTCATTGGTTTTGACGTGAGCGTAACTTACGTCCAGCTCTTTTCTGAATCGACTTACGCAAACGACGTACAATTTCAAAACTCGGCGCGGGAACGACGGCCATACTTAACATAGGATACCCCTCACATAGCAGGGGAAAAAGCCGAACGCAAACGACATAAAAAAAAATGCGCCGGGCGGTCGTTCGTTTCTGAATCGGCGGAAATCCTCATTTGCATATTCGCCGCGTAAAAAAAACGAAACGCCACCTAGCGGGCGGCCTGGAATTGCAGCCTAAGATCCGACGGTGTAAGTCACTTACACCTGTCGGATCTAAGGGAGATCTATGCGGAACCTGATTCTATGAATCAGGCGCATAGATACGACCGACGGAACTCAGAGATACGACGGCGTATCAGGAGATACACTGTCGTATCTCTATGTGATTCTGGCCCAGTGTTATTAAAGTCTATGGGCCATATTCTGAGTATAGTTACGATGGAGTATCTCAGGATACTCCGTCGTATCTCTCTTTTTTGGCCCGCGTATCTATGCGAGTGATTCTTAGAATCATTTTCGCATAGATACGCTTAAGATCCGACTAGTGTAAGTCACTTACACTGTCGGATCTTAAATGTAATTACCCAGCCGGCCGCTAGATGGCGTTTACGTTCAGGTCTCATTTGTTTTTGCAAATGAGCCTGATACGCCGATTCCCGAACGAATTTGCGTCGCGTAATCGTCGCTAACGTCGTTTGTGTAAGCGTAAGGTTACCCCTGCTATATGAGGGGTAACCTTACGCCAGTCCCACGTACGCCATGTTAAGTATGGCGTCGGGTCCGCGTCGTCTTTTCCCGTCGGGTACGTAGTTTCCCTAAGTCGTTCTTGAATACGACTTTACGTCAATGACGCACACATCGGCGTCATTGAAGTTTTACGCCGAGAACTGGAGAATGCGCACTGGGCTATTTTAAGCCTGGCGCATGCGCAGTTCGTTCGAATCAGGGGCGCGCTTAATTTAAATACAAGCCGCCCCCTTGGATTTACGCGGGGATACGCCGGGCCAATTACACTACGCCACCCCAAACTACGGAGCAAGTGTTTGGGGAATACAGCACTTGCTCCTGTAGGTTGGGGCGGCGTAGTGTAAATGGCTTACGCTACCGCCCGCCTAAAATATACAAGAATATGGCCCTATGTATATGTTGACACTATTTAGCTGTTTCATTTGTGATACATTTTAATAGTCTGCAAGGAAACCTATATTGTATTTAAATGTATTTGTTAAACTTTTTAATTTTATATTTTTTGTACAAATACGTTTTTTAGGTTTCCCAGTTGCCTATAAAGACCCAGTATAATAATGGGGGTTACTACCTTCTTCTTATCAAGTTTACGGATGTTGGCAACCTACTTGATGGTTTTCCTGGCTGGTTCTATTTCATAGAGCAGTAAAGCAGGGGCTGACAGACATTTAGGGCCAGATTCACGTACCGCCGCAGCGTATCTTTGAGCGGGCGTAACTTATCATATTTACGTTACGCCTCCGCAACTTGGACGGGCAAGTGCGGTATTCTCAAAGAACTTGCTCCGTAAGTTGCGGCGGCGTAGCGTAAATAGGCCGGCTAAAGCCCGCCTAATTCAAATGTGGATGATGTGGGCGTTTTTTATTTAAATTACACGTGACCCCGCGTATTTGACGTTTTTGAAAGAATGAAAGAATCCCAGTGCGCATGCTGGAAATTACGCCGCAAACCTTCTATGCTTTCGACGTGAACGTAAATGACGCCCAGCCCTATTCGCGAACGACTTACGCAAAC
The DNA here is from genome assembly GCF_905171775.1 of Rana temporaria. Classification (NCBI taxonomy): domain Eukaryota; kingdom Metazoa; phylum Chordata; class Amphibia; order Anura; family Ranidae; genus Rana; species Rana temporaria. The sequence goes on from NC_053497.1 coordinate 15,749,888, forward strand.
AACGTAAAAATTTCAAAATTAGACGCGGAACGACGTCCATACTTAACATTGGTACACCGCATGTACGCCTCATATAGCAGGGGTAACTTTACGCCGGGAAAAGCCTAACATAAACGGCGTATCTGTACTGCGTCGGCCCAGTGTACGTTCATGAATTCGCGTATCTAGCTGATTTACATATTTCTAGGCGTAAATCAGCGTACACGCCCCTAGCGGCCAGTGTAAATATGCAGTTAAGATATGACGGCGTAAGAGACTTCCGCCGGTCGGATCTAAGGCCGCGCACATACCAGCGAATCTATCCGCTGAAAACGGTCCGTCGGACCGTTTTCAGTGGACAGATCCGCTGCGTCCGCTGCCGGATTTCTGTCTGATGGTTGTACACACCATCAGACAGAAATCAGCGCGTAAACAATACACGGGGCGTGGCCACGCCGCCGCCGCGACGATGACGCGGCGACGTGGGCAGCCCTTGAACGTCAAAGCTTCCACGCATTCGTCGAATCAGTACGACGCATGCGAGGGATGGCGGTCGGTCGGACGTGTCCGGTGAGTCTGTACAGACGACCGAACACGTCTGACGGACAGGTTTCCAGCGGACAGATTTCTTAGCATGCTAAGAAATTTTTATCCGCTGGAAACTGTCCGATCCGCCGGACAATTGTCCGCTCGGGCCTACACACGACCGGATCTGTCCCCTGAAACTGGTCCGTCGGACCAGTTTCAGCGGATAGATCCGGTCGTGTGTACGGGGCCTAATACAAATCTATGTGTAACTGATTCTAAGAATCAGGCGCATAGATACGACGGCTCGGACTCAGAGTTACGACGGCGTATCTGGAGATACGCCAGCGTAACTCGTACGTGAATCCAGGCCTTAGAAGGTGATCCTGCCACCCCTAGAAAGCCTTGGGGGGGGGGGTTGTTAAACCCCAAAGGGGGGGATTTTGTATTGAAATACCATGGTGCAACCGCAAGCCTATCCAAGCTGGACCAATGTAACTGCAAAAAACAAACAAAACACATACACAGCAGCATTGGCTTACCCAGTGTTCCAGAGATAATGTCCATCTTGTGCATGACTCCATCTCTTTCTCCGACACCTGCACCACGAGCCCCATACAGACCCACTGCATGCACCTCATCCACAAATGTCATGGCTCCATATTTGTGTGCCACATCACACATCTCTTCCAGGGGGCAGATGGCACCTGAATGTGAAGACAGGATAACATAAATGAGACTCTGGGGGTGGTCTAATCCACCCATTGCCAAACAGGGTTTCTCAGGAGCAGTGGTCTCCAAACTGTGGCCCTTTGCTTGCTTTTATCTGACCCTTGGGACACAATTCCTCCCAATGACACCAACAATGGGGCCCAATGACACCAGTGATGGGACACAATTCCTCCCAATGACACCAACAATGGGGCCCAATGACACCAGTGATGGGACACAATTCCTCCCAATGACACCAACAATGGGGCCCAATGACACCAGTGATGGGACACAATTCCTCCCAATGACACCAACAATGGGGCCCAATGACACCAGTGATGGGGCATAATTCCTCCCAATGACACCAATGATGGGGCGCCATTTCTCCCACTGACTTTTCTACTCCCTATGGCCAGTTTGGTCCTCCTAAAGTCTGAAGGACAGTAAACTGGCCCTTTGTTTAAAAAAGTTTAGAGACCCCTGCTCTTGAAGTTTCAGAGGGTTCCTTGAGCTGTGGCTGACTGACCTCCCATTTGATGATGCCTGCATATCTCTAGGATCATGCCACCAATTGTTTTTTTGCGCTGTCTGTAAGGGTGGCAGTCTGTCCACCACTATAGGGAGATCATTCATTCTACTACTGACCACCAATGTAAGAGGCAATATTGCCATTGACTCCCGATGAATTGTTTTTGGTAATTGTCCCCTGGTACCTGACAATTATTCTGGGTTAAAAGGCTGAGAAAGGCTGGTCTAAACTAAATATATTTGGATATATGAATGGCCAGTGGCAGAAAAGCATCCATTGTTATGATGATAATAGGAAAAATCCTAACTTGCATCACTTTGAGACCTCGTGGACACAGCAATAAAAAATGACGCAGGATCTTGAACCCTAAGCTAGAGTATTGGAGCGGCGTACAAACACACACCAACAATCCTCGATGTGACCCAAAATGGCCGTATTGGGCAAACATTCTGTAATGTACCTTGAACCTATTTCTGCTCAATGATTTGTGATTTATCTATCTTCATCCACTAGATGGTGCTAGTAAATGCGAATATACTGGGGCAGATTCATCAATAGATACGACGGCGGATCTCCTGATCCGCCGTCGTATCTGTGAGACCCGACGGTCGGATCTGTGAGATCCCACCGTCGGAGCTATGCGACTGATTCATAAGAATCAGTTCCGCATAGATCTCCCTTGGATCCGACTGGTGTAAGTGACTTACACCAGTCGAATCTTAGGCTGTAATCTCCCGCCGGCCACTAGGTGTCGTCGCGATTTTTTACCCGTCGCATATGCAAATGAGGAAAACCGCCGATTCACGTCCGTACGCCCGCCCGTCGCTCGTTTTCTACGTCGTTTGCGTTCGGGTTTTTCCGGCGGATAGCTACCCCTGCTTCTATGAGGGGTAGCTAATGTTAAGTATGGCCGACGTTCCCGCGCCGATTTTTTAAATTTTCTACGTCGTTTGCGTACCGCGATCGGGAATACCGATGGCCGCAAACGACGTACCCGCCGCAAACAATGACGTCGTAGCGACGTCATTTGGAGCATGCGCACTGGGCTTTTCCGCCCCGGCGCATGCGCAGTTAAATCGGCGCGGGAACGCGCCTGATTTAAATTGTACACTCCCCCTAGCCGCGGAATTTGCATTCCGCCGGGGGGAGTTAGGATCCGACGGTGCAGTTTGCGAGGTAAGTGCTTTATGAATCATGCACTAGCCTCTAAAGATCCGCTAATCTATCTGAATCCGGCCCACTGTGTTGATGTAATATGTGGATTAGAGGTCGACCGATATGGGTTTTTCTCTGGCCGATGCTGATGTCGATATTTAGAAATCTGGGCGGCCGATGGCTGATATATGATGCCAATTTTTGCGGCCGATATTTTAGGACGATTTTTTTTTTTTGGTGGCACTGGAAGATGGCACTAGCAGAAGGCACTTATTGTCAGGTGGCACTAACAGGTGACACTGGCAAGTGGCACTGGTTGGCACTGACTGGCAGGTGGCACTAATTGGCACTGGCAGGTGGCAATAGTTAGCACTGGATGGCATTGGCAGTTGGCACTGATGGCTTTAGTTGTCACTGGTAGGTGGCACTGGATCGCACTGGCAGGTGGCACTGGGTGGAAGGTGGCACTAATTGGCACTGGATGGTGGCACTGGTATTGCCACTGGCAGATGCCACTGTATGGCAAGTGGCACTAATTGGCACTGGCAGGTGGCACTGGTGCAAAAAAATATGGTGTCGCCCCCACTCAGTACAGACCCCCTCTCCCTCCAGTATAGACACCCCCCCCCCCCGGCTACCGCTACAGACACCAAAGAGCGGTGTGTGTCCCACGAGTGCAGGCCCCTCCTCCTCTGTGGGCGTAAACAGAGAGGAGGGCCGCCGCGCTGGGTGTACCAAGATGGCCGCGGCTCCGGAGCTAGGCCGAAGCCGCGGTCTTTCCTGATGCTGTGACCGCGGCGGCAATCCGCAGATTGCCGCCGCGGTCACAGCATCAGGAAAGGCCGCGGCTTCGGCCTAGCTCTGGATCCGTGGCACTACTAGCGGCCATATAAAATATCGGCCTAATTTGGATAAAAATCGGCCGATGCCGATTTCTCCAAAACGGCCAAATATCGGCCGATATATCGGTCAACCTCTAATGTGGATTGCATAATAGGAATCCACTAATTAATATGCATTTATATTTATTGTTTTTTATTGTTATTGTTATTTTTATATGTTGAATGGTCAATGATAACTGCCTATAAGTGTTGCTTTTTTGCGCACATATACTGTGACAGGCAGTGTAATAGGTGTAGAAATGTCTCCATTGTGGGAACGCACGGAAACCAAAGTGATGGAGGTGGATTTGTTTTCAGCCGGCTATGGAATCTACAGGGGTGGAGGGTTCGGCAATCTGGCGCGGGTCGTGGTATCTGTGCGGGATTGGTTCCCTCCTCCGTTTCAGTGCTGTGTCGCCCGTGCCCTTTGATAACGACTTTTACGTCGAAACATGTCAGGGCTGAGCTACGCACTGACGTCACCGCGCTGTACGTGACCCGGAAGCACGGGCGTACGATTTTGCTCTATTTTTGTTCTCTGTTTTAATGTTTTATGCCGGCAATTTTAAATGCATGTAGTGTGTTTCTGGCTACAGAAACGGTACCTCACGATCTCGAGCCCTCAATTTTTTCCTCCTGGGTACCCCATTGGAAGATGGAGCCTGTGAGTTGAGACCTTTGAGTGGAGCGGAGAGAGGTGGCGTTTGGTTACATTGCAAGAAGCATCTGGAAGCGTGGGAGTTTACAGTTCCTGGTACATCCGATCGGTGGATCGATACGCCTAAAACTCATGGTGATCTGGTAAGAGCATATACTTACCTTTGTCCTGTTGGTGTGATCTTTGGGATTCCTTCCTTCCTCCTATACCAACTTCAATTCTAATTGGTGGTGGATTTCTACTTCTGCTAATCGTCCTGCTACAGTGGATGTCAGTTGGATCGGGACTTTTTATGTTTTTCACCACATATGTGGTCCTTGGGACTTCTTATCTGATTCACAGACGTCCTTTAATTATTATGAGTGGGGTAGATTCAGAGAGCAATTACGCCGGCGTATCCATAGATACGCCGGCGCAACTTAGAAATTACGCGGCGTATCTACTTTCTGTATTCAGAGAGCTTGATACGCCGACTGTAGCCTAAGATACGACTGGCATAAGTCTCTTACGCCGTCGTATCTTAGGGTGCATTCTGACGCTGGCCGCTAGGTGGCGCTCCCGTAGTTTTCTGCGTAGAGTATGCAAATTGCCTACTTACGCCGATTCACGAACGTACGCGCACCTGGCGTTCGTTTTTTACATCGTTTGCGTTAAGACTTTTCCGGCGTAACGTTGTTCCTGCTATTAGGAGGCGCAGCCAATGTTAAGTATGGACGTTGTTTCCGCCTCGAAATTTGAATTTTTTACGTCGTTTGCGTAAGTCGTTCGCGAATAGGGCTGGACGTAAATTACGTTCACGTCGTTGCGCCGTACTTGGAAGCAATGCACACTGGGATATGTACACGGACGGGTCATCAATCACGTCGGGTCATCAAAAATGTAAATAAAACACGCCCCCCTTCCACATTTTAATTACGCCCGCTTACGCCGGCCCCTTTTACGGTACGCTGCCGCTACTTACGGAGCAAGTGCTTTGTGAATACAGCACTTGCTCCTGTAAGTTACGGCGGCGTAGCGTAAATACGAAACGCTGCACCGCCGTAACTATGCGCGCCCGTACGTGAATCTACCCCATTGTTTTTTTAAAAACACATGTTACCTTGCTTACTATTGTGATTTACCTGATGTCACATTCATTTTTTTGCGGACTGCTTTCACACGGTTGCACAAGGTTAACGCCTTTGGTGTGATATTGATCCTGTTCAAACAGGATTTATATATATATATATCAATTTACATTTGCCAATTGTTCCAGGTGTGCCAGCTTTAGCCCGATTGGGACATTGACATCTATATTTATTTATTCATTTATTTATTTTTGCATACTTTTTTTCTTCCTCTAGGAATTTATTGGTGTAGTCACATATTTATTTATGGAATAATTACACACTTCACTAGGTGGTAATACTAGCGCAAACCTTTGTTTCGATTTTTTGTTCTGTTTTACATGTATATCACGTGTTTGTAGGTGTTGCAGCTGGAGTTATTGATTTAACATAATTTATCATAATTTCTATATCAATTTAAATATTTTTTCCCCTTAGCGCAATTATTTGCCTTGTTTACTTTATTTGTGACTTATCACCCAGTAGGCCTGAGTTGCTACAAATGAACAAAAAAAGAATAGGTTCTTGATGGAAGTTGGCCCTTTTGATGTTTTCCTTTTTATGAAAGGACCTGTGACAATGATAACTTCTCTACAGATTCGGCTCTTTAATTAGGCAAATTAGGCGATCGCCTAAGACCTCACACTCACAGGGGCCTCGCCCCCGTCTAACTAACCCAATGCATTACCCCAGTTTTGAGAGCCAGCGGACCTTAAAGGGGTTGTAAAGGTTTGTTTTTTATTTTCTAAATAGGTTCCTTAACCACTTAAGCCCCGGACCAATATGCTGGCTAAAGACCCAAGGGGTTTTTACAGTTCGGGACTGCGTCGCTTTAACAGACAATTGCGCGGTCGTGCGACGTGGCTCCCAAACAAAATTGGCGTCCTTTTTTCCCCACAAATAGAGCTTTCTTTTTGTGGTATTTGATCACCTCTGCGGTTTTTATTTTTTGCGCTATAAACAAAAATAGTGCGACAATTTTTAAAAAAATGCAATATTTTTTACTTTTTGCTGTAATAAATATCCCCCAAAAACATATATAAAAAAAATGTTTTCCTCAGTTTAGGCCGATACGTATTCTTCTACCTATTTTTGGTAAAAAAAATCGCAATAATCGTTTATCGGTTGGTTTGCGCAAAATTTATAGTGTTTACAAAATAGGGGATAGTTTTTTTGCATTTTTATTTTTTTTATTTTTTTTACTAGTAATGGTGGCGATCAGCGATTTTTTTCGTGACTGCGACATTATGGCGGACACTTCAGACAATTTTGACACATTTTTGGGATCATTGTCATTTTCACAGCAAAAAATGCATTTAAATTGCATTCTTTATTGTGAAAATGACAGTTGCAGTTTGGGAGTTAAACACAGGGGGCGCTGTAACATTTAGGGATCACTGTGTATGTGTTTACTAGTGTAGGGGGGTGTGGCTGTAGGAATGACGTCATCGATCGAGTCTCCCCTATAAAGGGGATCACCCGATCGATGCGCCGCCACAGTGAAGCACGGGGAAGCCGTGTTTACACACGACTCTCCCCGTTCTTCAGATCCGGGGAGCGATCGCGACGGAGCGGCTATAAACAAATAGCCGCGCCGTCGTCCCGGATCGCTCCCCGAGCGGACCCGACCTCCGCATGTACCGGGGGGGGGGGGTCCCGATCGGACCCCCCACCCACGTCTAGCAGAGGACGTACAGGTACGTGATTGTGCCTGTCCGTGCCATTCTGCCGACGTAAATGTACATGAGGAGGTCGGGAAGTGGTTAAAGCTAGTGCATTGTTGGTTCACTTACCTTTTCCTTCCATTTCCCTTCTAAATGTATTTTTTCTTTGTTTTCTTTGACTGAATTTCTCACTTCCTGTTCCTCCTCAGTAAGCTGTTCTAAATGACTTTCCACCGCTCAGATGATGGTGGGAAGCTTACTGAGGACAAACAGGAAGTGAGAAATTCAAACAAAGAAAAAAAACATTTAGAAGGGAAATGGAAGGAAAAGGTAAGTGAACCAACAATGCACTAGCTTAAAGGAACCTATTTAGAAAATAAAAGACGAACCTTTACAACCCCTTTAATGCTGATGTGCTCAGGCAGCGTTAAGAGCCCTGACTCAAGAGAATGGCCGCCAACGTCCCTAACAACCAGTAAATATCAGTGACACCACCCCTTGTGACATCAATGACATAGCATGCCCTCAGTCAATGACGTCACAAGGGGGAGGGTTCACCTGGTGACATCACCGGGTGGCCCCTGCCCCTTAGTTATTAAAGAGCTGGATCTGGGGGCCACATTGTTAAAAGGGGTCTTCCAGATTCAGATAAGTCCCCTGCCCGCAGACCCCCACAACCACCAGCCAGGGTTGTGGGGAAGAGGCTCTTGTCCTTTAATTATTTTTCCCATCATGGGTGTGAGTGGGGACCCATGTCAAGTCTTTTGCCTAAGGCCTCACAAAGCCTAGAGCCGCCTCTACTTCTCTAACACTATAATAGTTTAGATGTCCATGCAGACAACAATAATACCAATATGAAGACTGAGGACTTACCATCCATAGAGTGGACAGTCTCAAATGCAACAATCTTTGGCTTCTTCGGGTCTGACTTTTTGAGCAGTTCTTCAAGGTGCTCAGGGTCATTATGGCGGAAAACGTACTTTGCCACACCACTGTTTCGGATGCCCTGGATCATAGAGGCGTGGTTTCCGGCGTCAGAGTAAATCTCACAACCTGCAAACAATTCCAACATTTTCAATAGAATTCGAAGTACCCCATCAGGATAGAGAGGTTATATATTCCTACTACAAATCATATAACTGGGATCTTCAACACTCTCCAGTAGGGTTGTCCCGATACTAGTATCGGTATCGGGACCGATACTGAGCATTTGCGCGAGTACTTGTACTCACGCAAATGCTCCCGATGCTTCACCCGATACTTTTCTTTTTCGGCTGAGAGGGGGCGGAGAGCGGGCGTTGAGGGGGCGGAGGGAAGGAGGAGAGCGGGCGAAGAGCAGAGCAGTCTCCCAGGATTGGACGGGTGATCTGTCTATCAAAGTGCCCGGACAAGGGGGTGGGGCTATATAGGACGATGCGCAGCAGGGAACACACAGCTATTGAAATGAAAGCTGTTATGTTCCCCGCGCGATGATCAACTAGACAGCGGCGAGGGGGGGGGGGGGCTTTCTCTGGAGACTTACACAAAGCTGCATTTGGGGACACATGGCTGCATTTGGGGACATGGCTGCATTTGGGGACATGGCTGCATTTGGGGACACATGGCTGCATTTGGGGACATGGCTGCATTTGGGGACATGGCTGCATTTGGGGACACAAGGCTGAATTTGGGGACACAAAGCTGCATTTGGGGGCACAAGGCTGCATTTGGGGGCACACGGCTGCATTTGGGGACACAAGGCTGCATTTGGGGACACAAGGCTGCATTTGGGGACACATGGACACATTTTAAAACAAGTATCGGTATCGGTGAGTACATGAAAAAAAGTATCGGTACTTGTACTCGGTCCTAAAAAAGTGGTATCGGAACATCCCTACTCTCCAGTGCCTAGGAATGGTAACCTATGGCTCCCCAATGAGGGGTTTTAATGTTGTCTTCCTATAATGGTACATTTATTGGCTGGATAAAGTGGTGATTACTATTGCACTTACCTGGTAGCATCTTTGCCAATGTGAACAGAGTGGAGTCATTGGCGACAAAGCATGAAGAGAAGAGCAAAGCCGCATCCTTATTGTGCAGGTCTGCTAATTCACATTCCAGGTCCACATGGAACTTGCTGGTGCCTGAAATGTTCCTGGTCCCACCTGCTCCAGCTCCGTGATCCTTGAGAGTCTCCCTGAAGGCAGAAATAGTGTTTTTGGAGAATGTGAATGGCTGATTTGTATAGCAGAGGCAGTGCCTTACTATTTTCATAGGAAAAGCTGGTACAATAAGCTACAAGAAAGAGCTAGTTAAAGGTCTGTGCTGCCTCCTGGGAAAAGTTACCTCTTGGGTAAGCTCTGGCTCAGACCTGACACAGGAATTTTTTAGATGAGTTCTAGCTAGAAGTGGCCAGGATGGCCAAAAATGACTGGAACCCAAGTGCCCTTAGAGCTACATGAGCAAACTACGGAATCACACTAAATATTTGCCTGAAGCTTCCGTTTCAGTTTAAAGGTCTACTTTATTACGTCAGTACTCACGCAATGCCTTGCAGCACCTTAGGGTGCCTACTCATGCCCAGGTAGTCATTGCTGCACCAAACGGACACTTCCTTCTTGTTGCCCTGGAGGTCAGAGAAATCCTCAGCGAATGGGTAGGCGTCAGCCCTGCGGTTCACAGTTTTGAACAACCGGTATGTGTGGTCCTGCCTCTTCTCCTCAATCCTCCGGTCGAAGAACTCATCGTAGCCGAAGGCAGCTCCACCTAAGAGGGCACAGTATGGGGTCAGGAATGCACATACAGTCTAATTCATGGTAACGGTGGTAGACAACATGGGTTACTCATTGAAGCTAGGTAAATTCACATTAACTTTATTCCACCAGACAAAACATACCAATGTCTCTCTATGACGCATTGACCTGTACGGGCTTAGATGTATGATGTGCAACCATCAATGTGTCTTGTGGGACAAAGTTGATTTGATTTAAGTGACCTCATCAGTGTGCGGCTGCTTGTTCTCTATGGTATACACCAGTGGTCTCCAAACTGCGGCCCTCAGGCCGGATGTGGCCCTTTGCTTACCTTTATACGACCCTTTGGGGCACTGTTCCTCCCACTGATATGAGGCACTAATCCTTCAATTTTCACTGATGAGGCACTATTCCTTCCACTAATGCCCACATTGGGGCCCTATTTTTTTCATGGACACCAATGATTGGGCACTATTCCTTCCACTGATGCCGACATTGGGGCCCTATTTCTTCCATGGACACCAATGATTGGGCACTATTCCTTCCACTGATGCCGACATTGGGGCCCTATTTCTTCCATGGACACCAATGATTGGGCACTATTCCTTCCACTGACACCAATGATGAGGCATCATTTCTCCCACTAATACCACCAATGGGGCAGTATTCCTCCTCCTACTGACCATGGGTGCTATGTAATTTTTAACCCCCCCCCCCCCCAACCATCAATCTTGAGACATGTCTACTCCCACTAATGCTGGGGCATTTTCTACTCTTATGCTGCGTACACACGATCGGATCTTCCGTCGGAAAAACCTTGGATGGTTTTTCTGATGGCATTCCGCTCAAACTTGGCTTGCATACACACGGTCACACAAAAGTTCTCTGAACTTCCGACCGCCAAGAGCTTGGTGACGTACAAAACTACGACGAGCCGAGAAGATTAAGTTCAATGCTTCCGAGCATGCGTCGGAATTTTGCGCGTTGGAATTGCTACAGACGAACGGAATTTACGATAGGAATTTTTTCCGTCGTAAAATTGGAGAACCAGCTCTCAATCCTTTGTTGGTGGAAATTCCGACAGCAAAAGTCCGATACAGACGGTCGGAATTTTCGTTCAAAAGCTCACATCAGGCTTTTGCTGTCGGAATTTCCGATCGCGTGTACGGGGCATTACTGGCTACAGTCTGGCCCTCAAACAAATGGTAAAGAACAGTAAATAGGCCATTTTGTTTAGAAAGTTTGGAGACTCCTGGGCCCAGATTCAAGAAGCTATTGCGCCCGCGCAACCATAGGTTGCGCGGCGCAATAGCTGTTTTGCTCCCGCGTAGCGAATGCCCCTGATTCAGGAACATCGCTACGCGGACTGCAGCCTAGGATATGACAGGCATAAGCCTCCTTATGCCTTCATATCTCAGGCTGCATTCTTGCGTTGTCCGCTAGGGGGCGCGGCCATTGTGATCGGCGTATAGTATGCAAATTGCATACTACCACCGATTCACAAAAGTTGCGCGGGCCCTGCGCACGCAAGGTACGGAGTTTCCGTACGGCGACTTTAGCGCAAGGTTGCTCCTGCTGTAGCAGGGGCAGCCAATGCTAAAGTATAGCCGCCCTTCCCGCTCGTGAAATTTAAATTTCACGTCGTTTACGTAAGTGATTCGTGAATGGCGCTGGACGCCATTCACGTTCACTTAGAAGCAAATGACGTCCTTGCGACGTCATTTGCCGCAATGCACGTCGGGAAAGTTTCCCGACGGAGCACGCGCTGTTCCCTCTGCGCGGGAGCGCGCCTAATTTAAATGATTCCCGCCCCCGGCGGGATCATTTACATTAGGCGCCCTTACGCCGGGCTAATTAGCATAGCGCCCGCGCAATTTACGGAGCTACTGCTCCGTGAATCGCGGGCAAATCGAAATATTTGCGTGGGCGCAGAGCAAAAATCGTTGCCCTTTGCCCACGCAAATATTGCGCGGATCTACCTGAATCTGGGCCCTGGTGTACACAGAGCATGGACAGGGTTATTTCTGGGCAGGCGTCCTATCTTCAGGAGATGGAAGAGTGGTGAAACTTCTTTGCTTCTTCAGTTGAGGAATGTTTTTTACTAGGATATATTGATGTGAATGATAAATGGGAAACACTTGAGTAAAACATATATGCATTTATAAAAAATAAACATGCAGCCTGTTCATTCTGAGTGTGCCTCTTCTTTAGCACAATGCAGCACAATGCTTTATAAAACAAGTGGTGCAATTTTTTTTTCCCGTTTTTAGCAGAGCCGTTCTATATTTCTTTCAAAATCATGGCATCATAAAAAATATTTGTTTTTACATAAAGCTACAAGGTGTAACATACAATTACATATTCATGCAGCATAGCACTTTAAAGGGTCACTAAAGGAAAAAAATTGTTTTGCTGAAATGACTGTTTACAGGGCATAGAGACATAATAGTTAACTGATTCCTTTTAAAAATGATTAAAAATTGATAAAAAAAACAATCATATAATGTGCCTGCAGTGTAGTTTCGTTTTTGCTGTTGTTTGCTGGTTCTCTGATGTACAGAGAGCCACTAGAGGGCAGTCAGCCAATAGAAAGCAGTGATACTTTGTCTAAAACTCCTCAGCACCAATCCAGTTTCGTTTTACACACAATAATCACATTAGTGACCACCGTGAGAAATCTCCCAGCACTGTGGTTATCAGGAAACAGGCAACCAGGATGTGTCCAAAACAGAGAGGATTTACAGCAACATGAAAGCAAAAACGAACAATGAGGACATGAAACCAGGACTGCAGTAAGGTAAAGGAAGCTATTTAGCTAAAAAAAAAAATTCCTTTAGTGACCCTTTAAATACATTTGGTCTGTACCTGTCATGTTTTCTTTGATCAGATGAGTGGGGGTGAGAGGGGCCCCAGTTCCAAGGTTTACTTTTTTCACTGGAGTACCGAGGAACTTCTTCTTCAGGCTGGACTGGACTTCATACAGGAGAGAACTGATAACATCTGGAAGAAGAAATGTCTCATTACTAGGACACTAGTATACACGCATCAGCAGCAGAACGGAGAGGGGGGGGGGGGGTGCTGCAAACATGTCAGAGCGAGTGGACAGCCGCGCGCGCGCGGGGGGGGGGGGGGGGTTGCCGAGCTGTTGCCTAGTCGTATGGTAGCACCGGCCCTGGCTGCCTGTCACCGCTCCATTCCGCCCGCTGTCTCCGCTAGCGCTAGGTCCTCTTCAGTTGCGGAGGGGGGCGCCGGCCTGACGCCCCCCCAGTGTGTGGCACCCGGTGCGGCCCGCCCTCCTGCCCACTACTTAGTACGCCACTGATTACTACCACCATTGTTAGTAAAGGATGATACAGCACTTGAAACCGCTGCACTGATTCTTGGGGCGAGGCTAATAGACTAGATGGATTAGGATGAGGTTTATAGACTAAATCAGTGGTCTCCAAACTGTGGCCCAATAGCTGGATGTAGCCCTTTGTTAGCCTTTATCTGGTCCTTGGGGTATTATTTCTCCCACTAATACCAAAAAAGAGGCAATATTTATTACACTAACACCAAAAATGGGGCACTATTTCTTCCACTGACACCAATGATAGGGCACTATTCCTCCCACTAATACTAATGATGGGGCACTATTCCTCCCACTAATACTAATGATGGGGCACTATTCCTCCTACTGACACCAATAATGTGGCACTATCTTTTCCACTACTACCAATGATGGGGCACTATTTCTCCCACTGACACCCAATGATGGGACACTATTCCTCCCACTAGTACCAATGATGGGGCACTATTCTGCCCACTGACACAACCATGGGGCACTATTCCCCCCGCTGACACCAATGATCGGGCACTATTCCTTCCGCTAACCAATAAATAGAGTTGAGCGGACACCTGGATGTTCAGGTTCGGGTCCGAACCCGAACTTAAAAAAAAGTTCGGGTTCGGGAACCCGAACTCCGAACCCCATTGTAGTCAATGGGACACGGACTTTTAGAAAAAAAAAATGCGCGGAGGTCCCCGCAAATTCAATAACCAGACCCTTTAGGTCTGGTATGGATATTTAGGGGAACCCCGCCGTCAATTTAAAAAAAAAATGACGTGCGGTTCCCCCTAAATATCCATAACCAGACCCGTTATCCGAGCACGTTGACCTGGCCGGCCGCAGAAAAGAGGGGGGGACAGAGTGCGGCCCCCCCCTCTCCTGAACCGCACCAGGCCACATGCCCTCAACATGGGGAGGATGTCCCCATGTTGATGGGGACAAGGGTCTCATCCCCACAACCCTTGCCCGGTGGTTGTGGGGGTCTGCGGGCGGGAGGCTTATCAGAATCTGGAAGACACCTTTAACAAAGGGGACCCCAGATCTTGACCCCCCCCTGTGTGAAATGGTAATGGGGTACACTGTACCCCTACCATTTCACGAAGGAAGTGTAAAGTCTTGTAAAAAAAAACACACACACACACACACCGTAGAATAAAGTCCTTTATTAATAAAAAAAAAAAACTCCAGCGGTGATAATCCACTCGTTCCCGGCTTCCTGCTTCAACGTTGTCCTGATCCTGGGACGGATGCGGATGATCTCCAGCGATGAGAAGATCCAGCGACGGGTGATCTCCGCTCCAGCGATGAGAAGATCCATTCATCCGGAGCGCAGCAGCATCCCCGACCTCCTCTCACCGCTGGACACAGCCCAGCGAATGACGCGCTGAAGCTGTGACATTACTTATATAGAGGAGGCAGAGCCACCCGTCACGTGACCCCGCACCCTCTGACGTACCCTCTGCTACGTCACTGGGGAAGCCCAGAATCTTCCCTCTTCCTGGGCTTCCCCAGTGACGTAGCAGAGGGTACGTCAGAGGTTGCAGGGTCACGTGACGGGTGGCCCTGCCTCCTCTATATAAGTAACGTCACAGCTTCAGCGCGTCATTCGCTGGGCTGTGTCCAGCGGTGAGAGGAGGTCGGGGATGCTGCGCTCCGGATGAATGGATCTTCTCATCGCTGGAGCGGAGGTCACCCGTCGCTGGATCTTCTCATCGCTGGAGATCACCCGCAGCCGTCGCAGGATCAGGACAACGTTAAAGCCTTGTTCGGCTGTCAGAAAACTCGTCGAGCTAAATGTTCCCATTGCCCAACGAGGAAATAGAGAACATGCTCTCTATTTGGCTCGACGAGTTTCCCGACGGGTTTCTCGGCGAAAAGTGTACACACGACCAGTTTTCTCGGCAGAATACGTCTCCCATCGAGTTTCTTGCTGGATTCTGTCGAGAAAACCGGTCGTGTGTACGGGGCCTGATGCTTTGCATCAAGAGGACCTGGTTAGGGTATGTATGTGCATAGCTATTCAATCACCATGAGGATCTGATGACCTTGTGTGGTCAGAGTGGGAACTATATTTTCCATATACAGTATGCGAAAATGGCCTGCCTAATGTAAACCATATTTCCAGTATGTGATAATGTTTAAAAAAGTTTCCCGATAAATAGTTTGCAACCTTGTGAATACACATGATAGTGCTTTATCGCCCCTCTAATTTCAAGGTTGATCCTCAGATTAAATCAGACCCACGATGATTCACAGAACATGGCTTTTCTTGTAATTCATTTTCTTTTGGAGGGTAAAATATAACCTAATGAAAACATCTAACTGCAAGTAAAAATGTGAATGTCATCATTTACCACTTCTCATCCGCCCATCGACTTTTTACGGCCACAAGGTGGCTCTAAAATGCCGGGAGGCCATCAATATACGGCCTCTGGCCTCCCGCCGCTGGGGGGCGCGCGCATGCCCGCCGCGTCACTCAGGTGCCGATGCTTGTGCCTGGTGGCCGTGATGTCCACCAGGCACCCGCGATCGGCAGTCACAGAGCCAGGGACGTGGATCTCTGTGTGTAAACACAGAGATCCACGTCCTGTCAGGGAGAGGAGACCGATGGTGTGTCCCTACATAGGGACAACCATCGGTCACCTCCCCCAGTCAGTCCCCTCCCCCCACAGTAAGAATCACCTAGCAGGGAACATATTTAACCCCTTGATCGCCCCCTAGTGTTAACCCCTTCCCTGCCAGTCACATTTATACAGCGACAGTGCATATTTATAGCACTGATCGCTGTATAAATGTGAATGGTCCCAAAAATGTGTCAAAAGTGTCCGATGTGTCCCCCGCAATATCGCAGTCCTGACAAAAATCGCAGATCGCCGCCATTTGTAGTAAAAAAAAAAATATAAAAAAAAATGTCATAATTCTATCCCCTATTTTGTAGGTGCTATATTGTTTGCGCAAACCAATCACTATACGCTTATTGCAATTTATTTTTTGACCAAAAATATGTATAAGAATACGAATTGGCCTAAACTGAGGAAAAAATTTATTATAGCAAAAAGTAAAAAATATTGTGTTTTTTTCTAAATTGTCGCTTAATTTTTTGGTTTATTGTTTATAGCGCAAAAAAAAAAACTGCAGGGATGATCAAACACTACCAAAATAAATCTCTATTTGTGGGAAAAAAAGGACATTAATTTTGTTTGGGAGCCGCGTCGCACGACCACGCAATTGTCATTCAAAGCGTGACAGTGCTGAAAGCTGAAATTTCGCCTGGGCAGGGATGCTTGTGATGCCATTGACCTAATATGGCGACATGGACATATTATGTCAATGGCATTGACCAAATATGACCATTGGACATATTAGGTAAATCAGAATCCCCACCCCTTTGCTTACATGCAAGGCAGGGAAGCAATCATGTAACAGCTTTTCAGGGGTTCTGTTTGAACTCAGCTCATCCCTAATCCAGAGGAAGGCAAAAAACCTTAACGATGGTCCAATTTGCTCCAACGAGGGAAATCCTTCATGATCCTCTAGGGCAATCGAATATTCCCTGGACCAACACTCTACAGTGTTATTACTTACATTATTGGCAATTATATTCCATGCATTTACATTTTTTATACAGTAAAACCTTGGTTTGAGAGTAACCTGGTTTGATAGCGTTTTGCAAGATGAGCAAAATGTTTTAATAAATGTTGCCTTGATATACAAGCGATGTCTTGATATAAGAGTAGCGTCATGTCACAACTGAGTATAGAGAAGAGAGGAGCCTCTAAGGCCCCATACACACGATAGAATCCATCCGCTGAAAAATCCCAGCAAATGGGTTTCAGCGGATAGATCCTATGGTGTGTACACGCCAGCGGATCTTTTTCCGCGGATATTTATCCCCTGGGATGGATTCCAGCAGATAAATATTTGCTGACATGCTAAACAAATCTATCCGCTGGAATCCATCCCAACGGATGGATCCGCTGGTCTGTATAGACTCACCGGATCCATCCGTCTGAAGGGATCCCCCGCATGCGTCGTAATGATTCGACGCATGCGTGGAATTCCTTATATGACAGCGTCGCGCACGTCGCCGCGTCATAATCGCGGCGACGGCGCGACACGTCATCGCCAGAGGATTTCGGCGCGGATTTCAATGCGATGGTGAGTACACTCCATCGCATGGAAATCCGCACAAATCCTCGAGAGGATTTATCCGCGGAAACGGTCCGCTGGACCGTATTCGCGGATAAATCCTCTCGTGTGTATGGGGCCTAAGAGTCGGTTCACATAGCAGCGGCACGACTTCAGGGGCAACTCTGCAAGTCGTCCTGAGGACGACTTCAGAGGCGATTTGGAAAACGACGTCTGCATAGAAGTCAATGCAGGTCGCCCCGAGCCGCCCTCGAAGTAGTACAGGAACCTTTCTTCTAAGTCAGAGCGACTTGCGTCACTCCTATTAGAAGGGTTCCATAGCATTGAATGGGACTGAGCCGCCTGTCGTGTCGCCCCAGTGTGAACCGGGTCTAAGAGTAGGAATATGGTTACATTTAACCCCTTAACGCCCGCCGCACGACTATATACGTCCGCACAATGGCACGGACAGGCAGAAGGACGTATATATACGTCCCTGCCTAGACGCCGGTGGGGGGTCCGATCGGGACCCCCCCCCCCCCGCGGCTATTCGTTTATAGCCGCTCGGTCGCGATCGCTCCCCGGAGCTGAAGAACGGGGAGAGCCGTATGTAAACACGGCTTCCCCGTGCTTCAATGTGGCGGCGCATCGATTGTGTCATCCCCTTTATAGGGGAGACACAATCGATGTCGTCAGACCTACAGCCACACCCCCCTACTGTTGTAAACACACACTAGGCGTAGCCTAAAACGTTCAGCGCCCCCTGTGGTTAACTCCCAAACTGCAACTGTCATTTTCACAATAAAGAATGCAATTTAAATGCATTTTTTGCTGTGAAAATGACAATGGCCCCAAAAATGTGTCAAAATTGTCCGAAGTGTCCGCCATAATGTCGCAGTCACGGAAAAAATCGCTGATCGCCGCCATTAGTAGTAAAAAAATTTTTTTTTTATAAAAATGCAATAAAAATATCCCCTATTTTGTAAACGCTATAAATTTTGCGCAAACCAATCGATAAACGTTTATTGCGATATTTTTTACCAAAAATAGGTAGAAGAATACGCATCGACCTAAACTGAGGGAAAAAAAAATGTTATATATGTTTTTGGGGGATATTTATTACAGCAAAAAGTAAAAAATATTGCATTTTTTTCAAAATTGTCGCTCTATTTGTTTATAGCGCAAAAAATAAAAACCGCAGAGGTGATCAAATACCACCAAAAGAAAGCTCTATTTGTGGGGAAAAAAGGACGCCAATTTTGTTTGGGAGCCACGTCGCACGACCGCGCAATTGTCTGTTAAAGCGATGCAGTGCCGAATTGTAAAAACGCCTTGGGTCATTTAGCAGCATATTGGTCCGGGGCTTAAGTGGTTAATGAAGGTACAACATTTAGCAACTAATTGCTACACTTAGAGGTGACTCTTCTCTTTTATACCCTATAAAAAAACATTTTTTGATATACAAGTACTTTGGATTACAAGCATGTTTCTGGAACGAATTATGCTCGCAATCCAAGGTTTTACTGTATAACCAATCTTTAAAATTGGCTTCCCACTGAAAGTCTTTTCCACATAAAAAAGCCATTCCTTTTACAGAGGTTAAATCTCTTTTCTTCTTGTCTCCAATTACAATTTTTGAAGGCAGCTTCTCTAGTGATACAAAATAGCGTATTCATACAATTTCCAAATGATATGTCAATTTTAAATGTTATTTCTACCCAAATAAATAACCATGTAGCCAGACAATTACGGGTCTCTTGTGCATTTGGGCCCCATATCAGTCACATGGCCTTCTATGACTAGAGTTACATCCTTAGGCACATCGGGAAAATGTAGGTTTTGCATAAAAAAATATATTTTGTAGCTGAAAACGCAGTTGTGTTTTTTTTAATAGTGCATCTTTCACACAGGTCTATTAATCAGACCTAAGAGAGGGACACTTGGGAGCTATGGACAGTACATACCAGTTTTGAAGGTTTTAAGATCCTCCTGCACTTCAGGCCCTGCCTTCTGGACAATATTACTCTCATCCTTCTCCATCTCGGTCTCGATAAAGGGGCACTTGGCACTGGCGGTGGCAGCTTGTGGAGCTGCTTGAGCCAGGGTGCGTCTGTTGGAGGCTCCATAAGAGACTGAAAAAAAATGTACACATTTTACTCTATGTGATATATGCAAAAACAAATATTGTAGAATATACAGTACATTATCGGCTCAGTTCAAGAAACTTCAAACAAGGATAAGAATTTTTATTTTCAGCTTTACAACTATTTTTCAAAGGCTTATCCTGGTGTAGTAGCTTTGAAATTTGGGCGATATATGATCCATATGCTGGTGTAGTAGCTTTGAGAACTGGGCGGTATAGGATCCATATTCTGGTGTAGTAGCTTTGAGAACGGGGCGGTATAGGATCCATATTCTGGTGTATTAGCTTTGAGATCTGGGCGGTAAAGGATCTATATTCTGGTGTATTAGCTTTGAGATCTGGGCGGTATAGGATCCATATTCTGGTGTATTAGCTTTGAGAACTGGGCAGTAAAGGATCCATATCCTGGTCTATTAGCTTTGAGAACTGTGTGGTAAAGGATACATATTCTGGTGTATTAGCTTTGAGAACTGGGCGGTATAGGATCCATATTCTGGTGTATTAGCTTTGAGATCTGGGCAGTATAGGATCTATATCCTGGTGTATTAGCTTTGAGATCTGGGCGGTAAAGGATCTATATTCTGGTGTATTAGCTTTGAGATCTGGGCGGTATAGGATCCATATTCTGGTGTATTAGCTTTGAGAACTGGGCAGTAAAGGATCCATATTCTGGTGTATTAGCTTTGAGATCTGGGCGGTATGGGATCTATATTCTGGTCTATTAGCTTTGAGAACTGAGCTGTATAGGATCCATATTCTGGTGTATTAGCTTTGAGAACTGGGCAGTAAAGGATCCATATTCTGGTGTATTAGCTTTGAGATCTGGGCAGTATAGGATCCATATTCTGGTGTATTAGCTTTGAGAACTGGGCAGTAAAGGATCCATATTCTGGTGTATTAGCTTTGAGATCTGGGCAGTATAGGATCCATATTCTGGTGTATTAGCTTTGAGAACTGGGTGGTATAGGATCCATATCCTGGTGTAGTAGCTTTGAGTAATGTGTGGTAAAGGATCTATATCCTGATGTATTAGCTTTGAGAACTGGGCGGTATAGGATCCATATTCTGGTGTATTAGCTTTGAGATCTGGGCGGTATAAGATCCATATTCTGGTGTATTAGCTTTGAGAACTGGGCGGTATAGGATCCATATCCTGGTGTATTAGCTTTGAGAACTGGGGGGTATAGGATCCATATCCTGGTGTATTAGCTTTGAGAACTGGGGGGTATAGGATCCATACCCTGGTGTATTAGTTTTAAGAACTAAGCTGTATAGGATCCATATTCTGGTGTATTGGCTTTGAGAACGGGGGGGGGGGGGGGGGGTATAAGATCCATATTCTGGTGTATTAGCTTTGAGAACTGAGCGGTCTACAGCCACAAGCTTGTGTCCACTTGACCATCTCACCTATACAAGCTTGTTGGACATTCTAATCCAAAACGATGCCCTTTTCACTGGATTTTGGAGTGACTTTGAGCCCCATTGTGATGCGGTATAGGATCCATATTCTGGTGTATTAGCTTTGAGATCTGGGCAGTATAGGATCTATATCCTGGTGTATTAGCTTTGAGATCTGGGCGGTAAAGGATCTATATTCTGGTGTATTAGCTTTGAGATCTGGGCGGTATAGGATCCATATTCTGGTGTATTAGCTTTGAGATCTGGGCGGTATAGGATCCATATTCTGGTGTATTAGCTTTGAGAACTGGGCAGTAAAGGATCCATATTCTGGTGTATTAGCTTTGAGATCTGGGCAGTATAGGATCCATATTCTGGTGTATTAGCTTTGAGAACTGGGTGGTATAGGATCCATATCCTGGTGTATTAGCTTTGAGTAATGTGTGGTAAAGGATCTATATCCTGGTGTATTAGCTTTGAGATCTGGGCAGTATAGGATCCATATCCTGGTGTATTAGCTTTGAGAACTGGGGGGTATAGGATCCATATCCTGGTGTATTAGCTTTGAGAACTGGGGGGTATAGGATCCATACCCTGGTGTATTAGTTTTAAGAACTAAGCTGTATAGGATCCATATTCTGGTGTATTGGCTTTGAGAACAGGGGGGGGGGGGGGGGATAAGATCCATATTCTGGTGTATTAGCTTTGAGAACTGAGCGGTCTACTGCCACAAGCTTGTGTCCACTTGACCATCTCACCTATACAAGCTTGTTGGACATTCTAATCCAAAACGATGCCCTTTTCACTGGATTTTGGAGTGACTTTGAGCCCCATTGTGATGCCATGTGCTGGTGTTGGGTGAGAAGACCTGGCTCGCAGTTGGTTTCCTAATTCAGTCCAAAGGTGTTCGGTAGGGTTGAGGTCAGGGCTCTGTGTGAGACACTTGAGTTCCTCCACAACAATTTTGTTTTATACATAGTGGTCCAGATCCACGTAGCGTATCGTAATTTTAGTCTGGCGTAGCGTATCGTATTAACGATACGTCGCCGCAACTTTGAGAGGCAAATGACAAAGCACTTGCCTCTAAAGTTACGGCGGCGTATCGTAAATCTGTCGGCGTAAGGGCGCGGAATTCAAATGTTAAAGATGTGGGCGTGTTTTATGTTAATTTTACTTGACTCGACGTAAATGACGTTTTTTCTGAACGGCGCATGCGCCGTCCGTGGGGGTATCCCAGTGCGGGTATCCCAGTGCGCATGCTCGAAATTAACCCGCAACAAGCCAATGCTTACGACGTGAACGTCATTCTACGCAAAGCCCTATTCGCGAACGACTTACGCAAACAACGTAAAATGTTCAAAATTCGACGCGGCAACAACGTCCATACTTAACATAGGATACACCTCATATAGCAGGGGTAACTATACGCCGAAAAAAGCCTTACGGAAACTACGTAAAAAAATTCGCCGGCCGGACGTACGTTCGTAGATCGCCGTATCTAGCTAATTTGCATACTCGACGCGGAAATCGACGGAAACGCCACCTAGCGGCCAGCGTAAATATGCACCTTAGATCCGACGGCGTACTAAGACGTACGCCAGTCGGATCTAGCCCAGCTTCAGGCGTATCTTGTTTTGTGGATACAAAACAAAGATACGCCGGAGCAAACTAGAAGTTACGCGGCGTATCAATAGATACGCCAGCGTAACTCCTTTGTGGATCTGGCCCCGTGTATTCTTTGACCGTTTCTAGGTTTTGACCATGACCAGCATAAACCATTCATTGGTACATTCTTTATTATAACTAATCTGTTGTTGAAAAAAATAGAGCGGGATCTCTTCTATTATAATCTATCTCTCTGGCCCTGAAGCGGCCAGCCCCCTGTACTAGCAGTATATAATTTACAGGTCTTCATTGAAAAAATATTAATCAGCTATCAAAAGAGCGTCCACCCAATTTCTAGCATTGTGACTTACTTCCAGTAGATGGTGTGGAGTCTTTGGACCTCTGCTGGTTAGCTGCAGTAGTGGACAAGGCACGTGACACCAAGACTGGACAGCGCTCTGCACTGCGCAGGATGATGGGTTTAGCTACCCGCAGGAACACTGAGGGGTCCCGGGTGTAGAAGGGACAGAGTTTGATGAAAGAAGCCATGTTCAAATATCAGGGTATCTGGGGGAAAAAGTAGACATTGTGGGTAGAGGGAAAACCATGAATTGCAGCATTGGTGAATACTAATTTCATACATTTTAAAGTGCTTGTAAACCCTTAGATATACCCAGTGAAGTGACTGGCCTCTGGTGGTACACAGAGATGGCTCAAATCCTCCTAGATAAGTTGTACCTGTTTATGTGCACACTTATTTTCTCTCATTCAAAGTCTAGAATTTGTACAGCTTGTCTGAGCTTTCAGAAAGCAGGGAATGGGGAGCTACGCACTACAGAGTTCAGTAAGAAGAGGTCTGAGTGCTGATTGGAGGGAAGGGACACCTCCCCCCCCCCATTTCCAAAAAGGAACAGAGCTGAGGCTGTCAATCACAGGCTGTGTGCTGGGGTTCCCTCTCCTTTCACCTTTTTATTTTTCTTTCTTGCTGATAGCAGAGGAAGAAAGCAGCAGAAATAAATGACTCTTTCTGCTCTGGATTGAGACAAGTACACACTATAGAGGGATATGCTTTCTTCATAGTTACATAGTAGGTGAGGTTGAAAAAAGTCCATCAAGTCCAACCTATGTGTGTGATTATATGTCAAATACCAAAATTTGAAAGAATAACTAACTAATTAAAAATAACGAACTATTAAATTACAGGTATTGGAATTTCCTTTAAAATTTTTCTGTTAGTGAACGTAAGGAATACGAATTTATCCAAAGTTACGAATTATCCGAAATAACGAATGCTGCATCTAAACGGATGGAACGGAACAAATTAATTAATAAATTATAATACTACTAATATTTTTTTTATTATTATTGTTATTTATTATTATTATTATTATTAAAGAGGAAGTAAACCCTCTATAACAGCCGTCACTAAATGGCGGCCCGTGGTCCAAACACGGACCGAGCGACGCTCGTGTCTGGACCGTCAGGCCACCAGTGTATAGCGCCACATCCCCACGGCTCCGTTCAGCAGGCATTGGTTGCCGGGACCGCAAGCGCCCTGCAACCAATGACATTGCGTGTGCGCCTGCCCCCCTCCTGATGCTTACTATCTCGTAGCTCCCGGCCGGAGCTGCGAGGTAAGCCATGACGTCAAGTGCACGCCCCCGCCCCCTGCTGTTTGTTACCATAGGGGTGATCGCTGAGTGAGAGCTGGGTGCCGCAAGTTATGTGGGGTGTTTACAGGGGCACTTTGATGGGCACATTTAATGTAAGGTACACTCTGATGGGCACAGCAAAATGTGCTCATCAGAGAGCCCCTTAATATTAAAAATGCCCATCATTGTGTCTCTTAGCATAAGATGTGCCCATCAGTTTGCCTCTTAACATAAAATAAGGGGCATTCTGATGGGCATATTTTATGTTAAGGGGCACACTGATGGGCATATTTAATATTAAGGGGCACACTGATGGGCATATTTAATGTTCAGGGGCACGCTGATGGGCATATTTTGTTGTGCCCATCAGCGTGCCCTTTAACATAAAATGTGCTCTCCAGAGTGTCCCTTAACATTAAATATGTCCATCAGAGTGCCTCTTAACATAAAATGTGCCCATCAGTGTGCCCCTTAACAATAAATATGTTCATCAGAGTACCCCTTAACATAAAATGTGCTCATCAGAGTCTCCATTAACCAAAAATGTGCCCATCAGAGTGCCCCTTAACATAAAATGTGCCCATTAGAGTGCCCCTTAACATTAAATATGTTCATCAGCATGCCCCTTATTTTATGTTAAAGGGGAATGCTGATGGGCACATATGTTAGTGGGGGCAGAGTGATGGGCACATATTATGTTAAAGGGGCATGATGATAGGCACATATTATGTTAAGGGGGCATGCCGGTGGGGACACCTGATGTAAATGGGCACTCTGATGGGGGCACCTGATGTAAAGAGGCACTCTGGTGGGGCACCTGATGTAAAGAGGCACTGTGATGGGGGCACCTGATGTAAAGAGGCACTCTGGTGGGGCACCTGATGTAAAGAGGCACTCTGGTGGGGCACCTGATGTAAAGAGGCACTCTGGTGGGGCACCTGATGTAAAGAGGCACTCTGATGGGAACACCTGATGTAAAGAGGCACTCTGATGGGAACACCTGATGTAAAGAGGCACTCTGATGGGAACACCTGATGTAAAGAGGCACTCTGATGGGAACACCTGATGTAAAGAGGCACTCTGATGGCGTCACGTGATGTAAATCGGAACTCTGATGAGCACACCTAATGTAAAGGAGCACTCTGATGGACACAACTGATGTGATGGAGACACCTGGTGTAAAGGGGCACTCTGATGATGGTACATAATGTAAGGGGGGACTCTGGGGGCAAATAATGTAAGGGGGCACACTAATGGGAGACACCACATGTAAGGGGGCCTTCTGATGAAGAAACCTGATGTAAGAGGGCACTCTGATGGGGACACCTGATATAAGGGGATACTCTGACGGTGGCAACTGACTTATGGGGCTAGTCTGATGGGGGCACCCAATGTAATGAATTACTTTGGTAGGGGTCCCTGGTGTAAGGGGGGAACACTAATGGGGACATTTACAGAGAGTGTGTGGAGGAAACAGTAAGAAAAGTGCCAGAGAGTGTGGCTTGTGCCAAAAAAAGGAAAGTAGACACGTACAATTATCTTTCATGGCACAGACTTGTGATTCGGACCTCGGACCTTAGGCAGCTGTCTAGTGGTAGCACTGGCCTTGGTCCTGGAAAATCTGTATGCATGCTTTCAAACGATATTAACCACTTGACCTTCAGAAGATTTACCCCCCTTTCCTAACCAGGCCAATGTTTGCAAGACAACTGCGCGGTCGTGTGACGGTGTACCCAAATAAAATTGACGTCCTTTTTTTCCCCCACTTTCTTTTGGTGGTATTTGATCACCTCTCTGGTTCTGTATCTTTTGCGCTTTAAACAAAAAAAGGCCGACAATTTCAGCCATACAGTTTGTATGGTTGAAATCACATCGCTTGTGATGTGCACAGCAATGCGGTGCGAATCACATGCGATGTCTGGCATCACACTAGTGTGAACCGTACCTGATTAAAAAAAAGTAGTTAAGCCGTTACATCTAAGAAGTGATGAGCTGCAATATAACAAATGTTTGATTTTGGGTTTTATTTTCCTGTTCCTATCTGTCTCAGCGACCTTCGGAGATCAGGTTGTAGTGGTGACATAATCAGCCGTTGCTCGATGTGTAAATGACTTTCCTTGAGTAACAGTTAAGTGATTTGTTGTAATCTCACTCATTGGGAAAACACAAGTAGTAGTTGAGGAAATCCTGCTTGTGGTCACACACGAGGGGTCACTAGTAAAAAGGGGAACGAATGAAGGGCTGCAGGAAGATCTGAGATACTTAAGAAGATTGTACAATGTACCAACCAAAACCAATCATATTGAATGTTTATCAGTTTACAGCAATAAGGAAACAATGAAAAGTGGATTCTGATTGGTTGCGTTTTCTTACCACACCTTGCATGCTTCTCTCAGCTTCTTTTTTACAGCTGCTGTTAGTGGCGTCTGACATTTTTTTTAACTGCCTCTAAATGCCCCTCCATGTTACCCTATGGCTCAGATTTACAGAGAGCAAGGCGCACATTACGCCGCCGTAGAGCAAACACTGTACGCCACGCCAACGTAGCGCGGAGAGGCAAGCATTGCATTCAGCAAGCCAGTGCTCCCAACGCTGCGCCAGAGTGGCGTAGGTTTCGAAGGCGCACGCCGGCGTAGGTGGAAGTGGGCGTGACCCCATGCAAATGATGGGCCGAGCGCCAGACAGGTACGTGTCACGAACTGCGCATGCGCCGTGACATGGACACATACACGGCACAACTGCCTAAGCTACGTCGGATCACCGCGTACGCCATGAACATAACGTACGCCCAGCCAGACATACGTCCAACGCACAATACGCCGGCTTGTGTTCCCTGGTGCAGACCTGTGCATGTCTGTTGCCGGGTTGCACGTCATTTATGGGGAATAACATTACGCCGGACGTACAACTTACGCGCATCTCGCGTAGCATGCGCCGGGCACACGCACGTTCGTGAATTGGCGTATATCCCTCATTTGCATGTTTGAATGGCTAATCAATGGGAGCAGCAACATGCGCCCAGCCCATATGTGCGCCCACCCTACGCCGGCGGGGTGTAGCCTGTTTTTAGGTGCATGTTGGTTCGTGGGTCTGCCGCACACATACGCCGGTGCACATTGGCACTTACGTCGGCGTAAGTGCTTTGTGAATCTGGGCCTATGTGTCCATACACATAAACTGTCAGAGGTGTTTTTGGAGGCATAAGCATTTAGGAACAGTAGAAAAAAAAAAAAAAAAAAACGACAGCCTGTGCATCCAGGAGCTGTAAAAATGAAAAATGCCCAAAAAAAAAAACAGCGCTTAGTCGCGTTTTTACATTATAGGGAGTATTTTTACAAAAAATAAATAAAAATAAAAACGCCTATAAACGCTATTTAAAAACACGGCTAACAGTGTGGGTGGTCCTTTTTTCCTGGGGAGGATCTATTGTTGCTGGCTGCAGGGGATCGATTTTACTGCTTTTTTTGTTATCTATAACAAGTTTCATACAAATTTACTTGCTTCTGTATTTTTTAAAAGGGGTGGTCTTGGTAGGTGGTTAAACCAAGGAACAGTGCTTGGAGGTGGGTAGGGGGTGGAACCAAGGAACAGTGCTCGGAGGTGGGTAGGGGGTGGAATCAAGGAACAGTGCTCGGAGTTGGGTAGGGGGTGGAATCAAGGAAAAGTGCTCGGAGGTGGGTAGGGGGTGGAATCAAGGAACAGTGCTCGGAGGTGGGTAAGGGGTGGAATCAAGGAACAGTGCTTGGAGGTGGGTAGGGGGTGGAATCAAGGAACAGTGCTCACAGGTGGGTAGGGGGTGGAACCAAGGAAAAGTGCTCAGAGGTGGGTAGGGGGTGGAACCAAGGAACAGTGCTTGGAGGTGGGTAGGGGGTGGAATCAAGGAACAGTGCTTGGAGGTGGGTAGGGGGTGGAATCAAGGAACAGTGCTCACAGGTGGGTAGGGGGTGGAACCAAGGAACAGTGCTCAGAGGTGAGTAGGGGGTGGAACCAAGGAACAGTGCTCAGAGGTGGGTAGGGGGTGGAACCAAGGAACAGTGCTTGGAGGTGGGTAGGGGGTGGAATCAAGGAACAGTGCTTGGAGGTGGGTAGGGGGTGGAATCAAGGAACAGTGCTCACAGGTGGGTAGGGGGTGGAACCAAGGAACAGTGCTCAGAGGTGGGTAGGGGGTGGAACCAAGGAACAGTGCTTGGAGGTGGGTAGGGGGTGGAACCAAGGAACAGTGCTTGGAGGTGGGTAGGGGTTGGAATCAAGGAACAGTGCTCGGAGGTGGGTAGGGGGTGGAACCAAGGAACAGTGCTCGGAGGTGGGTAGGGGGTGGAACCAAGGAACAGTGCTCGGAGGTGGGTAGGGGCGGACAGAAGGGGTGACTTGGAAAAGGGGAGTTCCTGCACCTATTCTCTGAAAATCTGTCCCCCGCCAGCTCTAACACTGAGAACTGAAAGAAAACGATTACCCCCAGATGGGACTTTAAAGGCCAGACTCCAGTAAAGATATGTAAATTTTATTAGGTGGTTAAACCAAAATGGGTTGACATTTGTTTACAGAATAATTCTGGATGTTGGATTACAAGAGTCTTCTGGAACAGTCAGAAATTAAAAACATAAAGAATATAATAGAGTGACACCTGGGACGCACGTTCCGTGTGTGGAACCCAGAAAAAAACAAAAAATAAACCTTGTGACAACAACATACAAAATAAATTAAAAAACACTCTGTAGAGAGCAGTGGAGAATTGCCCGACGCGTTTCTGGTCTGTTGATGGAGCAACAGACCTTCATCAGGGGCCACAGGAGTGTATGATTACAAGCTTTTTTTCTCTCGTTTGTAGTAAACAAAGGTTTAGAAAATTGACCCTCAAATTTTGGGTTCTAGATGTCCCCAGAGCCGATTATAGGGTCCTAGGGGTAGAGAGAAAGGGAGGGATGGCTCCGACTGACCTCAAACACACGGTGTCCCAGGTATGGGACTTAAGGGCAAGAGTGCAGCAGGTCAGTGAATTCACTGAGTCCAATGCGGACGGTCCTCTTAACGGTGCTCGGGGGAATCCCGAGCTGAATATGTATAGGGGAACCTGATGCCAGATGCCGTGGTTTTAAGTATGTTGTGATACCAGCGTTAGTCCCTTCAGCTCACAGGGTGCTTAGGGAACACTGAGAACTGAGTGATCGAACACCCCTGATCGCTCGGTTCTCACAGCTCCTTCAGCAGAGAGCTGTTGACTGTCAGTCACTGGCTCTCTGCTTAACCCCCACCAGGACTCTCTGCAGCACCAGGCTGTGGAGGGGGCAGGAGCGGCCGGCTCAGGCTTTCAGCAGGTGCTGGTCCACCGGCACTGTGACGTCAGCCGTCAGCGTGCTTCAGCCCGTTGTCTGCTGAAAACGGGTCACAGGAGTGCAGAACGAACTGCACTCCTGTGATCCACAGGAGAAGTACAACCAAACAAGCTTTCTCCGTACTTCTCCAAAAGTGGAACTTCCGCTTTAAGCACTCCTCACCCCCTTACATGCCACATTTGGCATGTCATTTTTTTGGGGGGAGTGGGGGTTTCAGTAGGAGTGGGACTTCCTGTCCCACGTCCTCCTTCCGCCCAGGGACCACCTCGGCGTCTTCTCTTCTCGCCTTAGGCCCTCCCTTTAGGCGATCTCCAGGGGCACGCAACAGGTCCCAGGAGATCGCCTGTCCACTCATAGAGCGCGTCGCGACTCGCGCATGCGCAGTGAAAGCCCAGCCGTGAAGCCGAAAGCTGTCACGACCGGGTGCCCACACTATGAATGGAGGCGCCGTCCAGAGAGGGGGGGAGAGGAGCAGAGCTCCGGGTGGCCGCGTTGCAGGACCGTGGAGCAGGTAAGTGTCTGTTTATTAAAAGTCAGCAGCTACACTTTTTGTAGCTGCTGACTTTTAATAAACACCAAAAGGCTGAAACTCCGCTTTAAGTTTGTTAGGAGCGGGTGAGGTGTCGTGGAGGTGTTTGGTGAAGGAGACACTTAGTTTTTTAATGTAAATGGAACTGCAGATTTTTATTTTATTGCAAATTTTTAGGTCTTTATAAAATACAGTATAATTGTAGCAATGATTCATTGAGTGATGAGCCATCATTCTAGGACATTGCTGTACAGGACACTCAGATCTGATGCCCCGTCCTGGTTTTGCTGAGTAGGTAGGACTATCTAGCAGATGCAGGGTGTATATAAGAGATAACGCATGCATGGGGTGTTATCTGTGGACATTGTAGAGTCACACCCAGCTGGTCCTGGCTCAGATCACAAACTACAGTATGCAGAGCTCCATAGAAAGCTGATCATTGCTTTGGTAGGACCTGGGAGGGGGGGGGGGTTGGGGTACGCTATAATAGACTAACGGCATGGGGCATGATTCAATTTTAGAAATGTATATATTGTCACCAATTTACACAGCACTATCAGTCCTGCCCCCAAGGAGCTTACAATCTAAGGTCCCTATCTCACATACATAAATTCACATACCAGAGCCAATTAAACTACCAGCATGTTTTTTAGAGTGTAAGAGGAAACCGGAGTACCCGGAGGAAACCCACGCAGGTACAGGGAGAACATGCAAACTCCATGCAGATAATACTATCCTGACCTGGATATGAACCAGGGACCCAGTGCTGCAAGGCAGAAGTGCCAACCACAAAGCCAAAGGGTTACCTTTGTGTTCCCATTCCTAGATAGAATGCTGCCCCAGGTTCCCCTCAATGCCAGCTGCATGTCGGAAGGCCTGGCCACTTGATTGTGCCATCTGTACTGAAGGGAAGGAGTTAACGTGGAGTTCCACCGAAAAGTGGAACTTCTGCTTATAGGTTTCCTCCCCCCCCCCCCTCCGGTGCCACATTTGCAACCTTTCAGGGGGGGGGGGCTGGGACCTGTTTTCGACAGGTCTCCTACCCCACTTTCTGAGACGGGGCAGCGGCCCGATCTCCCAGAAGTTCGGCCCCCCTCCTCCTTCAACCGCCACCGGGCCAATTAGAAAGCGCAGTGTGTTTCGCACATGCTCAGTGGGGAACCAGCTGTGAAGCCGAACTGCCACCTTCCCTTACCAGGAATGATGGCAGCAGCACCCGGGAATCGAACTGAAGATGGGCTGGGGTGTCGACATTGCGGTTTCCCTGCACAGGTAAGTGGCCGAATATTAAAAGTCAGAAGCTGCATATGTAGCTGTTGACTTTTACTTTTTTTCCCCAGGCTGGACCTTCTCTTTAAGGCTCTACTCACACCATGTAGGCGCAACAAAATGCGTGTGCGTTTCCACATGTAGCATATCCCATTCCCTTCAAAGAACTTCCCTACACGTAAGAAATGCATTGAAGAAGACCTTTATTCGCTTGCAAAATCGTGCTGCACCGAAACGCAACCATGTGTTTCAGCACCCAAAAACACGGGTATTGGCAGATCCATGGGGGTGCCATTAAGCATTATTGGCACCACCGCATGCTTGCTAAATCATGTTTTTGTGATTGTCAGGAAAAAGTTGAAGCTCCGCTTATTGGTCTCCTCCCACCTCCGGTGCCACATTTGGCACCTTTCGAGGGGGGGGTACTTATTTTGGACAGGTACCCGTCCCCACTTCCGTCGGACCTCACCGAGGCGAGGTACGTCAGAAGTTCAGCCCTCCTCCTTCCTGCTTTTTGGTGCTGGGCCAATAAGAGAGTTCCGCGCGCTTTACAAATGTGCAGTAGAGAACAGGCTTCATTGCCGGGTTCCCCTACTATGAATGGCACCCAAGAGCCGATCACATGATCATGTGACTAAGCCTTTAGACATTTCACCAAAACTGAAAGTAGATCCAAGGCCAAGCCCATTTTGTTTTCGACTTGGATAGAGCAGGGAAGGGTAAAGCCCAGCTCCGGGGAGGGGGGGACTTGCAGTGGGTCCACCTAAATACTTATTAGGTGCAAGGGGGCGCGGGGAGAGGAAGGGACTTTAGTACTTACCTTACATCTTGCTCTAGCGAGCTCCAGTGCTGTCCTCTTCTCTCCTCCACTCTGGTGGGCTGTAGGTGGTCCCTCCACATCAAGGCTATTAGTCTTAATGCGGATCTAGTCCTCAGAAAGGAATGTGCTGGAACTGGAGAGAGTCCAGAGAATGATAACTAAATTAATAAGGGGACTGGAGGACCTCAATTACGAGGAACCAGTGCAAGCGCAAAATGTATTCTCCCTGGAGAAGAGACGCTTCAGAGGGGACATATACGTTGGTACTTTAAAGATGGATATCTCGGTAACGGCAGCAGCTGCTGCCACAACCAAGATATCCATCTTTTCTTTGAGCGGTCCTGTAAACGATAACGGTGGTCTCTGCAGCGGATTCGCCGCGAGATCACCGCTATCGGCGGCGGGAGAGGGCCCCCCCCTCCCGCCGCCTACTGGAGCCGTCGGCAGAGGCGATTGGGTCCTTTTCTCTCCTCGGCTGGGATACGAGTGAGGGCAAGATGGCCCCCACCCGTCTCCATAGCATAGCAGGGCGGAAGAGACGTCAAAACGTCACTTCCGCCCATGCTTCTTAAAGCAATGTTTTCTAATTGTCATTTTTTCAAATGACAAAAAATGTTTTTATTTTTTTGCATTTAAGTCTAAATATGAGATGTGAGGTCTTTTTGACCTCCAGATCTCATATTTAAGAGGACCTGTCATGCTTTTTTCTATTACAAGGGATGTTTACATTCCTTGTAATAGGAATAAAAGTGACCCATTTTATTTTATTTTTTATTTTTTTTATAAAAATTTATAAAATAAATAAGAAAACAACATTTTTTTTTTTTAAAGCGCCCCGTCCCGACGAGCTCGCGCGCAGAAGCGAACGCATACATGAGTAGCGCCCGCATATGAAAACAGTGTTCAAACCACACAAGTGAGGTATTGCCGCGATCGTTAGAGCGAGAGCAATAATTCAAGCCCTAGACCTCCTCTGTAACTCAATAGATACAACCTGTAGAATTTTTTAAACGTTGCCTATGGAGATTTTTAAGGTTAAAAGTTTGACGCCATTCCACGAGCGGGCGCAGTTTTGAAGCGTGACATGTTGGGTATCATTTTACTCGGCGTAACAGTATCTTTCACAATATAAAAAAAAAATTGGGTCAACTTTACTGTTGTCTTATTTTTTAATTCAAAAAAGGTGATTTTTTTCCAAAAAAAGTGCGCTTGTAAGGACGCTGCGCAAATCTTGTGTGACAAAAAGTATTGCAATGACCGCCATTTTATTCTCTAGGGTGTTAGAAAAAAATATATATAATGTTTGGGGGTTTAAAGTAATTTTCTAGCAAAAAAAAACTTTTTTAATCTTGTAAACACCAAATCTGAAAAACAGCCAAGGCCCTTAAAGTGGAGGTTCACCCGGAAATGTAAATTTTTAACCTTAGATTGAGGCTCATTTTGTGAAGGGGAATCGGGTAGTTTTTTTAAAAACAAAGCCGTACTTACCGTTTTAGAGAGCGATCTTCTCTGCCCCTTCCGGGTATGGGCTGCGGGACTGGGCGTTCCTATTTGATTGACAGTCTTCCGACGGTCGCATCTATCGCGTCACGATTTTCCGATAGAAACCGAACGTCGGTGCGCAGGCGCTGTATAGAGCAGCACCGACGTTCGGCTTCTTTCGGCTACTCGTGACACGATGTATGCGACCGTCGGAAGCCTGTCAATCAAATAGGAACGCCCAGTCCCGAAGACCATACCCGGAAGCGGCGGAGAAGATCGCTCTCTAAAACGGTAAGTACTGCTTCGTTTTAAAAAAAACACCCGATTCCCCTTGACAAAATGAGCCTCAATCTAATGTTCAAAAAACATTTTTCGGGTGAACTCCCGCTTTAAGTGGTTAAAATGCTTCTTTGTCCAGTTCTGTCCCAATAAGGGAAATTTCCCTTCACTTCCTGTTCTGTAGACACAACAGGAAATGAGAGGAATTTTCTTGAAAGTGACATTACGCACTGGAAGTAAGGTCCCACCATACCAGCAAATAAACATTTTTTTTTTGCTGTCATTTCTAGCCCTGCATTGTATTTTATTCTTATAGGGCATTTCTTCTACATTGCTCAATTTATATAAAGTCCTTACCTGGTCATTTTCTACACTGGACGTGATTGGCCGAGCATAGCCTGAGCTCTGTTATTCACAGATGAATACACTCCTTGCTCAAGAGGAACTCAAGTTCCAGTTGTTGGTGGTGAGCAGTAAGAATGACGTAACTGTCCGATATATTACAAGGATCAGAGGACAAACACTGGACCTCATTCAGGTATAACACCGGCTTGTAGCATTGTAAAAGCACATAGGGAGCGAAGAAATCAAATACAATATAGAAACTACATACTGTAATAATGAAATAATAATTGGCGTATAACACGCACTTTTTCACCGTGCAAATCGGTTGCAAATTGTGGGCCAGATTCCGATAGATCAGCGGATCTTTAGATCCGCGTAATCTATCTGATTTAAGATCCGCCGCCGCAAGTTTTAGAGTCAAGTGGGTAATTCACAAAACACTTACCTCCAAACTTGCGGCGGCGTATCTTAAATCCCCCGGCGGAATTCAAATTCCGTGGCTAGGGGGAGTGTAGCATTTAAATCAGGCGCGTCCCTGCGCCGATTTAACTGCGCATGCGCCGTCCGCAAATTTTCCCGGCGTGCAATTTTCGCTAGGACGTCATTGGTTTTGGCGTGAGCGTAACTTGTGTCCATCGGTTTTGTGAATCGACGTACGCAAACGACGTAAAAAAAACGGCCATACTTAACATTGGCTGCGCCTCATAGAAGCAGGGGTAACTATGCGCCGGGAAAACCTTTACGTAAACGTCGTAAAAACACTGCGTCGGGCCCGCGTACGTTCGTGAATTGGCAGCTGATTTACATATTCTCGCCGTAAATCAGCGAGAACGCCCCCAGCGGCCATTTTTTTAGAAGCCGGTCCAGGAGGCGGGACTTTGTATTAAAAAGGACGCCGAGTAAACAAGAGATTGTCGCTGTATGTAATCTGACGGCACTCATCCCGCCCCCCTCCCTGAGATGGGCATTGATCAGGCTGCATTGATGGGCACTGACCCTTTTTTTGCTTCAAAGTTCTTTATTTAAAATGTTTGTTTTCTTCCTGAAACTTAAAATGAAGGTGCGTGTTATATGCCGATAAATATGGTATTTATATATGTTTTTTTTATATATGAGTAATATATATATATATATATATATATATATATATATATATATATAGCCAGATTCAGAGAGAGTTACGCCGAGAGTTACGCTCTGAATCTGCGCCGTCGTAAATTTAAGTGTATTCTCAAATTGAGATACACTTAAATCTAGCTAAGATACGACCGCCGGCGCGTCGTATCTTAGCTGTCTATTTAGGCCGGCCGCTAGGGGCGTGTACGCTGATTTACGCCTAGAATGCGTAAATCAGCGAGATACGCCTATTCACGTACGCTTGCCCGTCGCAGTAAAGATACGCCGTTTACGTAAGGCGTTTTCAGGCCTAAAGATATTCCACCAAAAAGATGGCGCAGCCAATGTTAAGTATGGACGTCGGAACCGCATCAAATTTTTAAATTTTTACGTCGTTTGTGTAAGTCGTCCGTGAATGGGGCTGGGCGTAATTTACGTTCACGTCGAGATCAATAAGTCTTTGCGGCGTAATTTGGAGCATGCGCACTGGGATACGTCCACGGATGGCGCATGCGCCGTTCGTTAAAAACGTCAATCACGTCGGGTCACGGTTCATTAGCATAAAACACGCCCACCTCTTCACAATTTGAATTAGGCGCGCTTAGGCCGGCACATTTACGCTACGCCGCCTTAACTTAGGACGCAAGTGCTTTGTGAATACAGCACTTGCCTCTCTAACTTACGGCGGCGTAGCGTATATGAGATATGCTACGCCTGCCTAACGTTAGGCACGGATACCTGAATCCAGCTAATAGTATCTTACGAAAGCGGGGACATAGCGATAAAAACCCGGCCAAGGGTTTAACCCTTCCCCCGCTCTGTCCAAAATGTAAAAAAAAAAAAGGTTTTGCCTGGAAATACAATTTAATGGTCCAGTATCTCTCACTACGTCATGTTCTTTGGTTCCCGGTGAAAATGGAACTCAATACTTTAACCCAAGATTCTTCTTATACTGTAGACGCAGGGGGTCTCAAACTGGTGGCCCCCCCAGCTGTTACAAAACTACAAGTCCCATCATGCCTCTGCCGTCAGCCTTACAATGCCTCATGGGACTTGTAGTTTAACAACAGCTGGAGGGCCGCCAGTTTGAGACCCCTGCTGTAGAGTCTCGGCTACCTGCTCCATGGAATTCCATCGCCCCAAATATAGATTGCGTTTTTGATATGGCATTACTACTATGATATAAAAGTGACCATCCTCGTTATTTTAGCCTTAATGCTACAGAACTAGTAAACATGCACTACGTCATCTGTATCTGGGCAGGACTGGGCTTGCTTAGGAAAGCAGCTTTTTTTCTTCTTATGTAGCAAATATACTGATAAGAAAGAGCTTCTGGTAGAACTTTCAGGAAAACCTGCTGACTACCAGAAAAACAAGCAAGGGGCAGAATACGCACAGTACAGACTGTAACCGGGGTAACTAACGAGCAAGGCATTTAAAGGGTCTGTCCACCCAAAACTAATATTCCAGTTTTGGTAGGTGCTGTAGGGTTGCCTGCCAACTCCTTATATGCCACAAGGTCAGCACACCTGCTGTGGCCCTAAGGCTGCATTCACATCAATGCGACAGCGGCGTACGGCGTACGCGGCGTATTTTGCCGCGAGTGTGTATCTTTTTTTTTTTTTTTTTTTTAAGATTCTTCCCATTGCTGTCAATGGGCGAACGCCAATGTCGCCTGAAAAAAAGGGTCCGGGACTTTTTTTCAGGCGACAGGCGTTCGGCGTCTATGAGATGTGAACCATCTCCATAGACAGCAATGGGAATTCTCCCCTCTAGCGGCAGAAGCGTCCGGCGTCGGGCGTTTTGTCGCATAGATGTGAATGGAGCCTTACAAAGGATTCCAATTCTCCCTACTGATTTTTTTTTTCTTTTTATATATGTTACATTGTTTTATTTAGATTATATGTGATATATTATTACTTGTGTTATTACTGTATATTATATTATACTATATTATATTTTATTTGATATTTGTGATTGATATATTATTATTATTTTTTTATTTGTAAACAGGAACAGGGCCATGCAGGCCGACATAGAATGTACAATAGTACATACAATTGATTGATATATTTTAATATAATCTTATATAATATGATATATCATATCACATTTATAAAAGGTATTTCTTTTATATTAAATGATGTTATGGGGCGCGATCTCCGCAATTTATAAAATATTGATGGGATTGAAAGACCCCGGTTTCCCTCCTTATATTAATAAATGGGAAGAGGAATTGGGAACGGGTAAAACCGAGACAGAGGTCAGGAAAATATTAAAAAAGACGCATACGACTTCATTTAATTGTGCATTGATCGAAATGAACTTTAAGTGTTTAGCACGATGGTATATAACCCCGGCCATAGCACACCGTTATCAAGACGACACCTCCAAATATTGTTGGAGGGGCTGTCTTGAAGTGGGCACTATGTCACATATATGGTGGACCTGCCCAAAAATTAAAACATACTGGAATAATGTATTATTAGTAATTGAGGAGATAACCGGAATTAAAATACCTCCTGATCCATGGGTCTGCTTGTTTCATGGGACAGAAATGTCAACTAAACAGTACATGAGAACCTTACTTCCCCATGTACTAGATGCAGCAAAGAGTCTGATCCCCAAACAATGGAAGGACCCTATGAGCCCGACAGAGAAGAGCTGGTTTTGCAGAATTAATGATATATATTATGCTGAACAGCTCAGGTACATGGGAGAGGAAGGAGAAGGCGGATTTAAACGAAAATGGCAGGATTGGGCTAATTTTAAACTTGCACCAAGGTATATAGATAGGATGATATAGTGTAGGAAGGTTAACGGGCAAAGAGTGATTCAATAGGAGACAGAATTCCGGAGATAGGGGAGGGTGGGAGGGTGGGGATAAGGGTTGGGGGTGGCTTGAGGGTGGGATGAGGGTTTGTTCGGCTAGGGGAAACTAATGTATCTATTTATGTATTTAAGTATTTTTTCCTTTCTCTCCTTTTGTATATTTATTGACATATATTTAAAAAAGCACTTTTGCAATTACAAAAAAAAAAAAAAAAAAAAAATTTCCAACCATGATGCGAACTAAGGAGACTGCGAATTGAACGCAAATTGATTGAGTATCCTGATAGTTCTCTGAGGCGGAAAAAAATAAAAAAAATAAAAAAAAAAAAAAAAAAAAAAAAAAAAAATGATGTTATATGTTCTATTTTATTCTATGTGATATTTATATTATATATTCTATTCTATGTGAGGTTATATTATAAAATAACATCACATATAATATATTATCAAATATAATTTATAATATCCCATATTAAATAGAAGACAACATATAACATATAATACAATATCACATGTTATAATATACTTTATTATAGGTAATGTTATATTTGATGTGATGTTATATATAACATTTTACTATATGTGATATTATAATTTATTTATTTGATGTTATATTATATTATAACATATATAATATATGTAATATAAAATAATGTTACATATAATTAAATATAATGTAACATCACATATAATAGAATATCACATAAAATATAATAGCAAATAAAATATAATATAGTATCACATATAGTATAACATCACATAAATGTATAATATATTATGAAATATAATAAAGCATATAATAACATGTGATATTTTATTATATTATATGTTATGTTTTATTATATGTGATATTGTATTATATCATATTAGATATTCTATTTTATGTGATATTATATTTGAAATTATCTTATATGTGATGTTACGTTATAAGATAACCTCTCATATAATATAATATAAAATATAATATCACATATAATAAAATATAACATATAATATAATAAAATACATTTTATAAATGTGATATTATATTCTATTATAATTTATTAAATGTGATATTAAATTATATTATATAATAATGGAAGTACACCCATTGGGCCAGATCCACATAGCGCGGCACATTGTTCCGTCTGGCGTAGCGTATCTCAGATACACTACGCCGCCGTAAACTTATAGCGTATTTTCCGTATCCTCAAAGAATTTGCGCCGTAAGTTACGGCGGCGTAGTGTATCTGTGTCGGCGTAAGGGCGCGCAATTCAAATGGATGAGATGGGGGCGTGTTTTATGTCAATACGTCTTGACCCGACGTAAATGACGTTTTTTCTGAACGGCGCATGCACCGTCCGTGGGGGTATCCCAGTGCGCATGCTCCAAATTAACCCGCAACAAGCCAATGCTTTCGACGTGAACGTAATTCTACGCAAAGCCCTATTCGCAAACGACTTACGCAAACGGCGTAAAATTTTCAAAATTCGACGCTGGCCCGACGTCCATACTTAACATAGGATACGCCTCATAGAGCAGGGGTAACTTTACGCCGGAAAAAGCCTTACGGAAACTACGTAATAAAATGCGCCGGCCGGACGTACGTTTGTGGATTGGCGTATCTAGCTAATTTGCATACTCAACGCGGAAATCGACGGAAGCGCCACCTAGCGGCCAGCGTAAATATGCACCTTAGATGTGACGGCGTACTAAGACGTACGCCATCGGATCTAGCCCAGCTTCAGGCGTATCTTGTTTTGTGGATACAAAACAAAGATACGCCGGAGCAAAATAGAAGTTACGCGGCGTATCAATAGATACGCCGTCGTAACTTCTTCGTGGATCTGACCCATTGTGGCCATTATGTAGGGTTCCCATATCCATAAAACTAGTTTATTTGGCTTCCAGCCCCTACTCCTCGGTATGCCTGCAGTGGGGTTATTAGATTGTAAGCTCCTTCGGGGAGACGAGACTGGATCAACGTTCTCATAAAAGGTGCAGAAAAAGTGTCGGAGGTAGATGAATGTTCAGAGCGATCCCATAATATAACGGCTCTTGTTTCCCAGATTTAATGACGGGCGTTAGACTGATGCTGCCGAAATTATTCACTCTGATAACGTTTCCTATCGATCAGTCAACCTCTCGCCTGTCATCGATCACAGGGCCACATTCACATGTATTTCCCATAACACAAAAAAAGGGGACTTTATATACCAGCATAAACATGCAAATTATTTTGGCTCCCCTTACGCGTTGCGATCTGACCGTACAACTCTGTCTCTGTACAACCAACTTTTTTTTTTGGATCTACCTAAACTATCCAGTCAATTTGGGCCAGATTCACGTAGCCCGGGCGCAACGTAACTTAACCGATTTAGGTTACACCGCCGCAAATTTTCTGGCTAAGTGCCCGATCCACAAAGCACTTACCTGGAAATTTGCGGCGTTGTATCCTAAATCGGTCCGGCGCAAGGCGGGCCAATTCAAATGGGGCGGGTACCATTTAAATTAGGCGCGCTCCCGCGCCGGACGTACTGCGCATGCTCCCGACGCAAATTTCCCGACGTGCTTTGCGCGAAATTACGACGCGCCGACGTTTTGTGAATCGCGACGTGAAAAAAAGACTTGCGCCGGGAAAAAAAAAAATGTTTAAAAAAATTCAAAAGTGACGCGCGAAAGACGGGTATACTTTTACATGGTGTACTAATTTTACACTTTGTAAAAGGTGCCCTATCTTTGCGACGTAACGACGGGAAAAAGTTTCGTGGATCGCCGTAAGAGCTAATTTGCATACCCGCTATCGCTGGTTTACGACGCAAACTCCCCCCAGCGGCGGCCGCGGTACTGCATCCTAAGATCCGACAGTGTAAAACTATTACACCTGTCGGATCTTAGGGATATCTATGCGTAACTGATTCTATGAATGAGTCGTATAGATAGAAACAGAGATACGACGGAGTATCCCTTTTGTGAATCTGGCCCTTTGTACCCAATCAAGCAGGCCCTTGTACTACATCCTTTTGATCGAAATCAATAGGGCCATATTCTTATACATCTAAGGCGGCGGAACGTATGTACTTTACGTTACTCCGCCGCAAGTTTAAGTGGCAAGTGCCTGA
Organism: Rana temporaria; assembly: GCF_905171775.1. Classification (NCBI taxonomy): domain Eukaryota; kingdom Metazoa; phylum Chordata; class Amphibia; order Anura; family Ranidae; genus Rana; species Rana temporaria. The sequence goes on from NC_053497.1 coordinate 15,791,189, forward strand.
TTCACAAACCACTTACCTGTAAACTTGCGGCGGCGTCGCGTAAAGTCCACCCGCGTAAGCCATCCTAATTCAAATGATCCTGGCAGGGGGCGTGGATCATTTAAATTAGGCGCGCTCCCGCGCCGATCGTAATGCGCATGCTCCGTCGGGTAAATTACCCGACGTGCATTGCGCTAAATGACGTCTCACGGACGTCATTTGTTTTGACTGTAACGTAAATGGCGTCCAGCGGCCATTCACGGACGACTTACGCAAACGACGTTAAATTTTGAAATTTCGACGGGGGATCGACGGCCACACTTAACATTGAGTACGCCACCTAGGGGGCATCTTTATCTTTACGCCGCGTATCGCTTACGGAAACGACGTTAAAACACTACGGCGGGCAAAAAAAAAAACACTACGGCGGGCAAGCGTACGTTAGAGAATCGGCGTGACTAGTCATTTGCATATTCAACGCTGACCGCCACCTAGCGGTCAGCGTAAATATTGCAGCCTAGGATACAACGGCGCAAGCCGTCGTATCTTAGGCATGTTTAAGTGTATCTCAGTTTGAGAATACACTTAAACATAGGAAACGAACTTACGTAGGTGTATCTGCTGATACGCCTACGTAACTTGTTTAAGAATATGGCCCATAGTGAGCTTTAGGAAGGACCATATTGCTGCTTTTTTAATGAAAAAAAAAATAAAAAAAATGATAATGAATAATTAGCTTACATAGTTTGGGTAACTCTAATTATACAGCGATTGTACAATCAGATTGTATAATGTATGGTCAGCCTTAGAGCCCCAACTCTGTATATGTCTGTTATTCTTCACATATCGTAACATAAAAAAATTCTAAACATCTCTGTTACAAATGCCGGATTACAACATACAACTTGTAAAGATAAAGAGGAAATAAAATATTTTGAAACCTTGTCCTATGTCATGCATGCCTAGTGCACAGTCTGTAAAATCTCGGATGAAATGTTCACCGATTTGTATAGAAAGTCAGTAAATTTCCTTACCTGTTGCCCTGCACTGAGGACGAACATCAAGTGATGAACATCAGCGGGGCAGTCGGTGGAGGAGTGACTTGGCCCCTCCCACAGACACTTGTGATTGGCCCATTGAGTTTCACAACTTTTAAAAGAAGGGGGGGGGGGGAAAGTGGAAGCTCAGATAAGACATCAGCTCTTGTAAACAGAGTAGCAATGGAAGGGTTAACCTTTAAAAAAAAAAAACGATGGCGTCATTGTTATGGGTGGGTGAAATTTGGACGAAAGATAAAGAAAAATGTTCTTTAAAGGATAGATCCACCCTCAGAATTTTTTTGTATGTTTGAATGTTTTGTGGCAGCGAGCTGCTGATTAGGTAAAATTGGAAAAACAGCAATGTGCACTTCACAAGGGGCCATATTCTCAAATAATTTACGCCGGCGTATCAGCAGATACGCCGACGTAAGTCCGATCCTATGTTTAAGTGTATTCTCAAACTGAGATACACTCAAACATGCCTAAGATACGACGGCCTGCGCCGTTGTATCTTAGGCTGCAATATTTACGCTGACCGCTAGGTGGCGGTCAGCATAGAATATGCAAATGACTAGTCACGCCGATTCTCTAACGTACGCTTGCCCGCCGTAGTGTTTTAACGTCGTTTCCGTAAGCGATACGCGGCTTAAAGATAAACATGCCCCCTAGGTGGCGTACTCAATGTTAAGTGTGGCCGTCGATCCCGCGTCGAAATTTGAAAATTTAACGTCGTTTGCGTAAGTCGTCCGTGAATGGCGCTGGACGCCATTTACGTTACAGTCAAAACAAATGACGTCCGTGAGACGTCATTTAGCGCAATGCACGTCGGGTAATTTACCCGACGGAGCATGCGCATTACGATCGGCGCGGGAGCGCGCCTAATTTAAATGATCCACGCCCCCTACCAGGATCATTTGAATTAGGAGGGATTGCGCGGGTGGACTTTACGCGACGCCGCCGCCGCAAGTTTACAGGTAAGTGGTTTGGGAATCAGGCACTTGCCACTTAAACTTGCGGCGGCGTAACGTAAAGGACATACGTTCCGCCGCCTCAGATCTTTAAGAATATGCCCCACGGTGTGTATTCATTTTTTGCAGAATAATGTAAAAGTGACTTTTTGATTGATAAGATTTTTAAACCCTATAAAAGGGTCGAATCCTCCGGTAATGTGTCTGTGGTTACATAGCGAGCTATGGGAAAATCGTTTATATTCCTAACTGCAGCATTAGAACCGTACCCAGTGGCGTCACTAGGGTTGGTGTCACGGTAAAACATGGTGTCACCCCCCCTCTGTCTAGGCTGCCCAGCACCAAGCAGGCAGCGCACGGGCACGGGGCGCACCCCAAACCAGCCCCTGTAAATGATAGTATAGGGCAGTATAGTGGCAGGTTAGGGTAGTATAGAGTGGTATAGTGGCAGGTTGGTGTAGTGGGGTTGTATAGGACAGGTCAAGGTGGCATGTTGGGGTGATATAGGGTAGTTTGGGGTGGTATAGGGCAAGTTAGGGTTGCATAGGGCAGGTTGGGGTGGTATAGTGCAAGTTAGGGTGGCATAGGGCAAGTTGGGATGGCATGGGAAAGGTTGGGTTGGTACAGGGCAAGTTAGGGTGGCATTGGGCAGGTTGGGGTGGTATAGGGCAAGTTATGGTGGCATAGGGCAGATTGGGGTGGTATAGGGCAAGTTAGGGTGGCACAGGGCAAGTTGGGGTGGCATGGGAAAGTTTGGGGTGGTACAGGGCAGGCTGGCGTGGTACAGGGCTGTTTGGGGGGGGGGGGGTACAGGGCAGGCTGGGGTGGTACAGGGCAGGCTGGGTGATACAGGGCAGGCTGGGGTGGCACAGAGCAGGCTGGGGTGGTACAGGGCAGGCTGGGGTGGTACAGGGCAGGCTGGGTGATACAGGGCAGGCTGGGGTGGTACAGGGCAGGCTGGGGTGGTACAGGGCAGGCTGGGATTGCCCAGGGCAGGCTGGGCATGTCAGCTAAAAAAAAAAAAACGGGATGGTGTCACCCCTCTAGCGGGTGTCACCCGGTGCGGACCGCACCCCCCTAGCAACGCCTCTGACAGTACCGCGCTGCAAAACTTGGAGACAAGACCATTGCTATCTCTTTTATTTGAATATGTATCTTATTATAGCACATTATTATAATGAGCAATTCTAAATAATTGCCTTCCTCTGGATCAACTGTAGCTATAGGGCTCAGTATATGGAGGTTTCCTATTTTTCTATTAAAGGGGTTGTAAAGGTAAATGTTTTTTCATCCCATGCATTAAGGTGAAAAAACATCCGATGATACCGGTCCCCCCAGAACCCCCGTTTTACTTACCTGACCCCTCGAAAGTCCCGCGCGCGTCCCCGTGATCCTCTTCGGTTCCCAGCCTGGCCGTTGATTGGCTAGGCTGGACGGATTGATAGCAGAGCAGCCATTGGCTGGCGCTGCTGTCAATCACATCCGATGACGCGGCGTGCCGGAGCCGAGAGATACAGTCGGCGGCTATGCCCGCCGCTGTATCACGGGAGCGCGCCCGCAAAAGCTTTCCACCATCGCTCGCATGAAGGTGGAAAGCTCTTGCAAGGAGGAGCCGAGACAGCTGCCGAGGGACCACAGAAGACAGGGTTCGGGGCCACTCTGTGCAAAACGAGCTGCACAGTGGAGGTAAGTATAACATGTTTGTTATTTTACAAAAAAATAAAATTTTTACTTTTTTTTTTTTCTAGAAAGTTACTTAGAACCCCCAAACATTATGTGGCAGATCCACGTAGCGCGGCGCATTCCTCGGTCCGGCGTAGCGTATCTCTGATGCGCTACGCCGCCGTAACTTACAGCTTTTTTTTTTGTATCCTGAAAGGATTTCCGCCGTAAGTTACGGCGGCGTAGCGTAACTTAGGCGGCGTAAGGGCGCGCAATTCAAATGTATGTGATAGTGGCGTGTTTTATGTAAATACGTCTTGACCCGACGTAAATTACGTTTTTTTTCAACTGCGCATGCGCCGTCCGTGGGGGTATCCCAGTGCGCATGCTCGAAATTAAACCGGAACAAGCCAATGCTTACGACGGTGGCGTCATTCTACGCAAAGCCCTATTCGCGAACGACTTACGCAAACGACGTAACATTTTCAAAATTCGACGCGGGAACGACGACCATACTTAACATAGGATACGCCTCATATAGCAGGGGTAACTATACGCCGAAAAAAGCCTTACGGAAACTACGTAAAAAAAAATGCGCCGGCCGGACGTACGTTCGTGGATCGCCGTATCTAGCTAATTTGCATACTCGACGCGGAATTCGACGGAAAGGCCACCTCGGATCGATCCCTCATTCAGTCGTATCTTGTTTTGTGTATACAAAACAAAGATACGACGGGGGAACTTTGAAATTACGCAGCGTATCCATAGATACGCCGGCGTAATTCGTTTGTGGATCTGCCCCATTATATATATATATATATATATATATATATATATATATATAAAACAGAGGCCCTGGAGAATAAAATGGTCACAATACACTTTCATACGTTTTTTTTATTCTTTTGTACTTTAATACATTTTAATACAAAAAAATATATATATTTATATATATGTATATATATATACACACAAGTGGAACCTCGGATTGCGAGCAAAATCCGTTCCAGGAGAATGCTCGTAATCCAAAGTACTCATATATCAAAGCGAGTTTCCCCATTAAAGTCAATGGAAACGAAAATAATTTGTTCCACATTGACTTCTATGGCATGCAATACCGCATGTGGACAGAGGTGGAGGGGGGCGCCGGAGAGCCTCGGAAACGATTCGGAAAGACTCGGGAACGGAGTATTTCTGCGGTTTTCCGTGCATTTCCGTTCGGCTCCTAGCAGCTCTGATTGGCTCCGGAGCCCCCCCCACCTCAGGCCAAATGCGGTACTACACACCGATGTGGCTTGAATCCTGCTCATTTTGCGGGACAACATTTGCAAACCAAGTCAGGATTTTTAAAAATACAGTGCTCATATTGCCAAATGCTCGTTAACTACGTTACTTGTGTAGCGCCTGTGTACTTTTCAGTACAGGTGCTATGTCAAATTTAGTGGGATGAGAGAGTTACTTGCTCTCATCCATGTTGATTTGTTTAAATTTGGCTGTTGCCAGCCCTGGATTGTCCTGTGGGTCATTCTGTGCTCCAGAGATGTAGTTCCATATCTGGATGGCAGGTGGCGCCAGAGGGGTCCAGGGCGGAGGCGCCTTTTCTCCAGCAGCCAATCAGAGGAGTGTTTCCCTCGCGGGGCATGCTGGGGGAGGGTATTTCTGTGGCGGACGCCATTTTGTGGGGTCTTCGCGGGTTCCTGGTTCCAGGTGCGGCACCCACCTTTAGGGTGTGCGCACATCACGGGCCCCGGCGATATGGCCTACCAGGCCGGGGCGCACGTGCTACGCGGAGTTCCTGACTCTGGGTCCTCATGGCCCAGAGCAACTGATGCTGCAAAGGGGCCCCAGTGACTTACTGGGTCCCCCATCTCTTATTAAGAAGATCACAAGCGAGTTGTGCTGTTCGGTGGGGAGTCGGTCTGAGGTGAGCCCGGAGGCAGGTGATCCAATAGGACTCAGACAGAACCATCGGGGATCTGGGTGACCGAAAACTGTCAGTCGGTGGCCCCAAATATAGGAAATCTACCTGAGGGAGATTCAGGAAAATTATTGACTGAAAGGATTCGCTCTACTATTCATGTTCCTGAGTACTGGGCCGGTGGCAGAGGCTGTTTACTAATATTAATTCTATTAGAGCCAAGTCAGTGGCAGAGACTTGTTCCTTCTCAGTGGTTCCGAGTGACACCCTGGCTGCCAGCCCTGTGAGAGGGACCTGTCCAGGGGCACTATACCCAATCCGGGTGGAGTGGCGACGAAGCAAGAATAATCATTGGAGGCAGGACTGCTTCTTTTATCCATAGCCTGAATCTGCAAAGTTTTCTCCTTTTCACCAACCTTTCTCTTTCTACCTCATGTTGACTGTTGGTCATGTTGGGCCCAAAATAAAGGCACAGAAAATGTCAACCAATTGTCTGGACATTTCGTCATTGCTCTCATCATCGTCATCACCCCTAGACACATCACAGAGGTAACACAATTATGCCGTCCCAATCTAACCAGCGGCTCCTGAGGGGGTAGCGCTACACGTGGGGGCTCGTCCGGGATTCGGCTGTTACCTCTGGCAACGGAACTGTGAGTTATTTTATTATTGAGAGTAAGGAGTTGTCGTATGTCGAACTGTGTGGTGAAGAAGGAGTTAACCTCAGGTAGCCAAAGTCTGGGCATACGTGCAGCGGAGTGCGTGCCTGCAACGTGTCCAGACAAGTCTTTCAAGTGGGTGGAGTCACCCACCCCTGCGTGAGACGTGGGGCGAAGTTTTGCGCCAAACCAGCAATTGCTACCCGCCTACGAGAGAGAGAGAGACCACGTGTGAGATGTCCGCTCCCTCGTTGCCGTTCGTAGTTTCCCAGCGATTGAGACTCCCGATGACTGTCCCAGGAGTCTCCACCATGTCTGCTATTGCCGGAGTACCCCTCACTGACACGGGGATCCGGATGAAGATGGATGGAAAGTTTTTCCTGTACTCCAGCAGAGGATTGGAGGCCTTAGGACTATCCTGCCCTCGCTGTACGGAGCTGGCCGTACGTATTTTGCCTTTCGCCCGGTGCCACAAGTGCCGGGTCTACCTTTTCCAGGTCCTGCCACCCACTGAAGCTCCTCGGGAGTACCGGGTGGACTGGACCTCTGGGACTGTGTCCACGGAGGAGGAGACCCCATGGCCGGAACCCTCCCCGTCTGTGAAGATCGTTGAGTCGGAGGCTATTGATGCTGAGTTCTTCGCTGTCTCGTCTACTCTGACTTTGCTTTCCGCTTTCCGCTACCTCGCCATCCCGCTCCCCGGAGGTAAGCGACTGGTCACGCGGTTAGCGTGACCAGCACGCAGGCCGAAGCCTTACTGGAGGCCACCACAGCTAATGTGGTCTCTGTGTGGCATGCTGCTGTTAAAGAGGGCCCCGCACAGGTCTCCCGCAGTCGAGACCTGCCTGCCCGCTGTTTACCGGACTGGCCTAGAGACCCATCCAAGGCGTGTCACTACCCGCCTGTGGAGGAGTGTAACTCCTCCGATCTGGAGTCTTTATCGGACGATGGGACCATCGACCACTTATTTGAACCCATGTTTCCAAAGTCCCAGGGCTACGGAGGATTTTGAGCCCCCCGCACAAGAAGGAAGAAGCGCTCCGGCCAGAGTGCACCTACTGGGCCCAACGCCTCCTAGTGGGGCGACACTGAGTACCGCGATCTAGTACTAACACACAGCAAAACCCATCTCCGCCATCAAGAGCTCTGGACTTAGACCCAGTACCTATCGTAGAACTGTGATAGTGTAGAGTCAGTATAGCTGGAACTCCATAGGAGGGCAACAAATAGTAAAATATTTGTAGGAGCATTTTATAGGCCCATTAATCACTTGAGGACCGCCGCACGGCGATATACATCGACAAAATGGCACAGCTGGGCACAAGGGCGTACATGTACGTTCCCTTTAAGAGCCCAGCCATGGGTCCCGCAGCATGCCGCCGGCGGCGTGCTCGCGACCCGGTCCTCTTCTCAGTGACCCTCCCCGCGGGAACAGCGGACCTGATCGCCGCCGGTGTCCCGTGATCGGGTCTTAGAGCTGAAGAACGGGAAGAGGTAAGTGTAAACAAACCTCTTCCAGTGCTTCCTAGTGTGGCTGTCACTGATCGTCTGTTCCCTGTGTTAGGGAACGACGATCAGTGACGTCACACGCACAGCCACGCCCCCCCACAGTAAGAACACTCCCTTAGGGCGCACTTTACTCCTACAGCGCGCCCTCCTGGTTAACCCCCTCACTGCCAGTGTAATTTTTAGAGTAATCAGTGAATTTTTATAGCACTGTTCGTTGTAAAAATGACAATGATCCCAAAATAGTGTCCGATGTGTCCGCCATAATGTCGCAGTGATGAAAAAAATCGCTGATCACCGCCATTACTAGTAAAAAAAATAATTAATGAAAATGCCATAAAACTATGCCCTATTTTGTAAACGCTTTAACTTTTGCACAAACCAATCAATAAACGCTTATTGCGATTTTTTTTTTTTACCAAAAATATGTAGAAGAATACGTATCGGCTTAAATTGAGGAAAAAAATATTTTTTATGTATATTTTTGGGGGATATTTATTATAGCAAAAAGTAAAAAATATTGCATTTTTTTCAAAATTGACGCTCTTTTTTTGTTTATAGCGCAAAAAATAAAAACCGCAGAGGTGATCAAATACCATCAAAAGAAATCTCTATTTGTGGGAAAAAAAGGACACCAATTTTGTTTGGGAGCCACGTCACACGACCGTGCAATTGTCAGTTAAAGCAACGCAGTACCGAATCGCAAAAACTGGCCGGGTCCTTTACCTGCATAATGGTCCGGGTTTTAAGTGGTTAACATAAAGGATGAGGAAGAGTCTCAGCTTCTTTCACTGACTGAAATAGATGGGAAGAATGGTGAAATTGCTATTATTATTATTATTATGGGCAATTTTAATTATACTGATATTCATAGGGTACATGGAACTGCACACTCAACAAAGGTATCTAATTTCTTAACCTTACTGCAGACATTTTTTATGAAGCAGATATATTGTAGGAGCGATCCATTCTCATGTTTTTGAATGATTTGTATTAGGGTTGTCCCGATACCACTTTTTTAAGACCGAGTACAGGTACCGATACTTTTTTTCAAGTACTCGCCGATACCGATTACCGATACTTTTTTTTTTTTTAATGTCATGTGTCAGTTTTTTATTTTTATTTTACAATTTGAAATTTTCACTATTTTTTGTTGTTTTTTACAATACTTTCTTAGTGTGTTTTTTATTTTAATTTGTATTTTTTACAATTAATTATTTTTGTTATTTTTATTATTTGTTGCAATTTTTTTTTCTTAGCCCTGTTGGGGGGCTATGGTAAGATATCAGGGGTCTTTACAGACCTCTGACATCTCCCCTTGGAGACAGAGAAAGGGACTAAGGACACAGATTCCCCTGTCACTTTCTCAGCTGCACTGAAAATTAATGGACAGGAGACAGAGGCTCCTCTCCATTCATAAACTGAAGCATCATAAACACAGGTTACGATGTTTCAGTTATATGAATGAACAGAGTCAGTGATCACTGACTCTGTTCATTCAGAAAAGGTAGGAGCCGTGTTTAGCGGCTCCTACCGCCGCTCTCCATCCTGACAGAGGGGGCGGAGGAGGACATGGAGGGTGACACTGAGCACAGAGGGGGACATGGAAGATGGGTGACACCAAGCACGGAGCGGGGACACGGAGCATGGAGGGGGAGAGCAGAACAGAGGAGGACAGCAGCGGCATGGGGGGGACGGGGACACGGAGCATGGAGGGGGAGAGCAGAACGGAGGAGGACAGCAGCGGCATGGAGGGGAGAGCAGAACAGAGGAGGACTGCAGCGGCATGGGGGGGCGGGGACACGGAGCATGGAGGGGGAGAGCAGAACGGAGGAGGACAGCAGCGGCACGGAGGGGGAGAGCTGAACAGAGGAGGACAGCAGCAGCATGGGGGGGACGGGGACACGGAGCATGGAGGGGGAGAGCAGAACGGAGGAGGACAGCAGCGGCATGGAGGGGAGAGCAGAACAGAGGAGGACTGCAGCGGCATGGGGGGGCGCGGGGACACGGAGCATGGAGGGGGAGAGCAGAACGGAGGAGGACAGCAGCGGCACGGAGGGGGAGAGCTGAACAGAGGAGGACAGCAGCGGCATGGGGGGGGGACACGGAGCATGGAGGGGGAGAGCAGAACGAAGGGGGACAGCAGCAGCACGGATGGGGGAACTGGAGGAGTATACTGGGACAGTCAGGTATCGGGTGAAGTATCGGAGCATTTTCCCTGAGTACAAGTACTCAGGGAGATGCTTGGTATCGGCCCCGATACCGATACTAGTATCGGTATTGGGACAACCCTAATTTGTATATACGTTTTTGAATGATATGTAATGTTTTTTGTCTATATAAAAATGTAATAAAAATAATTGAAACAGAAACAGATGGTGGAAGCCCCAACAAGGAAAAATGCTCTGTTGGATCTATTAATTTCAAAGAACTTATTACAGATGTGCACAGAGACAACTTGGGTAATAGTGATCATGGTGTAATCACAATTGCCATAAGTTACAGGAAAGAAAAGCATGTTTGTAAGACAAGAACTCCTACATTAAAAAAAAAATGACTTCAATAATTTGTGATCTTTACTACATGACACTCATTGGGACCAAATGTTTGCAACAAAGAGCACGCAAGGCAATCGAGTGTTTTAACCCTCCTCTTGTGTTAGGGTCAGAACCGACCCGTTTTCAGGTTTTGAATGTCTATAAGTATCACATAAATTTGTTTATTGCATCAAGATTTGTTTACTTTTTTACTGTCAGGAACCTCTATTTAAACAATGTAATAGAAAAATAATCCTTTTCACTAAATTATAAAATACTGTGGTGAAAATTAAGACGTTTATGGTGTTAGGGTCAATTCTGACCCAGTTATAATATAGGATTATAGGACACTAATAAGTGCCAAAACTGAAATCATAAACACTCTCTCTGCTTAGTAACACTGACTGCCAATCACCTCTCAACCCTGTGAGCTGTATTTAGGGAGGGGCCTGTCTCTTTGCCTGCTTGTCTGCTTCTCTAAATAAAGTAAAGAAACATAGGACCAATACATTTCAGAGTTGCTGAGATTTATTTTACCATTTTTTAAATTTGAAAATGAGAGGTATGCTATCAAAAGAAAGGTCTAAGGGGTCACACCAAAAATATTAAAACCAATCTTTTCAAGGATAAAGAAGCCTAACAAGGTAACCAAGAGGTAAGAAACAAATTGGATGATAAATAATTGTTCAGAGGGTATTTTATGGCTGATTTAAGACACGGGTCAAAACCGACCCGTTAACATCATGGACAGTAACATAAAGCAAACATAAGAGGAGGGTTAAAGATGTATTAAACAAGTCATTGTATTCCATTGGGTAACAAACTTAAAAAGAACTAAATTAAAACCTATGTGGCCCAAATCTAGTCTTAAATAGCAAATAAATGAGAAAACACAGGCTTTTAAACAGTACAAAGTAGAAGGGACACGCTCTCCATTTAATATTTATCCACTCTGGAGAGGAAGTGCTTAAGAGGGGATATCATTACAATGCACAAGGTGATTTCAGTAGCTGTAATAAACTGTTTACTCTAAGGCTGGCCATACATGGATCAGATTTATTTGATCAGCCAGAGGGCTGATCAAAAAAAAAAAAACTGAATGGATTCCCCCTTTCTTCCAAGCTAGGTTATAATCTGACTGTGGGGACCCCTCCACTGCCAGAATACACTGATCAGCGCTGCAGCTGATTGTAGTGTCGATCAAAATAAATATTTCCAAGAAGCTGGTTCGTAAAGAGGCTCATCATTAGATTAAATTCTCTAGATTCAGAATGGCCACTGAAGGATTGAAATTTGGCCGGTCCCTGTGGAACTAGACAAATTTGGACCCATCTATGGGTCTTAAGGTACCAGAAGATGACATGTGCCGACAACTTGAGGATAGAAGAAAGGAGGTTCAACCCTATGCCGCGTAAACACGATCGGACATTCCGACATCAAAACCGTGTTTTTTTTTCTGATGGAATGTTGGCTCAAACTTGTCTTGCATACACACGGTCACACAAATGTTGTCGGAAATTCCGAACGTCAAGAAACGCGTGACGAGTCAAGAAAAATGAAGTTCAATGATTCCGAGCATGCGTAGGATTTTTGTGCGTTGGAATTTCATACAGACGATCGGAATTTCCGACAAGAACTTTTGTTGTCGGAAAAATTGAGAACCAGCTCTCAAACATTTGTTGTCGGAAATTCCGACAGCAAATGTCCGATGGAGCCTACACACGGTCGGAATGTCCAACCAAAAGCTCACATCGAACATTTGTTGTCAGAAATTCCGATCTTGTGTACGTGGCATTAGTTTGTGAAAAGGGTTCTTTGCTGTTACAGCAGTAAAAGTATAGAGCTCCCTCCCCCAGGAAGTTCTACTAGCAGAGTGTCAACAACTTTAACTGGTTGCCGACCAGCCGCCGCAGTTCTACGGCGGCAGGTTGGCTCTCCTGCGCGGGAGCCCGTAGCTCTACGTCGGCAGGGGAAGTGGCCGCTCGCTCCTGACTCCTGCGCGCGTGCCCGGCGGTCGCGATCACCATTGGGCACCCGCTATTGCTCGTTACAGAGCGGGGACCGGGAGCTGTGTGTGTAAACACACAGCTCCCGGTCCTGTCAGGGGAGAAATGCCTGACCGTCTGTTCATACAATGTATGAACAGCGATCAGTCATTTCCCCTAGTGAGTCCACCCTCCCCCCTACAGTTAGAACACACCCAGGGAACATACTTAACCCCTTCCTCACCCCCTAGTGTTAACCCCTTCCCTGCCAGTGGCATTTTTATAGTAATCCAATGCATTTTTATAGCACTGATCGCTATAAAAATGCCAATGGTCCCAAAAATTTGTCAAAAGTGTCTTAAGTGTCCGCCATAATGTCGCAGTACCGAAAAAAAATCGCTGATCGCCGCCATTACTAGTAAAACAAAAATATTAATAAAAATGCCATAAAACTATCCCCTATTTTGTAAACGCTATAACTTTTGCGCAAACCAATCAATAAACGCTTATTGCGATATTTTTTGACGAAAAACAGGTAGAAGAATACGTATCGGCCTAAACTGAGGAAAAAAAAATTTTTTTTTATATATTTTATATATTTTTGGGGGATATTTATTACAGCAAAAAGTAAAAAATATTAATTTTTTTCAAAATTGTCGCTTTATTTTTGTTTATAGCGCAAAAACTAAAAACCGCAGAGGTGATCAAATACCGCCCAAAAGAAAGCTCTATTTGTGGGGAAAAAAGGACGCCAATTTTGTTTGGGAACCACGTCGCACGACCGCACAATTGTCTGTTAAAGCTACACAGTGCCGAATTGCAAAAAGTGCTCTGGTCTTTGACCAGCAATATGGTCCAGGGGTTACGTGGTTAAAAGACTTTTAGATGTCTTCCTCAGGAAGCAGAATATATAGGGCTATGGGAATTGTTAGAGAATAAAAATCACACACTCACATACACACACATAGGTTGAATTGGATGAACCTTTGTTGTTTTTAAACCTTATAAATTGTGTAAAAACTACTTTAGATATTTTTATTTTTCATTACAAAATGTCATTACAAACTGTTATGTTTGATAGAAAAATATGAAGAAATTTGAAATGGGACTTTTCAGGTGCATGAACAACACAAAGAATATCAAAAATAAATTGTATTTATACATAATTGAAAATAGATTATAAAATTCATCATACAGTAAAATATGGTTTTAGATATGCATACAGACAAATTTCTCTACATGTTTCGCTATTCGATTTGGCTTCTTCAGGAGTTTTTTTGTCAAGCACTACTGAAACAACGAACAATAAACAAGAACAAAAATTGATCAGACAATAAATGCAAAATAATATACAAATAGAGAACAAAATTTCACACAGAAATCATTCATTGATTCAAAAATTCTCCTTGTTATGTTTAATGGTCATTGCACAACTTTCTAGTTTAAAGAAATTAGCATAGGAGCCATTGTGGTTCTTTCCCAGAACTGCCCATCAATAGAAATGTACATTAGGTAATTCTTGTATAAAGTCTATTGCTACTTCCTGTTCTCTTCTGCTGGTTTTGTATAGGGTCAATGGCAAAGATGTTTAATATTCTGTGATGACGTCTAAAGAAGTTTAGAGGGTTACTCTATGGCTCCCTTCTTCTAGCCACTACTGAAGCTATTCTCAACCAGGGTTCCTCCAGAGGTTGATGGGGGGGGGGGGGGGGGTTCCTTGAACTGCAACTGATTCACTTCCTATCTGCATGGTTTTGGGTGAAACACCGCTTGGCAAAGCCGGTGGCATGACAATACAAATCTTGTAAGGGTGGCATTGTGGCCACCAATGTGAGGTGCCTTTTTTCCATTGATCACTAATAAATACATTTTTAGCAGGGGGTCCCTGGGTCCTGAAAATTATTTTAAGGATTCCTTTGGGGTTAAAAGATGGAGAAAGGCTGGACTACTGTGTATTACAGAGTAATTGGGGATAGAGCTTTTCATTGGTATGATCCCCAGCATCACAAATCATCATCAATTTGGACAGATTTGAAGCATTTGTTTGTTGATTGAAATGATTGTTTGGCATACGCGATTTCTGTAGGCTATTATTAAAATTATCATTATATCAGAAGGCTAGCATAAGCCTTAAAATATTTGCTCCCATCCTTCTTAGGCCCCGTACACACGAGAGGATCAATCTGCTGAAATTGTGTGTACGATCCAGCGGATATTTATCCGCGGATATATTTCGGGCCGACCGATTTCCAGCGGATAAAAATTTCTTAGCATGCTAAGAAATCTATCCGCTGGAATCGGCTCCAGCGGATCGATCCGGTGGTCTGTACAGACTCACCGGATCGATCCGGCCGAACCCATCCTTCGCATGCGTCGTAATGATTCGACGCATGCGTGGAATTCCTTATATGACAGCGTCGCGCACGTCGCCGTGATGATCATCGTGGCGACGGCGCGACACGTCATCGCGATGGTAATTCGGCGCGGATTTTGATCCGATGGTGTGTACACTCCATCGGATCAAAATCCTCAGAGGATTTATCCGCGGAAACGGTCCGGAGGACCGTATCCGCGGATAAATCCTATCGTGTGTACTAGGCATAAGGCCCCTTTCAGACGTGCGGACCGTATGTCCGCTTTTTCATCCATCTGTTTGCGGATGAAAAAGGGACATACATTGGTCTCTATGTGATTGCGGGTGTCAGCGGATGAACATCCTCTGACACCCGTAATCACCCGCCTCCGCAAAGATCCGATTTTGCAGACGGAAGAATGTCCTATTTTTTCTTCCGTCTGCGGATCGGATCGGATGAACACGGACACACGGTCCGTGTTCATCCGATCCCCCCATAGGGGAGAGCGGAGAAAAGACAGGGCAGTCCCTGCACAGTGTGCGGAGACCGCCCTGTCATCCGACGGCTCAGCGGGGATATACGGAGCGATCCCCGCTGAGCTTACGGACACACGGAGGCGGATCATTACTGATCCGCACCGTGTGAAAGGGCCCTAAGTATGTCTCTCCTGCCTCCAATTTCTGAACACTTAGATGGAGTCAGGGCCGCCATCAGGGGGGTACAGGCAGTACACCTGTAAGGGGCCCGGATGGCAATCCCCTTTTTTTTATTTATTTTGTATAAAAAAATAAAAAACATTTTTTATATATTTTTATTTTTTATTTCCCGACGGGAAAACCTCTCGTATGTACGGGGGAAAAGTTACCGAGCAGGTTCTCGGTTTCCCCCCCCCGGGATTTCAGACAGATCTTTTTCCATCGGGAATCCCGGTCGTGTGTACGAGGCATAATTGCAAACCGTTGTCTAAACAGTAATTTAATAACACATTTAACGATGGGAGCTATCTTGGTAGAGGTAGCGTTTTTTGCTTCTTCATATCAGCACTGATGAACTGAAGTCTGCTGTTTTAATGGTATGGGAAGATCCTGAGATGATCTCGCACTAAAGATTTGCATGCAACTTTGGGACTACAGGAGCAGAAGTACCCAGACACAGTCACACATCAGGATCGGCATTTCTCAGAGGAAGTTCAAGGCAAAATGTATATTACCAGGGCACAGCTTGGCCACAATTCATTTTTCAATCAGGTTTTCGCTTTTCAAAAATAGGTCAACTTTAACCGCTTGCCGACCGCTGCCAGTGGATACACGTCGGCAGAATGTCACGGCTGCGCAAAGCAACGTACAGATACGTTGCTTTGAATTTGCCGCCGTGTGGCCCCTGTCGCAAGATCTGTGACCGTGCCCGCGGACTCGATGTCCGCCGGTGTCCACCGATCGTGTCACGGAGCTGCAGAACGGGGGAAATGCCTATGTAAACAAGGCATTTAGCAGTGATTACTGTCGTGTCACTGGTAGCCCCCCCCACAGTTAGAATTACTCCCTAGGACACACTTAACCCCTTCCTCGCCCCCTAGTGGTCAACCCCTTCCCTGTCAGTGTCATTTACACAGTATTTTTATAGCACTGATCGCTGTATAAATGACAATGGTCCCAAAATAGCGTCAAAAGTGTCCAACGTGTCCGCCATAATGTCGCAGACACGATAAAAATCGCAGACCGCTGCCAGTACTAGTAAAAAATAATAATAATAAAAATGCCATAAAATGATTCCCTGTTTTGTAGACGCTATAACTTTTGCGCAAACCAATCAATATACATTTATTGCGATTTTTTACTAAACATATGTAGAAGAATACGTATCGGCATAAACTGAGGGAAAACATTTTTTTATACCTTTTTTGGGGATATTTATTATAGCAAAAAGTAAAAAATATTGCTGTTTTTTTTCAAAATTGTCGCTCTATTTTTGTTTATAGCGCAAAAAATAAAAACCGCAGGGGTGATCAAATACCACCAAAAGAAAGCTCTATATGTGGGAAAAAATGATGGACATAGATTTTGTTTGGGAGCCACATCGCATGACTGCGCAATTGTCAGTTAAAACGACGCAGTGCCAAATCGCAAAAAGTCCTATGGATAGGAAGGGGGTAAATTCTTCCGGGGCTGAGGTGGTTAAGCACAGATGCCGCTATTGAAAAAGGTAAAATATGCATGGAATAACTTGGCGACCATGTAAAATTCATGGTCCTATATACAAGGTATGGCATTAGTACATTTTATTTATTTCTCCCCAATGCTTGTAATTGGCTACGTCTAGAAGACGGTCTGCTTTGAGAATGATAAGAATGAGGGTCAACACATCCTCTTCTGCACTATGGGAAATGTTAGGCTCTTTGCCGAAGAACTGTTCATGAATTCCCTTAAGGGTAAACTGCCCTTTGCTTCTTTTTGTCCTCGGTCTCTCTTCACTATTCAGATTTCGGAAGGCTTGAAGTGAATCCACACACAAGATGGAGCTGGGGAGGTCATGATCTTGTTGATGAAGCTCAGTCTTCAGTAGGGGAAAGTCGTAGTTAAAGCCATTGTGGGCCACCAGACAAACTGGCTGAGCCTGACGGTTTATAAATTGGATGACGGTGTTGATGAGGCTTTCATCAAATGTTTTCTTCTCACAAGATCTCAGTAGCTCATTGTCCAGACCAGTGATTTCAGAGGCTATTGGAGTGAAGGGCTTTCCTGGATCTACGCAAAGGCAAAGCTTGTCCAACACTCGAGGTAGCTGGATCTCCCCTGAGTCATTGGTTGTTGGATTCTTCAGTGAAGATGCGTGGACAGCCACCAGGCAAAGCTCTGTGATTTTGGGACGGGTCCCATTTAGACCAGTAGCTTCCAGGTCTAGGAAAATAAAGGTTTTCACCAAGCTGCCCATCACTGTGTCCTAGAGAAAGATTTTTTACAAGATTAATAAAATTGGAAGTACATAGGTATACATTAAAATGCATTAACTGATTAATGTAAGAATATTTAAAGCTGTTGTGCAGTCAGAAAAAATAAATAAATCAAGTGTCCCTTACTGTTAGGGCATTACTTTATGCAACCACATGATCCTTTAAAAGGGGTTGTAAAGGTTTGTTTTTTATTTTCTAAATTGGTTCCTTTAAGCTAGTGCATTGTTGGTTCACTTACCTTTTCCTTCGATTTCCCTTCTAAATGTTGTTTTTCTTTGTCTGAATTTCTCACTTCCTGTTCCTCCTCAGTAAGCTTGCCCCCATCATCCGAGCCGTTCTGGCTGGGGGTTAGTCAGTGTGCTCGCCCCCTCCCTTGGGACTACATGCCTGCGGGGAGACCCACAGCATTTAGAGGAGGTGGTGAACTGACTTGCTAAACCATCCTCATCCTCCATCACCCAAGCTGAGACTAGTATGCAGTCCACCGCAGCTGCCAGAGCAGATTATTCTGCCTCCTTGTCCACAGCTACTCCTGCCATAGCCTCAGCATCATGCATGGAGGAGTCAGCTGAGTTAATTGAACACAGCATTAGCCACTTGCTTCTTGAGGATGCACAGCCATTACTTTTTTCTGATGATATTTCTGGGGTAGAGGAAGGGAGTAACATGAGCCTACAATGAGGGGAGAACACTGGTAAACAATAAATTGCCGGTCATGTTGCCCCCAGCCACAGCGTATTGCCAATCTGTGTCCAGTGATAACGAGAAAGGAGGGGATGATGATGATGAGGTCATTGACTTAATCTAAAAAAAAATTGTTAATCTTGGCCTGAGTGTACTATAATTCACCTTCTTCACCTAAGGCTTGCTCACTCTGGTGCAAAAATGTGTTGCTTCCCTCCAAAGTCTGCCAAAGAGACACCAGAATTTATCCCAAAAATCTCGAATCTTGTTCCGAGTGCACAAAAATGTTTTTTTTTTCCATTCATATGTGTCAGTTTTGCTGCAGAGGGTTCTACAGTATACACAGTACAGATGCACCACTTTACAGGCAGACTAAGGGGACACCTCCAACAGGCACTATATTTAAATTAATTGTTATTGTTTAATTTTAAGCATTATTAAAATCACTGCTCCTTTAAAATCTTTTTGCATGATACATATGCCCCAGGGCAGTATTCAGGCACCCATACCATTTTTAAGGTCAATAACTTGGATATGAGCCTTCAAAATGGGCACTTTTGATTTTTCAGGTTCGGGTCCCACAGACTTCAATGGGGTTCGGAGTTTCGGGTCTGAACTTTTGCGATGTTTGAGAGTTCTGGGGCAAACCAAACCGGGGGGGGGGGGGGGGGGGTTTCGACCCAACTCTAATCCACAGATAAAAGGATCCATCAATAATGGCAGCCTGCATGTCAACTGTGTTTCTGCATAAGTACATTATGGATATACAGTAAATTTGTTGCTTTTAGCACTTTTATTTTAAATTGATCTGCTCAGTTTACAAAAAAACAAAACAAGACAAAGGGTGTTGGAAGCCTTTCAACAAAGGGTCAAATGCAAAAGTGAAGCTCTTATACTCCTCTTTTTGGCGGTCCCCCCTCTCCTTTATTCCAGCTCTGCTACCTCCACCAATCTCGTTGTCCTTCAATATTTCCTGGAGTATTAGATACTTGTGTCCCCTACCACGTGCCGTGATTCCTTTCTCCAACTTCTAGGTCATTACAGGACTCAGCAGTGACATAGAGGATGGAGAAAGGAACCTCAGCCCGTGGCGTGGTACTCTGATACCCAACAGTCCAGAAACTGTTGAAAGCAAGGAACTTTCATCTTGATTTCCTTTGTATGTTGACATGGTTGCTTTAAATGTTAGCATCCTTCGACTCTATAGGCGTAACCCCCTTGCACTTTTGTGAAAACCTTTGTAACTGCCAAAGTTCTAAGGATTTTTTTACCATGTGCAAACATCTAATGGCATACGGGGCCAGATTCACGTAGAATCGCGGCGGCGTAACGTATCGTATATATACATTACACCGCTGCAAGTTTTCATCGCAAGTGCCTGATTCACCAAGCACTTGCGTGAAAACTTACGCCGGCGGCCTTCAAAGGGGCGTGTGCCATTTAAATAAGGCGCGCTCCCGCGCCGGACCTACTGCGCATGCTCTGTTTTGAAATTCCCGCCGTGATTTGCGCGAAGTGACGTCATTTTTTCGAACGGCGACGTGCGTAGCGTCATTTCGTATTCCCGGACGTCTTACGCAAGAAAATTTTATTTTTAAATTCGACGCGGGAACGACGGCCATACTTTAACATGGGCTGTGTAAAGTTAGGGCAGGTAAAACGACGACTAACTTTGCGACGGGAAACTAGACTAGCAACGACGTAACGAATGCGAAAAACCATCGTGGATCGCCGTAAAACCTCATTTGCATACCCGACGCTGGAATACGAGGCAAACTCCACCCAGTGGCGGCCGAGGTACTGCATCCTAAGATCCGACGGTGTAAGACAATTACACCTGTCGGATCTAAGGGCTATCTATGCGTAACTGATTCTATGAATCAGTCGCATAGATACTCTGAGAGATACGACGGCGTTTTAGAGAAACGCCGTCGTGTCACTTCTGTGAATCTGGCCCACTATCGTTTAAAGTATTTAAAAAGTAAATAATCCCCACCCCCCAAAAATGTTTGTTTTTAAGCTTACAAGCAGTATACCAGTCATCATCTCATAAAATTGAATAATAGTTTAGTTATATTGATATAGCTAGATTCAGAGAGACTTAGGCTGGCGTATCAGTAGATACGCCAGCCTAAGTCTGAATTTGCGTCGGCGCTAATTTAAGCGTATTCTGGTAACCAGATACGCCTAAATTAGGCTCAGATACGAGCGGCGTAAGTGTCTTACACTGTCGTATCCTAAAGTGTAATTTTTAGGCTGACCGCTAGGTGGCGCTTCCATTGCGGTCGGCGTAGCATATGTAAATCACTAGATACGCCTATTCACGAACGTGCGCCCGGCCGAAGCAGTACAGATACGCCGTTTACGTAACGCATTATCAGGCCTAAAGTTATTCCATCAAATAGCTGGAATAGTAATGTTAAGTATGGCCGCCGTTCCCGCGTCGAAATTTGAAAATTTTACGTCGTTTGCGTAAGTCGTCCGTGAATAGGGTTTTACGTCCATGTCGAAATCAATAGGACCACGCGGCGTACTTTGCCGCAATGCACACTGGGATATGTAGGCGGACGGCGCATGCGCCGTTCGTAAAATACGTCAATCGCGTCAGGTCAAGCTCCATTAACATAAAACACGCCCCCTCAGCCGAATTTGAATTAGCCGCCCTTACGCCCGCCCGATTTACCCTACGCCGCCGTAACTTAGCAGGCAAGTACTTTGTGAATCATGTACTTGCCTCGCTAACTTACGGCGGCGTAGTGTAAATGCCATGCGCTACGCCGCCGCAACTATGCGCTCGCCATCCTGAATCTAGCTATTAGTGTTTACGAGGCTTAAGACTGAAAGGGAGGTTGGAGGTAGGATTACAGTTAAAAAAACCTGAGGGGTGTATTTATAAAACAAAACCCCCATATTTGTTTGTCCATCAAAGCTGCATGTAAATTCATTCTGTGTGGATTTGGCAAAATAGTCCCTGTCATTCGAATGAGTAAATGCAGAAAATACTGCATTATGGCCACTAGATGGCACTGACTATCCTTAGTGCCATCTGGTGGCCATCTAGTGGCCATAATGGTGTATTTTCTGCATTCACACATTCAAATTGCAGAGAATATAGCCTGAGAACATTTGATTGTGCCCCAATGGCCCAGAACTAATTTACCTGCATGATAACAACAGGAGGATGATTGGGATTATGACGGTGCCAAAAACAAAAAGGGATACAGTAGTATATAAAAAATATATAATTTTATTACATTTTAATAATCAGAACACACAAACCAAACAAAAAGAGCAATTACCAATAATCGTATATGGTTTCCTTTTTGTTTCCTCTTTTTGTTTGGTTTGTGTGTTATAACTGATTATTAATATGTATATGATTTTACCATTATTAGAGCTATATGGAAACTGGTGGTCCAAAAAACACACCTGAGGAAGCCAAAGTTGGCGAAACATGTCGGGAGATGACATCTTTTATTGACCACCATCCAATATATGGACACCAGTAATTAGTAACATGATATACCAGTATATTATGCTCTGCTAATGTTTTTATTGAACCCTGTATTTGTTCCATGTAATTAAATTATATATTTTTTTATATACTACTGTATCCTTTTTGTTTTTGGCACCGTCATAATCCTAATCATCCTCCTGTTGTTACCATTTATTTATCAGGGATGAGGTGCTGGATATTATAGGGTCACCTAACCTGTTCTCCAAGTATTTAATTTACCTGCAGTTTAAATGGATTAACATCTATGCAAACTTTTTTTAAATATACACAGACAGCCAGATTCATGTAGCTCGGCGCATCTTTGTGCGGGCGTAGCGCATCTCATATGCACTACGCCGACGTAACTCTGAGGCCTTGTACACACGAGGAGACATGTCCGATGAAAACGGTCCGCGGACCGTTTTCATCGGACATGTCTGCTGGGAGCTTTTGGTCTGATGTGTGTACACACCATCAGACCAAAATCCCCGCGGACAGAGAACGCGGTGACGTAGAAGACACCGACGTTCTCTAACACGGAAGTTCAATGCTTCCACGCATGCGTCAAATCAATTCGACACATGCGTGGGATTTCGGGCCGCTGGTTATACGTCATAACCAGCAGACATGTCCGATCGGTCGTACAAACCATCGGACATGTCCGACGGACAGGTTTCCAGCAGACAAGTTTCTAAGCATGCTAAGAAACTTTTGTCCGCTGGAAACCTGTCCGCTAGGCCGTACACACGGTCGGACATGTCCGCAGAAACTGGTCCGCGGACCAGTTTCAGCGGACATGTTCGGTCGTGTGTACGGGGCCTGAGAGGCAAGAGTAGTATTCACAAAGCACTCGCTCCCTACGTTGCGCCAGCGTAACGTAAATTGGCCGGCGTAAGCCCGCCTAATTCAAAGTAGGAAGGTAGTGGGCGCGATACATTTAAATTAACCGTGACCCCATGTAAATGAAGGGCCGAACGAAGGGCGCATGCGCAGAATCACGTTGCATATACTCCCTAAGATACGACGGCTCAATGCCTACGACGTGAACGTAACCTACGCCCAGCCCCATTCACGTACGACTTACGTAAACGACGTGAAATCCGACGGCTGTTCCGTCGTCCATACCTTTGCATGGGATGCGTCTCCTATAGGTGGAATAACTTTACGCCAGACGTACGCCTTACGTAAACGGTGTATACTACTGCGACGGGCGCAAGTACGTTCGTGAATCGGTGTATCTCGGTCATTTGCATATTCGACGCGTAAATCAATGGAAGCGCCCCTTGCAGCCAGCGTAAATATGCGCCCAAGATACGACGGCGTAGGAGACTTACGTCGGTCGGATGGAGCCAAAATTCATGCGTATCTTATTTCAAGAATCAGGCGCATCAGTGCACTTACGCGGCCTATCAGAAGATACGTCGGCGTAAGTGCTTTCTGAATCCGGCTAATAGAGTCTCCAGCCATGAGCAAGCGTTCCGGTCAGCAAAGTTGTGGATCTGTCTTAAGTCCTAATACCGTGTTTCCCCGAAAATAAGACCTACCCCGAAAATAAGACCTAGCGTTATTTTCCAGTAGGGCTACAATATAATCCCTACCCCGAAAATAAGCCCTAGTTTAAAAAAAATTTAACATCCTATAATCCACTCTATTTCAGTAGTATATAATGTACAATGTGTGTGTTTCTGTAATATAATTGTGGGGACGAGAGCTCTGGCGGGTCACAGAAGCGCTATAACGAAGGTATTTGGCACAATTATATTACAGAAACACACACATTGTACATTATATAATACTGTAATAGAGTGGATTATAGGATTTTACAAGCATTTGAACTCGGTTTACACTGGGGATTCCTGTCAGGCAGGGAGAGAGCGGGGGAGAGAAGACAGCACATTACATGGTAAGACCTACCCCGAAAATAAGCCCTACTGTGTCTTTTGTTACCAAAATTAATATAAGACCCGGGCTTATTTTCGGGGAAACACGGTACTAAAGAAGCCTTGGTATGAAGACTGTTTACTTATTTATTTTTATTTTAAAGACATTTTACTATTTATTTTTTACTTTTATTTAATTTTTTTTGAAAAGGGTAAGAGCTGGTTCACACTGGGGGCGACTCGTCGTTCGGCTCATTCGGCTTAGCCACCTGACGAGTCGCGTCCCATTCAATGCAATGGAACCGTTCTAATAGGGGCGACCTGCATTGACTTCTATACAGAAGTAGTTTTGCAGGTCGCCTCTGAAGTCGTCTTCAGGACGCCTTGCCGAGTCGCCCCCGAAGTCGTGCCGCGGAAGTGTGAACCGGCTCTAACAGCGCTGAGTGAATTTGTCCCCACTGTATATTATCTTCTCTTGCCAATATTTATGATTTTTACAGAGCTGTCACCTCATCCTCTTGTAAATAATAGGAACTATTGTTAGTAATATAGAAATTCCAAAAACGTAAAATGAGAACAAACAATTGCATTGCAAAACATGTACAGTGAAAACAGGAAAAACGCGCTGTGTCACCCCCCTCCTCTCTCTGTCTCACCCCCCTCCTCTCTTTGTGTCACCCCCCCTCCTCTCTCTGTGTCACCCCCCTCCTCTCTTTGTGTCCCCCCCACCCTCCTCTCTCTGTGTCACCCCCCCCCTCCTCTCTCTGTGTCACCCCCCCCCTCCTCTCACTGTGTCACCCCCCCCTCCTCTCTCTGATCACCCCCCCCAAAAAAAAAACAGGAAAAACGCAGCTGAACAAGAAGAACTAGAATGAATTAAATATTATTGTTACAATTATAAAGGACAGTGTCGGGACAAGGTCATCCGGTGCCCAGGGCTAAGATGGAAAACTGCCCCCCCCCCCCCCTGCCGCCGCCAGGGTGTGAAGGAAGAGTCTGTGTAATTTCAAAATAATAAAATGCTTAGAACAATACGAATTAAATTAGGTTTAATTCGATAATTTAATATGCAATAATAACCCACAGCATTTGCGGCAGTTTCCGCAACAATAATCCCCAGCAGTGTTGCTAGGTTATGTAATAATCCCCAGCATTGATGGGGTTGTCTGCGATCCCCATTATGAACTGACTGGAGTTAGGACACACTTAACCCCTAAAGCGCCCCCTCCTGGTTAACCCCTTCACTGCCAGTGTAATTTTTACAATAATCAGTGCATTTTTATAGCACTGTTCGCTGTAAAAATGACAATGGTCCCAAAATAGTGTCAAAAGTGTCCGATGTGTCCGCCATAATGTCGCAGTACCGATATAAAATCGCTGATCGCCGCCATTACTAGAAAAAAAAAAGTATAATAAAAATGCTATAAAACGATCCCCTATTTGGTAGACGCTATAAATTTTGTGCAAACCAATCAATAAACGCTTATTGTGATTTTGGTTACCAAAAATATGTAGAAGAATGCGTATTGGCCTTAACTGAGGAAAAAATATGTTTTTTTTTATATATTTTTTGGAGATATTTATTATAGCAAAAAGTTAAAAATATTGAATTTCTTTTCAAAATTTACGCTTTATTTTTGTTTCTAGCGAAAAAAATTAAAACCGCAGAGGTGATCGAATACCACCAAAAGAAAGCGGTATTTGTGGAAAAAATGCTAAGAAATCCTGCTACGGGCTTATTTTATGGGTATGTCTTATTTTCGGGGAAACACGGTGTGTGTATATATATATATATACAGGGCCGGTACTAGGGGTGGGCGGGAGGGGCAGCTGCCCAGGGCGGGATGATTTAGTGTGAGAAGGGGGCGCAGTTTGCCGGGTACAGCACTTCCCATTACAGATAATGCTGCAGAATGTAACACAGGCAGAGAGCGGCTTTGTCCCTGCACGTAGATCGTAGCACTGCACCCGCCCCCCTGCCTGCACAGTGCACAGCACACTGTACTAGTCTTTCGGCAACAGTAGTAGAGCAGGCAGGGCACGTGAGTTTTGGAAGGTATCAGCCCTGTCCTGATTCAGTGTACAACTTTACAACTTTCCCTCTCCTGGACATTGGCTTCTCCCCCCTCTCCAGTCATTTCTCTCCTGCTTTCACTTTCACACTGTCCCGATGTCTGTGGGAGATCTCCACAGGGCCCACCCCCCCACCCCCCAGCCTCGTGTTATCTCTCCTTGCTGTAGACCAGGGATATGCAATTAGCGGACCTCCAGCTGTTGCAGAACTACAAGTCCCATGAGGCCTAGCAAGACTGACAGCCACAAGCATGACACCCAGAGGCAGAGGCATGATGGAACTTGTAGTTTTGCAACAGCTGGAGGTCCGCTAATTGCATATCCTGCTCTGTATAGTGACCCCCCCTTGTCTCCTGTGCCCTTCTCTTGGACCCCCTCCTCTCTACATGCACAGCCAAACTGAGTGATGGACTCTCCTGCCTGTGCTGCTGAACCTGTCTCTACTCAGGTAACAGTAACTGACTTTTAGGCTTCATATCACTGCTAATTGCTGTGGAGACAACTGTTATTTCAGATTCTATTTTTAGTAAGGGCCCATTCTTAAGGGGTGCACACATGCATCTCCCATGCAGGGCTGTCATTTATCAGCAGGGGGGGGTACATAGGTGTTGTGTGCATCCCCGTGCCAGCACCCCATTTATATCTACTGGGACATGGGGCTGCATGGACTCAGCCTCTGTATCCTAATATGACATGCAGGTGCGGGTCCCAATAGACGTGAATGGGACGCTGGCACAGAGATGGCACACAATGCCCGTACATCCCTGTGCTGATAAGAGAGGACACACATGTCTGCACCACATGTGAATGGGCCCTAAGGAACTCGTGTACATGGAGGCTTAGTGAGCCCCCCAGGCATAAGAAAACAGGAGCTACTAAACCTGCCCATAGATGGATGGAAATGTAACGGCTCCAGCAAGGACCGGACAAGTTTCAATCCTTCTGTAGTCATTCTTGTTAAAGCGGGAGTTCACCCATTTGTAAAAAAAAAAATTTTCTCCCCTTAGCTTCCTGCTCGTTCGGTCTAGGGGAATCGGCTATTTATATTAAAATATGAGCAGTACTTACCCGTTTTCGAGCTGCATCTTCTTCCGTCGCTTCCGGGTATGGGTCTTCGGGAGCGGGCGTTCCTTCTTGATTGACAGCCTTCCGAGAGGCTTCCGACGGTCGCATCCATCGCGTCACTCGTAGCCGAAAGAAGCCGAACGTCGGTGCGGCTCTATACTGCGCCTGCGCACCGACATTCGGCTTCTTTCGGAAAATCGTGACGCGATGGATGCGACCGTCGGAAGCCTCTCGGAAGCCTGTCAATCAAGAAGGAACGCCCATTCCCGAAGCCCATACCCGGAAGCGACGGAGAGGATGCATCTCGTAAACGGGTAAGTACGGATCATATTTTAAAATAAATAGCCGATTCCCCTAGTAAAAACGAGCAGGAATCTAAGGGAAAAAGTGCCCTCTAAGGGTGAACCCCCGCTTTAAAGAGACATCAATTTAATGATTAACTTCTCTCCAACCAGCAGGAATGTTCCCTTAGATTTGCAGCACCGACATCGATGTCTCAGCGGAAGAGATTCCCTCATCCACCTTAGTTGTGTGAATTGGAGGGATTCATTATTTTTTTTCGATCACATGAAAATAAAAACGATCTATGGCCAGCCTCCAGCTTACCATACGTTATACAATCTGATTGTACAATATCTTTTGGATCTACCACCAACACTATGTAGTACAAAGGCCTGCCTGATTGGATACTACTTAAAGCGGGAGTTCACCCATTTATTAAATTTTTTTTTTCTCCCCTTAGATTCCTGCTCGTTCGGTCTAGGGGAATCGGCTATTTGTATTAAAATATGAGCCGTACTTACCCGTTTTCGAGATGCATCTTCTTCCGTCGCTTCCGGGTATGGGCTTCGGGAGCGGGCGTTCCTTCTTGATTGACAGTCTTCCGAGAGGCTTCCGACGGTCGCATCCATCGCGTCACTCGTAGCAGAAAGAAGCCGAACGTCGGTGCGGCTCTATACTGCGCCTGCGCACCGACGTTCGGCTTCTTTCGGAAAATCGTGACGCGATGGATGCGACCGTCGGAAGCCTCTCGGAAGCCTGTCAATCAAGAAGGAACGCCCATTCCCGAAGCCCATACCCGGAAGCGACGGAGAAGA
Organism: Rana temporaria; assembly: GCF_905171775.1. NCBI lineage: Eukaryota > Metazoa > Chordata > Amphibia > Anura > Ranidae > Rana > Rana temporaria. The sequence goes on from NC_053497.1 coordinate 15,819,042, forward strand.
TGCATCTCGTAAACGGGTAAGTACTGCACATATTTTAAAACAAATAGCCGATTCCCCTAGACAAAACGAGCAGGAAGCTAAGGGGAAAAAGTGCCCTCTAAGGGTGAACCCCCGCTTTAAATTAATTGTTTAGGTTGTCCATATATTACAAAGTTTTCATAAATCTAAAAGAGATTGTACAATCAGATTGTATAGTGTATGCTATACCTACAGTATAGTGTTCTTGTTCATGAGTACTAACAGTGACAAATGTTTTCCCTGTTATCTTTATTCTCACCTATGCAGATTTGTTTGCCCAGGAGCTTTGTCTTTGATTCCATTAAACAACCTGACACATTGTCTAAAGCTGGGTACACACTAGGGTTGCACCAATACCTGTTTTGTACCAACAATACTTGTGCTCAAGAACTCGCTGATACCAGTTGCCAATACCTTTGCGGTGCGATTTGAGCCCATACAAAATTAATGGGCTCAAATCGCACTTTAAAGAACTACAGGAATGTGGTGCGATTCCTGTGTGAATCACATGTGGTTTCCCTGCACCACTCCTGTGTGAACCCAGGCTGAAGTCATTATGACAAGCCTAGGTTCACACAGGAGCGGTGTGAGAAACAGCACGTGATTCAGACAAGAATCGCACCACATTCCTGTTCAAATAACATGTGGATCTTTACAGTGCGATTTGAGCCCATTAATTTTGTATGAGCTCAAATCGCATAGAAAGTGTTGGTTCTAGATATTGTAGCATTTGCAAGTACTCTTGCAAATGCTTAGTATCAGTGACAATGGTGATGATAAACGGTAACGATAATTGGGGGGGGGGGGGGCGCAGTTTGCCATCTTCGCCCTGGGCACCAAATGACCTTGTCCCAGCACTGTGTATATATATATATATATATATATTACACACACACACAGTACAGACCACAAGTTTGGACACACCTTCTCATTCAAAGAGTTTTCTTTATTTTCATGACTATGAAAATTGTAGATTCACACTGAAGGCATCAATACTATGAATGAACACATGTGGAATTATACATAACAAATAAGTGTGACACAACTGAAAATATATTTCATATTCTAGGTTCTTCCACCTTTTGCAGCAGACACATCTCTAGAACTGGTAAGAGGAGACTGTGTGAATCAGGCCTTCATGGTAGAATATCTGCTAGGAAACCACTGCTAAAGAAAGGCAACAAGCAGAAGAGACTTGTCTGGGGTAAAGAACACAAGGGATGGACATTAGACCAGTGGAAATCTGTGCTTTGGTCTGATGAGTCCAAACTTGAGATCTTTGGTTCCAACCCCCGTGTCTTTGTGCGACGCAGAAAAGGTGAACGGATGGACTCTACATGCCTGGTTCCCACCGTGAAGCATGGCGGAGGAGGTGTGATGGTGTGGGGGTGCTTTGCTGGTTTTTGATTTAATCAAAATTGAAGGCATACTGAACCAGCATGGCTACCACAGCATCTTGCAGCGGCATGCTATTCCATCCGGTTTGCGTTTAGTTGGACCATCATTTATTTTTTCAACAGGACAATGACCCCAAACACACCTCCGGGCTGTGTAAGGGCTATTTGACCAAGAAGGAGAGTGATGGGGTGCTGCGCCAGGTGACTACCTCTTTAAGCTCATCAAGAGAATGCCAAGAGTGTGCCAAGCAGTAATCAAAGCAAAAGGTGGCTACTTTGAAGAACCTAGAATATGAAATATATTTTCAGTTGTTTCACACTTTTTTGTTCTGTATAATTCCACATGTGTTCATTCATAGTTTTGATGCCTTCAGTGTGAATCTACAATTTTCATAGTCATGAGAATAAAGAAAACTCTTTGAATGAGAAGGTGTGTCCAAACTTTTGGTCTGTACTATACATTATATATATATAATATATATATATATATATATATATATATATATATATATATAATGACCACACACAATACCACACACACATACATATATCTTCACAAACATGCTGTACTCACCTGATAACAATGCTTTTGATATGACGGTTCAGTAGCTGTGAACTTTCCGCGAACATGCTGGAGCAGCTTTATAGGAAGGAGCACAGCTTCACGATCACGCCCTCTGGATGGCACGCACAAGCAGTAGGAAACCTCTTATCATCTGAGATGCAATCAGTTTCTGTTCTGTTTATTGCAAGTTACAGTGGTTTCCTTTTCTTAGAAAAGGGAGAGTTTAGTATGTACATTGCTGATCAATGGCTTCAACCTGAGGTGAAAAGTTGTCTACAGACTTGAAGGGTAAAAGTGGTCAAATGACCGTTCCAACAAAGGCACACTGTCACAGGAGGATTGTTCGGGGAGCAAGAGCAACCAAGTTGTTTTGTGGTAGGGACACATTTCTGTGAGCTCAAGTGTACCATCGTGCCACAGTGATTGGTGGTCATTATGAACGATGGATAGCAAAGCTTTGGGTTCAGTGTTGAGAACCACCCAGCATAAAAGTTCATGACCATTAAATGTTTCAGTCAAAAAACAACTGAGTACTGTGCATGATACTTTTTTGGTCCAAATCATTTGGTGGAACGGGGGTTGTTTTTCAGGGGTTGTGCATGGCCCCTAAAGTCCCGTACACACAATCGGACCTTTGTCAAACCAAACTCACATCGGAATTCCGACGGAATTCCATCGGAGTAAAAGAGATGTTCTCTAGCTAAACTCACATGGAATTCATCAGAATATCCGATGGAAAAACTCAGGTGGGCATACACACGGTCGGAATTTCCGATTGAAAAAGTCTGTCTTACTTTTTCCATCGGAAATTCCGATCGTGTGCATTAGTTCCAGTGAAGGGAACTCTTAGGCCCGGTACACACGAGCAAACATGTACGATGAAAGCGGTCCGTCGGACCGTTTTCACCGTACATGCCTGCCAGAGGGCTTCTGTACGATGGTTGTACTAACCATCGTACAGAAGTCCGCACGTAAACACTACGCGGGGCGTGTCCGCGACGATGACGCGGCGACGTGGGCGGGCCTGCCATTTAAAGGCTTCCACGCATGCGTCGAAGTCATTCGACGCATGCGAGGGACGGCGGGCGCTCGGACATGTACGGTAGGTCTGTACTGACGACCGTACATGTCCGAGCGGGCAGGATTCCAGCGGACAGTTTTAAAACACGTCCAGGAATATTTGTCTGCTGGGAAAAGACCCGGCGGGCAAATGTTTGCTGGAATTCGGCCCGCTCGCGCCTACACACGACCAAACATGTATGCTGAAACTGGCCCGCAGACCAGTTTCAGCATACATGTTTGGTCGTGTGTACGGGGCCTTAAAGCGTCAGCGTACCAAGATGTTTCGGACAATTTCATGCTCCCAACTTTGTGGGAACAGTTTGGGGATGACCCCTTCCTGTTCCAACATGACTGCGCACCAGTGCACAAAGCAAAGTTCATAAAGACATGGATGAGTAAGTTTGGGGTGGAGGAACTTGACTGCCCAGCACAGAGTTCTGATCATAACCTGACAGAACATCTTTGGGATGAATTAGAGCAGAAACTGCAAGCCAGGTCTTCTCCTCCACATCCTTGCCTGACCTCACAAATGCGCTTCTAGAAGAATGGTCAAACATTGCCATAAGATTCAAACAAGAAAGACGCCGCTCCAGGCGAGCAGTCACTACAGTGCGAATGTGCTGGGTGTAAGCCACGGCTCGCCACCGATGATCAATAGGAAGAAATAAACGGTTGCACACCACAGGAACATTTCAACGATTTTATTCCAAAAAATAGCAAATCACAGCCAACAAAGACAGTGTGTCTGAACCCAGGAGGTGACTCATGGGTTGCAAGCAGTAGACCAGTGAGTGAAATAACATAGATTCATGCATTGCACGAATCTATGTTATTTTCGCCGCTGCAGCTGTTATTCAGATGGTCGGCGCTCAATGTCCGGCCATCTAAATAACGCCAGCTGGTTGGCTGTAGGGAAATGTCTATCAAAGCCAACGGCTCTGATAGGCTTTCCCAATACAGCCCTCGGGTCCCGGAAGCTTATTCTCGGAGCGCACAGACTGTACGCCCCTTGAATAAGATGACAGGCGTCTCAGCCAATCACGTTGGCCGGTTCTGGCTACCTGTAACCTGATTGGCTGAGACGCCTGTCAGTCATCGAGGGCGGGAGAAGACATCGTGGGACGTGGATGCCTGACTCCAGTAAAGGTAAGTGCCGGGCGGGGGGGGGACGCAATTTACAGGGCACAGTGGGGACCATTAAAGGGCACAGTGGCTGTGTTTAATGGCATGGCACAGTGGTGACAATGGATGGCACAGTGGCTGCGTTTAATGGCATGGCACAGTGGTGACAATGGATGGCACAGTGGCTGCGTTTAATGGCATGGCACAGTGGTGACAATGGATGGCACAGTGGTGACAATGGATGGCACAGTGGCTGCGTTTAATGGCATGGCACAGTGGTGACAATGTATGGCACAGGGGCTGCGTTTAATGGCATGGCACAGTGGTGACAATGGATGGCAGTGGTGACAATTGATGGCACAGTGGCTGCGTTTAATGGCATGGCACAGTGGTGACAATGTATGGCACAGGGGCTGCGTTTAATGGCATGGCACAGTGGTGACAATGTATGGCACAGTGGCTGCGTTTAATGGCATGGCACAGTGGTGACAATGTATGGCACAGTGGTGACAATGGATGGCACAGTGACTGCGTTTTAATGGCATGGCACAGTGGTGACAATGTATGGCACAGTGGCTGCGTTTAATGGCATGGCACAGTGGTGACAATGGATGGCACAGTGGTGACAATGGATGGCACAGTGGTGACAATGGATGGCACAGTGGCTGCGTTTAATGGCATGGCACAGTGGTGACAATGGATGGCACAGTGGCTGCGTTTAATGGCATGGCACAGTGGTGACAATGTATGGCACAGTGGCTGCGTTTAATGGCATGGCACAGTGGTGACAATGTATGGCACAGTGGCTGCGTTTAATGGCATGGCACAGTGGTGACAATGGATGGCACAGTGGTGACAATGGATGGCACAGTGGTGACAATGGATGGCACAGTGGCTGCGTTTAATGGCATGGCACAGTGGTGACAATGTATGGCACAGTGGCTGCGTTTAATGGCATGGCACAGTGGTGACAATGGATGGCACAGTGACTGCGTTTTAATGGCATGGCACAGTGGTGACAATGGATGGCACAGTGGCTGCGTTTAATGGCATGGCACAGTGGTGACAATGGCATGGCACAGTGACTGCGTTTAATGGCATGGCACAGTGGTGCGAATTGATGGCACAGTGGCTGCATTTGATGGCATGTAACAGTGGCTGCGTTTCGGCACAGTGAGACTGCAATTTTTTTTTCCTTTGCGCCCCCCCAAAAATGTTGAGCACCAGCCGCCACTGCAGTAGACCATAGGTGCAGTAGACCATAGGTGCATTGCACAGGCTCCTGTAGACTCTTCCTCCTTCTTAAAGCGGAGTTCCACCCTAAAAATGAACTTTCTATTAACAGCTTGCCTCTAAAAAATGTAAAAAAATAAAAACATTTTACTTACTTCTATCTGGCTGTTACTAGGCAGATTTCGTAAACTGCCTAGTTCCTGGTCCTAGGTGGTTCAACTTGGTGTCCTAAGACCCCATTGCCTCCAGGGAAATGATGACACTAATTTCCCAGGAGTCTCTGAGCATTACTGTGCCTAAAAACTGCCCAGCATGCACCTCTCCCTGAAAAACTTCATTAATAAAATCGAGGGAATCCGGGGAAAGCATTCAGCAAAACCCCCCCCCCCCCAACCCCCCCCCATAATTATCCATACAATACCTGCAGTAATTCACCACAATTAGGTAAGTTTACGCTGGAACCCATCTCTATCCATGCCACAAAGAATATCATTGGTACTTTGCGTAACGGCACAGCGCCAAATGATATCATCCCCACTAAACTGCTGAAGGAATGCGCTGACATCTTGGCACCTCCTATCACGCAGCTTATCAACCAATCATTCAAGGAAGGCATAGTGCCCTCGCAGTTGAAAGAGGGCATAATCCGACCTATCTTAAAGAAACCCACCCTAGACCCCAAGGACCTGATAACAATGCTTTTGATATGACGGTTCAGTAGCTGTGAACTTTCCGCGAACATGCTGGAGCAGCTTTATAGGAAGGAGCACAGCTTCACGATCACGCCCTCTGGATGGCACACACAAGCAGTAGGAAACCTCTTATCATCTGAGATGCAATCAGTTTCTGTTCTGTTTATTGCAAGTTACAGTGGTTTCCTTTTCTTAGAAAAGGGAGAGTTTAGTATGTACATTGCTGATCAATGGCTTCAACCTGAGGTGAAAAGTTGTCTACAGACTTGAAGGGTAAAAGTGGTCAAATGACCGTTCCAACAAAGGCACACTGTCACAGGAGGATTGTTCGGGGAGCAAGAGCAACCAAGTTGTTTTGTGGTAGGGACACATTTCTGTGAGCTCAAGTGTACCATCGTGCCACAGTGATTGGTGGTCATTATGAACGATGGATAGCAAAGCTTTGGGTTCAGTGTTGAGAACCGCCCAGCATAAAAGTTCATGACAATTAAATGTTTCAGTCAAAAAACAACTGAGTACTGTCCATGATACTTTTTTGGTCCAAATCATTTGGTGGAACGGGGGTTGTTTTTCAGGGGTTGTGCATGGCCCCTAAAGTCCCGTACACACAATCGGACCTTTGTCCAACCAAACTCACATCGGAATTCCGCCGTAATTCCATCGGAGTAAAAGAGATGTTCTCTAGCTAAACTCACATGGAATTCATCAGAATATCCGATGGAAAAACTCAGATGGGCATACACACGGTCGGAATTTCCGATTGAAAAAGTCCGTCTTACTTTTTCCATCAGAAATTCCGATCGTGTGCATTAGTTCCAGTGAAGGGAACTCTTAAAGCGTCAGCGTACCAAGATGTTTCGGACAATTTCATGCTCCCAACTTTGTGGGAACAGTTTGGGGATGACCCCTTCCTGTTCCAACATGACTGCGCACCAGGGCACAAAGCAAAGTCCATAAAGACATGGATGAGCGAGCTTGGGGTGGAGGAACTTGACTGCCCAGCACAGAGTTCTGATCATAACCTGACAGAACACCTTTGGGATGAATTAGAGCAGAAACTGCAAGCCAGGTCTTCTCGTCCACATCCTTGCCTGACCTCACAAATGCGCTTCTAGAAGAATGGTCAAACATTGCCAAAGATTCAAATAAGGAAGACAGCGCTCCAGGCGAGCAGTCACTACAGTCCAAATGTGCTGGGTGTAAGCCACGGCTCGCCACGATGATCAATAGGAAGAAATAAACGGCTGCACACCACAGGAACATTTCAACAATTTTATTCCAAAAAATAGCAAATGACAGCCAGTGTGTCTGAACCCAGGAGGTGATGGGTTGCAAGCAGTAGACCATAGGTGCAGTAGACCATAGGTGCAGTGCAGTGGCGTCTCCAGCTTTCATATTTAGGGGGGGCACATGGGGGGACAGGGACAAAAGTAGGGGGGCCAACTATAAAATGCAATTATATATATATATCCTGGGGCCCTTTACTACGATCCCACTATGGGCCCTTTCACATGTTCTGCAGTGAGCTCCCTTCCTACTATACTGGGCCCCCAGGGTGGCAGAAAACAAGAGATATATGTCACCAGCACACCAAGAAAATATAAGGGTCCAAAGCAGTGGGAGAACTATCAGGGTTGCAAAGGTTGTCTTGCCACCGGGCCCTGGTGTTCTGCCACAGTGGGGATCCCCAGCTGTCCTGTCCCTGCTATTTACAGAGCTGGTCTGGCATCTGTCTCCTTGGCAGCGGCGGCAGTCTATTAGGACCTAGTGCTGGTGACATTATGGGTGCATGCAGGGGAAGGCTGGCACTATTGGTTATAGAGAGCCAAGCCCCCAGCTGGTCACCTAGCAGCAGTAATGCTGTATAACCTTCTCTGTTGACATGCTGATCGGGATGTGATCCAGGTGATGCTCCCAGTCAGATCTAATAAACACAGTGGCCCAGATCCAAGTAGATTTGCGCTTTATTTGCGGGGGAGCAAGGCAACCATTTTGCCCTGCGCCCCCGCAAATAATTTGCGCTACCCTCGATTCACGGAGCAGTAGCTCCGTGAATTACGAGGGCGAGCCGGCAAATTTGCCCGGCGTAAGCCCGGCTCCCGCGCCGAGCGTACAGCGCATGCTCCGTCGGGAAACTTTCCCGATGTGCATTGTGGCAAATGACGTCGCAAGGACGTCATTTGCTTCAAAGTGAACGTGAATGGCTTCCAGCGCCATTCACGAATCACTTACACAAACGCAGTGAAATTCAAATTTCACGGCGCGGGAAGGCCGGCTATACTTTAGCATTGGCTGCCCCTACTATTAGAAGGGGCAGCCTTGTGCTAAAGTTGCCGTACGGAAACTCTGTACCTGGCTTGCGCGGGGCCCGCGCAAGCTTGTGAATCAGTGGTAGTATGCAATTTGCATACTACACGCTGATCACAATGGGAGCGCCCCCTAGCGGCAAGCACAAGAATGCAGCCTAAAATCTGTGAGGCATAAGTGCCTTATGCCGCGCAGATTTTAGGCTGCAGTCGGTGTAACGAGGTTCCTGAATCAGGAGCACTCGTTACACCGGAGCAAGTAAGCAATTGCGCCGTGTAACTTATGGTTACACGGGCGCAATTGCTTCTTGAATCTGGGCCAGTATTTATTAGCATCAAGAGTACAACCACATAAATATAATCAACCGTATGATCAGCAGCCATGTGGGCTCTATGCCTGTAAAGTGTGTGCTCTATGCCTGTAAAGTGTGGGCTCTAGGCCTGTAAAGTGTGGGCTCTAGGCCTGTAAAGTGTGGGCTCTAGGCCTGTAAAGTGTGGGCTCTAGGCCTGTAAAGTGTGGGCTCTAGGCCTGTAAAGTGTGGGCTTTGATCAATAAAATCACTGATATTTATGACTAGGATTTGACTAAGAGCATCACCTGGATTGCATCCCGATCAGCATGTCAGAGAAGGGTCCACTGCTGCTAAGCAACCTGCAGGGAGCTCCACTGTCTACAACCAATAGAGATGGGCTCGGGTGTGTTTGAAATCCCACATGCCCAATCCCGCCAGGAAGCCGACACTCCACAGTGCTAATCAATGTATGGGCTGCCTAAGAGCTAAGACCAGCCATAGACAGTTTAAATCTCAGCTGGTTCAGCAGAAACTGAGATTTGAACCATTAATGAGCAGATTCTCTTATAATTATCACTAGTGGTTGCTGTATAGCCACTGGTGATAATCACTGTTTGTCGGGAGAATACAATTGCTGGGCAGGAGGGATATTCCCCTGTCACCACTGTCTGTTGATGGGGGAATCATGCAAGTTTCTTTCCTGCAATCTGTGGATGCAGGAAAGAAATTTGCACCATATATTATCTGCCTAACTGAAAGTGAAAGTAAATTGTGAATGTTTTGAAAGAACAGGAGAGGGGGAGGGAGACAGATGGGGGAGAGAAGGGATGGAGATAATGTAGTTCAGTGATTACAGTGTACTGCAGTCTGCAGTGCACACACTTAAACACGGTCCAGGCTAGAATATCTGGTTGTGTGAGCGCTCGCATTATGCAGTGTCGGCGAGCAGAGGGAGGGGGAGGAATTCCCCGCAGAGCTGACTGGGGACGCTCTCCCTCTCGGGGGGGAAAATACCAAAATTGCAACAAAAAAAAAAAAATTTTTTTTTTTTGGGGGGGCACATGGTGGGGCACAGCATGATGTTGGGGGGGTCAGGGCCCCCCCTAGGGACGCCTCTGGTGCAGTGCACAGGCTCCTGTAGACTCTTCCTCCTTCTTAAAGCGGAGTTCCACCCTAAAAATGAACTTTCTATTAACAGCTTGGCTCTAAAAAATGTAAAAAAAAAAAAAAATGTTTACTTACTTCTATCTGGCTGTTACTAGGCAGATTTCGTAATCTGCCTAGTTCCTGGTCCTAGGTGGTTCAACTTGCTGTCCTAAGTTCCCATTGCCTCCTGGGAAATGATGACACTAATTTCCCAGGAGTCTCTGGGCATTACTGTGCCTAAAAATCGCCCAGCATGCACCTCTCCCTGAAAACCAGGAAGAGAAAAGGAACTGGGCTTCACATGCCCCCCACACATATGATGGATACGGCCACAACATGAGCTGGAGGATATAAGGCAAGTGTTTGTAATGATTTCTGGAATGATTGGGGAGCTATTAATATGTTTTAGGGACTATTTAATGTGATTAATTTTAGCTTGCTAAAAAAATTATGCCCGGAATCCCACTTTAAAATCCTCTGGGCGGGAATTTTAATAACATTATTGATTATGGGTTGGATACTTCTAATCCTTCCAGGGCACAGAACCTTGACCTTAAGCATTGGGCTGAGGCTGCGGAGCTGACCAAGGTCTGACGCTGGAGGAATACTGCAGTGCGGAGGTATTCCTACCTTTCCCACGTGTTGGCTTCTTCCGCCAGGATCGATCTGGCTTTCGCCAACTCGACTTTGCTACCTTGTATCACTGATGCCACATATTTAGCTGGTGGAATCTCTGACCACACTCCGCTACAAATAACACTGGGCCAGATTCTGGTAGTTTTCCCGCAGCCGTAGAGTAAGCCATTTACACTACGCCGCCCCAACTTACAGGAGCAAGTGCCGTATTCCTCAAGCACTTGCTCCGTAGTTTGGGGCGGCGTAGTGTAATTGGCACGGCGTATCCCCGCGTAATTCCAAGGGGGCGGCTTGTATATAAATTAAGCGCGCCCCCGTGCCGTTCGAACTGCGCATGCGCCGGGCTTAAAATAGCCCAGTGCGCATGCTCCAGTTCTCGACGGAAAACGTCAATGACGCCGACGTGTGCGTCATTGACGTAAAGTCGTATTCAAGAACGACTTAGTAAAACGATGTACCTGACGGGAAAAGATGACGTGGACCCGACGCCATACTTAACATGGCATACGTCGGACTGGCGTAAGGTTACCCCTCATATAGCAGGGGTAACCTTACGCTTACGCAAACGACGTAAGCGACTGTTACGCGACGCGATTTCGTTCGGGAATCGGCGTATCAGGCTCATTTGCATAAACAAATGAGACCTGAACATAAACGCCACCTAGCGGCCGGCGGCGAATTACATTTAAGATCCGACAGTGTAAGTGACTTACAGATGTCGGATCTTCAGCGTATCTATGCGAAAATGATTCTAGGAATCACTAGCATAGATACGCGGGTCAAAAAACAGAGATACGATGGTGTTTCCTGAGATACTCCGTCGTAACTCTTCTGAGAATCTGGCCCACTGTCTTTGGCTCCTCAAACTGGGCCTGACATATGGAAGCTTTATCCAGGGTGGTTGGCAGATCCCTCAATTAGTTCCTTGGTCTCACCGCGTTTGCCGGAGTACTGGGAAGACAACGAGGGCTCGGCTGCCTTGCCCGTAGGGTGGGATGCCTACAATCAGGGGAACTTACATTTCTGCGATGAAAGCCCCTAGGGCAGAGCATAACCAGGCTACGAAGGATCTAAAGGCTAGGGAACAAAATTGCACCTGCTTTCATGCAGAGTCGTCCTCTCCAACCTCTTTGGCGGAACTGCAGATGGTTAGGAGGGAAATTTTTGTTCATTACCAGGATCTTACGCGTTGTGTTTTTCAGAAAAGGGCCAAATATTAGTTTGAAAAGGGAGACAAAAAGCCGGAAAAATACAGTAATCCCCTGTGTCTACTCCCCAGAGGGCACCCTGTTGAGAGATAGTGATAATATTTTACAGGCCTTTGTATCTTACTATTTTTTACTTTACTCCCGTATCCCCCAATATGAGGAATCACAATTAAAGGATTTGTTGGCTCCACTCCAGGTTTCTACGCTGCCTGTTTGTCACGGTCCCAACCGTGCCAAGCAGACGGCGAGGCGTGGTCGTGCCCCAAGTGGCTCTGGGTGGTATTGAACCTGGGACCTCTCTGTTACTGCTTCGGTTCTTTACCTCTGAGCCACTCCTCAGTTTGGGTTTCTGCTTACTTTCCAGCTAAGGTGGTTCTGAATGATGTGCTGATTTCCTTGCAATCTGCACCTGTCTCTCCTGGTCCAGCTGAGGCAGATTACCCAATCAACTAGGGTATAAACCACTGCCTCACTCTGAGGGAGTTGTCAGTTCATTGTGATTGTCCTGTCATTGCCAAAGGTTCCTGTGTACCTGTATGCCTGTGCTCTTGTTTCAGCTACAAGACTGACTCCGGCTTCTGACCCTGACTATGTTTATCGTGTATTCTGAATTCTGAAATCCCTGACCACGGCTTAACTTTGACCATCCTTTGGCAAATCCCTGTCAAGCCCCCGTGCACAGACTCACAGCCCAGGTGTCTTCTTACTTTGTTACCGTGGGCTGTGTGTATTTGTAAGGGTGAGAATACAACTCTGCAATATGGACTCCAGCCAAGGTAAGCCCTTACACTGTTTCAGTTGGCATCCAGCTTGATGCTCCTATTGCTTGATACTCCTTCTATGGCTGAAGAATTGGCAGCTGCTATTGGCTCATTTCCAAATGGCAAGTTACCGGGCCCTGATGGGCTACGGGCTGAATGGTATAAACATAACCTGGAATTCCTTACTCCAAAGCTGCTGCGACTGTATGGTGAGTGTTTGGAGGCAGAGAGTTTGCCAACGTCCTTGTATGATGCCCATGTTGTACTATTGTCTAAGCCCGATAAAGACCCCCTTTATTGCTCTTCATACCATCCAATGCATCACTAAATATGGATCTGAAAATACTAACCAAAATGCTTTCCACTAAACTTACTAAGGTACTTCAGTATTTAAAGGAGTTCTCTGACCTAAAAGTTTTAACCCCCGCTGTGCCCGGGCTGTAAAAAAATAGAAAATAAACTGTCACTTACCTGCCTACGATCCCCCGTTGTTCCGATATCGCCGTCCCGTTCTCCGGTCCCGGTCTCTTCCGCTTCCTGTGTGTCGGTGACTCATAGTGCGCTCAGCCTATCAGTGGCCGCGACGGGACATTGCTGCGGCCGCTGATAGGCTGAGCGCACTATGAGTCACCGACACACAGGAAGCGGAAGGGGCCCGGGACCGGAGAACGGGACGGCGATATCGGAACAACGGGGGATCGTAGGCAGGTAAGTGACAGTTTATTTTCTATTTTTTTACAGCCCGGGCACAGCGGGGGTTAAAACTTTTAGGTCAGAGAACTCCTTTAATTTCCTCAGATCAGACAGGATTCATCCTGCAAAAAGCTACGGATATCAATCTATGCAGAGTTTTCCCCCCATACCCAGATTGGGCTGGGGGAGTTCTGGTGTTGCTGGACCTGGAGAAGGCCTTTGGTTCCATTGAATGGAAGTATATGAAACATGTTCTAGGTCGTATGGGGATTGGACCAGTGTTTCTGAAATGCATATCAGTTCTTTATGATCACCCGGTAGCAGCTCTTAGACTCAATAGTCGAGTGTCGGAGGGTGTCGGAGGTCTTTCCGTTGTCCAGGGGCACCAGGCAGGGTTGTCCTCTTTCCCTGGGACTCTTTGCACTCCTAATGGAGTCATTGGCAATAGCTTTACACTTGGAGTAGGCAGCATAACGGAAACCACGGCCCTATATGCGGATGACCTGGTTCTCTTTTTAGAGGATACGGGTCCCTCGCTACAAGCAGCCTTATCCAAACCAAGTTACTCTCAAACCTAAGTTTCACTGTAGGTGAAAAGTGTGGCTTGCATTTGTATTCAGTACCTGAGTCAATACTTTGTAGATTATATACATGAGTGTAGCGCAGCAGCAATAATACAAAATAATTTATATATAGTGAATTAAAAAAATAAACAAATTAATAAATGGGTAATGTCCTCTGTGAATTAATTCTTCTAATTTCCTCTGTAATTTATCCTTCAATATAAGAACAATGGGCCAGATTCACAGAAAACGTACGCCGGAGTATCTGCTGATACTCCGGCGTACTTTCAAATTTGCTGCGTCGTATCTTTATTTGTCATTCACAAACAAAGATACAACGGCTTTTGGCTAAGATCCGACAGGCGTACGGCTTCGTACGCCTTCGGATCGTAGGTGTAATTCTCCGGCGGCCGCTGGGTGGAGTTTGCGTCGTTTTCCAGCGTCGGGTATGCAAATGAGCTGTTTACGGAGATCCACGAAGGTACGCGCGTTTGTCGCATTCTCTTACGTCGTCGCTAGTCGGTTTTTCCCGTCGCAATCTTAAGCCTGCTATTTTATGGCTTAGATTTAGACCAGCCATGTTAAAGTATGGCCGTCGTTCCCACGTCGAATTTCAAATTTTTTTTTTTGCGTAAGACGTCCGGGAATACGAAAGTACGTTACGCACGTCGCCGTTCAAAAAACACGTCGGGGCGCTGTAATTTTGCGCAAAGCACAGCGGGAAATTTCCTAGCGGAGCATGCGCAGAACGTTCGGCGCGGGAACGCGCCTAATTTAAATGGTACACGCCCCATTTGAATTAGGCGGGCTTGCGCCGGACGGCTTTACACTATGCCGCCGCAAGTTTACAGGCAAGTGCTTTGTGAATCAAGCACTTACGCCAAAAACTTGCGGGGATACGTTACGCCGCCGTAAATATTCGTGAATCTGGCCCAATGTGACAATCCTCCACCAAATAAAGTGCCTGCTCACCTCTGTGTAAATATAAATGAGATAATGGCCCGGATTCACGTACGAGTTACGCCGGCATATCTCCAGATACGCCGTCGTAACTGAGTCTGAGCCGTCGTATCTATGCGCCTGATTCTTAGAATCAGTTACGCATTGATTTGTATTAGATCCGACCGGCGTAAGTCTCTTACGCCGTCGTATCTTAACTGCATATTTACGCTGGCCGCTAGGGGCGTGTACGCTGATTTACGCCTAGAAATATGTAAATCAGCTAGATACGCGAATTCACGAACGTACGCCCGGCCGACGCAGAACAGATACGCAGTTTGCGTTAGGCTTTTCCCGGCGTAAAGTTACCCCTACTATATGAGGCGTACATGCGGCGTACCAATGTTAAGTATGGACGTCGTTCCCGCGTCGAATTTTGAAAATGTTACACTCGTTTGCGTAAGTCGTTTGCGAATAGGGCTGTACGTAAGTTACGTTCACGTCTAAAGCATAGACGATTTGCGGCGTAATTTCGAGCATGCGCACTAGGATTCTTTAACGAACGGTGCATGCGCCGTTCGTAAAAAACGTCAAGTACGCGGGGTCACATGTAATTTAAATAAAACACGCCCACATCATCCACATTTGAATTAGGCGGGCTTACGCCGGCCTATTTACGCTACGCCGCCGCAACTTGGGTTTGAGAATACGGCACTTGCCTGTCAAAGTTGCGGAGGCGTAACGTAAATAGGATACGTTGCCAATGTCTCCTGAGAACACGATTAAACAACTCCACTCCTCACTCATCTCCTCATTAGTGGGATAATCCTCACCTATCTTCGTGTGAATGGGAAGCAAACTGAAATCCCCTCACTCTCTTGTTTCTTGTAAATAAATGGTCCCGTACTCACAATTCTCAATTCTGCCAGTGTCAGGCTGGAATCCACGAGCTGGATCTTCAGTAGTCACTCTACACTGAATTGCACAGCCATTGATTCGGATATTTTCCAGCTTCAGGCCAAGCTCAGGCAAATTCTTTCCTTCTGCTACATGGATCTGGGCATGGACCAACATCTGTCATCTCCTCAGTCACAATATGTTCCACCTTCAGCTGGGAATTGACTTCTATGAAGTACAGTGGAACCTCGGATTAGAAGCATAAATCCGTTCCAGGAGAATTCTCGTAATCCCAAGTACTCGCATATCAAAGCGAGTTTCCCCATTAAAGTCAATGGAAATGAAAATAAATCATTCCGCATTGACTTCAATGGAATGCAAAACCGCATGCGGCCAAAGGTGGGGGGGCACCAGAGAGCATTCGGAAACGGGCGGAAAGGCCTGAGGACACCTCGACTACGGCAAACCTCGGAAAGACTCAGTTCCCGAGGTTTGCAGAGGTCAGCCGAGTTGTCCTCGGGCCTTTCTGTGCATTTCCGAACGGCGCTGTTCGGCTCCGCTTGGCTCCGGCGCCCCCCCCCACCTCAGGCCAAACGCGGTACTGCACACCGCTTTGGCCTAAATCCTGCTCGTTTCGCGAGACGACACTCACAAACCGAGTTAGGATTTTTTTAAATACAGTGCTCGTATTGCAACAACGCTTGTTGACCACGTTACTCACAATCCAAGGTTCCACTGTAATGTTTACCATGTTTATTTACAAGGAACTCGACTGTATTAGCGTTTTCGTAACCAACCGTATTCTTTTTGGCAAAAAATTTAAACCAGGGTTCAAATTTTTAAAGTACAAATGCTCTGTTGGATCTATTAATTTCAAACAATACAGAGCTTATTACAGATGTGCAAGTTAGAGACAACTTGGGTAATAGTGATCATGGTGTAATCACATTCTCTATTTATTACAGGAAAGAAGTGCATGTTGGTATGAAAAGAATTTTACATTTTAAAAAAATAACTTCAATAATTTGTGATCTTTACTGCACGACACTCAATGGGACCAAATATTTTGTAACAAAGCACGCAAGACAAATCAGTGTTTAAAAGATGTATTAAACAAGTGCATTAGTATTGGTATTCCATTGGGTAACAAACATAAAGGGGTAGATCCTCGTACAACGGCGCATTATTGCGCCGGGCGTAGCGTATCTAAGATACACTACGCCGCTGTAACTTACTTTGTTTTGTTTTGAATCCTCAACGAATTTGCGCCGTAAGTTACGGCGGCGTAGTATATCTCTTGAGGCGTAAGGGCGCGGAATTCAAATGGATGTAATGGGGGCGTGTTTTATGTAAATACGTTGTGACCCGACGTAAACAACATTTTTTTTTAACTGCGCATGCGCCGTCCCTGGGGGTATCCCAGTGCGCATGCTCGAAATTTAACCGGAACAAGCCAATGCTTACGGCGGTGACGTCAATCTGCGCAAATTCCTATTCGCAAACGACTTACGCAAATGGCGTAAAAAATTCAAAATTGTACGCGGGAACGACCGCCATACTTAACATTGAGTACGCCTCATAACAACAGCTTTAACTATACGCCGGAAAAAGCCGAACGCAAACGACGTAAAAAAATGCGCGGGGCCGACGTACGTTCGTGGATCACCGTAACTAGG
This sequence comes from Rana temporaria, assembly GCF_905171775.1. Taxonomy (NCBI): domain Eukaryota; kingdom Metazoa; phylum Chordata; class Amphibia; order Anura; family Ranidae; genus Rana; species Rana temporaria. The sequence goes on from NC_053497.1 coordinate 15,836,249, forward strand.
TAATTTGCATACTCAACGCGGATTTCGATGGGAACGCCACCTAGCGGCCGCCGAAAAATTGCATCCAAGATCCGACGGCGTACTAAGATGTACGCCTGTCAGATCAAACCCAGATGCCGTCGTATCTTGTTTTGTGGATACAAAACAAAGATACGACGCAAGAAATTTTAAATTACGCCGGCGTATCAGTAGATACGCCGGCGTAATCCTTTTGTGGATCTACCCCAAAATATATATTTAAAGCCTATGTGGCCAAATTCTAGTCTTAAAGGGCTTGTAAACCTACCTGTTTTTTTCACCTTAATACATCCTATGCATTAAGGTGAAAAAACACCTTGTATACGAGCATAATCCGTTCCAGGAGAATGCTCATTATCCAAAGTACTCGCATATCAAAGCGAGTTTCCCCATTGAAGTCAATGGAAACTAAAATAATTTGTTCTGCATTGACTTCAATGGCATGCAAAACCACATGCGGCCAGAGGTGGGGGGGCACCGGAGAGTCTCAGAAATGGGCGGAAAGGCCAGAGGACACCTCGGCTGAATTCGGGAAGAAATTGTTCCCGAGGTTTGCAGAGGTCAGCCGATTTGTACTCAGGCCTTTCCGTGCATTTCTGACAGCATTGATCGGCTGCGATCGGTGCCGGCGCCCCCCCCCACCTCAGGCCAAATGCGGTACTGCACACCGCTTTGGCCTAAATCCTGCTCGTTTTTGCGAGACAACACTTACAAACAGAGTTAGTTTTTTTTTTTTAAATACAGCGCTCGTATTGCGAAACGCTCGTTAACCGCGTTACTCGCAAACTGAGGTTCCACTGTATAAATGAACCCCTTATAATAGAGTGATTATCTGCTCATTTTGATACCAAATATACACACTCAGAAGGGTATCAATAAGAAACCAAAATAAAAAACAAATTGTGAGATGATCCATAAGTGCAAAAAACAACCTCAAGTGTAGCAAATGTCCAGTTCTGAGTAGTAGTACTTATATTACAAAAAGGGTTCCACACCCACTTGCTATCACAGGCTGACGTGTTGTTGATCTTTCAAACAAAACACAGGCAGACACCTTGAAACTTCAGATTAATAAGTGTGGACTGGTGCTTAATTGCTTCCATTTGGCACAGCATCAGTGCACTGTGGCCTGGGATTGGTTCAGCTGGTGCACAAGGGGGTACATCGGGTAGCATTGGGCTTTGCAACAATCCATCTTCTCTCACCCGGCCGGGTGTTATGGAACAATAGCTTCCTATGCTGGCTAAGCATGCGATCACGGTGGATATTCTTCAAAAACACCACTAAGATTGGTGAGTGTACCTTACTAATTACCCAGTGCTGTTTCATGATCACAACATTGTGGATCTGTCATTAGCATATGTCTTAATATAATTTCTGTCTTTACATGTTATTTTTTCTATGTTGTAGTTCAAAAGCTCCTGAGGAAGCGGCTACGATCCGCGAAACTTGTTGAGCAACATTTGAGCAACTTTCACATATGTCAAGACTTTGACGGTGCCGACGCGGGCCACATCAACCTTATGCGTCATATCTGGTTGGCGACAGAGTTAACAACAATCTAAGTGTATACCCGTGGTTGTCTCACCTGGTCTTATATTTTGACATTTGTATTTTATTAAGTGTTTTATATATTTTCTTGGATGCATTTGGCATCCTTGAAGTGTATTATATTTATAGATTATTAAAAATATTTTTTTTTACATTGCTAAGTAGTGCCTACAAAGTCCATCTTTTCTACCATATCTCTTAAACATTTACTAAGGATGTGGCACTATATTTATTAAGGGTGTTGATTGCCACCCAAGGGCACAGCAATTAAAATCTCTCACCAAACATTAACTAACACGCAGTAACACGAGATTAGCAAAAGCAGCCCAAAGGGTGGCGCCAGTAGAATCGAACTTCCCCTTTATACTGCCGTCGTACGTTTTAGAACAACGAGATTTTGACTTGACAGTGGGCCAGATTCACATAGAGATACGACGTGTATCTCCTGATACACCGTCGTATCTCTGACTTAGGCCGGTCGTATCTATGCGACTGAATCATAAGGGCCAGATTCACGTAGATCAGCGGATCTATAGATCCGCTCGTTCTACGTGAATTAAGATCCGCTCCCGCAAGTTTAGGAGGCAAGTGGCTAATTCACAAACCACTTACCTCCAAACTTGCGACGGCGGATCCTAAATCCCCCAGCGGAATTCAAATTCCGCGGCTAGGGGAGTGTCATATTTAAATCAGGCGCGTTCCCGCGCCGATTTAAATGCGCATGCGTCGTCCGGGGAATTTCCCGGCGTGCATTGCTCCCACTGACGTCACTAGGACGTCAGTGGTTGCGAGGTGAGCGGGACTTGCGACGCGCGTGTTCGTGAATCGGCGTACGCAAACGACGTAGGAAAATTCAAATTCGACGCGGGAACGCCGGCTATACTTAACATTGGCTGCACCTGATAAAAGAAAACCGCTACGGAAACGACGTAAGAACACTGCGACGGGTCCGCGTACGTTCGTGAATTTGCGTATCTCGCTGATTTACATATTATTTATCGTAAATCAGCGGGAACGCCCCCGGCGCCATTTTTAAATTGAAAAAAAGATCCGACAGTGTAACACAGTGTAACACTGTCAGATCTTAGCCCTATCTATGCGCATCTGATTCTATGAATCAGGCGCATAGATAGGACCAGTGTAAGTCAGAGATACGATGGTGTATCTGTAGATACACCGTCGTATCTCTTTGTGAATCTGGCCCATAGAATCAGTTACGCATAGATATGCCTAAGATCCGACAGGTGTAACTGTGTTACACCGTCGGATCTTAACTGCAATTTAAAAATGGCCGCTGGGGGCGTTCTCGCTGATTTACGCTGAGAAATATGTAAATCAGCGAGATACGCCAATTAACGAACGTACGCGGGCCCGACGCAGTGTTGTTTACGACGTTTACGTAGTGGTTTTCCCGGCGTATACTCACCCCCGCTTCTATGAGGCGCAGCCAATGTTAAGTATAGCCGTCGTTCCAGCGTCAAATTTTTTTTTTACGTCGTTTGCGTACGCCGATTCACAAAACCGCTCGTCGCAAATTACGCTCACGCCGAAACCACTGACGTCCTAGCGACGTCATTGGGAGCAATGCACGCCGGGAAAATTCGCGGACGGCGCATGCGCATTTAAATCGGCGCGAGGACGCGCCTGATTTAAATGCTACACTCCCCCTAGCCGCGGAATTTGAATCCCGCCAGGGGATTTAAGATACACTGCCGCAAGTTTGGAGGTAAGAGTTTAGTGAATTACCCACTTGCCACTAAAACTTCCGGCGGCGGATCTTAAATCGGATAGATTTGACGGATCTAAAGATCCGCTGATCTATCTGAATCTAGCTCAGTATATTTCTCTTCTGTCTGTTATTCTCAGAGTGGATTCGAGATTTTGCTCCCTAACCATATAGTTGGTTATTTATAATTATTATATTATAAATGTATTTATATAATTTTTGTATGTTACCACTGGGTATTTATATTTATTTATATTTACCACTGCATAGAGATATTTTAGAATACATTTCCTTTTATTTTAAACTTTACATATTAACTAAATTATACACCACACTTTTGTTAAGGTTATTATCCGATTTAATCAAAACAATTATGAATAATAATAACAATGAAAATAATCATAAGTTGCAGCCCTAAATTATAATTTACAAGATGACTAGAATTTACAAGATGACTCCGGTAGCTGTAATAAACTGCATACTCTAATGCCGTGTACACACGCTCGGAATTTTTCGACAACGAGTGTTCGATGGGTGCTTTTGGTCGGAAATTCCAACCGTGTGTAGGCTCCATTGGATATTTTATGTCGGAATTACTGACAACAAAATTTTTTAGAGCTGGTTCTCAAATTTTTCCGACAACAAAATCCGTTCTCGGAAATTCCGATCGTGTGGGGCAATTGATGTTGATCCAGGCAAATTTATGTGGCCAGGCAAATTGCAAACAGTTAGCCAAGCCATAATTTAAAAACACATTTAACCGCTTCCCGACCGCCGCATGTAGATATACGTCGGCAGAATGGCACGTACAGGCACATTGGCGTACCTGTATGTCCCTGCCTTTCCGCGGGTCGGGGGTCCGATCGGGACCCCCCCCCCGCTACATGCGGAGGTCGGATTCCCGCGGGGAGCGATCAGGGACGACGGCGCGGCTCTTCGTTTATAGCCGCTCCGTCGCGATCGCTCCCATGAGCTGAAGAACGGGGAGAGCCGTATGTAAACACGGCTTCCCCGTGCTTCACTGTGGCGGCTGCATCGATCGAGTGATCCCTTTTATAGGGAGACTCGATCGATGATGTCAGTCCTACAGCCACACCCCCCTACAGTTGTAAACACACACTCCTACACTCCTAACTCCTACAGCGCCCCCTGTGGTTAACTCCCAAACTGCAATTCAAATGCATTTTTTGCTGTGAAAATGACAATTGTCCCAAAAATGTGTCAAAATTGTCCGAAGTGTCCGCCATAATGACGCAGTCACGAAAAAAAACGCTCATCGCCGCCATTATTAGTAAAAAAAAAAAAAATAATAAAAATGCAATAAAACTATCCCCTATTTTGTAAATTTATAAATTTTGCGCAAACCAACCGATAAACGATTATTGCAATTTTTTTTTTACCAAAAATAGGTAGAAGAATACATATCGGCCTAAACTGAGGAAAAAAAAAATTATATATGTTTTTGGGGGATATTTATTATAGCAAAAAGTAAAAAATATTGCATTTTTTTCAAAATTGTCGCTCTATTTTTGTTTATAGCGCAAAAAATAAAAACCGCAGAGGTGATCAAATATCATCAAAAGAAAGCTCTATTTGTGGGGAAAAAAGGACGCCAATTTTGTTTGGGAGCCACGTCGCACGACCGCGCAATTGTCTGTTAAAGCGACGCAGTGCCGAATTGTAAAAACCCCTTGGGTCATTTAGCAGCATATTGGTCCGGTCCTTAAGTGGTTAATGGTTAAAAAAAAACAAAAAAAAATGTGCAGGCACCCATTTTGGCAGAGGCAAGGTTTTTTTGCTTCTTTGTGTCAGGACTTGTGATCTGATAAACTGAAGACTGCTGTTTGAATGGTGTGACAGGACCCACTGTCAGGCCTCGTACACACGACCGAGTTTCTCTGCAAAAACCAGCAAGAAACTTGCTGGTAGATATTTTTTTGCCGAGGAAACCGGTCGTGTGTACATTTTCGTCAAGGAAATTGTCGAGAACTTCGACGAGCCAAAAAGAGAGCATGTTCTCTATTTTCTCAACGGGAGTCTGATTTGGCTCGTCGAGTTTCTGGTCGGGCTGGTTTTCAACGAGAAACTCGGACGTCTGTATGCTAAGAAACCCGCGCTCGCTCAGATTAAAGTATGAGACGGGAGTAAAAGTAGCATTTGTAATGGAGATAACACATTTTTAAAGCTGTAACAGACTGAAAAGTGCAAATGTCTCTTACCAAACTTTTATTTAACACGCAAACACATGAAATTAGCAAAAGCAGCCCCAAGGGTTTAGCCAGTGGAATCGAACTTCCCCTGCCGTTGTATGTCACCGCGTTTGAGAACAAGGAGATTTTGGTTTGACTGTGTGTACGCAAAGCAAGCTTGTCGAGTTCCTCGACAAGCCTAACCCGTCGAGTTTCTCGGTCTTGTGTACGAGGCCTCACTGTGTGTTTTGGAAGGGACTTTGGGCGGGCCTCCTACCCACAGATTATGGCCCAGAAGAGACTGAAGGCCTGGGGACAAGCTGGCATTGAGATAATGTAATGTAATGCTACATCCCTTCTCCCCCCCCCCCCCCCCCCTCCTCTTGTTGCTGTGTCTAATTGTGTTGGTAAATGGCACATAGACAATGGTCTGGACTGGAGACATCTCTCCGCAGGGGATGTGTATTGAGAGGCTGCCTGCTTACCATAATCCCTTTGGGGTAGATTCAGGTACCTGTTACGGCGGCGTATCCCCAGATACGCCGCCGTAATTTCAAATCTGCGTCGGCGTTTCGTTACGCCGATTCACAAAGGCAGTTATGCTGTAAAAATAGGCTTCCTCCACCGACGTAACTTGATTGCGGCGGAGTAGAATTGTGTGCAATATCACTTTGGCCGATAGGGGCGCTTCCGTTGTTGTCGGCGTAGAATATGCTAATTTCCTAGATACGCCGATTCACAAACGTACGTACGCCCATCGCAATGTATTTACGTCGTTTACGTTAGGCTTTTTCGGCGTAAGGTTGTTCCTGCTATTAGGAGGCGCAGCCAATGTTAAGTATGGACGTCGTTCCCGCTTCGAAATTTGAATTTTTTACGTCGTTTGCGTAAGTCGTTCGTGAATGGGGCTGGACGTAATTTACTGTCGAAACCAATACGTCGTTGCGCCGTACTTGGAAGCAATGCACACTGGGATATGTACACGGACGGCGCATCAAACATTTACATAAAACACGCCCCCCCTTCCACGTTTGAATTCCGCGCGCTTACGCCGGCCCCATTTACGCTACGCCGCCACAACTTACGGAGCAAGTGCTTCGTAAAAACAGCACTTTCTCCTGTATGTTACGGCGGCGTAGCGTAAATACGATATGCTGCGCCGCCGTTTCATTGCGCGCCCCTACCTGAATCCACCCCTTTATGTTTAACTGTAGTCTGTTTCAATGTACAAGTGTTCCGTTCCCATTGGTTCTTTCTTGTCCCCTACCCCCTCCCCTCTATGACAAGCCTAAGGGGAGTGTCCCTAACTGTGTGTAAAAGTGTATGTTTTGTATTTAATAAATAGTTTATTCTCTGCATGTTTAACCCTCAACACCTGTGTGGCTTGTCTCACGATTGAGGGGTTAAGGGCTGGTTATGGCGAATCTGCAGGCTGCGGGTGCGTTTGGAGGACAGGAGACACAGGTCTGGCGGATGTGCCCACCTGGGGTATCCGAGATCCGTCACAAATGGTATGGCAAGAGGGTGGGATATGCCTGAGATGATCGCACACTGAAGATATGCATGCTACTTTGGGACTACAGGAGCAGATGTGCCCAGGCACAGTCACACATCAGGATAGGCATTGACTCTGGGGACATTCAAGGCAAAATGTACAGCTTAGCCACAGTTAATTTTTCAATCAATCAGGTTTTCACTTCTAAAATATAGGTCCACTTTAAGCACAAATCTCACACTAGTGGAAGGGGGAAAAGTCTAGAACATGGATGGAATCACATAATTAAGGGAGAGTAAATTAGTGGCAATGTGGTCCTTTAAACAAGGTAAGCCATTAGTACATTGGTTGGACGTCTCCCCATCGCTTGTAATTGGCTACCTCCAGAAGACGGTCTGCTTTGCAAATGAAGGCAAGAATTAGGGTCAGCACATCCCCTTCTGCGTAATGGGAAAAGTTGGGCTCCCTGCCGAAGAACTGTCGGTGAATTTCTATTAGGGAAAACTGCCCTTTGACATTCTCTGACTTCGGTTTCTCTTCATTATGCAGATACCGGAAGGCTTGAAGAGAATCCACACACAAGATGGAGCTGGAGAGGTCATGATCTTGTTGATGAAGCTCAGTCTTCAGTAGGGGAAAGTCGTAGTTAAAGCCATTGTGGGCCACCAGACAAACTGGCTGAGCCTGACGGTTTATAAACTGGATGACGGTGTTGATGAGGCTCTCATCAAATGTTTCCTTCTCACAGGATCTCAGTAGCTCATTGTCCAGACCAGTGATTTCAGAGGCTTTTGGAGTGAGGGGCTTTCCTGGATCTACGCAAAGGCAAAGCTTGTCCAACACTCGAGGTAGCTGGATCTCCCCTGAGTCATTGGTTGTTGGATTCTTCAGTGAAGACACATGGACAGCCACCAGGCAAAGCTCTGTGATTTTGGGATGATCTCCATGAAGGCCAGTAGCTTCCAGGTCTAGGAAAATGAATGTTTTCACCAAGCTGCCCATTACGGTGTCCTAGAGAAAGAATTTTGACAGGATTAATAAAATTGACAGCACAAAGGTACACAATAACGTGCATTACGCAAGTGTCCCTTATTGTTGGGGCCTTTCTTTCTGCAGCCAGGGGCTCCTTTGAATTAATTAATAAGAAAATGTTGCCTGTTAACTAAGGTAGTGACATCATTCCACAGGGCAGCCATCAGAAAAATTTGGGCAACATACACAGCTTTAGGCCTTCCTCAACCACCCCCGACCCCCTATTCCATTCCCTAGGGCTTGCCCACAGACCATCGCACCAAATCCCCACACTGGCCACCTCACCTGTACGCACTCAGCCCCCCCCCCTCAATATTGTATATATGTTAGCTTCCCTTAATCCTGTATATATGTCAGCCCCCTCAATCCTGTATATATGTCAGCCCCCTCAATCCTGTATATATGTCAGCACCCCCACACCTGTATATATGTCAGCCCTCCCCTCATACCTGTATATATGTAAGCCCCACCTGTATATATGTCAGCCCCCCAAACCTGTATATATGCCAGCCCCCTCACACCTGTATATATGTGAGCCCAGGGCCGTCTTTATAGCATCACGGGCCCCTGGGCAAAGTAATGCTCTGGGGCCCCTACAATGATGACAATGCAGGTAAACAGACACCAAGTAGGTAGGAGGCAGACTGCTTCCCCTGTGTATCTATCACTCTCAGTGCCATCATGGGGCCCCCAATTACGGGGCAGCGTGGGCTCAAGGACCAGCTGCTTTGGGGAAAGTGCAGGGGCCCCCCATGCAGCTAGGGCCCCAGTGCCCAGGTGTGCCCTCTCATTAAGACAGCCCTGTTTGAGCCCCCCCCCCCCCCACACACACCTGTATATATGTGTCAGCGCCCCCCCACACACACACTTGTTTATATGCCAGCCCCCATCACACCTGTATATATGTCAGCCCCACCAGACCCCCCTACACCTGTATATAAGTCAGCCCCCCACACACCTGTATATATGTGAGCCCCCCACACCTGTATATATGCCAGCCCCCTCACACCTGTATATATGTGTCAGCCCCCCCCCCACACACACCTGTATATATGCCAGCCCCCTTCACACCTATATATATGTCATCCCCACCAGACCCCCCACACCTGTATATATGTCAGCCCCCCACACACCTGTATATATGCCAGCCCCCTCACACCTGTATATATGTGACAGCCCCCCACACACACACACACCTGTATATATGCCAGTCCCCTTCACACCTGTATATATGTCATCCCCACCAGACCCCCCACACCTGTATATATGTCAGCCCCCCACACACCTGTATATATGCCAGCCCCCCTCACACCTGTATATTTGTCAGCCCCCACCTGTGTATATATATATATATGTCACACATACACAAATCTGTAAACACGCAAACCTCTAGTCCCTCCCTGTATACAAACAGCCCCCCTCCTTTTCCTTCACAGCCCCTACTTGTAAAGAAATCTTCCTACCTAGTTCCAGCTCGTTTTCACAAAGCTGACAATGAAAGATAATGTTACGCCGAGTAAATTCATACCCAACATGTCACGCTTCAAAATTGCGTCCGCTCGTGGAATGCCGACAAACTTTTACCCTTTAAAATCTTCATAGGCGACGTTTAAAAAAATCTACAGGTTGCATGTTTTGAGTTACAGCGGAAGTCTAGGGCTAGAATTATTGCTCTCGCTCTACCAATCGCGGCGATACCTCACGTGTGGTTTGAACACCGTTTACATATGCGGGTGCTGCTCACATATGTGTTCGCTTCTGCGCGCGAGCTCGTCGGGACGGGGTGCGTTTTCTGGCTCCTAACTTTTTTAGCTGGCTCCTAGATTCCAAGCAAATTTGTCAAACCCTGTAATAGGTGACACAGAGGGTGGAGAAGGGAACCCCAGCCTATGACGTAGGACAAGATAATGGGCAATAGTCTATTGATCTTCCTTGTCAATAAAAAACAGAAAAGAACTGCACCAACACTGATAAGTGTGTAAGGGTTCTAGAAGCTTATCAATACTGAAAGCATTTTGAAAATATAAAATTGTGGGGTGGGAATACTCTTTATTTTAAAGTAGCAGAATACAACCCACAACCATTCAAAGCATGTTTTAGCTAAGGTACCTAGCTGAAGAATAAAATGTATAGTGGCTCTTTAATTTTAAAGTGGACTGCACAGCTTACAAAAAAAGCAAGACAAAAAATCCATGTAAAATAAGAGATCGTATGCCGCGTACACACGACCATTTTTTACAACCTGAAAAACTACATAGTTTAAAACGTCGTGAAAAAAAGAGAGCATTTTCGAAAAAAAAATTGTTGTTTTTCTGAACCCCGAAAAATGTTCTGAAGCCCACACACGATCGTTTTAAATGACATTTTTAAAAAACTTTTAGGTAGATTCAGAAAGAGTTAGGCCGGCGTATCAGTAGATAAGCGACCTAACTCAGAATCTACGCCGACTTATGTTTAAGCGTATGCTCAAACAGAGATACGCTTAAACATATCTAAGATACGACGGCTTGCGCCGTCCTATCTTAGATTGCAATATTTTGGATGGCCGCTAGATGGCGCTTCCATTGCGGTCGGCGTAGAATATGTAAATGAGGATATACGCCGATTCACGAACGTATGCCGGGCCGACGCAGTACTTTTACGCCGTTTACGTAAGAGATAGGCCACGTAAAGTTAGAGCTAGGCCCTAGTTGGAATAGTAATGTCAAGTATGGCCGCCGTTCCCGCGTCGAAATTCGAATTTTTTACGTCGTTTGCGTAAGTCGTCCGTGAATCGGGGTTTACGTCCACGTCAAAATCAATAGGCCCGTGCGGCGTACTTAGCCGCAATGCACACTGGGAAATGTAGGCGCCCGGCGCATGCGCAGTAACAAAAAATTGTAAAAAATGTAAGGTCAAGCCTGATTAACATTAAACACGCCCCCTTCCACACATTTGAATTCGGCGCCCTTACGCCCGCCCGCTTTAGGCTACGCCGACGTAACTTAGCAGGCAAGTACATTGAGAATCATGGGCCAAATCCTCAAAAGGGATACGCAGGCGGAACTGCTGTTCAGCCTGCGTATCCCTGTGCCTATCTTTGGAACTGATCCTCAGAATCAGTTTTCCAAAGATAGGCAGAAGATCCGACATCTGTAATAGACTTACACTGTCGGATCTTAGGATGCAGTACCGCATCCGCCGCTGGGGGCATTTTGAGTCGAAATGCCGCTTTGCGTATGCAAATGAGGACTTAGGCAGATCCACAAAGCTTTTTAGCTTTGTGTTTTCTGCGTAAGTTACGTTTTGCATGCGTAAAATTAGGGATGCTTTTACAAGGTGTAAACTAGTAACACCTTGTAAAAACATACCTTTTTTTCGATCGCCGCGTTTTTTTTTTAAATTTCAAATTTTATTTTTCGCCGCGTAACTTTTTTTTTTCCCGACGCAACTTTATTGTCCCGTCGCAATCCACAAAGCCCGACGTAACATAATTTCGCGCGCTGCCCTTCGGGAAAAATGACGTCACACGCATGCGCAGAACGTCCGGCGCGGGAGCGCGCCTCATTTAAATTGTCATCCCCCCCTGGATGAGAAGACCGCCTTGCGACGGAGGCACTTAAGTTACACAGCCGAATATTTCTAGGTAAGTGCTTTGTGGATCGGGCACTTAGGTAGAAATTTTCCGCCAGTGTAACTTAACTGCTAAAAGTTAAGTTAGGCAGGTTTTTTGAGGATTTGCCCCCATGTACTTGCCTAGCTAACTTACGGCGTCGTAGCCTAAACAGGGTAAGCTACGCCGCCGCAAAGTTAAGCTATTGTCTCTGAATCTACCTATTTGTTTTTTACAACCCGAAAAATGATCGTGTGTACGCGGCATTACTCATCTTTGTGGCGGTTCTACCTCTACTTCTTTCCAGCTCTGCAGACTCTGCCGTTTTTTATTGGCCTGCAATATTACATGCAGTATTGGATACCTGTGTCCCTTACCATGTGTCACGACTCCCTCAAACTTCTACAGAAAAGCTTTGGATTGTGAGCATAATTAGTTCTGGAAACATGTTTGTAATCCAAAGCACTTGTATATCAAAGAAAATTTTCCCATAAGAAATAATGGAAACTCAAATGATTCGTTCCACAACCATTTATTCATAAATCCTCCTGTTTATAGTCCAAATAAAAAGATTATAGCAATGTGACCAGATTGTGTAACCATAAAATGTCCATCCACCATCCAAGCTGGGGGGAAGTAGGAGGATAAGTGAGGTCAAGGTGGGTAGCTAGAAGGTAGTCGGGGAACACAAAGGACAGAGAGAGCAGCACCATCTAAGTGCAGTATGACCGCAATTTAATATATAACCGGTAAGAAATACACTCACAAGGTTAAGCACTTCAATGCCAGGCACTTCCGCCCCTTCCTGCCCAGGACAATTTTCAGCTTTCAGCGCTGTCGCACTTTGAATGACAATTGTATGGTCGTCCTACACTGTACACAAACGAAATTGTTATCATTTTGTTCCCACAAATAGAGTTTTCTTTTGGTGGTATTTGATCACCACTCGGGTCTTTATTTTATGCTAAACAAACTAAAAAAAAATGTTTTTTCTTTTTTTTCGGTTATAAAATGTTGTTTTGTCTTTCACTGATGGGCACTGATGAGGAGACACTGATATGTAGAATTGATGGGCACTGATAGGTGGCACTGATATGCAACACTGATGGGCACCAATAGGCAGCACTGATATGCAGCACTGATGGGCACTGATAGGCGGCACTGACTAGCGTCTGTCATGAGCACTGACAGGCGACTGTGATGGGCACTGACAGGAGGCACTGATTGGCACTGATGGGCAGCACTGATGATGAGGTACTGGGAGGTTTTACTGCTGGGCACTGTGATGGGCACAGACTGGCACTGATATTGGCACTTATTGGCACTGTGATGGGCACTGTCATACATTTTTTTATGGGGCACTGACTGGCAGCTTATGGGCACTTTTTAGCAGCTGTGCCGCCATGTCAGGATAACAGAACCACTTCCCGGCCGTCAATCTGCTATAGGCCAGGCAGAAAGTGGTTAAAAACAATTCCAGCATAAATGATGAATGTGTTGCTCATCTGCTGTACTCTCGAGTGGGAGCTGCTAGTGTGTCAGTGGCCAGAGGCGCTGGTGGCTTCAAAGTGACGTCATCAGTGCACCCGAGTGTCTCTGAGTTTACCAGGAAGCGTTGGGACCTCTGGCCACCGACACACCAGCAGCTACCACCCCGAGAGTAGAGCGTATGAACATGATCATTTATGCGGAAATTGCTTTTATACATGAAATTGCAGTCATATTGCACTTAGATGGTGCTGCTCTCTGTGCTTTAGGACAGGGGAGTGACAGCTGGCGGGAGGGGAGGAGGCAGCAGGGAGGGGAATCCCATGGACAGATGAAATGTCATTGGTTGTGAAGGACACGGCGGGCCCGCTGCTTAACAACCAATAATTGCCTGCATTCATTTCTTCATTTCCGCGGTTATCCGGAAAATCCAGCTGACAGCTGAAAGAACTGAGCCAGTAGGTATTGGTTTCGGGTACTGGTGCATTTGCACGAGTACCGATAACCGTGCAAATGCCTAGTATTGCCATCGGTACCAGTATCGGTGCAACCCTAGTTAAAACCATTGTAACTGCCAAAGTTCTAAGGATTTTTTACCATGTACAAACATCGAATGACGTAGTATATTTTAAAGTGTTTAAAGAGTAAATAATCCCCCCCCCCAAAAAAAAATATTCTAAGCTTACTTATGCAAGTCATCACCTCGTAAAATCTATTAATAGTTGCGTTATGTTGATAATGGGTTTGGCAGCCTTACAATAAAGGTTAAAAATAAGTAAACAATAATTATCAAGTTTGAAAAAATCTTCTTTGTTGGGTAGTAAAACGTAGAGCTGTATCCAGACAATGTTAAAAAAACTAAAACATAAATGAAAAAAAAGGCAGACTTGATGGACCACTTCCGTTTCTGCTGTCGTTATTCTATGGATCTAAAACCCTGCGTAGGTTTCCTGTAATCTCCATTTAATCCTATAAAGAGTTCACCCTTTAGCTAAGGAGACCATAGATCAGGGGTCTCAAAGTGTCGGCTCTCCTGCTGTTGCAAAACTACAAGTCCCATGAGGCATTGCAAGGCTGATGCCTAGTACACACGATCGGTTTTCCCAACGATCAAAAGACCATCGGGAAAACCGAGAACCAGTTCGGTCCCTTTTCCCCTGTACACACGGCCGGTTTTCCCGACAGGAAAACTGCCAGGAGAGCTTTGGTGCGGAAAACCGGCGGTGTGTATGCTCCCTAGCAGTGTTTCCCATAGGAAAACTGCGGGGGAAAAAACGCTGCGATCCGCGGTGAGAAAAAAGAGACATGTTCTTATTGGCCCGGATTCAAGAAGCAATTGCGCCTGCGTAACCATAGGTTACACAGCGCAATTGCTTACTTGCTCCGGCGTTACGAATGCTCCTGATTCAGGAACATCGTAACAACGACTGCAGCCTAAAATCTGCGTGGCATAAGGCTCTTATGCCACGCATATCTTAGGCTGCATTCTTGCGATGGCCGCTAGGGGGCGCTCCCATTGTGCTCAGTGTATAGTATGCAAATTGCATACTAACACCGATTCACAATGTTGCGCGAGCCCTGCGTACGCAATTTACGTTGTTTCCGTACGGTGTGTTTAGCCTAAGGCTGCCCCTTCTAATAGCAGGGGCAGCCAATGCTAAAGTATACCAGACGTTCCCGCGTTGCGACGTTCGATTTTTACGTAATTTGCGTAAGTGATTCGTGAATGGCGCTGGACGCCATTCAAGTTCACTTTAAAGCAAATGACGTCCTTGCGACCTCATTTGCCGCAATGCACGTCGGGAAAGTTTCCCGACGGAGCATGCGCTCTACCTGAATCCGGGCCATTGTTTAAACCGCAGTTTTCCTGTTGGGAAAACTGCTAAGGAGCATAGACACGGCCGGTTTTCCCGGCCAAAGGAAAACACGGCAGTTTTCCCGACAGGAAAACCGATCGTGTGTACTAGGCATCACAGTTACAAGCATGACTCCCACAGGCAGAGGCATGATGGGACTTGTAGTTTCGCAAACAGCTGGAGGGGCACCAGTTTGAGACCCCCTGCCATAGAGCTAAGACAGGGGTGGCCAACCTGTGGCCCGCGGAGCCCTCTGATGTGGCCCACGACCTCCTGCTCTGGAATGGCGGGTTGGCAAGCCCAGATCGCAGGTTCAGGAAGAAAGCGGCTGCGGAGCAGGGCACCATAAGCCGATGCTTTCTCCACAGGCGGAGACTATGGCAAAGTTCAGCTAACCCGCAGGGTAGACGCAGTGGGTGCGGGTAAACCGTAGCACATCAGTGTGAAAGCAGTCTTATGCCCGACGGAAAAAGTCAGATGGACTTTTTCCATCGGATTTTCCGATCGTGTGTAGCCCCATCAGAGTTTTTTCATCGGAAATTCCGATGAATTCCATCGGACTTTAGATATAGAACATGTTCTATATTTTTCCAATGGAATTCCGTTGTGATTCCGATCGTGTGTACGCGGCATTAGGCCCTTTTCACAGGATCAGCCCGACCAAATGGGACCTTCAATTCACCTCTATAGAGCGACAGATGTCCGTTTACCCCCACCTACCTCCAATCCGAAAAACAGACAGGAATTTGTCCCCTTACATTTGGGTGGATCGGAGGGCCTATAGAGTAGTCGCAACCCTTCATCCGCCCGCTCTGCTCATTGTGGCCCGCGACTGGTTACCAAGGTACTTAAGTGGCCCTTGCGCTTCAAAAGGTTGGGCACCCCTGAGCTAAGATCTTGTTGGTTCAAGGACAAGTGTAAAACTGCAAGGGAGGTTTGAGGTAATATTAAACTTAAATAGCTGGATTCACATAGGGTTTCCTAACTTTGCGGCGGCGTAGCTTAGCGTGTTTACACTACGCCGCCGTAAGTTAGCTAGGCAAGTACATGATTCACAAAGTACTTGCCTGCTAAGTTACGGCGGCGTAGCGTAAATGCGGCGGGCGCAAGCGCGCCTAATTCAAATTCGGCTGAGGGGGCGTGTTTTATGATAATTAGGCTTGACCCAACGTGATTGACGTTTTTTTGGAACTGCGCATGCGCCGTGCGCCTACATTTCCCAGTGTGCATTGCGGCTAAGTCCGCCGCACGGCCTATTGATTTTGCCGTGTACGTAAACTACGTAAATCCCTATTCACGGACAACTTACGCAAACAACGTAAAATTTTCGAATTTCGAAGCGGGAACAGCGTCCATACTTTAACATTACTATTCCAACTCATTGATGGAATAACTTTAGGCCTGATAATGCGTTACGTAAACGGCGTATCTGTACTGCGTCGGGCTGGCGTACGTTCGTGAATCGGCGTATCTAGTGATTTACATATTCTACGCCGACCGCAATGGAAGCGCCACCTAGCGGCCAGCCTAAATATTGCACCCTAAGATAGGACGGCGCAAGCCGTCCTATCTTAGATAGGTTTAGGTGTATCTCTGTTTGAGAATACACTTAAACATAGGTCAGCGCAGATTGCGAGTTAGGTCGGCGTATCTACTGATAGGCCGACCTAACTCTACCTGAATCCAGCTAAAAATACTTAAAAGTGTGTTCATAAAAAAAAATAAAAAAATAATCCATATAGTTGTTTGTCTAGCTCTTGAAGCTGTGTGTCAATTCATTCTGTGCGGATTTGGCAAAATGGGATGCTCTCAGGCTATAGTCTCTGCAATTCGATTGAGAGAAAACAGGAAATACTGCATTATGGCCACTAGCTGGTGCTGACGATCATAGGAAATACATATGCTCCTCTATGCCATCTAGTGGCCATAATGCTGTATTTTCTGCATTCCCACATTCAAATTGCAGAGAATATAGCCTGAGAACATTCAATTTTCTTTCCAGGAGAATCAAAAATGTTCTTTACATCTGGAAAGAAGATCTGATTGATAGTGAGAGCTGATGACTTAGTAGGATATAACTGTTTGTTTTTGCATTTTTCTTGTCACATTGACACCTATTTGTTTCCATTTCTTGTCCTGGGGTCACAGGGGCAATATCTTTCTAGTGGGGTCACAGGGGCAATACTTGATGGAAAATCTTCCTAGTGGGGTCACAGAAATGAATTGTAACCTGACCTGATGTTGTAACTTTTACACAGAGCCTAATGAACCATGTACAATACACGGAAAACAATGCAGGTTTTCTATTCTTCACCCGAAGCACAGTGTCATTGTCTATATAGGAACACATGACTAAACATCAGCTACTCTGTATACATTCTAGATCAGGCTAGAGTCAACAGTGAACGGTTACCAATAGATCATTTAGCAAACAGGAAGTGATGAAGTCTGATTGTTTCCAAAAGCTTGCTGTGGTACACCAGATCCATGCGTCCCGGCCCCTTACCACGTGATCATCTGTCAGCCAATGACAGCTGATCACATGATGTAAACAAAGCTCGGTAATCGTTTTGTTTTTTTTCCTCACGCCGACAACCAGCTCTGTGATGTCATCATGGAGGAGGGGAAGAGGACTTCAGTGGCAACCTGTGAAGCTCTGGTGAACTCCATGCCCAAGAGGGTTAAGGCAGTGCTGGAAAATAATGGTGGCCACACAAAATATTGACACTTTGGGCCCAATTTGGACATTTTCACTTAGGGGTGTACTCACTTTTGTTGCCAGAGGTTTAGACATTGAGTTATTTTGAGAGGACAGCAAATTTACACTGTTTTCCATTTCCCAGCCGAGCGTACGCATATATGCGTCCTCGGCTTTCGGGGGTTATACCGAGATGATGCCCGCAGCTGCAGGCATCATCCCAGTACCGTTGTTTAGAGCAGTTGTTATACCGGAGGAGTGGGAGGGGTAGCCACCCCCCCCCCCCCGCCTCCCGCCGCTCTGACCGGCCTCCCGTCTCACCGGGAGACCCGATCTTCAATCCGCCACCTCCAGTGCCTAGCCCCAGACTAGAACAAAGCTGTAAACGGCTTACATCCAGTCTCCTCAATGTAAACACGGAAGCGACGTCATGACGTCACTTCCGGGTTACTCAGCTGCCAATGGCACCGAATTTAAAAAAATACACAGTATTCAGAATCGCCGTTTTCGGCGATCTGAATACTTTGAAGTGCAAAGGAGGGATCGGGGGTCTTTTAGACCCCCGATCCCTCCATAAAGCGTACCTGTCACCACCTATCACTGTCACAAGGGATGTTTACATTCCTTGTGACAGCATTAAAAGTGATCAAAATTTAAATTTTTTTAAAAATAGAATTTTATATTATAAAAAAAAAAAAAAAAATAAGGAAAAAAAAAAATTTAAAGTGCCCCTCTCCCCGCGAGCTCACGCAGCAAAGAAGATGCATATGGAAGTGGAGCCCGCATATGTAAACAGTGTTCAAATCACACATGTGAGGTATCGCCGCGATCGTCAGAGCGAGAGCAATAATTCTACCACTAGACCTCCTCTGTAACTCTAACCTAGTAACCGTAAAAAAAAGTTTAAAGCGTCGCCTATGCAGATTTTTAGGTATCGTAGTTTGTCGCCATTCCACGAGTGCGTGCAATTATAAAGCGTGACATGTTTGGTATCCATTTACGCGGCTTAACATCATCTTTTACATTATACGAAAAAATTGGGCTAACTTTTTTTTATTTTTTTAAATTGGGCTAACTTTACTTTTTCATTTTTTTTTTAAATCCATAGTTAATTTTTCCCAAAAAGTTGCGTTTAAAACACCGCTGCACAAATACCGCGTGACAAAAAAATATTGCAACAATCGCCATTTTATTCTCTAGATTCTCTGCTATAAAAAAAACGATATAATGTTTGGGGGTTCTAAGTAATTTTCTAGCAAAAAATACAGATTTTAACTTGTAAACACCAAATGTCAGAAATAGGATTAGTCATGAAAGGGTTAAACAGATGTACACTCGCTACTTTACATTGTAGCAAAGTGTCATTTCTTCAGTGTTGTCACATGAAAAGATAGAATATTTTTTTTTCCCGATATGTGAGGGGTGTCCTCACTTTTGTAATTTACTGGTATATATAAATATATATATATATAAATATATATATATATATATATATATATATATATATATATATATATATATATATATATATATATATATATATTACTGTATATTAGACTACAAACAATACAACACACAGATCACGCACAGGTTACATACATACATCTTCATAGACATACCTGATATGACTGTTTTTGATACGACGGTTCAGTAGCTGTGGTCCTTCCTCGAACATGTTGGGACAGCTTTATAAAGCGAGTGAGTCACTCCCTCCCATTGTCCCTATAGGACGGAGCACAGCACAGCCTCATGATCACGCCCTCTGGACGGGACGCACAAGCAGTAGGAGCCTCTCGTGATCTGAGATTAAATCAGTTTCTGTTTTATATCATGCAATTTCAGTTTCATTTCCTTAGGACGTGGAGTGTTTTCGTATAGACACAAATGTGCAAAAGTTTTAGGCAGGTGTGAAGATGCTAAAGTTGCTTTAAAAAATAGAAGTGTTAATAGTTTATTTTTATCAACAAAATAGAAATTATGGGCCAGATTCAGAAAGAATTACGTTGCGCAGCGGCGGCGTAACGTATCCCATTTCCGTTACACCGCCGCAGGTTTACAGCGTAAGTGCCTGATTCACAAAGCACTTACCTGTAAACTTGCGGCGGTGTAACGTAAATCCGCTCGGCGCAAGCCCCGCCTAATTCAAATGGGGCGGGCACCATTTAAATTAGGCGCGTTCCCGCGCCGAGCGTACTGCGCATGCTCCGTCCGTCAAATTACCCGACGTGCATTGCATCGCAAGGAACTTCATTGGTTTGACGTTAACGTAAATGGCATCCAGCGCCATTCACGGACGACTTACGCAAACGACGTGAAATTTAAAATTTCAACGCGGGAACGACGGCCATACTTAACATTGGTAGACCACCTAGGAGGCAGCCTTAACTTTACGACGCATATCGCTACGGAAACAACGTAAATTTAGATCGACGGGCATCGCGGACGTTCGTGAATCGCCGTAACTAGTCATTTGCATATTCTACGACGACCGCAATGGCCTCGCCACCTAGCGGTCGGCCTAGAATTGCAGCCTAAGATCCGACGGTGTAACACAAGTTACACCTGTCGGATCTTAGGGCTATCTATGTGTAACTGATTCTATGAATCAGTCGCATAGATACGACAATCGTATCTCAGAGATACGACGGCGTATCAGGAGATACGCCGTCGTGTCTCTTCTCTGAATCTGGCCCTCAGTGAACAGAAGAGAAATCCAAATCCAATCAATATTTGGTGTGACCACCCTTTTGCCTTCAAACCAGCATCAGATCTTCTAGGTAGACTTGCACACAGTTTTTCGAGGAATTCGGCAGGTAGGTTGTTCCAAACATCTTGGAGAACTAAGCACAGATCCTCTGTGGACTGTTGGGACTTTTTTATATAGACTGGGCTAGATTCAAGTAGCCCGCCGTAAGTGTGTGCGGGCGTAGCGTATGTTATTTACGCTACGCCGCCGCAACTTACACGGGCAAGTGCAGTATTCACAAAGCACTTGCTCCGTAAGTTGCGGCGGCGTAGAATGAATCAGAAGGCGTAAGCGCGACAAATTTAAATTTGCTAGAGGTGGGCGTGTTTTATGTAAATAAAACATGACCCCACTTAAATGACGCATGCGCCGTTCGTGAAAGACTCCCAGTGCGCATGCTCGAAATTCCGCCGCAAATCGTCAATGCTTTCGACGTGGACGTAATTTACGCAAAGCCCTATTCGCGAACGACTTACGCAAATGACGTCAAAAATTCAAAATTCGACGCGGGAACGACGTCCATACTTAACATTGCGTACGCCTCATAGAAGCAGGAGCAACGTTACGCCGGAAAAGCCTTACGCAAACGACGTAAAAAAATTCCGCCGGGCGCGTGTACGTTTGTGAATCGGCGTATCTAGGTCATTTGCATATTCTACGCCGAAAACGACGGAAGCGCCACCTATCGGCCAGTGTAAATATGCACCCTAAGATACGACGGCGTAAGAGACTTACGCCAGTCGGATCTTAGCCTAATTTCGGCGTATCTTGCTTTCTGAATACAGAAAGAAGATACGGCGGCGCAGCTTTAAATTTACGCGGCGTATCTATAGATACGCCGGCGTAAATTCTTGCTGAATCCGGCCCTTTATCTTTAGACACAGAAAAAGACACAGAAAAAGACACCTGTGGTGGACATTCCGTTACTACAACTTTCACCAAACACCCCTAGACATCGAAGAAACACGAGGTAACATGCCGCCCAAAACAAACCAGCAGCTCCTTCGGGGGTAGTGCTACACTAGTCATACATTAGAATTCTTCTATAGCTTGTAGGCGGAACATTTGACCAGAAATGTAAGATCGCGGCGTCGTACAGTTTAGCTGCTCCATCGAATCTTCTTAGAGCATTTCGACAGACACCATAAGTCTTCAATGACAGATTCAACCTTAATTAATTCGGATTTTCGGACGAATGCATTTTTTAACGAAACAAAATAAATAAAAACAAATTTCGGGAGTAAGTAAATAAATGTATTTTTCGGACGAAACAAAATTCCAAAACAAAATATTTCAGTGTGCACATGTCTAATCTTTACATACATATTTTTTTATTTTATTCTTTTCCATCATACAACACTTTGTTGTTTATTTTTCAATCAGTTCTATCATACACTATATTGTCAAAAGTATTGGGACCAGTGGTGGTCTGGCCATTAGGGGCACAGAGGCACTGCCCCCATAATCCATGCGCCCAGTCCCTAATCTACATGCACGACATCGGACACATGGATTTCAATGTTTTTAAGCACATGAATAGAGCTTGAGGCTCTAATTGGCCTCAAAAGGATGGACTCGCTGTGCCCTGAGCCCACCCACTTGTGTGACATTAGCAAATTAATATTCGCTAATGTCTTCCTGCTTCTCCTCCCTGGCCAATCTTAGGACTCCACAGATCCAAATCCTGTCAGGGAGAGGAGACCGATGGTTTGTCCCTTGTACAGAGGGACACAGATCGGTCACCTCCCCCAGTCAGTCCCCCTCCCCCCACAGTAAGAATAACTCCCTAGGGCACACATTTAACCCTTTGATCGCCCTCTAGTCTTAACCCCTTCCCTGCAAGTCACATTTATGCAGTAATCGGTGCATATTTATAGCACTGTTCGCTGTATAAATGTGAATGGTCCCAAAATAGTGTCAAATGGGGCAGATCCACAGAGAAAGTACGCCGGAGTATCTACTGATACGCTGGCGTACTTTCAAATTTCCCGCGTCGTATCTTTAGTTTGAATTCTCAAACCAAGATACGACGGCATCTGGGTTAGATCCGACAGGCGTACGCCTTCGGATCGTAGATGCAATACTTCGGCGTCCGCTGGGTGGAGTTCGCGTCGTTTTCCACGTTGGGTATGCAAATTAGCTATTTCCGACCATCCACGAACGTACGCGCGGCCGTCGCATTCTCTTACATCATCTCTAGTCGGCTTTTTGCGACGTATAGTTAAAGCTGCTTTTTTGCGGCGTATAGTTAGATTTGCCATGTTAAGTATGGCCGTCGTTCCCGCGTCGAAATTTGAATATTTTTTTTTTGCGTAAGTCGTCCGTGAATCGGGATGGACGTAATTCACGTCTAAGTTAAAAAAAATGACATTGTTGCGACGTCATTTAGCACAATGCACGGCGGGAAATTTAGAAACGGAGCATGCGCAGTTCATTCGGCGTGGGGACGCGCTTCATTTAAATGAAACACGCCCCCTAATCGCCAATTTGAATTCCGCCACCAGAAATACACTACGCCGCCGTAACTTACGGCGCAAAATCTTCCTGGATTCGAACTAAAGCCAGGTAAGGTACGGCGGCGTAGCGTATCTCTGATACGCTGCGCGGGTGCAGATCTCTGTGGAACTGCCCCAAATGTGTCCGATCTATCTGCTGCAATATTGGGGGTGGGTGGCTCAACACGAGGGCTAATTCTTTGGGCCAGATTCACAAAGAGATACGACGGTGTATCTCCTGATACACCATCGTATCTCTGACTTACACTGATCCTATCTATGCGCCTGATTCATAGAATCAGATACGCATAGATAGGGCTAGATCCGACAGTGTTACAATGTGTTACACTGTCGGATGGCGCCGGGGGCGTTCCCGCTGATTTACGATAAATAATATGTAAATCAGCGAGATACGCAAATTCACGAATGTACGCGGGCCCGTCGCAGTGTTCTTACGTTGTTTCCGTAGCGGTTTTCCGTCGTATACTTACCCCTTCTTTTATCAGGCGCAGCCAATGTTAAGTATAGCCGGCGTTCCCGCGTTGAATTTTAATTTTCCTACGTCGTTTGCGTACGCCGATTCACGAACACGCGCGTCGCATGTCCCGCTCACGTCGCAACCACTGATGTCCTAGTGACGTCAGTGGGAGCAATGCACGCCGGGAAATTCCCCGGACGGCGCCTGCGCATTTAAATTGGCGCGGGAACGCGCCTGATTTAAATAGTACACTCCCCTAGCCGCGGAATTTGAATTCCGCCGGGGGATTTAGGATCCGCCGTCGCAAGTTTGGAGGTAAGTTGTTTGTGAATTAGCCACTTGCCTCCTAAACTTGCGGGAGCGGATCTTAATTCACGTAGAACGAGCGGATCTATAGATCCGCTGCGCTACGTGAAACTGGCCCTCTGTCTTGGTGGATTTAGAATTTTTACCTGATGAGGTTGGCGGAGAAAAATGTAATTAAAAAGCTGAAGTAAGGACACAAGCAGAATGTTTACCTTTAATTCTTCCTAATGATAGTGTATGGGACACAAGTGTCGTAAACTGCAATCTACATAAAAGGCACACCCATGGTTGTGGTTGGTGAGAAGGTTCTGGGATGAACGCTATGGAGGTGATTCACTGACAACACCTCGGCGGAGGGATCAGTCACTTTCGCAATGACTGACTTATTGTATTTCCAAAACAAGGAACCTAATTAACTGAAAATTGCATAATATATGCAAAACTTCTTTGCATTTAGTTGTAAACAGAGAGTCATGACACACCGCGTCCCAACAGACCAACCCATGTTTACAGTGAGCCACATGGAATTTAGGACATAATGGCCCAGATTCTCATACATTAGCGCTGCTCCTGGGCAGCGTAATGTATGAGCTCTACGTTACACCGCCGCAGGTCTACAGGTTTAAATCCTGATTCTCAGGACACTTACCTGTAAACTTGCGGCGGTGTATCGTTAGATTGCTCGGCGCAAGCCCGCCCAATTCAAATGGGGCGGGCACCATTTAAATTAGGCGCGCTCCCGCGCCGAGCGTACTGCGCATGCTCCGTCGGGGTAAGTTACCCGACGTGCATTGCGCTAAATGACGTCGCCCCGACTTCATTTGCCTAGATGTATACGTAAATGGCGTCCAGCGCCATTCACGGACGTCTTACGCAAACGACGTAATTTTGATTCAATTCGACGCGGGAACGACGGCCATAGTTAACATTGGTTGCCCCTGCTAATAGCAGGGGCAACCTTACGTGTCGGGTACGCTAGGCAAACGACGTTAATTCGCTGCGTCGACCTCGCGTATGTTCGGGAATCGCCGTACTTACCTCATTTGCATAGACGACGGGGAAAAGCGACGATGCGACACCTAGCGGCGGGAAAAAAAATTACTTTTAAGATCTGACAGCGTAACAGCCTTACGCTTGTCAGATCTAAGGGGTACCTATGCGCAACTGATTCTAAGAATCAGTCGCATAGATACCCGGGGCCAGATGAGGAGTTACGACGGCGCT
Organism: Rana temporaria; assembly: GCF_905171775.1. Classification (NCBI taxonomy): domain Eukaryota; kingdom Metazoa; phylum Chordata; class Amphibia; order Anura; family Ranidae; genus Rana; species Rana temporaria. The sequence continues at coordinate 15,861,143 of NC_053497.1, forward strand.
AATGGTGTTGCGCCGTCGTAACGCCTTCGAGAATCTGGGCCAATGGGCTCATTCACATGAACATAATATACACTCACTGGCCACATTATTGGGTAGAGCTGCACGATTCTCGTTAAAATTAGAATCACAATTTTTTTGCTTCGAAGATAGATCACGATTCTCGTGGCATAACATCATCTTTCACATTAACCACTTAAGCCCCAGACCATTTTGTTGCTAAAGGTCCGGTCCCCTTTTTGCGAATCGGCACTGCGTCGCTTCGTGCGACGTGGCTCCCAAACAAAATTGGCGTCCTCTTTTTCCCATAAATAGAGCTTTCTTTTGGTGGCATTTGATCACCTCTGCGGTTTTTATTTTTTGCGCTATAAACAAAAATAGAGCGAAATTTTGAAAAAAATTCAATGGGGTAGATTCAGAGAGCAATTACGCCGGCCTATCTATAGATACGCCGTGTAATTGCTAAGTTGCGCCGGCGTATCTACTTTCTGTACGACTGGCATAAGTCTCTTACGCCGTCGTATCTCAGGGTGCATTCTGACGCTGGCCGCTAGGTGGCGCTCCCGTAGTTGTCAGCGTAGAGTATGCAAATTGCATACTTACACCGATTCACAAACGTACGTGCGCCCGGCGGTAGTTTTTTACGTCGTTTGCGTAAGTCGGTTTTGTCGTAACGTTGCTCCTGCTATTAGGAGGCGCAGCCAATGTTAAGTATGGACGTCGTTCCCGCGCCGAGTTTTGAATTTTTACCTCATTTGCGTAAGTCGGTCGCGAATACGGATGGCCGTAATTTACGTTCACGCCGAAACCAATGACGTCCTAGCGACGTCATTTGGAGCATGCGCACTGGGAAATTTCGTCGGCGGCGCATGCGCAGTTAAATCGGCGCGGGGACGCGCCTGATTTAAATTGTACACTCCCCCTAGCCGCGGAATTTGAATTACGCCGGGGGAGTTACGATCTGCCGGCGCAAGTTTGGAGGTAAGTGCTTTGTGAATACTGCACTAGCCTCTCAAATTTGCGCCGGCGGAACGTAAATCAGATAGATTTACGCGGATCTAAAGATCCGCAAATCTATCTGATTCTACCCCAAAATGTTTTACTTTTTGCTACAACAAATATCCCCAAAATATATATAAAACATTTTTTTTTCCCTCAGTTTAGGCCGATACGTATTCTTCTACATATTTTTGGTAAAAAAAAATCACAATAAGCGTTTATTGATTGGCTTGCGCAAAATTTATAGCGTCTACAAAATAGGGGATAGTTTTATGGCACTTTTATTATTTATTTTTTTACTAGTAATGGCGGCGATCAGCGATTTTTATCATGACTGCGACATTATGGCGGACACATCGGACACTTTTGACACTATTTTGGGACCATTGTCATTTTTACAGCGAGCAGTGCTATAAAAATGCACTGATTATTGTGAAAATTACACTGGCAGTCAAGGGGGTTAACCTGTAGGGGGCGTTGAAGGGGTTAAGTGTGACCTAAGGGAGTGATTCTTACTGTGTGGGGGGCGTGGCTTGGCGTGTGACGTCACTGATCGTCGTTCCCTAACAAAGGGATCAGTGACAGCCACATTGGAAGCACGGGGAGAGGTTTGTTTACACTCGTTCTCCATGACAGGGAACAGTATAAAAATGTAAGTGTCAGTGCCAGTGCCAGCAATCAGTGCCCACCATTGCTTACCAGTGTCACCAATCAATGCCCACCATTGCTTACCAGTGTCACCAATCAGTGCCCACCATTGCTTACCAGTGCCAGCAATCAGTGCCCACCATTGCTTACCAGTGCCAGCAATCAGTGCCCACCATTGCTTACCAGTGCCAGCAATCAGTGCCCACCATTGCTTACCAGTGTCACCAATCAATGCCCACCATTGCTTACCAGTGTCACCAATCAGTGCCCACCATTGCTTACCAGTGTCACCAATCAGTACCCACCATTGCTTACCAGTGCCAGCAATCAGTGCCCACCATTGCTTACCAGTGTCACCAATCAGTGCCTACCATTGCTTACCAGTGCCAGCAATCAGTGCCCATCATTGCTTACCAGTGCCAGAAATCAGTGCCCACCAGTGGCACCAATCAGTGCCCACCACTGCCCACAAGTGCCAGCAATCAGTACCCATTAGCAATTCCAGTCAGTGCTGGCTATCAGTGACACCTATCAGTGCTGCCCATTAATCCCCAGCACTGCTGTCAATCAATGCCCATCAGTGCCACCCATCATTGCCCATCAGTACCGCCTATCCATGCCGCCTTTCAGTGCCCACCAGTACCCTCTGTTAGTGCCCACCAGTGCCGCCTAACAGTGCCCACCAGTGCCACATATCAGTGCCACCTATCAGTGCGCATAAGTGCAGCAGATTAGTGCCTCCACATCAGTGCCACCCAGGGGTGGGCTGACAACTCATGGGGCCCCCTGGCAATAGGAGATTATGGGGCCCCCAGGCAATAGATTATGGGCCACACAGTATACATACACATTATACACACACACTCATACAGTATACACACACAGACACACAATATACACACAGTATACACACACACAGAATACACATACACACACTGAAGGTACTGGAGAGGCGGAGCAGCTATAATCTTGGGATTTAAAAAAAAAAACTGATTATTACATACTGTCCCTGGTTTTACTGAGGCTGGCAACTCTGATGGGAGCCCCAAGTGGCATGGGGCCCTCGGGCAGTGCCCGAATGGTCAGTCCGCCCCTGGTGCCACCTAATCAGTGCCCATAAGTGCCACCTCATCAGTGCCCATAAGTGCCACCTCATCAATGCCCACCAGCTCAGCCTATCAGTGCCCATCAGTGCCGCCTCATGAGCAAACATCAGTGAACCCGAAAAATTACTTAGTTACAAAATGTACTGACAGAAACTAAGTAAAAAACATATTTTTTTCTGAATTTTTGGTCTTTTTTTTTAAATAAAAATCCCAGCAGTGATTAAATATCACCAAAAGAAAGCTCTATTTGTGTGAAGAAATCGATAAAAAAAAACGTGTTTGGGTACAGTGTTGTATGGCCGCGCAATTGTCATTCTAAGTGCTACAGCGCTGAAAGATGAAAAATGGCCTGGGCAGTAAGGGGGGTGTAAGTGGCCGGTGGGCAAGTGGTTAATTAACCTCGTTGTCTGACTATAGATTTATGTTTATCCCAAGCATGTTTAAAGCCCGTCTCACCACCATCACTACTGTTCAAAAGCACTCCCTGACGAAGTCCGACCTTGCGGGTTTACCTTTTATTCGTCGTTCAAACCCTCCCTGAAGAAGACTAAGGCCCAGATTCTCAAAGGCGTTACGACAGCGCAACACCATTTGCGCCGTCGTAACTCCTCATCTGGCCCCGGGTATCTATGCGACTAATTCTTAGAATCAGTTACGCATAGATACCCATTAGATCTGACATGCGTAAGGCTCTTACGCTGTCAGATCTTAAAAGCAATTTTTTTTCCCGCTGCTAGGTGTCGCATCGTAGTTTTCCCCCGTCGTCTATGCAAATGAGGTAAGTACGCGAGATTCCCGAACATACGCGCGGTCGACGCCTGAGAATTTACGCCGTTTCCGTAGCGTACGCGACGCGTAAGGTTGCCCCCTGCTATTATGAGGGGCAACCAATGTTAAGTATGGCCGTCGTTCCCGCGTCGAATTTAAAAAAAATTACGTAGTTTGCGTAAGACGTCCGTGAATGGCGCTGGACGCCATTTACGGAAAAATGTCTAAGCAAATGACGTCGGGGCGACGTCATTTAGCGCAATGCACGTCAGGTAATTTACCCGACGGAGCATGCGCAGTACGCTCGGCGCGGGAGCGCGCCTAATTTAAATGGTGCCCGCCCCATTTGAATTGGGCGGGCTTGCGCCGAGCGATTTAACGATACACCGCCGCAAGTTTGCAGGTAAGTGTTCTGAGAATCAGGATGTAAACCTGTAAACCTGCGGCGGTGTAACGTAAATCACATACGTTACGCTGCCCAGGAGCAACGTAAATGTATGAGAATCTGGCCCTCAGTGAGTTAAAACGCGAAGGTGTCCCTCTTGTGTTACACCGTCGGATCGTAACTGCATATTTACGCTGGCCGCTAGGTGGCGCTTCCGTCGAATTCCGCGTCGAGTGTGCAAATTCGCTAGATACGCGAATTCGCCCGGCCGACGCAGTAAAGTTACGCCGTTTACGTTAGGCTTGTCCCGGCGTATAGTTGCCCCTGCTATATGGTGGCGTAAGTGCGGCGTAACAATGTTAAGTATGGCCATCGTTCCCGCGTCGAAATTTGAAAAAGTTACGTCATTTGCGTAAGTCGTCCGTGAATGGGGCTGCACGTCATTTACGTTCACGTCGAAACCAATGACGTCCTTGCGGCGTACTTTGGAGCAATGCACACTGGGAAATTCCACGGACGGCGCATGCGCCGTTCGGGGAAAAACGTCAATCACGTCGGGTCACAGTACATTTACATAAAACACGCCCCCCTGATCCAAATTTGAATTAGGTGGGCTTAGGCCGGCCGTTTTTCGCTACGCCGCCGCAACTTACGGAGCAAGTGCTTTGAGAATTCAGCACTTGCCCGTGTAAGTTGCGGAGGCGTAACGTAAATCAGATACATTACGCCCGCACAATTTTACGCGGATGTACAAGAATCTGGCCCAGTGTCTTTAGTACAGTGACAGTGCATATTTTTAGCACCGATCTCTATATTAGTGTCACAGGTTTCCACAAAGTGACAGTTAGTGTCAGATTGTCTGCCGCGATATCACAGTCATGCTATAAGCCGCTGATCACCCCAGCCAGTGTCATTAGTACAGTGACTGTGCATATTTTTTGCGCCGATCACTGTATTAGGGTCACTGGCTCCTGCAACGTGACAGTTGGTGTCAGATTTTTTGCCGCGATATCGCAGTCCCGCTTTTAGCTGCTGATCACCGCCATTACTAGTGTAAAAAAATAAATAAATAAGAATTCCAGTATATATCTCATAGTTTGTTGACGTTATACATTTTGAGCAAACCGATCAAAATAGGCTTATTGGTAATTTTTTCCCCCCTAAAATTATGTAGCAGAATACAAATTGGCCTAAATTTATAAAAAAATTAAATTTTTACCATTTTTTTATTGGATTGGTTTTATAGCAGAAAGTAAACAAAAAATATATATTTTTAAGTTTAGTTTTTTTTGTTTATAGCGCAAAAGATAAAAACCTCGGAGGTGATCAGATACCACCAAAAGAAAGCTCTATTTGTGGGAAAAAAGAACGCAAGTTTTATTTGGGTACAGCGTCGCACGACCGCGCAATTGTCGGTTATCAGCATTCCTTTCCTCATGCTGATAGCGCAAGGAAGGGAGAAGAGAGACGATAACCGACTTGTGTAAAAGGTACATCAGCACTGATAATCCGTGCAGTCCCACCAGTGCTGCCAATCGGTACCCACCAGTGCTGCCAATCGGTACCCACCAGTGCTGCCAATCAGTGCCCATCATTGCTGCTAATCAGTGCCCATCATTGCTGCCAATCGGTACCCACCAGTGCTGCCAATCAGTGCCCATCATTGCTGCTAATCAGTGCCCATCATTGCTGCTAATCAGTGCCCACCAATGCTGCCAACCAGTGCCCATCAGTGCTGCTAATCAGTGCTGCCAATCAGTGCCCATCATTGCTGCCAGTGCCCATCTTTGCTGGCAATCAGTGCCTATTATTGCTGGTAGCGTCCACCAGTGCTGGCAATCAGTGTCCATCATTGCTGCCAGCGTCCACCAGTGCTGGCAATCAGTGCCCATCATTGCTGCCAATCAGTGCCACCTACCAGTGCTGCAAATCAGTCCTGCCAGTCAGTTCCCAGCCATCATTGCTACCAGTGCCCACCAGTGTTGCCAATCAGTGCCCATCATTGCTGCTAATCAGTGCCCACCAATGCTGCCAACCAGTGCCCATCAGTGCTGCTAATCAGTGCCCATGATTGCTGCCAATCAGTGCCCATCATTTCTGCCAATCAGTGCCCATTATTGCTGGCAGCGTCCACCAGTGCTGGCAATCAGTACCCATCATTGTTGCCAATCAGTGGCACCTACCAGTGCTGCAAATCAGTCCTGCCAGTCAGTGCCCATCATTGCTGCTAATCAGTGCCCACCAATGTTGCCAATCAGTCCTGCCAGTCAGTTCCCAGCCATCATTGCTACCAGTGCCCACCAGTGCTGCCAATCATTGCCCATCATTGCTGCTAATCAGTGCCCACCAATGCTGCCAACCAGTGCCCATCAGTGCTGCCAATCAGTGCCCATCATTGCTGCCAATCAGTGCCCATCATTGCTGCCAGTGCCCATCATTGCTGCCAATCAGTGCCCATTATTGCTGGCAGCCTCCACCAGTGCTGGCAATCAGTGCCCATCATTGTTGCCAGCGTCCACCAGTGCTGGCAATCAGTGCCCATCATTGCTACCAATCAGTGCCACCTACCAGTGCTGCAAATCAGTCCTGCCAGTCAGTGCCCATCATTGCTACCAGTGCCCACCAGTGCTGCCAATCAGTGTCCATCATTGCTGCAAATCAGTGTCCAATAATGCTGCCAATCAGTGCTGCCAATCAGTGCCCATCAGTGAAGGAGAAACATTAGCTGTTTGCAAAATTGTACAAGGCCCCTGTCACACGTGGCGGATCAGTAATGGATGAAAAAGCGGACATACGGTCCGCACGTGTGAAAGGGGCCTAACAAACTATGAAAAATATATTTTTTCCCCACATTTTTTGTTTGTTTAGCAAAAAATAAAATCCCCAACAGTGATTAAATATCACCAAAACAAAGCTTTATTAGTGTGGGAAAAAATGATAGAAATGTAATACGAGTACAGCACAGTGTAGCACGACTGCGCAATCGTCATTCAAAGCGTGACAGCGCTGAAAGCTGAGACTCGGCCTGGGCAGGAAGGGGGTGACGGTGCCCGGGACTGAGCGGGTTCTAATGGCAGAAACTTTTTTTTTTTAGTTTTGGATAGAGGAGAGGATTAGAACCCCTGTCAGTTTGTATTGCTGTCTGTGTCCCCATTAGGGAGATTCCCCCTCTCTGTCAGTCCTGCTTAACATTATCATTGAAAGGGAATCCCACATTTTGGGATGTCAGCAGAAAGGACAGAGAGGGATCTTCCAATGGGGACACTAGTGCTGGTGACAACAAGACATTCCCTCACTTCCTGTTTTGTCTGTAGGACAGGAAATGAGGGGAAATCTCCCCAATGGGACACAGATGGCAAATATAAAAGCTGACAGAGGTTATAACCCTCCTTTACTCTATCCAACCTACAGAGGACTCTCCTCTATGAGGTCGGGGTGTGTGGATGATATAGGGATCTCCCCGTGCACTCCGCTCCTCTCTAATTGTCTGTAGGGACTGAGCCATGTGAGGAGGGAGATATGTGAGAATGAGCCTCACTGCCCGCCCCCGTGGCTCTATGGACCGGATACAGCATGGGTGGACAGGGACTGTCCTGTTGTCTGCTGTTAATAAAGTTTGTTGATGAATAGAAGTCCGGATCCCGGAAGTTGTATAGGAGAGCCGCACATGGGAGGTGAGTGCTGTGTGTATGTATTGTGATGTGTGCAGACCGTCCTCTCCTGTACACTGACTTCTCTTCTCCTCCGTATATCCCCATCTATGACTGAAGGAGAGTCCGATCTGTGTGTAATATGGAGCGGTGTAGATGCAATGCCGGGACAGGGAGCTGATCACATATACTGTACACACTACACATGTGGGCTCAGGTTTGGGAGGAGGGAAGAAATTAAAGGCTCTCGTAGGATTTATATTCTCCCAACCCCCTACTCGCTCCAATGTCTCTGCCTCCCCATTCCTAACCCCTTCCACTTCTCTGCCCCCACCCATTCCTAACCCCTCCCACTTCTCTGCCCCACCCCCACCCATTCCTACCCCCTCCCACGTCCCCATTCCCAAACACCTCCCAGTTTCCTGCCCCCCACCCATTCCTAACCCCTTCCACTTCTCTGCCCCCCCACATTCCTAACCCCTCCCACGTCCCTGCCCCCCCATTCCTAACCCCTCCATTCCTAACCCCTCCCACTTCTCTGCCCCACCCATTCCTACCCCCTCCCACGTCCCCATTCCCAAACACCTCCCAGTTCCCTGCCCCCCACCCATTCCTAACCCCTTCAACTTCTCTGCCCACCCCACATTCCTAACCCCTCCCACGTCCCTGCCCCCACCATTCCCAAACCCCTTCCACTTCTCTGCCCCATTCCCAACCCCTCCCACGTCCCCACCCCCATTCCCAAACACCTCCCAGTTCCCTGCCCCCCACCCATTCCTAACCCATTCCACTTCTCTGCCCCCCACACACATTCCTAACCCCTTCCACTTCTCTGCCCCCCCACACACATTCCTAACCCCTTCCACTTCTCTGCCCCCCCACACACATTCCTAACCCCTTCCACTTCTCTGTCCCCCCACACACATTCCTAACCCCTTCCACTTCTCTACCCCCCCATCCCTAACCCCTCCCATGTCCCTGCCCCCACCTATTCCCAAACCCCACCCATTCCTAACCCCTTCCACTTCTCTGCCCCCCACCCATTACTAGCTCCTTCCACTTCTCTGCCCCCACCCATTACTAACCCCTCCCACTTCTCTGCCCCCACCCATTACTAACCCCTCCCACTTCTCTGCCCCACCCATTACTAACCCCTCCTACTTCTCTGCCCCCACCCATTACTAACCCCTCCCACTTCTCTGCCCCCACCCATTACTAACCCCTCCCACTTCTCTGCCCCCACCCATTACTAACCCCTTCCACTTCTCTGCCCCCCCATCTATTCCTAACCCCTCCTGGTTCCCTCCCCCCCCACCCATTCCTAACTCCTCCCAGTTGCCTGCCCCCCACCCATTCCTAACTCCTCCCAGTTGCCTGCCCCCCACCCATTCCTAACTCCTCCCAGTTGCCTGCCCCCCACCCATTCCTAACGCCTCCCAGTTGCCTGCCCCCCACCCATTCCTAACACCTCCCACTTCCCTGCCCCCACACCTATTCCTAACTCCCCCTCCCACTTCTCTGCCCCCAACCATTCCTAACCCCACCTACTTCCCTACCCCTCCCATCCCTAAACCCACCCACTTCCCTACCTCTCCCATTCATAACCCCTCCCACTTCCATACCCACCACCCATTCCTAACCACTTCCCTACCCCTTCCACTTGCATGCCGCCAACTCCTCTCTCCTCCCACTTCCAGCCCCCTACCTTCTCATCTCTCGCTTCCCTGCCCATCCTTGTTTCCTCCCATTCCCAATTCTTCTCACATCACCACCCCTACTACTCCTTTCCCACTTCCATTCCCCTCCGATTCCCAACACCTTTAACTTCCTTGCCCCTCCTACTCACTTCCCCAACCTTTCCACTTCACTCCTGCTTTCCCACTTCTCCCACTCACCCCCCTACTACCCTACCCCTCCTACCCACTCGCCTCTTGCTTCCCTGCTCATTTTACTTCCCTCCCATTCCAAACCCCTCTCGCTTCCTCACCCCTCCTACTGTCCTCCCACAGCCTCACCCCCTACTCACATGCAATCCAACCTCTTAAACTTCCCATTCCCTCTTCCCCCCCTATCCCTCTCTCTCTGTTCCCTCCTTACCCCCCCCCCCTCCCCATGCTAGTCTTTTTATTACTGTCCACATAATTGTTGGAGAGATTCTCCTCACTTCCTGTCCTTGTGACCAAACAGGAAGTAAAGAGAAGTTGCTTCAATAGACATACAGACCGCAGCATAAACCTGGCAGCAGTGCTGTGGTTGTCCATGTGGTGGCAGCACTGTCAGGAGACAGGACACCGAGTATTTTTTCCTCCTTTAGCACAGTTGCAGTATTTGCTGGATTCGATTGGGAGTGCGCTGACTGACCAGACTTTATGTCTGGAATCTTTGCTGAATTATTCTGTATTTTGTAGGTTTATTTAAACGGTATTGAAAACATCTGAAACCTGTGTGACCGCCTGAAGAAAATGACCAAAGAGCAGAAAGAACCGAAAAGTAAACCGAAGAAGGTGAAGGTGAAAAAGCCGAAAAGAGAGGCGGAGTCAGTGTGAGTAGAAGATGGGGGGGCAATGGGAGGCGGTGGGTTCCGTTTTGGGGCAGAATCACACAGGAGCAATTCGGGGCCCTTTTTATTTTTTTATTTTTTGTTGGTTTAACAGATTAAAGAGGAGTTCCACCCCCCCAAAAAAATCATGGCGGAGCTTTTTTTTTGCATGTTTCCTGAGCAGCCTATTACAAAAAAAAATTCAACACATGGGAAGGTGAAAAAAAAAAATCCGCGCTCAGACGTGCCTCCTTGTGTGGATGAGCCCTCAGACTCTTGTGCCCCAGTATTTGTGCAAAAGGGTGTCTGCAGGGCACGCGCTGTGATCACCTGAGACGCGGGTGATCACCGATCCCGACCCCTTACCACGTGGTCAGCTGACAGCTGATCAGGTGATGTAAACAAAGCTCGGTAATCGTTTTTTTATTTTTTTTCCTCGCGCTTACAGCGTGAGGAGAAAAAAGAGCCGAATACCGGCTTAGGTGCAAGGGACATTGGTCCCGAAGAGGAAGGAGGCACATCTGCCTCATGTCTGCCAATCAGTACCCCCTGCCACCTGCCAGTGTCTACAGTGCCCATGAGTGCCACCTATCAATGCCCACCATTGGTGCCAATCAGTGCCTCATCGGTGTAACCTACCAGAGCCGATCAATTCCAATCACTGCCAGCTATCAGTGCCACCTATCAATGCCGCCTTATCGGTGCCCACCAGTGCAGCCACATCAGTAAAGGAGAACATTTTTATAACAAAATATAAAAAAAAAAAATCAGTCTTTTTATTTTTTTTAACAAAAAAAAAGAAACGCAGAGGTGATCAAATACCACCAAAAGAAAGCTCTATTTATGTGAATTTTTTTAATTTGGGTACAGCGTTTTATGACCGCGCAATTGTCAATCAAAGTGCATCAGCGCTGAAAATTGGTCTGGGCAGGAGGGGGGTTTAAGTGCCCAGTAAGCAAGTGGTTAATCTCCTATCGATCAGCAAGATTTCTGGCTCCCAGCTGTCTTCTATACTGATAAAGAGCTGAGCTTAGGAGCACTCTCTTCAAAGGAAGTAAACCCTGATGGGTTTTACTTCCTCTATGTGTCCCTGCAAAGGTAAAGCATAATGGGCTACTATGCATCGCAGGTAAGCTAGGCTTACCTGTAGGTGTAACTTGTCCCCGAGGGTTTACTACAACTTTAAAGGGAGTGCTCTTAATCTCAGCTTGTATAAAATACACCTGTCCACAGAACCAATCAGATTCCAATCTCTCTACCATGGCAAAATATTGATCTCTGTAGCAGAAAATGAACAGAGATAGCAAGAAATATGTGGTATGCATACAGTAGTAATATGTAAAGAACATGGTTGCCAGCTTTGCCCATCTAGAGAGGGACATTTTTGCCCATTTTTCTTTGCAAAATAGCTCAAGTTCTGTCAGATTGGATGGAGAGCGTCTGTGAACAGCAATTTTCAAGTCTTGCCACAGATTCTCAATGGGATTTAGGTCTGGACCGTGACTGGGCCATTCTAACACATGAATATGCTTTAATCTAAACCAGGGATCTCCAAACTACAGCCCTCCAGCTGTTGCAAGAACTACAAGTCCCATGAGGCATTGTAAAACTCTGACATTCATGGGCATGACTGGGAATTGTAGTTCCTGAATAACTGGAGGGCCATAGTTTGGAGACCCCTGATCTAAATCATTCCATTGTAGCTCTGGCTGTATGTTTAGGGTCGTTGTCCTGCTGCAAGGTGAACCTCGGCCCCAGTCTCAAGTCTTTTGCAGACTCTAACAGGTTTTCTTCTAAGATTGTCCTGTTTTTGGCTCCATCCATCTTCCTATCAACTCTGACCAGCTTCCATGTCTCTGCTGAAGAAAAGCATCCCCACCACATGATGCTGCCACCACCATGTTTCACGGTGGGGATGGTGTATTCAAGGAGATTTGCAATGTTTTCCACCACACATAGGGGTTAATTTATTAAAATTGGAAAGTGCAAAATCTGTAGCAGCTGTGTATGTTAGCCAATCGGCTTCTAATTTCAGCTTGTTCAATTAGGCTTTGACAAAAACTGGACGTTGATTGGTCCCTTTGCAGAGCTGCACCAGATTTTGAACTCTCAAGTTTTAGTAAATCAACCTCCACAGAGTTTTGCTTTTAGGCCAAAAAGTTCAATTTTGGTCTCATGTGACCAGAGAACCTTCTTCCACATGTTTGCTGTGTCCCCCACGTGGCTTCTTGCAAGCTGTAGATGGGACTTATGACTTTCTTTCTTCTTGTCACTCTTCCATAAAGGTCAGATTTGTGGAGAGACCACTAATAGTTGTCCTGTGGACAGATTCTCCCACCTGAGCTGTGGATCTCTGCAGCTCCTCCAGAGTTACCATGGGCCTCTTGGTTGCTTCTCTGATGAATGCTCTCCTTGCCCGGCCCGGTCAGTTTAGGTGGACGGCCATGTCTTGGTAGGTTTGCAGTTGTGCCATACTCTTTCCATTTTCGGATGATGGATTGAACAGAAGCTCCGTGAGATGTTCAAAGCTTGGGATTATTTTTTTATAACCTAATCCTGCTTTACACTTCTCCACAACTTTATCCCTGACCTGTCTGGTGTGTTCCTTGGCGTTCATGATGCTGTTTGTTCACTAAGGTTCTTTAACAAACTTCTGAGGGCTTCACAGAACAGCTGTATTTATACTGAGATTAAATGACACACAGGTGGACTATTTTACTAGATAGGTGACTTCTGAAGGCAATTTATAATTTTCCTTCCACTTCACAATTATGTGCCACTTTGTGTTGGTCTATCACATAAAATCCCAATAAAATACATTTATGTTTTTGCTTGACAAAATGTGGGAAATGTCAAGGGGTATGAATACTTTTTCAAGGCACTGTACATATTTCCCAAGAGAAGAGGTGATTGAAGAAGTTCCTGGAGACGATGGTCCTTGATTCATACTTCCCTTCTGAATCCAACTCAACTCGACCCTGGCCTCCCAGTCATATTTATATGGCAGGGAAAATGATAGCTAAAAAAGGGTCAAAGGTTCCCAACTTCAAAATGGAAAAATAAAACGGATGTCTAATTGCATTAAAGCGGAGTTCCACCCAAAAGTTCTACTTTAACTGGTTGCCGACCAGCCGCCGCAGTTCTACGGCGGCAGGTCGGCTCTCCCATGCGCGAGAGCTCGTAGCTCTACATCGGCAGGCGAAGCGGCCACTAGGGCCGCGCGCACCCCCCTGCTCGCTCCTGACTCCCGCGCCCGGCACCCGCGATCGCTCGTTACAGAGCGAGAACCGGTAGCTGTGTGTGTACACACAGCTACCGGTCCTGTCAGGGGAAGAAATGCTGATCTTCTGTTCATACAATGTATGAACGGCGATCAGTCATTTCCCCTAGTGAGTCCACCCCCCCTACAGTTAGAACACACCCAGGGAACATACTTGACCCCTTCCCCGCCCCCTAGTGTTAACCCCTTCCCTGCCAGTGGCATTTTTATAGTAATCAATGCACTGATCGCTATAAAAATGCCAATGGTCCCAAAAATGTGTCAAGTGTCCGCCATAATGTCGCAGTACCGAAAAAAAAATCGCTGATCGCTGCCATTACTAGTAAAAAAAAAAAATATTAATAAAAATGCCATAAAACTATCCCCTATTTTGTAAACGCTATAACTTTTGCGCAAACCAATCAAACGCTTATTGCGTTTTTTTTTTTTACGAAAAATATGTAGAAGAATACGTATCGGCCTAAACTGAGGAAAAAAATATTTTTTTTATATATTTTTGGGGGATATTTATTATAGTAAAAAGTAAAAAATATTCATTTTTTTCAAAATTGTCGCTCTTTTTTGTTTATAGCGCAAAAACTAAAAACCGCAGAGGTGATCAAATACCACCAAGAGAAAGCTCTATTTGCGGGGGGGGGGGGGAAAGGACGCCAATTTTGTCAGTTAAAGCGACGCAGTGCCGAATCACAAAAAGTGCTCTTTGACCAGCAATATGGTCCGGGGGTTAAGTGGTTAAGCACTCCTCGCCCCCTTGCATGCCACATTTGGCATGTCATTTTTTTGGGGGAGTGGGGGCTTCTGTAGGAGTGGGACCTCCTGTCCCACTTCCTCCTTCCGCCCAGGGACCGCCTAGGCGACTCCTCCTCTCGCCTTAGGCGGCCCCTCCCTTTAGGCGATCGCCTGTCCATTCATAGAGCGCAGCGCGACTCGTGCATGCGCAGTGAGTGCCCAGCTGCAAAGCCGATGAATGGAGCCGCCGTCCGGAGAGGAGTGGAGCTTCGGGCGGCCGCATCGCTGGACCGTGGAGCAGGTAAGTTTCTGTTTATTAAAAGTCAGCAGCTACACTTTTTGTAGCTTCTGACTATTAATAAGCACTAAAAGGCTGGAACTCCCCTTTAAGCATTTTGTATATAGCTAGAAGTGACTCCTTATACACCACCTCAAGTATACACCAACATAAAACTATTACCAAGTTTCTTGTAAATCAATAACTAAAATGAATTATGAATATAGACCCGTACTACAGTATTTGAAACTTTTTTGTGTATTTGGGGAAATATTGTCATTTTTGCTATTGCTACATCTTGCAGGGATGAAACTAAAAGCCTGGAAGTGGCCCCCGGAGCCGAGAGTTATGTTGCTGGAGAAATTGCAGGCAGCTTGTTCTCCAAGAAATCTACCCAGAGTTCCTCAACCCTGTCCTCCCTCTTCGATACCAAGGTCTCCACTGTACAGCCGCTATATGTTCCTGTTGTGCTGGTGAGTTGTCACAATGACAAAGAAATAATCGCTCTCTAATTTTAACCCTTTCATGCCTAAGCCTATTTAAGACGTTTGGTGTATACAAGTTAAAATCCGTATTTTTGGCTTGAAAATTACTTAGAACCCCCAAACATTATATATATATATATATATATATATATATATATATATATATATATATATATATATATATATATATATATATATATATATATATATATATATATATTATATTTAGCAGAGAATCTAGAGAATAAAATGGCGATTGTTGCAATATTTTATGTCACACGGTATTTGTGCGGCGTTGTTTTAAACGCAACTTTTTGGGAAAAATTAAATTTCATGAATTAAAAAAAAATGAAAAAGTAAAGTTAGCCCAATTTTTTTGCATAATGTGAAAGATGATGTAAATAGATACCAAGCATGTCACGCTTTATAATTGCACGCACTCGTGGAATGGCAACAAACTACGGTACCTAAAAATCTCCATAGGCGACGCTTTAAACTTTTTTTTACAGTTACCAGGTTAGAGTTACAGAGGAGGTCTAGGGCTAGAACTATTGCTCTCGCTCCGACGATCGCGGCGATACCTCACATGTGTGATTTGAACTACGTTTTCATATGTGGGTGCGACTTCAGTATGCCTTTTCTTTGTTGCGCAAGCTCGCTTTTTTTTTTTTTTCTAATTTATTTTATTTTTATAATATTACATTTGCACTTCAAAGTATTCAGATCGCCAAAAACAGCGATTCTGAATACCGTGTACTTTTTTAAATTCGGCGCCATTGGCAGCCGAGAAACCCGGAAGCGACGTCATGACGTCGCTTCCGTGTTTTCAATGCGGAGACTGGATCAAAGCCGTTTATGGCTTAGTTTCAGTCTGCGCCTGGACGTTGGAGGCGCCGATTCGAGGATCGGGCCTCTTGGTGGGACGGGAGGCCCGGTCAGAGCGGCGGGAGAGGGGGATGTCCTCCGGCATAACAACCAAGTGGCTTTTAGCTGCATCGGTTGTTATGTCTGGATAGCCGATCGCCGGCTCTAAACAACGGTACTGGGATGATGCCTGCAGCTGCAGGCTTCATCCCGGTATAACCCCCGAAAGCCGAGGACGCATATATGCGTACGCTCGGCATGAAAGGGTTAATGGTCGGTTTATTTTAACAGTGAGGGACAGAATAACAACAAAAATATCCAGAAAAACGCATTTCAGAAAAGTTATGAATTGATGAGTGAAATAAATATTTGACCCTTTCACAAACTATGACTAAGTATTTGGTGGAGAATCCCTTGTTGGCAATCACAGAGGTCAGACGTTTCTTGTAGTTGGCCTCCAGGTTCTCACACATCTCAGGAGGCATTTTGTCCTCTTTGGAGATCCTCTCCGAGTCATTAAGGTTTCCAGGCTGACGTTTGGCAACTCGAACCTTCAGCTCCCTCCACATATTTTCTATGGGATAACACTTTTTAAGTCAGCTCTGGAAGGTTTTACCCCCTTTTACCAGGCCAATTTTTTTTTTTTTTTAACCGGGATTGTGGCGGACAAATCTGACACTTATAGCCAGATCCAGAGAGGTTTACGCCGGCGTATCAGTAGATACGCCGTCGTTACTCTGAATCTGCACCGTCGTTCATTTAAGTGTATTCTCTAATTGAGATACACTTAAATGTAGCTAAGATACGACCTCCTGCGCCGTCGTATCTTAGCTGACTATTTACGCCGGCCACTAGGGGCGTGTACGCTGATTTATGCCTAGAATGCGTAAATCAGCGAGATACGCCTATTCACGAACGTACGCTTGCCCGTCGCAGTAAAGATACGCCGTTTACGTAAGGCGTTTTCAGGCGTAAAGTTAGTCCAACAAAAAGCTGGCCTAGCCAATGTTAAGTATGGACGTCGGTCCCGCGTCGAATTTTGCAATTTTTACGTCGTTTGCGTAAGTCGTCCGTGAATGGGGCTGGGCGTAATTTACGTTCACGTCGAAACCAATAAGTCTTTGCGGCGTAATTTGGAGCATGCGCACTGGCATATGTCCACGGACACCGTTCGTAAAAAAAAAAGTCAATCACGTCGGGTCACGATTCATTTGCATAAAACACGCCCACCTCTTCACAATTTGAATTAGGCACGCTTAGGCCAGCAAATTTACGCTACGCCGCCGTAACTTAGGACGCAAGTGCTTTGTGAATACAGCACTTGCCTCTCTAACTTACGGCGGCGTAGCATAAATACGATACGCTATGCCGGCTCAAACATATGCCGCCCTACGTGAATCTAGCTATTAGTGACACTTTGGGGGACCAGTGACCTCAATAGTGATTAGTGCTAAAAAAAAAATTGCACTGTCAATGTATAAATGACACTGTCAGGGGAGAGGGGTTAACACCAGGGGCAATCAAAGGGGTTAACTGTGTTCCCTATGAGTGGTTTCTTACTGTGTGGGCGAGGGATGCACTGGAGGAAGAGAGAGATCTGTGTTCCTGATTAGCAGGAGTCACAGATGACTCTCTTCCTCTCTAACAGACTGACTGTCTGCCTTGAGAGGTAGAAGGTCATTCTGTCTCTCCAGTGAGCAATCACGGGGGTGGCTGGTGGTCTGACCACCTGCGGCCATCACACCCGCTGATTGGCTCCTGCTGTGTGCAATCGGGTACGTGATTTTGCGCTTAAAGGGGTTATAAACCCTTGTGTTTTTTCACCTTAAGGGCCCTTTCACACGGAGCGGATCAGTAATGATCCGCTCCGTGTGTCCGCAAAGCTCAGCGGGGATCCTCCGTAAAATCCCCGCTGAGCCGGCAGCTGACAGGTCGGTCCCCGCACACTGTGCAGGGACCGCCCTGTGTTTCCTCCGCTCTCCCCTATGGGGGATCGGATGAACACGGCCCGTCTGTCCATGTTCATCCGATCCGGCAGACAGAAGAAAAATAGGATTTCTTCCGTCTGCAAATGCGGATCTTTGCGGAGGCGGACAAATTACGGGTGTCAACGGATGTTCATTCGCTGACACCCGTAATCACATAGGGACCCATGTATGTCCCGTTTTCATCCGCAAACGGACGGATGAAAATGCGGACATAAGGTCTGTATGTGTGAAAGGGCCCTAATGCATCCCGCTGGCAGTCCTGATTTCGGCCGCGATTACAGACACACCTGTGTAGGTTTCTGCATAGACGTCAATGTAAATTGCGACTCGAAGTCGCAAAAAGTAGTACAGAAACTACTTTTTGAAATCGGTGCAACGCCGCAGCGATTGGGACGGTGTCATTGCCGGCAAATGCCGCCGATTTTAAATGCCAAGTGTGAATCAGGGGGTCATTTTGGCCACTAAATATAGTTGACAATACAGAAATGAATCTCTTAGAATAAGGGATATTTCGTTTAACTTGCACAAATGTTTGACATTCGTACAACAAATGTATCCTAAAAGAGTTGGGCCACCAAAAATATTTATAAAAATGTGGGAGGGGGACCGTAAAAGCCAAATCTTCCAACCGTTTGATTGTTTGGTCCGATCTTTTAATGATTTCATCCTTTTGAATTGCTTCCACAGACAAAAACAAAAAGAAAACTTCCTGAAACAGAAGACACAAAAGAGAAAACAGCATCGGCCTCTCATCCGACGCTGGAGAAAGAAACTAAAAAGCCTAAGAAGGAGTTGACCGTAGCAGAAAAGAAACTAGCAAACAGGTATTACCAATTCAGATTATTGGAAGCAGGTCGGGGCAACATCCAGTGATGACATGTAATACAAAAACAAAAATCACTATTGTCTGCTTGTTGTGTTTTTGGGTTCAGTGTCTGGGTAAGAAAGCATTGTGGGCTTTCCATTAGAACAGGGGTCTCCAAACGTTCTAAACAAAGGGCCGGATTACTGTCCTCCAGACTCTAAGGGGGCCGGACTGTGGCCATCAGGTGTACAAAATCCCCCATCATTGGTGTCATTGGACCCCATTATTGGTGTCATTGGGAGGAATTCTGCCCCGTCACTGGGAGGAATTCTGCCCCGTCACTGGGAGGAATTCTGCCCCGTCACTGGGAGGAATTCTGCCCCGTCACTGGGAGGAATTCTGCCCCGTCACTGGGAGGAATTCTGCCCCGTCACTGGGAGGAATTCTGCCCCGTCATTGGTGCCAATGAATAAAAAAGCACCCCAAGGGCCAGATAAAATCAAGCGAAGGGCCGCAGTTTGGAGACCACTGCATTAGAACATGATTGTTACTGATTGTGATTTAATTGTGGCCCCTCCCCAACCAGGTTATCATATATTTGCTGGAAATTGTTTACATATGTATGTATGTAGCACAGCCCCCTAGAGGGCTGCTTGGATTTACCTGCTCATCTGCACCGCCATGACCTGATGAACATTCCAACCCACCTGACACTCTGGGTTCAGAAATCTTTGCACCACCTTAAAGGGGCTGTATAGGTAAAAAAATGTTTCCCTAAATAGCTTCCTTTACCTTAGTGCAGTCCTCCTTCACTTACCTCATCCTTCCATTTTGCTTTTAAATGTCCTTATTTCTTCCGAGAAATCCTCACTTCCTGTTCTTCTGTCTGTAACTACACATCGTCCTGACACTCCTGCTCGCCCCCTCAAGAGGCTTTCTCCACACCAGGGAGAAAGCCTCGCATTACTGTGTGGAGTTACAGACAGAAGAACAGGAAGTGAGGATTTCTCAGAAGAAATAAGGACATTTAAAAGCAAAATGGAAGGATGAGGTAAGTGAAGGAGGACTGCACTAAGGTTAAAGGAAGCTATTTAGGGGAAACATTTTTTACCTTTACAACCCCTTTAAAGCAATAAGTCAGACAACAGCGCCAACTCGGCAAAGGAATTCCTTGGAAACGCAAGCTAAATATTTGCAGGTAAAATAGTCTAGTAAATACACATGTACAGTGGGGTTTTGCTTGCACCTGGAAGGATAAACAAAGTTAGATGGTTATACTGACAAATGTCTAAAGGGGGAAACCTCGACCAGCCTATAAACCTTCAACCCTAACGAGAGGTCAGACTTGATGGCAATGGTATAAGGACCCTTATAGCAATAATGACAGCAATGTCCCCGTTTCAGATCTGATGGTCTTCACTGGCATGTAGGAGCTCATTAACCACTTAAGGACCAGCCCATGTACATATACGTCCACAATATGGCACGTACAGGCACATGGGCGTATGGGTACGTCCTCGCCTATTAGCGGGTGGGGGGTCCGATCGGGACCCCCCCCGCTACATGCGGAGGTCGGGTCCGCTCGGGGAGCGATCCGGGACCACGGCGCGGCTATTTGTTTATAGCCGCTCCGTCGCGATCGCTCCCCGGAGCTGAAGAACGAGGAGAGCCGTGTGTAAACACGGCTTCCCCGTCCTTCACTATGGCGGCGCATCGATCGCGTCATTCCCTTTATAGGGAAGACACGATCGATGACGTCATTCCTACAGCCACACCCCCAAACAGTTGTAAACACATACTAGGTGCACCCTAACTCCTACAGCGCCCCCTGTGGTTAACTCCCAAACTGCAACTGTCATTTTCACAATAAAGAATGCAATTTAAATGCACTTTTTGCTGTGAAAATGACAATGGTCCCAAAAATGTGTCAAAATTGTCCGAAGTGTCTGACATAATGTCGCAGTCACGAAAAAAATTGCTGATCGCCGCCATTAGTAGTAAAAAAATAAATAAAAATAAAAATGCAATAAAACTATCCCCTATTTTGTAAACACTATAAATTTTGCGCAAACCAATCGATAAACGCTTATTGCGATTTTTTTTACTAAAAATAGGTAGAAGAATACGTATCGGCCTAAACTGAGGAAAAAAAATGTTTTTATATATGTTTTTGGGGGATATTTATTACAGCAAAAAGTAAAAAATATTGCTTTTTTTTTCAAAATTGTCGCTCTATTTTTGTTTATAGCGCAAAAACTAAAAACCGCAGATGTGATCAAATACCACCAAAAGAAAGCTCTATTTGTGGGGAAAAAAGGACGCCAATTTTGTTTGGGAGCCACGTCGCACGACCGCGCAATTGTCTGTTAAAGCGACGCAGTCCCGAACTGTAAAAACCCCTTGGGTCTTTAGGCTGCATATTGGTCCGGGGCTTAAGTGGTTAATTATATCCAGTAAGGTGTAATGGCAAGCAATAGGATTTCTTAAAGTGGAAGTAACTAAAGATGTCTATGCACAGTGTTTAAGATGGGTTCAGTAAAGTATTCCCAAGGTATAGATGTCTGTGCAAAGTGTCCCAGTGAAGCCATCATAAATGATTTGTAAAGGCGGGCAATTGTCCTCTCAGCAACGACCAGGCCGATCTGAGGCCCTCTGGACAGTAGCCCCTGTAGCGTCATCCACCGGTTCAATGTCTCGATGCAGAGCTTGAAAAACACAGGTTGGCAGGTGACCGAAGTGGTGCTGGATGGATGTCCGCCGAACAGCAAGCGGTGCTAGGCCCCTCTCATCCGGGTTGGAATGTTGTACATCGCGTGGTAGGCCGCGACCTCTCGCTCTCCATGCACAAAGAAGTTTGTCCCGCGCCGTTACTTTATAATGGTAGTCCATACTGTTATTGGACCCACGGGGTCATCCAGCTGCAGTGTGTCCCTCTCTGCAGTTCACTGCACCTGTCCATCCTGGGGGCACTATTCAGCCTGCTAAAGGGACAAAGGTCCAGAACTCGGGGGGGGTCTTCTGCATTCCAGACCTTTTTGTTCCTGAATGTACAGGGCCCTAAACGCCCATACCGTGCAGTACAGCCCTGTCAGCCATTTACTTTGACAGCCTGCCTGCAGTGGGGCTAAAGCACGGCACCTGTCCATCCCAGGCGCACTAGAACGCCGGGAGAGTCTCGCTGCAGTTGAACGGCCTTGTGTGCAAAGGGCCCTAAAGTTTCCATAAAGTTTGGAACCCTTAGATAATTCATTGCCTTTCGGTGGATTATGTTCACTCTCTATTGACTATTTAAAGTGGTCATAAACGCTTACATGTACCCAGTGAAGTGACTGGCCTCATGTGACACACAGAGATGAAACAAATCCTTCTACATAAGTTGTGCCTGTTTATCTGCAGTCATGTGTCATGTATATCTTTTGTAAAACTCAGAAATTAAAGATTTTTTCAGAGCTGATTTGAAGGGAGTGGATCCTTCACACTGCACACAGAAACGGAGCCAAGTCTGTCAATCAGACTGTGTGCTGGAGTTCCCCCCCCTGTCACCATTTTTCTCTTGGTGTCAGGTAGGGAATCATCCGATTTATTGGCAGCCGATATTTATTTACCTTTTAAGAAGTATCGGTCGAAAAGCTAACCGATATTGCTTCAAGGAGTTTTACTGCAGGCATCACCCCGGTACCGTTCTTTAGAGCGGACGGTCGGGTTTATTGTAATAACAACCGATACGGCTCAGCAGCCACTCGGCTGTCATTACAAGCAACGAGAGGGGACATTCCGACGCTCGCCCGGGCTCTCCTGCCCCACCGGAAGTCCCAAGCAATCAGCCGGCACGCTTGCTTGTAGACCCGAACAAATCCGATGCTTAGTTCGGGTCTCGGATCTAGTAATCCGGAAGTGATGTCTTCACTACCCGGATTACTGGCCTCTTAAAGGTGCCAGTTTTAAAAAATAAAGTATTAAAAAAAACGCAGATCTTGACGTTCTGAATACTTTGAAGTGAAGAGGAGGGGTTTGGGGTCTTGTAGACCCCCCCCGATCCCTCCATAAAGAGTACCTGTCACTGACTATTACTGTCACAAGGGATGTTTACATTCCTTGTGACAGCAATAACAGTGATAAAAAAACAAAACAGTATAATGTACAAAATATTGACTATCGGCAGGAGAGGTGGGCAAAATATCGGTATTGGCGGCGAAATACGATATTGATCAATCCCTGGTGTCAGGAGTGATTCATGCTGAGAGCAGATGAATGAAGCAACAGACAGAAATGACACTTGGTGCTCTGAATTGAGACAAGTACCCACAATAGAGGGATATGCTTTGTTCATATTTCATGTTTGAAGTTTACAACCACTTTAACTAGCAACTCCTCCTATCATTGTATTCAGCTATTGTTTTATAACTTATAAGACGTCATTAAAAAAATATGTAATAAAATTAAATTGCACTTCTTCCACATCCCTGATGGTGTCTCTTATTGCAGGGAAAGCTCTCTGGCAAATGCAGACGAAGATGAAATAGCAAAGGCTCAAGCGAAGAAGGGCAAGAAGAGCACAGACGACGAGGAGCTGCCCCTGTACATCAAGAGGAGACAAATCAAGTCGGAAGAGAAGGTGAAAAACAAGAGAACCATCTTTATCGGGAACCTGCCTGTGTCCTGCACTAAACAGGTAACATACCATATACAATGTAACTCTATACTAATGCTCGTTAAGTAGGGTTGTCCCAATACCGATACTAGTATGGGTACCGAGCATTTGCCTGAGTACTTCTACTCGGGCAAATGCTCCGATGCTTCACCCGATACCTCGGCAGTCAGGGTGATCAGTGCTGTGGGAGAGTTACAAGCACTGATCACCCTGCATAGAAGTCTGACAGCCGGACCTTTCTCTCTCGCCCCCCACCCCACCTCCCACTTTCAGCGGTGATCGGTGCTTCTCAACCACACACGATCACTGCTGACTGTCCCCTATCCTCCTCCAAGTCCCCCTCTCTTTTCTCTGTGTTCCCCTCTCTTTTTTTCTTCTCTGTGTCCCCCTCTCTTTTCTCTGTGTCCCCCTCTCTTTTCTCTGTGTCCCCCTCTCTTTTCTCTGTGTCCCCCTCTCTTTTCTCTGTGTCCCCCTCTCTTTTCTCTGTGTCCCCCTCTCTTTTCTCTGTGTCCCCCTCTCTTTTTTTTTTTCGTGTCCCCCCTCCTCTTTTTTTTTTTTTCTCTGTGTCCCCCTCCTCTCTCGTTTTTTCTCTGTGCCCCCCCCCCCTCTCGTTTTTTCCCTGTGCCCCCCCCCCTCTCTCTTTTTTTCTCTGTGTCCCCCCCCCCCTTTCTTTTTTTCTCTGTGCCCCCCCTCTCTTCTCCCCCTCCGTGCTGCCATCCCCCTCGATCTGTCAGGATGGAGAGCGGAGGTAGGAGCCGGTAAACCCGGCTCCTTAGTTTTCTGAATGGACAGTGATCACTTTCTCTGTCCATTCACATAACTGAAACATTGTAACCTCCCATGATTACGATGTCTCAGTTAATGAATACAACCCAAGCACATATTGAGAGGATAAAAGGGTGGGGGAAGGCCCCCATGCTCCTCCCCGTTGCTCACACATCTATCTACTCCAGTCTCGCCAAACATCCAAAATATCAAACCATCTTCTCCATATTTTTTCAAATTTCCCTAAACAGCCTCTATATAAAAAAGTGTA
The DNA here is from genome assembly GCF_905171775.1 of Rana temporaria. Classification (NCBI taxonomy): domain Eukaryota; kingdom Metazoa; phylum Chordata; class Amphibia; order Anura; family Ranidae; genus Rana; species Rana temporaria. The sequence goes on from NC_053497.1 coordinate 15,885,350, forward strand.
TTTTCCTTAGTTAGGGTTTCCCTTACTTGCATTTTCCATTCTGCTACTGTAGGTGGAAATGGTAATGACCACTTTTGTGCTATGAGCTTACAAGCCTGGAATAGACTTCTATTTATTGATACCGTGTTTCCCCCCCTGGAATTCTTGATTCATCCAGGATACCCCCCCCCCCCCCCGGCTCTATAGACAGCCCACCAATAGCGATGGAGTTTAGGACATCTCCATAGCATGTGTATTAAATTAGCGGGTCTCCCTTTACATCTGGGGCATTGGTCTGTGTCTCTACGTTCTGCTTTAACTTTCATACTGACCGCTTTTGTTTCAGATGCTGAAGGCTTGCTTTAAGGACTTTGGCGAGATTGAATCCATGAGGTTCCGCTCCTTGGTAAGTGTTCGATCATTTAAATTAAAATTCTCACAGACTGATATTCAGATCGGCTTTTTTATAACGATTATATTTTTAGATGTCCTTTCTAAGAAAACTCATTCTGCAATAGATCAGACTGACTTACCAGTGTGGTGAGCGGTGACTCTGACCTTTGCTCTCTTAACCACTTAACGACCGCCGCATGTATATGTACGTCCACAGAATGGCACGTACAGGCAGATGGGCGTACATGTACATCCCTGCCCTTCCGCGGGTCAGATCGGGACCCCCCCCCCCCCCCCCCCGGTACATGCGGCGGTTGGAAATCGTCTGGAAGCGATCCAAGATGAGGGCGCGGCTATTCGTTTCTAGCCACCCCCTCGCCATCGCTCCCCGGAGCTGAAGAACGGGGAGAGCCCTATGTAAACACGGCTTCACTGTGGCGGCTGCATCGATCGTGTCATCCCTTTTATAGGGAGACACGATCGATGACGTTAGACCTACAGCCACACCCCCCTACAGTTGTAAACGCACACTAGGTGAAACATAACTCCTTCAGCGCCCCCTGTGGTTAACTCCCAAACTGCAACTGTCATTTTCACAATAAACAATGCAATTTAAATGCATTTTTTGCTGTGAAAATGACAATGGTCCCAAAAATGTGTCAAAATTGTCCGATGTGTCCGCCATAATGTCGCGGTCACGAAAAAAACGCTGATTGCCGCCATTAGTAGTAAAAAAAAAAAATTAATAAAAATGCAATAAAACTATCCCCTATTTTATAAACGCTATAAATTTTGCGCGAAACAATCGATAAACGCTTATTGCGTTTTTTTTGTTTTTGTTTTTTTTTTAACAAAAATAGGTAGAAGAATACGTATCAGCCTAAACTGAGGAAAACATTTTTTTTATATATTTTTGGGGATATTTTATTATAGCAAAAAATAAAAAATATAGATTTTTTTTTCAAAATTGTCGCTCTATTTTTGTTTATAGCGCAAAAAATAAAAACCGCAGAGGTGATCAAATACCACCAAAAGAAAGCTCTATTTGTGGGGAAAAAAAGGACGTCAATTTTGTTTGGGAGCCACGTCGCACGACCGCGCAATTGTCTGTTAAAGAGACGCAGTGCCGAATCGCAAAACCTGGCCTGGGCCTTTAGCTGCATTTTGGTCCGGGAGTTAAGTGGTTAAAGAGCTATGTGTTCTGAATAATCCTTCCAGGGGTGTTGGGGTGCCTAGTCCCCCTCTGTGTGCCTTTGTTATGACAGGAGTATCCCATCAGGTACTGCAGCTTTTCAGGAGCCTGAGGATAGAAGTCGCCACCTGCTGGACTGTTTTTTTCCTGATTTTATTTTATGCAGGGTGCATTTTATCTGGCAACAGTCGTTGTAAAGCTGAACTTCAGGAAAAAGATAAAAAAAATCCCTTGCAGTGGGGTTTCCTTTGCACGGTGGGGGGTCCCTTTGCTCATTGATGTCTAGGGTACCCATAACAAAGACTTTTACTATATCTGATCCCTCACTGCAGCATACTCCATCCACAACGTCCTGCAGCCTCTTCTCCTTGACACTCCATTGGTCGCAGACACTGTGACATCATCAAGTACAATGCAGTACCCTTACCCTTGCATTGTATGGGAAGGATACTGAAGGATTGCCAACAACCTGGAGCTTCAGGGTGAAGATTTGAGATCTATTTGAGGTAGGTAAAGGTGCTTGTTATGGGTGCCCTAGAGACATAAATGGGGTTTTAACCCTTGCTGTGCAGGGGGAACCACCATTGTAGAGTTTTTTGTTTTGTCCCCTGAAGTTCAGCTTTAAAGCAGACCTAAAGTTTAAATTTAAAGTGGAGTTTCAATCCCAATTTTTTTTTTCATTATTGTGCTCATTAGACCTAAAAAAGGGAAAAAAAAAATGTCTTTACTCATCTGGAAATGCCTGTTGCTATGCAGTCCCACGAAATCTGCCTTTGGAATCACCTAGGATCCTGACATCATCTCCCTCTAATGCTCCTGGGAAATGTGTGTCATCATTTCCCAGGATGCAGTGCGCTACCCAATTATCACTCCCCATCCAAGACTTGATGTAAATGCTTGTGGGCTTCACAATGCCCACAAGAAAAATGACAACGGTGTGGACATAGTTTTATAAACTATCTTTTTTTAATAACTATGCGGAGCGGCGGCGGATTGTAAAATAGTAAGTGACCGGATTTATATTATAAAAACGCAGGATGAAAGGACATACATTAAAAAAATGCTAATTGTGGTTGGAACCCCCGCTTTAAGAATGCCACCCCGTCCCTTTGCTGATGCCAATTAAAAATTAGTTCTAAAATACATATTTTTCCAGATGAGGTCTCTCTAGATCAGGGGTGTCCAGCTCCATTTCATTGCAGGCCGCATCAACATTATGGTTGCCCTCAAAGGGCCAGCTCACCTTACCCCCCCCCCCCCTTTCATCCAATGTCAAGAGCTCCCTTTCATCGTCGTGCACACCCCCTTACCTTGTACTGCTGCTGGGAAGCAGAAAGTGCAAGGTCTGGAGGAGGACTGGAGAGGGTTTACTGAATGCGGACACCAGGGAAGGTGAAGATGAGGGGGTGCTGTCGCTGCAAAGAGAGGTGCTGCCGAGATGGGGGGGGGGACAGATGATTCTCTGTTCCTGCATGGAGAAATGCAGGATTTGGTAGAGGATTTCGTCCTTCCTGCTGCTGACTGATGAGGCAAGAGGGGTCCCAGTGCTGCAGGAGAGGTGCTTGGGCCACCTGCTAAGGCACAGGCAGCCAGTCGGTGCCTCTGCCAGACATAGAACCTTCCCTGAATGTGCGCAAAGAACTGCATGTGTCAGGTAAGCGGGAAGCTACAGAGAGGCCACCTCAGCAAATGGGTATTTCAGGGCTTTTAATTAAAAAAAAAATGTTTTTAACATGAGCAGAATGGTCAATGCTCATTCTTGCCTCTTTGGTGCACCTGGGAATGGTTTTAGTGTCCTCAGATTGCTTGTGAAAACAAAGAGGAGTGCTAGAAGCAGCTGTAAGGGTTCCTATGCAGAACCCCCACCCCAAAAAGAAAAGGGGGGGTGGCAGGGTCCAGACAGAACAGGTAACTGCACTCTGCACAGAAGATGAAGCCCCTAGTTGGCAGAAGAACCCTTAAAGGAGCTTGTTTGTCCTGTGACCATATGGTGGGGATCCACCCACAACCGTGGACCGGGGACCTGGCTCAGCCTCTCAGCGGGTGGTGGGGCGGCAGAGAAAAGTGCCGGTGACTTCTCACGGAGCACTGAGAACCGAGCGAACAGCAGTGCTTGATCGCTCAGTTCTCAGCCTTAGTGCCAGCAGGGGACCGCTACTGCATCCACCTATGTATGTATGAGTCTAAAAAAAAAAATCCTCAACTTTTCTCTTTGATAGGCAATTGAGGCTGCAATTGATGGGCACAGTGAGGCTGCAATAGATGATTTTTATTTTTTCAGTTTGTTTGCGCCCCCCAAAAAAAATTTGAGCACCAGCCGCCACTGTCTGCATTATAGCTTCTAACTTCAGCTTATTCAAATAATCTTTGACAATAAAACCTGGAAGCTGATTGATTTCTATGCAGAGCTGCACCAGATTTTGCACTCTCCACTTTTAGTAAATCTCCCTCAAAGTCTCTCGTGCTGTAAATGATTCACAGCTGTTCAGCACTCTGTCTATTAAAGGGGTTGTAAAGGTAAACGTTTTTTCACCTTAATGCATTCTATGCATTAAGGTGAAAAAACATCTGCGGATTAGAGGCCCCCCGAACCCCCCCCCCCCCTTTACTTACCTGACCCCTCAAAAATTCTGTGCCGTGAACGTGCAGGCTTCTCGGCCGTCTTCCCGGCTCATTCATTGGTTGATTGAAAGCAGCGCAGCCATTGACTCACGCTGCTGTCAATCACATCCAATGACGCAGCGTGGCAGAGTGATACAGGCAGTATCACGGGAGAGCGCCCGCAAGAACTCCACACCATGCAAGCTTGCTCGCGTGAAGGTGTTAAGTCCTTGCGAGGGGGAGCCAAGACAGCCGCCGAGGGACCCCAGAAGACCAGGTTCGGGGCCACTCTGTGCAAAACAAGCTGCACAGTGGAGGTAAGTATAAAGCCCCATACACACTATCAGTTTTCCTGATGGTTTTCTCTTCAGGTTTACCAAAACCATCTAATATGAGGTCAAACCTTAAGCGTTTCAATTTGTATGCAATCAGGCAGGTCCCTGTACTACATGGTTTTGGTAAACCTGAAGAGAAAACCAGCAGGAAAACTGATAGTGTGCTTCACATGTAAATAAAAAGTATTAATGCGCTAATATCAACCCTTGCTGCTATACAGTGACCAGCGTGTAAAAAGATGCAATGATACCAAATATCACACAAATAGCGAAGAGGTACCAAAAAATGACGACAGTGCAAAATAAAAGTGAACAGTGCCAGAAACACAATAAACGGCAAGAAAAAACAATTCACAGTTCGTGCTTTTTAGACTGAATCAATGGTGGGAAATCCTATGATACGCTGGGTCCTTCCCAGCACTTCCTGTCACAGTCTGGGGCTGACACTTGTTGCTTCAGAGAGGCACAGCTCATGAGGGGGGAAAAAAGAAAGAGAGGAAGCTCATGGTACAGTATTGTAACAAGGAAAGGGCGAACAAGGACTACACGATGTGTTTGCACTCACGAAACCCTGGACAGAATAGACCTAAAACAGCCTCTGATGCCACTCAGCGCAACTAACTCCTCATACGGATTCAATTCAGGATTCGACTCCGTCGAATGCATCACTCAGGCTCCTCCCCCACGCGTTACGTCACTCGTCACGTGAATTAGTCATGGGTTGCCACGTGACACAAACAGCTGAGCTTTTATCTTGCCAGCTGTATGTCGAAAAGATAAGTATAACATGTTTGTTTTAAAAAAAAAAAAAAAACATTTAACTTTAGTGACCATTTAATTTTTGTTTCTGCTCTGTCTAGGCTCGGGCTGATGCCTCCCTCTCCAAAAAAGTTGCAACTATCCAGTAAGTTGATATATATATTTTGTTTTCCTTCTTCTTTAGCCACAAAAGTTAAGGCCCGGTTTACACCAGAACACGGTGCAGGAAAATAGAGGAAAACGTAAAAAAAATAAACCCAGTGCAGCCACCACATCTAGTGACTGGTGCAATATATTATATTTTTTAGTTGGTTTAGATACAGGCAGTGCTGCAGCCTGTTTGTTGCCATTAAGCTGCATTCACACTTCAGCGTTTGGAATGGCGGGCAGATTTGCCGCAATTTGAAACCGCTGAAGTGTGAATGTCAAATCGCGGGACTCGCATTTGAATGACCCCAAAATTGCGGTTAAATCGCGCTGTAATGGCGACAACCCGCATCCCGGGAAGCATGTCGCTTAAAAAAAGTTCAGGAGCTACTTTTGGGCAACGTGGTTACCACGATTGCAGCGCTATTTATCGCGCCAGACCCGGACCACGATTTTAGGTGTCGTTCAAATGAATGGCATTTCAAATGCGAGTCCCGCGATTTTGTCATTCACACATTGGCGCTTTCAAATGACGGGAGATCTGCCCTTGACTCAAAACGCTGAAGTTTTAATGCAGCTTTATGGTGCGGACAGGTTCACTTTAAGCCATGCATTGTTGTTAGTTTAAGCCCTCACATTGAGGGTGGGTTTAAAATCGTGTGAGTTTGGGGGCAATTTGAAAGACATCTGTGCATGTTCATGCACAGATCTCTATTGAAATCGCCCTCAGGGTCGCCAAAAGTAGTGCAGGAACTACTTTTTGGAATTGGTGCGGCGCCACAAAGTCGGCGGCGTTCCGATTCGGACGGTGCTGTTGCCGGAAATAGGCTCCGATTTGGCATGCGATTTGACATGTCAAATTGGCCCAACGTGAACAGGGGCTTAAAGCAGAACTTCAGTAATTTTTTTTTTTTTTCATCTTTCCATTTATTAAATCTTCTGCCCTTGTTGTTTTAACTTTGGATAGTAAAACATTTTTTTTTTTTGCCAGTTAGTGCCTCCTACAGCCCACTTCCTGTTTGTCTGGTAAAAAGCCAAGGCTTATAACATCATGCACAGCGCTCTCTCAGGCCTCGTACACACGACCGAACATGTCCGCTGAAACTGGTCCGTCGGACCAGTTTCCGCGGACATGTCTGACCGTGTGTAGGGCCTACCGGACAGGTTTCCAGCGGACAAAAGTTTCTTAGCATGCTAAGAAACTTGTCCGCTGGAAGCCTGTCCGTCGGACATATCCGATGGTTAGTACGAAATCCCACGCATGCGTCAAAGTGATTCGATGCATGCGTGGAAGCATTGAACTTCCTGGTTCGCGCACGTCGCCGCGTCATCGTCGCCGCCACGTCACCGCGTATTCTGTCCGTGGGGAATTTGGTCTGATGGTGTGTACACACATCAGACCAAAAGATCCCAGCAGACATGTCCGGTCGTGTGTGTAGAGAGAGAGAGAGATTTCCAGGGGGGGGGGGGGGTTATAAGAAGGGCAATTAGAGCTGTAGAGCTGGAGGTGTGCGTCTATGAATCCAGGATGTGAACAGGCAGCTGCCCACAGTTAAAATGGCTGCAGCCAGACTCAGTGGAGGGAGAATTCTGCAGCATATTTCGGCAAGTACAGAATGACCGTGTATATATAAAATAATATGCAAAGTGACTGCAGTTCCCCATTAATGAGAAAACTCTTATTTTTTTTTTGCAGACGGAAAATACATCCTAAAAGGAAAAACATTAATGCTTATGTGCTTTTCAAAGAACAAGAAAGTGCAACTAAAGCTCTTGTAAGGTAAGTACCTGAAAATGTTAGTAGTGGCCACATGAGCTGGCTTTTCATAAGGCCTTAACATAAGTTACATTAGTGAAAAAAGGTTTGCCAACCAAGAGATCTGAGAAAGCAGTGCACTGCACCCCAAAAGTTAAAGAATACATAAAGAACACACGTTTGGGGCCTTTTGTGGCACTTCACAAACAATTTACTACATCATAATTTTTAAATTATTGGAACAGCTTTGGAGCTGGCGGTGTTGGAGGAGCTCCTGCAGCTGGAGTTGGGGATTTGTTTAGGGCTTGGAGAGAGAAGGCATTTTAAAGCAAGCAAAAGCCTGTATACACAGACCCTTAAAGGGAAACTGTAAGCATTAAAATGTGTTTTCTGCCATTGCTGACTTGTTTCTGAAGGACTATGCTCTGGGACTGATATATCATTCCTGTCTCAGTATTTAGGAGTCTGCTTACATATCACTATTTGGTCTCCATTGCAAAGCGACTGCACACTACAGATCATCTCAATGTAATGCTGCTGTTAAGTACAGAGCGTACCTGGTAGTAGAGCCTGACTTGCTGGAGGAGACCTCTCTTACAGGCCTGGCTCAGGAGTGAGTGGAGTGGGGACAGTGAGCTCGAGAGAGCAGCAAAGTTGGAGTGCCTGGGGTAGTTGTATTAGCCTGGCACAGTGGCAGGGTGATGATCCTCCAGGAATGGCTGGAACTGTAGGCAGCAGTAGGGATAGTTGTAGGCCGGGACCCAGGAGCGGGCAGGTACAGGAACAGCAGGAGGCTGGAGAAGGGTGAGATAAGCCAGGTTAGGTGTAACACAGAGCAGCAGGGTTTAGACAGGCCGGGTAGGAGCAGGTAATCGGACAGTTGGATACAGCAGACTAAGCGTGGTCAGAGGTACAGGCAAGGTCTGGCAGCAGGTAGGCAAATAAAAGACTGAGCAGGGTCAAAGCAAGCCAAGGTCGGGATTGGAGATATCGGGTGGTCAAGCAGAGCCGGGTCGGTACAGATAACGGATAAACGGGTATGCCGATTACTGGTACAGAGCTGCAGATCAACCGGCAATGCGGCATAGTGGCACCAAGTAGCGCTAACGTGCACACGCTGCACACGTGCGCGCGCACCCGACGTGCGGCGGAACACAGGCACGGATGGATGCTGTTGCCTATTCTGCACAGCAGTGCGTGTGCGAATGCGTGCACGCAAGAGCCTTTTTCCCATACCTGCAGGTCCCTGACAGCTGCAGAGAGAACTCTGTGATTGGAGGAGAGCCGGGTATGGTGACTGTCATAGTTCACTAGACCAGACTGACTTCCGCTTCCAGGGTGAGTGCAATGCGCATTTGTAAAGCACACTGCTGTTCATTAATTGTGCGGTGTATTTCTGCTGTTAGGCCCATGTACCTGCTTCATAAATGGTCCCCTTAGGCTGCAGTTTCAGAGGATGAAAAGGAAATTGCTTGCTTGGGTTCACCTACAAAACTGTTTCACCTGCTCACCCCTAATCATGTTTATTTTTATAACTAGGAACGGTACAGAGATCAGCAATGGATTCCACATCAGAGTGGATCTTGCCTCAAAGAGCTCTACGGTAAGCTGCTTTGAATGTACCCAAACCAAATTACAAAAATGTAATATACTAGAGTATACTGTAGAGTTTCTCAACCGGGCTTCTGTGAGAGGTCCCTAAGGGTTCCACCACGATCTACTGGATCATCACAAGCAGATGAATAGTGGATTGCATCCCTGCATAACTGACAGGCTGCAGAGAGCAGATAAACTTGCATCACTGTCATGCAGCGATACCAACCAGCCCCTCCCCTCATGTCCAACCCAGGTGACTATGTGGCATCAATCAGGGCGAGGGACGGGGGAGGAAGGCGAGTGGGAATCGGAGTGCGAGATACGATTTAGCAGCTACTCTGCATAAGAAAAATGCTACAGATACCAGTATTGTGCCCCCCCTGTGCTGTGCCCTCCTGGCCCCCCCCCCCCTGTACTGTGCCCTCCTGGGCCGCCCCCCCCCCTGTGCTGTGCCCTCCTGGGCCGCCCCCCCCCCCCCTGTGCTGTGCCCTCCTGGGCCCCCCCCCCTGTGCTGTGCCCTCCTGGGCCGCCCCCCCCCCTGTGCTGTGCCCTCCTGGGCCCCCCCCCTGTGCTGTGCCCTCCTGGGCCCCCCCCCTGTGCTGTGCCCTCCTGGGCCCCCCCCCTGTGCTGTGCCCTCCTGGGCCCCCCCCCTGTGCTGTGCCCTCCTGGGCCCCCCCCCCTGTGCTGTGCCCTCCTGGGCCCCCCCCTGTGCTGTGCCCTCCTGGGCCCCCCCCCTGTGCTGTGCCCTCCTGACCCCCCCTGTGCTGTGCCCTCCTGGCCCCCCCCCTGTGCTGTGCCCTCCTGCCCCCCCCCCTGTGCTGTGCCCTCCTGCCCCCCCCCCCGTGCTGTGCCCTCCTCCCCCCCCCCTGTGCTGTTCCCTCCTGCCCCCCCCCCTGTGCTGTGCTGTTCCCTCCTGCCCCCCCCCTGTGCTGTTTTTTACTGGTTCCCCTATTGTATTGCCTCCTGGTTCCCCCTACTGCTCCGTCCTGCACCCCCCCCCCCCCCTGTTCTATATTGCTCCCCCCTCCCCCCCCCCCAGCCCGCCCTGGTCTGTGCTATCCTGTTCCCTTCTTCCCCACATCTACTATACTGTTCCCCACCCTGTGCTATCCTGCTGCCTCCCGGCCCCCCGCCCTGTGCTATCCTGCTGCCTCCCGGCCCCCCGCCCTGTGCTATCCTGTCACGCCTTCTCCCTTCCCCCCCTGTGCTAAACTGTTCCCTCCTGACCCTCATGTGCTAAACTGTTCCCTACTTGCTATGCTGTTCCCTTGTGGCCCCTCTTTGCTATACTGTTCCCTCCTAGCTTCCCTGTGCTATACTGTTGCCTCCTGGCCCCCCTGTGCTTTACTGTTCCCCTCGCAACCCTATTATATATGGTTCCCTCCTGTCACCTGTACACCCATTCCTAGGGCCGTTTTTGCCTGCACAGGTGTTCCCTGCACACAGCCCCATTCATGTTTGTTGGGCACGGGTTTAAAATTGGGAGCTGTACAGCCAGTGTGTCCCAACAGACATGAGTGGTACTGCCTGAAAATGGATGCATGGAACTCCTGTGCATCCAATGCAGTCAAAAACAGCCGTTCACACAGATGTGCGCTCATGTGAACAAGGCTTTTTGGTGCATGTAATGTCTCTTCCTCCTGCAAACTTTTTCCTCTTGCTTCTAACAATTTTTTATTTTTTCCATACATTGCACAGCTACTTTAGTTCTGTCTTTATGATTCCACTCAATGCTTGTCCAATGGTCATAAACTGCAATTTTTTTTCTTATAGCATGACAACAAGAAATCCGCCTTTGTAGGAAATCTTCCATATGGTAAGATCTCTGCCCATTGTCTTAATTCAATACTGTCTAAATATTTTGTGTTTCACTGATCATGCAAACAGGCCGCACTTCTGTTTCTCTCTTAACCGTTTGCCGACCATATACAGTACATATACGGCAACATATACAGGTATTTGTACGTGATTCTGCACAGGGGAGCTGCAAGTCTTTTTGGGGATGTCTCTACCAGCTTTCACATCTAGAGAGGGACATTTCTCCCCATTCTTCTTTGCAAAATATCTCAAGATCTGTCAGATTGGATGGAGAGCGTCTGTGAACAGCAATTTTCAAGTCTTGCCACAGATACTCAATGTGATTTAGGTCTGGACTGTGACTGGGCCATTCTAACACATGAATATGCTTTGATCTAAACCATTCCATTGTAGCTCTGGCTGTACTTTAGGGTCGTTGTCCTGCTGGAAGGTGAACCTCCTCCCCGGTCTCAAGTCTTTTACAGACTCTAGCAGGTTTTCTTCTAAGATTGCCCTGTATTTGGCTCCATCCATCTTCCCATCAACTCTGACCAGCTTCCCTGTAGGCTGTTATCCTAAAGGAAGGGAAGGGTACGCCCCCCCCCCAACCGCTCTTCCTGGGCCTCCCGAGCCAGCAGCAGACGCAAACAATGCCGCATTCGGCTTTCATCGGATCTCCGATGTAAAATTCCAGGAGCGACGTCATTTTAGGTTTACTCGGCTATCAATGGCGCAGATTTAAAAAAAAAATTACAGTATTCAGAATCGCCGATTTTGGCGACCTGAATACTTTTTTTTAATTGCACAGAGTAAGAGTACCTGTCACCACCTATTACTGTCACAAGGGATATTTACATTCCCTGTGACAGCAATAAAATGAATTTTCTTTTTTTTTTTTTTAAGGGACAATGTAAACAAAAAATAAATAATAAAAATATATATATATATATATATATATATATATATATATATATATATATATATATATATATATATATATATATATATATATATATATATTATATTATATTATATTTTATATCTCTCTCTCTCTCTCTCTCTCTCTCTCTCTCTCTCTCTCTCTCTCTCTCTCTCTCTCTCTCTCTCTCTCTCTCTCTCTCTCTCTCTCTCTCTCTCTCTCTCTCTCTCTCTCTCTCTCTCATTAATTTTTTTTAAGCACCCCCGTCACGCCCCGCAAATGTTAACGGTGTTCAAACCACCCATGTGAGGTATCGTCGGCGTGAGAGCAATAATTCTAGCAAAAGTCCTCCCCTATAACTCTAACCTGGTAACTGTCATATGTTTTTAAAGCGGCACCTACGGAGATTTTTAGGTACCGTAGTTTGTCGCCATTCCACGAGCGAGCACAATTTTGAAACATGACATGTTGGATATCTATTTACTCGGCATGACACCGTCTTTCACATTGTATAGAAATATTGGACTAACTTTACTGTTTTTTAGTTTATTTTTTTAATTAATGAAAGTGTCTTTTCCCCCCAAATAATTGCGTTGGAAAGACCACTGCACAAATACAGTGTGACATAAATGATTGCAATAATTGCCATGTTATTCTGTAGGGTGTCTATCTATCTATCTAATTAAATTTATATATATATAGATAGATAGATAGATAGATAGATAGATAGATAGATAGATAGATAGATAGATAGATAGATAGATAGATAGATATAATTACATTTTTCTATCAAAAATACAGATTTTAACTTGTAAGCTAATGTCAGAAATACACATGAAAGTGATAATATTTGGCCAGACTTAGATGTTCAGTGATACCAAGAAGGCATGTCTTCAGTTCTTTTCCTACTGGGGAGCCCATTTTATAATTCAGGAACTCGGATTTGTTTCCAGTTTCCAAGAATATGACCACATGAGATGGAAAAATTAAGGAACCCGCTGGCATTCAGTGGATCACTCTTAGTTGGTACAATCACTTATCTGGTTTCTCGTATCTTAGATGTGGAAGAAGAAGCTCTCAGGGGCCACTTTTCTGACTGTGGAGACATAGAAGCCATTCGTATCATCAGAGACCAGAAGACTGGGATTGGTAAAGGCTTTGGTTATGTGTTATTTCAGGTAAGAATAAAGAGAAATAAAAATGCATTGATTTTTTTTAATGGTTACATTTAATGAAGGTACAACATTTAGCAACTTATTGCTACACTTCGAGGCGCCTCTCTTCTCTTTTATACCCTGCAAAAAAAAAAATGCTTTGATATACAAGTGCTTTGGATTACAAGCATGTTTCTGGAACTAATTATCCTCGCAATCCAAGGTTTTACTGTAATGATTTAGATCTACTTTCCTATTGGCAATTCTATATCTGAAAGCGTTTTTCACATCTACCTAAAACTTTTGCACAATACTGTATATAACGAAATGCTTGGAATGATTTATCATGTAAAATTGTATTTTTGGGGGGTTACATATACTGAGGTATTTGGATGTAATAAACCATTCTATATATATATTTATTTTTTTAGGGTACAGATGCTGTGCAATTGGCTCTGAAGTTAAACAATTCAGACCTAATGGGGAGAAAAATCAGAGTAAAGCGCTGCCTGCCCGGGGGAGCACAAAGCACGCAGAAGGACGCGGCGAGCTTCAAACCCAAGACGCAATCACAGAAACCAGGAAAATTAAAGAAGAAGATGAGCTTTGTGGGTGAAACTGCCGATGCCACAAAGAGTAAAAATAAGAAGCCCAAAACAAAGAAGAAAAAAATGAAGTGATTGAGCATGCTCCACTAGTACAGTCTGATATTTTAGGAGACATTACCTTCAATGGGCAAGGATGCAAAGTGACAATGTCTTTGCAAAGGGGCCTCCTGACCTACAGATACTTACCTCATCACTGTTTCTCTTAGGCCTTGTACTCACGGCAGGACATGTCCGATGAAAACGGTCTGCAGACCGTTTCCATCGTACATGTCTGGCCAGGGACTGCCCGGGGACTTCTGTTCGATGGCTATACACACCATCGAACAGAGGTCCGCGCGTAAACAATACGCGGGGCGATGACGCGGTGTCGCCGCGACAATGACGCTGCGACGTGGGCGGCCCGCCTTTAAAATGCTTCCACGCATGCGTCGAAGTCATTTGACGCATGCGAGGGATGGCGGGCGGCAGGACATGTACGGTAGGTCTGTACAGATGACGGTACATGTCCGGGCGGACAGGTTTCCAGCGGACTGTTTTAAAGCAAGTCCTGGAAACAGTTGTCCGCTGGAAACCTGTCCGATCCGCCCGAAAATGGTCCGCTCGGGCCAACACACGGCCAAACATGTCTGCTGAAACTGGTCTGCGGACCAGTTTCAGCAGACATGTTTGGTCGTGAGTACGGGGCCTTACAGTTTCTTTCTGTTACATCCAGCACTAAAATCGCTGGTGAAGGCGTGGTAAGGAAGCAATGGTAAGGCGAGTATCTATACGGGGTAGTAAGGGGAGCATGGTCTACGGTATTTTCCACAAGAATCAGTCTTATTTTGTAGCCGATTGTTACAGAATTTTGTTAAATGAAAGTTTTTAGGAGGTAATCCCCAGGATTTTTATGTGTTTGGTAAATTACCTCAATAAAATGGATAACCCATTTATAGAAAATGTCCTCGTCCATTTCTTTGGAAATTCATGTAATAAACTTGCTAGTAAGTACCTCTTTTGAAAAGGTTTGTTTAAAGCGTATTTTCACCTAAAAATTGAACTTCTGCTTTTTCGGAAGCGCCCCCCCCCCCTCCCTCCGGTGTCACATTTGACACGTTTCAGGGGGTGCAGATACCTGGGAAACACACTGGTCTTGCGAGAGAGCGGGGACCAGTGAGGGCGTGCCGCACTACTCGCACATGCGCAGCAGGGAACCGGGCAGTGAAGCCGCAACGCTTCACTTCCTGATTTCCTCACCGAGGATGGTGGCGGGGGGGGGGGCAGCTGAGAGACGAGCGATTGCTCTGCCTCGGCTGCTGACATCACATCGCAGGTAAGTGTCCATTTTTTTAAAAGTCAGCAGCTGCAGTATTTGTTCAGCAGCTGCAGTATTTGTAGCTTCTGGCTTTTAAAAAATAACATTTTGGGTGGACCTCCGGTTTAATGCTGATAACACAACTCTCTCTCCATCGGAGACTCTGCTGTGATCAGCAAACAGGAGAAATCTCTAGTATCACAGCATGCATTTTATGAATGGGTCATAAAAACAGTGTTATTACCTGTTAACTACTTTTTCCAAGACGGCTTATAGGGAGAGATAGGCTCCTCCCACCTAGCACAGGAAACGCACGATCCACATTATAAACGTACAGACACAGGCAGTAGCCTCTCGGTATTAACAAATAACTAAAGGCATGGAATAAACATTCCTATTAGCGAAGCACCCTATATGACAATATTAACCGGTTACCGACCGCCCACTGTATATATACGTCCTGTTTTTAAAGATGGATATCTCAGTAACGGCGGCAGCTGCTGCCACAACCAAGATATCCATCTCTTCAGTGAGCGGTCCTGTAAACGATAATGGCAGTCTCCGCGGCAGATTCGCCGCAAGATCGCCATTATTGGTGGCGGGAGAGGGGCCCCCCCTCCCACCGCTCTCCCGCGCCCTCCGCCGCTTACCAGAGCTGTCAGTAGCGGCGGAGGCGATCGGGTGCTGCTGCCTATTGTGTGAGGATGCGAGTGAGAGCAAGATGGCCCCCACCCGTCCTCATAGCATTGCTGGGCGGAAGTGACGTCAAAACGTCAGTCCCGCCCAGCGTCTTAAAGAGACATTTTTTTGTTGTCATTTTTTTAAATGACAAAATTTCCATTTTTTTTTTTTTTTGCATTTAAGTCTAAATATGAGATGTAAGGTCTTTTTGACCCCCAGATCTCATATTTAAGAGGACCTGTCATGCTTTTTTCTATTGCAAAGGATGTTTACATTCCTTGTAATAGGAATAAAAGTGATACATTTTTTATTTTTATTTTATTTCAGTGTAAAAAATTATAAAATCAATAAAAATAAATAAGAAAACCCCCCAAAAAATTTTTTAAAGCGCCCTGTCCCGACGAGCTTGCGCTCAGAAGCGAACGCATACGCGAGTAGCGCCCGCATATGAAAACGGTGTTCAAACCACACAAGCGAGGTATCGCCGCGATCGTTAGAGCGAGAGCAATAATTCTAGCCCTAGAGCTACTCTCTGGCTCAAAAAATGCAACCTATAGAATTTTTTAAACGTCGCCTATCGAGATTTTTAAGGGTAAAAGTTTGACGCCATGCCACGAGCGGGTGCAATTTTTAAGCGTGACATGTTGGGTATCATTTTACTCGACGTAACATAATCTTTCACAATATATAAAAAAATTGGGCCAAATTTATTGTTGTCTTATTTTTTAATTAAAAAAAGTGATTTTTTTTCCCAAAAAAGTGCGCTTGTAAGACCGCTGCGCAAATACGGTGTGACAAAAAGTATTGCAATGACCGCCATTTTATTCTCTAGGGTGTTAGAAAAAAATATATAATGTTTGGGGGTTTTAAGTAATTTTCTAGCAAAAAAAAAACAGTTTTAGTCTTGTAAACGCCGAATCTAAAAAACAGGCTCGGGGGTTAAGTGGTTAAGTAGGTCACAAAATAAAAGTGAGTGATTGATCCGGTCCTGGAAGACTCCTGGAAAAAGTAGATAACTTGGAAAAAAATGTTTTATTACTTGTTATATTCCAGGACGGCTTACAGAGAGGACAAAATTGAATACCTGATTAGGGCGGGAGCACAAGCCTGCCGAACCTTCCTGCCAAAAGGACTGGTCCTGGCTGGCCAGCAGATCCAGCCTGTAATGTACAAAAGTCTGGAAACTGGACCAGGGTTCTGCCTTGCATATCTGGAGGGGAGATGCTTAAAGCGGAGTTCCGGCCACAATTTCACTTTTTAAATATAAATACCCCTGTAATACACAAGCTTAATGTATTCTAGTAAAGTTAGTCTGTAAACTAAGGTCAGTTTTGTTAGGTTGTTACAGCATTTAGACACTTTATAAAATAGAAATTGACTGGGGCCATCTTAAGTGTGGGCATCATGAAGCCAGACTGTATGACTTCCTGGATTTCAGCCTTGCAGATCTCGCACATGCTCAGTGCTGCACAAGCAATGTAATAGTTTCTTTATCGTACATCACGGGACACAGAGTCTTAATCATTACTATCTGGGTTATATTCCACCATCAGGTGCTGGACACTGGTGTAATCAATTAGAACAGGAAGTTCCCTCCCTATATAACCCCTCCCATACTGGGAGCACCTCAGTTTTTTCACCAGTGTCTAAGGTGTTGGTCACGAATTAACATGTGCTCTGAGGAGCTCCACTGGAGGGATCCATGCTGGATGTAAAAAGCCTCCATAAAATCCGGATCCGTCCAAGGTGCTTCATAGCCAAAGTGGACGGTACCCGGGCCTCGGTACGAAGAACGAGGTTTTGCCTATAATGCTTCTCTCTGAGAGCTGGACCCTGGGTTCCAGTACATTGGTCGATGTCAAAGACCAAATATTTTTTCTGTTGCCAGGGTGCTATATAGGTCCAGGGGAGAGGTGACCTGCTATGGACCCCAGTCCCTGAAGGTCTGAGACGAAGCCCGCGTTGAGGGGTGAAGGCTGGGCCTCTTGCTTTGCAATACCCTGCAGCGTGGAAAGGTAAGCGGAGGTACCTACGGGACTTGGTCCGACAGTGGGTTCTCCATTGGGGATTATGGGTCTCGCCTATTTTATGCTTCTATGCATGGGCAACTTAACCACAAAGTCTTTTGAGACAGGATGGCTCTGGCACCCATATACCTCCCCTAGTGGGTCCTAGTCCTCCGCTGAAGGGGCTATTGGGTCTTGCCTATAATGCATGTGTGCCTTGGCAAAGAAACCACTATGTCTGTTGAGACAGGATGGCTGTAATACCCATAGATCTCCCATTCAGGAGGTTGGTACCCCTACATGAGTATGTCTTATCTGTTTTCCACGAAGGGCCCTAAGAGGACATTCCGGGTGTTTCGCTTGCCATGCTTTCCAGAAACGGAAGCTCAAGGTTAGCTGATCTAGGGTGCGGCTTACTACCTCCGCTTCAGGCTCTGCCACAATGGGGGGGGTCCCTCGTAGTCTCTACGGCTCCTTGGGGGATCTCCCTCTCCCCCCGCCTCCACCATTCCCCTACGCGCGCGTGCGTGAGAGGGGCGCGCTTTGAAGGCGGGGGGACGATGTGGTTGCCGCTGGCGCACGTGTGCCGGCTCATGGTGCAGACGCAGGGCGGCCCCTTCAAAAGGCCCAGACGTCAGAGAAGCCAGGGGGACACGGTAGCTTGAGCACGTAAGCACCTTGTGGAAATTGGATACAGATTCATTTAAGACACCTACTCGGCATCTAGCTGTGTTAGCAAGCATAATTTGCTAGACTAAGTTCAGCTGTTGATGCACCAGGGTTAAAGTTCCTCTGCTTTTGCTTAGGACTCTTTTGTCTCCCCGTAAAAGAGGGTTCAGGGGTAGGAAGGGGTATCACCACCTAAATCTGGTGGCCCCTTTTTATCATGCTTGCATGATACTATCCTCCCCTGTAGAGACTTAAGATAGCTCACGTAATTAGCTATCAGCCCTGTCAGGCGTGAGCCTCCCCCAACATTGCAGCACTCTGCATATGTTTTGTTGCATTGCATGTATAGGTCTATAAGAGGTTAACTGCTATATTCACAGCAGCCTCACAAGCAGAAAACAGGGTGTGTCCCTTTCCCTGCTCTAAATCCTCAAACAAGGGATTGAAAGACCTGAGGATGAAGGTTCACTGTCAGTGAACAGATAACAGGTGTTAATGAGGAGAAAACTATCAGAAGCCCCAAAAGCTCTGGTTGCAGCTGCAGTCTTTTCAGAGATCCAAGCTGCATATAACTTCACTTAGCCTAGATGGTCAGAGCCTCTGTCTCTTTAAAGTCCTCATCCTGGTGTTGGCTTCAGGCTAACCAAATGCACAACAGGGGGGGTGCACATTTGCTGCTGTGCACATGGCTAACGTTGCAGGTTTGCGGAGACGCACATCTGCAGAGCATAACTGCCTCTTTACAGTCCACATGTTTGCATGAGGTACATGAGTTTGGAATGTTCAAAATGCATGTGGGGTAAAAACCGGTAACAAAGCATGTTTTATTGTTGATCACATAAAAGAGACATGTTATTTTGTTCGTATGATTTTATATGTTCACATAAGAGTGTTTAATCACAGCAAAGTGCCTAAAATCGCATAAAAATGCTTAAGTGCATAAAGATGCGGGATCTCACATGGTTACTTGATAACCCAGGTCCTTGATTACCCAAGGTTATTTAGGTCACACAGAGAGGCTTGTTTCCACAGGAATGCCTAAAATCGCATAAAGATGCTTAAGTGCATAAAGATGCGGGAGCACACATGGTTACCTGATAAACCAGGTCCTTGATTACCCAAAGTTATTTAGGTCAAACAGAGAGGCTTGTTTCCACAGGAATGCCTAAAATCGCATGAAAATGCTTAAGTGCATAAAGATGCGGGATCACACATGGTTACCTGTTAAGCCAGGTCCTTGATTACCCAAGGGTATTTAGGTCACACAGAGAGACTTGTTTCCATAGGCATGTCTAAAATCGCATGGAAATGCTTAAAGGCTTAAGGATGCAACATCACACATGGTTATCTGATAACCCGAGTCCTTGATTATCCAAGGATATTTGGTCGTACGGAGAGGCTTGTTTTATACAGGTGTGCCTGAAATCGCATAAAGATGCTGGAGTGCATAGAAATGCGGAATCACACAGGTTTACCTGACAAACCACAATCCTTGATTACCCAAGGATATTTGGTCACACAGAGAGGCTTTTTTCCACAAAAAGGTCTGAAATCGCATAAAGATGCTGGAGTGCATAAAGATGCGGGTTCACACATGGTTATCTGATCACCCGAGTCCTGGATTACTCAGGCATATTTGGTCACACAGAGAGGTTGTGTCCGCAAAAATGCCAAAAATCGCATTAAAAGGCTTAATTGCATAAAATTGCTGGATCGCACAGTGGTGCTCGATCATACAAGAATCCTTGGTCCCACAAGGGTACTTGTCCGCACAGGAGTGCTTAAGATGCATAGATGTTGGATCGCATGAAAATTTGCTGAATCGCATAAGAATGCATGTTGCCTAGAGTTTGACTTAGGAGGCATTATAATTAGGTTTCCTTAATTATACAGGATTCCTTGGCCTTACATATGCGCATACTTGCTTGCAGGATGCTTGTTCATAGCTCACATGCTATATGCATGCGTGTATACAGCACGCCCCCTTTTTTGTGTATTTGCGGAAAACATATTCTTATGAACTCAAGCTTCTATGAACACACGCTTCCATAGAGGCATATGGCTTTAAAGGTTGCCACATGCACATAGGGGGAGCTATTTGCAGGTGTGTTTATTTACAAGGCTGCTAGGGCCCGCCTCTAGCAGGGCTAAAGGCCCACAGTTTAGCAGTAATGTCTTTCCGAGGCAAACTCGTGCTGACAGATCAGTCAGCAGCATGGTTGGGCCTAGGGGAGTCCAGCATGATTAATTATCTGGAACTCCTGGGTTGGGATCCCAGTCTAGAGGGAATATGCTGTCTTTATTCAAACACAGTTCCCTATGCTCAGTTTTATTCAAGGCTGATATAAACTTTGCTCTGTCGGCCTGGAACGAGTGGATCCTAACTTAGCATTATCCTAGGAGTCTTGTCCCAGGGATATGCTGGAATTTCAGTTTAGGGTTCTTAACTGAATGATTGGCAGAAGGGAATATCCTTCATACCCGTTACCTGGGAGCAGGTTGCGAGGACTGGACTCTAGGGATAGAATCCAGGCCTGGAAGAGACCACGGCACAGGGAAGGTGGTCAAGCTCCTAGGGAGCCTTATCTGCTAGCTTTCTAGAGCTACGGATGGAGCATCCGGCTTAAGGACCTGAACGTTTAGGTTACAGGGTTGCTCTGTCTGAATACAATATGACTATGCCTCTCTAGTGGTTTACTTTGGTTACCAGAGAAGAGCTTGTGCCTTGCATATTGTCAATTGTCATTTCATGGAATGCTAGATTGGCAGGCGATTCGCTGGAGCCATCAACAATCGGGTCCGGGAGATTGGCCTCAACACCCCGATTTTTTTCTACAGGAATGTGGTGCGATTCCTGTGTGAATCACATGTGGTTTCCCTGCACCACTCCTGTGTGAACCCAGGCTGAAGTCATTATGACAAGCCGGGGTTCACACAGGAGCGGTGTGAGAAACAGCACGTGATTCAGACACGAATCGCACCACATTCCTGTTCAAATAACATGTGGATCTTTACAGTGCGATTTGAGCCCATTAATTTTGTATGAGCTCAAATCGCATAGAAAGTGTTGGTTCTATATATTGTAGCATTTGCAAGTACTCTTGCAAATGCTTAGTATCAGTAACAATGACAATGGTGATGATGAACGGTAACGATAATTGGGGGGGGGGGTGGGGCGCAGTTTGCCATCTTCGCCCTGGGCACCAAATGACCTTGTCCCAGCACTGATTAAGACTCTGTGTCCCGTGATGTACGATAAAGAAAATAGGATTTTTATAACAGCTTACCTGTAAAATCCTTTTCTTGGAGTACATCACGGGACACAGAGTCCCCACCCCTCTTGTTTGGGGATATTGGGACACTTATTGCTTGGGACAAAAACTGAGGTGCTCCCAGTATGGGAGGGGTTATATAGGGAGGGAACTTCCTGTTCTAATTGATTACACCAGTGTCCAGCACCTGATGGTGGAATATAACCCAGATAGTAATGATTAAGACTCTGTGTCCCGTGATGTACTCCAAGAAAAGGATTTTACAGGTAAGCTGTTATAAAAATCCTATTTTTCAGATCAGGTTTCAGCACCTGTACTGTCCAAGTCACATGATTCTTCGAGACTGGGGAGTGCACAGACTCCTGGAAAATTACACCCACTACATTCCCAGGAGTCTGTGCGGTGAAGCTTAAGCACCTAGGTGCAGGAAGAGGGAAGATTAACTATTCTGCCTAGCAACAACACTTTGAAGGCATCTAAAAAAAAAAAAAAAAATTCTTAAAGGACTAATGACATTTTTTTAAAACTACTGATGTAATGTTATATTTATGGGTGGAACTCCACTTTAAGCCCTTTCAGCCCAAGATGTCGATACTTCCCTGGTTGAATTAGCCTTTGCTCCAGACGGTGGGTCAAGGATGCTGCCTTGTATGCCTCTGTGATGGCCGACTTCATCCACCTTGCCAGGGTATTTTTAGATGCTTTCTTACCCCTGTTTGGGCCTGTGAACAATGCAAACAGGATTGTGGAAACTCCATTCCTTGGTGCGCTCAATGTAAGGGAATCAAACATCTCCTGACGTCCATTTTATTAAGTGACATCTCCTTATCGTTCTTAGGCTCCCCGCAAAAAGAAGGGATCACAATCTCCTCCAATCTATGGAAGTTAGATGGTACTTTTGGAAGAAAAGCTGGTTCTAGAGAGAGTAACTTTGTCCAAAGAAATGATGCAAAAAGGCTCGGCGATAGAGAGAGCCTGGATCTCACGCAGGGGTGTATTTAGGTTTTGTGCCGCCCTAGGCCTGACTAACTCGTGCACCCCCTAATTTAAATATGACCCACCCCTTCCTGTCAAGGCCACACCCCTTGCGGTTTAAGACCCACCCTGAAATTTTGAAGTGGGGACACTAGTTCTGGTGGTTGGCGGCGCAATGGATTCCCTTAATTTGCATAGATTTCCTCTCACTTCCTGTTTGGCTATGGGACAGGAAGTTAAAGGAAATCTCTGCAATGGGACAGGGATGGTAAAAAAAATTGTGACGCCTCCTCCCCCACAGTTGCAGAATGCCAACCGCCCACATACTGGATGCAGTGTGGCTGATTTATGGGGGCGCTAAACTAATTTGCCTAACAGTGTAGCACAAGCCGGCGGGGACACTGTCCGTGCTGCCCCCCTGCGAAGTGCTGCCCTAGGCCTGGGCCAGGATACAGCATTGGTGTGGTGAAATGATGATGTTTCAGCGATCTCACTTCTGTCACCATGTAGAATTTGTGGAAGCAATGATGAATCTTGTATTGAACCTGTTTATTTCCAGCCAGCTGTGAAAAGCATGTAAACCTTTTTAGTTTCACTTGTCCTGGTCTCCTTCTGCCTGGTACCCAGACACATGATTCAGACGGCACTGTAGCTCTAAGCTCCATCTCCTCAGCTGGCAGAGGAACATGAGTAGTTAATGTTATCAGGAGTAAATTCTTATTCAGCAGTTCCAACAATCTAATGGTCCGCTCCTTGATGCACATCACAGGAAATCGGGCAAATTGATGAAGACATCTTTGGGTTGACTGCAGTTCACCTTGACCTTGCTGGCAAACCAACACTGCTGGTCCAGTTGGGCAAACTCGTTGAAATGAAGGCAGGAGCCAAAAAGAGGTGCAGACTGTGCGGTATAGGGGTTAGAGGGGAGACATGTGTAACGCCCCTTTACTTTCAGAAAGGACGCTATGTTAAATTTAGTGGGGGAATGAGAGCGTTATCCTGCTCTCATTCTTGATTTTGGTAAATTTGGCTGTCGCCAAATCTGGATTATTCTGTGGGTCAGTCTGCGTTCCAGGGATGCAGTTTCATCCCTGGGCGGCAGGTGGCGCCGGAGAGGTTCAGGCGGAGCCGCTTCTTCCCAGCAGCCAATTGAAGGAGTTTTCCCTCGCGGGGCATGCTGGGGAGGGGTATTTCTGTGGCGGAGTCCGTTCTGGGTTCTTCGCGGGTTCCGGGTGCGGCACCCACCTTTAGGGTGCGCGCACGTCACAGGCCCCACCACTATGGCCTGGGGTCATGTGCTACGCAGAGTTCCCGGCTCTGGGCCCTTCTGGCCTGGAGCAGCTGAGGCTGCAGAGGGGCCCCAGTGACTTACTGGGTCCCCACTTCTACTGAGAAGATCCCAGGCTGTATGCTGTTCGGTGGGGGATCGGCTTGAGGAGAACCCGGAGGCAGGTGATCCAAAAGGGCTTGAATGAACCATCAGGGATCTGGTGACCGGACATTGACAGGTACACTTCCACTGTCAACCGGTGACCCTGACGTGATTTACTGGGAGGATTTGCTCTGTCACTCAACTTAACCTTGCACTAGGCCTGTGGCAGAGGTCTCAACATTCAATCAGAGCCAAGTCTGTGGCAGAGACTTGTTCCTCCCAGAAACCTTAAGTGACGCTCTGGCTGCCAGGCCTGTGGCAGAGGTCTGTCCGGGGACACTTCACCCACTCTGGCTGGAGTGGCGACGTACTGATACAATTACAGAAGGCAGGACTGCTTTCTTTAGCCAGAGCCTGATACTGCGAAGTTACTCTATTTTCATCAACCTATCCTGTCTACCTCAAGTTGATGTGTTGGACCAAGAAATAAAGCATTCAGAAAACTTCATCTACAGATTGGACATTCAATTACTGCTCTACTCACTACCTTCACCCCTAGACACTACATAGAGGTAACTTAATACGCTTATCCCAAATCAATCAGCGGCTCCTTCGGGGTAGCGCACAACATTTGTAAGCAGTCCTTAACCACTTAACCCCTGGACCATATTGCTGGTCAAAGACCAGAGTACTTTTTGCGATTCGGCACTGTGTCGCTTTAACTGACAATTGCGCAGCCGTGCGACGTGGCTCCCAAACAAAATTGGCGTCCTTTTTTTCCCACAAATAGAGCTTTCTTTTGGTGGTATTTGATCACCTCTGCGGTTTTTAGTTTTTGCGCTATAAACAAAAATAGAGCGACAATTTTGAAAAAAATGAATATTTTTTACTTTTTGCTGTAATAAATATCCCTCAAAAATATATAAAAAAAACTATTTTTTTCCTCAGTTTAGGCCAGTGTTTCTCAATTCCAGTCCTCAGGCCCCCCCCCCCCAACAGGTCAGGTTTTCAGGATTTCCATTATTTTGCACAGGTGATTTAATCAGTTTCACTGCCTTAGTAATCACCACAGCCTTTTCATCTGAGGGAAATCCTGAAAACCTGACCTGTTGGGGGGGGCCTGAGGACTGGAATTGAGAAACACTGGTTTAGGTCGATACGTATTCTTCTACCAATTTTTTTAGTTAAAAAAATCGCATTAAGCGTTTATTGATTGGTTTGCGCAAAAGTTATAGTGTTTACAAAATAGGGGGTATTTTCATGGCATTTTTATTAATATTTTTTTTTTTTACTAGTAATGGCGGCGATCAGCGATTTTTTTCGGTACTGCGACATTATGGCGGACACTTTTGACACATTTTTGGGACCATTGGCATTTTTATAGCGATCAGTGCTATAAAAATGCATTGGATTACTATAAAAATGCCACTGGCAGTGAAGGGGTTAACACTAGGGGGCGGGGAAGGGGTTAAGTATGTTCCCTGGGTGTGTTCTTACTGTAGGGGGGGTGGCCTCACTAGGGGAAATCACTGATCTTCTGTTCATACATTGTATGAACAGAAGATCAGCATTTCCCCCCGACAGGACCGGGAGCTGTGTGTTTACACACACAGCTCCCGATCCCCGCTCTGTAACGAGCGATCGCGTGTGCACGGCGGCGATCGCACCCGCCGGGCACGGGAGTCGGGGGCGAGCGTGCGCCCCTGGTAGCCTGCGAGAGAGCCGACGTAGAGCTACGGGCTCTCGCGCAGGAGAGCCAACCTGCCGCCGTAGAATGACGGCGGCAGGTCGGCAAGCAGTTAAATTATATTTCCACTTTTGCAGCCAAATTGGGATAACATACATCTATAATTTGAAAAAAAAAAAAGTTATTGTCAGGTTGAAAGAAAACACAAGTCATCTAGTTCAACCAAAAAAAATATATACACACAGCTCTATCAAGATGATTCTGGTCGTCCTGTGTAAGGTAGGACTGTAAAGGGAGCTGAGGACACAGAGGTGAAGGGGTGGAGGCTGATGTAAAGTGGGTCTGTGATGGCTGCGGACCACCAGAAGATTAAGCCAAAGTGAATTTGTCTTCACCTGCAATATCATGCAAAAAAAAATAACATTTACGGCTGGTTTACACCAGATGCAGTTAAATGCATTTTTAACCACTTGGCCTCCAGAAGGGCAGCATTCGTGGCAACAGCTCGACTCCAAAGACATGCTGGTAGGTAAATTGCATCTTGTCCAAAATTGACCCAGTATATATATGTATATCTGTGTGTATGACCGCACCAGCCAAGCAGACACTGGCTGGAATGGCGCCCAGAGGCGATTCAGTTCACATGTGTAGCGCTATACAAGTCAGTCATTCATTCATCCGTTTGATGCACATCACAGGAAATCAGGCAAATTGATGAAGACGACATATTTGGGTTGATTGCAGTTCGCCTCGATCTTGCTGGCAAACCAACACTGCTAGTCCAGTTGGACAAACTCATTGAAATGAAGGCAGGAGCTAAAAAGAGGAGAGGTATATATGGGGGCTAGAGGGGAGACATTTGTAAGCAGTCCTTAAAGTAAATATATAATTTGAAAAAAGTTACACTCAGGTTGAAAAAAAAAAAAACACAAGTTCAACAATAAAAATTTAATAAAATATATATATACACAGCTCCATCAAAATCATCCTGGCTGTCCTGCTGTGTAAGATAGGACTGTAAAGGCAGCTGACACAGATGTGAAAGGGTGGGGGCAGTGGTGCTGCTAGGTGGGGGGGTGCGGGCCACACCAGGGCGACACCCGTGGGTAGCGGCACGCACCGCTAACACTGCCCGCTGCCCTGATCTGCGCCTCAGGTATTGCGCTGTGTCCCTCACCAAGCAGGCAGCGCACGGGCACGGGGGCGCACCCAAAACCAGCCCCTGTAAATAATAGTATAGAGTGGTATAGTGGCAGGTTGGTGTAGTGGGGTAGTATAGGACAGGTTAAGGTGGTATAGGGCATGTTGGGGTGATATAGGGTAGTTTGGGGTGGTATAGGGCAAGTTAGGGTTCCATAGGGCAGGTTGGGGTGGTATAGGGCAAGTTATGGTGGCATAGGGCAGATTGGGGTGGTACAGGGCAAGTTAGGGTGGCATGGGAAAGTTTGGGGTGGTACAGGGCAGGATGTGGTGGCACAGGGCAGGCTGGGTGGTACAGGGCAGGCTGGGGTAGTACAGGGCTGTTTGGGGTGGTACAGGGCAGGCTAGGGTGGTACAGGGCAGGCTGGGTGATACAGGGCAGGCTGGGGTGGTACAGGGCAGGCTGGGGTGGCACAGAGCAGGCTGTGGTGGTACAGGGCAGACTGTGG
The DNA here is from genome assembly GCF_905171775.1 of Rana temporaria. Classification (NCBI taxonomy): domain Eukaryota; kingdom Metazoa; phylum Chordata; class Amphibia; order Anura; family Ranidae; genus Rana; species Rana temporaria. The sequence goes on from NC_053497.1 coordinate 15,912,191, forward strand.
TGGCACAGGGCAGGCTGGGGTGGTATAGGGCTGTTTGGGGTGGTACAGGGCAGGCTGGGGTGGTACAGGGCAGGCTGGGTGATACAGGGCAGGCTGGGGTGGCACAGAGCAGGCTGGGGTGGTACAGGGCAGGCTGGGATTGCACAGGGCAGGCTGGGCATGTCAGCAAAAAAAAACCCCCAAAAAAACGGTATGGTGTCACCCCTCTAGCGGGTGTCACCCGGTGCGGACCGCACCCCCTAGCAACGCCTCTGACCCCCCCCCCCAATGTTTTTTAGTCCTATTTGATCACTGCTACGTTTTGGGCACTGTTGACACCCTCCATGAAGAAATCTTGGTGCTGCCTAAACATTAACTTCCCATAGACTTTAATGGGGCCCTACTCCAATGGAATGAATATGGCCTATACCAACCTATGAAAAGTGCTAATTAGATTTCTGATGTAAAAACAATGGGCTTCGAGAGGGTTGGGGTAAGTGCCAGGGGGATTTTAGCTTAGAGTAAGTTTGGAGGAGGGAGGAAAGGGGGAGGTCGAGTGTTTTTATCAAAATTTGAACCTATACTTTTAATGTTGAAAGTTGGATTCCAGGCAGTTATACTAAGCTGCAGAATTAACCAGCTATACCACAGAGAAGTGAAAGCTGGCATCAAAAATGTCATAAGTCCATTTCAAAACTTATAGACAAGCACAAAGCACCAGTGTCTCGTAATTCATGTACCTACTATTTGGGTTTGCCTCAATTATTGTTAAAGTAATAACAAGGACGCTGTAGAAATGTTGTGCATTACCCACCTCCTACTGAATCAGATGAGTGAGGTCTGATTCATTTCTAGATATCCTTATCGGGCTTGTTGTGAAGGGTACCGATGAGGTGCAAAAGTTCTTTAGCCTATACCAAATAATTACATGCCGCCAGTCAGAGCAATGATGTTTTTTGACTGGTTGCATTTGGTTGCAAGACATTAAACAACAGAAGTGCTCAATCCCTATATCCCAATCAAACAGACAGTGGGGTTCTGAAGCCCAACTCCAGATTTTTTGCCAGCTTGCTTCCAATAGGACAGTGGTTTCCAAATTGCGGCCCAGGGACCTTTGCTTGCCTTTATCTCACCCTTGGGGCACTATTCCTCCCACTGACACCAATGATGGAGCATCATTCCCCCCAATGATACTTATTCTCTCCCTAATACCAAAGATGGGGCATTGAGTACTGGGTACCATCTGGCCCCTAAAGTCTGAAGGACAGTAAACTGGACCTTTCTTTAGAAAGTTTGGAGTCCCCTGCTCTAGATTGTTCATTGAGCCCGAAGAGTGATTGTTGCTGTGTGCCTGGCTGCTATTGCACTAATCTGGGAAAGAAAGCTAGGACCTAAAAGTACAAACTTCAAGATGCTTATATGTACTCTTAGTTCTGAAGCGCTCCATGGGGTCCCTGTACTCAGTAGATAGTGGGAGCTTCACTGCACATTCTCAAAATCAGTCCATATTGTGTAATCTGGGATCAGAGGCTCCCGAGTCGCTCAAATCTTCAGCGTTTGCAAAGCACAGTCCGTCAGATTGGAAAGTCTATGGCCCAGATTCTTGTAGACTGGGCGTATCTCTGCGGCGGTGTAACGTATCCGATTTACGTTACGCCGCCGCAAGTTTTTCAGGCAAGTGCTTTATTCACAAAGCACTTGCCAGTAAAGTTGCGGCGGCGTAGCGTAAATCACCCGGCGGGTAGGGGGCGTGTATCATTTAAATGAAGCGCGTCCCCGCGCCGAAAGAAACTGCGCATGCGCCGTCCGTAAAATATCCCAGTGTGCATTGCTCCAAATGACGTTGCAAGGACGTCATTGGTTTCGAGGTGAACGTAAATGACGTCCAGCCCCATTCACGGACGAGTTACGCAAACGACGTAAAATTTTCAAATTGCGACGCGGGAACGACAGCCATACTTAACATTGGATACGCCACCTAAGGGGCATGTTTATCTTTATGCAGCGTATCTCTTACGGAAACGGCGTATCTTTACTGCGACGGGCAAGCGTACGTTCGTGAATCGGCGTATCTACTCATTTGCATATTCTACGCCAAACTAAATGGAAGCGCCACCTAGCGGCCAGCGTAAATATTGCACCCTAAGATATGACGGCGCAGGCCGTCGTATCTTAGGCAGGTTTAAGTGTATCTCAGTTTGAGCATACACTTAAACATACGACGGGCTTAGATTCCGAGTTACGTCGGCGTATCTACTGATACGCCGGCGTAACTCTTTGTGAATCTGCCCCTATATGTTCATCTAGCATTGCAGAGTTCTGTGTTAATCTAAATGTCACATGCATGTATTGGCCTGGGCTAGGCACTCATGCCAACATCTTTCTGCCAGAGGAGCAAAATATGGCCAAAATAAACTCAGCTTCTGGGTGTGCTTTGCATCCAATGTCAATATAAATGCTTTCTTACTGAGCCTGTTCCCATAAAGATAACCTGCCAGGATAAAAAAAATGGTAGCCACCACTGATATCTAATTCTGGAAGCTGTAACCCTTATCTTTTGCTTTACTGCTTAGTGAATCTCTAAATCGGCACTGATTTACTGCAAATAAAATGAGCAATGCATTTATGAAGTCCCAAAAAATAGAAAGGTCTGCAGAGTTGAAGATTGTGTGCTCTTGATGTAGCCCAATGTGTACAGTGCTTGTCTTGTAGCTTTAGGCTGGGTTCACACTATCTGAGCATGCGGCTCACAGCAGGAGTCCGGTGCGTCACCTGTTCACTATTTCAGCCCAAATTTTTGGGCTGAATCATTCGGACCTGAAACTGACCAAAGGATGCACTCGGCTCCTGTGCATATTCTCACCTGAGCCACAGCGGAGATATGTGAACCGGCTCCATAGAGAGCCGGTCAAGATCTCCTGCTATTGTGCATTGGATGCAGAGAACCTCATCCAAATCGCAATAGTGTGAACCCAGCCTTAAAATTGTGTTTTTAAATCTGCATACATAATATCCAGTTTTATGTTTCAAGAGACACCAAATGTTTTTCAATTGTTCTCATCATGTCCTATTTGGTGTATAATTCGACAGAGAAGTATGTTTGCTGGATGGAGCCTGTGGTGAATGATGTTGGTGTGCTGCTGTTGAATGCAGGCAACCCTAGTTTTCGTAGTTTGAATCTGATGTGTTACTAGTAAAGTGTTTTGTAGGCAAGTAAATGTTTTTCAATAGTTCCCATCATGTCATCTTCAGTATATAGTTCTACAGAAAAGCTGTGTTGCTGGCTAGAGCTTGTGGTGCATGGTGTTGGTGTATTACTGTTGAATGCTGCAAGCCTTAGCTTTCATGGTTTGAATCTTTGATTTGGTAAGTGTTTTATGTTTCAATGACTTAGAGCAGGGGTGGCCAACCAGTGGCCTGGGGGCCCCTCTGATGTGGCCCGCGACCTCCTGCTCTGGAATGGTGGGTTGGCAAGCCCAGATCGCAGGTTGCCGGCCTGCCATACCACAGCATCAGTGTTGTGAATGAAGCTGGTGATAGAGGAAGAAAAACATAAGCCAATGCTTCCTCTACAGCGCCGGCTTTTGCCACAGGTGGAGTCTATGGCAAAGTTCAGCTAACCCGCAGGATAGACGCAGGTGCACTACGCTGCGCCCGCGCTGTGGGTAAACCGAAGCACATCAGTGTGAAATCAGTCTTAGGTCCTTTTCACACGACCAGCCTGACCAAATGGGACCCTAAATTCACCTCTATAGAGCGACAGATGTCCATTTACGCCCGCCTACCTCAACAGAAGGGAATTCGTCCCCTTCCATCTGGGCGGATCGTAGGGCCTATAGTGTAGCCGTGACCTGTCATCCGCCCGCTCTGCTCATTGTGGCCCTCGACTGGTTACCAAGTTGCTTAAGTGGCCCTCGCTCTTCAAAAGGTTGGGCACCCCTGACTTAGAGAGTCTAGATGCATGATATAGGTGCACCAGCAACTACTTCTTATGTCTTCTGGTTCTGTGGCGCAGTCTGTAAGCTCCTGAAGTTTGAGTCAGAGGGTTGTAAGTTCAATTCCCATGTGAGCAAAGATGCTTCCTCAAAGCCTGTGATGGGTCACGACTTGACTAAGGTGGTGCGGACCGTTATCTGTGGGGCATGAGTGAACCTGTGACCCTAGACTGGGGATAGGAATACAGGAGGAGGCATGGTGATGAAAAATATGAGATTTATTGAAAAAATGCAAAAAAACCCACCAAATTCTCTCCCTTTATGAATTCTTGAGCTTACGTACCCAACTTTCCTGTGTGCTCTGTGGTTATGTACCATTGTGGTCCACTTATCTTATGCTTTCCATTCACATGTTTTCAAGGACACTTACTTGCTGGTTCTCACAGACCCAATGTTACCCAACTTGATGGCTGAAGCTTCATTCACATGGTGCTAACTTTACACACTTGATGGCTGGACCTCGCTTCATTCACATGGTGCCAATGTTACCCACTTGATGGCTGGACCTTGCTTCATTCACATGGTGCCAATGTTACCCACTTGATGGCTGGACCTCATTCCATAGACGGTGGTCACATAGTGCCAATGTTACTCACTTGATGGCCGGACCTCATTCTGTAGACAGTTCATTCACATGGTGCTCCTTAACCTGTAATTACACAGAGACGCCCCTTTGCCACAGTAGCTGTTCTGCCCCAAGCACATTCAAACTCACATGGTGCCAGGGTTACTTACTTGATGGTTATATGGCTGGACGTCACTTCATTGAGGGTTTATTCACACGGTTCCAAGGTTATTCACTTGCTTGCTGCCCCACAGCTGTGTCCTGGTATGCTTTGGGAATTGAACTCATGGCCTTCAGATGCTGCATTCACCACCCTGCATGTTGCGCCACAGATCAGGATGCTTAAGTCTGACAGCAGTGCCTATACATACTAAATTCAACCAAGATTCATGCTGCAAAGTGTAGTAACCCGTAGCAACCGATATGAAGAGGCTTCAAAAGAGGATTTGTTGCTATTGGTTGCAGCAGTTTGTATAACATTAATAAAAAAAATGCAAAGATGACCATCTAAGGATTCAAACTCACAACCAGCTGAATGCGAGTTCACCAACATATCCCCAAAGCTATAGTCTTAGATCGGTAGCTTTCCCAAAACCAGAGTAGTAATATCATGACATACCATATGATGAGTGGATTAATGTACTAAATTGCCATCATTGACAAAAACTAGTTGACCTCCAAAGGATAATCTTAATTGCTACTTGCAAAGTACAATAACCAACCATAATGAAATAATACTTAAACTGAAGAAGCCCATAATAACCAATCAACTTTCAGACTATGTAACTTTAATAAATTAATCATGAAAAGGTGATCGCTTGAGGATTTGAACTTGTAGACCTATCATTTGTGGGATCAGCAGCATACATGCAGAGCCACTGTCTCGGAGGGTGGGTGGTGTTGAAAACTAGAGTTTTAATATCATGAAATAACACATGACTGGGGGCTTATTATTTGAGTATTAAATAAGTTGTTACCATCAGACCACTTGGCCTGAAGGAAATTCCCATTTAGTAAAACTGTACTTTTCATTGTCCATTGCCATAAACCACAGGACACTATCTCAACTGATGCCTACAAAGTGCAATAACACATAGCACTTAATAAGAAAGGATAAGCCCTTGCAATTTTAATAAATTAGCAATTTGGGGATTTGAACTTGCAACCATTTCACTTGCTAGCCCAGTGTCTAATATACAAGGCTACCGCCTCAGATGGTAGGCTGGCTTCAAAACTAGACCTTTCATTTAATGGAATACCATATGACTAGTGCATTAATATTTGAATATTTTACTAAATTGCTACCATCAGACTCTAGACCAGTAATGGCGAACCTTGGCACCCCAGATGTTTTGGAACTATATTTCCCATGATGGTCATCTACACTGCAGCGTGCATGAGCATCCTGGGAAATGTAGTTCCAAAACACCTGGGGTGCAAGGTTTACCATCACTGCTCTAGACAAATCTCTCACTTGGCCTAGAGGAAATTCCCATCTGGCAAAACCTGTGACTGGGGACAGGAATACAGTGAAGGAGAAAAAATATGAGATTTATTGGAAAAAAATATGTAACTGTGGATTTGCGTGCGATTGTCAAGTTCCATTGTGGCCCAGTTATCCTCTGCTTGTGGTTTACATTCACACGCTTTCAAGGACACCTACTGGCATGTTCCCTGTCTAGACCTCACTTTATTCACATGGTGCTAACTAGGGTTGTCCCGATACCACTTTTTTAGGACTGAGTACGAGTACCAATACTTTTTTTCAAGTATTCGCCGATACCGAATACCGATACTTTTTTTTAAATGTGTCCCCAAATGCAGCCATGTCCCCCTTACATGCTGCCGCATCCCCGCTTGGTTAATACGCACGGGGAACATTACAGCTTTGAATAGCTGTAGTCTTTCGCGCCGCATATAGACACTCTGCCTTGCTCGGGATTGGACAGTTCACCCGAGCAAGGGGGAGTGTCTATACGCGGCACGGCGGGAAAGACTACAGCTATTCAAATGAATGCTGTAATGTATCGGGACAACCCTAGTGCTAACATTACTTATTTAATGGCAGTACCTTGCTTTGTTCACATGGTGCTAACATTACTGAGACCTCATTTCATAGATGGTTCATTCACATGGTGCCAAGGTCTGCTCTTTAACCTGTAATTACACAGAGATGCCACCAAGCCCACAGTAGCTATTCTGCCCCCAAACACATTCAAATTCACATGGTACCAAGGTTACTTACTTGATTGATGGCTGGATCTCACTTCATTGTGGGCTTATTTACATGGTTCCACTTGCTTGGTGCCCCAACAGCTCTGTCCTGCTTTGGGAATTGAACTCATGGCCATCAGACTTCCCATTATGGGTCTGCATGCTGCACCACAGACCAGGATGCTTAAACCTGACCACAGTGCCTATACATACTAAATTCAAGCAGCAAAGTGTAGTAACCCATAGCAACTAAAATGAAAAGGATTCAAAAGAGTATTGGTTTCAGCAATTTGTACAATGTTAATAAATACATTTCCAGAATGACCGCATGAGGATTTGAACTCATGACCATGTGACTACAAGTTCACCAACATATCCCCAAGGCTGTAGTCTTAGATAGGGAGTTTCCCAAAACCAGATTTGTAATATCATGCCATACCTTCTGATCAGTGGATTAATGTTTTAAATTGCCCTCATCGAACAAAAACTAGTCTCCCAGTTGACCTTCCAAAGGATAATCTTAATGGCTTCCTACAAAGTACAATAACCCTAAGCAACCTTAATGAAATAATACTTAGTCTGAAAGTTGATTGGTTATTATGGGCTTCTTCAGTTTATGTAAATTTAAGAAATGAATCATGAAAAGGTTGCTGCTTGAGGATTTGAACTTGCAGACTTACCATTTGTGGGAAGCAGCATACATGCAGGGCCACTACCTCAGATGATGGGCAAAGCTTAAAGCTAGAGCTTTAATATTATAAATAACACATGACTAGGGGCTTAATATTTGAATTTTAAATAAGTTGCTACCATAAGACTCTAGAACAGTCTGCCACTTGGCCTAGAGGAAATTCCCATTTAGTAAAACTGTACTTTGCATTGTCATGAACCACAGGGCGTTAGCTGCGGCCTACAAAGTGCAATAATTCATAGCAATTAATAAGAAAGGATAAGCTCTTGGAATTTTAATGAACAAGTCACTTGGGGATTCAAACTTGCAATCATTTTATTTGCTAGCCCAGTGTCTTACATACAAGGCCACTGCCTCAGATGGGGGGGCAGGGCTCAAAACTAGACCTTTAATAGAATACCATATGACTAGTGCATTAATATTTGAATATTTTACTAAATTGCTACCATCAGACCCTAGACTAGTCTACCACTTAGCCTAGAGGAAATTCACATTTGGTAAAACCACAGGGCACTATCTTAAAAGTTGATTAGTTGCTTTAGGTTTTTGCAATTTTAATAAATGAATCGGAAAAGGTGGCCACATGGGGATTTGAACTTGCAACCATTTTGCATACTAGGCCAGTGTCTTACATACAAGGCCACCGCCTCAAACAGATGGCAAAGGCTCAAAACTAGACCTTTAATTTAATGGACAGTAGGCAACGATCCACATTCGCCACCCAGCAACCCCTCCTCTTATTCCCATTCCTTCATCTCTTGACACTTCCTCTCCGCCTCTCTTTTCTCTTTCTGACAAAACCCTGGCATACTCTCTCATCCTGGGAATTTGCCCCCTGGATCAATCCATAAGCAATTGCTTGACAGATTTAGTCCACCACAGCTGAGGACTGCCTGCTTGATAGTGAATCCCACCTGCCACTGTTGTTCATATGCTTCAACCACTGACCCATTTTAAATAACTGCTCACAGTCTCCTTAACTAATCTCCCGCCTGTCACTGCGCCCCTCCAAATGTTGCACCCGGGGCAACGGTCCCCTGGCCCCCCCACACTACGCCACTGCACCAGTCGGTGACATCACAAGGGGGGCAGTGCCACAAGGTGGTGACGACACTGGGTATCGCCGTCCTTACCTATATAAGAACTGTCAAACAGCAAGCCAGGCAATCACCAGTTTGCCTTAGTTGATGGCGGAGCGTTTATTTTTCGGGTCCAGGGGTGGCGTCATGATTTACGATGGGGGGACAATTTCTGTTTATTTTTTTAATAAAATAATTATCAAAAACTGTTGCGCTTTTCCTTTATTTTTAATAAATTTTATGGTCTAACCTGGAAAATACTATGTACGTAAGCAAGGTCTTGTTTAAGATGTTTTGAAATATTTTCTCTACACAGCATAATGTTATAGGCATTTGCATTAAAGGGGTTCCTCCCCACAATAGTATGCTGTAACTCATCCTGTTCTGATTATACAGTGATAAAAGCTGCACCTCAGAGTTTTGTATCATTGTTCCCTTTTTTGTAATATTTCTTGTCTTGCTGTAGTACACAATAAAAATTTAACTTAAAAAAAAAGTCTCTGTGTTTATTACTTTTACAATAAACACAACAAGTTTCTGGAAAACTTTTTATTTATTTTTTACAGAAAGTTGTCACTAAATTATATATTTCTCAAACATGCCATGGGCATATGTGAAATTACACCCCAAAATACATTCTATTGCTTCTCCTTCCCGAGTACGGGGATACCACATGTGTGAGACTTTTTGGGAGCCTGAAAACCAATCACCGCCTTCAGGATTTCTAAGGGTGTACATTTTTGATTTCACTCCTCACTACCTATCACAGTTTCGGAAAGCCATAAAATGCCCAGATAGCACCCCCCCCCCCCCCCACATTACCCTATTTCGGAAAGAAAGCTCTTTTCTGAGAGGAGTGTTGAATATTTTGCAGATCTCGCTTTTTTGTCACAAAGTTTTGAAAAAAAAAATACATTTCTCTTTTTACATTTTCAAAAACATTTTCAAAAACAAATGAGAGCTGCAAAATACTCACCATGCCTCTTAGCAAATACCTTGGGGTGTCTACTTTCCATAATAGGGTCATTTGGGGGCGGGGGGTTGTGCCATCTGGACATTTCAGGACCTCTGTAACGGTGATAGGTAGTGTGGAGTAAAATCAAAAATGTACACCCTTAGAACGCCTGGAGACGATGATTGTTTTTTCGGGGTCCTGTACATGGCTAGGCTCCCAAAAAAAAAAGTCTTACACATGTGGTATCTCCGTACTCATGAGAAGCAGCAGAATGAAATATGGGGTGTAATTTCACATTTGCCCATGGGAGCAATATATCATTTAGTGACAATTTTTACCAAAAAAAAAAAAAAAGTTAAATTTTCATGCAACTTGTGATAAAATATTCAATGGACTCAACATGCCTTCCAAAATCGGGTCATGTAGTGGGGTTTGGGGCTTAGGTTTGTGCTATCTTGACATTTTATGGCCTTCAAAACTGTGATAGGTAGTGAGGAGTGAAATCAAAAATGTGCGCCCTTAGAAATCCTGAAGGCGGTGATTGGTTTTCAGGGTCCTGTACGCGGCTAAGCTCCCAAAAAGTCTCATACATGTGGTGCCCCCGTACTCAGGAGAAGCAGCAGAATGTATTTTTGGGTGTAATTTCACATATGCCCGTGGCATGTGTGAGCAATATATAATTTCAGTGACAACTTTGTGTATTTTTTTTTTCAATCACTTGTGACAAAAATACATAAAAAAATATTCAATGGACTCAACGTGCCTCTTAGCAATTTCCTTGGGGTGTCCACTTTTCAAAATGGGGTCATTTGGGGAGGGGGGGGGGGGGGTGTTTGCCCTGCCATTTTAGCACCTCAAAAAATGATAGGCAGGCAGTCATAAACGATAAGCTGCGTAAATTCCAGAAAATGTACCCAAGTTTATATAACACTACAACTTTTGTGAAAACCAATAAATATACACTTGACATTTTATTTTTTATCAAAGACATGCGGCTGAATACATTTTGGCCTAAATGTATGACTAAAATTGAGTTTATTGGATTTTTCTTATACAGTGGGGCAAAAAAGTATTTAGTCAGCCACCAATTGTGCAAGTTCTCCCACTTAAAAAGATGAGAGGCCTGTGATTGTCATCATAGGTATACCTCAACTATGAGAGACAAAATGTGCAAACAAATCCAGACAATCACATTGTCTGATTTAGAAAGAAAAGGAAGTGGTCCGCGGATCTGGGAAAGGAACTTCATGCAACGGACTGGCAAAAATCATATTACTTTACACACAAGTCCTCCATCTCCTGTTATTCTCAGGAGAAATTTTTTAAACTCCTCTCCTGATGGTACAGGGACCCTCTCTCATTACATAAGATATTTCCATCTATGCCCCCGGTATGTTGGAGATGTGGCTCGTTAGATGGTAGCTACCTCCATATTTGGTGGGCCTGCCCGGCCATTCAGCCCCTTTGGTCTCAGGTCTTTGCCATTTATCCACTTAAGGACCACCCACTGTATATATACGTCCTCTTTTTAAACATGGATATCTCAGTAACGGCAGCAGCTGCTGCCACAACTGAGATATCCATGTTTTCAGCGGGCGGCCGTGTAAACGATAACGGCGTTCTCCGCGGCGGATTCGCCGCGAGATCGCCGTTATCGGTGGCGGGAGAGGGGCCCCCCCCCCTCCCGCCGCTTTTCCGCGCCCTCCGCCGCTTACCGGAGCCGTCGGTAGCGGCGGAGGAGATCCGATGCTGCCGCCTTGTGTGTGAGGACTTGAGTGAGGGCAAGATGGCCCCCACCCGTCCTCATAGCTCTGCTGGGCGGAAGTGACGTCAAAACGTCAGTCCCGCCCAGCTTCTTAAAGAGACAATTTTTTTTCTGTCATTTTTTTAAATGACAAATTTTCCTTTTTTTTTTTTTTTTTTGCATTTAAGCCTAAATATGAGATCTGAGGTCTTTTTGACCCCAGATCTCATATTTAAGAGGACCTGTCATGCTTTTTTCTATTACAAGGGATGTTTACATTCCTTGTAATAGGAATAAAAGTGATCATTTTTTTTTTTTTTTATATTTTAGTGTAAAAAATAATAAAATCAATAAAATTAAATAAGAAAACAAAAAAAAAAATTTTTTAAAGCGCCCCGTCCTGACGAGCTCGCGCGCAGAAGCGAACGCATACGCAAGTAGCGCCCGCATATGAAAACGGTGTTCAAATCACACAAGTGAGGTATCGCCGTGATCGTTAGAGCGAGAGCAATAATTATAGCCCTAGAGCTACTCTGTAGCTCAAAAAATGCAACTAATAGAATTTTTTAAACGTCGCCTATCTAGATTTTTAAGGGTAAAAGTTTGACGCCATGCCACGAGCGGGCGCAATTTTAAAGCGTGACATGTTGGGTATCATTTTACTCGGCGTAACATTATCTTTCACAATATATAAAAAAATTGGGCCAAATTTATTGTTGTCTTATTTTTTAATTCAAAAAAGTGAATTTTTTCCAAAAAAAGTGCGCTTGTAAGACTGCTGCGCAAATACGGTGTGACAAAAAGTATTGCAATGACCGCCATTTTATTCTCTAGGGTGTTAGAAAAAAAAAATATATAATGTTTGGGGGTTTTAAGTAATTTTCTAGCAGAAAAAAATGTTTTAGTCTTGCAAACACCAAATCTGAAAAACACCTGAGGTCTTTAAGTGGATATAGTATGCTCTATAATCGTCCCCTGACACTGTCACCGGAAATAGCCTTATTGTCCATGTTACCTGGTTCCATGGCATCACAGAAGGATTGTTTACTACGTTTCTTTTTGTCGGCAACAAGGCAACTTATACCCCTATTCTGTAAATCTACCTCTACCCCCCCATTATTCCTATGGGTCTCTTTAGTTAATGATATCATGCGTATGGAGGAGATGCTGGCCCTAGATTCTGACGCCCACGACAAATTCAGGACCTTATGGCTCTTGTGGATTGATTACTCTTCTTCTGATTCCTTGAAAACGTTGCTGACGCCTCAAATTCAGTCCTAATGCTAGATCCGCATGCTCTTTACACGACTGGATCGTCGTGGCCCACTCGGTCCTCGGTTCCCCCCTCCCTCCTCACCCACCCGTCTTTTTTCTTTTCTTCCTATCTTCTTCTTTACTTTCTCTCTTTCTCTTTTTTATAATGACCAAAGGTAGTTTTGCTACTTTGTGTTCTCTCAGTTCTCCTTATTTCTCCATATCTATCATCATTGACCGACCAACATTGGAGACAAACTGATTGAACCCTTGTAGATTATTTATTTTGATGATTCTCAAACGATTTTTGTAAACATGTTCCATCCTTTGCTATAGACATCTAATGTTTATAAATGTTGTATCTTTTTTTTTTTAATACTGAAATATAATAAAAAATATATTCACCCCTAGAAAGAATTTTTTTTCAAATTATGGTGGAAAATAAGTATTTGGTCAATATCAAAAGTTCATCTCAATACTTTGTTATATATCCTTTGTTGGCAATGACAGAGATCAAACGTTTTCTGTAAGTCTTCACAAGGTTGTCACACACTGTTGCTGGTATGTTGGCCCATTCCTCCATGCAGATCTCCTCTAGAGCACAGATGTTCATCTCTCTCTTAACCTACGATCTATTGTGATAGCACGTTGTATGGTATCATTGAGAGATTGGGGGAGATCTGCTCTAGCCAACTCATCCTTGAGTGGTTCGGAAAGGCAGAGACGAAAATGGTTAATGGGAATCAGCAAGGAAGAACTCCCAGGTTGTCCGCAGCGTTGGCAGGCTGGACGCAGTGAAGGTCTTTTGCTAGCTAGCCATAATGTTGCTGTCTTGTAGCGTGGCCGGTACGGCTGACAATAATAAAACGGGGCTTCTATGAAGTCTGAATGCCTTTATAGGCAACTAACAGGTGTATGCCAGGTGCAGTGCATAAGCACTGATATTCAAGAAAACCGCCGATTCGAGCCGGCAGTGAGGCGCACTTCCGCATTCCAAGCTGGAACGCATGCGCGCTGGGCGACGACGCCACCGCAAAGCGCCCCAGCGCGGAACGCACGGCGGCGCTGGGAGCACCTGTTACACCTTCATTGCCTGGGCGGTGTGTTTGGGATCATTGTCATGCTGAAAGACCCAGCCACGTTTCATCTTCAATGCCCTTGCTGATGGGAGGTTTGCACTCAAAATCTCACGATACATGGCCCCATCCATTCTTTCATGTACACGGATCAGTCGTCCTGTTCCCTTTGCAGAGAAACAGCCCCAAAGCATGATGTTGCCAACCCCATGCTTCACAGTAGGTATGGGGTTCTTTGGTTGCAACTCAGCATTCTCTCTCCTCCAAACACGAGTTGTGTTTCTACCAAACAGTTCTACTTTGGTTTCATCTGACATTCTCCCAATCCTCTTCTAGATCATCCAAATGCTCTCTAGCAAACCTCGGACATGTACTGGCTTAAGCAGGGGGACACGTCTGGCACTGCAGGATCTGAGTCCCTGGGGGCGTAGTGTGTTACTAATGGCAGCCTTTGTTACGTTGGTCCCAGCTCTCTGCAGGTCATTCACTAGGTCCCCCTGTGTGGTTCTGGGATTTTTGCTCACCGTTCTTATGATCATTTTGACCCCACGGGGTGAGATCTTGCGTGGAGCCCCAGATCGAGGGAGATTATCAGTGGTCTTGTATGTCTTCCATTTTCTAATTATTGCTCCCACAGTTGATTTCTTCACACCAAGCTGCTTGCCTATTGCAGATTCAGTCTTCCCAGCCTGGTGAAGGTCTACAATTTTGAGGTTGTGGACAGGTGTCTTTTATACTGATAACAAATTCAAACAGGTGCCATTAATATAGGTAATGAGCGGAGGACAGAGGAGCCTCTTAAAGAAGAAGATACAGGTCTGTGAGAGTCAGAAATCTTGCTTGTTTGTAGAGGAGACCAAATACTTCTTTTCCACCATTATTTGCAAATAAATTCTTTCCAAATCAGAGAATGTGATTGTCTGGATTTGTTTCCAGATTTTGTCTCTCATAGTTGAGGTATACCTATGATGATAAATACAGGCCTCTCTCATCTTTCTAAGTGTGAGAACTTGAACAATTGGTGGCTGACTAAAAACTTTTTTGCCCCACTGTAACAAAAAGTAGAATACTTTTTTTTTTTTAATTTTCCATTTATATCGCAAAAAATTAAAATCGCAGAGGAAAAGAAAGCTCTATTTGTGGGGAAAAAAAGGACGCAAATTTAGTTTAGGTACAGCATTGCATGACTGCGCAATTACCAGTTAAAGCAGCACAGTGCCAAATTGTAAAAAGGGCTCCGGTCATTCAGCAGCCAAATCTTCCGGGGCTGAAGTGGTTAAATGAAATGTATGTGAATATGTCTTCATCCCTGATCAGTATAAATAAAAAAAATGAATGGGACTTTATATGAGGTATGTGCAGCAACAGAAAAGCAGTCAGTGTAGAAACACAATGTTTATTGCTTAGTAATACATAACATAACATAACACAACCTAGAAAAATACATTCATGGGTTTGTGTCCATATTGACAACATATAACAAACATTAAGCAAGATTCAGAAACACTTACGACGGCGTATCAGTAGATACGCCGTCGTAAGTCCGAATGCGGCGCCGTCGTATGTTTAAAGCGGTTCTCCACCCTAAAGTGGAGTCCCGCTGATCGGAACTCTCCCCCCTCCGGTGTCACATTTGACACCTTTCAGGGGGGAGGGGGGTGCAGATACCTGTCTAAAGACCGTTATTTGCACCCACTTCCGGCCCGGCATTCACGGGCAAAAGACGGGCATTCCGTCACATCCCGTCGCCCCCCCCGTTGTGTGCTGGGAACACTCGGCTCCCACCACACAGCGGGAGCCAATCGGCGGGCGCGGCGCGACTCGCGCATGCGCCGTAGGGAACCGGGCAGTGAAGCCGCAGCGCTTCACTTCCTGGTTCCCTCAGCGTGGATGGCGGGGGGAGCAGCAGAGAGATGAGCGATCGCTCGTCCTCTGCTGCGATCGGTGCTGGACTCCAGGACAGGTAAGTGTCCTAATATTAAAAGTCATCAGCTGCAGTATTTGTAGATGCTGGCTTTTAATATTTTTTCCCATGGCACATCCGTTTTAAGCATATTCTCAAAATGTGATACGCTTCTCTGTTGCTAAGATACGACCGGCGTAAGTCTCTTACGCCGTCGTATTTTAGCTGCATATTTACGCTGGCCGCTAGGGGCGCTTCCGTAGATTTACGCGTAGAATATGTAAATGACCTAGATACGCCGATTCACGAACATACTTGCGCCCACTACGCCGTTTACGTAAGGCTTACGTCCGGCGTAACGCTACCCCTGCTATATGAGGCACAGCCAATGTTAAAGTATGGACGTCGGAACAGCCGTCGAATTTTACGTTGTTTACGTAAGTGGTACGTGAATGGGGCTGTGCGTAGGTTACGTTCACGTCGAAAGCATTGAGCCGACGTATCTTAGGGAGTATATGCGACGTGACTCTGAGCATGCGCACGCATGCGCCGTTCGTGAAAAATTTTACATGGGGTCACGGCTACTTTGTATACAACACGCCCACTACCTTACACATTTAAATTAGGCGGGCTTACGCCTGCCTATTTAACCTACGCTGGCGCAACGTACGACGCCAGATCTTGCTGAATACCGTTCAGGGCTCCCAGATTTACGCGGGCGTAGCGCATATGAGATGCGCTACGCCGGCCAAAAGGTACGCCGCTGTACCTGAATCCAGCTCATTGTATGTAGAACTTGCAACAACAAATTGATACATTGTATAATAGATATATGACCACTGTATCAAGATAATACATTGTAGGATAAATATATAACAGCCATCCTAGATGACATGGACCACCTCAGGAACAGAGTATAAAGATAAAATCTGTAGATATAAAAACTGGTTGAACCATCTAATGAAGATGAAATGCATCAAGCCCTACACGTTTTGTGGATTTATTCCACTCTTCAGGGGCAAATGCATTAAATATGAATGAAAACACTAATATATATATATATATATATATATATATATATATATATATATAAAAAAAAGTCTAGCAAGGGTGCCTGACTAAAAAGAAGAATAGTAACCGAAGGGATGAGATTGCTCCTCCCCCTTGGGTACTAAAGCCTCGTACACACAATCGGACTTCCAACCAACCTTTCCATGGATTTTGATCCGAAGTGCGTTGGCCATGAACTTGTTCTACATACACACGGCACAACATTTTCAGCCAACATTCACCAAACCACATGGTTTTCAGCTCTTTACTGCCACCCTTTGGGCAACTTCTACTCTTGTTGGCTGATGTTTAACATTTGTTCTGAGCATGCGTGTTTGTACATCAGATTTAAGTTGGACGGACTTGCGTACACATGATCAGATAAACCGATGTAACAGATTTATTGCACAACAGTTGGTGAGCATGAACAGCCAACTTTTGTTGTCGTTAAAGCGGAGCTCCACCCTAAAGTGGAACTCCCGCTGATTTGAACCCTCCGGTGTCACATTTGACACCTTTCAGGGGGGTGCAGATACCTGTCTAAAGACAGGTATTTGCACCTACTTCCGGCCACACAGTCTTGGGCAGACTGTGGGCATGACGTCACCTCCCGTCCCCCCCGTTGTGTTCTGGGAACACTCGGCTCCCAGTACACAGCAGGAGCCAATCGGCAGGCGTAGCGCAACTCGCGCATGCGCCGTAGGGAACCAGCAGTGAAGCCGGAGCGCTTCACTTCCTGGTTCCCTCACTGAGGATGGCGGGGGGGGCAGCAGAGTGACGAGCGATCGCTCGTCCTCTGCTGCAGACAGCGCTGGACTCCAGGACAGGTAAGTGTCCTAATATTAAAAGTCAGCAGCTGCAGTATTTGTAGCTGCTGGCTTTTAATATTTTTTTTCAGCGGACATCCGCTTTAATTCAGCCAACAATTGTCTGATGGAGCATACACACGGTCGGATTATCCGACGCAACACGTCCATCAGGCAGTTATTGCCATAAAGTTGGAATGTGTGTATGAGGCTTTACATAGGAGCTAAATATGAAATGGTGAGATTGCATTAAAAGTGCCACTCAAGGCGTCTGTCACGAAAGTTGAGATACTGGGACCCAAGGAGTGGAACAGGAGCATAAATCAAACCTCCACAAAGGGAATGTCCAGAGGTCATTTGTATGGGTTCAATACTATCATTGAAAAAAAAAAAAAAATGATTGAGTGAATTATATAAAGCTACACTATACAAAATCGTGAACGAAAGTGAATGGAACCCTCAACCAAGTACAAGTTCGAGGTACAGGTGAAAGAAAAGTAAGAGGGAGGCAGAGCACATGGTGAAAATAAAGGAATAAAAACAGAGACAGAATCCTTCACGGAATACGAAATCCCAGACGATGCGGCGTTCTTTCTGCTTCACCTCTCGACGATTTCCTTCAAATCATACAAGAAATCGCTGCTACGTCACCTACTAAACGCTGCCAAGGCCTGTGTCCCTCTGTTCTGGAAACAGCAGGCTCCACCGACCGTCTCTGGTTGGTTGAGAAAAGTGGAGGAGATAAAAAAAATGGAAGATCTGGTCCTCACTGCGCGGCATGAGCACGAGAAATACTCTGAGACCTGGACCATCTGGAACGTATTTATTTTCTCTGATGAAGGAATGGCCCTGATGCGACAGTGACTCGGCGGGGGTTTCCCGCCTGATATTGGCGTTTTTCCCGGCGCCCTCTCTCTGGTCTGACCCCCCCTCCCTTGTGTGCCTACCCCCCCCCCCCCCCCCCCCCCCACTCCCTTGCTTTCTCTTTCCTTCTCCTCTCTTTCCCTGTTTTTCTTTGCTCTATTACTTCTCTTCTCTTCCTCCCTCTTCTTCTTCCTACCTACACCTTACTCGCTCTGAGACTCTACGAGGAAAAATTAAAAGGAAGTGGAGTGGTCCTATATTTTCAGTCGTCCTTTTTAAGATGACAACCTTCACCCTAGCTGTTAGGGTACGATTGCGCATAGATCCACGTTCGTACACTGTTTTGCCGACACACTTGTAACTTGATTTATGTGACTGTAATGTGGAGACCTCTCTCCTTGGTGTTATTCAATAAAATGTATATTTGAAAAAAAAAACAGAGACAGATATATCTAATAATAGAGGACCCCTGTGGGTAGGTGAGGGTACGTGCTCAAGAGACTAAAATAGAGTCTGGGATATAAAATCTCCAATGATTACCTTAAAAAAGAAGCCATAATCTAGATGTGTGTGCTGCCAGAAGGAATGGCTGGAAACAAGTGAGAGTCTTATATACTCCAAACCCAGCCCAGAGTCCTGCCTAGTGTCATGCTGGCTTGATGAGTGGAGGGGAGAAGGAGACGTCTTCGCCCTAACGGATGCAGCTGTAGAGAGGGGCTATGATTAAGCACTAAGGTTTGGTGTGAAACGCGTCAGCTTGTACCCCGTTTGCTGTGGCATAAATCTTGTGTTTTTTTGTTTTACAATAAAAGCAACAAGTTTTGGAGTGCGGCTGTCCAGAAATCCTTCCTTCCTTTTGCATAAGGACAGTGGGTGGTGGGGGGCTGAGGGTGTTAGTGCCGTGCCGTGGGGTAGAGGCAGTTGTGCTAGTGGTGCTCCATCAGCGGCCTGGGGGGGGTGTATGCCACCCAAAAAAAAACACCAGCCGCCACTAATATATTTAAACAAATACCTCATCCCGTGACAGACGTCTTGCCACTTTTGTTGCAATCTCACCACTTCATATTTAGCTCCTATGTAAGTACCCAAGGGGGAGGAGTTTTGGACATCCCCTCCCACCATTTCAGAAACCGTTCCAGTGGCTTGGATTGGTTTTATGAGTAAGCCAGCCGCCAGCTGTAAAAAAATAAAAAACGCACCAGGCTTATAGATGAGATATTTAGCCATAATCCCGGTAAACCACCTGCAAACCGCAACATAGTTGGTAAGGTTGAATAAAGACAATAATCCATCCAGTTCAACCTTAGTAGTTGTAAGGTACGTCAGTGTTAATATCATTTCCCATATCCCTGTATGTTGTGTTAAAGTGGAACTTCCACTTGCTGTACTCCTTCCCCCCTCCGGTGCCACATTTGGCACCTTTCGGGGGGAGGGGAGACAGAATACCCGTCTTTCACAGGTATCCTTTTCCCACGTCCGGGAGCCGCGGGTATTGATGTCACTGCCTGGGCTCCCTTCTCCTTCCCTTATTACCTCCTCACCCAGCGCCCCCCCTATGTCAGCCTGTAGTGATGTCACTGCATTACTGGTCACCTAGGTCCGCTTATCCTGAAACTCCCACACTGTAACCTAACTACCTCAAGCAGCACCACTATGTCACTCTGTAACATGGATGCATCACCCCATTATCTAACTCCCCTCACCCTGCACCCCCATGTCATCCCATAATACCGATACGGCACCTCATCATCCAACTCTCTCCAACCTGCACCCCCATGTCATCCCTTAACACCGATACGGCACCCCATCATCCCACCATGCACCCCCATAACACTGAGACGGCATCCCATCATACAACTCTCCCCACCCTGCACCCCCATTTCATCCCATAACACTGATATGGCACCCCATCATCCAACTCTCCCCACCCAGTACCCCCATGCCATCCCATAACACCGATACGGCATCCCATCTTTAAACTCTCCCCACCATGTACCCCCATGTCCGATACGGCATCCCATCATCCAACTCTCCGCACCCTGCACCCCCATAACACTGATACGGCACCCCATCATCCAACTCTCCCCACCCTGTACCCCCATGCCATCCCATAACACAGATACGGCATCCCATCATCCAACTCTCCCCACCCCGCACCCCCATGTCATCCCATAACAGATACTGCACCCCATCATCCAACTCTCCCCACCCTGTACCCCCATGTCATCCCATAACACCGATACGGCACCTCATCATCCAACTCTCCCCACCCTGCACCCCCATGTCATCCCATAACACCGATACGGCATCTCATCATCCAACTCTCCCCACCCTGCACCCATATGTCATCCCATAACACCGATACGGCGCCCCATCATCCAACTCTCCCCACCCTTCACCCCCATGTCATCCCATAACACCGATACGGCATCTCATCATCCAACTCTCCCCACCCTGCACCCATATGTCATCCCATAACACCGATACGGCGCCCCATCATCCAACTCTCCCCACCCTACACCCTCATGTCATCCCATAACACCGATACGGCGCCCCATCATCCAACTCTCCCCACCCTGCACCCATATGTCATCCCATAACACCGATACGGCATCCCATCATCCAACTCTCCCCACCCTACACCCTCATGTCATCCCATAACACCGATACGGCACCCCATCATCCAACTCTCCCCACCCCGCACCCATATGTCATCCCATAACACCGATACGGCATCCCATCATCCAACTCTCCCCACCCTACACCCTCATGTCATCCCATAACACAGATACGGCATCCCATCATCCAACTCTCCCCACCCCGCACCCCCATGTCATTCCATAACAGATACGGCACCCCATCATCCAACTCTCCCCACCCTGTACCCCCATGTCATCCCATAACACCGATACGGCACCTCATCATCCAACTCTCCCCACCATGCACCCCCATGTCATCCCATAACACCGATACGGCGCCCCATCATCCAACTCTCCCCACCCTTCACCCCCATGTCATCCCATAACACCGATACGGCATCTCATCATCCAACTCTCCCCACCCTGCACCCATATGTCATCCCATAACACCGATACGGCGCCCCATCATCCAACTCTCCCCACCCTGCACCCCCATGTCATCCCATAACACCGATATGGCATCCCATCATCCAACTCTCCCCACCCTACACCCTCATGTCATCCCATAACACCGATACGGAACCCCATCATCCAACTCTCCCCACCCTACACCCTCATGTCATCCCATAACACCGATACGGCGCCCCATCATCCAACTCTCCCCACCCTGCCCCTTCATAACACCGTTACGTTATCTCATCATCCAACTGTACCCCCATGTCACCAAAAATCAAACCTCCTTCACATAGCACCCCCCAATAATCCAACTCCCTTCACCCCCCATGTCATCCCATCATTCAACTCTCCTCAAAAATCAAACCTCTCACCCTGCACTCCCTATGGAACGTCATCAGTCAACTCCCTTCACTTTGCACCCCATCATCCAACTCCTCTCACCCTGCACCTTCCACGGCCCCCAAAATACCAACTCCGCCCATCCATGGCACTCCAACTTCCCTTACCCTGCACCCCTATGGTACCCCAAAATCCAACGCTGTTCACCCTAAACCCCCATAATAAATCTTTCCTCACCCTGCCTCCCCATCATCCAACTCTTCTCACCTGGCACCCCAAAATCTAACTCCCCTCACCTGCACCCCATTTTCCTTGCACCCCCTCCCATGGTGGCACCCCGCTGCAGCACTGAGAATACATTCACCTACTATCTTTATATCCGTTGGACCCTGTAGCACTGATATTGCACCCCCATAATACCTAGCATAGGGTGACCAGACATCCCCAGTTTCAGGGGACAGTCCCCTGATTGAGGACACTGTCCCCGGACCAAGTCTGTCCCTGGTTTTGTCCCCAGATTGGATTTAATAGGGGACAGGGGCAATTTCAAAGACAATCAGTACAGAATTAAAATAAAAAAATTAGAATTACACACCCCCGCTCCGCCGTGCCTACTAGCATAGGGGGGTTGTATTTTTCCCATTGTCTGTGCCCCTTTCTGATGATCATGTGCTGGTCGGAGCGGAGGGAATATTTCTTCAGTTTCGGGCGCATGCCCATTCAGCTCCGCTCGCACGTTCTTCTGCCTTGGCTCAAATCCTGGCCAGCCACCTGCTTATCTCCTTGCCTTCCCTGGCGGAGTGATCTTCCTCCGCTCCCCATCCAGTAGTAGCCGGGGCCCGAAGAGTAAGACTTGAGAGGCTGTGAGGTGGGCGGCGACGGGCAGAGAGTCGCTGATTGTTGCCATTACTAGTAAAGAAAAAATATGTCCCCGGATTTCATTTTAAAAATCTGGTCACCTAAACCTAGCAGGACTGAAACCATGACCTTTATCAGCTCCCCTTTCCTCCTGGAGCACCTCCATGTCACCCTGCAATGTTGACAGTGCACCCCTCCCCCACCATGTCATTATGAGACACTTATCACTCAACTCCCACCCTGCAGGCTCACCTGGCCACCTAACACCCTGTCATTTAGGATTATTCACCACCCCCGATGTGTCACCTTACAGACACACCCCTCTAAATTTCCCCAACTCTTTGTTTACGCTTCATACACTTCCGGTTCCTCTTACATGACATCACATCCGGGTTGTCGCCCACCCTGGGGCCTCGCCCAGCCATGCCGCTCATCACGTGACCCCGGAGTCTCCGCCCCCCTCCCGTCTCTCTGCCGATCAGCTCCGTTCCTGTAGATACCACCGGCGCCATGAATATCCGGAATGCACGGGTGAGCGGACAGTGCCGGGCAGATCTATGGGGGGAGGGGATCGGGGAAAGTCATTGTGTTCAGTAATAGAGAAATATGAGCCCGGACCGTGTCTGTCTTCTATTCATTGCCGTGTGGCCCTGGAGGAGTATGGCTGACCTTCCCATGATGCTTCACGGCCGGGCATGTGTGCTAAACCGGATCCTGAGCAATGCACGTTGTCCGAGCACTACATCTGTCATAGTATCTTATCATTGATCCCCCCCCTCCATGATGTCCTATCATTGATCCCCCCCTTCCATGATGTCCTATCATTGCTCCCCCCTTCCATGATATCCTATCATTGCTCCCCCCTTCCATGATATCCTATCATTGCTCCCCCCTTCCATGATGTCCTATCATTGACCCCCCCTTCCATGATGTCCTATCATTGCTCCCCCCTTCCATGGTGTCCTATCATTGCTCCCCCCTTCCATGGTGTCCTATCATTGCTCCCCCTTCCATGATATCCTATCATTGCTCCCCCCTTCCATGGTGACCTATCATTGCTCCCCCCCTTCCATGATGTACCATCATTGCTCCCCCCTTCCATGATGTCCTATCATTGACCCCCCCTTCCATGATGTCCTATCATTGCTCCCCCCTTCCATGATGTCCTATCATTGATCCCCCTTCCATGATGTCCTATCATTGCTCCCCCCTTCCATGGTGTCCTATCATTGCTCCCCCCTTCCATGATGTCCTATCATTGCTCCCCCCTTCCATGGTGTCCTATCATTGCTCCCCCCTTCCATGGTGACCTATCATTGCTCCCCCCCTTCCATGATGTCCCATCATTGCTCCCCCCTTCCATGATGTCCTATCATTGCTCCCCCCTTCCATGATATCCTATCATTGCTCCCCCCTTCCATGATATCCTATCATTGCTCCCCCCTTCCATGATGTCCTATCATTGCTCCCCCCCTCCATGATGTCCTATCATTGCTCCCCCCTTCCATGATGTCCTATCATTGCTCCCCCCTTCCATGATATCCTATCATTGCTCCCCCCTTCCATGATATCCTATCATTGCTCCCCCCTTCCATGATGTCCTATCATTGCTCCCCCCTTCCATGATGTCCTATCATTGACCCCCCCTTCCATGATGTCCTATCATTGCTCCCCCCCTTCCATGATGTCCCATCATTGCTCCCCCCTTCCATGATGTCCTATCATTGACCCCCCCTTCCATGATGTCCTATCATTGCTCCCCCCTTCCATGATGTCCTATCATTGCTCCCCCCTTCCATGGTGTCCTATCATTGCTCCCCCCTTCCATGGTGACCTATCATTGCTCCCCCCTTCCATGGTGACCCATCATTGCTCCCCCCTTCCATGGTGTCCCATCATTGATCCCCCCTTCCATGATGTCCCATCATTGCTCCCCCTTCCATGATGTCCTATCATTGCTCCCCCCTTCCATGATGTCCTATCATTGCTCCCCCCTTCCATGATGTCCTATCATTGCTCCCCCCTTCCATGGTGTCCTATCATTGCTCCCCCCTTCCATGGTGACCCATCATTGCTCCCCCCTTCCATGGTGTCCCATCATTGATCCCCCCTTCCATGATGTCCCATCATTGCTCCCCCTTCCATGATGTCCTATCATTGCTCCCCCCTTCCATGATGTCCTATCATTGCTCCCCCCTTCCATGATGTCCTATCATTGCTCCCCCCTTCCATGATGTCCTATCATTGCTCCCCCCTTCCATGGTGTCCTATCATTGCTCCCCCCTTCCATGGTGACCTATCATTGCTCCCCCCTTCCATGGTGACCCATCATTGCTCCCCCCTTCCATGGTGACCCATCATTGCTCCCCCCTTCCATGATGTCCTATCATTGCTCCCCCCTTCCATGATGTCCTATCATTGCTCCCCCCTTCCATGATGTCCTATCATTGCTCCCCCCTTCCATGGTGTCCTATCATTGCTCCCCCCTTCCATGGTGACCTATCATTGCTCCCCCCTTCCATGATGTCCCATCATTGCTCCCCCCTTCCATGATATCCTATCGTTGCTCCCCCTTTCTCAGTGTCCCATCATTGCTTCGGCTTCCATGGTGTCCTATAGAGCTTCATGATTAATCATTAAAGTATCAAAATCACAATTTTACTCCCCTCCAGGCAGCCTGCCAAATGTATCTCACCATCAGCGATAACTATAAACATTGTAACATTTCGTTCATAGATCAAAGGAATGAACTTCGGTCTGTAAATAGTCAGTCTGCACCTTTTCTCATCAGGGTTCCCATGAGAGTACCCCCATAGATCAGGGTAGCTGTCAAATAACTAGGGAAGAGCTCTCCCATGGGTTCACAGGCAAATTTTAAAGTGTATTAAACCCCTTAAACCAGTGATAGTGTCGTGACCCCTTGATAAAATTTCCCAAGTTGTGGGGACCCCTAACAGTAGAATTTTCGTAGCGTGGGTTGTCGGCACCCAAGGCAAGACAAGTCATTTGCCCCTAACCCACGGACAGTATTAAAACCCCTTCTGGTACCTTTTAGGATGTTCCCCTCTCTCTATGTTCTCCTTTCTTTCCCTTTTATCTCTCTATCTTAATTTCTTGGTTCCCCCCCTCTCTCTAGCCATATTTCCCCTCCCTTCCATGTATTTTCTATTTTATTCATTCTCTTACTCCTTTTTGGGGGGGGGGGGAGTTCTGATCAGCCAACTTAGGTGCTCTTGATCAAGATCATCTTCTGATCTGAGAACTGTAGTGGGGACTCTAAATGGCAACTATAATTACAGGTAGTGTGTCTCCAGCTCTGTGGTGTCTGGCAGCAGTGACACCTATGCCGAAATCAGGAGATAGGGTCTCCTCCAGCCCCTCCCACTTCACATTCCTCACCAGTCAGCAGACCTCTAGTCTTTGCCTGCCCCACAGCCATGTCGTGAACTGAATGGGTGGCCACAGTCTCCAGGGACTGCCCAAGATATGGTGACCCCTGGCAAATCGTCATTTGACCCCCAGGTTGAGAACCTCTGCCTTAAACAATGATCTGCTAAATATTGATAGTGTTTTTGTTATGTTTGAGAAGTGCAAAAAATATTTGTTGATCCCATCAGAAATCTTGTGAGTTGGTGTAACGTCTTGTGTTTGCTGCCTCCGTTGACTTTTATCAGTTAGCCTTATGTGCAGAGAGGGTGTTCTGTAGTAGTGTCTGGGGTGGGGGGGAGGGGACTGCTGCTCTTCTGTAGGTACAGTATGGTAAGTGAGCGTTGTCACCCATGGTCAACAAATTTGTCACTGAAGAATCCAAAAAATGGGAAAAAAAATACCTGAAAAAATAAACAGGCTAATTCCTCCCTCTGCCATTGGTGCCCCGTCGTAGGCTCCCTGCGCCATTGGTGCCCCGTTGTAGGCTCCCTGCGCCATTGGTGCCCCGTCGTAGGCTCCCTGCGCCATTGGTGCCCCGTTGTAGGCTCCCTGCGCCATTGGTTGCCCGTCGTAGGCTCCCTGCGCCATTGGTGGCCCATCGCTGCTCACTAGTTTACGACATTGTGGTGCTTTCATGTGTGTGTTGAGCAGGAATATGCAACCTTGGCACTCCAGCTGTGGTAAAACTACAAATCCCATCAGTCTTGCAATGTAAATGTACTGAAAGGCAAGTGAATGAATGTAGGGTCTGAGGTAGAGGTCAACCGATATGGGTTTTTCTCTGGCCGATGCCAATATTTAGAAATCGGGGAGGCCAATTTTTTTTTTTTTTTTGTGGCACTGGATGGCACTAGCAGTAGGCACTGATTGGCAGGTGGCACTTATTGGCACTGGCAGGTTGCACTGAAAGATGGTACTAGCAGATGGCACTGATTGGCAGGTGGCACTTATTGGCACTGGCAGGTGGCACTAATTGATACTGGCAGATGGCACTGATTGGCACGTGGCACTGGCAGGTGACACTGGCAAGTGGCACTGACTGGCAGGTGGCACTAATTGGCACTGGATGGCAATAGTTGGCACTGGCAGATGGCACTGGTTGGCATTGGCAGGTGGCACTGATGGCTTTAGTTGGCACTGGTAGGTGGCACTGGATGGAAGGTGGCACTAATTGTCACTGGCAGGTGGCATTGGCAGATGGCACTGAATGGAAGTTGGCACTGGATGGTGGCACTGTTATTGGCACTGGCAGGTGGCATTGTCAGATGTCACTTGACGGCAAGTGGCACTAATTGACACTGGCACAAAAAAAATAGTGTCACCCCCCTCAGTACAGACCCCCTCTCCCTCCAATATAGACACCCCCTCCTCAGTACAGACCCCCCACCCCTGCCCCTCGTAGTACAGACACCAGAGAGCGGTGTGTGTCCCACGAGCGCGGGCCCCTCCTCCTCTGTGGGTGTAAACGGAGAGGAGGGCCGCCGCGCTGGGTGTACCAAGATGGCGGCAGCTCCGGAGCTAGGCCGAAGCCGCGGCCTTTCCTGATGCTGTGATTTCCGCTACGGTCACAGCATCAGAAAAGGCCACGGCTTCGGCCTAGCTCCGGATCCGTGGGACCGCTAGCGGCCATGTTAAATATCGGCCTAATTTGGATAAAACATTTTTTGGAGGATATTTATTATAGCAAAAAGTAAAAAATATTGCATTTTTTATTCAAAATTGTCACTCTATTTTTCTTTATAGCGCAAAAAATAAAAACCGCAGAGTTGATCAAATACCACCAAAAGAAAGCTCTATTTGTGGGGGGAAAAAAGGGTAGTCAATTTTGTTTGGGAGCCACGTTGCACGACCGCGCAATTGTCAGTTAAAGCGACGCAGTGGCGATTCGCAAAAAGTGGCCCGGTCATTGACCAGCAAAATGGTTCGGTGGTTAAAGAGCTTGTTTGTTGGATCAACTCTCTTGCCACACCAATTAAAAAAAAATCCTTAAAAATCGGTACTCAACTCCCGATACTCCGCCCCTTTCGTCCAGTTTTTTATCCCACTTACCTGCAATGCTGTAGTGCTCTTCAAAACACATACCCACCCGCACAGCAAATCCACAGTGGGGTTTTTGTGTCACCATCTTGGTGCCTCTTTCAGGTGTAGGAAACCAGCTCTGGTGATGCACCAGTAACCCCCTTCCCAGCCACTGTCTGTGCCAATCTTGCAGCCTCCTGGGAGATGTGACCATTTCAGGAGGTGGCTGGACCACCTCCTGAAATGTCCACATCAGTCTGGCTTAGCCTGGAATGGTGTGGGGGCGGGGCTTTAAAAAAAAAGGGGGGGGCTGAACCCAATAGAGTCTCATTTTTTTTTCTGGGTGCATTATAATTTTTTTTTTAGTTTTGTTCTTTGTGGGGAGCCCGCAAATCTAAAAGAAACGTCGGGGGAACATGACGGCCCCTCAGCGGTGGCCGGGCGCCGCTGCAAGAAATTTGATCTAAGGTAAGTATCTCATAATGTGCTAGTATGCAAGTTTTTTTTTGGGGGTGGGGTTTACTACCGCTTCAAGGTTTCTTGTGAAACGTATACAGTATGTTTATCATGATACATTTGTGGTGTTTGCATTTTTTTCCTCTCCTAATTTTTTTTTTTTTTTGCATTGACTTGTGTGTCTCCACCCTACAGCCCGAGGACCTCATGAATATGCAGCACTGCAACTTGCTGTGTTTGCCAGAAAATTACCAGATGAAGTATTACTTTTACCATGGACTGTCCTGGCCACAGGTAGGTTAAGTGCGGTCTTGTATAGCCCTATTCACACTTGGGGAAGCTTGCGATTACCCGCCGGACACTGTTTGCATTTTTCTCTCTCAGCGCTGAGCAATGTTGTTGATAAACATTGGCAGCTGTTTTTTTTTTTTTTTGACAGCTGTGAGCAGGGAACTGCTCTGCACTTGTTACATGAATCGTGGAAATGCTGCATTAAGATCGTGTGGGGGGGCTGAATCGAGATCACAATCTTTTTTTGATGATTGCGCAGATCTACTGTAGATGTCAAATTGAACTAAATGATAGTAGGGATGTCCCGATAACACTTTTTTAAGACCGAGTACCGAAGTACTGATACTTTTTTTTCAAGTACTCGCCGATACTCTCATGTGACAGCAAAACATGTGTCAGTAGTGTTTTTTTTTTTTTATCTTTAACAATTTGTTTTTAATTTTTTACAATTATTTTTTTTTACAATTTTTTTATTTATTTATAATGCTTTCTTTTTTTTAAGGGGGGGGGGTGGACGGGCCGTGTCAGTGTGTTTTTTTTCTTTTATTATTTTCTACAATAATTTTATTATTATTTTTTTTTTTTCAAATAACAATTTTATTAGACACAGGGTAGCCCCCGAGTCTTAGAGGAGACAATACAAAAAGAAAACTTCAGAGCATTAGCAAAAACAGTGCATATGGTATTGCAGCACATTGCAAGGCAGACATCAGGGGGGAGCTTGGCGGCTGCCCACGTAAGTGGCTAAACCACCAGCACATTCTGCCGGAATTTATTTTATTTTTTATTATTATTATTTTTTTTTTCAGCCCTGTTGGTGGGCTTTGGTGAGATATCAGGGGTCTTAACAGACCTCTGACATCTCCCCTTTGAGACAGAGAAAGGGACTAGGGACACAGATTCCCCAGTCCCTTTCTCAGCAGCATCAGCTGCGCTGAAAATGAAAGGAGAGAAGACAGTGTCTTCTCTTCATTTATAAACTGAAACATTGTAATCACAGTTTACGATGTTTCAGTTATGTGAATGGACCGAGTCAGTGATCACTGACTCTGTCCATTCGGAGCAGTAAGGAGCCGGATTTACCGGCTCCTACCCCGCTCTCCATCCTGACAGTTCCAGGGGGTGGAGGAGGAGCGCGGAAGGGGAGAGAAACACGGGTGGAATACACGCCGGAATACACTATATAGCGGTGATTGGTGCCTGTAACTTCCGCTGATCACTGCACTGCACTGATCACCGCCGACAGTACAAGTAACGGGTGAAGCATCGTGAGCATTTGCCAGAGTACAAGTACTCGGGCAAATGCTTGGTATTGGTCCTGATACCGATACTAGTATCGGTATCGGGACAACCCTAATATTTAGTTTGCTACCCTAAACAATTCCTGTTTTTAACCTGTTGCCGGCCACAATCTATATCTATTATATATATATATATATATGTGTGTGTGTTTACCAGGATTATGGCTGAAGATATCAGCCCCGGTATAGTTTTTTGCGGCCGGCTTACTCATGAAACCAGTCCGAGCGTCTCATGAGCTGCTGGAACAGTCTCCAAAGCGGTGGGAGGGGAATCTCTGGCTTACTGTTTCCGCTGGTTTTCCCATTCACCCCTCCTGGGAGGGGTTTCTCAGCCTTACTGTTTCCACCAGTTCGCCCGAGAAACAATCCAACGCTGCTGCTGGCTGATCCCATAGGCGCTCAAACAGTTAATACTCTTTGATCACCTCTATGGCCTTGAAAGGACCGGTGTTCAAGAAGTGCCCCCCCCCCCCCAATCGAATAGTGCCCGTGAGCGGCTATTGCAGGAGCGCGCCTGCAAGAACTCATCACCATGCAAGCTCCCTTGAAGGTGATGAGTTCTTGCGAGGGGGAGCCGAGGGAGACCCCAGAATACCAGGTTCGGGGCCACTCTGTGCAAAACGAGCTGCACAGTGGAGGTAAGTATAACATGTTTGTTATTTAAAAAAAAATCCTTTACGTACCCTTTAAACAGCAGGAGAGGTGCAGGAAGCACAGATCCACAGAATAAATGAAGGATAAGCAGGGAGATGCTAGCACTGAAGGTTATCAGGTACAGCTTCCCTTTCATCCTGGAGAACTGTGAGCAGCACAGTGTACCCAAAATCTAAAGTCTATGGTGACTTTGTAGTACTATGGAACGTTTTTAAAGCCTTGTGCGCAATACTAATGATGAATTGAATACTAATTATGTCTAAATGTGCAGTTAGATATTATTAGTTATCAGCATGAAATGGTGATGATTTTTTTTTTCTTTTCTTTTATTTTTTTTTAGCTCTCTTACATTGCAGAAGATGAAAATGGAAAAATTGTTGGCTATGTCTTGGCAAAAATGTAAGTTATAAGCTGCCCATTACCATAGATATTCTCCAGACCTAAAGGGGTTGTAAAGGTACAATTTTTTCCCCTAAATATCTTCCTTTACCGTAGTGCAGTCCACCTTCACTTACCTCATCCTTCCATTTTGCTTTTAAATGTCCTTATTTCTGAGAAATCCTCACTTCCTGTTCTTCTGTCTGTAACTCCACACAGTAATGCGAGGCTTTCTCCCTGGTGTGGAGTGTCATGCTCGCCCCCTCCCTTGCACTACAGGAGTGTCAGGACGCTCACTAACACACAGATCCTTTCTCTATCTGTAACGTAGAGAGCGTCCTGACTCTCCTGTAGTCCAAGGGAGGGGGCGAGCACGACACTCCACACCAGGGAGAAAGCCTTGCATTACTGTGTGGAGTTACAGACAGAAGATCAGTGATTTCCCCTAGTGAGGCTCCCCCCCCCCCCACAGTAAGAACACACATATTTATAGTAATCAATGCATTTTTATAGCACTGATCGCTATAAAAATGCCAATGGTTTCAAAAATGTGTCAAAAGTGTCCGAAGTGTCCGCCATAATGTCGCAGTACCGAAAAAACATCGCTGATCGCCGCCATTACTAGTAAAAAAATAATAATAAAAATGCCATAAAAATACCCCTTATTTTGTAAACGCTATAACTTTTGCGCAAACCAATCAATAAACACTTAATTCAAATTTCTTTTTACGAAAAATATTTAGAAGAATACGCATCGGCCTAAACTGAGGAAAAAAATATGTTTTTTTTATATATTTTTGGGGGATATTTATTATAGAAAAAAGTAAAAAATGTTATTTTTTTTCAAAATTGTCGCTCTATTTTTGTTTATAGCGCAAAAAATAAAAATACCACCAAAAGAAA
This sequence comes from Rana temporaria, assembly GCF_905171775.1. Lineage (NCBI taxonomy): Eukaryota > Metazoa > Chordata > Amphibia > Anura > Ranidae > Rana > Rana temporaria. The sequence continues at coordinate 15,944,089 of NC_053497.1, forward strand.
GCTCTATTTGTGGGAAAAAAAGGACGCCAATTTTGTTTGGGAGCCACGTCGCACGACCGCGCAATTGTCAGCTAAAGCGACGCAGTCCCGAATCGCAAAAAGTGCTCTGGTCTTTGGGCAGCAATATGGTCCGGGGGTTTAGTGGTTAACCCCATTATTTTACTGGCCGATTAATCGATTATGACAATTGTATTCGATTGGTTGTTTCAGCCCTACAAGCATGCTATGCTGCATATATACAGACAGATTTTACTGATGTGGGTTTAGTAATATGTTAAACATGTATTTGAAGGTGGGTGCTTGCAAGCTTTAATACAATTTTTAAGTTTTATTTGGCAGTTGCCAAACTTGGGGTGGCATGGTGCCCGTGGAGGTGGATTTTGGAATAGGTCTTAATTAAACCTCAATTTTTTTATTTTTTTTTGAAGGGAGGAAGATCCAGATGATGTTCCACATGGCCATATCACTTCTTTGGTATGATTTTTTATTTTTTTGTTTTGTTTTTTTGTTCTGCAACCTGTCAATGTTCTATTTCCACTGTGCCTATTGCAATATTTGAATCAGATTTTTTTTTTTTTTCCCTTAGGCTGTGAAACGATCTCACAGACGTCTTGGTCTGGCACAAAAATTGATGGATCAAGCTTCCAGAGCAATGATTGAGAACTTCAATGCTAAATATGTTTCTTTACATGTGCGGAAAAGGTAGACTGCATAAATGAGATGCATTTCCTGATTGGTTCTGCTTGGTCATATTCTGTCATTTTCTGTGAGTCAGTAGCTGTAATTCTAAAGCCAAACTCCAGTAAAAGTAAAAATCCTCCCTTACAATGGGGGCTGCACCTGTACTGCAGGGGGGTCAATGCTGGTGTCTGTCTAGGGCAGTGTCAGGGAGGAATAATGCCCCAAGGGACAGGTAAAAGGGTGAATGGCTTGTCAGCGCAGTGCCTATCGCGTTGAGCCACCGCAGCTCCCCTATGGGACATTATTCTTCGCACTGACAGCAATGATGGGACACTCATCCTCCCACTGACGCGACACTCATCCTCCCATTGACGCCAATGACGAGACACTCGTCCTCCCATTGACGCCAATGACGAGACACTCGTCCTCCCACTGACGCCAATGACGGGACACTCGTCCCCCCACTGACGCCAATGACGGGACACTCGTCCCCCCACTGACGCCAATGACGGGACACTCGTCCCCCCACTGACGCCAATGACGGGACACTCGTCCCCCCACTGACGCCAATGACGGGACACTCGTCCCCCCACTGACGCCAATGACGGGACACTCGTCCCCCCACTGACGCCAATGACGGGACACTCGTCCCCCCACTGACGCCAATGACGGGACACTCGTCCCCCCACTGACGCCAATGACGGGACACTCGTCCCCCCACTGACGCCAATGACGGGACACTCGTCCCCCCACTGACGCCAATGACGGGACACTCGTCCCCCCACTGACGCCAATGACGGGACACTCGTCCCCCCACTGACGCCAATGACGGGACACTCGTCCCCCCACTGACGCCAATGACGGGACACTCGTCCCCCCACTGACGCCAATGACGGGACACTCGTCCCCCCACTGACGCCAATGACGGGACACTCGTCCCCCCACTGACGCCAATGACGGGACACTCGTCCCCCCACTGACGCCAATGACGGGACACTCGTCCCCCCACTGACGCCAATGACGGGACACTCGTCCCCCCACTGACGCCAATGACGGGACACTCGTCCCCCCACTGACGCCAATGACGGGACACTCGTCCCCCCACTGACGCCAATGACGGGACACTCGTCCTCCCACTGACGGGACACTCATCCTCCCACTGACACCAATGATGGGACACTCATCCTCCCACTGACACCAATGATGAGACACTCATCCTCCCACCGTCTTTTAGGTTCAGTATTTTTAAAGTGTAAGACAGTTCACTTTAAGATTTGCCATCTAAAGACGGGGTTCAACCTGTTTTTTTCCTGGGCATTCCCTAGGTTTTGTTGTTAGCAATTTTAGACATTTCATGTGATTCGCACCACATTGCCGTGCAGATCACATGCAATGTCTGTGCGATCCGAATTCAGCCATACAGGTTGTATGGCTAAATTTGCATCCAATTTGCACCAACATGGTGCAGGACCCTTTTTTTGGGTCGGCACTGGAATCGCATCGCATGTGTATGCGATCCGATTTTCTGCACCATTTGACAGTTCACATGCAAACCAATCTGGGATTTCATTAACTTTCTATTGACACCGGCAGCGGTTCGCATAGGGCAGTGTGAACTGCTTGCGAGTTCTATGCGATACGGGGACCAGCACTGGAATCACGCAGGTTAGTGTGAGAGGGTTTTAATTGTCTGTGAAGGAGATGCGGGGGAAAGGAGGTTTTCTCTAGTACAAAGCTTTCCATGCAACAGTTTGCTTATGATGGCAATGCCAATCACATTGGAGAAGGATCCATTCCAAGATGCAAAGGCCCGGATTCTCGTACGAGTTACGCCAGCGTATCTCCAGAGTCCGAGCCGTCGTATCTATGCGCCTGATTCTTAGAATCTATTCTATTAGATCCAACCGGCGTAAGAGACTTACGCCGGTTGGATCTAATAGAATAGATTCGTATCTTAACTGCATATTTACGCTGGCCGCTAGATACGCAAATTCACGAACGTACGCCCAGCCGACGCAGTACAGATACGCCGTTTACGTTAGGCTTTTCCCGGCGTAAAGTTACCCCTGCTATATGAGGCGTAGATGCGGCGTACCAATGTTAAGTATGAACGTCGTTCCCGCGTCGAATTTTGAAAATTTTACATAGTTTGCGTAAGCCGTTCGCGAATAGGGCTGGACGTCATTTACGTTCACGTCGAAAGCATTGGCTTCTTGCGGGTTAATTTGGAGCATGCGCACTGGGATACTTTCACGGACGGCGCATGCGCCGTTCGTGAAAAGCGTCATTTACGTGGGGTCACATAAAATTTACATAACACACGCCCACATCTACCACATTTAAATTAGGCGGGCTTACGCTGGCCTATTTACGCTACGCCGCCGCAACTTTCGTTTGAGAATACGGCACTTGCCTGTAAAAGTTGCGGAGGCGTAACGTAAATAGGATACGTTACGCCCGCACATAGAGAGGCGATTCTACGTGAATCCGGGCCAAAGAGTGCAGATTATACAGTCTATCAAATGGAACCTCCAGTCACCACTGCTGGATCTGTTAAGCGTTCAGATCGCTCCAACTCACCCGTCTTTTATTAACAGGTTTTACTATTGTTACTAGGGTTGTCCCGATACCAGTATCGGTACCGGGACCGATACTGAGCATTTGCGGGAGTACTTGTACTCCCGCAAATGCCCCCGATGCCAGATCCGATACTATCCCCCGCCGCCGCATACCGCAACGCCCCCGCCGCCTATTTAATCAGAGTGCGGAGAACATTACAGCTTTCATTTGAATAGCTGTCTGTTCCCCGCCGCGCCGCGTATAGACACTCCCCCTTGCTCGGGATTGGACGGGTGATCTGTCTATCATAGTGCAGATCACCCGTCCAATCCCGAGCAAGGGGGATTGTCTATACGCGGCGCGGCGGGGAACAGACAGCTATTCAAATGAAAGCTGTAATGTTCCCCGCACGCTGATTAACTAGGCGGCGGCATCTAAGTATGGGGAGACATGGCTGCATATGTGGGGGGACATGGCTGCATTTGGGGACACATTTAAAAAAAAGTATCGGTATTCGGTACTTGGAAAAAAGCATCGGTACTTGTACTCGGTCCTAAAAAAGTGGTATCGGGACAACCCTAATTGTTACTATCCTTTCACTTTTTGTACATGCATCCAAATCAATATATTAGAGTGATAACTAAGCAAGTGCAGGTATTTTTTTTTTTTTTCTGCCATTAAATATTTTTATTGTACATCTTATTTTCAGCAATCGAGCCGCGCTTCATTTGTACTCCAACACCTTGAACTTCCAGTGAGTATTCAGAGTCTGTTTTGTTGTAAGACACTAAGTTAATATTCTGTGCAATATGGTATGTAAGATAATTGTGAGAAAAAAGAAGGTTCGGATGGCCGCACTCAAATAGATTCCTTTATTGAAAAACAGTCCATACGGCAATGGGAATAAAAGCGCCAAAGCTGACGCGTTTCACACCATTTTACAGGCGCATAGTCATACACATTGGTTTTGAAATGCGTCAGTTTGTGCTTTTATTCCCATTGCTGTATGGACTGTTTTTCAGTAAAGGAATATATGTTGGAGTGCGGCCATCCGGACCTTCTTTTTGCTAACAATTATCGTTTATGAACAAAATGAAACAGAATTGGTCCCAGGACAGAGCCCTCCCACTCACAAATGTAGACCATTCAGAAAATATGCCATTAATCACCACCCTCTGGACACGCCCCTGCAGCCAGTTTTCAATCCTTGTACATAGAATTTCGTCAATATATAAAGACCTTAATTTGCAAATTAAAGCGGTGTTACACCCGCAAATTTTTTATTTGTAAGTCAACAGCTACAAAAACTGTAGCTGCTGATTTTTATTAAGGACACTTACCTGTCCAGGAAACCTGCGATGTCGACTCCCCAAGGCTGAGTCTTCCATCGGATCGGGGGCAGGCACTGCCATTCTAATTAAGGGAATCCGGCAGTGGAGCCTTGCGGCTGTCTTCTGGGACAGAACACAACAAGGGGGGGGGGTCATGCCAAAGAAGAGGGTATGACGTCCTGCGCCACGGACCAGATGAATCGGAAGTATAGGCTATTTTTTTTATATTTTTTACTAGCCAAAAACGAGGAGTGGCGAGGTGGCCTTTCATTTAAGACCACCTCTCAAAAGTGGGTGGAACTTTGCTTTAAAGTGGAGGTTCACCCAAAATCTTAATTTTTAACATTAGATTGAGGCTCATTTTGTCAAGGGGAATCGGGTGTTTTTTTTTTTTAAATCGAAGCAGTACTTACCGTTTTAGAGAGAGATCTTCTCCGCCACTTCCGGGTATGGGCTGCGGGACTGGGCGTTCCTATTTGATTGACAGGCTTCCGACGGTCGCATACATCGCGTCACGATTTTCCGAAAGTAGCCGAACGTCGGTGCGCAGGCGCCGTATAGAGCCACACCGACATTCGGCTTCTTTCGGCTACTCGTGACGCGATGGATGCGACCGTCGGAAGCCTGCCAATCAAATAGGAACGCCCAGTCCCAAAGACCATACCCGTAAGCAGCGGAGAAGATCTATCTCTAAAACGGTAAGAACTGCTTTTGATTTAAAAAAAAAAACACCCGATTCCCCTAGACAAAATGAGCCTCGATCGAATGTTAAAAATAGTTTTTCGGGTGAATTCCCACTTTAAGCACTTTTGGGGGTAATGTATCAGTTGAATGCCAACAAACTTCTTCCATTTGTAGAATGTTAAAAGGTTGGTCTGGCAAGAACGCTCTTCATTAGTTTATGTTGGATACTACTTATCATATTCTTTTTACCAGCAATTTTTCACATATCATCCTTTACCATACCTTTCAATAGTTTACATACTATTGATGTTAGGCTGACTGGACTGCAGTTTCCAGGTATATCTATCAACCCTTTTTTTGAATCTTGGTACCACCCTTGCTTTTCGCCAGTCAGCTGGTACCCTTCAAGTTGGAGAAAAAAATCCTTAAAAATGTAGAAATAATGGCCTGGTTATAACATGTCTAAAGGCCCATACACACAATCAGACTTTTTGACAACAAACTTCAAAATGACCAGGTTTTTCAGAAAATCCGACCGTGTATACGCTCCATCGGACAAACTTTTTAGTTTTTCGTCGGACAAATGTTCGCTCTGCAAACTGACAAACTTTTCGGCAACAGAAGTCCAATGGTGCAAAGTCCGATCATGTGTACAGAAATCCATCGGACTTAAAGCGGGAGTTCACCCAAATTTTTTTTTTTTAACATTAGATTGAGGCTCATTTTGTGAAGGGGAATCGGGTAGTTTTTTTTAAATCGAAGCAGCACTTACCGTTTTAGAGAGCGATCTTCTCCGCCGCTTCTGGGTATGATCTGCGGGACTGGGCGTTCCTATTTGATTGACAGGCTTCCGACGGTCGCATACATCGCGTCACGAGTAGCCGAAAGAAGCCGAACGTCGGTGCGGCTCTATACGGCGCCTGCGCACCGACGTTCGGCTACTTTCGGAAAATCGTGACGCGATGTATGCGACTGTCGGAAGCCTGTCAATCAAATAGGAACGCCCAGTCCCGAAGACCATACCCGGAAGCGGCGGAGAAGATCGCTCTCTAAAACGGTAAGTACTGCTTCGATTAAAAAAAAAACACCCGATTCCCCTTCACAAAACGAGCCTCAATCTAATGTTAAAAATTAACTTTTTGGGTGAACCTCCACTTTAAGTCCTAAGTACAAACACGCATGCTCAGAACCAATGCAACAGATCAACCAGCAATAGCAGAAGTTGCCCAAAAGGTGGCACTAAAGAGCAGAAAAACAACCTAGTACGTCAATTACGTCACTACGTTCATGTTGTTGGCTGAAAAAGTCCTGCTGTGTGTATGCATACCAAGTTCACGGCCAACGCCCTGTGAACAAAAATCCACGGAGTTTGTTTAAAGTCCGGTCGTGTGTATGAGGCTTTAGTCCCTTTTTGAACAATTCGGTGTAAGCCATCTGGTCTTGGTGATTTGTTCATATTTAACCGGTTAACGCCCGCCGCATGTACATATACCTCCACAGAATGGCACGTACAGGCATATGGGCGTACATGTACGTCCCCGCCTTTCCGCGGGTTGGGGGTCCGATCGGGACCCCCCCCGGTACATGCGGCGGTCGTTACATGGAGCGATCCGGGACGAGGGCGCGGCTATTCGTTTCTAGCCGACCCTCGCGATCGCTCCCCAGAGCTGAAGAACGGGGAGAGGCGTATGTAAACACGGCTTCCCCTTGCTTCACTGTGGCGGCTGCATCGATCGAGTGATCCTTTTTATAGGGAGACTCGATCGATGACATCAGACCTACAGCCACACCCCCCTACAGTTGTAAACACACACTAGGTGAACCCCAACTCCTACAGCGCCCCCTGTGGTTAACTCCCAAACTGCAACTGTCATTTTCACAATAAACAATGCAATTTAAATGCATTTTTTGCTGTGAAAATGACAATAGTCCCAAAAATGTGTCAAAATTGTCCGAAGTGTCCGCCATAATGTCGCAGTCACGAAAAAAAACGCTGATCGCCGCCATTAGTAGTAAAAAAAAAAAAAAATGTATAAAAATGCAATAAAACTATCCCCTATTTTGTAAACGCTATAAATTTTGCGCAAACCAATCGATAAACGCTTATTGCGATTTTTTTTTTTTTTTTTTACCAAAAATAGGTATAAGAATACGTATCGGCCTAAACTGAGGACCTTTTTTATATATATATATATATTTTTTTGGGGGATATTTATTATAGCAAAAAGTAAAAAATATTGAATTTTTTCAAAATTGTCGCTCTATTTTTGTTTATAGCGCAAAAAATAAAAACCGCAGAGGTGATCAAATACCACCAAAAGAAATCTCTATTTGTGGGGAAAAAAGGACGCCAATTTTGATTGGGAGCCACGTCGCACGACCGCGCAATTGTCTGCTAAAGCGACGGAGTGCCGAATCGCAAAACCTGGCCTGGGCATTTAGCTGCAAAATGGTCCGGGGCTTAAGTGGTTAAGCTTGGCCATACATGGATCGAAATTCAGCTGGTTCAACAGGGACTAATCCAATTTCGATTCATGTATGGGCAAGCTGGTTGTACACAAGTTGATCGATCGATTTTTGTACTATTAGCCTGTTGGAAAATTTTCACTTGATCAGCACTCAGTATATTCTGACGACGGGGAACTCTACCTGCTGTCGGAATACAATAGTGCATAGGGGGATGGGCTTGTGTATGGCCAGCCTAAGGCCCCTTTCACATTGAGGAGTTTTTCAGGCGGTACAGCGCTAAAAATAGCGCTGCTATCGCGCCTGAAAAACTCCTTCACTGCAGACTCAATGTGAAAGCCCGAGGGCTTTCACACTGAGGCGATGCGCTGGCGGGGGACAAAAAAATCTCCTGTCAGCAGCATCTTTGGAGCGGTGAGAGGAGCGGCATGTATACCGCTCCTTCCCATTGAAAACAATGGGAAACCGCGGCAATACCGCCCGCAATGCGCCTCTATAGAGGCGCATTGCGGGCAGTATTAACTCTTTATCGGCCGCTAGCGGGGGTTAATACCGCACCACTAGCGGCTGATACCCGCGGCAATTCCGGCGGTATAGCGCCGCTATTTTTAGCGGCGTTATACCGCCACCGCAGCTCCCGCCCCAGTCTGAAAGGGGCCTACGTTTTTCAAGTCTTTTTGAATACCGGTTTCTGTCAGCCACACAGGTACATTCAGTACAATGGGCCAGATTCACAGCGGAGATACGACGGAGTATCTCAGATACTCCGTCGTATCTCTCAGAGTATCTATGCGACTGACTCATAGAATCAGTTACGCATAGATAGCCCTTAGATCCGACAGGTGTAATTGTTTTACACTGTCGGATCTTAGGATGCAATACCGCGGCCGCCGCTGCGGGGAGTTTGCGTCGTAAACTAGCGTCGGGTATGCAAATTAGTAGTTTCGGCGATCCACGACGTTTTTTTGCGTTCGCTACGTCGCTGCTAGTCTAGTTTCCCGTTGCAAAGTTAGTCGTTTTAGGTGCCCTAACTTTACACAGCACACGTATGTGCTGTATAAAGTATGGCCGTCGTTCCCGCGTCGAAATTTAAAAATGTTTAATTCTTGCGTAAGACGTCCGGGAATACGGAAGTACGCTACGCACGTCGCCGTTCGAAAAAATTACGTCACTTCGCGCAAAGCACGGCGGGGACTTCAAAAGGGAGCATGCGCAGTAGGTCCGGCAAGGGAGCACGCCTAATTTAAATGGCACACGCCCCTTTGAATTACACGTGCGTACGCCGGAGGCCGCCAGCGTACGTTTTCATGCAAGTGCTTTGAGAATCGGGCACTTGCGATGAAAACTTGCGGCAGTGTAACGTATCTACGATACGTTAAGCCGCCGCGATTCTGCGTGAATCTGGGCCAATGTTATTACCCATTATTGTCTGGTTTATTATACCCCTCTTTTTCTTGGTATAAAGTTGCCTTTCCCCTATCACTTGTGACCAACTTTCCCTGGTCATTTTATATGGGGCCAATATGCTCTGACTTGACCTTTTTTTAGTTCAATAAGAAAAAATAAGATTTTTAGCAGTTTACTTATGTTTTTTTGCATGTTATTCCTTTTGTAGAATTAGTGAGGTGGAGCCCAAGTACTATGCTGATGGTGAAGATGCATATGCCATGAAACGAGATCTCACCCAGATGGCTGAAGAGGTCAGTAGACTTGGATTTTAAAGCCTTCGGTATTTGGAATACAACAACCACCACTTAAGGACCAGACCTATTTCTGATATTTGTTGTTTACAAGTTAAAGGATATGTAAAGGTTCGTTGTTAAAAGAAAAACAAAAAAACAAACATGTCATGCTTACCTCCTCTGTACCAGTTGGTTTTGCACAGAGTGACCCCGATCCTCCTCTTCTGGGGTCCCTCAGCGGCGCTCCTGGCACCTCATCTTCTCGAGTGCCCCGTTTGGAGAGCCGCCCTCTCCCTTGGGGCTCTCGTACGGGCGCGCTCCTGTGTCATGCTGCTGCATCCATTGACACGGCCCCGCCCCCCGCGCCATTTGATTTGATGGCAACGGGAGCCAATGGCTGTGCTGCTATCAATCTATCCAATCAGGACTCAAGACATCGGCTGGAGTTGGTGTGCTCATTCTCATCACTGGAAAGACTGGGTTCAGTTAACTGGTTAACGCCCGCCGCATGTAAATATATACGTCCACAGAATGGCACGTACAGGCATATGGGCGTACATGTACGTCCCCGCCTTTCCGCGGGTCCGATCGGGACCCCCCCCCCCCGGTACATGCGGCGGTCGGTAACCCGCGGGGAGTGATCCGGGACAACGGCGCGGCTATTTGTTTATAGTCGCGATCGCTCCCCGGAACTGAAGAATGGGGAGAGCCGTGTGTAAACACGGCTTCCCCGTGCTTCACTGTGGCGGCGTATCGATCGAGTGATCCCTTATATAGGGGAGACTCGATCGATGACGTCAGTCCTACAGCCACACCCCCCATCAGTTGTAAACACACACTAGGTGAACCCTAACTCCTACAGCGCCCCCTGTGGTTAACTCCCAAACTGCAACTGTCATTTTCACAATAAACAATTCAATTTAAATGCATTTTTTGCTGTGAAAATGACAATGGTCCCAAAAATGTGTCAAAATTGTCCGAAGTGTCCGCCATAATGTCGCAGTCACAAAAAAAATCGCTGATCGCCGCCATTAGTAGTAAAAAAAAAAAAAATTTTTATAAAAATGCAATAAAACTATCCCCTATTTTGTAAACGCTATAAATTTTGCGCAAACCAATCGATAAACGCTTATTGCGATTTTTTTTTTTACTAAAAATAGGTCGAAGAATACGTATCGGCCTAAACTGAGGGGAAATTTTTTTTTTTAGATATGTTTTTGGGCGATATTTATTATAACAAAAAGTAAAAAATATTAAAAATTTTAAAATTGTCGCTCTATTTTAGTTTATAGCGCAAAAAATAAAAACCGCAGAGGTGATCAAATGCCACCAAAAGAAAGCTCTGTTTGTGGGGAAAAAAGGACGCCAATTTTGTTTGGGAGCCACGTCGCACGACCGCGCAATTGTCAGTTAAAGCGACGCAGTGCCGAATCGCAAAACCTGGCCTGGGCATTTGGCTGCCTAAAGGTCCGGGGCTTAAGTGGTTAAAGATGGATATCTCGGTAACGGCAGCAGCTGCTGCCACAACCGAGGTATCCATCTTTAGTGTGAGCGGTCCTGTACACGATAACGGCGGTCTTCGCGGCGGATTCGCCGCAAGATCGCCGTTATCGGTGGCGGGAGAGGGGCCCTTCCGCCGCTTATCGGAGCCGTCCTTAGCGGCGGAGGAGATCGGGTGCGCTCGGCTGCTGACTGGGGACAAGACTGAAGGAAAAATGTCCTTCGCCCGTCCCCATAGCTCTGCTGGGCGGAAGTGACGTCAAAACGTCAGTCCCGCCCAGCCTCTTAAAGAAACATTTTTTTTTTGTCATTTGAAAAAATGACCGTTTCAATTTTTTATTTTTTTTCTTGCATTTTAGTCTAATTATGAGATCTTTTTGACCCCAGATCTCATATTTAAGAGGACCTGTCATGCTTTTTTCTATTACAAGGGATGTTTACATTCCTTATAATAGGAATAAAAGTGATCACATTTTTGTAAAAAGTAATAAAATAAATAAAAATAAATAAGAAAACCAAAAAAATAATTTTTTAAAGCGCCCGTCCCGACTAGCTCGCGCGCAGAAGCGAATGCATACGCGAGTAGCGCCTGCATATGAAAACGGTGTTCAAATCACACAAGTGAGGTATCGCCGCGATCGTTAGCACGAGAGCAATAATTCTAGCCCTAGACCTACTCTGTAGCTCAAAAAATGCAACCCTATAGAATTTTTTAAACGTCGCCTATCGAGATTTTTAAGGGTAAAAGTTTGACGCCATGCCACGAGCGGGCGCAATTTTTAAGCGTGACATGTTGGGTATCATTTTACTCGGCGTAACATTATCTTTCACAATATATAAAAAAATTGGGCCAAATTTATTGTTGTCTTATTTTTTTAATTCAAAAAAGTGAATTTTTTCCAAAAAAAGTGCGCTTGTAAGACCGCTGCGCAAATACGGTGTGACAAAAAGTATTGCAATGACCACTATTTTATTCTCTAGGGTGTTAGAAAAAAATATATATAATGTTTGGGGGTTTTAAGTAATTTTCTAGCAGAAAAAACTGTTTTAGTCTTGCAAACACCAAATCTGAAAAACACCTAAGGTCTGGAAGTGGTTAAAGGATCACTAAAGGAAAAAAATGTTTTAGCTGAAATGACTGTTTACAGGGTATAGAGACATAATAGTTAACTGATTCCTTTTAAAAACGATTAGAAAATAAATTAAAAGCAATCATATAATGTGCCTCTTGGATGCAAAAACGAAACTGAAACTAGTTTAGTCTTTGCATGTTATTTGAAGCCTCTGTGCTGGACAGTGCCATAGAGAGTCATGGCTAGGAAAACGTAACTAAAGTCTCCCATGACTTTTTTCATAAGGAGCCAGACAACCAGGAAGTGTCCACAACAGAGCAGAATTACAGCAACATCAGAGCAAAAACGAACAATGAGGACATGAAACCAGGACTGCAGGTAAAGGAAGCTATTTAGCAAATTTAGTCCCCCCCTATATGCAGCCATGTCCCTCACATATGCAGCCATGTCCCCCCACATATATGCAGCCATGTCCCCCCACATATATGCAGCCATGTCCCCCCACATATATGCAGCCATGTCCCCCCACATATATGCAGCCATGTCCCCCCACATATATGCAGCCATGTCCCCCCACATATATGCAGCCATGTCCCCCCACATATATGCAGCCATGTCCCCCCACATATATGCAGCCATGTCCCCCCACATATATCCAGCCATGTCCCCCCACATATATCCAGCCATGTCCCCCCACATATGCAGCCATGTCCCCCATACCTAATGATGATGCCGCCGCGTTAATCACCGTGCGGCGAACATTACAGGCAGCTTTCGTTTGAATAGCTGTTTTCCCTGCCACGCCGTGTAAAGGACACTCCCCCTTGCTCGGGATTGGACAGATCCGTCCAAGGGGGAGTGTCTATACACGGCGCGGCGGGCAAAACAGCTATTCAAACTAAAGGTGCCTGTAATGTTCGCCGCACAGTGATTAACGTGGCAGCGGCGGATTTGCGATATACGGCGGGGGGGGGGGCAAGTATTCTATTTAGGCATTGGGGGTATTTGCGGGAGTACAAGTACTCCCGCAAATACTCGGTATCGGTCCCGATACCGATACTGGTATCGGGACAACCCTAGTTTGTGTGCTTTTTTTTTTTTTTTAAATAACAAACATATCATACTTGCCTTCACTGTGCAGTTCCTTTTGCACAGAGTGGCCCCGATCGTCCGCTTCTGGGGTCCCACGGCGGCTCTCTCTGCTCCTCCCCACATTAGATAACCCCCTCTGGGAAGCTCTCTCCCGAGGGGGTTAACTTTCGGGCGCACTCCTGTGTCATACACTCGGCATCCATAGACGCCGAGTGTATGACTCGTCCCTGCCCCCTGGCGGCCACGTCATTGGATTTGATTGACAGCAGCGGGAGCCAATGGCTGCACTGCTATCAATTTATCCAAACAATGCCGGGACTCCATGGGAAAGAGGACGCCGGGGACGTGCCGACCAGGTGAACTGGCTCAAGTAAGTAAAACGGGCTGGGGGGCGGTGATTGCCAGGTGTTTTTTCACCTTAATGACTCTAGAATAAAATGGAGATCGTTACAATATTTTATGTCACACGGTATTTGCACAGCGGTCTTTCAAACGCAATTTTTTTGGGAAAAAATACACTTCACTGAATCTAAAAAAAAATAAACAGTAAAGTTGGGCCAATTATTTTTTTTGTATATTGTGAAAGATAATGTTGCGCCAAGTAAATAGATACCGAATGTGTTACGCTTTTAAATTGCGCACACTTGTGGAATGGCGACAAACATGACGTACAGGTATGTGATTTTGCGGGAAGTGGTTAAATATTGTTGCGGTGAGCTCAATTTATATGCAATCCCCTGCCTGCTTGGCTCCACTAGTTCATTCAAAGTGAAGTCTTCGTTATCAAATGAACATACTAATTATTAGGGGTGCAATGGATCATCATTTTATTTGTGATCCGAACGGGTCGCCGTGTTCGGATTGGCACACCCCGCGGATTGCGGCCATAGGAAGCGGCGGCGGCCTAGGTGAGATGTGGATATTACAGCGCGGGGGGGGTACGTCTGTGGATATTACAGCGGGGGGAGACGTCTGTGGATATTACAGCGGGGGGAGACGTCTGTGGATATTACAGCGGGGGGGGGTACGTCTGTGGATATTACAGCGGGGGTAGATGTCTGTGGATATTACAGTGGGGGGAGACGTCTGTGGATATAACAGCGGGGGGGAGACATCTGTGGATATAACAGCGGGGGGGACGTCTGTGGATATTGCAGCGGGGGGGAGACGTCTGTGGATAGTACAGCGGGGGGGAGACGTCTGTGGATATTACAGCGGGGGGAGACGTCTGTGGATATTACAGCGGGGGGAGACGTCTGTGGATATTACAGCGGGGGGAGACGTCTGTGGATATTACAGCGGGGGGAGACGTCTGTGGATATTACAGCGGGGGGAGACGTCTGTGGATATTACAGCGGGGGGAGACGTCTGTGGATATTACAGCGGGGGGGGGGGGTACGTCTGTGGATATTACAGCGGGGGGGGGTACGTCTGTGGATATTACAGCGGGGGAGACGTCTGTGGATATAACAGCGGGGGGAGACGTCTGTGGATATAACAGCGGGGGGAGACGTCTGTGGATATTACAGCGGGGGGAGACGTCTGTGGATAATACAGCGGGGGGGAGACGTCTGCGGATAATACAGCGGGGGGGAGACGTCTGCGGATAATACAGCGGGGGGGAGACGTCTGCGGATAATACAGCGGGGGGGAGACGTCTGCGGATATTACAGCGGGGGGGAGACGTCTGCGGATATTACAGCGGGGGGGAGACGTCTGCGGATATTACAGCGGGGGGGAGACGTCTGCGGATATTACAGCGGGGGGAGACGTCTGCGGATATTACAGCGGGGGGAGACGTCTGTGGATATTACAGCGGGGGGGAGACGTCTGTGGATATTACAGCGGGGGGGAGACGTCTGTGGATATTACAGCGGGGGGGGGGGGGAGACGTCTGCGGATAATACAGCGGGGGGGAGACGTCTGCGGATATTACAGCGGGGGGGAGACGTCTGCGGATATTACAGCGGGGGGAGACGTCTGCGGATATTACAGCTGGGGGGGAGACGTCTGTGGATATTACAGCGGGGGGAGACGTCTGTGGATAATACAGCGGGGGGGAGACGTCTGCGGATAATACAGCGGGGGGGAGACGTCTGCGGATAATACAGCGGGGGGGAGACGTCTGCGGATATTACAGCGGGGGGGAGACGTCTGCGGATATTACAGCGGGGGGGAGACGTCTGCGGATATTACAGCGGGGGGAGACGTCTGCGGATATTACAGCTGGGGGGGAGACGTCTGTGGATATTACAGCGGGGGGAGACGTCTGTGGATAATACAGCGGGGGGGAGACGTCTGCGGATAATACAGTGGGGGGGAGACGTCTGCGGATAATACAGTGGGGGGGAGACGTCTGCGGATAATACAGCGGGGGGGAGACGTCTGCGGATATTACAGCGGGGGGGAGACGTCTGCGGATATTACAGCGGGGGGGAGACGTCTGCGGATATTACAGCGGGGGGGAGACGTCTGCGGATATTACAGCGGGGGGGAGACGTCTGCGGATATTACAGCGGGGGGGAGACGTCTGTGGATATTACAGCGGGGGGGGGATGTCTGTGGATATTACAGCTGGGGGAGACGTCTGTGGATATTACAGTGGGGACTATATATGGTGGTGATCCGAAAAATTATCCGATCCTTGACTCTGATCCGAGGAACGATCCAAAGCGTGAGCTTTTTGATCCGTTGCACCCGTACTAATTTTATTATTTTTTGTTTTTATTTATTTAATTGTTTTTGCACAGTTGCGGAAACAGATGGAATTAAAGGACAAGAACCGCCCACAACCCCTGAGCTCCATCGAAAACAAATCCGATAATAGGTCTGGTCACGTTGGGGACTGTTGTCGAGATGAGAAGTGTGTAGGAAACACTGGAAAACGCGATGGATTAGAGGACAGCGGGGACAGCAAGGACGTGAGTGAAGTCAGCGAGGCTACAGAGAGCACAGACGTCAAAGACAGCTCCGAGGCTTCAGACTCTGCTTCTTAAAGGGAGCGTCTACGCAATAAATTAATTTAGGATACCATGATGACCATTGTCGTGTTAGCAGCTCCTGTTCTGTTTTATTCGATTCCTTTCCAGGTGCAGTAAAGATCGATCATTGAGGCCTGTCACTCTTTATACAGAAAAGAACAATTTGTAAATATATGAAGACAATAAACTCTATGGGATAAGCTGACTTGGATATCTCATCATGCATTACCTTTTATCTGTGTCTGGAGATCGGTGCTACTTCCTAGTAACCAATCATATTCAAAGTTTTATACTCCGCTTGTCTTTTTGTGGAGTAAGTTTGAATTTCATTGGTTGCTATTTCACATTACAGTGAGGGAGAAAAAAGTATTTGATCCCCTGCTGATTTTCTACGTTTGCCCACTGACAAAAGAAATAATCAGTCTATAATTTTAATGGTCGGTTTATTTTAAAGGGGAGGTTCACCCTAAAACTACTTTCTAGTATTACAATGTCCCGACATACAATACGATTATGCCTATTTTTTTTTTTTTTTATGCTGTACAGCTAATTCACCCGCGGCTTCCGGGTTGCGAATCCCGCTGGAGTGGGCGTTCCTAACTTGTTGGTGATTGACGTGATGACCAAAAACGAGCTCCCCCCGTCGCATAAGCTGCGTCACGATTGCCGAAAGGAGCCGAACGGCGAGTCGGCGCTATACTGTGCCTGCGCACCACCGTTCGGCTCCTTTCGGCAATCGTGAGTGAGTGAGAAACTTATATAGCGCAAACAAATGCAAACTTAATCGCCTCAAGGCGCTGGCATCCAGAGTTGTACAGGTCTTCAGAAGAGGTGGGTCTTCAGTTTTTTTTCCTAAAAACCCGATGGTTTTCTTCCAAGCGGATAGTCGTGGGTAGAGCATTCCAGAGCCGTGGTCCTTGGACCGAGAATCTACGTTCTCTCTTAGATTTGTAGCGAGATTTGGGGAATCGTGACGCAGCTTACGCGACGGGGGGAGCTCGTTTTTGGTCATCGCGTCAATCACCAGCAAGTTGGGAACGCCCACTCCCGCGGGATTCGCAACCTGGAAGCTGCGGGTGAATTAGCAGTATCGAGGTATGTACAGCATAAAAGAAAAATAGGCATAATTGTATTGTATGCTGTACATACCTCGGTACAGCTAATTCACCCGCGGCTTCCGGGTTGCGAATCCCGCGGGAGTGGGCGTTCTCAACTTGTTGTTGATTGACGTGATGACCAAAAACGAGCTCCCCCTCGTCGCATAAGCTGCGTCACGATTGCCGAAAGGAGCCGAACGGCGAGTCGGCGCTATACTGTGCCTGCGCACCGCCGTTCGGCTCCTTTGGGCAATCGTGACGCAGCTTACGCGACGGGGGGGGGGCTCGTTTTTGATCATCACGTCAATCACCAGCAAGTTAGGAACGCCCACTCCCGCGGGATTCGCAACCTGGAAGCTGCGGGTGAATTAGCTGTACCGAGGTATGTACAGCATAAAAAAAAACAAAATAGGCATTATTGTAATGTGTCGGGACATTGTAATACTAGAAAGTAGTTTTAGGGTGAACCTCCCCTTTAAGTTAGAATAACAAAAATATCCAGAACAACTTATTTCCAAAAATGTATAGATTGATTTGCATTTTAATGAGTGAAAAAAGTATTTGACCCCTTCGCTAAACATGACTTAAGCCTCGTACACACGCACGTTTGTTTTCTCAACAAAAAAGCTGCTGGAAGAGCTTTTTCCTGAGAAAACCGTGCGTGTGTATGCTTTTTTCGGGGAGAAAACTGCTGGTAATCTCGACGAGAAAAATAGAGAACCTGCTCTCTATTCTTGGCAGTGTTTTCTGCCGAATAAAACGGTGAGTGTGTATGCTTACTTGTCCCCAGGTAAACCCGCGCATGCTCGAAAAGACTTTGACGCATGCGCGGTAGCATACAAGTGTAGTGTAGTGTGTAGCAAGATGGTGGCGATGGCATCGAATGTGACGAGCGCAGGCTCGTCGTAGTCTATGACGTCACCACGTTCTTGCCATTCAAATGAATGGCCGTCTGTATGCAGGGCTTTGCCAGGAATCCCGTCAGGAAAACCGAAGTTTTTTTTTTCTGACGGGATTACCGGCTGTGTGTACAGGGCTTAGGTGGCAAATCCCTTGTTGGCAATCACAGAGGTCAGACTTTTCTTGTATTTGCCCACCAGGTTTGCACACATCTCAGGAGGGATTTTGTCCTCTTTGCAGATCCTCTTCAAGTCATTAAAGCGGAGGTTCACCCTAAAAAACAACTATGTACCATCCCAGCGTCAGCATGCCTTTTTTTTTTTTTTTTGCGCTGTACATACCGTTTAATCCTTCAGTTTAGTTTCAGACTCCCGCGGGGAGTAGGCATTCCTATGAAGAGGGGAACATGATTGACGTCCGGCTATGGCGCGTCACGCATCCTGAAAATAGCCGGAGTAGGACTCAGCTCTTCACGGCGCCTGCGCACAGACTAGAAGCTGACTGCGCAGGCACCGTATTTATCCGAGTCCTATTTCGGCTATTTTCGGAACGCGTGACACGTCATAGCCGGACGTCAATCATGTTCCCCTCTTCATAGGAACGCCTATTTCCCCGCCGGAGTCTGAAACGAAAGTGGACAATTAAACGGTAAGTACAGCGCAAAAAAAAAGGCATACTGTAGCTGACGCTAGTATGCTGGTTTGGATGGTAGATAAAGAAATTTTTTTTTTTTAAGGGTGAACCCCCGCTTTAAGGTTTCCAGGCTGATGTTTGGTAACCTGAACCTTCAGCTCCCTCCACATATTTTCTATGGGATTAAGGTCTGGAGACTGGCTAGGCCACTCCAGGACCTTAATGTGCATCTTCTTGAGCCACTTCTTTGTTGCCTTGGGCGTGTGTTTTAGGTCATTGTCATGCTGGAAGACCCATCCATGATCCATTTTCAATGCCCTGGCTGAGGGGAAGGAGGTTCTCGCCCAAGATTTGATGGTACACGGCCCCGTCCATCTTCTATTTGATGCGGTGAAGTTGTCCTGTCCCCTTAGCAGAAAAATACCTCCATGTTTGACTGTGGGGGATGGTGTTCTTGGGGTCATAGGCAGCATTCCTCCTCCAAACACAGCGAGTTGAGTTGATGCCAAAGAGCTTGATTTTGGTCTCATCTGACCACAACGCTTTCATCCAGTTCTCAATCATTCAGATGTTCATTAGCAAACTTCAGCAAACCTCAGACAGTCTTGTACATTTGATTTCTTGAGCAGGGGGGCCTTGCGGGTGCAGCAGGACTTCAGTCTTTTACACGACATAGTGTGTTACCCAATTGTTTTCTTGGCGACTATGGTCCCAGCTGCCTTGAGATCATTGACAAGATTCTCCCGTGTAGTTCTGGAGTGATTCCACACCGTTCTCATGATCATTGAAACTCCACAAGCTCAGATCTTGTATGGCGCCCCAAGACCGAGGGGGATTGACAGTTATCTGTTGTCACCCTCTTACCAAGCTGCTTGGTAATGGTCTTGTAGCCCATTCCAGCCTTATGTAGGTCTACAAACTTGTCCCTGATATCCTTGGACAGCTCTCTGGTACTGGCCATGGTGGAGATATTGGAATCTGATTGCTTTCTGTGGACAGGTGTCTTTTATACAGGTAACATGC
This sequence comes from Rana temporaria, assembly GCF_905171775.1. NCBI lineage: Eukaryota > Metazoa > Chordata > Amphibia > Anura > Ranidae > Rana > Rana temporaria. Next base: position 15,963,791 of record NC_053497.1, read on the forward strand.
TGAGATTAGGAGCACTCCCTTTAAGAGAGTGCTCATAATCTCAGATCATTACCTGTATAGAAGACACCTGGGAGCCAGAAATCTTGCTTATTGATGGGGAAACAAATACTTATTTCATTAATATGCTAATCAATTTATACATTTTTTGAAATGCGTTTTTCTGGATATTTTTATTATTCTGTCTCTCGCTGTTAAAATAAACCTACCATAAAAATTATAGACTGATTATCGGCAGGGGGTCAAATACTCCCCCCCCCCCCTCCCTGTACTTTCATAGTAACCAATTATAGTCAAAGTTTTATACTTTGTCATTTTGTGGAGTAAGTTTGAATTTCATTGGTTGCTATTTCACATTATATGGAATGAATACATTTAGTAAAATGCAATCAAGTACTTTCATACTGGCATTCACTAAGAGAAATATTTAGGTTGTTTAAAAGGACAATTGATCACCAATACATAGCCCTGGCTCTCGCCAGTGCGACTTGTAATGGGATTTGACACTTTAAAGTACCCTATTTGTGCGCCTATAGAACCACTTAAATCGGTGCGACCCTGACATGCACCCATTTTGATAAAGGGTCCTATTTTTAATGATTTCATGTGCCATTTGTATAGACATCTGTGCATGAAGTCACACAAGCTGCACATGAAATCACACTGTTGGGAGATTTTGAAGTAGTAGTAGTTCAAATCTGCATTAAGTGAACCGGGCTTACTGTCATTTTTCTTTCCTGACCCATTTCCATGTGACCCACCCATGGGTTGATTCTGCCCACCCCTCCTTGCACGCAATACGCTTT